>NW_026262582.1:65451350-66819777 GCF_021869535.1 Mytilus californianus | reverse complement strand
TAGCCATTGTTAACCCTAATGATTTGGTGCTTTTTATATATTGAAATATACATGTATATATATTTAGTCATGTTATGTTTGTAAATTTGGAAACAACTCTGTAAACATGGAAAATACTGAAGATTTTTGATGATAGGTAAACAGTGTAACTCTATAAGTTTTGGTTTTCTAGGAACAAATATAACAAGACTTGAATTTTGTTATATGGTTTATTGAATGTAAACATGATAGAAATTTTTTTATAAATTTTTACTGTTGTTTTTATTTATCAAAGAAAACACTCATTTTCTATATACAAAATGTAATTGTTTAATAAAAGATAAACATGTGTAAGGTTTCTTACAACTACTCTTTTTGTATTATTTAGATTATTTTTTTTTATGATAAATGTACATTTTCATTAAAAGCTACAGCTGCAGTACCCACAATTTCAGATACAGTGCCCAAAACTACTGCTACAGTGTCTAAAATAACTGCAAGGCCTCTGCCAACAATTACAGCTACAGTGCTAACTATAGAAACCAGTTCAACCATTAAAGTTATAACGGACATTTCATCCATATTATTATCTACCAAATATCCAAAAAAAAAGAGAAGAATTTCAGAACTAACTATGTTAATACTACTAGTTCATTTTCATTTATTCAAAATGAAAGTACTGAATCAATGATAAATGGTACCATCACATTTTTCTGAATACTATTACTTATGATAAAAAAAACTAACATATATCATACTCACTGTTTTTATTTGTGTTATAATATTATTATTTCATATTTTTAAAATATATTTTGTAATAAAACAAAAGTTTTAAAAATTACAATTGAATGAAAATTCATATGAAAAAATAACATATATAAGAAAACCACTACAAATTTATAGATTGTTTTCATTTATGGTATAAAGGATTGTGGATATGGGCAAACATTGTCACCTTTTTGTCATAACTGCTTTTGTAAGATTCCATTACCTACAGCAAAGAAACCATCAATACCTACCAATTCATACTATTTTTGAAAATCCAGAATTATATTCTCTTAATGATATACACACAACACACTCCTCATTAACCTTATTATCATCGCAACCATCCTATTCAAGAAATCCAGATACTCCAGATTCATCTGAACTACCAAATATCCAAAATCCATCTTATCATCATCATCATCCCTTTGACCATCTGCACTGTATTTTGAAAGGTGGTCTTATTCAATTCCTACAGGACCAGGAGTGCAAACCCGGTTGAAAAGCCATCTTCTCCAGTCGCAAATAGAACACGAAAGAAAAAAAAAAAAAGAAAAATATCATTTTGAAGAGATGATTGATTAAGAATTGTGTTTCATACAAATTTCATTGAGTTTCAATAAACATAACAAAAAGGTTCAGAACTAGATGCCAGTGTCAAACTCATTTATATATATACATGTACTTGTTTTGCTGTTTGACCAATTTTCTATAACAAAACACATATGAAAAATAGGTAGTATAAAGCTATTAAAAATCATAATAATTGTTTTAAAACTAACAATAAACATTTATGAAAAATACAAAAAAAAACACCATTTTACATGTTATGTAACTCGTAGTGTTTCAGTCATAAAAGTAAAATGTTCAATACAGCATTACAATAAAATGATTGTGAAAATTTTCATTTAATACTTTGCAAACTAATTTTTAATTCGTTTAGATTTAGACATATGTAGCTTGTTTTGTTTTTTACATTTTTTTATGTAGATTGACTTATGTCTTAATTTCTTAATACTTATGTGTATGTGTGTGTGTGTTGTTTTAATTTTTTATATACTGTTATTGGAAAATTCAGAAACAAAAAAAAAACCAATGACTTTTTAGTAGCTAAGATTTAGACAGATATATTTTCTATTTTTTATTTTGCATTCCTTATGTGGATTAACATATGGTTTGATTTCGTAATACTCATCTGTATGTATGTGTGTTTTGTTACCTTTTTTTTGTGTCTTAAAACTAACAATAAACATTTATAAAAAGTAAAAAAAACACCAACCATCTTACATGTTGTGTAATAGAAGATTTTAAATCACAAAAGTAAAATGTTCGATACAGCATTACAAGGTTTGAGTCAATATTGATGTCATCCTCGATTTGGTTGCCTTTCCAAATGATATTTGATGAAAGTGTTTATTATGGAGTGGGGTATCAGTATCTTATAAACACCCTCTGTAGTTTAGTAGTTTAGATATAATTTAGTGTAGTTATTTTGTTATGCTTCAAGTTAAATTTCTGAATATTATTTTTTTTATTTGTTTTGAAATTGGTAATACTACAAATATGTATGCTAATAAAATGATTGTCAACATTTTCATTTAATACATGCAAACTAATTTTTCAGTAGTTTAGATTTAGACAGATGTTTTTTTTTTTTTTTTTTATAAGATTGACTTATGTCTTAATTTCTTAATACTTATGTGTATGTATGTGTTGTTTTAATTTTTTTTTATACTGTTATTGGTTAATGCAGAAACAAAAAAAAGAGCTAATGATGTTTTAGTAGTTAAGATTTAGACAGATCTATTTTCTTTTGTATCAATCCTTATGTAGATTAACATATGGTTTGATTTTTAATACTCATGTGTATGTGTGTTTGTTTTTTTTCCCTTTGTTTTGTCTGAAAACTAACAATAAGCATATATAAAATATACAAAAAACATCTAACATTTTACATGTTATGTAACAAGAGTTTTTCAATAATAAAAATAAAATGTTCAATACAGCATTATAAGGTTTGAGTCAGTATTGATGTCCCCCTGTATAGTTCCTCGATTTGGTTGCCTTTCCAAAGAGTATTCGATGAAAGTGTTTATCATGGAGTGGGGTATCAGTGTCTTAAAAACACCCTCTATAGTTTAGTAGTTTAGATATAATTTAGTATAGATTTTTTGTTATGCTTAATGTCGATATTCTGAATATTAATTTGTTGTTTGTTTTGATATTGAAAATACTACAAATATATGTGCCAATACAATGATTGTGATATATTAGAAGTTTTTATTTTCATTTAATACATGCAAACTAATTTTTTAGCAGTTTAGATTTAGACAGATGTATATTTTTGTTTCATTTTTTATGTAGATTGACTTATGGTTTAATTTCTTAATACTTATATGTATGTGTGTGTATGTATTGTTTTATTTATTTTTTATACTGTTATTGTTAAATCCAGAAACAAAATAAGTGCCAATGATTTTTTAGTAGTTGAGATTTAGACAGATGTATTCGTTTTTTAATTCTTATATAGATTAACTTATGGTTTGATTTCTTAATTCTCATGCGTATGTGTGTGTGGTCTTTTCTTTTTTTTTCCTCCTTGTACGGTTATTGTTAAACTTTTGTGGAACAAAATGAGTGCCAATGATATATATCTATGTATGCAATACTGGTAATTTCATACTTGTTTTAAACATGTTGTTATTGATAAGAAAATCTTGATAATGTCTCATTTAATTGAGAAAATGTCTTAAAAATATGTCATATATGCATTTAATGTTTGCAAATTAATATTACACAATTCACATACCATTTTTAATCTTGAAGTATTAAGGTATTGTTATATAATTTGTTATTATTGTTAAATACCCTTTCTATGTGTATTATGAACTGCTATAGCAAATAGTAACAATGTTAACTCAGAAGGATCACATATATGTATCAAAAAAGAAAGAAAAAAAAACATGATTAGGAAGAACCAAATACTTTATTTTATAATTAATAGTTCTAAAAAAAAACAAAGAAAAAAAGCATCGTTTTTGTGTGTGTGTGTGTGTGCACATATTCAATGTTTTAAAGTTTTATAAAGCAGAGTTATTGTTTATATATTTTTAATATTAAAGTTATCAAAAAAGAACTACTTCGTTTTATACTTATTTGATACATATTGCTTTTATTAAAAAAAAATCTCTATTTGATATGTTTAAAAAAAAAAAAAAAAAAAAAAAACAAGACTTGCGTACCAATGTTGAAAGTCTCTAAAGAGCTATCTCATATTCAATTTTAATAAAAAAAAAAAAAAAAAAAAAATACAAGCTAATATGTTTAAAAAATAAATTTATAAATCTATTTTGTTTTTTTTTCGCATATGAAAATAAGCAGATTTATTCTTATATATATGTTTTTTTTTTTTTTTTTTTTTTTTTTTTTTTTATGCTGTTAAAAAAATACTGTAAATACGTTTTTATGATTGATGCATATTTGAATAAATGTTGAGTAAAACATATTTGATTATTTATGTTATTTCATTGAACAATCCAAATTGCAAATTGAGGTCCTATTTCTATGTGCTCTGTCAATAGAATTGGAAGGAGATTGAGCTTACTTTTCTTATATATTCATTGATACCTTGATTTAATTTGTTGTTTGGGTTACTTAAATTTATTGAGATTTACGCCAGAGTCATATCACAGGAACTATTGAACAGGTACATAAATGTATTTAGGGTAATAAAACAGGCAAACGAAAAATTAATGTATAAGGAAATTTTGAGTTCTAATAAACCCAATGTTCATGTATTCTTTAAACTACTGGACTACATATCTTGGAGGTACTAGAGATTTCATCTGCGATTGGAAAAATTGAAAAATCACCTTAAGAGAAAGCTTTGCAAATTGTGTCATCATTTGACAGAGGAAAATATACACAATCCGCTTAATGCAATGCACGGCACCAGGGGAGACCATCAGATACTTTGTTTTTACAAGGTTGTTAAAAATAAAATTCGATGGTCTCCCCTGTTGACGTGCATTCATGGCAATTCTTTTTTATGTATCCCTGAATTTAACATTAAATATGGTCTCTCTTGCAAGGCTTCTCTTGCACGACATGAAGACCATACCATGATTTTACAAGGTGGGTAAAAAAAAAATTAATAAAAAAAAAAAGAAATTTATATGGTCTCTCTTGCAAGGCTTCTCTTGCACGACATGAAGACTATACCATGATTTTACAAGGTGGGTGAAAAAAAAAATAATAAAAAACAAATTTTAAATTGATAAAAAAAAAAATTTTAAATTGAAAAAATTTAAAATTTGAAAAAAAATTGGTAATTTTTTTTTTTTTTTTTTCATCAATTTAAAATTTGTTTTTTATTATTTTTTTTTTCACCCACCTTGTAAAATCATGGTATAGTCTTCATGTCGTGCAAGAGAAGCCTTGCAAGAGAGACCATATAAATTTCTTTTTTTTTTATTAATTTTTTTTTTTACCCACCTTGTAAAATCATGGTATGGTCTTCATGTCGTGCAAGAGAAGCCTTGCAAGAGAGACCATATTTAATGTTAAATTCAGGGATACATAAAAAAGAATTGCCATGAATGCACGTCAACAGGGGAGACCATCGAATTTTATTTTTAACAACCTTGTAAAAACAAAGTATCTGATGGTCTCCCCTGGTGCCGTGCATTGCATTAAGCGGATTGTGTATATTTTCCTCTGTCAAATGATGACACAATTTGCAAAGCTTTCTCTTAAGGTGATTTTTCAATTTTTTTTTTATTAATTTTTTTTTTACCCACCTTGTAAAATCATGGTATGGTCTTCATGTCGTGCAAGAGAAGCCTTGCAAGAGAGACCATATTTAATGTTAAATTCAGGGATACATAAAAAAGAATTGCCATGAATGCACGTCAACAGGGGAGACCATCGAATTTTATTTTTAACAACCTTGTAAAAACAAAGTATCTGATGGTCTCCCCTGGTGCCGTGCATTGCATTAAGCGGATTGTGTATATTTTCCTCTGTCAAATGATGACACAATTTGCAAAGCTTTCTCTTAAGGTGATTTTTCAATTTTTCCAATCGCAGATGAAATCTCTAGTACCTCCAAGATATGTAGTCCAGTAGTTTAAAGAATACATGAACATTGGGTTTATTAGAACTCAAAATTTCCTTATACATTAATTTTTCGTTTGCCTGTTTTATTACCCTAAATACATTTATGTACCTGTTCAATAGTTCCTGTGATATGACTCTGGCGTAAATCTCAATAAATTTAAGTAACCCAAACAACAAATTAAATCAAGGTATCAATGAATATATAAGAAAAGTAAGCTCAATCTCCTTCCAATTCTATTGACAGAGCACATAGAAATAGGACCTCAATTTGCAATTTGGATTGTTCAATGAAATAACATAAATAATCAAATATGTTTTACTCAACATTTATTCAAATATGCATCAATCATAAAAACGTATTTACAGTATTTTTTTAACAGCATAAAAAAAAAAAAAAAAAAAAAAAAAAAAAAAAAACATATATATAAGAATAAATCTGGTTATTTTCATATGTGAAAAAAAAACAAAATAGATTTATAAATTTATTTTTTAAACATATTAGCTTGTATTTTTTTTTTTTTTTTTTTTATTAAAATTGAATATGAGATAGCTCTTTAGAGACTTTCAACATTGGTACGCAAGTCTTGTTTTTTTTTTTTTTTTTTTTTTTTAAACATATCAAATAGAGATTTTTTTTTAATAAAAGCAATATGTATCAAATAAGTATAAAACGAAGTAGTTCTTTTTTGATAACTTTAATATTAAAAATATATAAACAATAACTCTGCTTTATAAAACTTTAAAACATTGAATATGTGCACACACACACACACACAAAAACGATGCTTTTTTTCTTTGTTTTTTTTTAGAACTATTAATTATAAAATAAAGTATTTGGTTCTTCCTAATCATGTTTTTTTTTCTTTCTTTTTTGATACATATATGTGATCCTTCTGAGTTAACATTGTTACTATTTGCTATAGCAGTTCATAATACACATAGAAAGGGTATTTAACAATAATAACAAATTATATAACAATACCTTAATACTTCAAGATTAAAAATGGTATGTGAATTGTGTAATATTAATTTGCAAACATTAAATGCATATATGACATATTTTTAAGACATTTTCTCAATTAAATGAGACATTATCAAGATTTTCTTATCAATAACAACATGTTTAAAACAAGTATGAAATTACCAGTATTGCATACATAGATATATATCATTGGCACTCATTTTGTTCCACAAAAGTTTAACAATAACCGTACAAGGAGGAAAAAAAAAGAAAAGACCACACACACATACGCATGAGAATTAAGAAATCAAACCATAAGTTAATCTATATAAGAATTAAAAAACGAATACATCTGTCTAAATCTCAACTACTAAAAAATCATTGGCACTTATTTTGTTTCTGGATTTAACAATAACAGTATAAAAAATAAATAAAACAATACATACACACACATACATATAAGTATTAAGAAATTAAACCATAAGTCAATCTACATAAAAAATGAAACAAAAATATACATCTGTCTAAATCTAAACTGCTAAAAAATTAGTTTGCATGTATTAAATGAAAATAAAAACTTCTAATATATCACAATCATTGTATTGGCACATATATTTGTAGTATTTTCAATATCAAAACAAACAACAAATTAATATTCAGAATATCGACATTAAGCATAACAAAAAATCTATACTAAATTATATCTAAACTACTAAACTATAGAGGGTGTTTTTAAGACACTGATACCCCACTCCATGATAAACACTTTCATCGAATACTCTTTGGAAAGGCAACCAAATCGAGGAACTATACAGGGGGACATCAATACTGACTCAAACCTTATAATGCTGTATTGAACATTTTATTTTTATTATTGAAAAACTCTTGTTACATAACATGTAAAATGTTAGATGTTTTTTGTATATTTTATATATGCTTATTGTTAGTTTTCAGACAAAACAAAGGGAAAAAAAACAAACACACATACACATGAGTATTAAAAATCAAACCATATGTTAATCTACATAAGGATTGATACAAAAGAAAATAGATCTGTCTAAATCTTAACTACTAAAACATCATTAGCTCTTTTTTTTGTTTCTGCATTAACCAATAACAGTATAAAAAAAAATTAAAACAACACATACATACACATAAGTATTAAGAAATTAAGACATAAGTCAATCTTATAAAAAAAAAAAAAAAAACATCTGTCTAAATCTAAACTACTGAAAAATTAGTTTGCATGTATTAAATGAAAATGTTGACAATCATTTTATTAGCATACATATTTGTAGTATTACCAATTTCAAAACAAATAAAAAAAATAATATTCAGAAATTTAACTTGAAGCATAACAAAATAACTACACTAAATTATATCTAAACTACTAAACTACAGAGGGTGTTTATAAGATACTGATACCCCACTCCATAATAAACACTTTCATCAAATATCATTTGGAAAGGCAACCAAATCGAGGATGACATCAATATTGACTCAAACCTTGTAATGCTGTATCGAACATTTTACTTTTGTGATTTAAAATCTTCTATTACACAACATGTAAGATGGTTGGTGTTTTTTTTACTTTTTATAAATGTTTATTGTTAGTTTTAAGACACAAAAAAAAGGTAACAAAACACACATACATACAGATGAGTATTACGAAATCAAACCATATGTTAATCCACATAAGGAATGCAAAATAAAAAATAGAAAATATATCTGTCTAAATCTTAGCTACTAAAAAGTCATTGGTTTTTTTTTTGTTTCTGAATTTTCCAATAACAGTATATAAAAAATTAAAACAACACACACACACATACACATAAGTATTAAGAAATTAAGACATAAGTCAATCTACATAAAAAAATGTAAAAAACAAAACAAGCTACATATGTCTAAATCTAAACGAATTAAAAATTAGTTTGCAAAGTATTAAATGAAAATTTTCACAATCATTTTATTGTAATGCTGTATTGAACATTTTACTTTTATGACTGAAACACTACGAGTTACATAACATGTAAAATGGTGTTTTTTTTTGTATTTTTCATAAATGTTTATTGTTAGTTTTAAAACAATTATTATGATTTTCAATAGCTTTATACTACCTATTTTTCATATGTGTTTTGTTATAGAAAATTGGTCAAACAGCAAAACAAGTACATGTATATATATAAATGAGTTTGACACTGGCATCTAGTTCTGAACCTTTTTGTTATGTTTATTGAAACTCAATGAAATTTGTATGAAACACAATTCTTAATCAATCATCTCTTCAAAATGATATTTTTCTTTTTTTTTTTTCTTTCGTGTTCTATTTGCGACTGGAGAAGATGGCTTTTCAACCGGGTTTGCACTCCTGGTCCTGTAGGAATTGAATAAGACCACCTTTCAAAATACAGTGCAGATGGTCAAAGGGATGATGATGATGATAAGATGGATTTTGGATATTTGGTAGTTCAGATGAATCTGGAGTATCTGGATTTCTTGAATAGGATGGTTGCGATGATAATAAGGTTAATGAGGAGTGTGTTGTGTGTATATCATTAAGAGAATATAATTCTGGATTTTCAAAAATAGTATGAATTGGTAGGTATTGATGGTTTCTTTGCTGTAGGTAATGGAATCTTACAAAAGCAGTTATGACAAAAAGGTGACAATGTTTGCCCATATCCACAATCCTTTATACCATAAATGAAAACAATCTATAAATTTGTAGTGGTTTTCTTATATATGTTATTTTTTCATATGAATTTTCATTCAATTGTAATTTTTAAAACTTTTGTTTTATTACAAAATATATTTTAAAAATATGAAATAATAATATTATAACACAAATAAAAACAGTGAGTATGATATATGTTAGTTTTTTTTATCATAAGTAATAGTATTCAGAAAAATGTGATGGTACCATTTATCATTGATTCAGTACTTTCATTTTGAATAAATGAAAATGAACTAGTAGTATTAACATAGTTAGTTCTGAAATTCTTCTCTTTTTTTTTGGATATTTGGTAGATAATAATATGGATGAAATGTCCGTTATAACTTTAATGGTTGAACTGGTTTCTATAGTTAGCACTGTAGCTGTAATTGTTGGCAGAGGCCTTGCAGTTATTTTAGACACTGTAGCAGTAGTTTTGGGCACTGTATCTGAAATTGTGGGTACTGCAGCTGTAGCTTTTAATGAAAATGTACATTTATCATAAAAAAAAATAATCTAAATAATACAAAAAGAGTAGTTGTAAGAAACCTTACACATGTTTATCTTTTATTAAACAATTACATTTTGTATATAGAAAATGAGTGTTTTCTTTGATAAATAAAAACAACAGTAAAAATTTATAAAAAAATTTCTATCATGTTTACATTCAATAAACCATATAACAAAATTCAAGTCTTGTTATATTTGTTCCTAGAAAACCAAAACTTATAGAGTTACACTGTTTACCTATCATCAAAAATCTTCAGTATTTTCCATGTTTACAGAGTTGTTTCCAAATTTACAAACATAACATGACTAAATATATATACATGTATATTTCAATATATAAAAAGCACCAAATCATTAGGGTTAACAATGGCTAGGAAGACAATTCATTGGCAAATGTAGTTATTCTCTTATTTAACATTTAGCATGGTGTTTATGTATTAGGAAATCAATACAAACGTAAATATAATATTTCTTAAGATTTCTGAGATCACCCTCAGTTTTTGGGGAGATTCATGTTGCTCAGTCTGTAGTTTTCTATGTTGTGTTTTGTGTACTATTGTTTATCTGTTGGTCTTTTTCTTTTTTAGCCATGGCTTTGTCTGTTTATTTTCGACATATGAGTTTGAATGTCCCTCTGGTATCTTTTGCCCCACTTTTAAACTTAGCTATATCTAAACTCATGTCTTTAACAAAGTATGGAAAAATCTACTCTTAAATTAGTAAAATAACTAATTTGTCCTATCATATCAGTTTTACATTTTTGTAAGGAGGAAATTTAACATTAATATGACAAATCATTATAAAAGGAGATAGTTTAAAGGAGCATTAGCTATGGGATATAAAAACAATTAAAGTATATTTTTTTCCTAATCCTTAATGAAAGTGAAATAGTGAAATAACATTTGGCTTTTAGCAGCCAGTTTAGTTCAATTTTGTCAAAATAAGCAAAAAGTGAATAATTCGATCTCATTGAATCCATATTCATGTAAACTTCAATATAACTCATTAACTAGAGATTGGGTACGCGTATATTAGTCGTGTTCAGCCATTAAAAGGAAAAGAATGTCAACATTAAAAGTGAAACTAAAGTGAACCATTTCGTTGAATGATTCAATCAATAAAAAAAATCATTCTTTTACAGGTAAAAACGACGATTAACTTATTTTGTTTAACCTAAAACATGAAATCAAACAGACCTAAAAAAGTCCAAATGCACGAGGTTGCTATCTATTTATATTCATGTTTATGCTTATTTCGGATTATATGACTGATAGCCTTCTGAGGTCATCTCGATGGTTAATTAGTTGGCGTCTAGACTAAAATACACACGAAATGCTGATACATTTTATCGAGTGCATACATTGTTAATTGTTTATTTCAGACTTATTGTAATTTGGATATAAGCTTTAGTATGTTATCAATCAAATATGAGAATTTGAGTCAATTCGGTGGACATGGATTTGACAGCAAATGCCCTTTTAACATTGGTATTACAAAATGCTTTACAATGAGATAATAACATTAAAGAAATTGAAAACAGTGAACATTTTTATGATATATGTTATTAAAAAGTGAGATATTTTAACTTGAATAATAACTCAAGTTAGTATAAAAGATGACCTTTAAATCAAAACAATATAATTATACTATTTATAACAAAGTTAGAGAAAAATATACTCTAAAACTAGTCAAAAAACCAAAGAATTTGTCTTAGTATATAGGCAAAGATTAAGCTTTTGGTTACATTTCTGTTAGGACGTATTTAACATTAAAATGATAAATTGTTATAAAAGGGGGGATTTAACAATGGTATTGTAAATTGATTTACAATGAGATAGTTTAAAATTAAGGAAATGGAAAAACAGTTCTCATCTTTATGATATATTTTGGTACAAAGTGATGTTATTTAACTTTAACCATATCTCAAATTAGTATAAAAGATGACATAAAAAATTCATGCATTACATCAAAACAATATGCTTATAAACTTAACATTTCTTAACCTCAACAATATTTATACTTAAAAAAACATAAATCGATATGAAATGCTGATACATTTTATCGAGTCCATGCATTGCTAATTGTTTATTTCAGACTTATTGTAATTTGGATAAGGTTTTAGTATGTTATAAATCAAATATGAGAATTTGAGTCAATTCGGTGAACATGGATTTGACAGCAAATGCCCTTTTAACATTGGTATTATAAATTGATTTACAATGAGATAGTATAACATTAAAGAAATTGAAAACAGTGAACATTTTTATGATATATGTTGTGATAATGTGAGATATTTTAACTTTAATAATAACTCAAGTCAGTATAAAAGATGACCTTAAAATAAAAAATCCTTGCTTTAAATCAAAACAATATAATTATACTATTTATAACAAAGAAAGAAAAAAGTCTACTCTCAAATTAGTAAAAAATTCAAAGAATTTGTCCTATAATATAGGCAAAGGATAAGCTTTTGATTACATTTCTGTAAGGAAGAAATTTAACATTCAAATGATAAATTGCTATAAAAGGGGAAAGTTTAACATTGATATTATAAATTGCTTTACAATGAGATAGTTTAACATTAAGGAAATGGAAAAACAGTTATCATTTTTATGATATATGTTGGTACAAAGTGATTTTATTTAACTTTAACCATATCTCAAATCAGTATAAAAGATGACAAAAAAAATCCATGCATTACATCAAAAAATATGCCTATAAACATAACATATCTAAAACTCAACAATATCTAAACTTTAAAAATAAACATAAATCGATATGAAATGCTGATACATTTTATCGAGTCCATGCATTGCTAATTGTTTATTTCAGACTTATTGTAATTTGGATAAGGTTTTAGTATGTTATAAATCAAATATGAGAATTTGAGTCAATTCGGTGAACATGGATTTGACAGCAAATGCCCTTTTAACATTGGTATTATAAATTGATTTACAATGAGATAGTATAACATTAAAGAAATTGAAAACAGTGAACATTTTTATGATATATGTTGTGATAATGTGAGATATTTTAACTTTAATAATAACTCAAGTCAGTATAAAAGATGACCTTAAAATAAAAAATCCTTGCTTTAAATCAAAACAATATAATTATACTATCTATAACAAAGTTAGAAAAAAAGTCTACTCTAAAACTAGTCATAAATTCAAAGAATTTGTCCTATAATATAGGCAAAGGATAAGCTTTTGGTTACATTTCTGTAAGAAAGAAATTTAAGATTAAAATGATAATTTGTAATAAAAGGGGAAAGTTTAACATTGATATTATAAATTGCTTTACAATGAGATAGTTTAACATTAAGGAAATGGAAAAACAGTTATCATTTTTATGATATATGTTGGTACAAAGTGATTTTATTTAACTTTAACCATATCTCAAATCAGTATAAAAGATGACAGAAAAAATCCATGCATTACATCAAAACAATATGCTTATAAACATAACATTTCTAAAACTCAACAATATCTAAACTAAAAAAAAAATCTAACTAAAAAACTACTAAAATTATTGTCATATTATATCATCAATGTATAAAATTATGTTTGGATTTCTGTATGATACTATTATGAATAAAATGTATTAGTTTAACCTATTGTTATAAAAACTGGAAGTTTAACATCGGTTTTATAAAATTGCATTGAAAAGAGGTAAAGTAACAGTCGAACTATGTACGGAGAGTGCTAAACATGTTTTTATTCTTTTAATAAGTTTAAAACAGTTAACATTAACAATCATAATTAGGTACATAGTCTTTTAAAATAAAATTTTGTCAATAGATATTGATGGTTATGCTCCAGTAATCTAGGGATTGGTCAACTTTTTGTTTTGGTAATAGAAATGAATAGATTTCTAAGGTCTAGTAATTTAGAATACATTAATTGTGTAATAATGATGAAACCTTTTATGATAGAAGATTTAAACTTTGACAAGTAAAAATCATTTGGGGTTATTGGATGGTCATGTCACTCAGGGGTTTAAGGATTAATAAATGGAGGTGCCAATTTCAGTTTCATAGGGAACTTTAATTGATTAATGAAATAACACACTTAAATAACTTTTTGGGTAAATCAAAATGTACATAAAAAACATATGAAACTTGAAAAAATATATATAATTTTGGTCATGGTATAAGAAAAGGAATGGTTCTTAAATGTTTAACAAATACCATATAGTTTAGTGTTTTGCTTAATAAAGTTGTAAAAATTCTCGCTTATACTGAACGTCTGTGTTACCGTAGGGTAAGAAATGGATTAGGATCATAAAGGAACTATCTAAACTTTAAAGTGTATAAATTTTATTTTGTGACTTGAATGGTGATTTGTCTCATCTTTATATCATGTGTACTATAATATTATACAGAATAAACTAGGATATTTTAATTGGATCTTTTTTTTTAAATTAATAACATGTGTTTAATGAGAATAAAGTATATATTAATTTCATTACATATCCTTTTTATTTTTTGTTGTTGTTGATACTATTGTATTTTTCATTTGTTTTGTTTAGAAGTTAATCATTCTGTTATGCTAGTTGGTGATATTTTATACAATTGTCAGTTTAGATATTGTAACAAAAAACACCCACATCTATAGGTTCACATTTTTCTTTCAAAGCCCATCAGATAATGTATGGAAACTTTGTATGATAAATGTTTATAATGTTGATTGATAATTATAAGTTTTTTCAGTTCATGGTGTGTGGTTTCTTAAAGGTATTTAATAGATATATATTTAATTTATGTATGACCACCATCTTATGTAATTCAGGTGTTATAAAGATATAATAATATAATTTGGGGGTCATATTCAATTAAGTTTGTTATGACCCCCATCTTATGACATTAAGTTTTACATATTATGAGGTTTTAATTCATATAATTTATTTATGACCCCCATCTTCTCTTTATGACCCCTATATTATATCATTTTATGTCATATTATGTCATATTATGTCATTTGAGATTATGTAAGATGATATAACTTGGGGGTCTTAAATTTTTTTTGGGGGTCCAAGAACCCCCTATAGTAGTCACATGATCCTGACAGTGACACATATTTTGTTAACGTTATATATGACGTATGTTGAAAAAAGAAAACAATGTCACCGTCAATGTGTGTAGGGGATCAAGAAGGGTTTTAGTTACTTTGAAGAGGGTGGTAAAGGGGTGGTGCTTGCACGGAAAAAACGTGAAATAAGACATAAATAATTTCTGTCATGAACGTTGCACGAAAATAACCCTTTACCACCCTCTTTGAAATGGAGGTATCGTATGGAATTGTGAAAAACAACAATTTTTAATCACAATTTCATTCATATATCTAATAAAATCAGTATTTTAGAGTACTTTGGAAACAGGTTCAATGAAAAGAAGTTGAACATTCACTGTTTTAACTAGAAACGCAGCCAAAACCAGCTACAAATTGACATGACTGGTGGTCACTAAAATTGTTGTATTAGAGTAAAAAAATGATGGCTTCATAAATGTGTAGAAATTTGAAATAGGTTATCCGGTTTCATTTAAGATTTGTACCGTTCTTTTCCGTATTTGGATACGCAAACGTCAAGTTTTTTAAATTCGATGTTTTTTTGGCGAACAAAAAAGATTGCTGATAATTTTTAGAACGGACAGGATAAAGATATTTTCGACAATGTTTCTATGTCGTATTGAAACTACATTGCTCACAAAACCTTCAAACTTTAAAAATCAATTATAATAAAAGCTTGACAAGTTGAAAAAAAATAAAGTTTAAACGTCGATTTTTTAGACGATTGATTTCGCGGACTTTTTAACGTCATTGACGACTGTAGCGACACCTAATTAATTTCCCCTGCTATTGTTGCTGATAGAGCTTGACGACAACGGATGTTTCCAAGGACTTTCTTTCCAACTGCAAATTCTTGAAGTATTGAATTATTTTGGAAAGAAGCGTATACTAGATACGCAACTGATAAATAGTTTATCAATTAGATAATATATTTTTCTGATAAATCAAATTATGCTATATAGATATAAGAAGATGCGGTATGAGTGCCAATGAAACAACTGTCCATCTAAGTCACAATTTGTAAAAGTAAACCACTATAAGTCAAAGTACGGCCTTCAACACGGAGCCTTGGCTCACACCGAACAGCCAGCTACAAAGGGCCCCAAAAATGACTAGTGTATCTATGTCTCTTATACATATATATTTTTTTTCTTCTCTCAAACTTCAGTTTTGCTATCATGATTTAGTTTGCTTTCATCAAGTGTCTATCTTTTATTTTCTTTACCAAGTCAGGACTTTATTTGCCAGTTGTTGAATGTTGTGGACAAAAATTTTTGACAGTTACCCTTGAATTTCTCGGCGCACACTTTGAACTGATTTCTAAAAATATTTCTTTCAAAAATAAACGGGAACATTTTTTTAAATGGTAGGTTAAATGCATATTTATGACGAGAAGATGATATATGAGATTTGAATACTAACCAAGCTTTGTACTAGACCGACGCGCTGGGTTGGTTTATTTAACGTGCTAGTTCACAAGGTAAGTCCGCATGGAGGACCCTACTCGAACACATTATTCTGACTCCTGGTCGACCAGATTTTCTTTTACACCTAAATACAACGTGTTTAGCGGAAAAGTAGCAAATACCAATTTTCAAGTTTTTGGTTTGACCAAGCACAGGGCTTGAATCCACGACCTCGTTTTGAAAAAAATCAGTTCTCTAATTTTCAGAATATATCTTGGTAAAACTTATCAACTTACTTTATATGAGAGATACATGCAACGGCGGGCACATGTGAAGCAGTATCTGCTTCCCCTTCTTGATTTTCGGTAGGGGTTTTGTTACTCAGTTTTCAGTTTTTATGTAGTTTTTGTAGACTCGTTCTTTGTCTTTTTGTCGTTTTAATAAATTCCAGTACTCGAGGTTATTGTCGTTGTCATGGGTAGACTTTTCGTGGAGTGTTACATGCGGAACGATTTTCTTCGTGCCTATTCACAATATGCAAACATTAGAATGTGTCCCTGGCAAGCGTATTTGTACTCACGTTTTCCTGATATGGCATGTTTTATCATGTTCGGGATGTTTCTGTTTTTGAGAATAGTTCCGGTAAAATTAGAGTCGAATTGTAAATGCTGTTAAGAAAGCGAAATAGAAGAAAAGAAGCTGTCGCACACAACATTTATACTTTTTTATGAAGTAACCCAGCTTTTTTCTAGCAACGTTTTTACAACGAAGAAACCCTTGGTTTGACCTGGTGGTTTTGGGTCGTACGTCTTTCCTCTCTCTGTATATATTTATATTGCAGCGTGCATGCTATATCCTGAGTCTGAATGGAAAACATGCCTTGGCTCTGAACGTATATTTTTACGATTTCGCCATGGCACTGAAGGGGTTAATCGTATTAGAAAGATTTCTATAAAGATTTGTCCTCATCAAATCACAATAGCCGCCTTTCGAACGTGTCTTATGGTATTCTTCTGTTACCTATTCTAACATCGGACTCGAACTTCTTTTAACTGTGCCTATTGCTGTGTGTTTGTTTATTCCACATTAGCTAGAGGTATAGGGGAGGGTTAAGATCTCACTAAACATGTTACATCCCGCCGCATTTTAGCACCTGCCCCAAATCATTAACCCCTTGCCTTTGTTAGTCTTGTTTGTTTTGTTTTTTTTTATTTTGGTTCATTTATATGTTTTGGAGTTTAGTGTATATTTGCTGAACTAGTATACATTATTGTTTAGGGGCCAGCTGTGGGATTTCCTCGCTGCTGTGTTGAAGACGCATTGGTGGCCTTAGGCTGATTTCTGCTCTTTGGACGAGTTGTTGTCTCTTTGACACATTCCCCGTTTTCATTCTCAATTTTAAGTTCTAAATTTTCTTATGAGAATCGAAACAATTCCATCATGCTATGCTCTATGCTTATTTTAACATTGGTAGGCATCATATTTGTCAATATCTAAATGGTGGGCGTCAGAATTATTTCATGAACAATCAATTAATTACACCCCAAGGTCATCTTTGCTCTTATTCCGACCCGCAACAAATAAAATCATGCGGGATGTTTAAATTCCATACAAATGTATAAAGGACCTACATGTTGTATGTATTATAAATCTGTTCTCGTCCTCAATATGCATGAAATATTTGTGACTGGACGTAAAGCAAACCACAATCAATTACAGCGAATCAGTTAAGAGTTATATGCAGTAACATAATGCTTTAGAAAAAAGTTTGTATAACACTAAAAAAAATATGCAAATAACAAATGTCCACCTAAAAAATAATAAAAGAAAATAGAATACTTAAATAAAACACGAAAAAGCAGTGCATGCATTTCTTAATTGCTGACAGTCAAGTTGTGGCGTTTGTTTGAGATTTATTATACATCTTTCGACTTCGGAACTCCCATCCTGTTTATTTTAATCAGCAACAAGCCTAACTTTAACATTCCAATCCTGTTTGTTAATTTACTTTTGCTTATTTCAACAATACGCCTTCTTCTATCTGCGGTTAATACTACTGAACTTTACATATTTCAAAGTTGTATAAAAACATGTTGTTAATACTACACAATAAAATTGCAATGAAACCTAAAATGATTTGCTCGAGAGTATGGGATACATGTAGCATAAATGAAATTAAATAAGTTATAATGGCATATTTTTTTTTTGAATGGCCCTTATCGGCTTCCGTACCTTTAAACCCACTTGATATCAAATACTGGTATTTAAAAAAAGGAATAATTGACACATGTTGAATACGACAAGACAATCAACCAGCTGAGACGTAAAACTATATAGGTAACTAAATGAAGCTGATTGATTGGTGATTGTTCCAGTGGCAAATATTTAATGTATATTGAGTACGAGAATAATTTAAATACGTTAGTATTGCAAAAATGGTCCACCGGGATCAAATGGTATTCAAAACTTGCCATATCTTTAATAAAATTGCACAGTATTTTGAAAAAGGTATGAAGGATGTCGAAGTGGTGTGTCTAATTAGTTATAGAACAGCGTCAAGTGAATGCAATGTTGGTAAATCCAGAAACACAGGTATTACAATCAGGGTTTTTGCATTACGCACGCTAATGGTACATACATAGAAAACGACATGTGTACTGAAACTTTAATTTAATATTTATTTATCCATATAAACTAGGCAGTATCTAATTAAATCAAATGAGAAAACACAATATGTAGCATTTAAAAGAAATGTAAATCGTTAAAATCACACACACACACAACTCTTTCTGCGTGGGCGCATTTGAGGAAAAACACAGATACATTGGATTACTTTTTGACACCATCATTAAACTGGTTTTGTGATACCAAATAATTACTCTGTTATTCGTCATTCATTCTTATTTAAACGCGGCAACGTTAGAATAACCTTTCACTTCTTTTCTGGGCCGATATGTATAAAACTACTTAGTTAAGATTTGTTCCGAACGGACGGATTTTTCTACATGTCCTACGATAAATAAGTACTACGATTGGATATCAGTTTTATGCATATCAGCCCTTTAGTATATGCACAATATCAATAAAATATATATGTCACCGTCGTATTTATGTGTATATTTAAATGTTGATTTGTCATTCATCAGTTCATTTATTTCATTCATTTCATTTTCTGTTTCATCATACTCATTATGACGTTTGACTGAGACTGACGACATGTCTAATACACGTCACTGCACGATTTCATATACACGTCACTGCACACCTGAACGATTTGAAGAGAATAAAATATGATTGCACGCATATGGGAAAATAAATGTACACCTTATTTATATATAGATATTTAGTATTTCATTAACTGAATAACCGCCTTTCTGTGTGGACGCTTAAATGCATCTAATTTCTGTATAAGTACATTCATATCTGATGCAGCAGTAACTGGTTGATGTGTGACAGTTGCTGTAGGCTTAGAAGCAACCGAAATTTTAAGCTCTAGTTTAATTGCTCTTACCTCTTTTCTTAATTCATCAAAGTTTATGATAGTGTCATATTTGTATCTGGTAGCATTGTTCAATGCAGAATCCCTGATACCTGACCAAAACTTTGTTCTCAACATATCATCTCTAACTTCTGAAGTTAATTTACCATTATCATATGCTTTATGTAATATACCCTCTAATTTCATACCGTAATCGGCAAATATTGATCCTCTTCCTGCTTCTCAGTATAAAATAACTGTAAAAGTGGCTCATTTGAATAGACATTTCCGTAAATACTTTCTAATTTTTCTAGAATATTATGTGGAGTAGCAGACTCAGGAAGAGTAAGCAGGGAATTACGGGCTTGGTTTTTCAAAGCATTTCTCATACACTGTACTATGATTAACTCTGGGTACAAGTTTTCTCGGAGCAAGCATTTAACTTCAAATTTCCACACGTCAAATGAAGCTTCACCCTTTGCATCCCCAGAGAAAATCGGTAACCGTGGTCTTTGGTACGTTGATGTATTACCAGTAATGTCATGAGTGTGATTTCTCAAATTAAAACTAACTTTTGGTTTCACCTGATCATTCATACCTGAAAAATCGTGATAGTATTTTCTAAAAGGGGGAGAGGGTGGTGGTCTAGACGGAAGCTTATCAGTAGCTGGCTTCGGAGTACTAGTAGTATACCCTGTCGGTATGCGTCCTTCTTTCTTAATCAATGGTTTAACATAAGATATTAAGCCATACTCCTCATTAGTAAGCACTTTATATTTACCATGTTTAGACAAAAATGCTATCATTTTTGCAAAATCAGTCTCTGTCAAATTAGGTTACCCTCAACTACGGTACCAGATGTGTTTCCATCAGCCATAATCAAAGCAGAATACTCAATATATAAAACAGGACACAATACAAAACGTAAACAGACACATAAGATAGACAACACAAATAATGAAAATGATGATGATGAAAATGTCAACTTACCGTCAAATGATCTAACGTGAATGTGAAATCTGACAGTGCAAGGACCAGGTGTTCATGCAACAATGCACACAAAAATGCAAACTGAAAAATATAAGTAATAAGATCAACTATGACATCTTCAAAATATATATAAGTAATACTCAACAAGATAAAGAATATATAATACATGTACTTATTATCAAATATTTCTAGTAATTAATGTTAATTACTATGATTGTTATTCTTCGATTATTTTAATATCAGTTCCAATCTAATAAAATATTGTCTGGGTTCAATACACTATTGTTTACTTCGTTGATATCAAAACCAGTCGAATCCACAGCGGAATGTGTAATGAAAATGACATCTGTGATGATTATAAACAAACAACGAAAATATTTACTATGTAGCTTACTCAACTGGAACATTATCGACGCAACACAATATATATGAATGAATCTATTTTCCTTTTGTTATCGGTGTAAAATTAAACATTCACCAAATTAATACACTTCGTTGGTTTGCGCAAAATATGAATATTTTCTAAACATTCATTACCAATATGCCTTTACATGTTTCCAATCCAACTCCGGGAATTGTTTACAACTTTTTCACACTATATACCTCAACAGCGCTGTATACTTTTGGATTATCGTGCCGCCGAGTAGATATCTAGATGAACTGTTATCCAAATAAATTCAAGTACGGACAGATTCTCCGACAACTCTTAACCAAAAAAAACCGTGGCACCAAAATTAGGTCATCTCTCTCTGAAGGCTCCATTTGTCAAATTGAACTGGACATACACCAAATTATCGTTATGGCAATTTTCAGACAGTGACTTTGGTACCACTTTTATTAACTGCAAATATATATTTATTTCAACATATACAAATCTTTCAACAAATTCGGAAAACAATTACATTCATTCAGAACCTAGATATAAAACCACAAACTAAATAGAGACAAGAACTGAAGGACTAATGAATTCTCCGACAACTCTTAACCAAAAAAAACCGTGGCACCAAAATTAGGTCATCTCTCTCTGAAGGCTCCATTTGTCAAATTGAACTGGACATACACCAAATTATCGTTATGGCAATTTTCAGACAGTGACTTTGGTACCACTTTTATTAACTGCAAATATATATTTATTTCAACATATACAAATCTTTCAACAAATTCGGAAAACAATTACATTCATTCAGAACCTAGATATAAAACCACAAACTAAATAGAGACAAGAACTGAAGGACTAATGAATTCGACAAAGCACTTTAAAATAACGCCGTGAATAAATACTGCAAATAAGAAAATTTATAGCTGTAGTTCAGTAATTTTGAAAGTTACTAGAAAACTATGTAAAAAGTACAGAAAAGCAGTATTGTATCTTATTATAGATTCTTGCGATAAAACTATCATAATATTTCCATATAACTTTTAACGAATGTATTTCTATCGAGAAACTGTAAATAAAACTTTTCAAACGTGCAATTATTATGTTAGCATTTAAGCATCCACACAGAAAGGCGGTTATTCAGTTAATGCAGTGACGTGTATTAGAAATGTCGTCAGTTTCAGTCAAACGTCATAATGAGTATGATGAAACAGAAAATGGAATGAATGAAATAAATGAACTGATGAATGACAAATCAAACATTTAATAATACACATAAATACGACGGTGACATAGATATTTACAAATACAAATAAAAAACCACGAAAAAAGTTTAACAAGAAGTAAATTCAATAAATGAAGCAAAGATTAGATACACTATACAAATCCGTGACGGAACATGCAAAAAAAAAATTTTTTTTTTTTTTTTTTTTTTTTTATTTATCTAAGCTGTATGCATTTCAAATTCATTATTAACTCACGCAACAGTTTGAGAAATAAATAACGGTAACGCAAATCATGTGTATTAAACATCGTCTAAGCCTAATATCCTATTCACGGACACGCAATTCCCGTATCTTGTAAATTTTACTAGTACACGACTTACCCATAAGCTTGGCATTTACCTGTTGATGACACTCATTAGAAAATGTATCGTAAAGTTCGCATTATTTCGAAATTATTAAAAAAAATATTATTTTTCACAAACATGACAAAATTCCCAAATGCAAAAAAAAAATCATTTTAACTTTTATCATGTTTATTACAGAATTAGTATTATAAAGTGAACAGTTTTTCCTGTGATATTCTATTTAACCATGTTTAACTGTGTTGCACCACATTAACTCATAAAAAAACAGAATTATTTAAAATTGAAATTAATAATACCAACATAAATGCGAATATCATTTGCTATAAAAGGGAATGAAAGTAATTGCACATATATTTAATGTTTTCTTTGTTCCAAAGAACAAGGGTTTCAAAGTGAGCAAAGAAATTCACCTTAAGATACAGAAACACAAACAGATCATATGCTTGACAGATTGAACTTTTTTTTTTTGTTGGAGAAGGCCAACATTAGCTGTAAAGTTAACGTTATGATACCGATATCGCATGTGAAGACCCCAAAAATAAAATGTTCATTGTTCATAAAAAAAAAAAGAAAATGATAATGCCTGGCTACTAACCATGAAATTGTTTTCCGATAATACACAAGAAATCAATTTGAGGTGTCTGATTGACCTTTTTGGCACCTTCAGATGTTTCTAATGAACACTTTATTTCTCTTCAACGTGCAGTAAAATCAGATTCAATACTAATCTATGAAGGCTAAATAGTTATTCTTTTTTTTGTTGTTGCAGAAAACAACAAGAAGCTGCAGAGCAAATGTTGAACGGTAGAGGGTCTGGATGAGGTTTACAAATAGAGAATAATGGTAAAAAAGTGCAAAATAAAAGATTGAAAAAATAAATAAATCGGGAAAATAAAAGAATAATGGTACATTGTATGTTAAAATATACAGAATATAGAATAATGGGCAAAATAAATAAAGAATAGAGAAAAATGATACAAAAAAACTAAAGAATAAAGAAATGAGGAACCCTAATTAAGACCCTCATGGTAGATGTCATCCAAATTCACAATTATATAGTTTGTTAAAATAAATGATTTGTATAAGAATATTGAATGTGCTTAAAATTATAATATATTAGATTCTAAAGATGTTTTTGGTATAGAAGAAATTATTAACCTTTATTCATTGTCCCTTCATGTCAGTTATTATGTATACATAATCCATGACTTTTTTTCTAGTGATAATGCATAATTTCTGAAAATTTTTGAAATTATATATAATCACTTAAGTTGCCTGTGATTATATATAATCAGGGATTCTACATAATCGTTAAATATACACATTTACCGTAATATACACTCACACACACACACACACACACACACACACACACACACACACACACACACACACACACACACACACACACACACACACACACACATACACACCCTCTCACACACACACACACACACAGATAACATATTTTATATGTACACAACAAGATTTGCATTCCAATTGTTAATGTGGTAAACAGGCGTTTTACGTGTTTTATAAACCAAACGCTAAACGCATGTCTCTTCATGACCACTCATATAAAAATCATGTATGATAAAAATAAATTATGTACGTAAGAATACGTAAAACGTGAGTTCAATAATAATGTATAAATGCAATTTTACGATTTATCTGGCAGATCTTGCGTTTAGGTATGTGTGTGTGCTTCAGTCACAACAACCGCTAAACATTAGTTCGTTTTTGTCCCACGTAGACAGCGTCAAAAGGTGAGACTTATGTACGATGTTTCCGACAGCGTTGGTGGCGGTGGCGTCAACAATGTAATAGTTTGCGATTAGGTCAGTTTATTGGGAACCACTAATGGTAGGTCAATGATATTTGATATGCAATTGTATTAGCATACGCACATTTCCATAGAAATTATTTGGCTCCGCCCCCTCAGTCTTGGTCTATTGACTTTTAATGTTTTGCATATTATACATGTTTAGTTTGTAATTAGATCGTTTTAAGAGGTACCGCTTATGTTAAGTCAATGATAGTAAGTATGCAGTTGTATTAGAATTTCAAAGTCTCTTTTCAATGATGTTATGGTCCCGTCCTCGCAGCGTGGTTCATTGTCTTTGAAACTTTCACATCATTTTCATGTTTAAATTTTGTCATTTAGATTCAATATTTGCATTATACTATCAAAATTACAGAAAGGCGAGACATATCTCTGTGTTAACAGTTTATAAATTCAGAACAACCGTTATTCGTATGTTTTCAGTTTGGCACCACATCCGTGATACATCTGCATTATTTCTATCAAACGAGCCGTAACATATTATAATATGTCGGAGTGTTATATTTCCTGATTATGCAAAAATATTACATATTGTCTTCATGTGCACAATAGAACTTTTATAGTTCCTCATAGACAGTTATTTGAATTACTTATGGGCTTGACGAATATCCTGTCGGAAATCACGAAATCTATATTTACATATGACAGTGTTGTTCGTCCGTGTTTCATCTTAATTTTGGTTTTGATTGCCACTTTGCATATTTGTTGTCCACCTTTAATGACCTGACGACATTATCGTAACTATATCTCTTCGAAATAAGTCTGTTTAAAGGTTTGGTAAGCTTCAGAGGTGAATACCGACATTGTTGTGCTTTGTATAGAATATTACCACACAACCTGGGATGTGAAATCCCTACACGTATAAGGTCTGCACATTGATTTATATATATACGAATGGTGTCCTTGTATCGATGATAAAATTTAGTAAATGTTTCGACAAGTTTGTGATAACGAAAACCTAGGTGTGATAATTTTCAAAAAATGAGTCTGCATTGGAGCCTGTTAATATGAAAGTAAGTTAAAACATTCACAAAAAGATATTATCATGACAATATACGCATTGGTATTATCAACGATTTGTTTTAACAGATGAACAATGCACACCGTACACGCATTCTTCAGTGTGCAGTTCGCGTCAAATAATGTCTTGTTTGAAGTATACACACCACTCCGTGTCAACCAGAATTATGATTTAAACTTAAATGTAAAACATGTATATTTTTAGTTGAAAGAAAAATCCATGTATTTCTATTACAATTTCGGAATACAACAAAATATCTCAGTTAACGAATTAAAAAATCAATTATGGTTTGTGATCTTTAATTTATAATATATATTAAAAAAAAAGTGATGTCTAACTTAATACTTATATTGTTACAATACAACTATTCAATTAGATAGGATGGTCATGTTGGTTACTAATTCCTTATTCCTTATTCCTTACTTATTTCTTATTCCTTATTCGTTACTTATTTCTTGATCTTTATTCCTTATTCGTGTCTTATTCCTCTCTCGTTACCTTTTTGTTATTTATGTCTTATTCCTTATTCGTTACTTGTTCATTCTTTATTCGATTATGATATGTGTTCCCCTTTTAAGGATGTACACCTCTGAGGAGCCAAACATTTCTAGAATTAAACTTTTTTTCTTAACCTGATTTTTGGGTTTATATGACTGTAAAAAAAAATTGGTAAAGAAAAAATCATATGGTGGTGCACTTCTTTTTTGCTACGGCTGTTTGAAAGTACCCAAGTTTGATGATTTTCCCATTTTTCATTAATTTTTGCCCCTTTTTTGGCTGTTATCATGAAAAAAATCCAAGTTTTACAATTAAACTTTTTTCATACTTTCATTAAAGATCAATCTGAATAAATTTAACTTAAAAAACTATAGGTAGTTGTTAATATAAGAAAATTTTATAAAATTTTGATGATTTTTCGTGTCAAATTTACCATGCTGTCAATTTTGTAAATTTGGGATTTTTCTCTTTTTTTACACAAAAAGCATATTATTTCACCTTATTTGTTATAAATGATTAAAAAAAAATACATATCTAAGAAATTTGAAAAGAAAAAAATTGATCTGAGATGTACATCTTTCTGGTAAATAAAGGCAACAGTAGTATACCGCTGTTCGAAACTCATAAATCGATAGAGATAAAAACAAATCAAGGTTACAAACTAAAAATACTTAATTGATAGGGGGTGTCGCTGGGGTTTTGTTACCCCACCCTTTTCATATAATTTAAAACTTAAAAATGTATACCTTTTCGTATATTGCGTGGGTAAAATTGTAACCTTTTCCCATATTGGTTGGGTTTCGTGGGGTGTGTTGGAAAAGTGGAATATTTATGGCTAAGATTCTGTGTGTATTGTTAACTTACGGCGAAACTTTCGGCTCTGAAAAAATGACAGGGCTTTTCATATACAAGTAATTGGAACTTTATCGACCTTATCATATATTTCTGATAGTTTTCCCCACCTATTCCCATATTTTCAAGCTGGAAAAAGTGACCTATTCCAGCGGCACGTCATATCACCTTGTATATGCCCCCCCCCCCCCCCCCCCCCCGAGTTATATAAACAAATGTATAATACCTTAATTCAGGAACACAGTCTGTCTTTACCGTAAATAACTTCGAGATTAATATGTAAGTTTACTTTGCTAATCGATGTTTCTGTAATTCAGATTTATATTTATTTGTGAGACCCCCGTCACTATTTATATTCACTCAAAGAAAGGGGTTCTCCGTTACTGGGAAAATCTTATCTGATTCAGGATCAATTTATCGGTTACACTCCCCTATCACCAGTGATTCTTTGTTGTAAGCTGACATTCTGAAAAAGGTATACCTTTGACAGTAAATTTGCATGATTAGTTACAGATGTCGACTCGGACTACTGCAAAAGACAATAGCTCATTTCTTGTACCCCTCACCCATTTGCTCGACATTTTGGCTAATGGGACTGACTTGATTGGTTATAAAATTTGAAAATTGTATTACTCAAAAACTACTTATAATAAATACACAATTTATTTTCACAGATTTAAGTTTGTATATAATGTTTTTTAAATTCATTGATATTTTCTACTTGACTCACATGTTTTGGAAATAATTCCAGAACAAAATTTCAACGAGACTGAAACGTCAGAAGAATACATCCTTAGTGCTTTATTTTCTAATTTCCAGTAATAGCTCTTGGTTTGTAGAGGTGAAATCAACTTTTGAGCGCGTGTCTATCCGTTTCAGCGCTGGGCTGATATCCTGTTACTTATTCGTTACTTATTTGTTCCTTATTCGAGTTTATACGTTGCACCTTTTTAATGAGTTCCAATCTTTTCTCTTCGTGTCTCTTGTGTTAGTTCTTGATAGAGGTTAAAGTACCCTACTAGCACGTTTTTACCCTTTTCGTGCTTGACTTATACCATATTACTTATTCGATATTTATTCGTTCCTCTTTCGAATTGTATACGTTGACATTTTAAACGAAATTTTACGGTTGACCGTTATGGAATATCCGTTTCACAGATGATAACGGATATGTTCTTAAAGTCGTAACTACAATCCCGTCCCCTATTCCCAAATATGACATACCGAATAAGACTGATTACTGGGTTTGTACTAACATGAGCAGTTTTTGGTGGGGTTCGTGTTGCTCAGTCTCTTTTCATCGTTATGTTCTGTGTATTTTTGTTTGTTTGTTGGTCTTTCCTTTTTTAGCCATGGCGTTGTCAATTTATTTTCGACTTTGAATGTCCCTTTGGTATCTTTCGCTTCTTTTCACATGATTTCTTCTCTTTTACTTTCTTTTATCTGGTGTTAGTTCTTGGTTCGTTGTGGTGAAATTACCCCAGTAGCGTGTATGTACCAGTTTCTGCGCTCGACTAATACCCTATTACTTATTCGCTACGTATTCGTTCCTTATTCGATTTGTATACGTTGAAATTTTTAATGCATTATTCTCTTTTACTTTCTTGTATCTGGTGAATATTCTTGTTTCTTAGTAGTGAAATTTCTCTATTGTCGCGTATATACCCGTTTCCGCGCTCAACTGATACCCTGTTACTTATTCGTTCCTTATTCGCTTTTATACGTTGCATCTTTTTAATGCTTTCTTTTCACATATTTTGTTTGTCTCTGATGTTAGTTCGTGGTTCGTAGTAGTGAAATTACCTTTTACGCGCGTATGTTGTCTTGTTTGCGCTGGACTGTAACCCTGTTTCTTATTCGATACGTAATCGTTCATTAATCGCTTTTTATACGTTGAAGCTTTTTAAGGTTTTTTTTTCTTGTCGCTGGTGTTAGTTCTAATTAATTGGAGTTACATTAACCCCGTTTACACATATGTACAACTTTCTGCGCTGGACATATAACCTGTTACTTATTCGCAACTTACTTGTTCCTTATTCGATTTTTATACGTTGCACCTCTTAAATGTTTTATTTTCTAGTCTCTGCTTTTAATTCTTGATTGATAAAAATGAAACTACACTACAAGCGTGTATGTACCTGTTTTAAGCGATGGACCGATACCCTGTTTATTCGCTACATATTTGTTCCTTATTCGATTTGCATCCGTTGCACCTTTTTAATGTTTTCTTTCTTTTCTTGTGTCTTGTGTTAGTTCTTGGATGGTACAGATTAAATAACCATATTAGCGCGTATGTACCCGTTTTTGTTCTCTACCGACATTGTGTTACTTAATCGTTCCTGATTCGCTTTTTATATGTTGCATCTTTTTAATTTTTTTTTAATTTTTTTTGTCTATGGTGTTAGTTCGTGGTTCGTAGAGGCGAAATTACCCTTTAAACGCGTGTGTTCCCGTTTCCGAGCTGGACTGGTACTTATTCGCTACTTATTTGTTCCTTTTTTGATTTGTATACGTTTCTAGTCTTTTGAGTAAGTTCGTGGATGGTCAAGGTGAAATAACCCTTTAAGAGCATATGTTCCTGATTTTGCGCTCGACTGATACCCTGTTACTCATTCGCTTTTTAAACGTTTTTTTTTTCTTTTTGATGCTATCTTTTCTTTTCTTTTTTCAGTCTCTGGTGTAAGTTCGTGGTTCGTAGAGGTGAAATTACCCTTTAAGTGCGTGTTTCCCCTTTTTTGGCGCTACACTGAAACCTTGTTACGTAATCGTTCCTTATTCGATTTGTATATACTGCAACGTTTTTTGATGCTTTCTTTTCCCTTTTTTCTTCTCTCTGGTGTTAGTTTCCGTTTATTGGAGTTACATTAACCCCGTTAGCACATATGTACCAGTTTTTGCGCTTGACTGATAGCCTGTTACTTATATTTTTTCATATATGAAATCTGGTACGAATCTCTTTTGATTAAGTCAAAATCGATAGAAAATATTGTTATTATGACAAGCGGAACATAACTGTAGTCATATGCGACATAGATATTCAACAACGTTCAACCAACACATAATTACATCCGTACAACTTTAAATTGATGCCTTCAGTTGAACCACTTCAGTGTAATCGCTTCTTTGCGAGCAGTTACCCTTTATCAAGAAAATCATGAGATAGGGATAAAACTGGGAGAAACTGGACTGTTCCGTAAAAGTAATAGCAAAAAGTCGGCCATGGTACAGGTAAAACAAGACAAAATACATTGTCAATTAACTACCTGCATTTAAAAATATATCATCCGATAGAATATTTCAACATTCGATTGGTTTTTCCTATAGGACTGTCATACACAATTATAAGGACAAAAAAGAGCGAGAGAAAAGACACCAAGGGGGCAACAAAGCTCACACTACCAATAAAACAGAACATACAATTTGAAAAAAAAACAGTGAAAAGGACAAATTTTGCCACAATAACAAACTATTTAATTGTAAAATCAAAACAAGGCAGCACAAACACCACCAAAAAGGTGCCCATTAACGATAAGCAGATATTGCTCTACATGTGGCACCTATAATATTGCTCATGGAAGTGAAAATTCGTTTTCGACAATTTCATCATAGAAAGTTTTCTTTACGATACGTGAACATATCCGTAGTCACTTGTGAGATAGATACTCCATAATGGTTAATCAAAATCAAAAAAGCAAAAATTTAAAATTTCTGTGATTTTTATTTCTTTCTTTTTTTCTCTTCCTTTTCAAATATACGGATCATTCTATATTGATATATGTATCATTTGAATATATTATAATCTAGAACTGTATATATTTCAGAAATGTGTTAACTAATAAATAATAACTAGATTGTTATATATTATATACTTCTTATGGTTAAAGAGGCCGGGATAAGGTACCGATATTTCTTTTGTATCCAACTAACAAATATCAAAATTATCAATAACATATGATGCACATTTAAATTTTTTTTATTTTTTAAATTATGTAAAACGTGTATTGACGTTATACATGCATGTGTGCAATGTATAACTACCAATCTACGATATACGTATGTTTGTGTGATCTACAACATCCACTTTACGTGGGGCCTCGTTGGCCAAGTGGTCTAAGTAGTTCACTAGCCAGTCAACACTGAGGTTGTGAGTTCGAACCCTGCTCGTGCGGGTGAACTGGACTTCAATCATAATTGACTAGGATTGTCAGTTTTCCTATCGAAGGTCGGTGGTTTTCTCCGGGCACTCCGGCTTCCTCCGCCAATAGAAACTGGCCGCCACAAAATAGCCCAAAAGTGGTGCTTAAAAGTGGCGTTAAAACACCAACAATCAATCAAATCCACTTTACGTTGGTTCGTATTTAATCCAGAATACCCGTTGTACGTTTGTTTTTTCTTTGTCAACAACACCCGTTATGCATATGTTGTTTTTGTGTAGAGAGCCTTAATACATTATCATATTTGGGAGTGTTATTTTGTCTTGGTTATGATTAAACATGTATCCTTGTCTTTGTGTGCACAATAGATATTTGACCATTACGCATAGACATTTATGTACATTACAAACGGGCTTGAAGTATATCCTGTTGGAAATCACGAATCACAAATGTTGCAAAACCACCAGCAAATACCATCTCTCTATGATATACAAATTAATAAAAGGAAGTGCTGAAAATGTAAAACAGGTAAACAAATTTAGAAATAGTTACAAAATTGAATATACCAAACTGTAGCAGTTTGCTAATCTTTTAATAATTCAGAAAATAACCAGCATACTAGTCATAGCTTTTCAAAATAATAATCCTAACTTCACTGATGGCTTCACCTGTAAAATAAATTCTAAGGGAGCCTTCTTCAAAAGCCATCTGTCAGTTCAACACAACACAACAAATGAACCATGAAATATTCCAAAGAGAGAAATGTCTTCTCAAATATACTTATACAAAGTATATCGTTGTTGTTTTTTTTTTTCTTATTCGTGTTGACCAATACATTCAATCTCAAGTCAGATGCAGTAAATGCAAAAGTTTGGTCCCGGAACCAACTCGTGCAGGAGTAAATCTCGCTTTTGCAGGTAAGGAAAAGAGGATCATCTAACTGTAAAAGAAACTCTGTATGTGTTTAAAACAGTGTGATCACAGGGCTTCTTCTTACAGTTACCCTGTACGAAAGCTTAGAATGAAATATTCAAATTAAAGCAACATAGATAAATTCTTATCCAGAGACTTGATTTGTCTTAAATTAATAGTAATATACAAACAATCATCATCAATGTGTGAAAAATACCACAATTATTTAATTTCTTACATGGAGAATATATCTGTTTCAAAATTACTTATGATTATGATTTTTACTAAAACATAGTTATTGACTTTAATATTTGATGTTTTCCTTTTTTCAAGGATGGAAATACTGCATTACATGTAGTTGCTGACACATATATCAATAAAGAGGCGATGGTAACTCTTTTATTAGACAGAGAATGTGATCCAAACAAGCGAAATAATGAAGTAAGTTCCAGCAAAGGTGTACTTTTGTCATTTTTAAAACATAAATTGCTGTAATTGATTATAAGATATATTAAGTAGAACAGGTAATGTTACTTTCGCGTAAATTAATCGGTGTATTCAGGTACGGTGTTGATATATTTTGTGACCTATAGTCTGTCATTTAAGGCAATAGACCTAACTAACAATAACAGAACAAACCCCAAATTTTGTTCTAACATTTAAGAGAAGATATCAAATTGCACAATTTATTGGTTTAAATAATTAATGCAACATATGACAACTTTTTGTCAGACTGCCTGCTGAAAGAGTTTAGAAATGCGATGACGTGATATGGAACTTTTATTAGTCATCATGGTTATCAGACAATTGTCAATTTAGAAAAAAAATGGTAAAATTCGAAGGACGTTTTGGTGTAAATAAGAATTTGTAGAACACTTTCTCTGAGGACATGTTTTGAGTGAAATTTTTCTAGAAATATTGATTTAAATTTATATCACAATGAGTAAACTTCAGTAGCCTTTTTGAAGTGTTTTCCTGTCGATTTTTTTTTTGCACATAGATGTCTTCTTTGAATTACGTGTTTTAATTGTGAGTTTTCGTTTTTAATCACCTCCATTAAAACAGTCAATACATTAGAGTAAAAATGGCAAAACAGGAGGGGAGCATCAATGTCAAGACAATTGATTCTTTGCCCGTGTGTTAATTTTGGTATTAGATTTTTTTTTTTTATTTTCCAAATACTATCGAGGTGGTATGATAGCCAATCACAAACGTTGACGTTAAAGAAAAATAACAAGGACTAGTATATGTCACCGTACAGCCATCAACGACGAGAAAAAATTATTACAGTAAAGTCAGCTACGGAAGGCACCGACAAGAAAAACAAGAAAACAATTCAAACGAAAAAACCAACGGCTTGGGCTGTGTAGAAAACAATCACAAAAAGAAAAACAATGAACATTCAACAATGAAAAAGGTAAAATAACAAGAAAACTGTACTTCAAGGAAAATTCAAACAAAAATTCTCTTATCAAATAGCAAAATTAAAAGCTTCAACGATAAAGGATTCAATGTAAAGAGGTCATAAATTGTCAAACACATCATCGTTCGTAATGCAAAAATATAAACAAAGACGGGACGTTGAAACATTAGTGTGTGCATAAATGTAAAGGAAGACATATTTAGTTATATTTGTATGTCTTTACAACAAAAGCAATGTTACTCCTAAACTACCAAATTAAAAACAAAAATGAGTATACGGTTTAAGATTAAGACATATTACAAAAACAAAATGGAGCCTATATCAAATAATTTTCGAGTTGCTAGCTAATAACAATTTCTAAATATTTTGTTATGTCAAAATTATTTGTCAGAAGAATGCGTCTTTAATCCATAAGATATACTTAACTACTAAAAACACAAAAGAAGACATATCATCAAATGTTATTAATCGTTTATAAACATTATTTGACAAAACTTACAAATTCTGAATAAACAGGTCTGAAGACATCTTAATCACTCGCTAGTTGTCGCTTTAAACGAATGGATACCGATGTGTTTGTCGTCTTCAGTCATCATTATAATTGACCACAACAAATATATGAAAAATGTGTGACATAGATTACCTTCGCCGTATATGGCACAACATTTTGGAATTTTGGGTCCTCAATACTCTTGATCTTTGTACATGTTTTGCTTTATAACTTTTTTGATCTGAGCGTCACTCATAAGTCTTATGCAGACGAAACGCGCGTCTGGCTTATAACAGTATAAGCCTGGTACCTTTGATAACCAATTTAGTCTGTTTCATCTTTTTTTTATACAAATACAACTATTTTGTGTGATACAGGGAAAGACGCCAAGCGAGCTAGCCTATACATTGGAAATAAGACAGTTGTTTAAGGTAATGTATGAATTATATATACTTGTAATTAGTATTTTCAATTATATTTTTTTTAAATATTGATACAAGTTAATGTCTGTTAAAGAATCAATGTATGTTCTGAAAATCTATTTGTTAAGTATGTTAACATATAGGAAAATGCAAAGCTTTAGATATAAGACGCACACATAGACAATATTTTCTTTTGCAGAATTATGAAGCACGTCTGCCTGGTTAGTATGTTTTACCTATAATTTTTATTGGCTAATTTGTTTTGAATAAAACACAACTTTTTATTCATTATTTGTATTTGTTTGCACAAAGAAAAATTTATCAAAACTTTTAAGAGTTTTTGGTCCTCAATGCTCTTCAACTTCGTACTTTATTTTTTACTTTTTTTATTCGAGTGTAACTGATAAGTCTTTTGTAAACGAAACGCGTGTCTGGCTCAAATACAAAATTTTAATCCCGGTATCTGTGATGATTTTATTGATATATTAACTTTTTTACTGTTAGTTTTTTTTCAATGCATAATGATACATTTGTGTCAGGGATATTAAAAAAATTTTGGAATCGAGCGTCAATAATGAGTCTTTTGCAGACGTATTGCGCGTCTGGCGTCAATTTTTTTTCTATAATCAGTTTATTTACGACCAATCGGTCAATATTTCTGTTGACAGCAATTCCCTCCGGAGAGTATCACTAGCTCAGTAATCAGCACTGTCTGTGGTGTCAGCTAGTGAAAGGATCTCGTCATCTTGTCAAGTAGTAGTTTAATTGTGAAGACCTTGAAGGTCGTCTGCAGAAGGTACTTTTTATGTACATTGTCATAATTATAAACTAATTGCTAATGAATTGTACCCCAGAACAAGACTACCGTCGCTGTATTTTGCAAGACCTTTCCTAATGTAAAGCCCTCAATGTTCTTTAACTTCTTACCTTATTTTGCCTTTTTAACTTTTTTTATTCGAGCGAGTCAGTCTTTTTGTCTTTTGTAGACGTAACACACGTATGGCGCATGAAGGTTTTAGCATGGAATATATGATTAAATCATTCACCACAAGCAAAGACTGATTTAAATAATTACCGTTTTTCTGAATTCGGTTCAATAGAACGTTTATAGTTTAGGGATGATGATCGTTACAATGTGGAGTGTATGAAAAAAACTCAGTTTACACATAAAGGTCTTAAAAAAGGTGAACAACATATAAACAAAAAACATGTACCATCGTTCACATGGTTGGAATTGTGTTTAGGATAAGAAAAGGACGAGATCATATTTACAATAAATACAACAGGTAGGTTATATAATGAGGGGTTGAAGGAATTTTTCGGCACGTCGGATTGGGACTTTATTGTTTGTGGGAAAATAGGATTTACCTTATCGGGACTCGGGAATTGAATATAAATATTTTCAAGATATTGTGATGACACTCTTTCTACTACCTTATCCATTTCGAAATGAAGGTAGTTTTCGAATGAGGGTTTATTAGATATAGAGACGTTTTGACTTGTAACAATCTGCCTCCTGGCCTTGCATACAATTGGTGCAAGGGTTTTTAATGTGCATGAAATAAGGGCACTCTCCTTACACGAGGTATCGGATTTAATGTCCACATTGTGACCGGAACCGACTTTAATCGATAAGTTTGCTTGCCATGTACAACAAGAAGGATTCCAGAAGTAAATCAGGATCTACTCAAACATCAAGTACGTACTGTCACCCCTAGTGAAGTTCGTGTGTATCTGTACGTATTTGGTCTTGGTGTATACTTAAATTAGCACTACGACTTATACATCCTGCACAGCTAATCGGAAGCCCTAAATGGGCAAGGATTTTAAAGCCTGTCGAAAAAGGCCTTATTAACAATATTTCTAATTTCAAGTCAACCTGAAAGGTTGAACAACAGCTAAAATAGTAAAAACAATAGTAAAAGAAGTATATCTCAATGAAAGAGCAATAACAAATGTTTATATTAATCAACATTATGTAATTTCGAATCGCGTTTTAAAAATGGTGGACGCGGTTTGTCGTCTTAGTTTTAAATTGATAGTATCCGTATATGAAATGTATTACAGATAACGAATTGACCTTCAGCTTGAGCATTTTGATTTGTATGTCTTTATGTTTTGCAACATTTTGGGAAATCTGACACGATTGGGAGACTAGACACGTTCAAAGTTGGGTGTTTATTTTATAGTGGACCCGAATGGGCGTTCTTATAAAAAAAAACGATTTGAAGCTCTTTAGCACCTAGACATGTTTTGATATGTAGTGACTTTATAGTGACACGTTTCAAATATATATATAACGCAGGAAAAGAAGAGCAAACGTAAAAAAATATAATCAGGTACAACGCACTGAATATAATGATTAACTATATGATAAACGATAAACCGTACTACAACACTACTCTGTAGAATTTGAATATTACAGTGATTATTCGAATTTTCAGGTCTTCCAATTGAAGTTAAAAAATTGGATAAAAAGTCAGCGCAAGTTTTTTCCAGTTTATTGAAATCTTCAGTTATCTTCATTTTGAGTCAAGAGTAATGTTAGCAGGAGAGCAGGGTACAGGGAAGACAACTATTGCCCGACATCTTATCGGTAAATCTCAAACTAGATTCAGAAAGTCAACTGATGGAATAGAATTATACAACGGGCTTTCCTACTTTGACCGTGAAACGAAGGAATGGCTTGGAGGACAGCAAGGTAAGACCTACATAGCCCAAAAGCCATAACTGTGGTGCTTGGTATGCAATACCGACATTGTATTGTTAAAAATTACGGTTAAAACAATATTAAAACTACTTGAATTTAAGGAATGCATGCCCCTCATAGAAATATTTGATTCCATTCCGAGCTTTAGCTATATTGTTTGTCCTTTTTTTGGCTTAACCAGCTTTACTTTTTTTTTAATTTATATTTTGAAATATTTCGGCCCCGACCATAACGAGAGACATTCATTGTCAAAAAGCTTATTATGTAGAGGTAAATTTGGTATTGTTAATGGTATTACTTCTACTTGGTCGATACCACTGCATGTGTACTGTAAGTCACCGAGTATCAACAGCCTAAAAAAGTACTTCAGTATTATCAAAATTTGTTGTTAAAAAGCTTTGGAGCGTTGATGTATTGCACAGCTATGGTCATATTTTGTGCTTTGCTGGTTTTATAAGCCCTTAAATGTTTAATGCAGATTGGATTTTTGGATTTTCAAAAGTTTTATCTCCGAGCTTAAATTGCGAGACATGTGTTGTCAAAATGCGCATCTGGTTCAGAAAGTACCACTAATGATATTACAACGACCAAAGCAAGTCTGGTGGAAATGTTTGTTTCAGTTATAAATCTTATGCGGGAAAAAGTTCTGTCAAGGCGAGTTATAAAATGTTCTGAAATAAGACAGTGATTTAGTTCAGCACACAATCTCCAATACTATTGAACACAGTAGATGGTTATCCATACATGCATAACTGTATATTTCATATGTCTAAATGCATATCAAAGCTTTAGATTTGATTTTAATTTTCTGTATTTTAACGCAGCTTTTACGCACCGCTTTTGGGCTGTTTCGTGGATGCAAGTTTTATTGTTGGAGGAAGCTGGAGTGCCAAGAGAAAACCATCGACCATCGATAGGAAAACTGACAATCATAGTCAATTAAGATTAGAGTCGAGTGCACCCGCACGAGAGGGGGTTCGAACGCACAACCTCAGTGTTGACTGGCGAGTGATTACAGTAGTAACTACTTATACCACTCGGCCACCGAGGCCCCTTAAGCTTTAGAAATGTCATCTCTAGTATATTATCAGCAAATTTGAGTGTAGTCTTGGCGGTAATCAATATAATATTTATACATTATTAGGTATGATTCAAATATAACTTTATTTGTTAAATCGGTAGGTCATGCTTAAGATGTAAAATTGCTTTATAATGCTTGAAATCGAATGAAAACACCGAAGTTTAATTTATTATTTTTATTTTGATTTTATTTCAACGTGTTAAAAAGATGTAAATTAATTATATCAATTTGTGTAAAGCAGTTCTGTTTTCATGACAAAAGAAATCTGGTTAATCAGTTGCAATAATTATATTCACCCATAATATATCAATACTTATGGTTCTGTCCTTGATTTCTTTTTGAACGCTATTCAAATCTATCTGATGAATAACAAATTGAATTAAATATTTTTTTTACAATTTAAGCAGACGATATGGTCCTACATGATTTCATTGTTTTCTTATGTTGGCTGTTAATGCTTTTCAATTTTGCATGAGGTTGGCCATGCGGGTTTTCAATTTTGAGAGCCACTGATGAGTTTCTATAGACGAGACCTGCGTCTTGTGTATTTCATTAATATCCTTGCATCTTTTATGAAAATTTACAACAATAAGGCAAATGCTCTGTTGGTAGAGGTGTTTTAATTGCCAATATACTGTAAACCAACAAATTTTCGCGAGCGATTTATTTTCACGACTTTCGCGAGTAGAAAAATAACGCGAATTTAAATCGTCGCGAATAGGTATCAACATACCTTTCCTTATTAACCTACAGTAAGTAAATTAGAAAATCGCGAAATTAAAAGGTCGCGAAATGGACTAGAAAGGGCTAAACGCGAAATAAAGTATCCGCAAATGTAAGTTGGTTTACAGTATTATCCATACAGGCGACGCTAGAATGTTCAATTTTGAAGTAGAAAGTTCACAATTGCCCACACTTTGTTGTCAATATAATGGATGCTACGGAACTGTCGTATAAAAAAGAGGCTTAGCTAGCTATCAAACCAGGTTTATTCCATAATGTCCTAGATAAGGAAATGTCTGTACCAAGTCAAGAATATGACAGTTGTTTTTCATTGGTTTATGTGTTTTTGCTTTTGATTTTGTCTTTTGGTAAGGGATTTTCAATTTTGAATTGTCCTTAGAATAGTCTTAGAGTTCGGTATTTTTGTTATTTTACTTCTTTGGGGAAGCTGAAATCATCTTTTTGTCGTAAAAGATATAGCTATAAAAGCATAAAACACAAGTTATCTTCATCTCTTAACATGATCTATTTCAGATATATACTTAAAAATATGCATCTCCTACATTTAAAAAAAAAATGGTACATTTATATTAAAATTTGCCAACACATCTAATGTAGTATGAATAGTTTTAGATAATCTCTTATTTAGATTTTTCCCTGGAAGAAATCACAGTTTGCAGATCCCTTTTACGAGAAGACAAAACAAAACAAAAACAAAATGTTCTATTAGCAGATACTACATCAGCCAGTCCAAATCTATCAGATGTTACAGAGGTCGCATCAATGTCAGCCAGCAAAGAAGAGCTGACACATAACTCGAACGAATCACAATCGTTCGATGCCACGTCATCTACTGAATGCTTCATGACAGAATCTGTGAAAGCCAAAAAACTGCCCGAGCCTCATTTTCAAACCTTACCTGATTGTGCTGGTAGTTTTGCATTAAGTATGGAAAAGAAACTATCAGGTCATGTTGCAGGATAGAAATCAAAAATAGTAGACAACGATGACACATATGAGTCAAATGTACAAGGCAAACCCCGTACTTCAGAAAGGCAATCAGGTAGATTTGATTTTGATGAAAAGTGTCCAGATGACTTAAGCACTAGGAACGAACAAGTAGCACAATATTATACAACTGAAAACGAAAATTCAGATGCTGCGACAGACAGGAAAATATTTGAAGCTTCGTTTGATGAATACAAGTCAATGGACGATTCTCATGATGCTTCTTTGAAGTCAGATTTCACTGCTGATTTGCATATAGAAACTGTTACTAAACCTGGAATTATCAGAAAGCTAAAACATTTTTTTGCAATTACTAAACAAGTTAAAAAGTCAAAGTGTCAATCACAAAGGAAAAATTCTTAAAGAAGTCATCAACAGTTGGAAAAAAGAAGTTACACAACAAAAAAATAGCACCTATAATAATCTGGGATTTTGGAGGGCAGGATGTGTTCTATTCTACTCATCAGACATTTTTAACATACAGAGCTATTTACATAATTGTATTGGATGGTAGTAGAAACCTCGATGATCCCTGTCCGTATGAACAGTACCTTCCAGGAAAGAGTGGACATAAAACGTCAAGAGGTATGTAAAAACAAACATACATTTGAAATACACACTGTTGTGAAACAAAAGTAAACAAGATAAACATCATTTCCAAATATGTTAAAAAAAAATACGCTTGTTAACTTAAACACCTTCAAATGTTAGTCCAGTATTGCAAGACTTAGCACTCAATTACTTTATTTAGTAGACAGTAAATTTCGTAGAGAACGTATACATTTAAATGACTGTGATACCTTTCCCCTTATGTACAATCATTCTTTAGTTTGTTTATTATAACAGATTATCTGCTATTCTGGATCAACACCATTGTAACATACTGTAAAGGAAGTATTCAGGGATTTCCTAAGATTATGGTTGTTTTAACGCACAAAGATCAGGTAAAAGCTGTAAGTATTTTTTGGAACACGTTCTGCATTTGAAATGATGGACTGTTTGGATTTTGAGTAATATGCAGTAAAAACAAAATAATGTCTAATGATCGAATATATAATGGAGATTATTTATTGTTTGATTACATAATCGTTATTGTACTAATTTGATATATAAATAATTGTTTGTTTAGAGCGTTAAACGCAGATCAAATAAAAAAACGTTTTAGTTCACAATCAATCAACTAGTCGATCTATGAATTTGCCTACCTAACATTGTAAATGTCTACATGACATGAGCCCTACGAAACAGCCAATTAAAATGCTAAATAAAGTCCTCATTTATGTTGTGTTTAATATTTTAAGAAACTAGTTTTTTTATATTTCGTTTCTTTATAATAAGATACACACTGTATTCTTACATATACCCATTAAAAGGTGCCTGGGTTTTACTTAAATACGCCAGACTCGTGTTTCGTAGATAGGGCAAGTGTCTAGAAAACGGTTACACACATACTGGTTTATATTTTGTAAAGACTGTTATATAAGATACACATCATCGTTACTTATGCATTTACTGCTTGTACTGTGTAGTTGTTTTTGTTGTCTGAACTCCAGAAACAAGTTGTTTGCATATCAATTTGGGTATTGTCTGTCTAAGGTTGGATTGCTGCCTGGTAATTGTGATTTTTCGAATATTATTTATTTATTCAATTTTTTTTTTTTTTTTTTCTTAATTTGGGTATCTATTCCGTATCTTTTGATTTTGCTCCTATAAAATGATACCAGTGTTATAATTTTGATTTTTACTCGTTTTGTAAATGCAAGTAATGGTGCGATTTCGATAATTTCATTGGTAAATTTAGTAAATAAGCAACACGTAGATCTTACAATTAAATATCTTCATTGAAATATAAGTGATTGTTTAATATAAATATGTGGGTAAACATATCATATTGGTATTATTTTCAGAGTGAGGTTGAAACAAGATGACATTACATATTTGGAGAAATCTACAAAATGTTTCACAAAACACCATTAATGCAACACTTGGTGATTGATGATAAAATATTTGTAAACGCTAAAGACAAATATGACCCAGAAATGGCGGCGATAAAGGCTGCTATCATCAGAGAATCAGAGAGGCAACCAACATGGGGCGAACCACTTCCAAAGTGCTTTATCCCGTTAGAATTAGAATTTGCATCGCTGATCAGGCGCAACATTCCCCTGATTACCCTAGAGCATCTGAAGAAAGTAAATGCATTGCAGCCTGTTAGACCATTGTCAGAAGTTGAGTTAAATGTATTTCTTAAATTTCAGCATTCCATTGGCAAGCTTTTGTACTTTGATGGACATAAATTGGACGACAGCATAATTCTAACTCCCACTCTTCTCATTGATGCATTTAAATCTATTGTTACTGATAGAAGGTTCTGCCAAGGAGACACAGAAAGGGAAGAGTTGTGGGATGTAATGGGCAAGAAAGGGGTAGTCTCAAAGAAAGTTATCAAAACCGTTTGGAAGAAAAAGAAATATCGGAAATTCTACAAAGATAAAGATTATTTACTGGATGTCAAGACCCACCTGGATATATTGGTAGAACCAAAAAGATACGATTCAGACCGCAACCGTATCCCTGCTGAGTTTTACTATGTTGCTAGTATGATACGAGCGGAAGATGATTCTGGATACCTCCAATCAGCTGGTTTCACACACAGGAGTATTGCCATAGCCTTTCAATCGTCATCATTGATGATACCTCCTGCATTATCCTTTAGATTTATAAGCTACTGTCTATATGTTTGGGCGGTGAAGACATACGGAGAGCCCAACAATGACATGCTGTTCCATAGGTCAGGGGTGTTCACCATTGATCCGTCTTTAGATATGTACATTGCCTGCGAAGATAAGATTATCATTGCTCGTCTTGTTCATGCCACATCAAACTCACTTATAATGAGGGATGTAGCTTCCAGTATCTATGAATGTCTAACATCAGCCTTAGAGAAAATAAGTCAGCTGTATATAAGAACAAGTAGCGACCAGACTCAAACCAGTGAAGCATCCTTTATGACCCTGATATGTTGTAACTCACCAGATAACCCATGTTTCCTCCAAGTCAACGATCTAGCTAACACAGAAGAAGTGAAGTGTGGATATGTCCTTCACATGGCATTGAACACAGGATACACACAATGACATCATGGATTACAGAAAAGGTAGTCATATATGTGATGGAATGTTTGTTTTTGTGGAAATGGCAGGCAAAATACTGAAATGAATACACACCTATATCGATTCGACATTTCAATTTTACATCAATAAACTTGCTTATCGTTTAGAGTTATATCAAATTGACCGTTAAGATCCGAGAAAAAAATGTACTGCCTGATAAAATGATATTTTTTTTTTCTGTTAACCAAAAGATTATAGCAACTTAACGTTAATTATGATGATCAAACTTAACACCTGTTTTTGGTGAAATGCTCGAAATTGTTTTCTTCCCGTTTTACTTTATTTGTCATGCCTTTTAAATAGATACACATATGGAAATGAAAAGTTACGATGCATATATACTCTGAGAACCAATTATAATGTACGAATAGGGAAAATTCTTTATGTCAAGCCTGATGTGTGCTAATACAAAGATAGTTTGTAGATTTTACGATCGTTTTTCAATTTCTATCCCATCAATTTGGAGGTAAACCTTCTAATTATGTATACCGAATTGATGTATAAAATCAAATAATTGTCTTTCAATAAGTTTATGATTTACTTTCTTTTCCTCAGGATGAAGAAAAGTGCAAACCTTGGTGCACAGGTATTGTTGAATAACGAATAACGTCATTTATAGTTTCATATTTTTGTAATTTTTTGGAGGACTACTAGCTTTAGAATACTAATTACATCTCAACTTTTTACATTTTGATAGTTGTATTTTCGTATCGTTTCGTGTGATAGCATTTGTACTGTTCAACAAATAATGTTCGTATGTTAACAACTTTTTTCTGAAGAAAAGATAAAGGACACATTTAATGTCGACGAGTCTCACTGTTCATGTCTCTGTAAGTTTCGGTACTAACGTAATGTAATACAAACCTTTCAAAATTCGAAGTTGATACCCTGAGCATGTTTTGATAAAATATGCTTTTAACTCCATCAAGCAAATTTTACCGTATGGCTATTCTTAGCGTAACTTTTATGGTCACATAGCATGTGTACGGACACCAAGGTATCGTTGGTAAGCGAACAATTGGGACGCAGTAGATATATCAAGTGTTTCCTTGAATGTAGTTATACAGGGGTTTTTGTCATGATTTATTAAAACAAAATGCGCTATACCGTGTGCATATGATTATCAAATGATTTTGACAATATTTAGATATCTTGTCAATTTTCATTGCATTATCGTCGAATCATGTGGTAAATCTTTTCAAGTATTAGTCTTTGTTTACTTTTCTCTCTCGCACTGCTATTTTTATCTTAAATCTATTTATTACTCAGTTCGATGTTAAACCGTGGCATATATAAAAGTGAATTGTCAGTATGTTTTAAACATATATCATTGCTAACGGCAAACGGCTGATATAAAAAGGAAAGCATTACATGATCAACCTTTTGAATCGTTACCAGGAAAGCATTACATAATATTCTTTTTGAATCATAAACATATGACCCGTTACCAGAATAGTGTATAACATTATATATATCGTAGACATATATTTCTGCATACCATTCTTACCATCTGATAGGACTTGATTTCTCACAAGCCGGAATGAATTTTAGGAAGATATTAAAGTTATCCGGCGCACATTTTAAAACCTGATTTGAAGATAATATATATCTTTTAGTTTTAGTTTGCAATACTGTTGTTTGTATCAGTTTTCCTTATTATAAGCTGTTTGGACAACATATGCGTTTGTCTGTTTCTCAATGATGTTGTTTATATCACAGTAATATGTATCTGTGATATTATGTTTCGGTGTTTTTGTAAGATTTGTCTCTTCAAACTGTCTAATGACTATCTTCAATCTTTTTTTAAATAAAAATCATGTTGGTATTTGATACATATGCAGTATTTTCGATACAGTTACTAAAGAAGAATTTCTGAGAGCGACACCATCAGACCTACACTTACGTCGTCTGTCGTTATTGTACAGTCCATTTGAAGCTAAAGAGCTGACAATACATTTGGGATGGTCAAACAGAGAAGTTGAAACCATATTGGAAACTGAAGATCCAAAGACCTCAAGCTTTGAAATTTTAAGACAATGTCGAGATAGCAGGGTGGTGACATTTAAAGACATCAAAGAGGCATTAGAAAAAATTGGAAAAGAAAGTATCCACATACTTTGTAAGGTAAACATATTTGAACGAATCACAACATCTAGTAACCGTGTTTGTCTAATCACTGTAATGTGTTTTATGTTATATGTTTTATTACACCGTTTACCTCAACATATTAACTATTAACAAACACCTGTTATCACCTATATTGCGTATATCGAGGGTACACATGTAAATATGATGAATGTGGATGTAAAAGACAGGCGAAGAATACCAAAGGGACAGTCAAACTCAAGAAAAAGAAAAAAAAAAGACAAACAGGCAAAAAACAGTACACACAACACAATATAAAAAAAAAAGACTAAGCAACACGAACACCACCAAAAACTGGGGGTGACCTCAGGTGCTCAGGAAGGTTAATCAAATCCTGCTCCACAAGCGGCACCCGTCGAGTTACTCATGTTTGTACAAACTTGGTGATAAGTATAATTCGGTAGGTCACATAGGTAAGGTGAAAACACAACCCAAGTGCAACAACATGAAAGACAAAAACAAAAAACAAATATAAAAGTTAAATAACAAAAATACAGAACTCCGAGGAAAATTCAAAACGGAAAGTCCCTAATCAAATGGCAAAATCAAAAGCTGAAACACATCAAAAGAATGGATACCAACAAATATCCTTAGGGTCATTTGCAGTTGAATTTCGATGGTGTTAGGCAATCAAATGTTTCATTTCAATTAGCGTGTGTCTTCATTACACCAAGACCTACTTATTAATTTATACAAAAAAATCCCTATAACGTTTTTCAAGACATTCAAGGAATGGAACAGGCGGTTTAACTGGTGTTCATCCTATTAAAATCATAGTGAGTCTTTCGAGTCAAGCAAAGATTAACATTACAAAATGATCAGACCAGCTCTAATACTGAACGTCGATAGATCTACATAAATGCATTGAGGATACTAATGATTTTAAAAGAAACACATTACAGACTATAACTAGCAGTTCAATCGAAAACGTTATGCTGAAAATCTCCTTAAGAATGAAAAAATACCAATGTTTGACACACCAATACTATTTGATAGGTAAATTTACAAAACACAATGTATGAAGTGAAACACGTCTTGATAATAGACTGCATAACTTTTATATTCGTTTGTTTCTTTTTAATTGTTTTTTGTGTATGCTGATATTAAATACAGTATGAATGTATTGTTCATGAAACCAAGCTTCAATCATATGATGACGTTATATAAATAATATCTTTTTAAATATTACAGCGCGGAAAGGTCAACCTATTTATTTTGGTAAGTAGTGTTTATCAAGGATTTTCCAAGACATGCAGTTATAGAGTTGTGGATACAGATTGTCCGTAATATTAAGATATACATGTATTTCATTTCATAGTGTTTACATGTATGAAAATGTTAAACAGGGATTTGACATAGGTGCTATATAACTTGGTTGACAATGTGAAACTTTACATTCTACCACAGTAAACTTATAGCAAGAAGTACCGTCAATTCAGAAATTAATGCAATGTGTTGATAAAGGCGACAAATGCATTAATATTTTCAGAAATGATGTTCCGTCGCATAATTTCTGCAATCGCATAAATGAGATCTCAAATGTTTGCCAGTTATCAGTGATTACCAATAATAAATGCACGCATTAATCTGTGAATTTACATTATCTACATTCGACAAGTTATGCGATTGATGAGGTTACCTGAACACTTCACACTATTATCACTTAGGCAACAATTTGTAGTATTGATTTGATTACCTAATGGCAATGGTATGTCTGTTGGTATTTGTACGGTTATACAAATAACACGGTTTACGTCTTTTATAAAATAGAATGTAATGCATTAATGTGTCCTTTGCTCTGATAAGAATTGAAAATAAATGCATCTCAGACTTCGTTTAGATTGGTTTCGGATATATAGAAGAAACATCATTAATACTTGATATAATTATTGCAATTTCCACAATAAGACCAATAGATTGTCTTTCTGTAAATAGTTATCCATCTAATTGCATATTTTTTAGACATGTTTGATTGAAATTTGAATCATTTGGCAAATATTTTAAACATCACAGACATGGAACCCGAGAAGTGGGATCTGGTACCTACAGCAGAACACATTGACAAATTGGCTCCGTTGGTAGGAAAAAACTCCCTCCCGTTCCTAATCGAGCTTGGAATGGATTTTCATACCTGGGAGCAGATCAGCTACAGGCAAAATGAAAGAGATTTGGTAAGACTGAACCTGGATATCTTAGAAGAATGGAGATTCAAGTTTTGCAAGATGCACAATCTGAAACCAACTTTACGAGAAATCGCGCATGCGTTCAGTAACATTGGCAAACATATAAAAATTGTTGACAACACATTATCAGATTTATTTTAACTTTTTAATATTTTTATTCATGAATGATTTTCTGCTGTATGCATCTAGAGAAAACCAATCAAAAGATTGTATAGAAATCATCTCAGAAAGGATAAAATAATACGTATAGACAGAAAGTGTAGACAATTCCTTGAATTATAAATGTATAAATACAAATACCAATCTAACTTCTGAACGAGGGAATCTGTTTACCGCCATCTTGGATTTAAAATAAAAGCAGTACGCAATCGGTCTAGTTCTTTGTTTAAATCTCTAAATTTTGAGACAGATTTGCAATTAATGTAAGCAAATTTAGTGATGTATTGCATTATATAGACTGTTTTAACAAATACCAAATATTTCTGTTTGTTCGAATCAATTTTTCAACATACCCATTTAAGGGAAGAAAACACGAACAGTTTATTTTTTTACTGATAGCAAGATAACAAGTTCGGTGACACCATTTTTTCTTTTAAATTTCTTAACGTATATTATAAAACCTTTCTTCTCATATTTTATTTTAAAACTCTATCTCACAGATTTCTTTTTATTCACATAAAAGGTTTTTTTTTCATAAATAATTTTATAGACTTCTCCTTTTTGAATAAGCCTTGTATTGCATTTTTTTTCTTCTTAACTTTTTTTTTATTGTTTTCATCTAGTTTACACACTGTAGCTATGTCATGTCTTAGTTTAACGTTAACACATTCTATTCAAGATCATATGTTTCACATCAAAATATGGTTTATAAAACTAAATACCATTTTATTTTTCAAAACAATACTTTTTTTATTGCTTTTAGAATACTATATTACTAATTATCATGGATATATTATATCATTCAATCTTAATGACTAAATCAAAATGAATTGTGGTCATTTTTATATCACTGGTCATGTGATTTGGTGAATCAATGTATCCTAGATACCATGACACAGTGAACTGGCATGCGTTTAGTACTTATACTAAACATGTCTTTACCTTAAGCACAAAAGAAAAATGCACATTGTTGATCTTAACACAGAAGTACACGTTGAGGTAAACGTGACTCTAGTTTACAAAAATTAACTGTAATGTGTAGACATGTACCTACGATTTGAGACGGAATTATAACCACCACTTTTGTTTAAATTTCCAAGGTATTTGGGCTATAGTTTTCGTGTTCTTTTCATCCTTACATGTACAAAGTAACTCTATATATCCACAATAAGCTTTGAAACATTAATACAAGTCATCCGTATTTTTCTTTAATGATCTGTTGATTTTTTGCTTATTATCATAATTATGGCATACTTGTCTTGCAACCTTATTTTGAAAATGATGTAACCTTAAGCAAAGTATATGTGGTCCATGTGATAAATAATTCAAAGCAACACCTCAACGATATAAATGTATATACATAGTGTGATTGTTTTTAAAGCAGAATTAAACTTCCAATTAAACTTGTTTTTATTTTACACAAATTACATGTAATGTACAAGCAGGTAACTATGATTTGAGAAGGAAATATAACTACCAATTTGTTTTGGGTTATAGTTTTGAGTGTTCTTTTTATTCTTACATGTACACAGTAACGTTACATATCAACAACAAGCTTTCCAACATAAATACAATTTTTTTTTCATATTTTAATGAAACATGTATGTTGCTTTCCTTGCTAATTATCATAATTATGGCTTACTTTTCTTGCAACCTTATTTCTACAAATAATGTAACTTTCTGCTATATATATGAATCATCTTTATATGAACTCACACTCAAGCATTTGGTTTATGGCAGATGGTTATTTCATAGTTTTTGTTTTAGTGTTTGTTAGAAATGTGAACTCTAAAGTACTGTACACTCCATGTGATGAATAATAGAAAACAACTATTTAGAAATGTAAATGTAAATGTATATACATATTGGGATTTTTTTATTGCAAAGGAGTTAATTATTTTGTGCCCAATTTAGTTTTCATATTTTGCTGTGTATTTTGTTAGTTAATCATTTTTTCTCAAGTACTATACTTTTTTTCATTCTTTCGTGATTGGTCTGTATATGTATTGTTTGATATTCTTAGCTTTAAGCTCTAATTTTGTTACGGAAATGTATATTTTAACCACGTATCGTTGTTTTTGGGTTTATATGTACATTATTTTTTTTCTGGAATAAAGGACAAGGTACGATAAGCCCCCGTTTTAGTCCCCCTATTTTCTTATTTTTCAAATTTTGTTTTAGGAAGCTACTTATCATGTTAAAATATTCCCTGAGGTTTGAAGTTTGTTTGAGTGAACTTTAAAACCATTAATTTCAGCAACTGGGTGGGGTGAGAGGAGTAAACATTCCGTTATTATTCAGATATTTTAATTATTATTCACTTTAGAGGTGTTCCGTACAACGATTGTTTAGTTTTTAAGTGCTTGCGCCAACGTGACCCAGGAATTTTTTTTATTGCAATGTCATTATTACTGTTTTTGCTGTCTAGATCGCCATAATTTTCTCCAGGTCACGTAGGCGCACGCTATTAAATTTCAAGAAACACAGGCCAAAAATCGTAATATTTCCTACTTTTGGCGTTTTTGATGCCCTTTCAGCCCCTTCATCTCACCTAGTTGCTGAAATTAATGGTTTTGAAGTTCATCCAAACAAACTCCAAACCTAAGGGAATATTTCAACATAATAAGTAGCTTTCCAAAACAAAATTTGAAAAATGAGAAAATAGGGAGGCCAAAACGGTGGCTTATCGTACCTTGTCCTTTGCGAAAGTCATAAACGAATGATTGATTGCTGGTCCTAAAATTGTGACATTGACATGCTAATGTCCAAATGAAGTCTCATAAATAGTTTAAGATAACAAATCAAAGTCACAAAACCTATAAAAGAAACCTTTGTGAGCACGTTGGCCAAACATTTTCACCTGGCAAACAAAATCTCACCAGATTCCTAAGTGCAAAGACTCATAACTCCAAGAATAGTCAACTTATTCAACACTTATTGTGGATACGCACATCTACAAAATACTTCATGCACGTCCTTATTATCTTCATAAAACTCTGTTGTGTGGTTTCAGATGAGTTGCAATGAAAAACTGTTGCAGTAGTATGTTAGGGCCAACATTATATGGGCATAAATCATAAATGAAAATAATGAAACATAATTGTTCGTCGATTTGCACATCTAAGTAGTATTTCATAATTAACAACAAGGCTGCTTGAAAATCTGTGTTAAGGTTTCAGATGAGTTTTGTGACAAGAACAGGACTGACAGACTGGTCAAAAACCATGATAACGGAACAAAGTCCCGTGGGGGTATGATTTAAATGAGGGAAATGATCCTGTTAATTCTCCTTTCATAGCTTTGACGTGTAAACATGTAAAACCTATTGCTTTAATTGCTTTCATTGTAAACAAATTCGTCTATATAAATAATTATCCTAAATAACAAGAAAGGCCAATCGTAACCATAAGTTAAAAAGAGACAACATTATGACAAAAATAAAAAAACAAACAACTGTTCAGAGTAATTAAGAACAAATGACTCCTGTTTACTAGTGTTAGTAAAAAATGCCCTTGTGCTCTTGTTATTACACGTGTGATGATAAGCGTCCCTACGTGATGATATAGAGAGAAAAGAGAAACAAGATTGCGAATACACGACACGTGAATAAAATATTCAAACGCATCTGCTGCATAACTATTCATCGCAGTCAACCTTGTAAGATGCCATTACTATATCATTTTGATATTTGAAATTGAAAAAAAATAATTTCTTAACATCATATCATGATGCAGCATTGCTGTTATTCGTAGCTCGATGGCGTTTATATGAACATAAATTCTATTGATTATTAAATGATTGTTTATCAATTAATTGAGTGTTCCTTGTATTAATGTTTTGTAACAGACCATATGATACGGTTTTATTCGATTTATTGAGACAGTTTTTGTTTTTGATTCTGTCGAAACATAAAGAAATATAAATAATTGCAGGTATAATTATATTGTTTGAATGATTATATTAGTATAGCTTTTATTAGTATCATATATACCCATTTGCTTTATAATAAACATTTAGAAATAAATGTTCGTGCTTATTTAATTTCTAGCTTGTGGGTATTCATGATTTGTTAAATAGAGGCGAACTGCCTAACAGTGGTTAAATAAACATATGCTAATGTAAAATTACAAAACAAAATGGACAGTGAAGGTACAATTGGTTATCGTTTAGGATGTTATTTCTACATCGGAATCTCTTTCGCTTGTTGTGTTGTTTGAGGGTTGTTCTCATATTGACGTATTTTCATTGTAACATTAGAACGATGCTTGGCAGACACATGTTGTCTTGAATTGTAAACAAATCATTCCATTTAGGTAAAAGGACCACCTTTCAATGAGTATTTATGTTTTGTTTTATCTCTTGAACAACGGGATTATCTACGAACAATAATGTATAGCCAAAAACAAAAGCTTTAAACAAAAATAACTGAGAAAGTAAAATACAGAAAAAAAATACATATGCGGAATACAAACAACTTGAACCTACATTTAGAATGCATACTCTATTTGTACTCATAGATCAAGAGATAAGATATAATTGGTTACTCTCTAAACCGCTGTTTATTAAAGATCGATAATACATGTATTAACCATGTTTTACGTTCAATAAAACTGAAAAAGATACTTAGTAAACGGGGTTTTGCATCTAATTACATCTCTATTTAAAAAAAATCAGTTGTTAGGAATACATCTGTAGGGATATATGAGAAGGATTCGTTCACAGAGCATGCTTACTATCATCATGATCATTTACATGATCAAGAAAGAATTACAGAATTACAGATGAAAGTAACTCCAATAATTATCAGCAAACAATGTTCTTTACATAAAAAAATGGTTACATTAATAAAAAAAAAAGACACTTACCAAAAAATATCAAAATATTGAGTGGAAAGAAACTAATTATCCTATTCCAATTTCATGACATAGTGTTTCAATGTATAATGTTCAGGAATGATTGCAATTTCAACACTTTTATCTTGTTTGGATAAATTGTGTTGTGTGTCGATTAAACTTAGTATGCACAGTAGCTGTAGATATAAGATCTATTGACATGTGCATGTATAAGGTCAATTGTGAAAAAACCAAAATAACATTTAAAGGAGTATCATGAAATTTCGAAATCTGGTATAAACAATCTTTTAAACAAGTTCAAGTTTCTTTTATAATTTATTCATTTTAATGTACACCTACCTCTGTACATTTATATTTCTGTTTAGATATGTTATTGCTTTTCAAGAGGAAAGGCAAATTCATTGAGTTGTAAATAAACTCATCAAAGACACCAGGATAACAATTTTATATTTCCGCCAGACGTCTACAAAAGACTCATCAGTGACGCTCGAATAAAAAAATGTTAAAGTCCAAATAAAGTACGAAGTTGAAGAGCATTGAGGACCAACAATTCCTAAAAGTTTTGCCAAATACAGCTAAGGTAATCTATTCCTGAGGTAGAAAAGCCTTAGTAGTTCAAACATGCAAAGAACAGTTAATATATAATTATGACCATATCAATGATAATTCATGTCAATGCATACATCCCCAAAAGTACAGCAAATAATATTAAACAACATCTGATACAAAAATTTAATAACACTTTTAGATATTTGGATGATATATTGGCTCTCAACGATGGCGACTTCAGTGTGTACACTAAAGAGATATATCCTGCTGAACTTACATTAAATAAAGCTTAAATACTAACAATCAACTCTGCCATTTCTTGGATCTTGATATTTATATCTTAAACGGGAAGCTTTATACTAAAATGTATGATAAAAGAGATCATTTTTCATTTTCAGATGGTGACGTGCCCTTGTCACCATCTTATGGTGTTTTTATATCTCAACGTGTTCGATTCGCTCGGGTATGTAACAACGTATTTGATTTTAACGAATGAAATCTCTGTGTTACTGAAAAATTATTACACCAGGGTTTTCGACATCACAAACTAGTCAAAACATTTACTAAATTTTATCATCGGTAAAAGGACACCATTCTTAAATATAAATCAACATGAAGGCACCTAATACGTTCGAGTACTTCACATCCAATTTTTTAAGGTGATATTCTAAACAAAGCACACACATGTCGACATTCACCTCGAAAGCTAACCAAACATTTAAACAGACTTATTCAGAAGGGTCATAGTTATGATATTGTTGTCAGATCATTAAAGATGGCATATGTTGGTATTAATATTGATTCTCTCATAGGGTCTTTGCATCGGAAATAAGCACATTTGTTCTAAAAACTAGTTGGCATGATACGGGTTATGTTCTTCTCATATATTTTATGATGGTATGATGATGAACCCCTAACCTAACGGGAGGGATTGTGCTTGATTTTCATACGATGAAGACATAGTCTTTCAATCAGTTTAATCGAGGTCTGGAGCTGGCATGTCAGTAACTGCTAATAGTCCCTTGCTAATGTTTGTACCATAGTCATTTTGCTTAGTTTCTTCAGTTACCTATTCTGACATCGGACTTGGACGTCTTTTAAACTGAGTTTTACTGTGTGCATGAGTGTGTGTTTGTTTATTCTTCATTGGCTAGAGGTATAGGGTGAGGTTTGAGATCTCACAAAACATGTTTCACCCCGCCGCATTTTGCGCCTGTCCCAAGTCAGGAGCCTCTGACCTTTATTAATCTTGTATATTTTTTTTTATTTTAGTTCCTTTATATAATTTCGAGTTTAGTGTGACGTCCATTCTCATTAATTAAGTACACATTGTTTTTTAGCGGCCAGCTGAAGTCATCCAAAAAAACAGAAATACAAAGAGGACAGACAACACTTAACAGAACATGGTTCAGATTGATTTAATACCAAATATGGTTAACACACCCCTTTTTTGACTTTCTATATGTCGTAAAACCTAAACAAAGAACTACTACCAAATAACTGACCACTATCTATACAAATGAAATTATAAAAAGTGTACCACCGTAGAATGATTCCGTTTAAAGCTACAGGTGATGTTTTGATAATGCGGTTTACATAAAGGGGAAAAATGAAAATAGAAAACTGTAAAAAAGAAAAAGAATTAATAACTAAAGAGCAATCAACATGATATTACTCATTACACTAAAGTCTTAACAACACAAGACCAACCAACATGTTGGGAGTTTTCGCGTGCTCTGGATCTGTCAATAGATCCTGCTCTATAATTGACATCCGCCGTGTTACTCTTTGATAAAATACAGATACGAGTCACATAAGATGATTATGCAACATGCAATGCAGCTGATGAATTTATAGTATCTAACACTTAATCATCACACATTACTTAACAAACGACAAACACAAATTATCTTACACTGAACTTTAATTTTGAAATGAAAACAATGGCTTCAGGGCAATATATAGACAAAAGTGATACCGGACATATACATTACATACAAAATAAGACATAACGCAACACGAACAACTAAAACAAGAGCACTATTACTCCTTAACACACAAAACATTGGGAGTTATATAGTGCTCCGGAAGGGTAGACAAACCTGCTAGACCAGTGTCACCAATTGTCTGTGGAAAGTGAAACTTCGATGATAAGTTTCATTTGGTGATGTTATATTCAGTGATTAGTGGACAAGAGAGTGGCAACAACATTTGAAATGCATCTCTGGAAATCTTGGAAAACTTTTTAAGGATACCAGTCACGTGATTGTGTTTGCCCTTAGTTGTCGTCGAAGTTGAAGAGGACTAACACAATTTAGGTTTTGAAAATAAATGTAGCATGAGTGTGATTAGACTGATTAGGTTTCTTTTAACACTGATTTGAAATAGATACTAGTACTGATTGTATTTTTTGTAAGTATTCAAAGGTGTTTGGTATCTTTAACTGCATACAAATCGCTAGTATGGTTATATAAGGTAAAAAAGAGGCGAACGATACCAACGGGGCATCAAAACTCATCAGTCGAAAATAAATTGACAACGCCATGAATAAAAAAAAGAAAAAAGACACAGACTAACAACATTACACAAAACATAACATAGAAAAGGCAAGGTAAGGTTCAATATCAGTAGAACATGCGCATGCACATTGTAAAAATTACAAAATGTATGTGCCATAGGATTCGTCGCAAGATGTACATCGTCGTCCTACACAGGAAATCAATCAATATGATTCTTGTAATCGTATACTTTAGTTTCAATGTTACCATCTCGTGCCATTACATTGTTGTTTAAAAATGGCTTCGAATAAATATAACAAGGCTAACGGTGGTAGCATTAATCAACAGTAAGTACATCAACAGGCCTGATTGCCTTCTACTTTGTGTCAACCAAATTGATCAGTTTATCAAAAAAATTCAATATTCCCTTTCTTAAGTTCGTCAATGAAATATTATGCATAACTGTAAGGACAAGAAGAATAATTATAAGTCAGTTAGAACACAACATGTTAAATAACAATGATATACATATATCATTATCTAAACACGAGAGTCTAGTATAATTTACCAAGGTTTCAAAATCTGCGACATCTAAAGAAACTAATAACTGTAAAAATAATAAAATTCAGCAAAATGTCATGTTAACATTATGTGTTTATTCCTTTAGAAATTATAAAGATGCCATCACGGCTGTTCACTATACCTTTAAACTTTGTCTTTACACGTACACAGGTAAATATAATAATTGTTGTTGTAAGGAGTACATGGAGTACGGAAATATTTTTTTTGACAAAATAAATAAATTGGTTGTTTATAGTACGGGAACAGAAGTGAAAATTTATCGTCATACTAAATATTTATCAAAGGTGGTATATACTAAAAATAGAGAGACGAGACTTAACACAAAATAAGTTAACAATGAAAAACAAAAACGCATTACAAATTGCATCAACAGGTCAAATAAACACGAGAGTAGGATTTGTACTCACAATTTACTGAAAGCTAGTTAAAAGCCAAAATCAATCAATAATAGAAAAAAAATGCATCACAGACTAAAATAAACTAAAACACATCCCAAGGATTTAGTATTTTAACGTCATGGACCGTTAAAAATATGAGTATCGATAGGCAGTATCAACTTCGACGAAAACTAAGGGCAAACACCATCACGTGACTGGTATCCTTAAACAGTTTTCCAAGATGTTCAGAGATGCATTTCAAATGTTGTTGCCACTCTCTTGTCCACTGATCACTGAATATAACATCACCAAATGAAACTTACCATCGAAGTTTCACTTTTCACAGACAATTGGTGACACTGGTCTAGCAGGTTTGTCTACCCTTCCGGAACACTATATAACACCCAATGTTTTGTGTGTTAAGGAGTAATAGTGCTCTTGTTTTAGTTGTTCGTGTTGCGTTATGTCTTATTTTGTATGTAATGTATATGTCCGGTATCACTTTTGTCTATATATTGCCCTGAAGCCCTTGTTTTCATTTCAAAATTAAAGTTCAGTGTAAGATAATTTGTGTTTGTCGTTTGTTAAGTAATGTGTGATGATTAAGTGTTAGATAATATAAATTCATCAGCTGCATTGCATGTTGCATAATCATCTTATATGACTCGTATCTGTATTTTAACAAAGAGTAACACGGCGGATGTCAATTATAGAGCAGGATCTATTGACCAGATCAAGAGCACGAGCGACAACCCCAAAAAGTTGGTTGGTCTTGTGTTGTTAAGACTTTAGTGTAATGAGTAATATCATGTTGATTGCTCTTTAGTTATTATTTCTTTTTCTTTTTTACAGTTTTAAATTTTCATTTTTCCCCTTTATGTAAACCGCATTATCAGAACAGCACCTGTAGCTTTCAAAGGAATCATTCTACGGTGGTACACTTTTTTTAAATTTCATTGTATAGATAGTGGTCAATTAATTGGAAGTAGTTCTTTGTTTAGGTTTTACGACATGTAGAAAGTCAAAAAAGGGGTGTGTTGACCATAGTTTGTATTAAATCAATCTGAACCATGTTCTGTTAAGTGTTGTCTGTCCTCTTTGTATTTCTGTTTTTTTTTGGATGACTTCAGCTGGCCGCTAAAAAACAATGTGTACTAGTTCAATGAGAATGGACGTCACACTAAACTCGAAATTATATAAATGAACTAAAATAAAAAAATATACAAGATTAATAAAGGTCAGAGGCTCCTGACTTGGGACAGGCGCAAAATGCGGCGGGGTGAAACATGTTTTGTGAGATCTCAAACTTCACCCTATACCTCTAGCCAATGAAGAATAAACAAACACACAGTCATACACACAGTAAAACTCAGTTTAAACGACGTCCGAGTCCGATGTCAGAATAGGTAGCTGAAAAAACTAAGCAAAATGACTATGGTACAAAAATTAGCAAGGGACTATTAGCAGTTACTGACATGCCAGCTCCAGACCTCGATTAAACTGATTGAAAGACTATGTCTTCATCGTATGAAAATCAAGCACAATCCCTCCCGTTAGGTTAGGGGTTTAGTATCATACCATCATAAAATATATGAGAAGAACATAACCCGTATCATGCCAACAACTAGTTTTAGAATAAATGTGTTTATTTCCGATGCAAAGACCCTATGAGAGAAACAATATTAATACCAACATATGCCATCTTTAATGATCTGACAACAGTATCATAACTATGACCCTTCTGAATAAGTCTGTTTAAATGTTTGGTTAGCTTTTGAGGTGAATGTCGACATGTTTGTGCTTTGTTTAGAATATGACCTTAAAAAAATGGATGTGAAGTACTCGAACGTATAAGGTGTCTTCATGTTGATTTATATTTAAGAATGGTGTTCTTGTACCGATGATAAAATTTAGTAAATGTTTTGACTAGTTTGTGATGTCGAAAACCCTGGTGTAATAATTTTTCAGTAAAACAGAGATTTCATTCGTTAAAATCAAATACGTTGTTACATACCCGAGCGAATCGAACACGTTGAGATATAAAAACACCATAAGATGGTGACAAGGGCACGTCACCATCTGAAAATGAATAATGATCTCTTTTATCATACATTTTAGTATAAAGCTTCCCGTTTAAGATATAAATATCAAGATCCAGGAAAGGGCAGTGTTGATTGTTAGTATTTAAGCTTTATTTAAAGTAAGTTCAGCAGGATACATCTCTTTAGTGTACACACTGAAGTCGCCATAGTTGAGAGTCAATATATCATTTAAATATCTAAAAGTGTTATTAAATTTTTGTATCAGATGTTGTTTAATATTATTTGCTGTACTTTTAAGAATGTATGCATTGACATGAATTATCATTGATATGGTCATAATTATATATTAACTGTTCTTTGCATGTTTGAAATACTAAGGCTTTTCTACCTCAGGAATAGATTACCTTAGCTGTATTTGGCAAAACTTTTAGGAATTGTTGGTCCTCAATGCTCTTCAACTTCGTACTTTATTTGGACTTTAACATTTTTTTATTCGAGCGTCACTGATGAGTCTTTTGTAGACGTCTGGCGGAAATATAAAATTGTTATCCTGGTGTCTATGATGAGTTTATTTACAACTCAATGAATTTGTCTTTCCTCTTGAAAAGCAATAATATATCTAAACAGAAATATAGTTGTACAGAGGTAGGTGTACATTAAAATGAATACATTATAAAAGAAACTTGAACTTGTTTAAAAGTTTGTTTATACCAGATTTCGAAGTTTCATGATACTCCTTTAAATGTTATTTTGGTTTCTTCACAATTGACCTTATACATGCACATGTGAATAGATCTTATTTCTACAGCTATTGTGCATACTAAGTTTAATCGACACACAACACAATTTATCCAAACAAGATAAAAGTGTTGAAATTGCAATCATTCCTGAACATTATACATCGAAACACTATGAAATTGGAATAGAATAATAAGTTTCTTTCCACTCAATATTTTGATATTTTTTGGTAAGTGTCTTTTTTTTTTTATTAATGTAACCATTTTTTTATGTAAAGAACATTGTTTGCTGATAATTATTGGAGTTACTTTCATCTGTAATTCTGTACTTCTTTCATGATTATGTAAATGATCATGATGATAGTAAGCATGCTCTGTGAACGAATCCTTCTCATATATCCCTACAGATGTATTCCTAACAACTGATTTTTTTTAAATAGAGATGTAATTAGATGCAAAACCCCTTTTACTAAGTATCTTTTTCAGTTTTATTGAACGTAAAACATGGTTAATACATGTATTATCGATCTTTAATAAACAGCGGTTTAGAGAGTAACTAATTATATCCTATCTCTTGATCTATGAGTAAAAATGGAGCATGCATTCTAAATGTAGGTTCAAGTTGTTTGTATTCCGCATATGAATTTTTTTTTTCTGTATTTTACTTTCTCAGTTATTTTTGTTTAAAGCTTTTGTTTTTGGCTATACATTATTGTTCGTAGATAATCCCGTTGTTCAAGAGATATAACAAAACATAAATACTCATTGAAAGGTGGTCCTTTTACCTAAATGGAATGATTTGTTTACAATTCAAGACAACCTGTGTCAGCCAAGCATCGTTCTAATGTTACAATGAATATACGTCAATATGAGAACAACCCTAAAACAACACAACATGCGAAAGAGATTCCGATGCAGTAATAACATCCTAAACGATAACCAATTGTACATTCGCTGTTCATTTTGTTTTGTAATTGTACATTAGCATATGTTTATTTAACCACTGTTAGGCAGTTCGCCTTTTTTTTAACAAATCATGAATACCCACAAGCTAGAAATTAAATAAGCACCAACATTTATTTCAAAATGTTTATCATAAAGCAAATGGGTAAATATGATACCAATAAAAGCTATATTAATGTAATCATTCAAACAATATAATTGTACCTTTAGTTATTTATATATTTTCATATTTCGACAAATAAAAAACAAAAACTGTCTCAATAAATCAAATAAAACCTTATCATGTGGTCTGTTACAAAATATTAATACAAGGAACACTCATTTAATTGATTAACAATCATTTAATAATCAATAGAATTTATGTTCATAAAAACGCCGTCGAGCTACGAAAAACAGCAATGCTGTATCATGATATGATGTTAAGAAATTATTTGTTTTTCAATTTCAAATATCCGTTATCATGGTTTTTGACCAGTCTGTCAGTGCTGTTTTTGTCACAAAACTCATCTGAAACCTTAACACAGAATTTCATTCAGCCTTGTTGTTAGTTATGAAATACTACTTAGATGTGCAAATCGACGAACAATTATGTTTCATTATTTTCATTTATGAGTTATGCTCATATAATGTTGGCCCTAACATACTACTGCCACATTTTTTCATTGCAACTCATCTGAAACCACACAGAATTTTATGAAGATAATAAGGACGTGCATGCAGTAGTTTGTAGATGTGTATATCCACAACAAGTGTTGTATCAGTTGACTCTTCTAGAAGTTATGAGTCTTTGAACTTAGGAATCTGGTGAGGTTTGTTTGCCTGTTGAGCATGTTTGGCCGTTGGGTATGTAAACGTGCTCAAACAGGTTTCTTTGATTGGTTTTGTGACCTTGATTTGTTATCTTACACGATTTATGATATTTCATTTGAACATTAGCTTATGCATGTCACAAGCTTGAGACCAGCAATCAATCATTCATTTAGGACTTTCGCAAGTCTAAGATAATCAACAAAAAAATAATTTTATATACATATAAACCCAAAAACAATGAAATATGGATTGTTTGTTGGTAAAATATGCATTTCCGTAACAAACTTAGAGCTTAAAGTTAAGAAGATCAAACAATAAGTATACGGATCAAATACGAACGAATGAAAACAAAAATACTACATGAGAAAAAGTAATTGACTAACAAAATACACAGCATAATATAACACAATGATTTGGGCACAACATTATCAACTCATTTGCAATAAAAACATCTCAATATGTATATACATTTACATTGCTGGATTGTTGTTTTCTATTATTTATCACATGGATTGAAGAGTACTCATGCATGTTTTAAAGTTCACATTTATGACACATAATGATTCATATATAATGCGGAAGATTACATTAATTGTTAAAATAAGGTTGCAAGGAAAGTATGCCATAATTGTGATACTTCTCAAAAAAGAACATATCATTAAAATTAAAAAAAAAATATGTATTTATGTTTGCAAGCTTGTTGTGAAAATATTAGGTTACTGTGTACATGTAAGAATAAAAAGAACGCTCAAAATATTACCCAAATATCTACCAAATTCAAAACAAAAACTGTTAGTTATAATTCTTTCTCAAATCATAGTTACCTACTTGTACATTACATGTTAGATGCTTACAAGAGAAAATCATTCTTACTAGAAATATTAAAAAGTTAAAAGAAATCTGATAATGTGTTGTCAACGATTTTTATATTTTTGCCAATGTTACTGAACGCATGCGCGATTTTTCGTAAAGTTGGTTTCAGAATGTGCATTCTGCAAAACTTGAATCTCCATCCTTCTAAGATCTCCCGGTTCAATCTTACCAAATCTCTTTCATTTTGCCTATGGCTGATCTGTTCCCAGGTATGAAAATCCATTCCAAGCTCGATTAGGAACGGGAGGGAGTTTTTGCCTACCAATGGAGCCAATCTGTCAATGTGTTCTGCTGTAGGTACCAGATCCCACTTCTCAGGTTCAATGTCTGTGTTGTTCAAAGATAGAAAAAAAAAAAACATATTTGCTACATGATTAAAATTTGTATTAGAATATTTCGAAAATTTTGAAAAATGGAAAACTATTTATGTAAACACAAAGATAAGGTATGATTGATGTTTAAAACACAATCTGAAAGAGATGCATGTATTTTAAAACTCTTATGGATGCAAGGGACACACATGCATTACATATAGAAGACTTAAAAAATGTGAATTATATAAATAAAGGCAACAGTAGTATACCGCTGTTCGAAACTCATAAATCGATAGAGATAAAAACAAATCCGGGTTACAAACTAAAACTGAGGGAAACGCATCAAATATAAGAGGAGAACAACGACACAACAAAAACACAACATTAAAATGTAACACACACAGAAACGAACTATAATATAACAATAGCCATTTTCCTGACTTGGTACAGGACATTTTAAGAAAAAAATGGTGGGTTGAACCTGGTTTTGTGGCATGCCAAACCTCCCGCTTTTATGGCAACGTCAAACACAACACCAAAACGACAACATCACATGACGGGACCACAATACAAATAAATGGGAGAACATATAGGACAGAGAAACACACGAATAATAGCTAGCAGAAGGTACTAGGCTTAAAATTCAATACGCCAGACGTGCATCTCGTCCACACAAGACCAACCGTTTAAATGCCGACAAACATACCATGGCCATTGGTTACTCAAAGAACTGCTAAACACAGCCATTAATGATGCATATAGGATAATATTGTGTAGTGTTAGGGTATTTTGTTTCAATCGTATAGCTTGTCAAATGTAGATAATGTAAGTTCAGACATAAATGCGTGCATGTATCATTGAAAACCACTAATTGCTGGCAAATCTGTGACGGAACATTCCTTACAAAAATCTCAATGCATTTTTCGCATTTATCAAAACATTGCATAGATTTTCGGTACTTCTTGCTTAACGTTTACTCTGGTAGAATGTATATAGATTCCCCTTATCAACCAGGTCTTTTAGAACCTAGTTAATGCCTGTGATACATCGTTGTTCATGTAAAGACTCTGCAATAAAATACATACATATCTTAAAATTGCTTCTTAATATTACGGACAATCTATATCCACAATCATATTACTACATCTCTTGGAAAATACTGGATTCATATTTCTTACCAAAATAAATAGGTTGGCCTTTTACAAGCTGAAATAATCAAAAAATATTATTTACACAACTTTCATTAGATCGAAAACATTTGTGAAGTACACTACAGTCAAACTATATGTTATATGAGCATACTTCATACCAATTACAAAAACATAAAATAATTGTCAGATTAGAGATAAACACATCTTTTTTATTCATATTTCTAATTACTTCTAGGTTGCAATTCTGTAAATACAGACAATGCAATTTCCCATAGGAACTCCCTTTGCGGCTAAAACTGTGACACTTTTACTATGAAGTTTCGTGAAAAATAATATCCCAGAACGGAAAGTTTATATGCACTACTATTTTATTCAAAGGTCAAAATATAGGGCTGTGCGGCATATTTTCAACATTTATATGCCCTGAACTTCTAAGAGTTTAAACTTATACTAAAATTCTATACTACCCTTACCTCCATTTTTGGACCTCCTAAGAATTAAAATTTAGCCGCTACCATGTTTTTCTATACTGGTTACATTCCAAAGTGATGTCTCTATGAGATGAAACACAGAGATCATCAATGGGAACCAGTACGTTAACAAATTAACATACCTATGAATATTAAATATCTCCCCAAAAGAGGCGTGGTTTGAGAAACAGCTGTATTTACAAAGTGCAACCTATACAAACATTTATTCAAATAGAAAACTCTCTAAAAACACTTTTTCTCACAACAATACTTATTTATCAGAATTATAGCCTTAAAGAAATCACTGCATATACTCTAAGTCTCCTTTTACAGTACATTTTATACCCCTACCCCTGTTTCAATTTTTTAAAGATTTTGAAAACAAGACTCTTATTATTGCCAGCTTACCCTATGTGCATGTTTTCTGACATGAACTGTCTAAAACCTGTTTGAAACTATTCTGATAACAAATTGAAAGCATTTTAGAATACTATAAATGTATTGTTTATTAGTTAAGCATTCCAACATTCAAGATTATACAAAGTATCCAATCCTGCCTGTGTCTCCAGTCCACATCTTACTGTATGCCTATTTGTCAATGAAAGTTCACAATTTCTGCCTCAAATGGTCAGTTTAGAATTCTTGTCACAACAGTATCATCCCTAACCATATATCTAACATAAGTAAGTTAATATATGTCCTAGAAGTGTTTAAACAAAGCCATATTTGCAAAAGTTGTATTTATGAAGATATCAGTCTGGTGCATAAATTCACTAAAAGTTTGATTGAAATGACTGCTTACATCTGATTTTTGCATAACTTCCTAGCACAGTTATTGTTTACTTTATAAAAGACCTTTAAAATAAAAAAATCATAGCATTTACAAGTTAAATTATCTGTTTTATGACTCAGGGGTAGGCATTTTTCTCTGTTTTTTGCCCCTGGGGCCTCACATTTCCTAATTTTTTCCCCTGTTTCTAGCAATGTGGAATATTTACTACATATTTAGGATAGAACACACTATTGTAAGTTTTACTGAGGTCTTTTTGTAATTCTAGCTTGTACTTTTTTATGCCGCAGTCACAAAAAAGCACATTTAGGCGTTACGGCTTACTTTTGGGTTATCGACAGGACAAAAACACCCCACCAGAAATATTTAGGAAGGATCAATGAGTTGCAATTACTGCGAAGAGTAAATATAAGCACTTCTAAACAATTTAAGTTACAAATAGGCATATATTATGAACTTATTTTGAATTCAGGGCTTTAAGTAAACCATGCATACTGTAAACTGTGAATTTATGCTGAGTCATCATAGTTAAGGCCCAGGATTTTCTCAATCTTCATGAAATAATTATAAAACTTCATATTTGAGTTAAATCCTTTAAAATCTCTGAGATAAACCAGATTTTGTGAAATTCTGTATGTTCTATTTTTTAACCCTATATAGGTTGCAATTCTGTAAATACAGACAATGCAATTTCCCATAGGAACTCCCTTTGCGGCTAAAACTGTGACACTTTTACTATGAAGTTTCGTGAAAAATAATATCCCAGAACGGAAAGTTTATATGCACTACTATTTTATTCAAAGGTCAAAATATAGGGCTGTGCGGCATATTTTCAACATTTATATGCCCTGAACTTCTAAGAGTTTAAACTTATACTAAAATTCTATACTACCCTTACCTCCATTTTTGGACCTCCTAAGAATTAAAATTTAGCCGCTACCATGTTTTTCTATACTGGTTACATTCCAAAGTGATGTCTCTATGAGATGAAACACAGAGATCATCAATGGGAACCAGTACGTTAACAAATTAACATACCTATGAATATTAAATATCTCCCCAAAAGAGGCGTGGTTTGAGAAACAGCTGTATTTACAAAGTGCAACCTCTAGGTGTATACATACATACATTTAATGCTGTCTATTATCAAGATGTGTTTCAATTCATACATTAGTTCTGCCAATTTACCTATCAAATTGTATGTGTGTCAAACAGGTGACATTTGTTTTTTTTTTCTATTCTCAGGTGGAATGATTGAAAATTTTTAACATAAGATTATTGATGTTTCTACTTGTTTTGTCTGTAACGTGTTGCAATAGAAAACCATTAGTATCCTCAATGCATTCATGATGATTATCAATGTTCATCAAACAAGTGTGAGAGCTGTTCTGATCATATTGTAGTTTTTACTTTTGTCTGATTTAAAAGCCTCAATATGTTTTTTTTTTATAGGATGCAAACTATTACAGTCGCTTGTCCCATTTTTCAAATGTTGAAGGTATTTCATTCCAATAAATAAATATTCATGTCTTTCTAAGTGTTATGAAGACACATTTAATCAACATGTTTGTCCGACAAATTTTTGTTTGTTTTTCATGTTGTTGGTTTTGAATTGTGTTTTCACCTTACATGTCATTCATAGTCATCATATTTACTTGTTTACCCTCAACATGCTCAATATGCGTAATATAGAAGATATTCGGATTTTTGTGGATTTGTTTGTCATAGGTTAATATATTCAGGCTAATATTGTTATAAAACATATCACATACAACAAACTGCACTGATTAGACAAACAATGTTACTAAATGTTGTGATTCATTAAAAAAAATGTACCTTGCAAAGTATGTGGATACTTTCTTTTCCATTTATCTGTAATGCCTCTTTGAAGTCTTTAAATGTCACCATCCTGCTATCTCGACATTGTCTCAAAATTTCAAAACATGCAGTCTTAGGATCTTCAGTTTCAAATATTGTTTCAACTTTCCTGTTTGACAATCCCAGATGTATTGCCATCTCTTTAGCTTCAAAAGAACTGTACAATAACGACAGACGACGTAAGTGTAGGTCTGATGGTGTCGCTCTCAGAAACTCTTCCTTAGTAACTGTGTCAAAAATACAGCATATGTATCATATACCAACATGATTGTTATTTAAAAAAAGATTTAAGAAAGTCATTAGACAGTTTGAAGAGATAAATCTTACAAAAACACCGAAACATAATATCACAGATACATATTACTATGATATAAATAACATCATTAAGTAACAGACAAACGCTTATTTTATACAAACATTATATCACAAGGAAAACTGATACAAACAACAGTATTGCAAACTAAAACTAAAAGATATATATTATCTTCAAATCAGGTTTTAAAATGTGCGCCGGATAACTTTAATATCTTCCTAAAATTCATTCCGGCTTGTGAGAAATCAAGTCCTATCAGATGGTAAGAATGGTATGCAGAAATATATGTCTACGATATATATAATGTTATACACTATTCTGGTAACGGGTCATATGTTTATGATTCAAAAAGAATATTATGTAATGCTTTCCTGGTAACGATTCAAAAGGTTGATCATGTAATGCTTTCCTTTTTATATCAGCCGTTTGCCGTTAGCAATGATATATGTTTAAAACATACTGACAATTCACTTTTATATATGCCACGGTTTAACATCAAACTGAGTAATAAAAAGATTTAAGATAAAAATAGCAGTGCGAGAGAGAAAAAGTAAACATAGACTAATACTTGAAAAAATTTACCACATGATTCGACAATAACGCAATGAAAACTGACAAGATATCTTAATATTGTCAAAATCATTTGATTATCATATGCACACGGTATAGCACATTTTGTTTTAATAAGTCATGACACAAACTCCTGTATAACCACATTCAAGGAAACACTTGATATATCTACTGCGTCCAACAAGCGTCCCTTAATTTACCTTCATTATGAACATTCAATTCCAATTGTTTGCCTACCAACGGTACCTTGGTATCCGTACACATGCTATGTGACCATACAATTACCCTAGGATTTAGCCATATCTATATACGGTAAAATTTGCTTGATGGAGTTAAAAGCATATTTTATCAAAACATGCTCAGGGTATCAACTTCGAAATTTGAAAGGTTTGTATTACATTACGTTAGTACCGAAACTTACAGAGACATGAACAGTGAGACTCGTCGACATTGAATGTGTCCTTTATCTTTTCTTCAAAAAAAAAGTTGTTAACATACGAACATTATTTGTTGAACAGTGCTCATGCTACCACACGAAACGATACGAAACTACAACTATCAAAATGTAAAAAGTTGAGAGGTAATTAATATTCTTAAGCTAGTAGTCCTCCAAAAAAGGACAAAAATATAAAACTATAAATGACGTTATTCGTTATTCAACAATACCTGTGCACCCAGGTTAGCACTTTTCTTCATCCTGAGGAAAAAAAGTAAATCATAAACTTATTGAAAGGCAATTATTTGATTTTATACATCAATTCGGTATACATAATTAGAAGGTTTACCGCCAAATTGATGGGATAGAAATTGAAAAACGATCGTAAAATCTACAAACTATCTTTGTATTAGCATACATCAGGCTTGGCATTTTCCCTATTCGTAAATTATAATTGGTTCTCAGAGTATATATGCATCGTAACTTTTCATTTCCATATGTGTATCTATTTAAAAGGCATGACAGAAAAAGTAAAACGGTAAGAATACAATTTCGAGCATTTCACAAAAAAAGGTGTTAAGTTTGATCATCATACTTACCGTTAAGTTGTTATTATCTTTTGGTTAACAGAAAAAAAAATCATTGTATCAGGCAGTACATTTTTTTCTCGGATCTTAACGGTCAATTTGATATAATTCTAAACGATAAGCAAGTTTATCGATGTAAGATTGGAATGTCGAATCGATATAGGTGTGTATTTATTTCAGTATTTTGCCTGCCATTTCCACAAAAACAAACATTCCATCACATATATTACTACCTTTTCTGTAATCCATGATGTCATTGTGTGTATCCTGTGTTCGATGCCATATGAAGGACATATCCACACTTCTTCTGTGTTAGCTAGATCATTGACTTGGATGAAACATGGGTTATCTTGTGAGTTACAACATATCCGGGTCATAAAGGATGCATCACTGGTTTGAGCCTGGTCGCTACATGTTCTTATATACAGCTGACTTATTTTCTCTTAGGCTGCTGTTAGACAATCATAGATACTGGAAGCTACATCCCTCATTATAAGTGAGTTTGGTGTGGCATTAACAAGACGGGCAATGATAATCTTATCTTCGCAGGCAATGTACATATCTAAAGACGAATCAATGGTGAACACCCCTGACCTATGGAACAGCATGTCCTTGTTGGGCTCTCCGTATGTCTTCACCGCCCAAATATATAGACAGTAGCTTATAAATCTAAAGGATAATGCAGGAGGTATCATCAATGATGACGATTGAAAGGCTATGGCAATACTCCTGTGTGTGAAACCAGCTGATTGGAGGTATCCAGAATTATCGTCCGCTCGTATCATACTTGCAACATAGTAAAACTCAGCAGAGATACGGTTGTGATCTGAATCGTATCTTTTTGGTTCTACCAATATATCCAGGTGGGTCATGACATCCAGTAAGTAGTCTTTATCTTTGAAGAATTTCCGATATTTCTTTTTCTTCCAAACGGTTTTGATAACTTTCTTTGAGACTACCCCTTTCTTGCCCATTACATCCCACAACTCTTCCCTTTCTCTGTCTCCTTGGCAGAACCTTCTATCAGTAACGATAGATTTAAATGCATCAATGAGAAGAGTGGGAGTTAGAATTATTCTGTCGTCCAATTTATGTTCATCAAAGTACAAAAGCTTGCCAATGGAATGCTGAAATTTAAGAAATACATTTAACTCTCAACTTCTGACAATGGTCTAACAGGCTGCAATGAGTTTATTTTCTTCAGATGCTCTAGGGTAATTAGAGGAATGTTGCGTCTGATCAGCGATGCAAATTCTAAATCAACGGGATAAAGCACTTTGGAAGTGGTTCGCCCAATGTTGGTTGCCTCTCTGATTCTCTGATAATAGCAGCCTTTATCGCCGCCATTTCTTGGTCATATTTGTCTTTAGAGTTTACAAATATTTTATCATCAATCACCAACTGTTGCATCAGTGGCGTTTTGTGAAACATCTTGTAGATTTCTCCAAATAAGTCATGTCGTCTTGTTTCAACCTCACTCTGAAAATAATACCAATATGATATGTTTACCCAAATATTTATATTAAACAATCACTTATATTTCAATGAAGATATTTAATTGTAAGATCTACGTGCTGGCTATTTACTAAATTTCACCAATTAAATTATCGAAATCACACCATTACTTGCATATACAAAACAAGTAAAATCGGGATTTCAAAATTATAACACTGATATCATGTTATAGTAGCAAAAACAAAAGATACAGAATAGATACCCAAATTAGGAAATCAAATTTAAAAAAAAAAATGAATAAAAAAATAAAATTCGGAAAATCATAATTACCAGGCAGCAATCCAACCTTATATCAGACAATACCCAAATTAATATGCAAAAAACATGTTTCTGGAGTTCAGACAACAAAAACAACTACACAGTACAAGCAGTAAATGCAAAAGTAACGATGCTGTGTATCTTAAACAGTCTTTACAAAATATAAACCAGTATGTTTGTAACCGTTCTCTAGACACTTGCCCTAACTACGAAACACGAGTCTGGCGTATTTAGGTAAATCCCAGGCACCTTTTAATGGGTATATGTAAGAATACAGTGTGCATCTTATTATAAAGAAACGAAATATAAAAAAACTAGTTTCTTTAAATATTAAATACAACATAAATGAGGACTTTATTAAGCATTTTAATTGGCTATTTCGTAGGGCTCATGTCATGTAGACATATACAATGTTAGGTAGGCAAATTCATAGATAGACTAGTTGATTGATTGTGAACTAAAACGTCTTTTTATTTGATCTGCGTTTAACGCACTAAACAAACAATTATCTATATATCAAATTAGTACAATAACGATTATGTAATCAAACAATAAATAATCTCCATTATATATTCGATCTTTAGACATTATTTTTTTTTTACTGCATATTACTCAAAATCCAAACAGTCCATCATTTCAAATGTAGAACGTGTTCCAAAAATACTTACAGCATTTACCTGATCTTTGTGCGTTAAAACAACCATAATTTTAGGAAATCCCTGAATACTTCCTTTACAGTATGTTACAATGGTGTTGTTCCAGAATAGCAGATAATCTGTTATAATAAACAAAATAAAGAATGAGTGTACATAAGGGGAAAGGTACTATAGTCATTTAAATGTATACGTTCTCTATGAAATCTACTGTCTACTAAATAAAGTAATTAAGTGCTAAGTCTTGCAATACTGGACTAACATTTGAAGGTGTTTAAGTTAACAAGCGTATTTTTTTTAAATATTTGGAAATGATGTTTATCTTGTTTACTTTTGTTTCACAACAGTGTGTATTTCAAATGTATGTATGTTTTTACATACCTCTTGATGTTTTATGTCCACTCTTTCCTGGAAGGTACTGTTCATACGGACAGGGATCTTCGAGGTTTCTACTACCATCCAATACAATTATGTAAATAGCTCTGTATGTTAAAAATGTCTGATGAGCAGAATAGAACACATCCTGCCCTCCAAAATCCCAGATTATTATAGGTGCTATATTTTTGTTGTGTAACTTCTTTTTTCCAACTTTTGATGACTTCTCTAAGAATTTTTCCTTTGTGATTGACACTTTGACTTCTTTAACTTGTTTAGTAATGCCAAAAAAATGTTTTAGCTTTCTGATAATTCCAGGTTTAGTAACAGTTTCTATATGCAAATCAGCAGTGAAATCTGACTTCAAAGAAGCATCATGAGAATCGTCCATTGACTTGTATTCATCAAACGAAGCTTCATATATTTTCCTGTCTTTCGCAGCATCCGAATTTTCGTTTTCAGTTGTATAATATTGTGCTACTTGTTCGTTCCTAGTGCTTAAGTCATCTGAACACTTTTCATCAAAATCAAATCTACCTGATTGCCTTTCTGAAGTACGGGGTTTGCTTGTATATCTAAATCATATGTGTCATCGTTGTTTACTATTTTTGATTTCTGTCCTACAACATGACCTGATAGTTTCTTTTCCATACCTAATGCAAAGCTACCAGCACAATCAGGTAAGGTTTGAAAATGAGGCTTGGGCAGTTTTTGGGCTTTCACAGATTCTTCCATGAAGCATTGAGTAGATGATGTGGCATCGAACAATTGTGATTCGTTCGATTTATATGTCAGCTCTTCTTTGCTGGCTGACATTGATGCGACCTCTGTAACATCTGATATATTTGGACTGGTTGATGTAGTATCTGTTAATAGAACATTTTGTTTTTGTTTTGTTTTGTCTTCTCGTAAAAGGGATCTGCAAACTGTGATTTCTTCCAGGGAAAAATCTAAATAAGAGATTATCAACAATTATTCATACTACATTAGATGTGTTCATTCTTCCATTTTTCGGCATTGATGTATAGCTTCCGTTACTTAAATTTCAATGACAAACAATTTTGATACTAGTACATGAAACCTGAAATAGGTCATGTTAAGAGATGAAGATAACTTGTGTTTTATGCAATTTTATAGCTATATCTTTTACAACAAAAAGATGATTTTAGCTTCCCCAAAGAAGGACAATAACAAAAATACCGAACTCTAAGACTATTCTAAGGACAACTCAAAATTAAAAATCCCTTACCAAAAGACAAAATCAAAAGCCCAAACACATAAACCAATGAAAAACAACTGTCATATTCTTGACTTGGTACAGACATTTCCTAATCTAGGACATTATGGAATAAACCTGGTTTGATAGCTAGCTAAGCCTCTCTTTTATCCGACAGTTCCGTAGCATCCATTATATTGACAACAATGTGTGGGCAATTGTGAACTTTCCACTTCAAAATTGAACATTGTAGCGTCGCCTGTATGGATAATATTGTAAACCAACTTATATTTGCGGATACTTTATTTCGCGTTTAGCCCTTTCTAGTCCATTTCGCGACCTTTTAATTTCGCGATTTTCTTATTTACTTACTGTAGGTTAATAAGGAAAGGTATGTTTATAACTATTCGCGACGATTTAAATTCGCGTTATTTTTCTACTCGCGAAAGTCGTGAAAATAAATTGCTCCCAAACATTTGTTGGTTTACAGTATATCGCCAATTCAAACACCTCTACCAGCAGAGCATTTGCCTGAGTGTTGTAAATTTTCATGAAAGATGCATGGATAATAATGAAATACACAAGACGCAGGCACTAGTAACCCGAATTTGGCTTGAACGGTCAAAAAGGTATTAACGACATTTAAAAAAGATTGATTATCATTAGATAACGATTGACAAAAATTTAAAATTGTTTTTAATTCATTTCAATCCATATCAAAATATTTTAATACCAGTCAAATAGATTCCCTTGCGGTCATTCAAGTTAGTTTCAGATGTGGTTAAGCTGTGTCAAACTAATTAGCCACGCCCCCGTTAATCTTTAAAGTGACCGCCTTTTTGTAAGGTAACTCACTCAAGCAGAACAGCATTCCCGTTATCTATCGTTAATTTGTTACAAACGTTATCTATTTTAGTCCGAAAATACCTCCAACAAATATTCACAATTAACGTGTAAGTAACGTTTGGTCTCTTACAAATACTTGGGGATTTTTCTTTTAAATGGAAAGAGAATGCGAATGAGAAGGTCCTCATTGCACTCATAGGCTCGAGCCTAGAAGTGAAATATGTTTTAAAAACAATTCAATAGAATATAAATAAATTTAAACAAATTTGTGATGAAAAATTATCACTTAAATTTCTGTTTAAATTTGTCATTATTATATGCATTGAATTGCTGTATTCCTGTATATTTACCTTTTCTCTTTTTTTGTACTCGTTATTTAAATAGAGACATATGTGTCTAAGAACAGTAATTATTTATTGTTTACATAGAAAAAATCGATGCATCTTACATTTTCGGTAACAAAAACTATAATTTTACCGACATTTAAAATAGTTTGTAAACAATTTTGTGTTAAATAATAAAATTGATATAGATAATGTTGACACTAGTTGAATTGTGTAAATAGTTTAGTAGTGTGCAAAATTGTAAATTATAGATTAACAGCTCAATGAACAATTCAAACTGTGTAAAATTATATATCTGATCACTGGTACAAAACGTGCGTTCATTGTCGAAAAGAAGCAAATGTCAAACGAAAAATTGAAGCGTGGTTACGATTGTATTACGTGATTGCTGCCTGCACGTAAAAGAGTTTTTGGCTTATTCTGTGAAAATATAAGATAAATTTAAATCTGAAATAATGATGACTTGGTTAAACGACCTTGACTGGCTATAAAGACCTCGCACGGTCGGCCCTGGCTTACACCCAAAGGGGGCTTTTAAATAATGTGTTTTACCTTAAGTTTGTGGAATTTAATACAATTATACAGACAAAAGTTAGCATAAATATTATAAAACAAGAATAGAAATTAAACATTTCCGCATTGCTGCTGTAATCTTTTTTTATTAACTATATTTTGGGGGTAACTTGAAAAAAAAATGATTCACTGATTTAAATAAAATATTTCATCTCGGTGCTCTCGTTGAAGTCCGCGTGGGTACATAATCAAATAAATTTCATTGGTCGGAACGTTTGAAAACTTTCAATCCAGGTATTCTCATTGAAGTCCGCGTTCAAGTTTCAATTGGATACACAATATTGAAATGTTTTCAATCCGAGTTTATCTACGAATCGATGTCCACGTTAATATATAGAATTTAGAAAAAAACAACACTTTTATGATGCTTCCCACATAACGAAACTGCCTTTTTCGCAAATCATAATTACTTTCCAGTACTGATGAACAATATTACTACTAGAATATATTAGAATAAAATACAAGCATACACAAGCCTATTGTATTCGTCACAAATGTATATGGTCGATTTTCAGTGTACTATACTTATATGACAATAAAGACTTATTTACTTATGCTAAATAGCATTAATATTAGTCAAAGTCTAAACCAGTATCATAAAAAAGGAATAGGTAGCCTGAAATAATTGACTTTGAGTACTCAATCCTTGCCATGGTCGTTCTGTGCTATGATACAAATGATACATGCAGTACAATACAGTGAATACTAATACCAGTAGTATTTGATAACTAATTAAGCAATCACATAATTTGTCATACATGCATCTTTTTTTTCAACGAAAATACTTAACTTAAGTAGCATTATATACAACCCTCATCAGTATCAAATATATCTATATACATATATTTACACACAAAATTACACACATATATACACACCCTTACACACACACACACACACACACACACACACACACACATATAACATATTTTATATGTACACAACGAGATTTGCATACCAATTGTTAATGTGGTAAACAGGCGTGTATTTTATAAACCAAACGCTCAACGGATGTCTCTTCATGACCACGCATATAAAAAGCATGTATGATACAAATAAATTATGTACGTAAGAATACGTAGCACGTGAGTTCAATAATAATGTATACATGCAATTTTACGATTTACCTAGCAGATCTTGCGTTTAGGTATGTGTGTGTGCTTCACAACAACCGCTAAACATTAGTTCGTTTTTGTCCCACGTAGACAGCGTCAAAAAGGTGAGACTTATGTATGATGTTTCCGACAGCGTTGGTGGCGGTGGCGTCAACAATGTAATAGTTTGCGATTAGGTCAGTTTATTGGGAACCACTAATGGTAGGTCAATGATATTTGATATGCAATTGTATTAGCATTCGCACATATCCATAGAAATTATTTGGCTCCGCCCCCTCAGTCTTGGTCTATTGACTTTTAATGTTTTGCATAGTATACATGTTAAGTTTGTGATTAGATGGTTTTAAGAGGAACCGCTAATGTTAAGTCAATGATAGTAAGTATGCAGTTGTATTAGAATTTCAAAGTCTTTTTTCAATGATGTTATGGTTCCCGTCCTCCCAGCGTGGTTCATTGTCTTTGAAACTTTCACATCATTTTCATGTTTTAATTCTGTCATTTAGATTCAACATTTGCAATATACTATCAACATTACAGAAAGGCGAGACATATTTCTGTGTTAACAGTTTATAAATTCAGAACAACCGTTATTCGTTTGTTTTCAGTTTGGCACCACATCCGTTATACATCTGCATTATTTCTTTCAAACGAGCCGTAACATATTATAATATTTCGGAGTGTTATATTTCCTGATTATGCAAAAAATATTACATATTGTCTTCATGTGCACAATAGAAATTTTATAATTCATCATAGACAGTTATTCGAATTACTTATGGGCTTGACGAATATCCTGTCGGAAATCACGAAATCTATATTTACATATGACAGTGTTGTCCGTCCGTGCTTCATCTTAATTTTGGTTTTGATTGCCACTTTGCATATTTGTTTTCCACCTTAAATGACCTGACGACATTATCGTAACTATATCTCTTCGAAATAAGTCTGTTTAAAGGTTTGGTTAGCTTTTGAGGTGAATACCGACATTGTTGTGCTTTGTATAGAATATTACCACACAACCTGGGATGTGAAATACCTACACGTATAAGGTCTGCACATTGATTTATATATATACGAATGGTGTCCTTGTACCGATGATAAAATTTAGTAAATGTTTCGACAAGTTTGTGATAACGAAAACCTAGGTGTGATACTTTTCAAAAAATGAGTCTGCATTGGGGCCTGTTAATATAAAAGTAAGTCAAAACATTCACAAACAGATATTATCATGACAATATACGCATTGGTGTTATCAACGATTTGTTTTAACAGATGAACAATGCACGCCGTACACGCATTCTTCAGTGTGCAGTTCGCGTCAAATAATGTCTTGTTTGAAGTATACACACCAATCCGTGTCAACCAGAATTAAGATTTAAACTTAAATGTAAAACATGTATATTTTAGCTCAAAGAAAAATCCATGTATTTCTATTACAATTTCGGAATACAACAAAATTACTCAGTTAACGAATTAAAAAATCAATTATGGTTTGTGATCTTTAATTTATAATACATATTAAAAAAGTGATGTCTAACTTAATACTTATATTGTTACAATACAACTATTCAATGAGATAGGATGGTCATGTTGGTTACTAATTCCTTATTCCTTATTCCTTACTTATTTCTTATTCCTTATTCGTTACTTGTTCGTTCTTTATTCGATTATAATATGTGTTCCCCTTTTAAGGATTTTACTTAATTCTTATTCCTTATTCGTTACTAATTCGTTATTTATTCCTTATTCGTTTTTTTATTCCTTTCTCGTTACCTATTTGTTATTTATTTCTTATTCCTTATTCGTTACTTGTTCGTTCTCTATTCGATTATAATATGTGTTCCCCTTTTAAGGATGTACACCTCTACGAAAATTTTATAAAATTTTGTTGCTTTTTCGTGTCAAATTTACCATGCTGTCAATTTTGTAAATTTGGGATTTTTCTCTTTTTTTAGAACAAAAAGCATATTATTTCAACTTATTTGTTATGACTGATTCAAAAAAATACATATCTAAGAAATTTGAAAAGAAAAAAATTGATATGAGATGTACATGTTTCTGGTAAACTCATTTCTTGTACCCCTCACCCATTTTCTCGACATTTTGGCTAATGAGACTGACTTGATTGGTTATAAAATTTGAAAATTTTATTACTCAAAAACTACTTATAAATACACAATTTTTTCACAGATTTAAGTTTGTTTATAATATTTTTTAAATTCATTGATATTTACTACTTGAATCACATGTTTTGCAAATAATTCCAGAACAAGATTTTGAACGAGACTGAAACGTCAGAAGAATACATCCTTAACGCTTTATTTTATGATTTCTAGTAATAGCTCTTGGTTTGTAGAGGTGAAATCAACTTTTGAGCGCGTGTCTATCCGTTTCAGCGGTGGACTGATATCCTGTTACTTATTCGTTACTTATATGTTCCTTATTCGAGTTTATACATTGCACCTTTTTAATGAGTTCCTATCTTTCCTTTTCGTGTCTCTTGTGCTAGTTCTTGGTTAGTAGAGGTTAAAGTACCCTACTAGCACGTCTTTACCCTTTTTGTGCTTGACTAATATCCTATTACTTATTCGCTACTTATTCGGTCCTCATTCGAATTATATACGTTGACATTTTAAACGAAATTTTACGGTTCACCTTTATGAAATATCCGTTTCACAGATGATAACGGATATGTTCTTAATGTCGTAACTACAATCCCGTCCCCTATTCCTAAATGTGACATACCGAATAAGACTGATTACCGGGTTTGTACTCACATGAGCAGTTTTTAGTGGGGTTCGTGTTGCTCAGTCTCTTTTCTGTGTTGTGTTCTGTGTACTTTTGTTTGTTTGTTGGTCTTTCCTATTTTAGCCATGGCGTTGTAAATTTATTTTCGACTTTGAATGTCCTTTTGGTATCTTTCGCTTCTCTTCACATGATTTCTTCTCTTTTACTTTCTTTTATCTGGTGTTAGTTCTTGGTTTGTTGTGGTAAAATTACCCTAGTAACGTGTATGTACCAGTTTCTGCGCTCGACTAATACCCTATTACTTATTCGCTATGTATTCGTTCCTTATTCGATTTGAATACGTTGAAATTTTTAAAACATTATTCTCTTTTACTTTCTTGTATCTGGTGAATATTTTTGTTTCTTAGTGGTGAAATTTCTCTATTGGCGCGTATATACCCGTTTCCGCGCTCAACTGATACCCTGTTACTTATTCGTTCCTTATTCGCTTTTTATACGTTGCATCTTTTTAATGCTTTCTTTTCACATATGTTGTTTGTCTCTGATGTTAGTTCGTGGTTCGTATTAGTGAAATTACCTTTAACGCGCGTATGTTGTCTTGTTTGCGCTTGACTGTAACCCTGTTTCTTATTTGTTACTTATTCGTTCATTAATCGCTTTTTATACGTTGAAACTTTTTAAGGTTTTTTTTTCTTGTCGCTGGTGTTAGTTCTAGTTAATTGGAGTTACATTAACCCCGTTAACACATATGTACAATTTTCTGCGCTGGACATATAACCTGTTACTTATTCGCAACTTACTTGTATCTTATTCGATTTTTATACGTTCCACCTTTTTAATGTTTTATTTTCTAGTCTCTGCTTTTAATTCTTGATTGGTAAAAATGAAACTACACTACAAGCGTGTATGTGCCTGTACCTGGACCGATACCCTGTTTTTTATTCGCTACATATTTGTTCCTTATTCGATTTGTATCGTTGCACCTTTTTAATAATTTCTTTTCTTTTCTTTTCTTGTGTCTTGTGTTAGTTCTTGGATGGTACAGATTAAATAACCATATTAGCGCGTATGTATTTTGTTCTCTACTGATATTCTGTTACTTAATCGTTCCTGATTCGCTTTTTATATGTTGCATCTTTTTAATATTTTTTTTTTTTTTGTCTCTGGTGTAAGTTCGTGGTTCGTAGAGGCGAAATTACCATTTAAACGCGTGTGTTCCCGTTTCCGAGCTGGACTGGTACCATGTTACTTTTTTGATTTGTATACGTTTCTAGTCTTTTGAGTAAGTTCGTGGATGGTTAAGGTGAAATAAACCTTTAAGAGCGTATGTTCCTGTGTTTGTGCTCGACTGATACCCTGTTACTCATTCGCTTTTTATACGTTTTTTTTTCTTTCTTTTTGATGGTATCTTTTTTTTTCTTTTTTCAGTCTCTGGTGTAAGTTCGTGATTCGTAGAGGTGAAATTGCCCTTTAAGTGCGTGTGTCCCCTTTTTTGGCGCTAACATATGTACCAGTTTCTGCACTTGACAGATAGCCTGTTACTTATATTTTTTTCATATATGAAATCTGGTACGAAATCTCTTTTGGTAAAGTCAAAACCGATAGAAAATATTGTTATTATGACAAGCAGAACATACCTGTGCGACATAGATATTCCATAACGTTCGACCAACACATAATTACATCCGTAAAACTTTTAAATTGATGACGTCAGTTGAACAACTTCGATGTGATCGCTTCTTTGCGAGCAGTTACCCTTTATCAAGAAAATCATGAGATAGGGATACAACTGGGAGATACTGGACTGTTCCGCAAAAAGTCAAATAACAAAATCTCCAAAAGAAATTCAAAACGGAAAGTCCTTTTTAAAAAGGCAAAATCAAAAGCTTAATAATCTTACGAATATTCCTGATTGGTACAGGCATTTCCTTATGTAGAAAATGGTTGATTAAACCTGGTTTTATAGCTAGCTAAACCTCTCACTTGTTTGACAAACGCTTAACATTACATACCAATAAAAACATACTATTGCACACTACCATAACACTTTTCATGCAATGCGTGACTTTGCAGAACACTTATATACATCACTTCCACTGATGCCCGTTTTTGAACACGTAACTGTTTTTCTATCAAGGATGGTTCGACTGCACTACATAGTGCTGCAAGTAGAGGATATACGGAAATTGTCCATTTGCTTATTGATAATGGAATTGAGATCAACTTTAAGAACAAGGTAAGATGAACATATGAAATATAACATACCAAAACTGAATTAAAATCATAATATGAACATTTCCGTGGCAAACATTGTAGAGTGCAGGTCAATGCAAACCCAGCGTTTGCTTGATTCACATATGTTATAATACACAGTAGCATGACAAATTGTAGTCTGATAGTTCATGCTACTTCTTTTTATTTTTTTTTATTTAAAGAAACCACAAATAGCATCGACGTGTTACCAATATTATAATACATTTCGAAATGTAAATCAAATGTTGATGTAACGACGAATTTCCCATCAGGAATTTGACATATATATGTATATCCTAAGTCTGTTTATACGTACTGTTCTTAGTACGTTTCCTCCACACACACAAAATAGAAAGGATAATGATGGCATATGTATGTAAAATAGGTTATGCACGTTACATTAGGTAGAATAGGGTTAATTTGTCCTTTTATACATAACTTAATTTTAAGATCCATGCAGCAATATAAGTTAGATTGTGTTTTTGCTAATGTAAGTTTGGTTTTGGTTGGGCAACCAAATGGTTAAAAATGTCGGCCATGGTAGAGGTAATACACGACAAAACATTTTGTTAATGACTCACCTGCATGTATACACATATTATTCGATAGGATATTTGAACACCTAATTGTACAAATTCCTTCAGGACTGTCGAACAAAATCATACAGGATAAAAAAAGAGAGAAACGATACCAATGGGATATCAAAACTCAAAATCCAAATAAAACAGAAATACAATTGTCATTAAATAAAACGAAACACTCACAAGAAGATTATCCGTATAGATAACCATTTATGGCTCCACATGTTACACCAATCATTTTGCTCATGTAAGTAAAGTCCGATAACTGGTCGCTTTTGAAATTTTCATAATCAAAAAAGGTGAGGACTGGATTTCTGTTACGCGATAAGTAAATATATCCGTAGTCTAATATGACAAAACCATGATGGCGTCCGTACAACTTTCGAATTGATGACTTCACTTATACCACTTTGATGCAACAGCTTACTTGTGAGCAGCAATCTTCTAGCAAGGACATCATGATAAATTGATTCCTCTTATGGTTGTGGCCTGTTATGTATTTCTTGCGTGAAAAGATATTTCCCGTGTCACACATGGTGTTAAAAAACAGCATGTGCAAAAATCAGGCCTATAGGGGCACCCATCTAGGAGCTAACTTCATTTTAAACTACATTTTAAAAAAAAAATGTATATGTCAAATTTGAATGAATAATGTTTTTTCTATTTGAACCTCAAAAACTTCAATATAATTCACACATGTTCCATGGGGATACTTCATGATTGGCCTTTAATCACAAATCAATTAGTTTTTGACCAGTAAGAAAGCATTTAATTTCAGCAATTATAAATATATAAAGAAAATGCACACCCTATGCAACAACATTCAGATACGGCGGGTGAAGTTATATCATTATTGACTTTGCTGTTAGTCAGTTCCTACTGATATGGTCAAAACTCCGCCCACCTGGATAAACATTATCTATGAATGATCTCAGAAGTTGAATTACACATTGTATTTGCTATTTTCAATATTGATTTAAATCATTTAGTACATAAAACAATATTTCATTGTTTTTAACATTTTCACAAAAAGTAAGTTATGCACATGTACATGAAATGATCAACTGGTCAATCTAGAGGAATTTAAAAAGAATGCCTGGAGTAAAATTCATCCTATGAAACAAGCAAGATTGGATTTCTTTTTAATATCACAAGGCCTTAATCAACATTTTACATGATGTACAAATTCTAAACAGTTATAGATCTGATCACTCCCCAATGATATTACATTTAAAGATGAATGATTTCACAATTGGTAAAGGTCTATGGAAATTTAACAATTTACTTCAACATGACATTGAATATTCAATTTCTGTTAAAGAGACTATAAATAAAGTAAAAGAACAATGGGCATCAATAGAATATAACAGAAAACTTTAGAACATATAAATGACTTAGAAATTCAATTAACTATAAATCATTAACTCTTTTTAGAAACTTTATTAACAGAAATTAGAGGAAAATCAATTTCATATGCTTCCTTTAGGAAGAAACAAAAAGATAAAAAAAGAAAGAATACTATCAGAGGATATTAAAAAATTAGAAGAACAAATCTTGACAGAAGAAATCCTTACTGTAATTGAAAAAAAAAACATTTAAAAGTATTAAGGCAAGATAAAAAATAGGGTGTCCTACATCAGATCTGAAATGCAACGCATAGAAGAAGAGGGAAAACAAACCTTCAAACTTTTTTCTGAATTTAGAAACTAAACATTTTATAAATAAAACTATTCCAAAATTAGTCAATAAAAAAGGGGACGCTATCAGTGAGCAGGATAACATATTAAAGGGGGCAAACAATTATTACAAAATGTTTTATACCAAAACAGAACGCCTGAATAATGTTTACCTTAATTGTGAAATTCCTGATATTGATATTAAAAAACTAAATACAGTAATACCATAAAAGAATATTTCGAGGGTGAAATTACGTATAGTGAATGATCAAAGCGAAAGTGAAAATGAAAAAAAGCCCTGAGGCAGATGGTTTTACAAATGAATCTTTAAAGTTTATCTGGATAGATACAATGTATAGGAATTTTTGTATTTTGCTCTATAATTAATGGTTACAAAAAAGAGGAATTGTCTATCACTCAAAAACAAGGTATAATAACATGTATAAAACGGGTGATAAACCAAGACAGTTCATGAAAAACTTACGACCGATAAGCTTACTAAATACCACATATAAATTGGCATAGAGCTGAATAGCAGAGCGTGTAAAATTAGTTATACCTTAAGTTACAAACAGTGATCAAACAGTTTTCATTCCTGATTGGTTTATAGGCGAAACTACTCGTCTTAGAAATGATTTTTTATTTCATACAGAACTTTTAATGATTTATCAGGACTGTTCCTTCTCATAGATTTCGAAAAAGCTTTTGACTCTGTATCATGGAATTCATTGAAAACGTTCTAGAATTTTTTCAATTTTGGCCCCTCTATAAAACACTTGATATGGACCTTTTTATCTAACATAAGTTTTGAAGTTTCAAAAATTGTTTTTTTTATTTGAATTCTTTGAAATTCATAGAGGTTGTAGACAATGGGATCCTTTATCACTTTATACCTTTCTTTTATTTACAGAAATACTTGGAATATTAATTAGAAAAAAAAACAAATGAAGGGAATTAAAATAGATGATATTGAATATTTGATCTCTCAACATGCAGATGACAATTCAATTATTATTGACGGTACTCCAGAATCTCTGAATGCATCTCTCCGCTTATTACATAAATGTATTGAAATTTCTGGTCACCATAAAGGTGATGTTGATAGGTAAGACAACATATAGTCAAGACACAATGTTAGTAACGTAGGGATTGGAATGGGGTTCCAGTAGGTTTACACTACTAGGTATTTACTTTTCGGTCAACATGCAAGAAATGGAATTTTTTATTTAATTTCCAAATATGAAAGAAGTTGAAAATAGAATTAAAATTTGGTCTTAACAAACACTAACTCTAGTGCAAAAGAATAACAAGACACTTATTATTTCAAAATTAAATCATCTGTTTCTAACATTACAAGCACCATACCATACTACTCTTAAACAACTTATTAGCACAATATATTCATTTAGTTTGGAAAACAAGTCTGACAAGATTAAAAGAGAAATATTATGTCTGGATCATAAACTTAGAGGGCTGAAAATGCTAGATCTTGAAAAAAAAATGTTTTAAAGGGCTTAAACTAGCACGGGTCCAACGGTTGTTAAAAAACAATACAAAACTCAAAAAACTTGTGGAAAGTATAGACAGTATTAATATTGAAAATCTGGTATTTTTAGGGGTATCAAACAGATGTAAAACCCCTTTAGGAAAGAGGTTTTAAAGCATGGACAGAAATGCAAAATAAACTTATACCAAAAAATGAAGAAGAATTTGTAACAGACTCACTTTGGAATAATTAAATTAAGAATAGAAAATACATCTGTTTTTTTTATACAGATTGGGCTGATAAAGGTATCTTGTTGATAAATGATCTGCTAGATAATGAGGGTACATCAATGTCTTTTGTGCAATGCCAAAATATTTCTGAAATTAAATCTAACTTTCTTTATTATAATGGGGTTTTATCAGCAATAAAATCATATGAAAAATCTCTCTAACATAATAAATTTGTTTCTCTCTAGGCTGTCTTTTTTCAGTCATTGCATGGGCCAATTCTTCGAAAAAATAAAAACCTATTTTTTAATCAAAGCTCAAAAGATATGTATACTGCGTTATTAGGATAAAAAAGTGCAAGGCTTAACTGTGAAGCTAAGTGGTCTCTAATATTATATAAAAAATTGGATTTGAAAAGGTGCACAATTTGTCTTTTTACACCGTTAAAAGCTCAAAACTTCATTCGTTCCAATATAGAATAATACACAGACTCATAGGCACATATGAATTTTTATTCAAAATTAAGATTAAACAAACAGATAAATGTACTTTCTGTAATGAGGCTATTGAAGATACTGAGCACACATTTTGGACATGCTACAAAATATCAGATTTTTGTATTAAACTCAGAGATTGGATTAATAACCAAACAATTTTAAAAAAGAAAGTAATAATTCCATTTTATATGGATATTTTTTTTATTTGGAAATTTAAAAAACACAGGAAATAAAAAGATAAGAAACTCAATAATACTCCTGACAAAATTCTATATATAAAACACAACTCTGTGAAAATCAGGTAAATTTTACAGGACTAAAAAATTACCTCAAAGAATCTCTAACACTAGAAAAAAATGTTGTTTTTTTTTAAAGTAAACCATTTCACATGGCTAAGATTAAAATAAAAATTTGGATTGGAAAAAAGTGTACAATGCTTTTTTTTACACCATAAAAAGCTCAAAACTTCATTGGTTCCAATATAGAATAATACACAGAATCATAGGCACAAATGATTTTTCATTCAAAATTAAGATAAATAACCTTTCTGTTATAAGGCTAGTGAAGATACTGAGCACATATTTTGGAAATGTTATAAAATATCAGATTTATGTATTAAACTCAGAGATTAGATTAATAACCAAACAATTAAAAAAAAGGAATAATTCTTTACATTTCTTTACCTTATCCACATCACAATCTATGTAATGATTTTATATTGTTATATGATGGTTTATGTGTATGTTTGTTGTTTTGTCTATGATTATACCTGCATTTACGTTATGCTCCTCATATTTGCTTGACCAAACGTAATCCTAAAAAAACAAAACCCGTGTGAGCTGTAATGAATGCTGCAAGTAAGACATACTTTTGTTGTCTATTTTTTGTTTTGCTGTTGCAAATATTTTAAATTTCTGTGATTTTTATTTCTTTATTTTTTCTCTTCCTTTTCAAATATACGGATCATTCTATATTGATATATGTATCATTTGAATATATTATAATTTGGAACTGTATATATTTCAGAAATATGTTAACTAATAAATACTAACTAGATTGTTATATATTATGTACTTCTTATGGTTAACGAGGCCGGGATAAGGTAACGATATTTTTTGTGTATCCAACTAACAAATATCAAAATTATCAATAAAATATGATTCACATTTAAAAGCAAATTAAATATTAAATTATGTAAAACGTTTATTGACGTAACACATGTGTGCAGTGATAATGTATAACTCCGAATCTACGATATACGTATGTTTGTGTGATCTACAACACCTACTTTACGTTGGTTCGTATTTAATCCAGAATACCCGTTGTACGTTTGTTTTTTGGTTGTCAACAACACCCGTTATACACATATTTTTTTTTTGTGTAGAGAGCCTTAATACATTATCATATTTCAGAGTTATTTTGTCTTAGTTATGATTAAACATGCATCCTTGTCTTTGTGTGCACAATAGATATTTGACAATTACGCACAGACATTTGTGTAAATTACAAATGGGCTTGAAGTATATCCTGGTGGAAATCACGAATCACAAATGTTGCAAAACCACCAGCAAATACCATCTCTCTATTATATACAAATTAATAAAAGGAAGTGCTGAAAATGTAAAAAAGGTAACAAAATTTAGAAATGGTTACATAATTGAATGTACCGAACGGTAGCAGTTTGCTAATCTTTTAATAATTCAGGAAATAACCAGCATACCAGTCATACCTTTTCAAAATAATAATCTGAACTTCACTGATGGCTTCACCTGTAAAATAAATTCTAAGGGAGCCTTCTTCAAAAGCCATCTGTCAGTTCAACACAACACAACACATGAACCATGAAAGCTTCCAAAGAGAAAAATGTCTTCTCAAATGTACTACTACAAAGTATATCATTGTTGTTCTTTTTCTTATTCGTGTTGACCAATATATTCAATCTCAAATCATATTCAGTAAATGCAAAAGTTTGGTCCCGGAACCAACTCGTTCAGGGGTATTCTCGCATTTGCAGGTAAGGAAAAGAGGGTCATCTGACTGTAAAAGAAACTCTATATGTGTTAAATACAGTGTGATCAAAGGGCTTCTTGTTACAGTTGCCCTGTACGAAAGCTTAGAATGAAATATTCAAATTGAAGCAACACAGATAAGTTCTTATCCAGAGTCTAGATTTGTCTTAACTTAATAGTAATATAAAAACAATCATCATCAATGTGTGAACATACCACAATAATTTAGCTACTTACATATAGAATATATCTGTTTCAAAATTACATTTGCAAATGATTTTTACTAAAACATAGTTATTCACTTTCATATGTTGATGTTTTCTTTTTATCAAGGATGGAAATACTGCGTTACATGTAGCTTGTAAACGTAATAACAGTAACGAGGCGATAGTAACTCTTTTACTAAACAGAGACTGTGATCCAAACAAACGAAATAATGAAGTAAGCACCAGCAAAAGTGTACTTTTGTGATTTCCAAATCATTAATTGCTGTAATTGATAATAAGATATATTAAGTAAAACATGCAGTGTTACTTCAGCTTGAATTAATCGGTGCATTCAGGTATGGTGTTGATATATTTTGGGATCTGTACACTTTCTTTTTAGGCCATGGATCTGCCTAACAATAACAAAAAACCCAAATATCGTTCTTACATTGAAGAGATATCAAATTGTACTATTTATTTATTTAAATAATTAATTCAACATATTACAACTTTTTGTCAGACTTCCTGCTGGTATAGTTTAGAAATGCGATGACGGGGTATGAAACTTTTATCAGTCACCATGGTAATCAGACCATTGTCCATTTAGAAAAAAAAATGGTAAAATTGGAAGCACGTGTTTGTGTAAATAAGAACTTATAGAAGAACTCTTTCTCTGAGGACCTTTTTGAGTTAGATTTGTTCTAGAAATATGGATATGATTAAGATCACAATGATCAAATTTCAGTAGCCTTTTTTAAGTGTTCCTATCGGTATTTTCTTTTGGCATTGAGGTGTCTCTTTTTCTTTGAACTAAGAATTTAGTTGTGCGTTTTCGTTTTAATCATTTCCTTAAAAAAACACAATTGAAGATTTTCACAGAATGACAGAAAAAAACAAAAAACAACGACTGTAACAAAATGCACTGTATAGCTTGCTGTGCATAAACATATGGCCACAATTGCAAAACAGGAGGGGAGCAGCAATATATCAAGACAATTGATTCTTCGCTCATGTTTTAATCAGGGTATTATAAAATGTTTTATTTTCCCGATACTATCGAAGTGGTATGATTGTCAATGACAAAAATTTACGGTAAAGACAAATAACCTGGATGGAGGTCACTTCTAGTATATGTCACCGTACTGCCATCAACGATGAGCAAAACTCATTACAATGAAGTCAGCTACGGAAGGCACCGACATGAAAACATGTAAACAATTCAAACGAAAAAACCTACGGGTTGGGTTTTGTACAAAACAATCACAAAAACAAAAACAATAAACATCCAATAACGAAAAAAGTAAAATAACAATAATATCTAACTCCAAGGAAAATTCAAAACGGAAAGTCCCTTATCTGTTACGGCCAGAAATCACCTTTAAATTGTTGCCAACAAAAGACACAAATTAATAATAAAGTTTCACAAGATTTATTATACACAATTTTACAAGAAGTATTACACAAAAAGAAATGTCAACTTAACTGTCGAAATATATGTCCGGTCTTTTGTCTTTTCTTTATCCGGAATTCTTCTCTTCACTGGTGCGGGAATCCAAACAGAATATTATGTCCAATAAGTCACAATCTAGTATGATGTAGTTAACGTAAATAAAAATGTCAATCCAAAATGTGAGAACACAAGAATGTTAATGTCTAATCTGAAAGTCTAACTTTAGTGTCTGTATATATATAGTTGTCACGAAAATCTCTAGAACACTGTAGAAGGAAACTCCTATAAAACTATAGAACGGAAATTATATAATATTGTAGAAGTTTAAATTACACATCGTAGATTATGATCATTCCAGAATTATTAAGTAAGTCAAATAGAAAGTTCTAATCATTCCATCAGTATATATGATTGTTCCAGTGATATCTAAACTGCACAATTATACCATAATTTTGTAAACAACTATAAATATTATGTAAACATATAACACATTGTTTTTGGTTGATTTTTAGCAGGCGCTTAACCATATCTTTATCATGAGACAGTTGGGTAATACATGATATGAAGGGCTTTGACATGTTTTCTAGTGCTCAATGTTCACCCTAATCTAGGACAGTGTTGTTACAGCTACAAATAAAATATAACACAAACAAAAATCAATTGAATGTAATTGACTGACAAGAAGCACAAACAAAAACTGACAAATAGACAAAAGAAACTAAATACCGATCTAAGAGTACTCGTAGCTAGTTCAAAACTTATTTACAACTAACAAATACATCATGTTTCCCAAACTAAATTATAATCCAGTACATATCCAAAAGATTTAGTGTAAAGAGGTCATAAATTGTAAAACACATGATAGTTCGCAATGCAAAAATATAAACAAAGACGGGACGTTTGAACATAAGTGTTCATAAATGCAAAGGAAGACATATTTAGTTATATTTGTATGTCTTTACAACAAAAGCAATGTTATTCCTAAACTATCAAATTAAAAACAAAAATGAGTATACGGTTTAAGATTAAGCATAATACAAAAACAACTTGGAGCCTATATCAAATAATTTTCGAGTTGCTAGCTAATAACCATTTCTAAATATTTTGATTATGTCAAAATGATCGGTCAGAAGAATGCGTCTTTAATCCATAAGATATACTTAACCAATAAAAACACAAAAGAAGACATATCATCAAATGTTATTAATCGTTTATAAACATTATTTGACAAAACTTACAAATTCTGAATAAACAGGTATGGAGACATCTTAATCACTCGCTAGTTGTCGCTTTAAACGAATGGATACCGATGTGTTTGTCGTCTTTAGTCGACATTATAATTGACCACAACAAATATATGAAAAATGAGTGACATAGATTACCTTCGCCGTATTTGGCAAAACTTTTTGGAATTTTGGGTCCTCAATACTCTTGAACTTTGTACATGTTTGGCTTTATAACTTTTTTGATCTGAGCGTCACTGATAAGTCTTATATAGACGAAACGCGCGTCTGGCTTATTACATTATAAGCCTGGTACCTTTGATAACCAATTAAGTCTGTTTCATCTTTGTTTATACAAATACAACTATTTTGTGTGATACAGGGAAAGAAGCCAATCGAGCTAGCTCATAAATTGAAAATAAGACAGTTGTTTAAGGTAATGTATGAATTATATATACTTGTAATTAGTATTTTCAATTATATTTTTTTTAAATATTGATACTAGGTAATGTCTGTTAAAGAATCAATGTATGTTCTGAAAATATATGTATGTAAACATATAGGAAAATGCAATGCTTTAGATATAAGACGCACACATAGACATTATTTTCTTTTGCAGGATTATGAAGCACGCCTGCCTGGTTAGTATGTTTTACCTATAGTTATTATTGACTAATTTGTTTCGAATAAGGAACAACTTTTTATTCATTATTTGTATTTGTTTGCACAATGAAAAATTTATCAAAACTTTTAAGAGTTTTTGGTCCTCAATGCTCTTCAACTTCGTACTTTATTATGTATTTTTTTAAAGGAGTAGGGGCAATAAGGGCCAAAATCGGCCCCAATTTTCACAAAAAAACGAAGTTCCTTCACAGTTACATATTAACAACTAAAATAATCATTGTAAAGTGTGTTTTCAGAAAACATGTTATTTTCGGCAAAAATCACGTTCCGTGACGTCACAATAGAACATCGAAAACGCCATGATTTGTAATTATTGCTTAGAATACAAAGATTTTCAGTACATTTTACGAGAATTCGTACCCTCCGCAGGCATGTGCCAAAATGTCCTTTAAACGATAAACGGAACTATAAACAAACAAAATAGTAGCAAAATATTTTTTTGGCACATGCCTGCGGAGGGTATGAATGTTTTGTCAAAAGCAGAATCGTTTCTTCTCGGGAGGCATTGAACACCTGACGTTATACCCTTTCAGATAACCAGTTTACTCGCAAATACAACTTATAACTTCCATGTGATGCAAATTAATATTATGCATCTCAAAGAGGATTGTTTTTAAACCTTTTTTAGTCTTCTTAGTCTTTTCCATGGTTTATTATTGATATGACTGTGGATCGAATAGAGACAAAAACTTGGGGCCAGGGCATGTTGTCAAACGATGACCGATAAAAAATAGAAAGAAAAAAAACAGAAATAAAATTATAAAAAAATCAGTATAGAACTTAATTTTACATTAAATTAATTGATTTGCGACATGTAAAATATTTAGTTTGTCTGATCACTTTATATATATAACATGATCATAAAAAAGTAGTTTCGGAAATTTGAAAAAAACCGGTTCAGATTCTTGAAGACATCTTTTAGGACAACCACAAAAGGAAAGCGTCTTATAGTTACCAGCAGTACTTTAGACCCGATCTACTTAGCTCAACTTTAGAGAATAGCTGTCAAAGGATTATTAATTTCGGTTGTAATTCAAAAGGGTATGTTGATTATTTTACTTATCAATTTATCTCAACAGAAATATGCGGGGTTCCGTACAGTTTTTCATATTTAAAATATTAATCTTCTCACGGTAGTATTTGCACGATCATTTCAACTTAAAAAGCTTGCATCAATCCGTTTGAAAACTAAATTATACCAAAAATGAATTGGTATCTTTACCAGAAATGTCCTTATTTTACAGTTGAATATCAATATTGCCGGGCGATGAAAAAGAAAAGAAATTTACGGGGTATGAAAACTACTTGTACTAGGAAACTTTTGTGTGTTTCTTTTCTATAACGATATATTATGAATATATACATAAAAATAAACAGTGAAAAGATCACAATTTATCCTACAATTTGAAGTTTATGTTAAAACAGTATTATAGTTTCTTAGGTGTCGTATGCTGAAGAAACTTTTCTAACGTACTGTTGAATTTAAGTACCTGTAAATTAACGAATTATAAACAGTTGACGGGATAGTCGTGGGGATAAGGTAGTCATGATGGCAGTACGGAGATGCCAAGTTCGAATCTCAAATTTTTTTTTGTAATTTTTTTTTTTTTGCATTAATGCATAAATACTTTTTTAATATTGTCATAACGTGTTGAAGAATGATTTTGAATGATGAAGTTTTTTTTATAGATATTTACTGAAGAGCAGTATACATGGTATTTTGAATAGCGACATTGTACTTCACCAGTATGTACTAGCAGTTGTCACTTACATACTTAATGGTCCCTTAATAAGGTATTCCTTATTTTTAACTGATTCATGTCTTAAAGCATTTGTGCTCGAATAAACAGTTTAAACCTATGTTTGAATGATGATTAATTGATAACATTGTATTATCAGGCACAGAAACAAAAAGACTACTTTTTGACAGTTTATAGTGTGCGGCTATAGAAGTAATAATCTTTTATCTTTAAATTGAGAAATGGTTATTAATATTTTTATAGTAATTTTTATAAACTTTCTCACATAAAATGTTTACTTAATACCCTGTCATATTTAGTTCAAAATAAGTATACATTATTTTGATAATCTTCATTTTTTTCAACAGATTTTAAGCTGGCTTAAACAATGCAAGTGTATGCTGGGTCAAAGGAATATGTCGGTTCCTGATAGGAACTCATGACCTTAAGGTGAGTCTAGGGTTAAAATAAATTGACTGCGTGTTTTAACTTCTAGTAATTATGATAAACGTATCTTGATGAGAGCATGCATTATCTACATTTCGAGAAGACTTAGAGTTTTACATATTGAGTAGACATTATTTTGTTGAATATTATATGTTTCCCTCTGTTTGTCTTTTGTGTGTGTGTGTTGTTATAGGGGTGGTGGTTTGCTGTCCCATTAATGTTTATCCGTTACATCTTTGTATTCATGTTTTAGGTTGTAATTTTCTAATATAGGAAGACTTTAAGATTTATTAATTATTATTAACTATCCGTAATTTTGATACTGACTTAAACACTTTTGTCCGTTTAAACGTTAAACGATAATTAAGTATATAAACAATCAGGGTTGAATATAGCATATTTCAAAACTGATATTTCGTGATGGAATTTGCATGTAAATTAACAAAAACGTAAACATACACACACACACGTGCGCAGACAAATACACACAACTAAACTAAGAAACATACGCACCATGATATTCTCAGACTAAAACATTTTACGATATTGTATTTTATAATTTTAAATCACACTTCGGATATTCTGTATGTTATTCTGATTTACCTCATGCTATCTGTTGAAATATTTCCATTTCTAATTTTCAGAGAATGTCAACGCCCAGAAACTATACTTGCATTTTGTGTTCAAAGAGACCAAAAACCAGAGACAGGCGGAAACTCATAGGACCCAACAATAAATCACTGCGTAAATGTTTACAACAAAAGTTTTTCATTGAACAGGACAAAATTAATCACACTAACAGTGTTATATGTAATAAATGCAGAATACGATGCTCTCGAGAAATTGACACAAATGTAAGATGCCCCATACAAACTACAATATCTGAATTAAATAATGATGACACGGAGTACGTCCCTCCAACAAAATATGCTAGATGTCATCCATGTAAATCTCCGCCAAGTATCGCACTGCCTATACCATCAGCTGGAGGTGGCCATTCGCAGTGTGTTGTGTGTAAACGCCGAGGCCCAAAGCTAGTAGTCGTCCCAACAAACGCTAGATTTAATTTATTTTTGGATAAACTCATTGTTCTCACAGTTGGTGCCAGATGTTGTCCAGGTCACTTGTGCAATGAAATATTTTTACCTGATGCACTTGACAGAATTTCATATTCGCAGTCTTCGTCCATTTTCAACCGTACTGACTTAATGGACCTTATTACGCAAATCCGAGATATGGCATTGAGAGGAAGCAAGCGGCGAATTGATTTTGATACAGAAAATGCACTTACAAGCTCAGACATTTTAAATCTGACAGGCCTTTCTAAGGAAAACTTTAATGACCTATGTTCAATTGTCCAAAAGGGTAATTTACGGGATTCTCAGACTCGAAGTGTTCGGACATGTATTGGAATATTTCTGACCAAATTGAAGTCTGGTTTATCCAATAAACTTTTATCAACACTTTTTAATCTTGGTAAAGATTCTGTTAGACGTGCTATTGCATCAGCTAGAAAATTCTTGTCTGACAATTTTGTTCCCTCTAATCTAGGATTTAATCATATAAGTAGGGAAGAGGTTATAACATCGCATACTCGACCTCTAGCACAATCACTGTTTGGAAAAGGAATGTATCCAGCAATTATAGTCGCAGATGGCACTTATATTTATATCCAGAAAAGTTCACAATTCAAGTTCCAACGTAAATGCTATAGTATGCACAAACATCGACCATTGGTTAAACCAATGGTCTTTGTAACAACTTCTGGTTACATTATAAGTGTAATTGGACCGTACTTTAGCGACGGCAAAAACAACGATGCACAAATAATGAAGCACATCATTCAACATGACATTGAGGAATTTAAAGAATGGGTGACTGAGGATGACATTATGATTGTCGACCGGGGTTTCCGAGATGCACTTGACTTACTGCAAGAAATGGGTATCCAAACAAAAATGCCAGCTTTTAATAAAAAAGGGGAGTCTCAACTTCCAGTTGAAGACAGCAACGTAACAAGACTAGTTACAAAAATCCGTTGGGTGGTAGAGTCCGTGAATGGCCGCATTAAGTCATGGAAATATCTAGATAGAGTTCTACCAAATAGCCAGATTCCATTTGTATCTGATTATGTCAATATTGCCTGTGCAATCATGAATAAATATTGGCAAGAACTAAATACAGGGGACTCAGAACAAGATGAACAATTGGCGTCTAAAATGCTTTATCTTTCAAAGCAAAAGAACTTACTCCATGAGAAAATAATAGAGGAAGGCCTTGACAAACGTTCTTGTAAATGGCAAAAGATTGATGCTTCATCCGCCCCTACTTTTCCCCGTTTATCAGAAGAAGATATAAGAAATATTACTGTTGGAGTCTACCAACTAAAACTTGCTCCAAGTTATACAAGAGAACACCTAGATGACGATGGTAATTATGAAGTTTTTACATGTGACCATGAAGAGAATCTTTTGTGTGCTAAAATTCAATCAAGACATATATCATCAAAATGCTATCGTGTATGGGTTAAATATGATGACATTAGTGTCGTGGGTTGGTATTGCCAGTGCAAAGCCGGAAGTCGTGTTGTAGGAACCTGCTCTCATGTTACGGCCTTAATTTGGTATCTTGGTATTGGAAAGTACACGGATAGAATTTTTGAAAACTGTCGTGATTGGAGCAAATATCTTCTTGATGCTCGTAACCTGCCAGATCCAGTTACTGTTGACGAAAGTGACAACGAGGAAGCAAATGATGAAGAGTGAATGACGTGAAAATTCATTATTTGTTTTTTAATTTGAAAGAAATGACAAAACGTTTAATTCCTTGTTGAACCATACAGTGTATATCATTTGATATGTCTGGAAATGTTTTTACCAACTGCTTCCTCCGACATTGTACAGAATTGAAAGATTAGTTGTTAATTTGCTTGGTTCCTTTTTATCTAAAATCGTACTTCTACAAAATTATGTCTGTCATCAGTAAATGTCTTATGTAAAAGTGTACTTTCCGGTTTTATGTATTAGTGTATATGAAAAAAAAACAATCCGTGTTCTTTAAAACTTACAGAAAGATAGTTCAATGCACGGGTTAAAATAACTGAATCCATTTCTTTTATATTTCAAACCGTAGGAAATAATTAGATAGTCGCTGTACGTAGTAGCTCATTTTTTTATATGGGTTATTAGATATGTGACCCAATGTGTATTTTATGCATAATACATCACATTTCTACTATTTTAATCACCTTATCCATTCGTATGACCGTGCGTTTGTCAAACAAATATTTTCCAAATATTTCTTTTCTCAAAACTAATACACATGTCAGAATGTCATCATATGTTGTCAGCGACCAACCCTATCAAGTTGTAGTTTGTGTGGTTTTTTCTCTCGAATCTCTCAGACAATGTCTTCATGTTTTCTTGTATGTTGAGTTACCAGTTCAACATATTTCTTCATATACATGTTTTTCATATGACTATTTGCAAGTAATTGTAAGATTTAACAAATAAGTACATAACTCATCAAAACATATGTTCATGATAAAGCATAATGACAGTTTTTTTTTACTTTATAGCTTGTGACTTGAGTAGTCAGAGTATATCCATTCCTTCAGGCTTGCTCACGGAATATTGCGGATTGCAGAAAATATAGAATAATTTGTCACATAATGCAGAATTAATAAATATTCTTTGATAAAAAATACTGTATGCATATGCCTATTGTTAATTCTTTTTTTTTTTCCTAAATAAGGAAAAATGAGATTTCTCCTATTTAACCTTATGAAATAACTGGTGGTTTTGTTAATTTCAACGTTTTCGAGGAAAAAAACAAGGTTATGACACCAAGGTTTACTTATGTTTATATTGAAAATCGAAAATTTATTGATCCAGAGGTCTTTAAAGAAGTTTAAGAAAAATATATCGTCCAACATTTAAACACCCAAGCTATCTGAAAGCGCTTATCTATGATTGATTATTTTTTTATGTAGGTTTCTGTTGCCATAGCAACGGTAACTGTGTTATTATAAGTAAAATGAATTGTAAACAAATATTATGAAATAGCATTTGTACACTGTATGAGTTGAAAAATAACATTTCCCTAATCAACTGAATGTTAAAACAGTATGTGCTACATTGATATTTCAAAACGGCTACAAATAAAAATATTCCATGAAAAAAGAGGATTTTTTTATTTATCTGTCATTAGTTTTGAAAGTTTCTTACGCGAAAACGGCTTGAGATATGAACAAAATCTTTTCTGTTCTATGAAGTGGATTGTTTAGGCATGATTTTCAGAAAAAATGAATTTGTTCTAAGATGGGGCCGATTTTGGCCCTTATTGCCCCTACTCCTTTGTTTATTCAAGTGTAACTTATAAGTCTTTTGTAGACGACGAAACGCGCGTCTGACGCAAATGCAAAATACCAATCCTGGCATCTACGATGATTTTATTGATATATTAACTTTTAACTGTTGGTTTTTTTTCCAATGCATAATGAGACATTTGTTTCGGGGACATTTTTAAAATTTTGGAATCGAGCGTCAATAATGAATCCTGTGTTGACGTAACGCGCGTCTGTTGTCATTTTTTTTTTTCTAAAATCAGTTTATTAACGAATATTTGGTCTCTGCTGGTGAAAGTTTCCTCCGTAGAGTATCATCAGCTTAGTAATCAGCACTGTCTGAGTTGTCAACTAGTGAAAGTATCTCGTGATCTTGTCAAGTAGTGGTTTGATTGTGAAGACCGTGAAGTTCTTCTACAGAATATACTTATTATTTACATTGTCATAATTATAAATTAAATGCTAAGGATTTGCACCCCAGGACAAGATTACCGTTGCTGTATTTTTCAAAACCTCACGAAATGTTAAGTCGTCAATGTTCTTTAACTTCTTTCCTTATTTTGCCTCTTTAACTTTTTTTATTCGAGCGAGTGAGTCTTTTTAGTCTTTTGTAGACGTAACACACGTATGGCGCACAAAGGTTTAAGCATGGAATATATGATGAAATCATTCACCACAAGCAAAGATTGATTTACATAAGTACCGTTTTTTCTGAATTCGGTTCAATAGAACGTTTATAGTTTAGGGAGTATCTGTGATGATCGTTACAATGTGGAGTGTATAAAAAAAACTCAGTTTACACATAAAGATATTGAAAAAGGTGAAAACATATAAACAAAAAAACATATACCATCGTTCACAAGGTTGGAATTGTGTTTAGGATAAGAAAAGGACGAGATCATATTTACAATTAATACAACAGGTAGATTATATAATGAGGGGTTGAAGGAATTTTTCGGCACGTCGGGATTTGGGACGTTATTGTTTGCGGGAAAATAGGATTAACCTTATCGGGACTCGGGAATTAAATATAAATATTTTCAAGATTTTGTGATGACACTCTTTCTTCTCCCTTATCCATTTCGAAATGAAGGTAGTTTTCAAATGAGAGTATATCGGATAGAGAGACGTTTTGAACTTGCAACAGTCTGCCTCCTGGCCATACATACAATTGGTGCAAGGGTTTTTAATGTGCATGAGATAAGGGCATTCTCCTTACACGAGGTATCGGATTTAATGTCCACATTGTGACCGGAACCGACTGTAATCGATAATTTTGCTTGCCACGAACAACAAGAAGGATTCCAGAAGAAAACAAGGATCTACTCAAAAATCAAGTACGTACTGTCACCCCTTGTGAAGTTTGTGTGTATCTGTACGTATTTGATCTTGGTGTATACTTAAATTAGCACTACGACTTGTACATCCAAAGCGAGTGTAAATGTTTGTTTCAGTTATAAATCCTATGCGGGAGAAGTTCTGTCAAGGCGAGTTCTGAAATGTTCTGAAATAAGACTGTGATTTAGTTCAGCACAAAATATCGAATACTATTTAACACAGAAGATAGTTATACATACATGCATAACTGTGTATTTCGATATTTGCATTCTTTATATCATCGGCGTTGACTACTATGCATCATTACATCTAAATTATAATATAGGTGTAAGAGTAATAGAGAAGTTTTGACATAGATTTACATCTATTTTCATATTTTTTTTATTAACAGTAAAATATGTTCATGTATTTGAAATAATCAGTCTTGGCCACTCAGGTGTGCGTGGTGTCCATATACCATTGTAAACTGATTTTTTTAGTGTAAGGTACACTTGACGAATACATTGGAAATATTCATTCATAAAATATAACAATGGAAAGTTTTGAGAAGTGCATTACACTTCATATAAATTTGAGCAATAGTGGTGATTACTTAATTTGCATAGTAATTGTAAAGCTTGGTACTGGCTTTTAATATGCGTTTCAACTTGTTAAAAATGTCTAAATGCATATTAACGCTTTGGGAAGTACACCACTAATTCATGGCCCCATTGCTTTCTATGTTAAATTTCTCAATTTCAAGCAGGAACAGCTCTTTTGTTTTCAGTGCAAATACAGTAACAATCATTACATGTCAAAGCAACACTTTATGGTGTCTTGTACTGAAAAAATCAACATACCTTTAATGGCATATAAGACATAACTGGTTTCCGGAACTTCGGATGTACCAAAAAAGGTACTTCAGATCTGACAAACAGGCAAAATGTACCCTCTTTTTAAAATTTAGTTCAGTTTTTTTAATATTCAAAATTATAAGTCAAAAAGTGTTCTACAATTATCACCATTCATTCAGCTTTCATTTGATACCAAAAATACCTTGATATTCTACATATTTTGAAAGTTACACTCATGCGTAGGAACTATTTTGTGTTAAGTATGTACTACTTTCTGGTATGTGCTTTCTGGCCGGGCCCGACTTAGTGGTGTTACACCTATAACAGAACCAAACTTGCTATATTGACTTCAGCATTACTTTATTTCATTATATGATCTATTTCAAGCAATAAAAAACATACAAAGCTTTAGTCCAAATACTACTCGACTAATTTTAAGCTCAAATTGGACTGGTAGTAACATATGGGTTATTCAAAGAAAACTGCATATGGATATAACCATTGGCCAATATTCTTTTTTTATTCTCAATATCATTGTTCTATTTATTAATTTCTATTAGGAAAGCAATGTGCTTACCAATTGTCATATTTTTACCAAAGATTGTTCATTTAAAAAAAATATATTAGTCTGTTTGCTAAGACATAATTGAGAATATTGTCCCCCCTTTTTTCTTCAAATTGGAAAAGGGACATTTTTGGTATAAACTATACTTCTGTGGTACAACATAGATTATTAAGAGCAATTTATATATCCCTCAGCTGAATAACTTGCTCAACTGGTTCAAAATTACATCTACAGTGAAATTTAGGAATTCTTATATGAGTATATACCACTTGTCTAGATTGTAAAAGGCTACCATAAGAAAACCAATAAAACTTGAAAAATCATAGTATTATTAGACCAAGAGCTATTTTTTAACCATAAACAAGTCATAATATACATGGTTTATTGATTTCAATCCCAAATAATGCAAAAATAAGAACTTGGAGTCAAGTCTTAGCTGCATGCATGTTGTATGACCATAAAAGGCTAAAATACCTTATTATGTCAGTTTAAGAGCTGAAATTTCCCATAAACAGAATTGTTCATAAAAAAAGATGATTAAACATGATTAATGACATCAAATATGACTAATTTTCATTGCAATAGGAACAACTTCTAAAAATTGAATTTCTGAAGATTCTCTGTAATAGGAAGTACACCACTAATTTATGGCCCCATTGCTTTCTATGTTAAATTCCTCAATTTCAAGCAGGCACAGCTCTTTTGTTTTAAGTGCAAATAAAGTGACAATCATTAAATGTCAAAGCAACACTTTATGGTGTCTTGTACTGAAAAAATCAACATACCTTTAATGGCATATAAGACAGAACTGGTTCCCGAAACTTCGGATGTACCAAAAAAGGTACTTCAGATCTGACAAACAGGCAAAATGTACCCTCTTTTTAAAATTTGGTGCAGTTTTTTTAATATTCAAAATTATAAGTCAAAAAGTGTTCTACAATTATCACCATTCATTCAGCTTTCATTTAATACCAAAAATACCTAGATATTCTACGTAATTTGAAAGTTACACTCATGCGTAGGAACTATTTTGTGTTAAGTATGTACTACTTTCTGGTATGTGCTTTCTGGCCGGGCCCGAATTAGTGGTGTTACACCTTTAGATTTGATTTTGATTTTCTGTATTTTAACTGCTTTTTGCCATTTCGTGGAGGCCAGTTTTTATTGCTGGAGGAAGCCGGAGTGCCCGGAGAAAACCATCGACAATCGATAGGAAAACTGACAATCCTAGTCAATTAAGATTAGAGGCGACTGCACCCGTACGAGAGGGGATTCGAACTCACAACCTCCGTGTTGACTGGCCAGTGATTACAGTAGTAACTACTTATATCACTCGGCCACCGAGGCCCCTTAAGCTTTAGAAATGTCATCTCTAGTATATTATCAGCAAATTTGAGTGTAGTCTTGGCGGTAATAAATATAATATTTATACATTATTAGGTATGATTCAAATATAACTTTACTTTGTTAAATCGGTAGACCGGGCTTATGATGTAAAATTGCTTTATAATGCTTGAAATCGAATGAAAACACCATGTACTAGTATCAAAATTGTTTGTCATTGAAATTTAAAGTAACGGAAGCTTTAAATCAACGCCGAAAAATGGAAGAATGGTCACTGGAAAAAATACGTTTATACTTATACAAATATGCATTTCCTACATTTTAAAAAAATGGTACATTCATATTTAAATTTGCCAACACATCTAATGTAGTATGAATAGTTTTAGATAATCTCTTATTTAGGTTTTTCCCTGGAAGAAATCACAGTTTGCAGATCCCTTTTACGAGAAGACAAAACAAAACAAAAACAAAATGTTCTATTAGCAGATATTACATCAACCAGTCCAAATATATCAGATTTTACAGAGGTCGCATCAATGTCAGCCATCAAAGAAGAGCTGACACATAAATCGAACGAATCACAATCGTTCGATGCCACGTCATCTACTGAATGCTTCATGACAGAATCTGTGAAAGCCCAAAAACTGCCCGAGCCTCATTTTCAAACCTTACCTGATTGTGCTGGTAGCTTTGCATTAAGTATGGAAAAGAAACTATCAGGTCATGTTGTAGGACAGAAATCAAAAATAGTAAACAACGATGACACATATGATTCAGATATACAAGCAAACCCCGTACTTCAGAAAGGCAATCAGGTAGATTTGATTTTGATGAAAAGTGTTCAGATGACTTAAGCACTAGGAACGAACAAGTAGCACAGTATTATACAACTGAAAACGAAAATTCGGATGCTGCGAAAGACAGGAAAATATATGAAGCTTCGTTTGATGAATACAAGTCAATGGACGATTCTCATGATGCTTCTTTGAAGTCAGATTTCACTGCTGATTTGCATATAGAAACTGTTACTAAACCTGGAATTATCAGAAAGCTAAAACATTTTTTTGGCATTACTAAACAAGTTAAAGAAGTCAAAGTGTCAATCACAAAGGAAAAATTCTTAGAGAAGTCATCAAAAGTTGGAAAAAAAAAGTTACACAACAAAAATATAGCACCTATAATAATAACAGTACCTTCCAGGAAAGAGTGGACATAAAACCTCAAGAGGTAAGTATAAACAGGCATTACTGTTCAATAGACAGTGTTACGAAACAATAGTAAAGTAGATAAAAAGATATTCCTAATATGTTAAAAAAAATACGCTTGTAAACTAAAACATCCATTATTGCAAGAAGAGGCACTCAATTAATGTATTTAGTAAACAGTATATTATGTAGAAAATGGCTTTAATACCTTCCCCCTGATGTATTTGACAGTTTTTTTTTTTTTGTTTATTATAACAGATTATCAGCTATTCTGTATCAACACCATTGTAACATACTGCAAAGGAAGTATTCATGGATTTCCTAAAATTATGGTTGTTTTAACGCACAAAGATCAGGTAACAGCTGTAAGTATGATGTAGTACATTTCTACAATTGAAATAATGGACTGTTTGGATTTGAATAATGTCTTATAATCTAATAAAAAGAGGATGCAACACGTTTTCATTTATATGTCATTTGAATCAGAATGTAATTTTGTAAACTCAAGCAATGGTTTGATTGCAACAATGTAATCATTTGTTATATACGCAACATACATATCTTCAATTAATTGTTTATTGAATATATTATAATTATTGATTAATATAAATATAGGTGGTAACATATTATATTGATGCTTTTTTTAGAATGAAGTTGAACAAAGACGACATGACATATTTGGAGAAATCTACAAGATGTTTCACAAAAATCCATTGATGCAACAATTGGTGATTGATGATGAAATATTTGTAAACGCTAAAGACAAATATGACCCAGAAATGGCGAAGATTAAAGTTGCTATCATCAGGGAATTAGAGAGGCAACCAACATGGGGAGAACCACTTCCAAAGTGCTTTATCCCGTTAGAGTTAGAATTTGCGTCGTTAATCAGACGCAACATCCCTCTAATTACACTTGAACATCTAAAGAAAATAAACTCATTGCAGCCAATTAGACCGTTGTCAGAAGCTGAATTGAAGGTATTTCTGAAATTTCAACATTCTATTGGCAAGTTATTGTACTTCAATGAACATAAATTGAACGACCGTATCATTTTGTCTCCCACTCTTCTTATCGATACATTCAAATCAATTGTTACAGATAGGCAATTTTGTGAAGGGAACAAGAAAAGAGAAGAAATATGGGATGCAATGGGAAAGACAGGGGTGGTATCAAAACAAGCAATAGAAGGCGTTTGGAAGGGAAAGAAATATGTAAAATTTTACGAAGACAAAGATTATCTATTAAATGTCATGACCCATCTTGATATACTGGTTGAACCAAAGAGATATGGTTCTGATCACAACCGCATACCTGCTGACTTTTATTATATCGCAAGTATGGTACGAGCTATAGATGATTCTGGATACCTTCAATCCACTGACATCACTAAACGAAATATTGCCATAGCCTTTATAACGTCTTCCATGATGATACCCCAAGCATTATCATTTAGATTCATCAGTTACTGTCTGTATGTTTGGGCGGTACAGACATATGGAGAGACCAAACGGGACATGCTGTTCCATAGGTCAGGAGTTTTCAATGTTGATCCTTCCGTAGATATGTACATTCTCTGTGAAGATGAGAGGATTGTTGTCCGTCTTTTTCATGCTGAAACAAACACACTTATAATGAGGGATATGGCGTCCAGTGTAAACGAATGTTTAGTATCTGCTTAGGAGAAAATCAGTCAGTTGTTTATCAAAACAAGTAGCGACCAGAGTCATAACATTGATGAATCCTTGATCACCAGCATATGCTGTAACTCACCGGATAACCCATGTATCCTACCGTTACCAAGACTAGCAAACATTAACAAAATCTGGACATGTCCTGACCATGGCATTGAACACAATATACACACAATCACATCGTGGTTTGCAAGAAAGGTATATACAAATGAGTTGAAAAGTGTTTCATGTCAAATTTGATTTGAAAAAATTTATTTGAAACGAAAATACAATTTGTTCCACAAAACTTGATAGTTGCATTTGATGACATGTGTATTCGTTTCAGACATTTCACATAACAATTTGTTAGTCCAGTAACAAACAAATTGCTTATAACGGCATTGTGGATTAAAAGAAAGATATACATATTCGTACGATTTGTTTTTAAAGGATCTCTTTCCGATAACTCAATTAATCAACTATATTTTCATTGTCTCCTTTCACGTGAATGTGTTAAACAAAACGCATTTATATTCGATTTTTTTTTAATATAGACTTTTGTGAATGCAAAATATGTGCAATTAATACAATTTGAACAACCTGTATTTATAATTACAAAATGAGGAAAATTCTAGAAACATAAGCAAAATAAGAGTCCTTTTGTGACATGTTAATCGTGCGTCTATTGCGGTTTTCATGGTTTGTTTAAAATCCGAAGATTAATAAGAAAAGAAAACGAAATCTATGTAAAATGATGTGTTTCGAAATAAAATGAGGTATACAAAACAAATACGACCAACTATTTGCAATTGCCAGTTAAGGAAAATAGTTGATTGAATATCTTTTTTAACTGATAACATTCAAAGTTTTAAATCATCATGTGAGTGATATGATGTAATGTAAAGCACAAATTAACCTATTGTTTCTTTTTTCTAAGGATGAAGAAGAATGTGAACCAGGGTGCCCAGGTATTATATGTTAAGTCGGTAACAAAGAATTATGTAGTTTGTATTTACGTCTTACCTTTGTTATACACAGAGTTATCTAATAACAATTCTTTCTGTCTGATATGACGTAGAATTTGGAGACATTATCGGAAATAAAAAAAAAATATAAGAAAAACAAATAAAATTCAGAACTCTCTGATTATTACCCGTTTAATGTTGGTTATAATATACCCCGTTACTATATCCTAAAACCTCAATGTTCAATGAATATATAAAGAAAGAACCTTGACCCTTAAAATGCAGTGCGAATAATATAAGTTTTGTCATTTATATATAAAAGACATTTTGTGTATCGCACTGGCCCAGTTTTTCTCAGAGTACCGCACTTCAAGCATTTGATCGAGAGTCTCAAAATACACATCGCTATGTATAAATCACTTTCTATGATAATAATCATGTTATTTATACAATATACAATCTTTCCAATCCAGTTACAAATGACGACTTTTTGAAAGTGACGCCATCAGATCTACACCTACGTCGTTTGTCACTATTGTTCAGTAAAAATGAGGCAGGGAAATAACAATCAAATTAGGATTGTCGACCAAGGACGTAGACAGCATTCTAGAAACTGACGATTCAAGGAAATGGAATTTTGAAGTTTTGAGAAGATGCAGAGATAGTATTGTGGTTACTTTTAAGCACATCAAAGAAGCAGTGCAGGCAAGTGGCCAGGAGAGTATCCACATACTTTGCAAGGTAAACACATTTTGATGAATCACAAAATTTAGTTAGAACTTCTTTGCCCAATCCTTTTAGTTTATTTGTTTTCTGATTTCTTACTTTGTTCTACCACTTTCCTGTCGATGTACCAGACAATGATAAACTATAAAATATAAAAAAAAATAAAGCTATGGTATTACACCATGTACATTGCATTCAATTTTCCGTAAAGTAATACCATAACATTTATTTCTATGATCACATTTATTGGACTTCCGTTTTGTTTCTTCAAAATAGTACTGCCTTAATTTATCATAATAAATATGGTCACAGTCGAAGTAATCTAATAGTAACTTTTTTTCCTCTTGTATTACAGCTTGTGAAAGGCGATTCTATTGATTTTGGTAAGTTATTAGACTCCAGTATTTTCTTAAGACTATATGAACATGGTGATAGATATGTATATCAGTATTGCTATGTCCCGTTTTCTCTCTGCGTTTATTGTCCCCAACAAATCTCCAGCTGATTCCCTAAATTCAAGTTTACCCTAAAAGGTGTACATTAACATGTTTAATAGGTCCACTTATGTACTCGTTTTACATCAATGTTTTTTGTCGAAACTTGTTCTAGGGAAATCATTGACAGCTTTGCATGTTGTTATTCTCTTTTGACTTGGTAACACACTTTCATATATAAAAGATCAGTGGATAAAGTTGTGCATTGTCTATACAATGTCCATACAATTTTCATTGCAACAACATTAATAATTTAGAAATTCAATAAACACAGTCGAGGCAAATAGGAAATTGCATAACATTACGAAATATCCTAATTTAACACATTATTATGAAATTCAATAATATTAGTAATTCGAATAATTTTATTACTATATTATGGAATTTCGTAATTCATAAAATTATGGAAATACATAATTTAAGAAGAATTTTTGAATTTCAATTAATTTTTTCGGCTGTTTTTTTGGCCCCATGACAAATTTTAAGAAGTCTCAAGGAAACAAAAGTTATTTATGAGTGGAATTTATACCAGGGCATGTGGGACAACTGTCAGATTTTCTCCGAATCGACGATAAATCCCCCCGATACGACGGTATTTGATTTTTTATTAAAATTTGACAATGGGAGGTAATTCATGTCGACTAAATGGGCAATTAGAGGTTATGGTTCTTTGATAATTCGATTTTAATATTATGTTGATGATGTGTATTTTAATTTGTTTATATTGATTTGCATGTGATTTACATTTGTATACTTTAATCTTGTTTTATAGGTCTTGAATCATCTAGTTAAAGATGTTAAGAAATGAATATACTTAAAAATTAAACTTTGTTTAAGGTTATTCTAACCTTATGTTGGTTGTCATTTTGAAACAAAATAATACCAGAACATTGATAAAATAATAAATAAAATGTTTTTATAATATATTACGATGTAATTTTTTACTAATATAATTACAAATAACAATTGAAATTAACAGCTTAAAGCATATTTGTTATCAATTTTGTAAATGCAGACATTTTCTTTATTCTGTTTTATCCGGTTTTTGTTTATATTCCTTACGGTATGGTTGAATTCTGACATTTCTATACAGCGTAGGATTCTGTTGAACCCTTTCTATTAGTTCAGGATCAAGTTTGTGCAATTTAGGCAGAAGATACAACCTTCCTGGTTTAAGATCTCTCTTAGCAGAAAGATATTTAAATGTGATTCATCCTTGACCCCTTTCCTATGCATTTCAAAGATAATATTATTGATTTTCTGGTTGGTCTCTATTATATTTAATTTTGCAATTTCTGTAAAGTGAGTAGTACTACTCAGTTGCCTCAGTCCTTCATTTATATATTCTGTTTTATCCCAGATCACTGTGGTGTAATTTTTATCTGCTTTTCAAATTATTATTTTTTTTGTTTCGTTTCAGGGAAGAAATTGCCTTTCTTTCCATCGTAGTGAGATTATCGTGTGCTTTTTGCAATGTTAAATTATCTATCTCAATCTTAGTTTTGAATATATATGTCTCAATTGCATTGTTTGGAAGTTCCGGTTCATATCCGGATTTTGTTAAAAAGGAATTACGTTTAAAAATATCACCATTGTCAAAATGATATTTACATCTTAGTTTTCTTGCAAATTTATTGAAATCTGATGCAATACTAGATTTTGCAAATTTCGTCGAGGGAGACGGTATAATTTTTTATACTTTAATCCTTTACTGAGTAACAAAATCTTATCGTCTTTAATTTTTTATTCTTGAATATTTTAACATATTCACGCGCCTTTTCAATTGATTTTTTCCTCTTGAGAAAGCATATCTTTATCATTCTATTTTTTTCTGATAGAAGGCCTTTCATGATAGCCTTTTTGTTGTTTTTTTTTTGCCCTCTTAAAGTGTCTTTTAGTCATGCTTACAGATCAGAGGAAATCGCCAGAAGGCAGCGCGCAATTCATTTATTATTTTTTATCAAGCCTGTATTGACTCGCAAACCAATCAGATATCAGTTACTCAATAGGAAGCCATATTAAGGGAAGAGGAGAACATCCCTCTTACACATTGCAACCAATCATCATTCATTGCTTTATAAACTGACACGTATACCAGATGCATTACCAATTTGACTATTTAATTTATCAGACTATCAAAAAATATTCATTTTTGTATTGCAAATCTCAGTATGCCGCTGATATTTACAACTTAATTATCAACTTATTCCTCTCACTAAAGAATCTCTGACGTTTCGGTTTTTACATTTACTTTCCCCGTATTCTGGTGGTAACATAACTTTAACATTAAAATTGACATAATTAATCAACCCTTTAACCTTTCGGTTTAATATTTTCCAAATTTAATATATATTTTGACAGAAATTAGAAACACATTACCAATGCACTATTGCTTTTGCTGATAATAATCGGTGCATTTAATTATAATGTATTAATTAAGACCACTTTCAGTGAAATTATAGACTTATCGTTTACACAATGTTAAATAGTATCTTTGATGGTTTTATTTCTCAACTTTAATAAAGAGATATTCGTAAACATTTGTTTATCATCATAATTGCATTTGGTTCATTGATAAACTAACCTGCTGTGTTCTGTTCGATCAATTATCTATAAATTAAGCGTAACCCAAGAACTGATAAGATATTACACTTTCATTCACACCAATTACAACTGTTTGTCAAAAAACATTACTTACGAAGTGTATAGCCACATGTTAAATGTTTTATTATCTTCATTTGACTTGTCAGATGTTACAAAGTTCACCTACATCATATATCTTCTGATAAAAGTTATGTACATAGTCATTCCAATATTGTTCGATCATATTTATTACCTATACGGAGCTTGAATTATCTTTTCTACCAATGCATGGTAAAAAATGTAAAAAAAACAATCTTACTAAGGGCTAAGGGTGAAAAAATAGCACTACGCGATTTGAAAAATGATGAAAAAATAGTAATAAAAAAGTCAGATAAAAATTCTAATTGTGTTATATGAGACAGGCTAGACTACATAACAAAAGTCACAAGACAACTAAATTCTCAACATTACTGCCAATTAGATTCTTTTAACATGGCAGACTTGACTTGAAAACCCAGGTCATTGAGTATGTTAAATCACTATACGAACAAGGCATAATCGACAACATATCATTTAATTTTTCAACAAATGGTCAAAAATTAAGAGATGCACATTATGGAAGAGTTTATATTCTCCCCAACATTCACCGTCTTGAAACGACTTGAAACGGAGACGTTCAAACAAATACATCGTGATGGATTAAATGAATTAAATATAATTCCACCTGGCAGACCAAATATATCACAGTGTGGTTCCGTAACTGAACTTATTAATCATTACGTTGATTATTTTCTTATATACCTATAGTTCAAAATCAGTCTACATATATAAAAGATACTACATCGTTCATTAATATAATTAAAAAGATAAAACCTATGGCAAAAAGGCTTTTTGGTTTCGATTGATATAACACAGATGTTTACTAATCTTCCTCAAGAAGCTTTGTTAAGTGATGTTGAACGAGCTATCGAGCTATATGACAGTTTTGACAAATCAAACTTCAAAGTCAATGCCCCGCTGTAAATGTATTAATATATCTATTGAGACTCATTTTAGAAAACAATGTATTTGAATTTGATGGAAAAATTTATTAACAAATAATAGGTACGGCAATTGGTGCAGTTCCTTCACCGGAAATCTGACATACTTATGTTCGAAATTATGATTCAAATAATTTCTGCATTTCAATCTAAAGACAAAATATTTAATCATGACAGATATAGGGACGATGGATTTATAATATATGATTGAACATCAGATGAAATTATAGATTTGTTTCGTCTAGCAAATAATCATAATCCTTTATTAAAGTTCACCTATGAAATCTCAAACGATCAAATGTCGTTCTTAGATGTTGATGTAATTAAAGGCCAAAGATTTACAACACATGGCATTCTTGACCTTGAAATACATTTTAAAGAAACTAATTCTTATATATCTGCACTGAAATAACTGTCACTCATAGCATGTATTCCGAGGAAGGTGAAGCAATACGGCAAATTAGAAACACAAATGACCATAACAAATTAATAAACAAATCAAAGTGACATTATTAGATAGGGGTTATGAAAACGTCGAAATAGATGATAGTATTACTGATGCTTTATCAATTGAACGTACTGAATTATTACAACAAAACAAATCAAAAGAAACTAAATATAACCCATATATACGTAAGATAAAGAAACGTATCATGAAACACTGACATTTATTACAGTTTGACGAAGATTGTGCACAATTATTCAATGCAGCATCAATAATTGCGTATAGCAAACATAAAAGTGTTGGAGATATGCTTAGTAGATCAAAGTTATTACTTTTACTGTTAAGTCTGTTTTTTTAGATATCCATTTGACGTGACTCTGTGCTTATGTATCCAATCATACCTTGAACGACAAAATTGTTTTATTTATTAATATTACTTTTACTGTTGAGTCTGTTTTTTGTGATATACATTTGACGTGACTCTGTACTTATGTATATCGTCATACTTTGTACCACACAATCATGACCATTATTTTATTTTATTTATTAATATTACTTTTTTGGTCTTTTGGAAAATGTTGTTTGTGCTGTATTTAGACCCCTCTAACAAGAAATTTGTTTTGCATGCACACGTATAAAAATTGCGGTTTTTATCCAACGCAATCATAGGTTTGAACGTTGTTTTCAATTCAGACTTGTTTATATATATATAAATAAACCTAACGATGTTAGAGTAGATCTGATTCGTAACTTCCTCCCCGAGCGGGGCTGGAACCTGTATTTTTTATTTCTAACTTCTACGACAACACCGCCTAGCATTGAGTAGACACCTTATCCCCTCCTCTAACTATAGCTTATATATATATATATATATATATATATATATAAGTGCCTATAAATAGCAGCACATGACATACAAATCTATGGGAGTGTGGATTAATCAGTACAGAGATTAATTCAATTACACAAATAAAATTATAGATTGCCTAACAATGTAATTTTAACACACTATTTAGTATGTAAATATAAGAATGTTTAAAATATTTACAAAATGATGAAAATAAACGCAATATTTCGCTAGACTAACTAGCTTTATCAAGCGTGCATCTATCCAAGTGAAATCGGATGTAGATGATAAGAAACTTTTGCAGCTCAATGTATATGTTGCACTTGAATTGTTCTCGCCGTGGTGTCCCACTCGGTGTTGACTTCTATGATTTGGAAAGTAACGTTATCAAAAGAATGTTTCGTTGAACGAAGATGTCTTGTGAGAGGACAGTTTTTGTTGGTTTTGTACCATGAACGATGGTTATTGAGCCGAATATTAAATTTGTCCATTGTTTCTCCCACATACTGAATGCCACAAGTGTCACATGTTAATATATAAATTGAGTTAGCAGTTTTACAGTTGGAATTTGAGTAGATGGTATAATTTTGTTTTGTGACGGAACTGATGAAAGAACTGCTTGTATTGGCAGCTTTACAACACAAGCAGTTCCTTTGACCACATTGTTTTTAGCAACCGGGAGATGGAGTAGGCTGCTTTACTAATACAGATGTCACTAATTTGTCACGGATGTTTTTAGGTCTTCTGAAGGCCATGACTGGTGGTGAGGAAAATACTTTTTTAAGATTAGAATCATTTTCTATAATTTTCCAATGCTTCTGAACAATGGAAGACACATTTTTAAAATCAGGATGGTAAGTGAGTACAAGGGGTGTTCAAGGAACTGCTTGTGTTGTAAAGCTGCCAATACAAGCAGTTCTTTCATCAGCTCCGTCACAAAACAAAATTATACCATCAACTCAAATTCCAACTGTAAAACTGATAACCATCGTTCATGGTACAAAACCAACAAAAACTGTCCTCTCACAAGACATCTACGTTCAACGAAACATTCTTATGATAACGTTACTTTCCAAATCATAGAAGTCAACACCGAGTGGGACACCACGGCGAGAAGGAGAAGAGAAAATTTTTGGATCCACCAACTCCACACTTTAGAATCTGATGGTCTTAACGAAAAAGATGAGAAAAGATACAGGAAAGATAAAGAATAATTTAGTACACAGCATCGTCCTTTTTATCCTGTAATATTGGCCAATGGACGTTGCTAACTTCAACTACCAATTTTGTAAAAATCTTGAACTTCATCCGAATTATGTATTATTTTCAAGGCAGCTAAATTCAAGTGCAACATATACATTGAGCTGCAAAAGTTTCTTATCATCTACATCCGATTTCACCTGGATAGATGCACGCTTGATAAAGCTAGTTAGTCTAGCGAAATATTGCGTTTATTTTCATCATTTTGTAAATATTTTAAACATTCTTATATTTACATACTAAATAGTGTGTTAAAATTACATTGTTAGGCAATCTATATATACAGTCCGTGTAACGTAAAAGTTAACAATACGAACGATGCCCGAATCATGTACGGACGATGCCCGAACGATGTACGTACGCTTCCCGAACGGTGTACGAATGCAAACGAAACGCTGACCGAACGTTGTACGGACGCTGACCGAATGATGTACGAACGAAACCATGTACCATAAACCATACCATAAACGATAACATAAGCGCCCTTTTATCGTACATCGTACGGTTTTGCATACATCGTTTCGTTTAGCGTATACCGTATCGTTTAGCGTATATCGTTTCGTTTCGCGTATATCGTATCGTTTAGCGTACATCGTTTCTTGACGTGCATAGTTTCGTTTAGCGTACATGTTTTTCTTTAAATATAAAACATGAATTGTGTTCTGTTAAATCTTTTTATATAACCGGTAGGTGATAATAGGCGTAAAATTTAGATTGGATGCATATTTCAGTTTTAATTAATCATTTAGTAAATCATAATTTAATCTGACTCGATGTTGATCCAAAATTATTTACATAAAAAGTTTGAAAAAAAAACACTGAAATAAATTGAAACAAATTAAAAGATACGATTATGAATTTTGTTAGCCGTGGAAATACGTAGTTGGTGAATGTGCGCGTAAACTACAGTCTGCAGGGTATTCAGACAGTTTTTGAAAATAGTCTAAGGTATTAACTTATCCAGTCGTTATATTACGATCACTACGATCACTCCGAGAAAAGTAGTGGATAGAGGGCGCTGAATTATTCGAGTTAGGTACTAACATTTTTTTTTTACCTAAATGAACAATTTATTTTAGATGGCATTGGGAATTAATCTAATGTTCTTACAAAAGTATATTCGGGCAGAGACTTTCTATACTTAGTATAGAAAGTCCCTGATTCGGGGTCTTAAGGTTGACCTATTGTTCAAAAGGTTCAATTATTTTTATGTATTCTCTTCTATCCCATGTATTTTAACATCGACTGAATAAAAGTATATATCGTAATTAAACCATTTTTTTTTAGATTATAGATATGTTTTTTATTCATCTATCAAATCAGTCGAAAACAACAATTTATTCGAGAAATTTCAAATAGAAACAATTACCCGTTATGTGCCTCCAGGGACTTTCTATACTAACTTTAGTATAGAAAGTCCCTGGTGCCATATCAACCCTAAACCTAAATCCCTACCAATGTACAATCGATTGTGTATTATTTTTACTACAAATGCACTTTAAACAATCATCAAAAAAGAGCGTGTCCGGCAAATGAAAAATTCTAATTCATAAGTGAAATTATAATTTAGCGTTTCATTTTTGTATTTTCAAACAACAAAAAACTAGACCATTTCCCTCTATTCTTTAATTTTCTAAGACTATTGTCCTCTATTCTTTATTTTGCCCGTTATATTCTATTCTTATTTTATATTTGATTGCTTTATTTTCCTGTATATATATATATATATATATATATATATATATACCTCCTTTATTCGGAGCAACCCCACCCTAAATATACATATGATACACAGTGTCTATAGGTCATCGCTTGTGCCGTGATACACATGTTTCCATAACAAAAGATATCCTTGTTCATATTTATAACATTTTAAATGTCCTAATAATACATCTAATAGTTGCCATTGGACGTTAAACAGCTAACTATAAATTCATCCGTCATATTTTTAATTTTGTTATAATGTGTTAATCAAACAGCATAATGAAACAATTGAAGATTTTCACTATTGAAATAATGGGAAATAATTGTAAACAAATCCACTAAATCACATCCATACGACACAAAGTCTAGTCTTTTCACATGTAAATAAATAGTTTTCGTTAATCTATTTCAAACGATTTTAAATCAAACGGTCATTTTACTAATTTGCCAAAAAAAAAACCAACCAAACAGTTATTTTCATTTCTTTTTTTAAACAGTATTCGAATAAATCATGTTTTATTTATGAAAATTTCGTATTGCTGACGAATGTTAAATATTGATCCCTATAGATTTTCAATTGTTTGATAGTTGGGTTACTGTCTGATCTCGCAAACCTGACATTTTATGGTCATTATTTTTTGCATCCAATTGCACCAATTTATTAAAAAGATATCAACGTACGAGAGTCGTTACTTTACATAAACTTCTGCTATTTTTTTTCTATAACGAAATACGAAACCACTTCTCGCAATTCGCTTTGGAGTATTTGTGCTTCTCTTTTGACAAAATATGGCCTTGTCTCAAAAACCAAAAAAATACAATATAATATAGAGTAATGTATAAAACTGGACTAGAGTGAAGAGTTGGAAAGTAGGAATTCCGAATTTTAATTGAAAGTTCTAAATCTTTGTGTATTTTCTGATATATGATTGTACAGAGTCAACAATTTCTTTGTTTTGCTGAAATGATAGGTCACCGTCACCAGCCAATAGATGCAAAATGGATATAGTAAATCTTTCTAATTTTGAAAAACAATATTTCTCTTACTTCGTTGTGAAAAGGGCACTAAAATAATAGTGAATATCATCCTCAACAGGATGGCCATATAGCTGCATGCGGGATTGGGTTTAATATTAACAAGGTTTAAATCTGAATTTTTAAGAACTGCACATATATCTCAAACGTGTATCAGTGATATTAAGATTTCTATCACCACAACTTAAATTGAATTGCGTACTGTGAATAAATACTCAGTTTACTATTGTTAACAGCAATTTATCACATATAATACCACGTTAACAGTTAGGGTGACGGTGTTTGACAGTCTGAAGGAGATAGCAACAAGGATTTAATAAGGCAAAGCTTTTGTTGTACTCAATCTTACTAAAGTTTTCATTATTATATTTAATAGATATGTATACGAGAAACGATAATGTAGTTGTCTTTTTTTAATTACACATGATCATCTATGATGGGATAAAGTCTAATGAAAGAATTTAACCAGAGACTGAATAACTTAGAATGACCAATTAAAGGTCACTGTACGGCCTTCAACAATGAGCAAAATCTATACAGCATAGTAAGATATAAAAGGCTCCGAAATGACAAATATAAAATACACCCAACGTCTTCTCAGCGGTTGCAAAGTACTTTTTCAAAATCAATTAAGTTTTGAATCAGGATAACAGTCACAACAGTATACAGTAAATAGCCTTATTAAGAAGGGATATAGGTACGATACTGTTGTCAGGTCATTAAAGATTGCATATTTTAGCTTTAGTATTGATTCACTTATAGGGTCTTTGCATCAGAATTAAACACATTTATTCTAAAACCAGTTGTTGGCATGACACGAGTTATGTTCTTCTCATATATTTCATGATAGTATAATCCTAAACCCCTAACAGGAGGTATTGTGCCTGATATTCATATGATGAAGACATAATCTTTCAATCAGTTCAATTGAGGTCTGGAGCTGGCATGTCAGTAACTGCTAGTAGTCTGTTGTTATTTATGTATTATTGTCATTTTGTTTATTTCCTTTTGTTTCCTATTCTGACATCGGACTCGGACTTCTCTTAAACTGAGTTTTACTGTGCGTATTGTTGTGCGTTTGTTTTTTTCTACATTGGCTAGAGGTATAGGGGAGGGTTTAGATCTCAAAAAACATGTTTAACCCCGTCTCAATTTTGCGCCTGTCCCAAGTCAGGAGCCTCTGCATGGCCTTTGTTAGTCTTGTATGATTTTTAATTTTAGTTTCTTGTGTATAATTCGGAGTTTAGTATGACGTCCACTATCACTGAACTGGTATACTTATTTGTTTAGGGGCCAGCTGAAGGACGCCTCCGGGTGCGGGAGTTGCTCGCTGCATTGGAGACCCATTGGTGGCCTTCGGCTGTTGCTTGCTCTATGGTCGGGTTGTTGTCTCTTTGACACATTCCCCATTTCCATTCTCAATTTTATTTCATGTTAAAAGACAATGTCATTATACTATGTCAAACTCCTAATTCGAAAATAAAATGACTACGCCAGGGCTAATAAATAAAAAGACAAACAGACAAATAATAATACAAAAGGCACAACATAGAAAGCTAAAGACTAAGCAACACGAACCCCACCAAAAACTGGGTGTGATCTCAGGTGCCCTGGAGGGGTAAGCAGGTCCTGCTCCACATGTGGCACTCGTCGTATTGCACTTGTTATTACAAACCCGGTAAATAGTCTAATTTGGTAGGTCACATTCGTAGTGAAAAGGGAAGTGGATTGTAGTTACGACATAAGGAACATGTCCGATATCATCAATGTCATTTACACTGTTCAAACATCAACGCACGTCAAACTTTGTACAACATAAAAGCTGACTGGACATTCGTGGCAATTTGTCACGCCCTCATGAATTGGCGTACGTCCTATCAAATACCTTCAGAAAGCTTCCATTTAAATTATTTTACACACAAGTAACTGCGTATTTTATTTTCTTAACAAAACAACAACAAAAAAGTCAATGTATTTTGCGTTAAATGTGCAATCAAGCCACGGATTCGTAATTTTCAAAAATAGCTCACAAACGGTTGATGAAATGTGGAAAGTCTAAATAGAAATATAACAATTATGTCCAGTGCGCGTTTATAAAACTGGCTCTTTTTGTACATTTTGAGATACTATAAGTACTCGTTTTATGTGTATAGAATTGTAGAGGTCAATACGACTTTTAATCAGTTGGATTTTCAATTTTAATAAAAAATGTGTTGGGTTTTCTTCTTTTCTTTAAATTTACATCATGATTCTTTGATATTTCCCATTATCTTCTGATTTTTTTTAAGATGAATAATATAAAATTTGTATACCAAAAATTTACAATTTTACTCTGCGTTTATAAATAGCATTGAACGTACAACATCTTACAAACGATAAACATTGATAGAGGTAAATGAACCACTCTTTCTCAGGTTGAGATGGAATATGTTCGTTATTTGATTCAATGAGTTAAATAATCGAAACCCCTGAATATCTTCTCATGACAAGCACGAAAAATGGCGAAACTGAACTTCCAACAGCGGGCGATGATTTCTAATTATACAATATTCCTGCGATGGATTTTTTAAATGCAATGTAGAGCTTATTAATTTAGACATTTCTTATACGAATTACTTCTTTGTTTCATGAAGACCAGAGAAGTCAAATGAAATATCATAAGGGTAATTGTTTCATGATATATTTCAGCTATCATTTGTGACTTTCAGCAAGTTGCATTCCCTGTTGACTATATTGAACAGTGCACAATAATGAATTAACATATACGTTTATACATGAGCTTAAGAATGATCGAATGGACTAATTTTATTTTTATCTACTGTACCCACTTATGAATCGATGGGCATTCAATTCCCTTTTCAAATTACTTAATCGAATATGAAGTCACATGCACGAAGAAGTTTGTCTGACGTGAAAATACGTAGTCCCATATCTCACGGCTACATGGACACACACAGTGTACTAGTCTTCACAACATTTTAATGTTTGAAACTACGTTTTCAGAAGAATGAAATTTATAAGTTTTAACTATACATCACAATAAGCATATCTAAAAGTAAGTCGACACGCAGCTCATTTTATGAAGGAATGTCAAACTGCCACTACTGCTAGTTTGTACTTTATTGTCGGAGGAAAACTGATTCAAAATAAGGGAGCTAAGATTTGATTTTTAGGGGGGGGGGGGGGGGGAGGCTAGAGTGAAATTTGAAAAAGGCATGACAGGAGTTTTGAAGAAAAAAAGGCAGGATGGGCAACTTGCCAAAAAGAAAAGGCAGGATGATAATTTATTTAAAACAAGTCAGGATAAATTAATAACTAATTTGAAGTTCTATTTTAATATCATCTGAGCAAGAACTACAGGAGAATAGCATAGCAGTTGTCTTGTTAGGATTAAAATCAATAAGCCAATCTTTAGACCATGCTGAGATTTGTTCTAAGTCGCTATTTAAGACATCTTCTATCGTGTAAGGACTATTACTTGAATAAGAAAGGGATGTTTCATCAGCACAAGATCGAGTTAGACTTATCAAATTACAAGCTATGTCATTTACATGAATAAGGAATTATCACAGTAGGGGACCTAATACAGAGCCTTGTGCACTCCTGCATTAGTATTCTCAAAAGGCAAATATAAACTTTAAAAAAAAAACGCTTTCTTGTCTATTTGAAATATTATAACTAATTAAGTGATTAAATACGTTTTAAGTACATTTTTTTTTAAATACTTTGCCTACTGCTGATAATAATGTGATTGGTCTATAATTGGAAATCAGTTCTCCGATTTTGAATATATATATATATGCGCCAAGTCAACAAATTTAAAAGAATTTTTTTACATAAAGCATAAATAAATTTACATACATTGTCAGATCAAAATATCTTAAAAACCCCAGTCCAGTGATACCGTGTATATTCTACTGACTAAACCATATCGATAGTTTTACATTCGTACTTGTTACGTAATAAGATCTGTGTCCAGGTAAAAAAATAACCAGCAGGTGGTATATATTCTAAAATGTTTAGCGCCTTCCATTATACATCTGACGATGACATTTAGCTTTAGGGCCATTCTGTTTTCACAAAGAAAAAACTAAAATTTAAAAATTTTATAAACATAAAATTCTGTTGAAAAATCAATTTATAGGTAAACTGATCAGCATAACGTCCTCGCAATTTCTTGTTCAGACCAAGGGACACAGATGTCCGAATGAGTAAGAATAAACTAAATTCTTAAACAATTATATAAAGTTAAATGTACCACAAGCACATTTTGATAGTATAATAAGAGGTTTTCTTGTCTATTTTCTATGTTCTGGAAACTTCAACATCCCATCAAAAATACTTAAATTAAAGTCATAAGTTTTAAAAATTAAATGGTATTTTTTTAAATATAATTTGCACATTGTACCTATTTTCGTATATTTATTTTTCGCCATGCATTAGTTTAATGCTTACTGTGACTTCTAAATACATCTATATAGTGTGTTAAATAGATCGATTTATAAACTTTGTACGCGAATTATTTTGATATCCTAATGATAATCAATTATTTTTCTTTTGACAGCACTTATATTTTGTTGATTGTTCAATATATTTTTATGGTATCCGGCATTTATATACATATACATGCATAATGATAATCCCTTGGATATATTTTAGTTGGTTGATTATCGGTTGTTTAATGTCCAGTGTAAACTATTTCATACATTTCTATGAAGAAAGAGTTTCTCATTTCTAGGATGAAATTGATATTTTGTGCAAAATGTAATTTAAAGTACATTGCATTAACTCCGTGTTTCAAAGTCAAACAAGTGAATTATTATTTTTCTTTATATTTCTTTAAGACAAAAAATGAATATCCATATAATTCAAATCTGGTTTGGATTTGTTTTGTGCTCAATAGAATTTACTACGACAAATCAAATGTTGTTGACAATTTTGGGATCAAATGATATTTAGGTATGTGCTAAACAGGGACACAATAAACTGGTAAGTTGAAGACTTCTTGTCTAGTAATACATTTCTTGAACGAGTGAAATTCTGAAATATCTTTTTTTTAATTATCTCTATTACGATAGCCTTTTTGTGAAAAAAAGTACGATTTAATTTCAAATTATATGAAGTAAGATTTATTCCCCTATTTACAATTAACTCGTTCTTGTCCAATAATGAATTCCACGAACGACCAGAGTTTGAAAAGGGAAATAAGATTTGAATTTCTCATCAACATTTCTCCTTAATTTTTAAGAAGCAAGATTTTGTTTTGTATAATATCGTCATTTATCGTAGGACATGAACGAATTTTAACTGAAGAAGCTCTTTGGTCGGGTTGTTGTCTCTTTGACACATTCCCCATTTCCATTCTCAATTTTATGATGCATACGGGCCCAGTATTAAAAGCCTGGAAGGAATTTAGATAATCTCCGTTTTCCTCTCAGTTTCTGTCATTTATCATATTTGGGTATTTTTCTAATAAGTAAAATTAAGTTTTTCGTGAATAATTTTCTTATCACACTCCGTTCGTGCAGTGTGATACGAGAACTATGTATCTACATGCAAGAAATATATACAAGTAACAGACAAAGATTATACGAGAAACTGAAAAATGTATTTTGTTCTTCATAATCGTACAAATAAACAACGCATAAAGTAAACATGAAACAATTCCGCAACAACTGAAAAATAACGTATAATGTGTGTAATTTAATTTTACTCAAAACACTGTTTTAATAAAAATGATATAATATTCATAAGCAATAAGGATAATCCAATCAATTTTGTTGATTGGATAATTCACGAATTAATAGTTGTGTAATCAGTGGCACGTGCCCTTAATATTTTATAAAAAAATTAGATACCTCTCGAAGTTAAATATCAAAATTTTCCAAAATAACAACTGAAAAAAAAGCGTTCAACGAATATTTACATTCGTCATGTGTGCATATACGAGTCATGAGTGCACAAAAACAATTTTTCGACAAAAATTGATAGCAAGTTATACTTTAATGTTCATGACATGAGTATTTTTCTTGTTAAATTTCTAGTGAAATTGATTGTTGAGCGGCTTTTTACAAAAATACAAATACCGAAAAAAAGAATATTGGGTAAACGTAAATGGACAACAACCCAACGAGAAAAATAAAATTTTAAATAAAGTAATAATATAAGTTTACAAATACGTACTATGTGCATTTAATAAATCAACGTTTGAACTTATCATTATCATTTTATTTTTTTTGTAATTTTATGTTTATGTATATTTAATGTTACCCGATATGGAGTCCTCTTAAAGATAAAATTCACTTGAATTGGTATTTCTGGTGTATATATGTTACATAAATATTTATGTAAAATCCCTGAAATTGTCTGGGATTTTACAAAATCACTAAAAATAGAGCTAGGGATTTTGTAAAATCCCTGATTACAATTAAGTATAACTTGCTATTAGAAATTTGTTTTTCTTAATATAAAAATAGATTTATCATCACTGATGATTTTGAAATATAGTTGTTTAATAAACACTATGAGCTAGAACTAGTGTATAATGATAATGACTAAAAGGCATATAAACGGATATTTAGACCACTGTAAATTTACTTATTTTTGCATGGCAAGTTTGGGTGACATCTATTGTTACATAATTGCCCTGCTTTTCGATGCATGTCTGTATCAAATCAACCAAAGTAAAACTTTTTTTATTTTTGCTTGGTTAGAACCTATTCATAAACATGCAAGTACAAAACAAAGTATTCTTACCTTTATTTTCTGTTGTCTTTTTTTAATTATTATTTTGTGAATATAAATGTTATTTTGTAGGCAGCAAATTAATGATACAACACTTATTTGCTTTTGATATATCAATTTTCATGCAGCAATAAGATGCTCTTGCTCTGAAAATGCATGTAATAGTTGCCACTGGATCACATACCCTAACTCACTCAATTTCTTATACCTAACATATGTGTTTTTCTTCTTTTATGACAGCAATCAACCTAATGATCCGTTTTTATATTTGATTTTTTTAAATTTGATATAATTGGTTTTATTTTTTACAGTAATTACAGAAAAAATATAATAAACAGTAACTTTCTTTCAAACAAGGTAGTGATAAGAGCTTGTTTTGTCTTCTTTCTGTGGCTCATTGACAACATGTTCCAAAATTTCATCATATTTTCCCCGGTTCCATATGTTGCACTTTAATTTTACCTCAATTATTTGAAGTAATTTTTGTTTGTATTTTTGCTCTTGATTTAAAGACAAATGTACCTGAGCCTTTTTCTACAGTATGTCAGATGCATAGTGCATGCAAACGGCTCACTTAGTATTAAAATAAAGGCTAGGTTAACCTCAAACTTATTGAGTGTTATTATTGTAGGCTTTTTTCACAGAAATTCTTAATAAAAATGAATGAATTTATTTTACCAATTCCCTGAATTTAATTCAGTGAATCTGTAAAAAAAATCTTAATTATTTCAGGGATTTTGTAAAATCACTAGTTAAAATCAGGGATTTTATAAAATTACTAATCAATTCATTGATTTTACAAATTCCCTGAAATTTCAGTGATTTTACAAAATCCCTGATTTCACAAATTCCCAGTAACATATACATGTATCACACGTACAGCTACATGTACAATATACAGAAATGACACGGCTGGGTATTGTAAAGTTACTGAAGGAAGATTAATGTCAAATTCATATCCCCGGGCGAAGAAATTACCGCTTTGTCAGAACGGTTAGGTGTTATTTGTTCCAACTACCATATTGAAAATGTTTAAATCGCGTCCATCTCTTCTTTTCTTATACAGGCGCGGATCCAGAGCTTGAAGCAGGGGGGGGGGGGGGGGGTGGAGGATTTTGTGAGAAATGTTTTTGAACACTAGAAAAGTTTTCTTGTTATACCAAACAATATGTTTTTCAATAATTGGCAACCTTTTTGTTCATCCGGCATATTGTTACTCTAAATAAACTCTTTAGATTAGTTTAATTATTTAATTACAGATCGTATCTACCCGTTTTGCAATTGCTGTATCACCCCTTGCATCTATTCAACTAGCCGCGTCTTATCATGTGTGTTGATAAAGTTTTGTGATCTTAATAAGGCTGTTTAGTAGTATTTTTTTGTTTGTTTGTGAGATTAACATTCACCATTTGCTTTTCCCAATTCTGAACGTGTTTTTTTAACTGTCCGGGATTGTCGCCAGTAGCGAACAAAACGCAAAATTTGCAATAAATTCCGTCCTGTGAAGTTGAATAGACAATGCATGGGAAATAGTGCAGCCACGCATATTAGAAGCATCTTTTCAATCCGTACATTTCACGTTTATGAAAAGGAAAAGAACTAGGTGGATTCCAGTTTTCATTTAGAATGCTATACATTTGAGCACTAGGTACTGATGTGGAAATAAAGTTTGCAATATCCTTAGATTCAGCAGGTGTCATTTTCTAAAAAAAAATCTTATGTATATGATAGGGTGAAAAAGTTTTTTTCTTTAAATCAAGCTAACAAAAAACGTCATTTTAATCATAAAAATACAAAGTAATAAAATATAGGGATAGCTGCCTTTGATTGTCTTAATTAAATCCTTTGATCCTCTAATTATTAAGTTACCCTCAAGCCAATGTAATTATGACATGTGTATATTTAAAGGAGTGTAGCGACAACGTGTCACCCTATTCAGTGCTGGATATTCAATTTATAGTATAAATAACATTAAAACAAGAAATGGTAAATACCAAAATTAATTAACCCCCCCAAACCCCCTAAATCCGCTAGTGTTACAGTATAAATCGCACCAATAAATGGAACTTAATTGTGTCATATTTACCTCCAAACGATTAACCTACATGGCCCGAGAACACAATTATTTCGTAGTGCATTTCTTTTAGACAATAAATTCAAATTAAAAAATCGCACCCGCTCTATCTCAAAAAGATTTTTACAGTGTAGTGTACTACTAGTGGGACAAATAATATCAAAATTATAGAAACTTCTACCAGCTCTAACTCAAAATATTGACAATTCTGTGTTAAGGGGGTCTTAAGTTCAGTTTGACAGCTTCAGACGTAATAAAATTTGACCTTTTTTTAACTGGACCAAATCACTACTTAACATAAAGATTCAGCACCTAAATTTTTTTAAACATGTAATTTCATCCCCCTACTTAATATTTCATGCATTAAATATCAAGAAATAAATTGGGAAAGTGTATTAAATAAAAAATGCAAGTTATACACAGTGGCGGATCCAAATTTTCATAAGTGGGGGCCTACTGACTGCCTAAGAGGGTCATGCTTCAGTTATTCCCTATATAATCAACCAAATTTTTCCCAGAAAAGGGGGGCCCTCCCCCTAAATCCGCCTCTGATACACTGTTCACACTAGGGACTATATTCGTAGACAATGAAAACCAAAGGACGATAACTGTGTCCCTGTACCACATGTAACATTAGAATACTCACTTGAAAGGATGACTGATTTAATTTTTTTAAAAGATAAGAGTCTGATATAGGGCCTGAAAGCTGTCGTGGTTGTGAAGATTATAAATTCCGCCAGGTTTTTATAGGGAAAAATGGAGAAATTATAAATGGAAATATAATGCACGCTGTTTTATCATGCTTTTCAAGGCTATTTACCGATGACTCGTACACAATCATTTTGAATGGTGAATAAGATCATATAGTTTTAGATGAATTAAGCACTCAGAAACTAGCTCGTAAAAAGGAGGAGGAAATCCAGTTTTTCAGTAAATATCAAAGTAAAAGTATATAAGTCTATAACATTTGCGCAATTGTATACTTGTTTTATTGACGCAAATGAATGCTGCAGTTTTCAAAATATAGTGACGCAAAAGAAGAATTGGCGTAATTAAGTTGTGGCAAAAATTGATTCTTTTTCTGTGCAAATGGATATCGGCCTTTAAAACACCGTTTGTACACTAACAAACGTGTATTTATCTTTTACGCTGTCTAACATGGGATTAAAAGTTTTGGCAATTTGTGTAGGATTTTAATTTAAGAAAGTAACGAACAAGTAAGAAGATCGTCAAAAACCTGAAGTGTATCGGAAAATGAGCTATGCACGATAAAAGAAAATAGTCTGGTGCGACGATATGAAATTTTACAGAGGCATGTATTATTTGTAAAATTGAATTAGTCTATTAATAACAACCATTTGTAGAACTGATTCTTTTGATCCTTTAAATATGTGTAAAATATTCTTTGATAGTTTCTTTCATAGATACAATTGCAGTATGCTTATAAATACTGTAGATTTGTATTTGATCATTGATTGCATGCATAATGTCCAGTGACAAATATTTCATGAGTTCTTACAAAGAACAAATCAAAAACTTTTAAAATACATTTGATTGGTTATTTAAGGTGATTCGATCTTGATGATATGCATGAAAGTTTGTGAAGCTTACCTCTGAAATAAAGAAATCTAAAAAAAAAAAGGAAGAGTTATTTTTTTCTTCTTCTGTATTTTACTCATACATGCACTCAAGCACTTTTTACAGTCAAAATGACAGTTTTAACACCGACAGCAGCAATTGCAAGCGACGCTGGTTCCATATAAGTTTTCACGAATTTTTATAAATCCCTTCGGTTTATATCAGACTCTGATATTGAGGGGAACATATACTACCATGGATGTCTTGTCTTTTTTAATACATTTAGATATAAAACGTGTATCTCATATAAAGCCTCATCTATAGAACATTATATATAATATTGTGTCAAGGAAATATTTGGATCAAAGAAATATTTGGAGGAGGAGGAAGAGAAGAGAGAGAGAGAGAGACTAATATTTTTCGCGGTATTTGGTCTCGTGTTACTCATGTCAAAATGTGATGGAAGGACATGTTTCCCCTTCGTTTTATATAGCAGGGTATTCCATAGTGTAATTATATTAATTACAGTTTTTTTTCTATCGGTAAGAAATGGTATACAGTTCAAAAACTAATTATCTTCATTAAGTTATAGTACATTTAAAGTAAGTTTATTGCATTGCTAAACGCTTCTCAATCAAGATAAAACGTTTACAACCAATACTATTTTTTGCGACTGAATAAATTTTATTTAGAATAGATAGTTCACGTTCCATTGAACTAAGGGTATTGTTTAGGTTTTTTTTTTAAATTTTATAATGATCGAATTTGAAATGTTATTAACACAATGATTCAAAATTACAAAAAGACATAAAAAATTACGCAATTAGTATAAAACAAAAATTATAATAATTAAGATAACTTATTTGCTTTAATTATTTAATTAACAAGTGAAATGTTATCAATCCAATCTTTCCAATCTAATATAGTCCAAAGGGTGACAGGTGTATAGAAATATGGTCACTACAGGTCTTCTTCCGGCTGGCAGTAAAGAACAACCATGGTAAAGAGGTGCATCCATTTGGTTGTTCGGGATATACAAGTACGCAACCAACTATAAATCAATCCAATCTAATAATTCTTTTTTTTTATCCCGCATTTTTTTTTTATAATAAATTAAAAAATAAAATAATTGAAATAATTTTCTGAAATAAAAACCTAATATATATATCATACGCTTTACAAAACGATATGCCACACGATAGATGAAACGTTAAACGATATCATATACCATATACGATAAACGAACGCTAAACGCTAAACGCTAAACGCTAAACCATACCATGTACCATACGACAAATCAAACGCTTTACGATACCATGATGCAAACGATATACTGAACCCTAAACGATGACATTTACCATACGATACACGAACGCTGACCGAACGTTGTACGTACGCTATACGAATGATGTACGAACGATGACCGAACTCTATACGAACGATTCCCGCACGCTGTACGTACGATTCCCGAACGAAAAAAGTGTTAACTTTAACGTTACAGGGACTGTATATATATATATATATATATATATATATATATATATAAGTCTAGAGATTTGCACAACGATACTAATATAAGAGGGTATTATACGAAGATGTTGTTAATAAATCGTGTTGACAAATATTTCGGCTTAACAAATAGCCTTCTTCGGTGTCAATTAACAACATCTTCGTATAATACCATCTTATATTAGTATCGTTGTGCAAATCTCTAGACTTATATATTTTTTTTCCTTATCTGCACAGTATCGTCTATTCTAGACGATCCGGTACATAGTAAATTTTCTGGTTGGTCCTTTTTATAGACTTCTATATATATATATATATATATATATATATATAAGTCTAAAAATGTGCACAACGATACTAATATAAGATGGTATTATACGAAGATGTTGTTATTAAATCGTGTTGACAAATATTTCGGCTTAACAAATAGCCATCGTCGGTGTAAATAACTTTAATTCTAGACGATCCGGTAAATAGTAAATTTGCTGGTTGGTCCTTTTTATAGACTTCTATATATATATTGAATTAATAACAAATATTTTCCACTGGACATTGATTTAATTACAATCACTTATAAAGTCAGAATAATGTCTATGGTAATTATGAACTCCCTATATACAAGACCAAATGACCAAGATTTTAACAACTATAGGTCACCGTTCGGCCTACAATAATGAGTAAAACCGAAACCGCATAGTCAGATATAAAAGGCCCCCAGATGAAAAATGTAAAACAATTTAAACGAATAGAAAACGGCCCGATTCATGTACAAAACAAAGAACGAAAAACACATATGATAAACTGCAACAAACGCCAACCACTAAGATACAGGCTCCTGACTTGGGACAGTCATATATGAATTGAGACGGGATTAAACTAGTTTTCTGGAGCCAAACCTTCCCCTTAACCTGAAACAGTAGTGAAACCGTACACATAAGAACAAACTATAAAATTTACTTGAACGGCTTAAATCATTACATATAAAATTGAGTAGAAAAGGACTTTAATCATTAGATCATTACAAAACAAAGAAAAAACATCTTACAAGACTCAGACCGGACGTTGCATGGTATTTATATATCCCCACAACAACAAAAAAGACATTAACAGCAGATTTGAGAGGACTCGCAGTTACTGACAGTTAATTCAAAACCAATAACAACTAAAACAAATACTAAGACTAAAATAGCAATCAATACACATCCAGCATCCAATGGATTTAGTGTATAGACGTCATTAACAGTCAGAGAAAATCATGAATTCGTGAATTGCTGAGATACAGTGAATGTGTATAATAATACAATAATTATATTTAATTTGGTTTTAATTTACTGGTAACAGAATCAACACTATTCAAACATCATAGCTGTCTTTTGATACGCCTATGCCAGACCCAAAGACCTATTACTAACGCTATTAGCGTTATTATTCACATGGTTTTGTGAGATTGTTACAAAGAGGCATTGTTACAAGATTATTAATAAAATGGTCGGTGAGGACTCTCGGGAAGATTAGTTTTAACTAATGGGATTATCCTCTTGAAATAAAGATTATTTACTAATTTATTTATTTATTTATATGAAAAACGGCTCACCCTATAACAACGGACATTATATTACGCTTACGTTGTTATAAGAGACGGAAATTGTTGAAAATCATCTAGTTATACATACATGTAATGGAAATACAAGTTTCAAGAAAGAATTTGTCAATATATAGAACATTGATGTTTAAATATCAAAATCTTATTTCATTGAATTTCTAAAATGTCACGTTTTAAGTTTTTATGTGATTTCTCTGGTAGTTTGAACATTTAAAATATTTTTACAACAATAAGTGGCACACAAGTATACGATTGTGAAGTAGCAACTACACGACACAAAATAACGAAAATGCATGACGAGATTAATGATTGTCTTCACTACGCTAATGTTTATAATTGAAAAAATAGAGAATGTACCATGCTCTTCATAATGAATCGCCATTAGAGTCTTAGATATGTTTAAATAAATTCAGCAAAGTCGTTGACACAAAAACTCCAAATGGACAAACAAGTCAAATATAAACAAAACACTAATATGAGAAACAACGACAAACTACTCCCACTGAACTACAGGCTCCTGACTTAGGACAGCCACATACATAATGAGGCTTGGTTAAACATGTTTGTGAGTGTTATACTTCCCCTAACTTTGGAGCATGGTGGAACAGCACAATAAGGACACACTATAAAAATCAGTTGAAAAAAGACTTAACTAATCGGATTGATACAAAGAAAAACATCAAACAAAAACACAGACAGGACGTGGATGATAGCGTTGAAAAACTAAATAAAATTTTCTGACTCAGACAAAAAACCATAACCCACAACCCCCCTTTAAGTTAAATTGATGCTCCCTTATGAAGTTAATTTTAAAAATTTTATATTAATATTTTTTTTTCTCGAAGACCAGTGTCTGCTAAAAGTAGGAGAAAAATTAAAGAAAATTAATGCAGTTGGTGTCTCTTGAATATATAATTGATTGATCGTCACTAGTTGTTTACATGTTTAACAATAAACAAAACATATGTGTTTACGAATTACAAAACACAGGCGGTTGCATAATTTACAATGAAAATAAAACCGAAATATCAAAGTTAGCAATGAAACACATATGACATGACAAAACTTTGTAAAAGAGGGGCGAAAGATACCAGAGGGACAGTCAAACTCATAGATTGAAAATAAACTGACAACGCCATGTAAATGGGGTTTTCTTACCATAAAGTCTATCCATTAAAAAGAACTTCTAGCGGAATATGAAATGTAACCTGATTGATTAGTAGATTAACAAAATATACAATACAAAAGACAATACAAATCGGTACATGCAGGGAAATTACTGAAGCATCGGTCACACCTTATCGAATAGGCAAACGGACGCCGAACGGATAACTTTTTTTCAATCCGATCATGTCCATAAGACGTCCGTTGTAATCCGTTAGACGTCCGTCCATATCCGTTTCATGTCTGTTCTGCGTCCGTTTTATCTGTCGACATCCGTTCAGTCCGGTTGAAAATTTTGAGCATGTTAAAAACTTTGAACGTACGTTCAACGGACATTTTGTATCCGTTACTTGTTCGTTATGCATACGTTGGAGGTCCGGTAGACAAATTCTACCGGACATATAACGGATAAAGCGGACAAGGAATGGATTTGAAACGGACATGAACGGAAGGATAACGGATAAAACGGATACGTATACCGAATGTAAAACGGATATACATGCAAATTGAAAATTTCGCGTCAGAAATAGCAATTATTGGTATGTCATATTTCTGTTACATATATGTATGAATATTTTTGGATTGACTTCTGAATCATTGTCAAACAGCGTTATTGGCATTTTTCTCTGACATTTTTTTCCTCCTTCTTTTTTTTTTCCACCCTATACCTTTGGCGGCATTTTGAAGAATTAACTAAAACCAGTTACACGAAACTTTTTAATTATTTTAAGGTCACGTGTATGGGATTTACATGTATTATTATTGTCGCCTTTAAATTTCTGCTTCTCTTCTTTATCTGTTTTATTCCGTTATGTGTCCGTTTTATGTGGTACTCGTCCATAGGATGTACGTTCGACATCAGATCTGTCCAGTACGTTTTCGTTTATCGTACGTTGCATATCCTGTGTGTGTCCGTAAGGCATTCGTTACGCGTCCGTTTTATTTGGTCTGTACATCAACGGACTCCCACGGATAACATTTTGTTTACGGAAAACTATTTTCAACCGTTCGGCGTCCGTTTGAGCTATCCGGTTAGGTGTGACCACAGCTAAGCTATAATTTACATTTATAGAAGGTTCAACTGTTTATGTTGTTATTTCAAATTTTGAGCAGAGTGAGATCAACTATATCGAGTTGCAAATTAATTTTCAGTTCGATTTTAAGTTGAGTTCAAGATCGTATTCTAGTTTCGGTTTGATTTTAAAGTTAACGTTATACTCCGAGTTGGAGAAAAAGTCAGAGTAATAGTTTGAGAGAGAAATCTAGTTATAAGACGAAGTAGAGTTCGAGTTATAAATATGTCAGACAAAAACGAGGTAAAGAGGTTTTGTTGAAACATGACTAGAATGAATACTAGTATATAAAAAGGTGAAGTTGGATACCAAACAGAGAAATCGTCAATATACTAGTAAACATGATTAAAAAAAGAAAAGACAAATATGATTCTAGAGGAAACGGGATAATTTACACACGTTTGTTTTGGTCGTTATGATTATGAAACAACGTCAAATAGTACAGCAGCGACATTTTTTTAGTTTTGAAAACAAAATTGATATTGGAAGAGCCTCTATGAATATCAAAATATTTGTAGGCTACAATTGAATTTATACAGTTTTATGTAAACGCCTCGTTTTGACGAAGGACATGTCTTGTAAGAGGTTTTTCCGATTTTAAATAGCCTTTACATATGATATAAAATTGAGAATGGAAATAGGGATTGTGTCAAAGAGACAACAATCCGACAAAAGAGCAGAACACAGCCGAAGGCCACCAATGAGTCTTCAATACAGCGAGAAAATCCCGCACCCGGAGTCGTGCTTCAGCTGGCCCCTTAACAAAAATATGTACTAGTTCAGTGATAATGGACGTCATACTAAACTCCGAAAAAATATAGACTATATTACACCCACTACATTTAAACTTTGGTGGATAGTTGTCTCATTGACAATCATACCATATCTACTTATTCTTATGTAGGTCTCTGATAGTAGACCATTTACTGTATGTTAATTCTTGCTGGGTTCTTTTTTGTTGTCTTTTGGTCGTTGGGTTGCTTGCTTTGTCATGTTTCGCAAATCTTCTTGTATTCATGGCTGAAATCTGCAGATTTTAGATTTCAAAGATCAATTTTTGCCACTCTGTGATTGATTGATAGGTTTTCAGTAAATTTATTTAACTTTCATGTATACTCTTTTTAAGTTGCAAGTTTTTTTTTGTCCCCTGAAACGCCTGATTTTCTTTATGCAAACTGTATAAAGGGAGTAAACACATGTTATTTACTCTAATATCAAAAACTCGGTCAACTCGGCAATATAAAATAGGTAGTTACTATTCTTCCGGTCAGCCTGCAAAATAGACAAAACCTCAGAAAGAAACAAACGCAAATAAAAAAAAAAATGCCGTATATATGATTTTATCGTTTCTCTTTTTATATAAAAACAGAAAATGTCAGCAGGTTTAAGAATTTCGTGTAGAATTCAATTTTGGTTAAAATGTTGCTTATGGAATACATTCCATAACACGTATACTAACTTCTATGTATATTTCTCAAAATAATGTAGCTGTATACTTCGTTGGAGCTAATTAAAGGGTAAACAGCTTTATTATCATATATAGAATAAATAAAGAACAGACCGAAAACTCTATAGACCATGTGTTGTAAATGCTGTTATTTTAAAGGGCATGCTAGTTAATAATCATTAAAATGAGAAGGGTCAACAATGCTAACAATACACCATTTATGTAAATCAAGTGCTACATGATCTTCCAAAGGCAGTTATGTTTCTTTTTGAAACAAGTGTTACACGAGCTTCCGAAGGTAAAACGTACATTTTTGCTTTATTTATCATTATACTTTTCCGTATTCAGATATGCAAATTTGCGGAGAAGTACGTACTAGTCGTATGCTCTAAAAATGATCCAAAAGTAACGAAACCACGGAAAGATTAGTATCGTCGCCAAATTGTTTAAGGTCAGCATATATGTTAGTTATATGTCCAAATTTGACCCTTCTAGTGTACCTAATTTGTCTCCTCTGCGAGCATATAATGGTCGTCTTAGCAGTATTTACTTGCCTACTCGTATATTCATAACAGTCACTGTACTGTACATGCACAATGCATATGATATGGAATTATAAAAGACACCCCCCTTTTCCTATAAAGAATAACAAGGAATATTTGAACTAAGCAATTAACTAAGTCTTAGGGAGAAACTATTTAACTTCAAGGGAAAAAAAAAGGGGGGGGGGGGGGTATTTTTTTTTTCTGTGTCAGAAAGCTAACATTTGTATTTAGTATTTCGACGCTATCAATCAAAATTGTTTTTCTTCAGAATTGAACACTTTAAGGTTTGAAGAAAACCTTGATTTAGAATATTTTTTTTTTCGTCATCTGCTTGACCAGAATGTTTTTTTAAAGAAAAAATCCATTCCCTTTTGAAGTTAAATTGTCGTTCCCTTACTTATTTTTGCATGTTTGTATTTACATAACAATATTCGGTCAATAGTTTTTAATCGACTTGTGTGTACCTTACCTAGGGAATTTGGGGGGGGGGGACTTTAAAACTTAATTGATAGGGGATGCCGCTGAGGTTCTTTTCATATAATTTAATTTTATAATAAGGTATTCTTTTTATTACATATTTGAATTGCTTAGGTGAAAGCTTGAATGCAAATTTTGGTAAAATATTCGTCGAGGGATCGAAACTGTATCGTATGCCCTTCCTGCATTTTGTGTTGCAAAATATTCTCATCCCGCCTTGTGTCAGATTATTTATCTACAGTTCTTACCAGGCCAGCAGTATATTTATGTTCACACCCTCTCATTTAATCAGTTGGTTGACCTGAAAAGGGGGGCACTTTCTACATACAAGGTGGTAGGACATGCCGCTTGAATAGGTCTCATTTTCCGGCTTCAAAATATATGTACATGTATAGGTGGGGCAAACTATACAAAATATATGATAAGGTCAATAACGTTTTCATTACTTGTTATATGAAAAGCCCTGTAACTTTCCTGGTGTTATGACTGTTTTTTATCCATAAATTCACTCTTTTGACAAAGGTATACATTTTTTTAAATCAAATTATATGAAAGAATCTCATCGGCATCCCCTATCAATGAAGTATTTAAGTCCCCCCCCCCCCCCCCCCCCTTTTCAAATCCCCGAGGTGAGGTACACACAAATTGATTAAATTGCCACCTTTAAATTTCAGCTTCTCTTCTTTATCCGTTTTATTCCGTTATGTGTCCGTTTCATGCGGTACTTGTCCATAGGATATTGTTATGTAAATATAAACATGCAATAATTAGTTAAGTCATCTGATTGATTGATTGATTGATTGGTGCTTAACGCCACTTTCAACACTATTGTGCTATTTCGTGGCGGTCAGTTTGTATTGGTGGTGGAAGTCGGAGTGCCCGGAGAGAACCACCGACCTTCGATAGGAAAACTAAGTCATCTGATATTCTCATCTTCCTAGATCATCCAATTAAATTACAATATCAGATCTACATACATGTCATGCATCTGCCCTTTGTAAAAACTATTTATAATTACACGGTATGTATTCTTAAATCTTAATGTTTGAAATAAAAGGTTTGTAGAAGTGGAGGATTTGTTGTATAAATCAAATGCGGCTGCAAAATATATAATTTGTGTTTTTTCAATACTATACCGAATAACTGTAACACATGTACTTATAGTCTGGGAATATAGAAGTCAGCAGTTTATCTTGATTACATCAAATTAATCATGTCAAAACTGTTGTAACTGCATGAATGGGGTTTTCTAACCACAAAGATATCAAATGCCAAGCCTATCCTTGATCTAAAAATTATGGCGGGATCTTAATTATTATTCAGTAGAACAAATTGAAGAACAAACTAATGATTTGTTTATATTAACTAATTAGTGAAAAGTAGATATTTTTGTAATGCTTTCGTACAAATTCGTTCATGCAATTTATTATTATCATAGCTGCTGTGCATATGTCATCTTTAAATTATTCTTGTGTTTTCCTCTATTTGTTACATCATACTTTTTAATTTGGACACTTACAGAGAGGGGACGACCATTTGATATTCGTTTGGTGGGTGAGGGATGGGCAGTAAGATTGATCATTTATTTTCATCTGTTAATACGAATGTTTTTTTTTTATTATTTTTTTTTACGTTGGTTTCAAGCATTCTGTGCTGCCAAACAAATAGTTTCAGCCCGTCTTGTGCAAAGTTCTTTAATTTCACCTCATACCAAGCTAGGTTTATCCTTTTCTTAATCCTCCTATACCCCACAGAAAATCAAATGGTCGTCCCTTTAGATTAAGCAAATATTATGAAAACAAAGTGTCATCAAGGACAGACAATGGCGTATGCATTAACAAGACGGGAACTCAATGACAAAAAAAAATGACAATGGAGCAGATTGCCGATCAACTATACAGTTAATAAATGTAGGGAACTACAATTGTTTGTTTTCTTTTTTCCTTGATTATAAAAGCAATCGTACTATCAATTTTGTTCTTACTAAAAAAGGACAAAAAATCGTCCTGAATATGCATAAAATATTTGCAACTGGACGTTAAGCAACCAACAATCATTCATAATTTGAGGAACATACATCTGTGTCTCTCTTGTGAACTGGACGTTGTCTCCTTTCCCTTTTTTTTTTGGGGGGGGGGGGGGGGGGGTCTGTTTTTTTTTCTGCAAAAATAATCATTATATTAATCCTGCATCTTAAATTTTTCGTCAAATTATACAAAAAAGGGGCACAATCATTTCTGAATCCCAATTGACTGAATAAATCTAAGAAACATAAAGGAAACACATGACATCTAAAGCACTTGTTTTAATTGTCTAGCTACACAATTGTAACTATCTCAAGATGAAGTCATCTGAAACAGGCAAAGTGACATCTAGAAACATTGAATGGTTACGCATCTCTTTAAAAATACACACAATTTGCAAATCGTAACGTCGAAACAAAGTGCGTACTTTTAATAAATTTAATTTATCTATTTCCGACATAAGTTGGACGCAAAATAACTGTCAATTAATTTTCTTTAAAACTTTGTTTTTTGTCCGTAAGTGAACAAAAAGTAGGTCGATTTGGCAATGTACAGCCTGTTGACCAACTGAACACGTCATCGGAATGAACATGAACCCCGCCGCATTTTTGTGCCTGTCCCAAGTCAGGAGCCTCTGGCCTTTGCTAGTCTTGTATCATTTTTAATTTTAGTTTCCTGTGTATAATTTGGAGTTTAGTATGACGTCCATTATCACTGAACTAGTATACATACCTGATATACATATGATGAAGACATAATCTTTCAATCAGTTTAATTGAGGTCTGGAGCTGGCATGTCAGTAACTGCTAGTAGTCTGTTGTTATTTATGTATTATTGTCATTTTGTTTATTTTCTTTTGTTTCCTATTCTGACATCGGACTCGGACTTCTCTTAAACTGAGTTTTACTGTGCGTACTATTGTACGTTTGTTTTTTCTACATTGGCTAGATGTATAGGGGGAGGGTTGAGATCTCAAAAAACATGTTTAACCCCGTTAAATGCGCCTGTCCCATATCATGAGCCTCTGGCCTTTGTTAGTCTTGTATCATTTTTAATTTTAGTTTCCCGTGTATAATTTGGAGTTTAGTATGACGTCCATTATCACTGAACTAGTATACATATTTGTTTAGAGGCCAGCTGAAGGACGCCTCCGGGTGCGGGAGTTTCTCGCTGCATTGAAGACCCATTGGTGGCCTTCGGCTGTTGTCTGCTCTATGGTCGGGTTGTTGTCTCTTTGACACATTCCCCATTTCCATTCTCAATTTTATGTAAGTGACTTGATTGGTTAACCTCATTTATCAAACATTACATGTATTCAAGAAAACTAGCGAGCTTGAAACAAAGCTAGTTTATATAAGTTATATAAAAATAAGGTGATGTGGTAGTATTGCTAATGAGACAAGTTGAACTGAAGTGCATGCATTCAATTATAGTCAACACCACGGCCTTCAACATTGAGGAAAACCCATACTGTATAGTGACTTATAGAATATGATTTATTTTAAACTAAAAGCATGAAAAGAGTACTGTGACAACACGACTGTCACTGGTTGAGGGAGGATTAAGCGTTCGAAATATGATTAACCCTTTTATATTCTTTAAAATGCCTGTTCCAAACTAGCAGTGGTCGTTAATTACTTATTATTCTTTTTAAAGTTTTTAACATATATTTGATCGTTGGTTTGCTCTTTTGAAAAGTATATTTCACATTATGTCATACCAGTGTCTTTTTACAGTAAACTTTAACTGTACTGCTATTGCTCATAGTTCGAGACCGTACGATGAAATATATACAAATGTATGTTTGGCGCTTTCAAACAGTATGCTACATGTACATTAAATTTTATAAAAACAAGAAAATAGGTTTCATGAGTTGTTAACTAGCGGGAAGTAATTGTTCAATGAAAGGATATTAGTGATTTTATTTTGAGAACGTGTCAATGTGTGCACGTATATGTACATATACATTTTCGAGATGTATTTAATGTTTCAATGGAGCTTTCTTTCAATTTGACGAAAGGTACGTACGCTTGACAAATCATACGTAAGACTCGTTTTATGGATCCTTTATTTTGACAAATTTAAATAATAGTCATGGAACTTCGATGGCATTTCACCCTAATGTTAGCCTATTAAGGACCATTACCCTACATGCAACGACACTTATTAAATTAGATTGTTCGTGAGATATAGGATTTCGGGATGTACGATAAATTAAAATATTATACCATGCACCAGGTGGAAGGAGATAACTGTGCAAAATATCCTAAATATAGGATTGTCAGAAGAAAAAAATACCCCTAAAATCTAAAACAAAAGTGCTCCAACCCCCCTCCCCCACTTTTCAAAATTACAATATTTGCAACGCCCAAAATAATAAAACGAAGAAGAAAAGATGACCTTCATACTATGCCATATGCAGGTGCTCGTTTAATAACTTGTGAATCATCGCCTCTCCCTGGGTAAAATTCATTGTCACCTCGTGATGTGTCCATACACAGGAGTTAGGCTCTCCAATGGAACCGTTATTTAAGCGGGGAATTGCGTTTTGTCTACAGTCCTGAACATTCATGAAATATAAGCCACTGGATCTTGAGTGACCACTATTCGTCTATCTTCCAAGCATGTGTACTGTTTAATCGTCATTATGAAATCCACAATATATATGATGCAAAATTGTAGATTTATTTTCTTGATAAACATTTAGGTTTTAAAATGTGTATGTAAATGAACAAAACGATCTACATGTATATGATTAGTTGATCTATAGTTAAAGTTCAAGTGCAGATTTTGCAATGAGGCGCATCAGAGTACCTCTACTCAACAGACACATTCCTAGCCTCCATTTCTAGATATTTGCTTTTATCTATTACATACAATTAAGTCATATAGAAAGAGAGAGAGAGACGGTTTAATTGCCCAAAACACACAAAGCTTTTCGTTTTTGCTTTGAGTGTAAGGGAACGAGCATTTAACCTAAAGGGGATTATGATTTTTTCCTAAAAAAATATTCTGATTTCCAATTTGACAAAAAAAATATTGCGATCAAGCAGATTACAAACAAAAAAAATTTAATCCAGATTTTCCCTTTACCTTATAGTGTTAACATTTAAAAAAAAAATGATTCATAGCGTCGAAAAACTAAGAAAACAAATTCTGACTCAGACAAACTAGAGGTTCTCAAGAGCCTGTGTCGCTTACTTGATTCTACTTTGGTTTTGGAAATCATGTACAAATAGATTAAAATCATAACAGATACCCTAATAATGAGTGAGGCCAAATTTGGTTTAATATTGGCCCTGTAATTTAATAAAAAATCCTGGTGGCCATCTTGAACAGTAAATCGGCAACAAAGTAACAACACTTCATCAGCACCTCATAAGAAACATTTATGCCATGTTTGGTTTCATTCCATTCAGTGCACCTCTAGAAGAAGCATTTGTATGTATTTCTCACAGGGTCTTATGTTAAATGAAGTCCCCCGCTGGCGGCCATCTTGGATTAAGGATCAGCTTCAAAGTAACAACACTTAGTCAGCACCTCATAAGGAACATTCATGCCATGTTTGGTTTCAATCCATTCAGTGGTTCTCTAAAAGAAGACCTTTGTATGTATTGTCCATAGGGTCCTTTGTTAAACATTGTTCCCAGCTGGTGGCCATCTTATATGATGGATCGGCTACAAAGTGACAACACTTGGTCAGCACCTCATAAGGAACATTCATGCCATGTTTGGTTTCATTCCATTCAGTGGTTCTCTAAAAGAAGACATTTGTAAATATTTCCCATAGGGTCCTATGTTAAACTAAGTCCCCCGCTGGCGGCCATCTTGGATTATGGATCGGCTTCAAAGTAACAACACTTGGTCAGCACCTCATAAGGAACATTCATGCCATGTTTGGTTTCATTCCATTCAGTGGTTCTCTAGAAGAAGTTCAAAATGTAAAAAGTTAACGACGACGACTACGACGGACTACGACGGACGCCAAGTGATGAGAAAAGCTCACTTGACCCTTCGGGCCAGGTGAGCTAAAAACTATATAACCCCCTCCACCTTTTAACGTGACATGGTTGCTCCCATAACTTGTTTGTTTTTCTTCTTCTTTTAACCATTTAATGCTTGTTTAACAGTGTGAACTTTATAACGTTCATATTAAACTGAATTTGCAATTGTAGTTATAGTTTCACATTTGTTGCCTGTGATCACAAGAGTCACATTACTTTTTTCACATTTAACATAAAATAAAAAGATAAAAAAAACTTGATCACAAAATCTGTTTTTCCTAGATTTATTTCACATTAATTTTTCAAAACATTGTAGCATCCTTGCTTTGCAAATCGGATGTTCCACGTTGACAATTTGCTGATAGTTTACTTTTAAAAAAATAAAAATAAATGTGAATCTTGTCGTTAAATTTAGATTAACGTACTTCAATAATGCCATTAAAATATTAATCTTGAATCTTGTGCTTAAACAATTCCCGCAAAAATGTGTGTAATCGTGGTTTATGTAAGTAACGTATCGGACGTAAGTGTATTCGACACTATTTTTCTTTATTTTCTAATATTGAAAGCGCCGGACGGTGTATTTTTTTCGATATGCTTATTTTTGAAAGATAAATTTGATCATGTAGAAAAGAATGCTGAATACCGGATAAAACAAAGACTCTAAATTGTTCGTTTAACTGTGCGGGATGTATAAATACGCAGCTACGTTCGATAGGAACTTGAACGTTAAATCGGATGATTTATGTCTATGGTGTCACGCTCTTTGCATGCGATCGAGCCCCTGAGGGATTGGTTGACATGCTGGTGACCTGTTGCTAGATAATATGTCTATCCTCATCAATACCCTAGTAGTGGCAGAATCCAATTCTTAACATTCACACAGACAAGCCCTTTCTTTTTAAAATCAACATATTCAGGATATTGTATCCTGTACATGCATGACATATTTGACACTGGACGTAAAACCATCAACTATCAATCCTAGTATTGCTGCAGCGTACAGATCAAGTAAAATAATTAATAGAGGTTGGTACCTAACGTTATCATTAGCACATTAAAATTGTTTATTAATTTCATAGCCCTCTGTTCTCACTTCTTTGTATATTCATAGCGGTATCTCTGGTAAAAAGCATTGAATTCGTATATTCTTTTGAAGGGTTCCTATTGAATTATAACATGTGCTGAATTATGACAGATATAGATGACTATTTCAAATTGAATACATTTCCTAAAGGTGTAAAGTTGAAAAGCAAATTTGTCCTTTTGACATTTGAACATTTTTTGTTGCCAGAGAACAGACGTCGATTGGGGAAATACAAAAAGCAGTGTTCAGATATTTTTGTATCGGATTTTTGATGTTTACTATCAATTCTGAACCACGATTATACTTCGGAACATCTCGTAACTGATCACATTAACAAATTTAATTGATGGGAAAGCAGGGATAGTTAGCAAAGTGTTTCAAAATAGGATATTATACCTTCACAATCTGATCAGATTTAACATATTATTTTTTTATATTTTAGACGTTTATCTGTAATAATAATGACAGAAGTAAAAGATATCAGAAGATGTGGTATGAGTGCCTATGAGACAACTCTCCATCCATGTCACAATTTGTAAAAGTAAACCATTATGGGTCAAAGTACGGTCTTCAACACAGAGCCTTGGCTCGCACCGAACAGCTAGCTATAAAGGGCCCAGAAAATTACTAGTGTAAAGCCTTTCAAACGGGAAAACCAACGGTCTAATCTATAAAAAAAAATGGGAAACGAGAAACACTTATTTACCACATCAACAAACGAAAACCACTATTTACCACATCAACAAACGAAAACCACTGAACATCAGGTTCCTGACTTAGGATAGGTGCAAACAAATGCAGCGGGTTTAAACGTTTTAAAAGGTATCAACCTTCACCCTTACCTGAAACAAGCCTGTTAAATATGTTCCTGACAATATGAGTATTTGGACAATCTGCGTATATACGCGTATGGTCTGACAATACGTGTATGGTCCGGGTAATTAACACGATCAACGTTAAAAAGGTGTACAACATAAATTAAGAGTTTCTCAAAAATTAAATTTTGACATATTCAATCATATTGTAGCCATTGTTACATGATTAATTTAATAAAATGAATATTACTTGGAATAAATATTATAGTGAAATAATAAGTGGCCATTCATTATCAATTTTTCCATAAGAATTGCAATCTGTCGACTTTGGAAAATTAGAATTCATTTAGAAAAAAATAAAGTTTATTCAAGAAATATCTAAATAACTGAAAAATAATAAGAAAACTGCCCAACTCACATGCACTTTGGTTTTTGAACACTATAGATTTCTCCTTTTTTTAATGTTGTTTGGTGTTCAAATTTGTTTTTAATAAATTAAACTTCATTAATATATTTCTAAATGTGTTTAGTTACTTTGTTCATTTGTTCTTGATCCTATATATACGATCTTACAATGACAGTAATATCATATTAATAGCAGCAAGAATACGTCAGTTTCAAGAAAATAAGCAGAAATAGCAATTTAAAGGCGATTTGAATTAGCTCTAAGCAAATAAAAGATAACATATACACCAATAGTCAGACAATGCAATATGTTAAAAGTAAAATAAATCAGATAATAATAATTTGAACTGTTTTCAGTTCTTAGAATGAGATGTGTGTTCCTGCAAAGGAAGATAGAATTATTCGAAAATACCTATATGGTCTCAATACTCATATGGTCCAGCCCGTAAATAACCAAACAAGTGTAATATTCATCTGGTCGGACCATATGAGTATACGCAGATGGTCATGCCCTTGCATATACGCGTATGGTCCAAATACTCATAAGGTCCGGAACAAATACATTGTCAAATTGCCTTTCTAAGTTCCTACATGCAGTAGCTATAGGTACCTGCTACAAGAAATCAGACTTCGTGAGCCCATTGTAATGTAGCTTTTAAGAAACGTTTGAAGGAAATAAGGCCTTTGTTTGTTTACTGTCAGTAGGTTTAACAAAAATTCCAGAAGAACATAGGCCACGTCCATTCTGTGTTTTTGTTAGATGTATTTCTATTTGTATACATCTGATGAGTTAAGCCTGTTCCAACTGATTTTTATAGTTCGTTCTTCTGTTGTACTGTTAAACCACTGTCTCAGGTTAGGGGACGGGTTGGGATCCCACTAACATGTTTAATCTCGCCACATTCTGTATGTATGTGCCTGTCCCAAGTCAGGAGCCTGTTATTCAGTGGTTGTTGATGTGTTACATTTTTGTTTTTCGTTTAATTTTTGTACATAGATTAGGCCGTTAGTTTTCTCGTTTGAATTGTTTTACATTTGTCATTTCGGGGCCTTTTTTATAGCTGACTATGCGGTATGGGCTTTGCTCATTGTTGAAAGCCGTACGGTGACCTATAGTTGTTAACTTCTGTGTCATTTGGTCACTTGTGGAGAGTTGTCTCATTGGCAATCATACACGTTCTCCTTTTTTATATATGATAGGGATGGTAAAGTTTGTAAAATATTTAGATAATGGGGAACACGTTTCCTTCATTGACAAATTAGTAACTATAATCGAAATCTGAAATTATAAATGAAATTAAGTGCATACATGCAGTTGGTATTAAGGTACAATGTTTGATACGTCTTCTTTGACACGTAAGATTTTTTTTGCAGAGGTTCAGATCGGGATAATGCCGGAGTGATAACTTTATTGTATGTTTAATCTTCAGCTGGAAATATTAAGACGAGCATTTTTCTAGTCTTTCAAAACCTATTGAAACATCTTATGAAAAGGCGTTAAAACTATATTTGTACTTTATTTTGTATTGTGTTGTTCGATTTGTTTGTGTGCTGTCGCATTACTATTTTATCTCGAAATATATGTTTTCATTGGTTAATTATTTTTAATATTTATTCACTCGCTATGCTTTATACGTGTATTTGAATATTTTATGTTACACAAGTGGTGAGACTTTAATAAAGTATTGAATCTGAATCTGCAAACTATATTAACACTTATAACCATTGTATGTAGACAAATTGTCATTTAGAAAAATGCACGGTATTTACATTGCAAATAAAAAACATGAATCATTTTAAGCAGTTCATGTATATCTGCAACTCTTATTTCTCTTATTATAAGTACTTTCCTATTCCAATATAGTATATTACACTATTCTATAAAACCGCAGTTAGCATGTGTCACTGGTTATGTAAACATTTTGTTAAATTATCAGGACGTTCATCTCTCCCAGCAGGTTCCTGCCGATAAAATTATCAACAAACACAGATGTGAACCAAAGAAAATCGTATTCCAAATTTTCTATATTTACATTCCAAATTACAATCTGATTAATATCATGTGACTATTTCTGCACAAATGTATACTCAATTGTGTTGCCGAACCGTCCGCCAATATGCATATGAAAAACGAATAAGATATGGGTCACTTGTTCGTCGTTTTTTTTTTCATGATGGAATACTTTTTTTCATATTGTTTTTTTTACCTGAAATGACTGCGAACTATTTAATTCTCTAACTTAAAATTAAAATGAATGAAATCAAAATATGACATCATTCCTTATTCTCTGTTTTTAACTAGTGTATCTGATTTTAGTCAATACTTATAAGTTTATCCTGCGTTAACTTAAGCAAACGCATAAAATCATTTTAAGATTTTTTTTCTTATAGAAATATAGAACAAATGTATGTAGAAATATGCACATAATACGCATTTAAATGTACAAATAGTTTCCAATTTAACTGGAACGTAGTGAACAAATTGTCTCCGATCAATTTATGCTGACAACAGATATTCCCAAATAACAATAGGTTATTTACAAAATGCGTTTCTATCTCCATGAGCGTGTGCTATTAAAAAGAATGGAATGTATAAATATTTTATGTTGCAATTAATTGACTGCCACCCATAATTCTACAAATTTCATCTGTAAACTTCTAAGATTTTCTGATTTTCTCTGATTTTCTGTATACTAACGTCTACATGAAATATTATGGACATTGTCGTTACAGTCACCGAATCATTTGTGAATGAAAAAAAAAAGAAGCAAGTCTCAATTATTTGTATTTCTTAAATTTATTTAGTTTTTAAGTGTTTAGTGGATTTGTTTTCTTAGTCAGATAGTCATTGTCCACCATGTTGGGATCAGTAATTTGCTATGATGCAAAGAATAAATTTTCAACTGTGTTGATTGCCAGTGTTTTAATGTGAGATCCGCATCAATCGCATATATATGTTCATGCTGATTTGTGCACAGGCTATTGACAATAATTATTGTCATAGTTGTCAGTTTTGTAAGGACCTCGATTGTTAATTCCCCGTTGTTAGTTTTCTAACAGATTTTAGTGTTAATAGATACATGGTTCTGTGATTTTTTCTATAATTTGTATAAAGAATATATTAACTGTACATAAATTCTCAACTGACCTCCACATGCATGATTTGGTATGTCGTAGAATGATATTTCGTAACACATAAAATGATTCTTTCTTGTGCATTACACCCGATTTTAAATAATCTTTAGTCAAATTTGAGTTATCTACTCCTTGTGTGTAATAATACTCGTAGTTAGAACCCAAATTAATAAATTCCTAAATGTAAATTTCACGATTTTTACGACATGAAATTGAACATCGGTTATACAACTATTTTCTGTTTAATTTTCAATGTTAAAGTTCAACTTATACATTCGGCTTCTATTTATTCTTCATAAAGTCACTTAGATCTTAAGAGACAAATTGTTTCAGTGATTGATGGATAAGTATTTCTTAATGTCCAGTGGCAAATATTAAGGGTGAGGATTTGATTGTTCAAGACTAGATAAAAACTAAACAGAAACATGATACATCTTGGTATCAAATTATTATATTATATAACACTGGCAGGACGACGAAAAGGCCTATTTCAAATATACTGTAAAGATATTTATCTATATATTCCAAAATACATGAGCTAATTAGAAAATGAAGAAACGTAAACAGCATAGGAAAATGGGTGCTTGTTATACATTTTTTTATTATTTTAAATCTGAACTTATTATGATAATGAGTTGTCTTCCTTTTAACTTCGTTTAAGACAAAAGTTGTTATCTCCCATGTCCTTTTTGACAAGAAGCGTCTAAGAGAGACAACTCCACTTTGATCCTATATTTCAATTAAATTATGAAATTTCATAATATTATGGTATTTCCTATTTGCCTCGACTGAAACAGTTATCCTTCATTTTGCATATCATTGAAAAAATATGCTCATTTTAATTTTGACTTATAATCAAATACTGACTTGTCTTTAAACATCACAGAAAAGGAAGCAGATAAGTGGGATATGGTACCCACAGAGGAGCACATTGATAGATTGGCTCCACTGGTTGCAAATAACTCACTTCCGTTCCTGATAGAACTTGGAATGGAGTTTCAGACCTGGGAACAGATCGCCCACAGGCAAAATGAACGAGATTTGGTCAGACTTAACAAGGACATTTTAGAAGAATGGAGATTACAGTTTTGCAAAATGCACAGTTTGAAACGAACTTTGAGAAATATCGCAAATGCATTCATTAACATTGGTAGAAATGTACAAATAGTTGAGAAAACTTTATCAGATTTGTTCTGACTTCTTTTTATTCAAGAACAGTTTTCTTCTGTTTGCTCCCGGTGAAAAATGAAAAAGAAATTTTTAGAGAATATTTATGAAAAGCAAGAATAATTCATTTTAACTGTTAATGCATATCGACAATTCAAAGACATTTGATTGTATCAATACACATACTTTTTACTGTGTGGAAGAACAGCAATTTAGGTTGAACATGTTATCATAGTGAATATTCAAACAGTTTTTGGTATACTGATCAATCAAGTCGTCTTTCTGTTTGGAAAATCATTACTTCGTTTTTGTATTATCGTGAACGGGAAATGTGTTAGTGTACACCATGTTTTCAAGTCTTAGTATATCTATATTTTTGCTAATTCACCTATTGTCCTGCAGTCACTAATAAAATAAACCAGGCCGTTAAATGGTTTATACAGTTTATTGTCATAACTGAATGTTTTGTTCCGATAAGCCTGTTATATAGCACATATAATATTAGACTAAAATGTACATCAGCAATGTTAAACTATACTTTCATAGTTAAAAGTCTATCAAGGAAAGACACTGTCCTACAAAATCAAATAAAAAACTTCCTCTTCTATGCTACATAGACCACATTTGTTGATTGATGGAAATGTTGGCTGCAAGTTTAACTAGCAAATAATTTTTACATTTTCAGTATCAGTAAGGGACATTAACATTTGCAGTCTGTATTAAGACATTTACGTTTTACACTTGTTTTGGTCTCGAATGAACAACTTTCACAATTGGTCGATTATCGTTCTTTTAATGCATACGCTTTTGAAAACAAATTGCAACACATTGTTTAACAAGAATCTCACGAAAACTTTACCCGGAAACAAATGAGACCTTGTATGCTAAACTCCTAATAGTTTGAGGCCTTGTTTTTCTTAAAATGCAAATGCACTCACTGAAAAGGAAGAGTGAGCTTCCTAAAGTAGTTAAACCTGACAATGAGGTAATGTGTCTGTCTTAATATGATATGATTGCTCAATTGTCATAGTTTGGTCAGTTGGAATGATATGATTGCTGAATTGTCATAGTTTGTCAGTCCAAATATGATATGATTGCTGAATTGTCATAGTTTTGTCAGCTCAGAATTAATTTTGGGAGAAAATATATATTTATGAAAATATTTCTCAGAAAGAATATCAATTAGTACAAAAACTCTTTTCTATGAATGAATAAAATACCAGTCTAGTTTATTGTTTTCCATGAAAAAGGAAACAGTGTATACGGTTGAATACGCTTGTTGACAGCATGGATAATCAGTTGTAAATTTGAAAGCAGACACCCATGATATTATGGATACCATTTAAAGAGAACATTTGTGTACGTTCTGGGTTTTTTTAGTACAAGAGATATACTTACATTTATTATGTTCCCCATTAATTTGTCACATCAACTATCTAATAATATCAGAACAAAATATGTTTATTGATTAAAAAGGAAAATAAACATAACATCGAATGTTTTTGAAAGCCTTATATGCGAATTTCAATTTTGCCCTTGGAAAATAATCGTAATAATTCTCAAATCATATACTTTTAAAAACGAATAGATATCGGTATATTTTAATGCAAGGACCAATAGATTATAGTACAGGGTCATGATAAAATATTAGAAAAAGCTACACGCTGGATGGTTTTAAAAAAGAAGTAAAGATATTAACAAATTGTCACAACTATATGTAATAACATCATAGTGACCATACATATCATTAATAAAAACAGACCACACAATTTAAGATGTATCACAAATTTCTTTGGTATTTCGTCTGTTGATTGCATTGTCGGTTTATATTTTTTCATATAAAAAGCTACAAACATGCGAAAAGAAATGCAAAAAGAAACAGTAAATGGGAAATCTTGTTCATTCCGGGATATTCTACACTCTAATTTTTTAGAAAAATTTAATACACCAATGTACACGACTATACTTCATTTCGGACTAATTAGTTTACACTAACTAATAGTTACATGTAGTATTGTTACCTTATCATGTTAACATACTGTATTGGTGGTTTTTGTAGGTGATTATTATTCCTTATGTTCAAAATAATGTTCTAATATGTATGTTGTATTTAGAGAGTACTGTATAACTGTAAGGTATTATATTGCTTCTGACTCTAATGGTTTGTTCAATAGTTCTGAATTAGATCATGTGACTTCATGTTAAATAGTATTTAACTTGCTTTTTTTAATATTTGGAAGAATGACAAATGCACGCCTGATTGGTTTTCTCAAGTTTGTGACTATCCTTTTACAGCTTTGTAATGTATACATTATTTTGTTTCAACTATTTGAACATGTTTGAAGACGTTTGAATTTTTTAAATTGCTTCGGAGGAAATTTTCTTTGTTCTATTTTTGCAGAACTGACAATAAACACTGCCCTTTACATTTTGGCATATTGTTTTTACTACTGCAGATATATTTTTAAAAAAAATGCTTGATCGTACGTACTATGATATCAAATATAAATTTCCGGTTTTCGAGTAAGTTTTCAAAAGACGAATTGTTTTGACAGTAATTAACGTTTTTACCATTTTATTTGGTCTTCGTAGGCATAATGTAATGTTCATGATTAAAGACTTATATTATCATATGTCTCCTTCAGAATACAGCTATTATTTTAGTACCTATAACGTGAACATGTGTGTACATAGTCGTAGCTTGCTTGCCTTAATTTTGCCTTCACTAGATAAAACATGTATCTATTTTCCTTGAACAAATGAAAACCCAATGGCAATTGTTTACATTTGGTTATATCTTTCAATGTTACTTATGTGTATTATTTACATTGTCTTCTTTCAATGTTGCATTATTTTTAAAATCAAGGATTAAGTCATGTGCTTCTGGCTGGTTATCAGTTGCTGCTCCGTCAGTTGCAACAGTCGAGTGGCTCACGCTAATACACATCTGGGATATATCAACTTCCCTAATATAACAATCAAGGCAACGGGGAAAGGATCGTTGTTAGAACAAGTGAAATATACCTACAGTAATATGTAAAAAGGGGAAGTTTAACGTTCAACGAAATCATGATGGCGTTGAATTAATTTTAAATAATTTATTTGCGTTATATTTTCTGTATTCTCTCAAATCTTTTTTAATTGAACTTTGCGCTAAATGGTTATCAAAGGGGGTCGTATCCTATTCCTCAAAAGTACAATCTTTGGGTTCTTTTTACTATACCACATTGTTATAATTCTTAGAAATAGCTTTTTCTTATTTTGTTGCAATATCAGCAACTCTTGCAACTTTTATTATACACAGAATTGTAGCTTTTGGATGTGTTAATCAACATAGCTTTAATTATGACTATACATGCCATATATTAACAAGCTTATAAAATAAAAAATGGTTTTATTCATTTTCTTCTTGTGTTGCTTTTCATGTAATTGCATTAAATGTGCATTGACCAAAATAGAAGGAAGAAGAAAAACAGAACGCACAAGTCAATGTCCAAAGTAAAATATGAACAATGTAAATCAAATTAGTTATGTTTGATGATGTTATGTTCATACCTGGATGTGTCTTGATTTTATGTATGTTGGATGTTCTCGTAGTGATGTACATCATATCATACAGCAACCTTCAAACAATTATTATTTTAATTAACAACATAGAAGACAAGCTGACCCACCGTAATTTGCTATATATGTGTTTGTATTTTTAATTTCGTGAACATAATACTGAAACAAGATTGTCATTGGACAATTAGGTATGATTTACACAAAAGATATACACAAGAGTCTTCATTGACAATTTGAATTAGGGTCTTTATCGACCTACTTCAAATGTTTTAATCCGTGACTTTTGGCATTGCTTATTGATATCACACAAATATTTACAATAGTCTTCATCAACATTTGTATTTTTACTCTTTTCCACACATTAAGAGATACCTTCCAAAATTGCGATCATTCAGTGAGTTCCTTCGTCTAAATCACATGTTGCGGTTCATATTGGCCGCTCATTCAAAATGTTTGGTACCCCGTTTGTATATATCAGAACATGCCATTATTGACTAAATAATAGTGATCATTTAGCTCTTCCGGACCGATTAGATAAATGTTTACGTGAATTCCCATTACATGACATAGTTCTTTCCAAACCTATTTCCAGTTTTGCATCGATGCTTGCAGTTCCTTGCAACCAGATTCAAATTTCGATTAGCGAACTTCGTATGAAATCATTTATTTCGGAACCCTCTTATTGACATATAACATCGTATAACCTTGATGAAACTTCTTGTATCTTATTCATCGCTAAGATTCACATAAACATCCCTACTGCTAAAGTAATTCAACATTACACCACAATCCTGTCCACTATCAGTAATGTGCGTCACACTTTCTGCAAAGTTTCATCTACTCCTGTATGGTCCTGAGCATGTACTGACTTCTCACATAACGTCTTTTATTTGTTTGGTGGTAACCTGCGCAAATTAAGGAAAAACTTGTTCAACCTGATAAAGAAAAAATATTGATTGTCCTATAATATTTGAAACAAGTCATGCATAATTTTGTTTTGCTCCAAAGTCAACTTGGATTTGAAATACTTTACTAGAGCCATATAAAAATAAAGTAATGTGGTATGATTGCCAATGAGACAAACGAATATCAACTAAAGTTCAAATAAAGTGGGTGTAAGCAATTATAGGCAAAGTGAATTCAACAACGAGAAAGACATATACCGTATAGTCGGCTATAAACGTCCCCGACATAAAAGAATATAATGCATTGCAAGTGAGAAAACTAACGGCCTAATTCACAAGTCTTCTTGCCGACTTGTTCCTTTATTCTTATGATACTGACTTCATACAGAAACTTCTTAGGAAGAAAGAAAAGAAGTTAGCAGTATCCTTTAACTTTACTTTCCGCTATGTAGATGATTTTCTCTCGCTAAATAATTCAAAATTTGGTGACTATGTTAAACGCATCTATCCCATCGAACTTGAGATAAAGAATACAACAGATACAGTTAAGTCTGCCTCATGTCTTGACTTACAGCTAGAAATTGACAATGAGGGTCGGTTGAAAACAAAACTTTACGACAAAAGAGATGATTTCAGCTTCCCAATTGTGAACTTTCCATTTATATGTAGCAACATTCCAGCAGCGCCTGCATAAGGAGTCTATATCTCCCAATTGATACGATATTCCCGGTCTTGTATCTCCTATCATGATTTCCTTGATAAAGGGTTGCTGCTCACAAAGAAGCTATTAAACCAAGAGTACCAAATGGTGAAGTTGAAATCATCCCTTCGTAAATTTTACGGACGCCATCACGAGTTGGTTGACCGTTATGGAATATCCGTTTCACAAATGATAGCAGATATGTTCTAATGTCGTTACTACAATCCCGTCCCCTTTTCACTAATGTAACCTACCGAACTAGACTTGTTACCGGGTTTGTACTAACATGAGCAACACGACGGGTTTCTCATGTGGAGCAGGATCTGCTTACCCTTCCGGAGCACCTAAGATCACCCCAGTATTTGATGGGGTTCGTATTGCTTAGTCTTTAGTTTTCTATGTTGTGTTTTGTGTACTATTGTTTGTCTATTTGTCTTTTCTTTTTAGCTATGGCGTTGTCAGTTTATTTTCGATGTATGAGTTTGAATGTCCTTCTTGTATCTTTCGCCCCTCTTTTATAACCACTGGGTCGATGTCTCTGCTGGTGGAAATTTTGTCTCCGAGGACATCATCCGCCCAGTAGCAATATTGCATGAATTTACGACGATCAAACAGAATACTGGCTCGGACGTCGGCCAGTGTGAAAAGATCCGAAACAGACGTCAACATGGACACGGTGTCGTCTGATATGGCAGGTGTCCCCTCATCACCAGACATGATAACTATCTCAAATATGACACATTCAGATCATCATACTCATTACAATATCAATAGTCTACATACACAGCCAAGTTCAGTTCTTCTAAAAGACATTTTGGATTTTGATGACTCTGAACAACACTGTCTCATTTCGAAATGTGAAGCCAGTGGCTGCAGAACATGTAGAATGTTAATAACAGATGCTTAATTCACTAGCAATTTAACTAAACATTCTTATTTTACCAGAAGTTACCATGATCTAAATTGTAAATCTATAAATGTCGTTTACGGATTAGAGTGTTACCTTTGTGGATTGGTATACGTCGGTGAAACGAAAGGAAGGCTAAACAAACGTATGTGCGGCCATAGATCAGACATTAACCGCAATGCAAGCGACATTCTTTACCAGCATTTTAACCAGGCAGCCTGATCATTCAATCCTTTCTATGCAAGTTCGCATCATCCAAAAAATATATACCACAGGAGTAACAATCCTCATCTTGCAACGCCTGTCCGTAGACAAAAAGACGACTACTGGACTCGGCAATTGGGAACTGTGACACCATATTGTTGCAATGACAAAATTGATGGTATAGGTATTATATCTAGTCCTTCCTGTAGCTCGGTGAATGTGATGAATATTTTAAACTCTACTCCTCGACGTAGACGCAGTCATGGTCATCGTCATTATACATCACCAACTCTCCATGATGTCTCTATTAATGACCTGCTGCCATTTATACAAAAGCCGTTAGGTATTCATCACATTCACACGAGGCTTTACTCATTACCCTTTTCAAAACTTCATTCTCTGTACAACTGATGTTTGGAAACCACTGTTACAAACCCTCATTCAAACCAATACCAACTTAAAGCTATCATTTCGAATATTGCAAATCACAGACTTTTCAAACCAGTTCGCATTGGAAAAGATGAAAAAGAGAAAAGATCCTTTCTTAAACTTTCCTTTGCCAACAAAGGTCGCGGTACCGTCAACTTGGGTAATATCCTTCATTATAAATCAGTTCAGTCGAAAATATCTCCGTATTTTAAAGACCAGTCTGTACCAATCATTTGTTATACCAATACCAAACCAATTGCAACTAAAATCTGCAATTACAAACACGTGTTGCAGGATCTCAATATTGACGACTTCAAGTCTAAACCTCCTGATTGCACCTGTGCTAGTTCCCCATTCATATATAATCCGTCTGGCCACGTTGTTACCGGTGACCTCAACATTTTCAATAACACTTCCCTGCGAAATGTGTTATCCAAAGGTCCGAAATGTCGTGAGCCTAAATCCATCAATTGGAAACACAACTTCAAAATACTCATGGATTCAGTCGAGGATTATGCCAGGCAATGAATTAAACGCGAGAAAGAAAACGTAGACACTATTTCAGAATGAATCAAGGCTGCGAGGTCGTTGGTACAAATCAGAATTAAGAAAATGAATGAGTCTATAAATACCCATGCTACATCAATAAAGACCCAAATGTTGCAAAACACTTGTCCTACCTCCATGACAGATATGTTGTTGTCCCCGCAGATAAAGCCCTAAACAACAACGTTTTTGTGTGTAAATCACATTACATCAACTGCTTTATAAATGAATTAGGTATTGAAAATTCCCTTGGAAACTCAACATATACCCCCACGACACTTACTAAAGAGGAAATCCTGGATAATCATAGGTCTGTTCTAGGTTCCTTTGGAATTTCAACCATAGATGAAGAACTGGATCTTTCATCACTGTATGGGATACCTAAACTACATAAGTGTCCTTACAAACAACGATATGTTGCTGCTATACGAAATCTCTTCTTAAATTATTAACATCAATTTTATCAGCAATCAAAGCCGGGCTTCAAAGTTATTGTGAAACTGCCCATTCTAGAGGTGGCGTGAATCAAAAGTTGATACTAAAAAATTCCAAAGATCTTTTAGAGTAAATACAATCTAAGACTCTTTCGTCTTGCAATAGTATTAAAACATTTGACTTTTCTACACTCTACACAAGTATTCCCCATTCCAAACTAAAAGACAAATTGAAAGAGTTGGTATTGCTTTGTTTCATAAAAAAAGATTGGCCAACGTAGATACAAGTATCTTGTCTTATGGAGGGATAAATCCTACTTTGTAAAAAATCACTCTGATTCTAACAAAGAATCGTCTGAAACTAACATTATCAAGATGCTTGATTTCTTGATTGACAACATATTTGTTACGTTTTCAACACACAATCGGCATTCCCATGGGAACCAACTGTGCCCCTCTTCTTGCCGACTTGTTCCTTTATTCTATGAGGCTGGCTTCATACAGAAACTTCTTAGGAAGAAAGAAAAGAAGTTAGCAGTACCCTTTAACTTAACTTTTCGCTATAAAGATAATGTTCTGACACTAAATAATTCAAAATTTGGTGACTATGTTGAACGCATCTATCCCATCGAACTTGAGATAAAGGATACTGCAGATACAGTTAAGTCTGCCTCATATCTCGACTTACATCTAGAAATTGACAATGAGGGTCGGTTGAAAACAAAACTTTACGGCAAAAGAGATGATTTCAGCTTCCCAATTGTGAACTTTCCATTTCTATGTAGCAACATTCCAGCAGCGCCTGAATACGGAGTCTATATCTCCCCTGCTGCACACAACAAAACTATTAAACCAAGAGTTCAAAATGGTTAAGTTGAAATCATCCCTTCATAAATTTTACGAACGGAATCACGAATTTGTTGACCGTTATGGAATATCCGTTTCACAGATGATAGCAGATATGTTCCTAATGTCGTAACTACAATCCCGTCCACTTTTCACTAATGTAACCTACCGAATTAGACTTGTTACCGGGTTTGTACTAATATGAGCAACACGACGAGTGCCTCAAGTGGAGCTGGATCTACTTACCCTCCCGGAGCACCTGAGATCACCCCCATTTTTTCATGACGTTTGTGTTGCTTAGTCTTTAGTTTTTTATGTTGTGTTTTGTGTACTATTGTTTGTCTGTTTGTCTTTTTCTTTTTCAGCCATGGCGTTGCCAGTTTATTTTCGATTTATTAGTTTGAATGTCCCTCTGGTATCTTTCGCCCCTCTTTTATAACAAAACAATTTTACGAAGAACAAATGTGACAGACAAATATGAACGACAACCACTGAACTACAGGCTCGGAACAGACACATACAGAATTTGGCGGGGTTAAGTTAGTTTGAAGGCACCAACCCTCCCCATAACCTGGGACAGTGGTGTAACAGTACAACATAAGAACAAACTTTAAAAATCAGTTGAAAAAGGCTTAACTCATCAGATCGATACAAAGCAGAAATATATCTAACAAAAGCATAGACCGGACATGGCAGGTATGTATACATCCACAAAAACAAAAAAGAAACAAAGTATAGATTTGAAAGAACTCGCAGGTCCTGAAACATGTAAAACTTAGTGTAAAAAAGTCATTAACAGTCACAGAAAAACACGACCTTTGTGCAAGGCAAAAATGTATGTATCAACAGATTGTAGTACCGTGAATGTGCGGAAGATAGTATACATGTTCTGATTAAAGATTAAAGTTGATACTTCCAAGAGTAATGTTGATAATTCCAAGATTAAAGATGATAATTCCAAGATTAATGTTTAATAATTCCAAGATTAAAGTTGATAATTCCAAGATTTATGTTGATAATTCCAAGATTAAAGTTGATAATTCTAAGATCAAAGTTGATAATTCCAATTAAAAGTCTACAATTTGAAAAAAAAAATAAAAAAGGATGGCCCTACTACGCTTCCGTAATTAACATATAAGATGTGGTTAAGTCAGAGATAAAAAGAAATGAATTCAAGTTTTTTCTGATAATCAGACCCTTTCGATTCTTTGCTATTATTAATGAAAACATGGCATAGCCCTTGTCAGCCGATTTTTGCAGTTTTTTTTGTTGGGCTCTTAGATTTCTATTCCAGGTAAGGAAAGAGTTTAGCGCTTCTTAACATTCAAACATGTTAACTCCCATTACCAAACACATGTATTCTGTTTTTGCCCGTTGCAAGTTAGAAACCATTAATTTCGTGATTGCCATTGGTTGCTGTCTATCATATTAATTTATTTGTTTATTGTATTGTACATAAATCAAGCTGTTATTTTTCTCTCATCTGAACTATTTCATCCAATAAATGAATGCTTGGTGTCTTTTCTATCAATGACGCAAATTTTCAGCATCATTGATTTTGAATATTAGCCTCTTTACTGCAGAGAATCAAAGAGCACAGAATCGGGACATAAATGCAAAGAATCAGGGCACATTTTCCAATCACAAGCACAATACCAGGACAATCTTGTTTTGTGAATAAGAAATTACCTTGCGATGTAAGTTTTACATATTGGTAACTTCACAAAGCTCCGTACAGACACCGGTACATTGCCGGCTCATCAACATGTTCCGCCAAGGAATTGTCCGTTAGATTAAGGTGTAAAACCGCCAAATCATAGTACATCACATCCGTTTGCATACGAAAAAGGGTAAAAAAAATATTCCCTTGAATTTGACAGTTGTAGAAAATTAATCATACATTTCATTGCAGTAAAAAATATCTGAGTCATAAACATATATATTGGGTGTCTCAAAGCACCCTTACTTTTTTATTTGGTGTTTCTATAGAATATTTTGGAAACTTGACGTTTATGGTTACTAAAGCTTGTACACAGGAAAAAAAGGGGTGAAAATTTGATTGGTTAACTTCCAGTGATGGTTATTTCCTTATATGCAATGAAATGGTATGTGAAATTTTGTCTATAGTACTGGACAGGATAAAACTTTACTGATGCCAAGTATTTCTTTATTTGAAACAAAGATAAATTCAGCACATTTTTTTTGGCAAGTTTAACAAAGACTAATAGGGGAAAATCAATGGTGGTATTACACCTTAACACAAAATTATGTCCGCAGTGAAAAAGGGATTACAGAATTACTGTGACACTGTTTACTCGCGTAGTGGCATTAACAATATGTGGATTCCTAAGAACCAAAAAGATCTTCTGAACATTTTTTTTTAAATATCTGTCATTTTCTGAAATAGAATTTATCATCCTTTACACAACAATACCACATGAAAAGTTAAAAACCCGTCTTAACAAAATGATCCACAATTCTTTCCTACATACAAAAGGGTACCATACGCTATAAATGTATTGTTGTGGGATATATAATTGTGCATGTTTTTTTTTAAAGAGCATACAAATTAAACATGCTACATCAAAGAACAAATGATCAGTACGCTGAGTTTCTCATTGACAACATATTTGATGAAGTTGGAGGTTGATTTTTTCTGCAGGTTGTCGGCATTCCTATGAGAACCAACTGTGGGCCTCTCCTAGTCATTATTTTCTATTTCCATAAGTCTTCGGAGTTTCTTTAGACACTTTTAAAAACAAGACGATCAGAGAATTTATATCATTTTACTTCAGTTACAGGTATATTGATGATGTTTTTTTTCCATTTACAATCCAAACTTTTCTGATTGGGTCCGATTAACATATCCTCCTGAACTACAGATTAAAGAAATCACTGATACAGCTTCCACCTAATTTCTAGACAGAAAAGCGCTTCAGACGCATGACCTTAGATGAATTTGGCTATTTGTTTTAGGTATTTTTGTCATATAGCTCTTCAACTGTTTCGGTACTTATACATCCCTCGGATTTCAAATGTTTGGCTTTGAGCGTTCCTGATGAAGGTAAATCCAGAAAAGCGCTTCGGACGCATGAAATTATTAAACGTGTTGTTTTCAATTTTTAACATCACTGGGTCGATACCTCTGCTGGTGGACTAGCAGTCCCCGAGGGTATCATCAGCTCAGTAGTCAGTACTTCGGAACTGACATGATTTATGACAAACTTTTCTAAAATTGTCCGTTTACAAATTTTGAAATTATAAAAAAAACTAAGGTTTCAACTCCCCCAGGCAAAGTTGACCTTAGATGAATTTGGCTATTTGTTTTAGGTATTTTTGTCATATAGCTCTTCAACTGTTTCGGTACTTATACATCCCTCGGATTTCAAATGTTTGGCTTTGAGCGTTCCTGATGAAGGTAAATCCAGAAAAGCGCTTCGGACGCATGAAATTATTAAACGTGTTGTTTTCAATGTTTTACTCATGGATAGGTTCTACAGATACGATGTATCTGAAATTATAACAAAATGTATTTATGATATGCACCCAAAGTGTATACTAGTATACATTTTGGGGATAATTTATAGTGTTATCATGGCTCGTGGACGATATATCTGGAAATGGAACAAAAACAGTGAAAAAAGTGTCAATTATATATTTTGAATACCAAACAATACTGAACACTCACGAATTATTCAAAAATTATGTTTTATTTGCTAATAAAATCAAGATAAATATGACTGCATGTGCTCTCTATGATAACATTATAACAATACATAGAAAAACACAAACACAAAGCTTGATTTAAGTCACAATTTCGTTGATATAAGATAACTGTAATTATAAGAATTGAAATTTTTTAAAAACCTAATTGTTAAGTAAATGCGTTGATCATGTGCTTTAATCCACGGTGATAAAACTCAATTACATTTTTTAAAGTTTTGCGTACTATGCTTTATAATGATTTGTTTTGTTTATTGGGTGTAACCGAAAATAACAAAAAAATTTTGATAAAAAAACTAAACAAGCAAACAAACAAACAAACAAACAACACACTAACAAGCATACACCATTTGCATTGTTTTCTGGAAATTCTGTAACTTCAATAATTTGGTATTTTCTTATATTATAGACGTCGGCCAGCGACTTCATGGACTTTTGATTTAAATAGAAATAATTTCCGATTTCTGTATCTTGGCAGGACAAGTGCCAGTTCTTACCTTTAAAAGGTGCTTTTGAATCGTCTAGTTGCTGTTGCACGTGCCAGATATATGTCGCAATCAAAACACAAGTACCAAATAAAACTGGAAGAATGTTTATAGATTCACTTTCTAATATTTGATGCAATAGGTATCCCATCATGAGATACCCGGATGTCTCTAAAACTGTGTTTGTACATATCACGTGATTGTATAATAAGAATAACACTGTCACAGAAGCTAAACCAGACATAGATGACACTAGCGTAAAAGTTCCCAAGTTAGAATGATTCGTGAATTCTAGAATCGGCACAATCACAATAGTTCCGGCAACAAATATACCAATAGTTCTCAAACGTAGTGTGACCTTGATATTTTGATCTTTAAAATGTTTCAGGCAAATCAGCTTTAACACAGTTGCAAATACAGAGGAAAACGATAAGTAATCTATTCTGTTCATAGTGAAATCTTTATTTACACCGAGCATTACAAACAATGCGCCTAATGACAGCAGATCAGTGGTTACCATGGTGATATGTTGTAATCGAGATCCTGTACAAATAACTAGACAGATCAGTACAATGATTGGTATAAGAGATGGATATATGTCCGTCCCTCTGTCTCCAGGAGGAACAATGTTGTAATATTTCAACAAAGCACTTGATAGAACATGGAGGAAAAAGAAAATTGTTATCGCTTCGGAATTGTCAACAATAAGTCGGAACTCCTCCGTTTTGAATGCTACTAGAATGAACACCAGTTCAATGACTGCTGATGCCAGTAAACTTTTTATGATCCATTTGTCTCCAAACAGTTCCTCTCCTTCTATCAAACATTTAGTACCGTTCCATTGTACAAATAAACTCCCAAGAATTAGTCCAACTATTGCAAGTTGTTTCAATCTCGGTTCTAAAATCCTGAAAAATAATTAAAAACAATATGAATTCATTAATTTGGAAAACTACCCCTTTTAATGCATCGGCAAAAACGTATATGCCGAAGAGAAAATAACAAAGCCTTGGCAAAAAAAAAACGACGGACGGCGAAAAAAACAAAAACGAGCCCCACATAATCACTACACAGGACACTAAAGAATGAGTTACACGAACCCCACCTAATTCCTACATAGGACACTAAAGAATGAGTTACACGAACCCCACCGAATCCCTATATAGGACACTAAAGAATGAGCTACACGAACCCCACCTAATCCCTACATAGGAAACTAAAGAATGAGTTACACGAACCCCATCTAATCCCTACATAGGAAACTAAAGACTGAGTTACACGAACCCCACCTAATCCCTACAAACGAAACTAAAGACTGAGTTACACGAACCCCAACTAATCCCTACATAGGACACTAAAGAATGAGTTACACGAGCCCCACCTAATCCCTACATAGGACACTAAAGAATGAGTTACACGAACCCCACCTAATCCCTACATAGGACACTAAAGAATGAGTTACACGAGCCCCACCTAATCCCTACATAGGACACTAAAGAATGAGTTACACGAACCCCACCTAATCCCTACATAGGACATTAAAGGATGACTTACACGCGCCCCACCTAATTCCTATATAGGACACTAAAGAATTAATTACACGAACCCCACCTAATCCCTACATAGGACACTAATTAATGAGTTACACGAGCCCCACCTAATCCCTACATAGGACACTAAATAATGAGTTACACGGACCCCATCTAATCCCTACATAAGACACTAAAAAATGAGTTACACGAACCCCACCTAATCCCTACATAGGACACTAAAGAATGAGTTACACGAACCCCACCTAATCCCTACATAGGACACTAAAGACTGAGTTACAGGAGCCCCACCTAATCCCTACATAGGACACTAAAGAATGAGTTACACGAACCCCACCTAATCCCTACATAGGACACTAAAGAATGAGTTACACGAACCCCACCTAATCCCTACATAAGACACTAAAAAATGAGTTACACGAACCCCACATAATCCCTACATAGGACACTAAAGAATGAGTTACACGGATCCCACCTTATCCCTACATAGGACAATAGGACACTAAAGAATGAGTTACACGGACCCCACCAAATCCCTATATAGGACACTAAAGAATGAGTTACACGAGCCCCACCTAATCCCTACATAGGACACTAAATAATGAGTTACACAGACCCCACCTAATCCCTGCATAGGACATTAAGGAATGAGTTAAACGAGCCCCACCTAATCCCTACATAGGACACTAAAGAATGAGTTACACGAACCCCACCTAATCCCTACATAGGACACTACAGAATGAGTTACACGAGCCCCACATAATCCCTACACAGGACACTAAAGAATGAGTTACACGAACCCCACCTAATTCCTACATAGGACACTAAAGAATGAGTTACACGAACCCCACCGAATCCCTATATAGGACACTAAAGATTGAGCTACACGAACCCCACCTAATCCCTACATAGGAAACTAAAGAATGAGTTACACGAACCCCACCTAATCCCTACATAGGAAACTAAAGACTGAGTTACACGAACCCCACCTAATCCCTACATAGGAAACTAAAGACTGAGTTACACGAACCCCAACTAATCCCTACATAGGACACTAAAGAATGAGTTACACGAGCCCAACCTAATCCCTACATAGGACACTAAAGAATTAGTTACACGAGCCCCACTTAATCCCTACATAGGACACTAATTAATAAGTTACACGAGCCCCACCTAATCCCTACATAGGACACTAAAGAATGAGTTACACGGACCCCATCTAATCCCTACATAGGACACTAAAGAATGATTTACACGAACCCCACCTAATCCCTACATAGGACACTAAAGAATGAGTAATACAAACCCCACCTTATTCCTACATAGGACACTAAAGAATGAGTTACACGAGCCCCACCTAATCTCTACATAGGCCACTAAAGAATCAGTTACACGAACCCCACCTAATCCCTACATAGGACACTAAAGAATGAGTTACACGAACCCCACCTAATCCCTACATAGGACACTAAAGAATGAGTTACACGAGCCCCACATAATCCCTACATAGGACACTAAAGAATGAGTTACACGGATCCCACCTAATCCCTACATAGGACAATAGGACACTAAAGAATGAGTTACACGGACCCCACCTAAAACCTACATAGGACACTGAAGAATGAGTTACACGAACCCCACCTAATCCCTACATAGGACACTAAAGAATGAGTTACACGGACCCCACCTAATCCCTGCATAGGACATTACAGAATGAGTTAAACGAGCCCACCTAATCCCTACATAGGACACTAAAGAATGAGTTACACGAACCCCACCTAATCCCTACATAGGACACTAAAGAATGAGTTACACGAGCCCCACCTAATCCCTACATAGGACACTAAAGGATGCGTTACACGAACCCCACCTAATCCCTGCATAGGACATTAAAGAATGAGTTACACGAGCCCCACCTAATCCCTACATAGGACACTAAAGAATGAGTTACACGAGCCCCACCTAATCCCTACATAGGACACTAAAGAATGAGTTACACGAACCCCACCTAATCCCTACATAGGACACTAAAGAATGAGTTACATGAGCCCCACCTAATCCCTACATAGGACACTAAAGAATGAGTTACACGAGCCCCACCTAATTCCTACATAGGACACTAAAGAATTAATTACACGAGCCCCACCTAATCCCTACATAGGACACTAATTAATGAGTTACACGAGCCCCACCTAATCCCTACATAGGACACTAAATAATGAGTTACACGGACCCCACCTAATCCCTACATAGGACACTAAAAAATGAGTTACACGAACCCCAACTTATCCCTACATAGGACACTAAAGAATGAGTTACACGAACCCCCCATAATCCCTACATAGGACACTAAAGACTGAGTTACACGAGCCCCACCTAATCCCTACATAGGACACTAAAGAATGAGTTACACGAACCCCACCTAATCCCTACATAAGACACTAAAAAATGAGTTACACGAACCCCACATAATTCCTACATAGGACACTAAAGAATGAGTTACACGGATCCCACCTAATCCCTACATAGGACAATAGGACACTAAAGAATGAGTTACACGGACCCCACCGAATCCCTATATAGGACACTAAATAATGAGTTACACGAGCCCCACCTAATCCCTACATAGGACACTAAAGAATGAGTTACACGGACCCCAACTCATCCTTGCATAGGACATTAAAGAATGAGTTAAACGAGCCCCACCTAATCCCTACATAGGACACTAAAGAATGAGTTACACGAACCCCACCTAATCCCTACATAGGACATTAAAGAATGAGTTACACGAGCCCCACCTAATCCCTACATAGGAAACTAAAGAATGAGTTACACGAACCCAACCTAATCCCTACATAGGACACTGAAGAATGAGTTACACGAACCCCACCTAATCCCTACATAGGACATTAAAGGATGAGTTACACGAGCCCCACCTAATCCCTACATAGGACACTAAAGAATGAGTTACACGAACCCCACCTAATCCCTACATAGGACACTAAAGAATGAGTTACAAGAGCCCCACCTAATCCCTACATAGGACACTAAAGAATGAGTTACACGAGCCCCACCTAATCCCTACATATAGGACACTAAAGAATGGGTTACACGAGCCCCAGCTAATCCCTACATAGGACATTAAAGAATCAGTTACACAAATCCCCACCTAATCCCTACATAGGACACTAAAGAATGAGTAACACGAACCCCGCCTAATCCCTACATAGGACATTAAAGAATGAGTTACACGAGCCCCACTTAATCCAAGAGGTTTGGATGTTAGGAGCGGAAACGATTTATGCACAGGATTAATTATTGTAATAAGTTAAACTTGAAATTGACCATGACTTTCAATGTATGTGTATTTTCCCTGAAAACGATAAACCTTTTGAGAAGTCGTGAATAATCAAGCTAAGTTACTTTATATAAAAACAATGGGGTTTGAATGTGAGAGAGCTGAAACGATTTATTTGCTTATACACAGTAGTGACTTAGTGGGGTTCGTGTTGCTTAGTCTTTAGTTTTCTATGTTGTGTCATCTGTACTATTATTTGTCTGTTTTTCTTTTTATTTTTGGCCATGGCGTTGTCAGTTTGTTTTCGATCTATGAGTTTGACTGTCCCTCTGGTATCTTTCGTCCCTCTTTTTTAGTTGAATCGAGTTTTGACCTTTACCGTCATTGTATGTTGTTTTCCGTGTATGTGATACAATGTGTAGTATTGGTAAATAACCATGTCAAGTGTTATTACCAAACTCCAATTAGTTTGATAGTAGGGGAACAGAAACGATGCTTGCAAAATGGTGACTAAGTTGAACACAGTTTTTGATCATGCCCCTGCTTCATTACTGGGTTTTCTGCTTTGTTTGCGATACACCCTCTAATTTCTGTGTTATTTTGTGTCTTGTGGAGAGTTGTCTCTTTAGCAAGTATACTACATCTTCTTATTTTCTATACTGAATAAGATAACGAAACGAATCAAATTCAAACACTTAAACATATATCAGTATAAAAATAAGAAGATGTGGTATAGATGCCTATGCAGACTGCAGAATTCCCCGCAGCTATGTACGTATATACTTTAAAACTAGTATATTTTGCTTCTCTGCTAAACACACAACGTTTAAGAGGAAGAACGTAGACTGGTCAGTTCGGGGCTCGGGGGACAACTTTAATACTGTTAAAAGTGATTGGGGTGCCGCCGGAGTTCTGTTACCCCACACTTTTTTTTCATATTTTTTCATATACCGGACCATATTTTTGTTGGGTTTCAAAGAGCGGACGAGAATCATATTCCGGCATAATCGAGAAATATCACCTTTGCAAGGAGCTCTGATCTGAGACTCAGATTCTTTATGTAATGTTTGCTTACGGCGATACGTTCGACTGTGAAAAAAATACAGGACTTTTCATATAACAAGTAGTGGGAACGTTATTAACCTTTTCATATTTTTCAAATAATGTTACACACCTAATCAGATATTGTCATATATTTGTGATAGTTTTATCTACATATTCACCTATTTTCAAGCTGGAAATGTGACCTATTCCAGCGGCACGTCATGATCACCATGTATATTATGGTAATGTCCCACCCACGAGGTTCGGGGTTCGACATAGTAACTGAATACGTTGATATGACTTTAGGTAGAGTGTTTAAAAGATTGATTGTTGCTTAACGTCAAGTAGCAAATATTACATTATTACATACATTATAGGACAAGAACACAATAACTTAACAGTCATTACATAAGTAAGGTTGCACAGAGACAGAGATAAAGGTTGGGAAATGTGGACTGCCACTGAAAAATGAAGGTTCATGCATGTTGGAAGCAGGGTGGGACGGAAGAAAATTTGCCTTAAAAAAGCTAGGGACCTTAAGACCTTCAAAATTTGTTGCAATGGAATATGTTCACGTGCCGAGAGAGGAGAGCTCTCCTTCCATGTGGCATCGTTTCATTGTGAAATACATGGATAGTACCGACCAGATCCGAATCCTCGGTCTGAAAATAGCGCTCTTACCGAAAAAAACCAACGAAGAACTTCCGTGTTTTAACCAGTTAGACATCCCCATCCGAGCCCTCGTACTAAAGGCAGTGCTCTTCCGGAATAAGCCTGGAAGTCAACCCGTTTTTTTAACGTCCCCATTCGTCCAGACGCTTAAGATGCATCGACCATTCATTTGTTGTGGGGTGTGGAGGGGGAAAACATGAGATATTGTCTCGGGACAAAACAAATGATATCAACTTTAAATTAAAAAAAAAAACTTTTCAATAACGGACAAGACCAAAATATAAAAAAAAACCAAGAGATAGATGGTTGGTCGGTGCCTTAATTAAAGAAAAAAAGAAATTTAAAATTACTCACATTTCATAATCGAATTATACACGTATTTATTCATGAATACTACAGATGATGGCGGAACATTAATTGATGTCACTGTAACAGATGATCAAGACGTCAACATATGTCACGTGACTCTGTCATGATGATTTATTTACAAAAGATTGACGAACATCTTTAACAAAAAATAAATCAATCGAAGACTGTTGGTTTTTAGACTTTAAATGGTAATAGTGTGAGCGGTCTATACTTATGAGGTGTGTAACCCCCACCACCACCACCCATCCCCATCAAACCCCCATTTCATTAACGCCAGACGTGTTGTCTTTTTTCATCCATAATCCAGTTTATGGAGCCTCTTGTTCATTGTTCAAATCTTTTTTTTATATTGAAAAAAATGTCATGAAATATGATATCTATATCTGTTTATGTAATAAAACATGCGAGATGTAATACATTTCTAGCTATAAATCTAGGGCATCAATGAATTAAAATCCAGTTTTATATTTGTGATTCTTACAAAAGTACTTTTGCGGTTCTGTTCTTGGTCGGGTTTTTGTCTCTTTGACACGTTCCCCCGTTTTCATTCTCTTTTCTATCAATTGGTTTTCTCGTTTTATTTTTTAACATTTAGTCATGCTAAAGCATTTTATAGATTATACTCAAATTAAGGAATTGGTTTTGCTTATTGTTGAAGGTGATATATATATATATTATATATACGACGCTAGATAAAAAATTGATGAGGAATAGCAACACTTGGCCACTGAAAGCTTGATTTGCAGCAAACGTGCTGCAAGATTAGTTTTATCCGTTTCTTTTGATTTTCCATCAACATTAATGTTTAAAAAGCTTGCATGGATGACTATATTTACAAGAATACAATATTTTCAAGCTGTGTTAATGTTTAAATGTATGAATGGTCTAGCACCTGATTATCTATCTATTAAATTAACTGCTTGTACTGATCTTTATAATTATTGTCTCAGGTCGACAACATCAAGACTTCTTCATGTACCAAGACCTAATTCTGAATTTTTAAAAAGAACATTTAAATATTCTGGTCTTATTACCTGGAATAATTTACCAAATAATATTAAAGAAATAAATAATTTAGATACATTTAAGATCAAATGTTCAAACTATTTTCTAACTGTATAGAATGAAGATGCTTGATTCTAATGTATTTTTTCTTCTTCTATTGAATGCATATGTACTTATTCAATATTTAAGCTGCTATGTATAACAGCATTATGTATTTTATTTTGTTTGTATTTTTTTTTTTTTTTCTTTTTCTTTTCTATTTGTATTAATAGTTTTTGAAGGCCTCATGGAAGATTAACATGTAATTGTTAAATGTGTTACCTTCGTTAAATAAAGAATTTTATTATTATTATTTATTAGTTTAGTAGGGCCTAGGTGGTCGAGTGGTCTAGCGCGCCGGGCATAGGGCAAGGCGATTTGGTGCCACGATATTTCAGTAGCATGAGTTCGAATCCCGGCAAGGGAATTTACAGATCTAACATTGTTGGGCTGTTCTTTAGACCATATAATGTAGACGAATTATATACAGAATGTGCTTTCAGCCTTGTATCACAATCACTGGTGATCCGATGGATCAAATCTGTCGTAAAGTTGTCACTGGTTCAGACGTACTTATAATATAATATATATATATATATATATATATATCCGGTAATCCATGGTTCCTTAAATCTACGTCATTTCGTCTTTGTTGTATCATTGACAACCAAACCATATCTTCTTTTCTTTGTAGGAATAAATACATATACAAAAATCCTTGTAGATACATGTGCGAAACCATGTAAAGTAATTATAAGATTTTGTTTATACAAAGCCTTTGATTTTTTTTTACATTTACATTTAAAGATTTATGAAAATATCGAATGATAAAACTGTCACTGTAAAAATGAGTGTACATTGTTATGATGGAAAGGGACAGACAATGTGTCTTGCAAAAGTCCATCTACGAACCCATGAGAAGTGTTACAAGCCCATAGTTCGTGAACCCGGAATAAACATTTAATAGTCTTTAAGACTTTGGTAAATCTGCTAAGGATATTAAACTACAAAAATCATGCCGTGTGTATTGACAGAATGTTATATAAAGAGAGAAAAACCCAGTTAAATACAAATATGTAAATGAAAGAGAGAGTATGGGAGGGAAAGACAAAAAGGGGGAAAGGATTACAGCAATTTGTAATATTCACGACTTATATTTTTAAACACGGTCTGAGAAAACTGACTGGCACGATTTCGAACAGACTGTATATAAGCACGGTTTGAGAATACTGGCCAGATTTCGAGCATACTGTGTATACATACGGTCTGAAAATACTGACCAGTTTTCGAACAGACTGTGTATACATACGGTCTGAGAATATTGGCCAGATTTAGAACAGACTGTGTATACAAAAGGTCTGAAACTACTAGCCAAATTTCTAAAAAAAACTGTTTATACGTACGGTCTGAAAATACTGGCTAGATTTCTGAAAGACTGTGTATACGTACGGTCTAAAAATACTGGCTAGATTTCTAAAGACAGTGTATACGTACGGTCTGAAAATACTGGCTAGATTTCTAAAGGACTGTGTATACGTACGGTCTGAGAATAATGGCCAGATTTCGAACAGACAGCGTATACGTAAGGTCTAAGAGTATCGGCCAGATTATGAACATAATGTGTATGAGTACGGTCTTAGAATACTGGCCAGATTTCGAACATACTGTGTGAACAAACAGTCTGAAAATACAGGCCAGATTTCTAAAAAAAAACTGTGTATACGTACGGTCTGAAAATACTGGTTAGATTTCTAAAAGAATGTGCATACGTACGGTCTGAGAATACTGGCCAGATTTCGAACATACTGTGTATACGTACATACGTACGGTCTGGGAATACTGGCCAGATTTCGAACAGACTGTGTAAACATACGGTCGGAAAATACTGGCCAGATTTCTTTTATACGTACGGTCTAAAAATACTGGCCAGATTTCTTGTATACGTACGGTCTGAAAATACTGGCTAGACTTGTAAAAGACTGTGTGTACGTATGGTCTGAGAATACTGGCCAGGTTATGAACATACTTTGTATACGTACGGTCTGAAAATACTGGCCAGATTTCGAACAGACTGTGTGTATACGTATGGTCTGAGAATACTGGCCAGGTTTCGAACAGACTGTGTATACATACGGTCTGAGAATGTTGGCCAGATTTAGAACAGACTGTGTATACAAAAGGTCTGAAACTACTAGCCAAATTTCTAAAAAAAACTGTTTATACGTACGGTCTGAAAATACTGGCTAGATTTCTGAAAGACTGTGTATACGTACGGTCTAAAAATACTGGCTAGATTTCTAAAGACAGTGTATACGTACGGTCTGAAAATACTGGCTAGATTTCTAAAGGACTGTGTATACGTACGGTCTGAGAATAATGGCCAGATTTCGAACAGACAGCGTATACGTAAGGTCTAAGAGTATCTGCCAGATTATGAACATACTGTGTGAACAAACAGTCTGAAAATACAGGCCAGATTTCTAAAAAAAAACTGTGTATACGTACGGTCTGAAAATACTGGTTAGATTTCTAAAAGAATGTGCATACGTACGGTCTGAGAATACTGGCCAGATTTCGAACATACTGTGTATACGTACATACGTACGGTCTGAGAATACTGGCCAGATTTCGAACAGACTGTGTAAACATACGGTCGGAAAATACTGGCCAGATTTCTTTTATACGTACGGTCTAAAAATACTGGCCAGATTTCTTGTATACGTACGGTCTGAAAATACTGGCTAGACTTGTAAGAGACTGTGTATACGTATGGTCTGAGAATACTGGCCAGGTTATGAACATACTTTGTATACGTACGGTCTGAAAATACTGGCCAGATTTCGAACAGACTGTGTGTATACGTATGGTCTGAGACTACTGGCTAGCTTTCTAAAAGACTGTGTATACGTATGGTCTGAGAATACTGGCCAGACTATGAACATACTGTGTATAAGTATGGTTTGAGAATACTGGTCAGATTTCTAACAGACAGCGTATATGTACGGTCTGAGAGTATTGGCCAAATTTTGAACAGACTGTGTATATAGTACAGTCTGAGAATACTGGGCAGATTTCGAACAGATTGTGTGTATACGTACGGTCTGAGAATACTGGCCAGATTTCGAACAGACTGTGTATGCATACGGTCTAAAATGCTGACCAGATATTGAACATACTTTGTATAAATACGGTCTGAGAATGCTTGCCATGTCTAGACACGACACTCGATCTATTGTAAAGAAAAATCCAAACAAAATAAATCTTATTTACCTTAGTACGTCACTATTGATCTGTTACATGTTTATTATCTAGATATTTAATTTTATTAAATGGAAGATATCTATCTATGTATTGATGTTAACTAGTAGTTGTAAGGTTAATTGAGCGGAGTCAGTTGTGACATGAGTTGTAAACGATGTGAAATAATTAATCCAACAAAACAAGGATGTAAAACTAATTATTGATGTTTCCTATATTTACAAAATATCTTACATCCTTAACCGCACATCCTACTAAGTCTGAATAAATTAAAAAAAATAAGTTGCGACATATTTGTGAGATTTAATTTGAAGGCTGTATAATTATAGTGTTAGTAGGTTCAATTTTTGTGTAAAAATCCATAAATTTATTTTAACAAAAAAAAATTTAGTTCCGCGAAACACTGCGTCTGGCCTGCGACTGCTGCTGTTAGTGTGAAAGTGTAAAGGTCGAATGCTCACTTTCCGTCTGTCTGTAAAATACAGAAAAAGATGTTAAAAAAATATGTTTCTTTTGGTGCTACATGTACTTCTTGATTATAAATAAAACTTAATTTCTTCTGCTATGCATGTGCTTATCATTTAGTTTGAGTGCTTACCTGGTCTGTGCTATGCTTTTATACATAAGAACATATCCGCCATTTGTGAAATGACATGAAGCCGGTTCCTACAATTCATTGATGTCTAAAAAAAACTTTTTTTTTCCAGGCTCAATCTATTTTTTAACTGCAAAATAGTCGTCAGTAAGAATAATGAAAAAATAAAATGAGTATTGCTCCAGATACTACCAGTGGCGAATTCAGGGAACGTACAGGGCGGATCCAATCCCTTTTTCCCATTTGTTCGTCAAAAAAAGTATTAAGTCATGGTTTTCACGATTTATGATGTTTTAGCATAAAATTGTCCATTTTTTTATATTATTATTCGGTATCCAATCAATTTTATGAAATTACAACCCCCTTTCCAAAAATCCTGGATCCGACCCTAGCTATCCCTTGATCATTACGAAGCTTCCGTTCAAGATGCATAAATTTTTATGAAAGTTTGACAAAGCTTTTGATAAATAAAAAAATTAACCCCAGACGGTTTCTAACCATAAGTGAAAACAAGTCCCTTACTAGATAATTTTGATATATTTAAAAACAAAGATTAACGTTTAAGGATATTGACCATTATTAAACAATTTGTATCTAAAAGACAAATCATAATTTTGAATAAATTTTGGTTTAAAATAAATTTTGGTTTTGGTTTTGATTGTCCTCTGTGTAATTTTTACTGATGCCGAAATCTACCATTCAAAATATTGTAATACTTAGAATAACTGACATTTATTTAATCTAACAACCTGGAATTTACCAATTCAACTGCAGAAAGAAAGTTATTGACTCTATGAACATTAATTGGAACTGCAAATATTGTAACATTTGTATCTTTTAACTTTTTCTATTATTTTTGTTTAGCAATTGCCCCCTTCTACATGTTTACCAAACTTGATAACACATTTTTCATAAACCGTAAGGTGTCTGGCATTAATATTCTTATACCTGAAGTTTAAGTAAGGAAATATTTAAGATTTTTCTATTGGTCAAAACCATGTTTCTCGTTTCTCTGTGAACTGATCATGTAACCTCAGTAGGAAATATTTTTGTCGTTGCAAATAAATATTTTAAATGTCTAAAGTAGTCTTTAAGAGTAAGATATAAGTCATCGTGTTACTAATTTTATTAAAGCTTAAATGTTTATACCTAGAAAAGAATAGTCAATAGGAACTATATTGTTAACCAGTTCACTGCCGGAATTTAATATAAGTACTCCCGTCGTCTGCTAGTACTAGTTACTGCAAGAACTTTGGAACAAGTCTAGTTATAAAGTTTCAAGCTTCTATCTATAAAGTTTAATAAAGGAGAAGTTAAGATATTTAATTGACAGGAATTTTAATGTCCATTTTATATTTATTTCGAAATGTGCCATTTTTCTTGACAGGTTCCTATTTTGTCCGACATTTTCCTGTCAGTCCTTACAGGGTTCTCATTGGCCCTCAAGGATCCAAGGCTAGATCCCTTAATTTTATTGGATTTCAGGAATCTCCAAAAAGTATAAGGCTCTGCTCAATGAAATGGCAGATAACTAGTTAGCTCAAGTCTAACTGCTGACTAGTAAGCTTAACAAAATTTGCCATATTTTATTCAATTTGATCATTACCAGACCAAGAATAGCCAAGCAGGTCAATATACTTAAATCCATAATAAGATGAAATATTTTAAGGAAAAGTAAACGTAGCGGCAGTTATCCCCCAACACACTGAGGGACCTAAAACATCCCGAATATGATGATTACTAAGGCGTCTGCAATTGTGTATATTTGTATATGTAAGTCAATATTATATTCGTTATAAATTGCATTTTACAACTCAACAATGGATGATAATGAGTGTATTGCCTGGGATCCATTCGTCTTCGGAGTTAGAAAACCCAAAATGCAGCATATTCCTGACGAGAGTACAATAGGCCCTACAATTGTCAACAGGCCATTCCACAATTACTCGGCCTGTGGCTACGGTTTGTTACAAATTTGTTACATCATCAGAAATTTATAAAAATATATAAGACTTTTCAAAAAATTGACATGCAGTATGGGTTTTACTCATTGTTGAATGCCGTTTTGGGATCTATTAACCTCTACTTCATTTTGTTCTCTGGTGGAGAGTTGTCTCACGGACAATCATTTATATACCACATCCTCTTATTTTATTATGTCTTGGAATAAATTCAATCAGAGGTTCACCTAGCTATGAAACCAGATTTAATCCATTATTTTCTACATACGGTAACGCCTGTACCAAGTCAGGAATATGACAGTTGTTTTCCATTCGTTTGGTATGTTTGAGCTTTTGATTTTGCCATTTGATAGGGGACTTCCCGTTTTCAATTTTCCTTGGAGTTCGATATTTTTGTTGTTTTACATATTTGGTGGTGGTGGTGGTGGTGGTGGTGGTGGTGGTGGTGGTGGTGGTGGTGGTGGTTGGGGGGTGGGGGGGGGGGGGCAGTTTGTAATACTTCTGTTCATGGTTTGTTTTAAGACTTTCCCTAATTTCATAAATGTCATTTGTGTTACAATAAAAAGCCATATCTAATATCATATTTGTTCTTCTTTTTAGAATTTCGCAAATGTTTTGTAACAGTTCGAATATAACAATACGATAAGTCTTTTCTGTTTGATGTGCGCGCTATACGGACGGATGACCTTAACATCTCAAAGTCTGAAAACTTTTTAAATAAAAAATAAGGATATGGAGTATGACTGCCAATGCAACAATTCCTTCCATCAACGCAATATTCTGACCAAACCATCTACGACGATATTCTTTTTGAACAACCGAAATAAGATTAAATTATCATATAGGCCAAACAAAAAAAATATTGGCTTGTTTCGTACCTCTTGACAGTATATAATACCATATAGGCCAAACAAAATAATATTGGCCTGATTCGTACCTCCTGCCTGTAAATGATATCTTGTAGTCACACCAAAAAATATTGGCCTGTTTCGTACCCTCTGGCAGTATATAATATCATATAGGCCAAGCACAAAAGTATTGGTCTGTTTCGTTCCTCCTGTCAGTAAATAATATCATATAGGCCAAACAAAAAAAAATATTGGCCTGTTTCGTACCTCCTGCCAGTATTTAATATCATGTAGGCCAAACAAAAAATATTGGCCTGTGTCGTACCTCCTAACAGTAAATTATATCATGTAGGGCAAACAAAAAAAATATTGGCCTGTGTCGTACCTCCTGGCAGTCTATAATATCAAGTAGGTAAAACAGTTATATATATTCATATATTTAATATAGACTATATAGGAGAAAGTTTTGGATATTAGATGTGCTTACCAAAAATGCCTGTAATTCATGTGGCGGTTGTCGTATGCTGCACATCATACTAATTGTTTTTCGTTTATTGTTTTGTGCATAAATCATGGCGTTAGTTTTCTCGTTTGAATTGAATTACATTTGTCATTTCTGGGCCTGTTATAGCCTGCTATGCGGTATTTGTGTTGCTCATTCTTGAAGGCCGTACGGTGAAGTATTGTTGCTAACTTCTACGTCATTGGTGTTTTGTGGAGTGTTCATACCAATTTTCGTATTTTTAAATAACCAAAAAATTTCAATACGCATGAACATTTAGTTTATGTAAAGGAAATCACGAATTCACCAACATTCCAACTGACTTCATTTTCAGAAATACTGGCTTCCGAAGCTACACGAATCACCTTACAAATATAGATTTATTTCGTCTTCAAGTCATTGTTCCACTACTAAATTGTCTATTCTACTTACTAGTACACTTGGTACAATCAAAAACCTGATAATAAATTATATACCACTTTGCCTCATATTCTTATTAAGAAAAAATTCACACACCTAATTAAATGGGCATTTAAAAAGTCGGAATGCGAATACATATGTTCAAACCCTTTTAGATCATTTTTCAGTAGCAACAAACAAAAGAGCTATGTCAATAGGACATGCTTTGATACTATATCTGCCCTTGAATTTTTTACTTGATAACATTTTTGTTCGCTTTGGAGATTCCGTATATCGTCAAGTTGTCGGAATTTCAATGGGGACTAACTGTGCACCACTTATTGTGGACCTGTTTTTGTATTGTTATGAGTTACAATTTATGACTAAAATCAGCAAAGACCCATCGAAACAACATCTGATACAAAAATTTAACAATACTTTTAGATATTTGGATGATATATTGGCTCTCAATAATGACGAAATCAGTATGCATACTAAAGAAATGTATCCTGTTGAACATACTTTAAATAAAGCTAATACTAACAATGACCACTGTCCTTTCCTCGTTCTTGATATCTATATCATTAACGGGAAGCTTAATACAAAAATTTATGATAAAAGAGATGATTTTTTATTTCCTATCGTTAATTATCCATTTTTAGATGGTGACGTTCCCTTGTCACCATCTTATAGCGTTTATATATCTCAACTTGTACGATTCGCTCGTGTATGTAACAACGTATTAGATTTTAGCGAAAGAAATTTATGTATTACTGAAAAATTATTACACCAGGGTTTTCGATATCATAAACTAGTCAAAACATTTACTAAATTTTATCATCGGTATAAGGACATCATTTGTAAATATAACTCAACATGCAGACATCTTATACGTTCGGGTATTTCACATCCAATCTTTTACGGTAATATTCTTTACAAAGCACAAAAATGTCAGTATTCATCTCAAAAGCTAACAAAACCTTTAAACAGACTTATTAAGAAGGGATACAGTTACGATACTGTTGTCAGGTCATTAAAGATTGCATATTTTGGCTTTAATATTGATTCACTTATAGGGTCTTTGCATCGGAATTAAACATATTTATTCTAAAACCAGTTGTTGGCATGACACGACACGGGTTATGTTTTTCTCATATTTTTTTATGACGGTATACTACTAAACCCCTAACAGGAGGGATTGTGCCTGATATTCATATGATGAAGACATAATCTTTCAATCAGTTTAATTGAGGTCTGGAGCTGGCATGTCAGTAACTGCTAGTAGTCTGTTGTTATTTATGTTTTATTGTCATTTTGTTTATTTTCTTTTGTTTCCTATTCTGACATCGGACTCGGACTTCTCTTGAACGGAGTTTTACTGTGCGTACTGTTGTACGCTTGTTTTTCCTACATTGGCTAGAGGTAAAGGGGGAGGGTTGAGATCTCAAAAAAACATGTTTAACCCCGCCGCATTTTTGCGCCTGTTCCAAGTCAGGAGCCTCTGGCCTTTGTTAGTCTTGTATCATTTTTAATTTTAGTTTCTTGTGTATAATTTGGAGTTTAGTATGACGTACATTATCACTGAACTAGTATACATATTTGTTTAGGGGCCAGCTGAAGGACGCCTCCGGGTGCGGGAGTTTCTCGCTGCGTTGAAGACCCATTGGTGGCCTTCGGCTGTTGTCTGATCTATGGTCGGGTTGTTGTCTCTTTGACACATTCCCCATTCCCATTCTCAATGTTATGCAAGCAGGAAACACAACCATATTTTTGTTTGCCCTTGTATATTTTGTATTCTCCTGAACAAGGCTAAATAAAATCATTGTAATTGTAATTATAGGCACCCGTACGGCTTTCAACTATGAATTGTATGTTTATCTAATCATTGGTTGATTTTGCCGTCATGGCTCCCAGACTTTACAAATTCGACATTCACTAAAACAAATTGAAAAAAAAAATTCCTTCCATCAACGCAATATTCTGACCAAACCATCTACGACGATATTCTTCTTGAACAACCGAAATAAGATTAAATTTTCATATAGGCCAAACAAAAAAATATTGGCTTGTTTCGTACCTCCTGACAGTATATACTACCATATAGGCCAAACAAAAAATATTGGCCTGTGTCGTACCTACTAGCAGTATATAATATCATATAGGCCAAACACAAACTATTGGCCGGTGTCGTACCTCCTGGCAGTATATAATATCATATAGGCCAAACAAAATAATATTGCCCTGATTCGTACCTCCTGCCTGTAAATGATATCTTGTAGTCAAACCAAAATATATTGGCCTGTTTCGTACCCTCTGGCAGTATATAATATCATATAGGCCAAGCACAAAAGTATTGGTCTGTTTCGTTCCTCCTGTCAGTAAATAATATCATATAGGACAAACAAAAAATATTGGCCTGTTTCGTACCTCCTGCCAGTATTTAATATCATGTAGGCCAAACAAAAAATATTGGCCTGTGTCGTACCTCCTAGCAGTAAATTATATCATGTAGGACAAACAAAAAAAATATTGGCCTGTGTCGTACCTCCTGGCAGTCTATAATATCAAGTAGGTAAAACAGTTATATATATTCATATATTTAATATAGACTATATAGGAGAAAGTTTTGGATATTATATGTGCTTACCAAAAATGCATGTAACTCATGTGGCGGTTGTCGTATGCTGCACATCATACTACTTGTTTTTCGTTTATTGTTTTGTGCATAAATCGTGGCGTTAGTTTTCACGTTTGAATTGAATTACATTTGTCATTTCTGGGCCTTTTATAGCCTGCTATGCGGTCTTTGTGTTGCTCATACTTGAAGGCCATACAGTGACGTATTGTTGCCAACTTCTACGTCATTGGTGTTTTTGTGGAGTGTTCATACCAATTTTTGTATTTTTTTATATAACCAACAACATCCATACGCATGAACATTTAGTTAATGTAATGCAGCTATGCAAGCAGGAAACACAACTATATTTTTGTTTGCCCTTGTATATATTGTATTCTCCCGAACAAGGCAAAATAAAATAATTGTATCTTCATCAATCGATACTATTGTGGGATATTTATAAATGTGATATGTCGTGTTTTTTACACTCTATGATCTTCGGATTGAAATCCTATCGAAAGAAATAAGACACAAAGGATACTGTTGAAAAATTTGTAATAATTCAACTATACGTATTCAATTGTAGAAATTGTTAGAATAGTCTGACATTTTTACAGTTTATCATATGCTCTCCACATATGCACACAGGAGAGAGAGAGAGAGAGAGAGAGAGAGAGAGAGAGAGAGAGAATACAATCTTACTTGATACTAATGAACAAAAGTATATACATTTTGTATTAAATGAAAATAAAATAATTATAAATTGCATGCCCTTTTTTGGATTCATTTTAAATCCACATTCAAACCCAAACATTTGAAAACCAGCAGCTCCTTTCACAAATAATCTTACGAGTAAAATCATTCGTAAATCATGAACATTTAGGAAAAACTTACGATCAATCTAAAAATTTAAAAGGGTGTCATCAGGAACGTTCAAATCCAAACATTTGAAAGTCAGGTACGTCATTCAGAATGTTCATACCCAAACATTTGAAAGCCGGGGACGTATAAATTCGAAGAAACGTTGGAAGCTGTGCGATCAAGGGGACTTGGACAGTAAAGCCAAATTCTCCAAAGAGTTGAAAAGTATAGTTTAGTTGTAACAGAAAATATGTTATAAAAAATATAGAGATCAAAATAATTTGAAATTTTGGAATTAGTTATCAAAGGTACCAGGATTATAATTTAATACGGCAGACGCGCGTTTCGTCTACATAAGACTCATCAGTGACGCTCAGATCAAAATAGTTATAAAGCCAAACAAGTACCAAGTTGAAGAGCATTGAGGAACCAAAATTCCAAAAAGTTGTGCCAAATACGGCTAAGGTAATCTATTCCTGGGATAAGAAAATCCTTAGTTTTTCGAAAAATCCAATGTTTTGTAACAGGATATTTATAAAAATGACCATATAATTGATATTCATGTCAACACCGAAGTGCTGAATACTGGGCTGGTGATACCCTCGGGTACGAAACGTCCACCAACAGTGGCACCGACCCAGTGGTGTAATGGAAGAGTTACAAAATCGGTCTAAGGTTCGAAAATAAGATGTAATATGTAGGATTTGTTTATTCATTGAAAATAAGATTTTCCGATTTCCAATATGAATATATATATATATTTTCAAACAATGATCTGCAAGTTTGGTGGCCTGCTTGTCCTTGAGAGTATCCCCAGATCAGTAGTAAGTACTTCGATTCTGACGGGATTTATAACATACTCCGCTGACAATTCAGAAATGATAAAGAAAAACTATAGTTCGATTTACCTCAGTCATAGTCGATTTCAGATGAAATTATTTATATTGTTTAGGTCATACAACTATTCACGTATTCAAATAACTATAAAGATATAAGCAGCTGTGGTATGAGTGTCAATGAGACAACTCTCCATCCAAGTCAAAATTTATAAAACTAAACCATTATAGGTCAAAGCACGGCCTTTAACACAGAGCCTTGTCTCCTTACTACCACCTTTAATCTCCGTACACCTACCGTGTATCACAGTACCACCACCGTGTATCTCCGTACCACCACCGTGTATCTCCGTACTACCACAGTGTATCTCCGTACTGCTACACATGTATCTCCATACTACCACCCTGTATCTCCGTACTACCAACGTGTATCTCCGTAGTACCACCGTGTATCTCCGTACTACCACCGTGTATCTCCGTAGTACCACCGTGTATATCCGTATTTCCACCGTGTATCTCAGTACTACCACCGTGTATCTCCGTACTACAACCGTGTATCTCCGTACTACCACCGTGTATCTCTGTACTACAACACGAGTATCTCCGTACAACCATTGTGTATTTCCGTACTGACAGTGTCCCCGTGCTACCACCGTGTATCTCCGTACTACCACCGTTTGTATCTACTGTTACTAATATGATAAAAAAAGAAAGGGAACATTTCGAGAGATATTGAAGGGAATCTATCAAGATTGAAGAACGGCAAACATAAAGATAAAGCAAGGGGACATAATTGAAAAAGGAAAAAGGATTATTTCTAGAGAAAAAGAGAGGCATCATTTCGGGAGATAATGAAGGGAATCGATTCAGATATTAGAACAGGAAACTTAAAGAGAGAGGAATAAAGGAAAGTGGACATATCGGGTAAAAGGAAGGACAACATTAGGCCTTACGGTCATACAAATTTCGAGCACAATTATCGTACTAAAACATTGGATTTGGTGTTTCCAGCACAAGTTTTATACTCCGAGTACTGAGTACAGTTTTATGACAGAGAGGTCAAATGAAAGGGAGGAGGCTACATTGAGAGGACACGAAAGGGAATATATCTGATGATGATGACCGGGAATATAGTGAGAGACAAATAATGGAATTTGCAAGCGATTTTGTTATGATAATAAAGCACCAATAATGTCACATCATGATGACAAAGTATTTCATTAATTACGATAGACATTTATTATTTAGTTTCTTATCCGAATGTTTACAATAAATTGTAAGATGTATGCTGTTCGCGTGATCTTCAAAAATACTTAAAAGCTAAAACGATTTGATTAAAGTTGAAGTCTAAGACGTCCCAATCCTCTATAAGTGTCTAGTTTGTCCTACAACCGCCCAGGGTCGTCATCTATAGAGTGTATATACACATAGTCCTCTGTGTACTTTGTGGTCGAATTCCAAACGCACTTCATTTACTTCTTTAATTTTAAAGAGCGGTCTCTTTGAAGGCTTAGTTTTAATCCCTTTAATACAAAGTGTAATATTTTGTTTTCTTCTTTGAACTCAACATAAACTAACAACACTACATCTGTTTGAAGATTTGGATAAAGTTTCTTCAAATGACTACATTTAAAACTTATTGTTGGTGCAAGGTAACCCCTTTTATATTGTTAAGACCATATGGAGTTTCCTTCTTTGATTTCAATAAAACAAACTGTCTATATCATTGCTCGGACCGTGTCTCTACTTTTAAATTTGGTCTATTAATTTACGACAGAAAACCACAGTGGCTACTCGCACGTGTTTGGGAAACAATATGTTGGTCTTAATCGAGAATTAATATCACAAGGAGATCTTAGTTCTTAACTTTACGGTCAAATGAAACTAACTTTTGATAAAAGTCTTCGATCGTCCAAACTGTTATATAATAGTATTATATTTTTAAAGGAAGAAACTTATGTGGATGTGTTTATCTGTATTCTTTCATGTTTTAACAATGTTCTCTTCTTTATATTTTAGTAACCAAATTATTCTCGTTTCTTTAAACTCATCTGGCATAAAAGGCCATGTGAGCTTTTACTTGGCGTCTGTCGTGGTCTTTCGTCGTAAAATTTAAAAAAAAATCATTTCCATTGAAACTGCTGAGCCAAATGCTACCAAACTTAACCTGTTCCTAAGGATATCTAGTTTAAAAATTGTACACAGGGACATCTTCAGAAAAATTGGCTCACCCATTTTGGAGTTATTGCCAATGAAATGTCCATGTTTTAGTAAATTTTAAAGTTTTTGGCTCACATCTCAAAATTTTAGGCTGAATGGCAAATGTGACATAAGTAGAATTGACCTGCAGGTCTGTCTTCTGCGCAAATTTTTAGAAAAATCAAACTAATTAATTTGGAGGTACTGTTCCTGAAATGTCATTTTTTGCAAATTTCGCTGTTTTTGCTTATTATCTTGAAAATATACCCTCACGACACTTACCAAAGAGGAAATCCTGGATAATCATAGGTCTGTTCTATGTTCCTTTGGAATTTCAACCAAAGATGAAGAACTGGATCTTCCATCACTGTATTGGATACCTAAACTACATAAGTGTCCTTACAAACAACGGTATATTGCTGGGTCTTCCAAGTGCTCCACGAAACCTCTTTCTAAATTATTAACATCTATTTTATCAGCAATCAAAGCCGGGCTCCAAAGTTATTGTGAAACTGCCTATTCTAGAGGTGGCGTGGCGTGAATCAGATGTGGATACTAAAAAATTCCAAAGATCTTTTAGAGCACATACAATCTAAGACTCTCTCATCTTGCAATAGTATTAAAACATTTGACTTTTCTACACCTTACACAAGTATTCCCCATTCCAAACTAAAAGACAAATTGAAAGAGTTGGTATTACTTTGTTTCATTAAAAAGAATGGCGAACGTAGATACAAGTATCTTGTCTTGGGGAGGGATAAATCCTACTTTGTAAAGAATCACTCTGATTCAAACAAAAAATTCTCTGAAACTGACATTATCAAGATGCTTGATTTCTTGATTGACAACATATTTGTTACGTTTGGAGGACGTGTTTTTCAACAGACTGTCGGAATTCCAATGGGAACCAATTGTGCACCTCTTCTTGCCGACTTGTTTCTTTATTATTATGAGGCTGACTTCATACAGGAACTTCTTAGGAAGAAAGATAAGAAGTTAGCAATATCCTTTAACTCTACGTTCCGCTATATAGATGATGTTCTCTCACTAAATAATACAAAATTTGGTGACTATGTTGAACAAATCTATCCCATCGAACTAGAGATAAAGGTTACTACAGATACAGTTAAGTCTGCCTCATATCTTGACTTACATCTAGAAATTGACAATGAGGGTCGGTTGAAAACAAAAATTTACGACAAAAGAGATGATTTCAGCTTCCCAATTGATAACTTTCCATTTCTATGTAGCAACATTCAAGCAGCGCCTGCATACGGAGTATATATCTCCCAATTGATACGATATTCCCGGGCTTGTGTTTCCTATAATGATTTCCTTGATAGAGGATTGCTGCTCACAAGGAAGCTATTAAGCCAAGAGTTCCAAATGGTGAAGCTGAAATCATCCCTTCGTAAATTTTACGGACGCCATCACGAGTTGGTTGAACGTTATGGAATAACCGTTTCACAGATGATACCGGATATGTTCCTTATGTCGTAACTACAATACCCTTCCCTTTTCACGAATATGACTTACCGAATTAGACTATTTACCGGATTTGAAATAACATAAGCAACACGACGGGTGCCACATGTGGAGCAGGATCTGCTTACCCTTCCGGAGCACCTGAGATCACCCCCAGTTTTTGATAGAGTTCGTGTTGCTTAGTCTTTAGTTTTCTATGTTGTGTCATCTGTACTATTATTTGTCTGTTTGTCTTTTTTTTTTACCATGGCGTTGTCAGTTTGTTTTCGATCTATGAGTTTGACTGTCCCTCTGGTATCTTTCGTCCCTCTTTTATAAATAGAGAGAAATTTTAAAGAGTAAGAATGACCAGAACAGTGAGATCCATAAATAAGTCAAATGGACGAATTGTCAATTGACCCCGTAAATGAGTTATTGCCCAAGACAGACTAATTTTACTGGTTTTATAGAAACTATTATAAAAGATCAAGAGAAATAGTAAAACGCAAAAGTGTATAGCAAATAAGATCAACAAATAAGTCAACATGGACGAATTGTCAATTGGCCCCTTAAAAGAATTATTACCCTTGAAAAATGGTTGTTATCTATTGTTTAGCTGATCGGGCCCGAAGGGCCCCATGTGAGCTTATGCCATCACTTGGTGTCCGTCGTCGTCTGTCGTCATCTGTCGTCGTCGTCGTCGTCTGTCGTCGTCGTAAACTATTTTAATAATCTTCTCCTCTGAAACTACTGGGCCAAATACCTTCAAACTTAAACTAAATGTTCCTTATGGTATCTAGTTTGTAAATTGTATCCGAAGTTTTGATCCATCAACAAACATGGCCGCCATGGCAAAAAAAAGAACATAAGGGTCAAATGCAGTTTTTGGCTTATATCTCAAAAATAAAGCATTTAGAGCAAATCTGACAGGATAACAATGTTTAATAGGTCAAGATCTATCAGCCCTGAAATTGTCAGACGAACCGAACAACCCATTGTGGTTGCTGCCACTAAATTAGTAATTTTAACGAAATTTTGCAGTTTTGGATTATTATCTTGAATATTATTGAAGATAAAGATAAACTGTAACAGTAAAAATGTTCAGCAAAGTAAGATGTACAAAAAAGTTAATATGGCCAAAATTGTCAATTGACCACTTAAGGAGTTATTGCCCTTTAAAGACAATTTTACACAATTTGTTCATCATGTTTGCTAACTTTTAAAAATCTTCTCTCCTGAAACTACCCGGCCTAATACTTCTAAACTTTAACTGAATGTTCCTTAGGGTAACTGGTTTATAAATAATATCTGAGGTTTTGATCCATTAACAAACATGGCCGCCATGGCTAAAAATAGAACATAGGGGTCAAATGCAGTTTTTTGCTTTTATCTCAAAAACTATAGCAGTTAGAGCAAAAGTGACGAAGTTAAAGTGATGAATAAGTCAAGATCTACCTGCAATGAAATTTTCAGACCAATTGGACCACCCATTGTAGGGTTACTGTCCGAAATAGTTTATTTTTATGAAATTTTACTGTTTTTTGGTTATTATCTTTAATATTATAATAGACAGAGAGAAAGTGTAAATGGCAAAAATGTTCAGCCAAGTAGGATCTACAAATAAGTCAAATGATCAAAATAGTCAATTGACTCCTCATGGAGTTATTACCCTTCAAACGTTTATTTTTTACATTTTTTCTTGCAAGTCTATTACTTTTTCAAAAATCTTCTTCTCTGTAACTACTGGACCAAATACTTCCAAACTTAAACTGAATGTTACTTAGGTTATCTAGTTTGTAAATTGTATCCGAAGTTTTGATCCATCAACAAACATGGCCGCCATGGCTAAAAATAGAACATAAGGGTCAAATGCAGTTTTTGGCTTATATTTCAAAAACTAAAGCATTTAGAGCAAATCTGACAGGATAACAATGTTCAATAGGTCAAGATCTATCAGCCCTGGAATTTTCAGACGAACCGAACAACCCATTGTTGGGTTGCTGCCACTAAATTGGTAATTTAAAGGAAATTATATCTCAAAAACTACAGCAGTTAGAGCAAAAGTGAAAGGTTGTTAAAGTGATAAATGTGTCATGATCTATCTGTTATGAAATATTCAGACAAGTTCAACAACCCATTGTTGAGTTACTGTTGGAAATAGTTTATTTTTATCAAATTTTACTGTTTTCGGTTATTTTCTTTAATATTATAATTGATAGAGAGAAAGTATAAATGGCAATAAATGTTTAGCTAAGTAAGATCTACATATAAGTCAACACGATCAAAATAGTCAGTTGACCCCTTAAGGAGTTATTGCTCCTAAAACTTTTTTTTTTTTTACATTTTTTGTGAAAGTCTAATCACTTTTTCAAAAATCTTGTTCTTTGAAACTACTTGACCAAATAGGTCCGTGTATATTTGCGTCCATTCGTTTTTCATTTTGAAATATCAAAAACAAAAAACAAAAAACGAGAGTGTTTTCATTTTTCGTTTTTGATTTCTCAAAAACCAAAACGAAAAACAAAAGTGTTTTCATTTTTCGTTTTTGATTTCTCTAAAACCAAAACGGAAAACGAAAGTGTTTTCATTTTTTGTTTTTGATTTCTCTAAAACCAAAATGAACATCAAAAGTGTTTCCGTTTTTCGTTTTTGATTTCACTAAACAAGAATTTTGTATTTAATTTTAATTATTTCTCGTTTTATAATGTACAATGTTTTCCTTTCTTGTTTCACAGTCATTGATAGTAATATTGCCAATGTAAACATCCTGGTGTTCTTTCAATATAATGTAGACAAAATAGACCGCCTGACTTATGAATTGAACTACGGTGATAAATGAATCAAAGCCTTTCAAATTACCTTGTTTATATCTTTAATAAAAAAAAAAATTATTATATTTAAATATTAAACGAATCATAAATTTAAATTGTACAAGACAATATTATATAAAGATGGTACATATAAATAGATTGATTACAACATCACAATAACAAGGGAGGTTACTACTTTTTAAAACTTATAAGAAAACTATCCCGGTCGTTAAAGTATACATGCACAGTTACTGTGGTTATCAGATCTTTAATCGAAGATAATGTCGACGGATGCAAAAGACTTTATCAATCTGAACAATAAGGGTGCGTGATCTTTACTTTTAAATTTAGAAATGTTGATCTCAGATGATAAGAATTCATGACCAAGGTCCATTATACGAACATTCAGGACGATAATGTGTTTTGCTTGATCAATTGATTAAAAAACAAATTTCCGCAATTTCATAATTCAAACCGGGATTAGCATTCAATCATTTTGCCATTCGGAGCCTACTCGGTATTAGTTTTGCTTATTTTTGAAAGCTATATGGTGACCTTACCTAGAGCCTGGGTGTGGATGGGGGTTTACGGAATAGAGAATATAGGGAAAAAAATATGAATAATAGAGACAATGGACCAAGAAATAAAAAAAAAATAGAATAATGAGGTGTTAAAATATAAAGAGAACAGAATAATTGGCAAAAAGTATAAAGAAATAAAGAATAGAGAAAAATGGCCTGAAACACTGATTAAAGAATAGAGAAAATCGGCATAGAATATCAAAGAATACAGAAATGAAGAACCCCGTATCCAGACCATCATACTAGTTGCCTAAACCAACGTTATTTTTTCTCCGGTAGATTGTTATTGGTTATCATACGTTTTCTTTTTATTTCTATGCCTATCAATTAAGACATGAGCTTTCATAATTTGCCAGCTTTTTACATTATAAAAAAAGACTAAGCCGAACATCACTCTGGATTTTTTCTCAAGTGGACCTCAGCTACCTACCCTACCACACCATTACCGAAAAGTTAATAAAAAAAATCTACGGCAATACTAGGTGCAAAGGAAATTTGGGTAGCTGAAGTCTACTGGAGAAAAAAATCCAGGGTGTTGTTCGTCTCAGTTTTTTTTTAAGTAGGTACAAAGTTGGGGTCCGCGGACACCCAACCCCACCCTTACCGAAAATTTAATAAAAAAATTTCTAAGGCAATACTTTTGTCCGCACTAAGACAAAGGGAAGCTTAGTAGCTGAGGTCTACAGTAGAAAAAACACAGGGTATTTTTCGGCATAGTTTTTTTTTCTAAAGTAGGTCCAAAGTTTAGGTCAGATACCCTACCCAACCCTTACCGAAAAGTTAACAAACAAAAATTCTATGGCAATACTTTTTTCCGCACTAGGTGCAAACGTAAGCTAGAGATCTAGCGCCTACTTGATCAAAATTCCCAGTTTGGGTATAGCACGGATTATTTTTTAAAGCTAATAAATAATTTCCTTACCCACCATACTTTGAGTACAAAAAATAAACCTTTCGTCCAATCATAAGTAAGCGAAATCCACTGTTTCAGAAGTAGAATGTCTGTCAAAACAGTTTTGTGTGGCAAAAAAAATAGTTAAAGCACGAGTGCAACTTTTTTTTTTCTAATGCAGAACAATTGTTCTTTTCATGAACTATTTGGGATGCCGAGAATATAGAAAGCTATTTCACACAATAGTGCAATTTTGCCAACATTTGAAATGTAAAGCGTGCAGCACGCTGTGTGATGTATTGAAAGCGATTTATATAATTAATGAACAAGAAATGAAATTTTGAAATTCATTGAATAGTGTCTTTGACTGCTTAATTATATATTAAAAACTGATAATATAGTGGTTATATATTAATAAAAAACATTTGAAGTACGTTTGAATCTTATGCAACATTTGGGTTTATATAAACATCTGAAAACTTGCTGCTAGCGAAGTGGCGCTGCTAGCGAGTGGCTGCTTGCTTGAACCTGGTCTCACAAACTCCGCATTTTCATTCACGTCTTCACATTACAGGTTTCAATAAACGTTTAGTAAATTATGTCAATGTGAAGAAAATGACCCGTATTTTGCCAACAACTGGTTTTAGAATTAATTAGTTTATTTCCGATGCAAAGACCTTATAAGTGAATCAATATTAATACAAAAATATGTCATCTTTAATGATTCCTCATGGGGTTTTTGATTATGTGATTACTTGACCGTTTTTTTTGTTGTTATTATGTGATTACTAGAACAAATATTTCATGATTATTTGATTATCTAGGACTGTATTTTAGATTAATTGATTACCAAGTTTAAACAATAAATTTGTGTGTATAGCATACATATAAAATTTGGCTTGAAAGACGTTATTTTTTTTCGAATTGCTCCGCTCGGTAAAATTGTTAAGAATTAAGTCCGAAGATTGAACGCGTTTGTCCAGTGATCTTATTAAAATTCATACAAAAAAGTTATATAAGTATAACGAAATCAGAGATATATCTTTTAATTAGATTGGTTCGTCTAATTTAGTATTTTTATCTGAAATAAATTTACTAACTTCTTTAATAAAGGATTTGAACAAGAATGTGTCCATAGTACATGAATGCCCCACTCGCACTATCATTTTATATGTCCAGCGGACCGTAAATTGTGGTCAGAACTCTAATTTGGCATTAAAATTAGAAAGATCATATCATATGGAACATGTGTACTGAGTTTCAAGTTGATTGGACTTCAACTTCATCAAAAACTACTTTGACCAAAAACATTAACCTGAATCGGAACAGACGGATGAACGGAAGAACAAACGGACGCACAGACCGAAAAACATAATGCCTATAAATGGGACATACATTCATAAAATGTGCTGAAATTGAATGAAGGTCTTGTAAATCTCAATTAGACCATAACAGGCATATCCAAATAAAGTTCCCTGAAGTCACAAACAACTTCCCTCACTTGTAGATCTATTTTCACTACTTCTGCAATATTGTATTTATCAATAATAATATAAATAGAAATTGTATGCAAAACGATCAGAGTAAACTTGTCAATCCTTTAAATAAACTTATTTTAAACGGTTACCAATTGAACACTGTAAATAGATCTTTGAACATTGTTTTTATTGGTATAAATATTAATTTTGATATCAGTAACTTAAAATTATACTACATATTATTGTTATACACATCAAGGTACTACAATCTGTTGAGACCTTTGATTTGGCATTGCAGCATTGCACAAGGTCATGTCTTTCTCTGACTGTTAATGACGTCTTTACACTAAATCCATTGGATGTTGGATGTGTACTGATTGATATTTTAGTCTTAGATACATGATTTTTGCATTAGTTGTTATTGGCTTTAAACTAGCTGTCAGATCTGTACTTTGTGTCCTTTTTTGTTTGTTAAGGATGTATAAATACCCTGCCACGTCCCGTCTGTGCTTTTGTTAGATGTTTTTTTCTGTTTTGTATCGATCTGATATGTTAAGACCTTTTCAACTGATTTTTATAGTTTGTTCTTATGTTGTTCTGTAACAAAACTCGTCCCAGGTTAACGGGAGGGTTGAGCCCTCACTTGCATGTTTAACCCCGCCATATACTGTATGTGCCTGTCCCAAGTTAGGAGCCTGTAGTTCAATGGTTGTCGTTTGTTGATGTCTTTCATATTTGTTTTTCGTTTTATTGTGTTATAAATTAGGCCGTTTTTTCTCAACTGAACTGTTTCATATTTTTCATGTCAGAGCCTTTCATAGCCGACTATACCAACTATACCCTACTGTTTTTTTTTCTCATTGTTGAAGGTGGTACGATTGCCTATATATAATTGCTTACATCTACTTTGAACTTTGGGAATAGTTGTCACATTGGCAATCATACCACATCTCCTTATTAAAATGTTGAGGGGGGAAAGGGGGGGGGTCGAAATTTGTATTTCTTAGGAGAGTTCCAATGTTTTCCTCCCAGGTCACCCAGTTTTAATTGAATATTTTCTCATTTTGCTGTGCCCTTGGATTTTTGTTGAAGGCCAACCAGAGCTTACTGCCTGTTGGTGGGTAGTTGAAGACCATATGGTAAGCTCTAGCTGTCTTTTTGTGTATTGTATATGGTGATTTGGTGATGTCTTCATGCCATTTTCCCATTACTTTATATAGACAGCTTATCAGTCAACCATATCTACCAAAGACGACAAATGATGGCCAAAGCTCTCCTGGCCTTTTGTATATTCAGGCGAGAAACAAGATAAACGGACTTGGCTTGGTATAAACATGTATATTTAGTAAATTCGTATAAATTCAAGTCAAATTAATATTTCAAAACAACATAAAAATATAAAAGTGTAAACTAAATTTTTTTTTGATAAATCTTGAAAATATTATTGTGTTTGTGTGTGGCCATGGATAAAGGCATGTTTTTCAGTCTGGGTTAAAAAAAAATATTGACTTCGGGTACAAATCCCTGCCCCACCACAGAGAATCAAATGGTTGCTTCCTTTGGAACAATAGAGATTGAAGATGTTGAGAATGAAGATCAAGTAATAATTTTATGTTTTGCGGCGACGTTAAAGGAACACCAATCAGTCACTCGATCTTTATGACTATGGCTTCAGTTGTAAAATATTCCTTGTTGTAAAAGTTCCTTTTCTGCTTTGTGTAGACTTATTAAGACTTGGAATAGATCTACGATGACTAATGAACGGTCGTGTATGGTTTGGCAATTTTACATGCCTACCGATAATAAAATTGACAATGGAAATGGGGAATATGTCAAAGAGACAACAACCCGACCAAAGAGCAGACAACAGCCGATGTCCAGATATGATACGATGCTACCGGACATAGAAAAAACTGTCCTTTTTTCATGGAAAATTAAACTGTTACAGTATATTAAAGAATACAAAACTAGCTCTCTTTTCTGTAAATACAAATAAAAAGCTGACATGGGTGAGATTAAAGCTAGAAATCCCAATCTCCCAATTCACTTAAAAAGACCATATATAGATTTAAGAAGATCTGGTATGAGTGCCAATGAGACATTTCTCCATCCAAGTCACACTTTGTAAAAGAAAAACCATTGTAGGTCAAAGTACGATCTTCGACACGGAGCCTTGGCTCACACCGAACAGCAAGCTACAAAGGGCCCCAAAATGACCAGTGCAAAACCATACAAACGGGAAAACTATGCAACGGTATAATCTATATAATAAACAAGAAACGAGAACACGTATGAATCACATCAACAAACGGCAACTACTGAACATCAGGTTCCTGACTTAGAACAGGTGCAAACAAATGCAGCGGGTTTAAACGTTTTAATAGGTACCAAATTCACTCTTATCCGAAACAATACTGTAACATATGACCTTTAATATTGAAGGGCTAAACTTGCATTGAGTCGTGTGTAGGCCCTAAAATAGAAAATAAAGAGATGTGCATGGGACAAAATCGCACACAATACATAGAAAAAAATACAAATTATCAATGAATAGGGCTTTTATTCCTGTTCTTCATCTTGAAAGTAGCTGGAGGGTCTTCAACGAGGAAAAGAACCATTAATACCTTGAAAACAACAGCCACACACTTGGCTACTAGTATGTGGATTACAATGTTTTGCTTTATCCTACACCCTGGATTTTTTCTCAAGAAGACCTCAGGTACCCAGCTTCCCTTTGCACCTAGTGCGGACAAAAGTATTGCCGTAGATTTTTTTTATTAACTTTTCGGTAATGGTGTGGTAGGGTGGGTAGCTGAGGTCTACTTGAGAAAAAATCCAGTGATGTTCGGCTTAGTCTTTTTTTATAATGTAATAAGCTGGCAAATTATAAAAGCTCATGTCTTAATTGATAGGCATAGAAATAAAAAGAAAACGTATGAAAACCAATAACATTCTACCGGAGACAAAATAACGTTGGTTTAGGCAACTAGTATGATGGTCTGGATGCGTATTTCTTCATTTCTGTATTCTTTGATATTCTATTCCATTTTTCTCTATTCTTTAATCAGTGTTTCAGGCACCTTTTCTCTATTCTTTATCATGTTTATTTCTTTATACTTTTTGCCAATTATTCTATTCTTTTTATATTTGAACACCTCATTATTCTATTTTTTTTTATTTCTTGGTCCATTGTCTCTATTATTTATATTTTTTCCCACTATTCTCTATTCCGTAAACCCCCATCCACACCCAGGCTCTAGTTAAGGTCACCATATAGCTTTTAAAAATAAGCAAAACTAATACCGAGTAGGCTCCGAATGGCAAAATGATTGAATGCTTATCCCGGTTTGAATTGTGAAATTGCGGAAATTTGTTTTTTAATCAACTGATCAAGCAAAACACATTATCGTCCTGAATATTCGTATAATGGACTTTGGTTATCAATTCTAATCATCTGAGATCTTTCTAAATTCAAAAGTAAAGATCACGCACCCTTATTGTTCAGATTGATAAAGTCTTTTGCATCCGTCGACATTATCTTCGATTTAAGATCTGATAACCACAGTGATGTGCGTGTATACTTTAACGACCGGGGTAGTTTCCCTTGTTATTGTGATGTTGTAATCAATCTATTTATATGTACCATCTTTATATAATATTATATTGTACAATCTAAATTTATGATTCGTTTAATATTCAAATATAATAATTTATTTTTTATTAAAGATATAAACAAGGTAATTTGAAAGGCTTTGATTCATTTATCACCGTAGTTCAATTCATAAGTCAGGCGGTCTATTTTGTCTACATTATATTGAAAGAACACCGGGGTGTTTACATTGGCATTATTTACTATCAATGACTGTGAAACAAGAAAGGAAAACATTGTACATTATAAAACGAGAAATAATTAAAATTAAATACAAAATTTTTATTCAGTGAAATCAAAAACGAAAAACGGAAACACTTTTGATTTTCATTTTGGTTTTAGAGAAATCAAAAACAAAAAATGAAAACACTTTCGTTTTCCGTTTTGGTTTTAGAGAAATCAAAAACGAAAAATGAAAACACTTTTGTTTTTCGTTTTGGTTTTTGAGAAATCAAAAACGAAAAATGAAAACACTCGTTTTTTGTTTTTTGTTTTTGATATTTCAAAATGAAAAACGAATGGACGCAAATATACACTCTCGTTTTTTGTTTTTTGTTTTTGATATTTCAAAATAAAAAACGAATGGACGCAAATATACACGGACCGTCCGTGTACATTCACGCCAATCATTTTTCATTTTAAGATGAAAAATAGATTTTGCAAATTGCTCTGCAACTTTTAAAGGTAGTTGGTTTGAAAAATGTAACAAAAATCTATTGAAGTCACTTTCGAAAAAAACATTTTCTCTATGAGATTTGAAAATTGTTATTTTCATGAAATTATATTTTTGATTTCACGAAGATATTGAAACAAATATCAATAAGTTTGTGTTAACAATGATTTTATTTTGTCAAAAGTGTAAAGATATTAAAACATTTGTATTTGCTTGTTTTAGAAAACAAAACATATTTCAATCTCATTCTTAAAAGCAAATATTGAAAATGCTGACCTTTAGCATTTTTCAATTTCATTTACAATATTGAAAAATGAAAAATGCTCTAACGTGGAGCATTTTTTCAATTCAACTTACAGTATTGAAAAATGAAAAATGCTCTAGTGTGGAGCATTTTTCAATTTGACTTCAAATATTGAAAAATGAAAAATGCTCCAACGTGGAGCATTTTTCAATTTGACGTTTGATATTGAAAAATGAAAAATGCTCCAATTTTTCATTTTTCATTTTGCTGTGCAATATTCAAATTTGAACAATTTTCATTATTTAAATGTCTAATAATGAGAACGAAATGTAATTTGTTTCAATATAGGCGTTTTAAATGTTTAAATTGGTGGCACTTTTTATTAAATGTTTTACTATTTCCGTTTTCTTTTTTCTTGTTTTAAGTGCAATATCTTGAAGATCTGTTTAAGGTGTGTGTGTGTGTGTGAACTATGTGCGGTATCAACAAATTCAGAACAAGAATGGTACACTGACAAGTACGATAATGACCACAAAAAATCATTCTTTCTTTTTATCTATATATCAAGCTGTCTTTGTAGCTACATGTTTATATTTCTATCAATCTGTCATTCATTGTTTCTATCTATCTGTCTATCTATCTGACTTTTGTTTATCTTTGTCTTTTCTTTCTTTGAATTGTCGGGGTTGAAATCTTTAATTTAGTTCTCTCGAAGTGAAGAAGTCACTTGTTAAAATACATGTACATGTACATGTTGTAAGAATGGAAGAACTTTTAGACCATCGATGTTTGATTCAACAAATGATACTTGACGGAAGAACACACCAAGACATTTCTCAACACTTGACTTCTTTAGGAATCAAGCATGTATCAGCGCGAACAATAAGCCGTTTTTGTTCTGAAAATGGAATTACTAGGCGATGCGGAGTAGACGCATTAAACCATATCGTGGCTGAACGTGTAAAACATGTTAGAAAAGAAGGAAAAATATTAGAATATAAGATATTGTCCATGTCAGTTTCTGTACATGTTCAAGGAGGAGGGTTCGCGGTGGAGTGGGGTGGGGAGAGATGGGTGTAGATGTTATATTATTTTGATCACTGTAGCAAAGAATATATCATAATTATGTGAATAGTATTTCAACAAACATAAAACAGTTCCCATGAAGTTCTGTTTTATGTACATTATATTACCTTTTATTCAATATGATTGTACATCTTTAATATGTGAAAGCAAAACGAGTATTATAGGACAAATATGTCGACACAAAAAATGGGTATCAGTCAGTGACAATCTTCTTTTGAAATAAAAAAGTAAAAAAAAAAAAAAAAACAGATCGACACAGATCGACACAAACGTATTCCGAACCATATACATCATGTTCATGGAAGATATACTAGTACTTACATTTAAAATATGATGTGCGCATAGTGTGTGTTATTTTCAGGTTGGACCCACATACGGTTTGAAAATGATGGCAGGCCATTTATCAAGCAAAGGAATCAACGTGTCTGAGGCTAGAGTTGGTAAAGCATCGGATCCAGATCTTTTCATAGGGGGGGGGGGGGGGGGGGGGGGGGGGCACTGACTGACCTAAGGGAGGCCGCTCCAGTCATGCTTCAGTGATTCCCTATTCTGATGGTTAAATGATGAAACCCCGGCGTTCATAACACTCTCCAAATCACACAATATTTTTAAGATGTAACATGTAAACCAATACAATACAATACAATATAATACAATACAATACAATACAATACAAAGTTTTTTTATTGCTAATTATGACGCCCAATAATTTGAGCAGTATATTTAAGTTCAATTTCATACAAGTGATTACATATTGATTATATTGATTATTAAAAAATTTAACAAAATCAAGTCTTTTTCACCAGAATAATTTCTACAGGAATAATATACATGATATGTATTGTTTTACAATATAATATACTAGTAGAAGGACAAACTACCGGCGACTAATGTATCTAGAATTAAATTTCTCTTTTTGAATTAAGTACACAATAATAAACTTACTTTTTTAATTATAACATTATCCTCAGATGACATTAATCATATTAATAATGATTTATTTGGGGGCTTTAAAAGTTATTTATATATTAAAAATATATAACACGGAAACAACACATGAACAGTGAAAAATAACTTTAGACAATGGAAATTGGAAATTGATAAAAATGGTTTCAAAAAGTGTAATATTAAAGTAATATTAATTTCATTCAAGAATGGTCGCATATATCATGTGAATTCTGTTTCGTTGTTATGAATGACACCAATTTGTCATCTACATTGGTAACCAGTATATACATCATTTTTATAGTTCATTCTTATGTTGTACTGTTATACCACTGTCCCAGATTAGGGGAGGGTTAGGATCCCGCTACCATGTTTAACCCCGCCACATTATGTATGTATGTGCCTGTCCCAAGTCAGGAGCCTGTAAATCAGTGGTTGTCGTTTGTTTATGTGTTACATATTTGTTTTTCGTTCATTTTTTTTTATATATAAATAAGTCCGTTAGTTTTCTCGTTTGAATTGTTTTACATTGTCATTTCGGGGCCTTTTATAGCTGACTATGCGGTATTTGCTTTGCTCATTGTTGAAGGCCGTACAGTGACCTATAGTTGTTAATTTCTGTGTCATTTTGGTCTCTTGTGGAGAGTTGTCTCATTGGCAATCATACCACATCTGCTTTTTTATATTAGAGATAAACGTCGTAATGTAACTAAACATCAGTAAGTAAAATATATTGGGATGCTAAAATATAAAGAATAGAGAAAGAATAATGAGAAAAATAAATAAAATGTAGAGAAAAGTCACATAACAATTTAAAGAATACAGAAATAAACAACACCCCCAATCCGGACTCTCATGGTATACACGAGAATCTGGATGGAGACGCAGAATATAGAATAATAGATAAAGACAGTAGAGAGTGATGCATTGCTATAAAAAGAGCAACATAACAATTGTTTAAGAATACAGACATGAAACACCCCTTTTTTACTATTTAGACCCTCCAAGATGATTGTTGAAACAATTTTGGCATTTATTCCACATCTCCTTATTTTTAAATTAATAGTATAGACAACAATATCTTTATAGATGCTTTGCATTTTTTTTTTTACTGTATATCACTTTATGTTATTTGAGACTGGAGTCCGATAAACATTGGCCTCCTGTACACCGCTGAATCTGATAGCTCAGTAAATATTGTAAAGTGCAAACAAAACAAAATTTCAGGGAGAGGGGGTGGTTGAAACAGTAACGGATTGCGATGTACTCAAATTGGTGACAAATGCTAGAATTTTACAAGCGCACAACTACAGTTCTCCTCTGCACTTATGTAGAAAGGAACTACACGGAATAAAATGAATTAAAACTTAAGATAATCAAATGTAGCTGTATTCGCTTCTTTCCATTTACTTCTTTAGAATGTTTTGTAAACAACATATGAATAAGTAATAGAACAAAAGAACCAATTGGATGATGCTGATGAATAGGGTTTAACGTCCAGTGGCAAATATCATGTCCATATGAGAACGACAACACGTTATATGTACCCGGTGTTGTATAAGACAGACACTTTCAGTCGGATTTTTGAACGTGCTTTTTTTAACAGACACAAAAATCAAGGCTGATTGAAAACGTTAATGATAAATGCATGCATATTCCAGCGGTCAATCCATATCACGCTATATTGCAGTGACACACCTTTCAATAAAATGCAAAGAAAGTCAAAATAAAAATGCTCTTACTACAAGGATACTGTTGCACCGTATTGTCATTTTTATTTACTCAAGTACATCTCATTCTTAACTTTTTTAGTGGGAAATTATAAAGGTAGCAAAACTATTGTCGTGGCTAAATAACTCTTAACTGACACAACTTTAATTGTCCAACCCATTAACAGACTTTATTCCCCTAATAGTCACTAAAACGTGGTATTACTCACGCTATATTACAATTATGAAATATTTACTAATTTCAATTTATTTTTTAGAACCAAAGTACTATTTTGTGTCCTTTAAATGATATACTAGTATAAAATTGTTTGTTTCGCCTTTTATTAAAACAATTGCTATGCGTATAAGCATAAATACCACATACTTGCGCGACGCCTTTTAGTTTTACTGAAGTTTGCGCAGACTATGAAATGTTTTTACAGGTGGAAAATGTTCTATGATAGATATCATTTTGTCAGACACTTTTCTTTTTTTTATTTGGTTCTTATAATATGCCAAAAATCTGTATATTTAACAGAGTTGAACACTTAAATTGTGCGTTTTACTCTAAACAGACGTATAACCGACCCGATTAACAGACCAACCGCCCATATAGCCGCATACTCAATATAGATTAACCGACCAATCTCTCGGTTAGCCGAGTGTCGGCCGTGATATAATGGTCCTTTTTTATAATTATTATTTCTCTGCAGGGAACGATGTTTTGGAATATTGTTTCAATTCATTTTGTAATAAGCTTACGGAAATATAATTGTGCAAGGTTTAACTTAATGTAAATGGCAGAAAGTTCATATACTTGGTAGCATAGCAGTCATTACTCTCCTTTTTATGTGACAATATTTTAGAGTTATGGAACTTTAACCACTGTAGGGTAAAATCAACTGTTTTATACTAATCACTTTCCCCTTAATTATAAATAAAAATCAAACTTTCCTTTCTGTTGTCAGAATAGGAACGAGAATTGGACAAAGAGACAACAACCCGACTAAAAAGCAAAAACATCCCAAGGCCACTAGTGGGTCTTCAATACAGCGTGAAAATCCGGAAGTCGTGCTCCAGTTGGACCCTTTACACAAATGTGTACTAGTTCATCGAAAATGGACGTCACATTAAATTCCAAAGCATATTAATAAACGTAAATAAAAAAAAAATATATATACAAAACAAACTAAGGCTACCAGCTTCTTCTTTTTTATTCTATTATAGTACTTAACTTATTTATAAGTAGTTTGTGCAAGCGAATGTAATTCCAGTGTGACTTTCAAAAATAACTTGATAGTTGCTTAAGGTATATCATACTTTTCAAACGATTCGGAAGTTGACATAATATATGTATAGAGACACCTGTCTTCTGTTGAATACAATATAAGTGCTTCGCAAGAGACTTTTGGTTATGTGTTTGGTTGGGTTGTTATTTCGCTGCCGTGTAAGCGACATCTTTTTCTGTTCATATCAGTATATATCAAATCGTCGTGTTGCGATGTAATAGATAAACGGTATGAAGAGAATTATAAAGCCATAGTGTTAATAGAGATTCTGCTGAGAATACTAACTTACAGAAAAAAATTGATAAAAAAATTAAGTGTCGATATATTTGATACATAATTGATTTATAATCGTAACAGGTGTCGATAATAAAATTACCGTAATTTTTTTGGTCAAAATCCATTAAATTGTAGAGGGGCCTGATGGGTTATTTTCGTTCTTCGTGACGGCGCATTTTCGCTATCGTGATCCGTTTTTCTACAGATTTTTTTTTTTATATTTTCGTGATCCGTGATCATAGAAATTTATTTTTCTGTGAATCGTGATTGACAAAAAAATCAACTCGTGAATCGTGATGAGACCACACTTCGGACAATTAATAAAAAACGCTTCCACCAACTTTTATGAAAATTTGTTGAATTGTTTATATCTATTGACGTAAGCTCCCTTTCGATTTTTATAAATTTCAAATTTTTCGTTTCCATATTATGAAATTTTATCCTTAAAAAAGGGGGGATTTTCCAGTTTTAGGACAATAATTCAAAAATGCTTCCATCAACTTTATTGAAACTTTGGTGAATTGTTTATATCTATTGACGTATGCTCCCTTTCGATTTTTATAAATTTCAGATTTTACGTTTCCGTGTCATGAATTTTTATGTTTAAAAAAGGGGGGACTTTCCAGTTTTCGGACAATCACTCATAAACACTTTCACAAAATTTTATGAAACTTTGGTGAATTGTTTATATCTAGTGACTTAAGCTACCTTTCAATTTTTATAAATTTCAGATTTTACGTTTTTCAGTTATGAATTTTTATATTTAAAAAGGGGAATTTTTCCAGTTTTTGGACAATAACTCAAAAACACTTTTACCAACTTTTATGAAACATTTATATTTTTGGAGTTATGCAGTATTATTCATAAAAATATGAGGCTTTTTTCAGTTTTTCGGATAATAAATCTAAAATGCTTTCAGCAGTTTATGATGAAACTATGGTGACTAGTTTATATCTATTAAACTAAGTACTCTTTTGTTTTTTTATATAATTTCTTATTTGATGTTGTACAGTTGTGGAATTTTTTCTTCTTACGCTAATCACGTTTTCATAACGACAATACATGCACGATTTATCCGATTGCAACACGATCTTAACACGCTTTTTCTGCGATTATAGAACGCTTTTACATCGGTCAGTCTACGACCTTTCCACTTTCATACCGTGATCTAACTACGCTCTCGCCAATAACGTCAACATCATGTTCCATATAAATACTGTTCCATTTAATTCCTTCTAATTGTCATTAATACGTAGAATTCTCGAAAACAACACAGGCATACCACCAAAATATACCAGAACTAGTGGGCATGATGGTAGGAATAGAGGTAGAATCAGAGGAGCCTCTGATACGAATACTGATCCAGTAGACATGTCGGATCAACCAATCTAAACTGAGTCACAACTCGTTGGCTGATCCATCGAGATCAAATGACGATATTTTATTGAACAATAGAGGAAATGGTATAGATGTGTCAAGCATGGTTGTGCTCATCAGACTTTGACCAAATTTCATGGTTCCGTGGTCAAAGTTAAGTTTTTGATATTTGGTCTTTTTTTCTAACACTATATTCAATATGTCATCTTTATTTGGTGTATGGAAATATTTAATGATGTGCATGTCAGTCTGGCAGTTTTTATTTGGCCTTGACCTCATTTTCACTGTTCATTGCTCAGTGTTCAGTTTTTTAGTTTTGGTCTGATTTTCTTAAACTATAAGCAATTATAGGTTAGCTGTACACTTCTGCCTGCCATGGTTCAGATCCTTGACCTTAATTTTATGGTTCATTAGTCAGTGTTTAGTTTTCTCGGTTAAGTCTGTTTCTTAGAAACTATTAGCAATAGGTCAACTATACTTAGTGATTTATTGTGAGGTGTACATGTATTTCTTGTTTTGTTTATATGACCTTGACCTCATTTTCTTGGACCATGTTAAGTTTATGTGATAGTTGTAGTAAAGCTTTATATTTAGGACTATCAACATAGAGGGTGGGCAGGACGTCGGGATTGGGTGTTTTTAAGCTCGGGATTTCGGGATTGACCCTTTCGGGATCCGGGATTTCTTTTTTCAAATTCCGGGATGTCGGGATTTAATTTTTATACGCCCGTCAAAATTTTGACGGAACGTATTATGGTTTACAAATGTCCGGCGTCCGTCTGTCCGTTCGTCTGTCCGTCTGTCCGGCGTAAACATGTCGCACCGTAACTTGAAAACGACTTATTCAAATTTCATGAAACTTAATACAGGTGTTCCTTATGATGGTCAAACGATCTGTATACTTTTTAGTGAAAATAAGATTAAAACTTTTTGAGTTACAGGACTTTGTAACTAAAACAGGGGTGTGTTTTTTTTTCACATGTCGCGCCGTATCTCAAAAACGATTCATGATACGTGCTTAAAACTTCACACACTTCTTAGTTATATTAATCTTAAGATCTGTATACTTTTTGGTTTTGATTCAAAATTTTGTTTTAGAAATATTGAGTTTTTTGTAAAAAAAAAAGGGGGGGCTTTCACATGTCATGCTGTATCTCCAAAACAATTTATGATTATTGCTTAAGACTTTACACACTTCTAAGTTATATTTATCTTAAGATCTGTATACTTTTTGGTGATGATTCAAAATTTTTGATTAGGAGTATTGAGTTTTTTGTTAAAAAATGTGGGTTTTCATATGTCACGCTGTATCTCAGAAACTATTTATGATTATTGCACACAAGACGAAGAGCGTATCATGCGCTCATGGCGCAGCTGTTTATTTTTAATTCGGGACCTCGGGATTTCATGTTTTTAAGCCCGGGATTTCGGGATCATGACCCATCCGACCCCCTCAACATAATATCAATGATAAGTAAAGAAGGCGAGACATTTCAACGTGCGCACTCTTGTCGTAATTTGAGAAATTTTAAATAATTTGATTAAAATATTTATAGATATTGCCTCTTTGTTGATACTATTATATTTTTTGTAGCTCGTCCGCTCCCATTTAATATTCGTTATGTAAACAGAAAGTCACAACTGTTTTGTTTTTTAACAGGGATCATATGCATGAAACTTTAATCCTGTTCCATATCAGGCTGATAATTTTGGGCATAAAATTCATCTTGATCAAAATGAATCTTGCAAGTAGCCCTCGAAGTGGGATATAGAGAGGGGGTGATGTTGAGGTTACAAAAAGGGGATGTTGGATATAGGATTATAAAAATTGGGGTAATGAAATCAAGGGGACAACAAAGGTGGGATCTGGAGAAAAAAAAAGAGAAATTTAGGAAAAGGCGCACACCGAGTCACTCCGACCTCATTCACGTTAATGAAATAAAATTCCATCTGTAATGTCGGAATAAGATTTTAGTGTTGTTCAGACATAATAATTTTTGTACCATCTATTATTTCAAACAGACAATACCCTTTTCTAAAATTGACAATGGAAATGGGGAATGTGTCAAAAAGACAACAACCCAACCATAGAACAGACAACAGCAGAAGGTCACCAATAGGTCACCAATAGGTCTTCAATGCAGCGAGAAACTCCCGCACCCGGAGGCATCCTTCAGCTTGCCCCTAAACATATATATATATACTAGTTCAGTGATAATAGACGTCATACTAAACAAATTAAACACAAAAAAACTAAAATTAAAAATAATACAAGACTAATAAAGGTCAGAGGCTCCTGACTTGGGACAGGCGCAAACATGCGGTGGGGTTAAACATGTTTTTTGAGATCTCAACCCTCCCCCTATACCTCTAGCCAATGTAGAAAAGTAAACGCATAACAATACGCACAGTAAAATTCAGTTCAAGAGAAGTCCGAGTCCGATGTCAGAAGAGGTAACAAAAGAAAATAAACAAAATGGCAATGATACATAAATAACAACAGACTACTAGCAGTTACTGACATGCCAGCTCCAGACCTCAATTAAACTGATTGAAAGATTATGTCTTCATCATAGGAATATCAGGCAACTCCCGGTAAGGGTTCAGTATTATACAATCATAAAATATTTAAGAGAAGAACATAACCCGTGTCATGCCAACAACTGGTTTTTAAATAAATGTGTTTAATTCCGATGTAAAGACCCTTTAAGTGAATCAATATTAAAGCCAAAATATGCAATCTTTAATGACCTGACAACAGTACGTAACTATATCCCTTCTTAATAAGTCTGTTCAAAGGTTTTGTTATCTTCTAATGTTCTTTGTTGTCGTTTGTTGATGTGGTGCACAAGTGTTTCTCGTTCTGTATATAGATTAGACCGTTGTTTTTCCCGTTTGAATAGTTTTATACTAGTCATTTTGGGGAAACTTTATAGCTTACTCTACGGTGTGAACCAAGACTCCGTGTTGAAGACCGTACTTTGACCTATAATGGTTTTTATTTTAAAAATTGTGACTTAGAAGGCGAGCTGTCTCATTGGCACTCATACCACATCTTCTTATATCTAGAGAAACGTAAACTAGCTTGACATTCGAAGTTCGTTTTTAACTGAAATGGCATCTCACATTCATTCCAAATAATAGAAAATCTGTCTCAAAATGAACAAAGTAATCAGCAATATCAGTGTTGACAACATCAAACCTATTATGACTATAAATTTACCAAATAAACCATACTATAAAAATAAAAGACCACAGGAACACTTAAATCTTCAAAACTTGTCTCCTAAAGACAGTCGTATCTAGTTCCACGAAGCACTGACTCAAATGTCTGCTTCATTCCTGATTAGTTTTCCCAAAATAATGTATTTCGTTAAAAACAGAAAAATTGCTGTAAAATTCAACATCCAACTCGCGGGACCAAAGTGTAGCATGAGTAATTTTGATTGAGATTCGGAGATGTGGACCACAGCTGGTTCTAGTTGTAAACAGTGACGATGGATGCCAAATGTTAAAGTACTATTGGTATCTAAATAGCTAAGTAAATAAAAACCAAAAACAGTGAAAATTATATCATTTTATCTAGTTAAGAAATGGAGCATTCAATGACTTCCAAAATAAGCCGTATTTAGATGGAATATGGCATATTCATCAACCTTATACAGGGAGACTGGGAAAAGAACAGCTTTCCTATGTGTTGTTTTTATCTTTACACCTTTTCTAGGTTGACATCAAGGGTATCACCAAACCCGTAGCCAGTGCATGAAAGTACGAAATTTATGTTTTATGTTAATAAAATTTCCTGTTTCAATATTTTTATATTTACTTTACATTCAGGTCAACTCTCTCGGCTTCGGGTAAACTATTTAGTCGTTGAGGGCTAAAGGCACATTGTTATTGCTTTCAACTATGATCAACTATGCATAATCCTTTGGATAGCAACAACATATACATGTTTTTAAGAGCAGACATAGTAATGCTTTGATCTACTCACAGGCACATTGCTCAGATTTTTTATTCAATGTACATTAACTTTTAAAAGAAGTTTACAAATGTTTTACAAAGATGAAAATACTAAACTTGAGAGTAAAAATAAATATCTTTACCAATGAATTCAACATACCGATATCTATTTGATTTAACATATATATAGAGAATATTTAGTTAACCTGAATGTAAATTACAAAATAGGGAAATATAAAATTCATGGTTTTAAACAAGGGAAATAACAATTGCATAATAATCCTGCGCCACATCAAATAATTTTGCTGGTGCGTTGTTGTTCTATCTTTTCGGGGTAAGGTAATAAATGTGTATATACGGGTTCACACATACACACATTTGTATTATATTTAAAGCATAAAAACAAAACTTCTAAAGTGTTAACAATGAATGAAAAAATAATTTGATTATCTATTTTTCAATATCTTTGATAAATTTGAAAAATGAAAAATGCTCCTCTTTTCTAAAGACGAAAATTCAACCAATACGGGACATTTTTCAATTTTCAATATTTTAAGGCAAATTGAAAAATGCTCCACGTTGGAGCATTTTTCATTTTTCAATTTTTAAAGGCAAATTGAAAAATGCTCCACGTTGGAGCATTTTTCATTTTTCAATTTTTTTTAGGGAAATTGAAAAATGCTTAAGGTTAGCAATTTCAATATTTTGTTCTTTAGAAGGAGATTGAAATTTGTTTTTTTCTGAAACAATCAAATTCGAATGTTTTAATTTATTCAAACTGTTGATAAGATGAAATCTTTTTAAGACAAACTTATTATTACTTTTTATATTATCCTCGTGAAATCAAATAATGTAATCTCATGAAAATTACAAATTCAAATCTCATAACGAAAATGATTTTTCAGAAGTGACTTCAACAGATTTTTGTTACATTTATCAAACCAATTAACTTTAAAATTTGTAGCGTATTTTGCAAAATCTATTTTTTCTGCTTAAAACGAAAAATGTTTGGCGTAAATATACACGGTCTTTCTCGTTTGAATTTTTTCACATTTTTATTGTCGGAGACTTTCATAGTGGACTATAAAGTATGTTTTTTTTTCTCATTGATAAAAACTTAACCTTTAATTGCTTTTATATCTGATATTTGGTGTCTGGTAGATGGTTGTCACACTGACAATCATACCATATCTCCGTATTCTTATAAGCAATATAATGATGTCGGTGGAAGACCAGATGTAGGTCTTTATTTTAGGACTGTTCCAGTCTTTTCGATATGTCTGCTTCAGACTAGACCTGTGGACAATAATATTCGCTTTGACTGGTCATGAGGATAGGTCAGCGCTCTTACCAGACATATAGATAGCCTAGCATTTGACAGATGTTCATATTCAGCATTTTTCATTGAAGAGTTAGCCTTCTGATTATGTAAACGATGGACGAATTTTACTTTTTATCAGTAAACGAATACTTACTCTATTTACACAAGTCCCAATTTCTTCGTTAATTACTGAACATTATTGTAAAAAGGAACGGTAATCAAATAGTCATTTTTGTTGTCAAATATGTAATGTAATGTATGCGTTATAAAAAAAAATGGAGACTCCAGGTCTTATACAGATAAGAATGTTATCAAATTTATAAGGAGCAATACATTGCAATAAGGGTATATTAACAAATTTCATTATAAAGTCTCCTTATTGTTATTTACTTTGTTGATCTTGCATCTATAGATCTATAGACATTTAAATATTTCATTTACAAATAGTGTCTTTATTCTAAAAAGAACTTCATTTTTCAATATGTTTCTTTTGTATAGAAATGAAAAACACATTCCTCTCTCTTTGTCATATAAAAAAATCAAGTTACATGACGTACACGTATTGTTGAGTACTTAAAAGAATATTGATTCAATGAAGTTAACAACAATTCGTTGCGTTTTATAATTTATTTTGCAATAGTTTTATGAGATTGTTGTAGTTCTAACATACACAATGTAAGATACTTTTAAATTGTGTCTTACATATTTGCTCGGGGCTTCCAACCTTTTGCATTTACTTCAAAAACATTCTAAACAGCTAAGCCGAGACCTTGGGGAATCGTATTTTGCTACTAGATGTCATATGCAAAATTTCAATCAAATTATTATTTTTGGAAACAGGCTGGGCAGCTCATATATAATTTTACCTACAGTATATATAAAATTGTTTTCAGTTTATGCATTTGTTATTATGAATATCTGTCATAGATTATTAATATATGATACATCAATAATGAATATATGAATGTTTATTATCCTATAATGCATTTAAAGTTCATCTCATTTGATGAAAAAAGAAGTTAAAGTCTCCATCAGCAAAAAAAAAAAAAAAATGAAATAATGAAGTGCTAGTAAAAAAGAAAGCAAACAAAAACATTTGAAAAAATAACGAAGTAAGTCCGATAAGCAAAGAAAAACCAAAGAAACGAAAGAACCGTGCTTCTGATGAATGTCAAAAAACATGGTTGTTTAACAGACAAATCTGCCAAACAAAAGAGACAGAGAGCTGTATAACCAGCAACACAAAGAAAAGAAAGTGGGAGCAGTTCAGACAATTTGAAAAATGAGGGATATATAAGTCAAACATGCTTAGAATGACAGTAACTTTACAGAACTATAAACTCCTGGCATCTTCAAAAAATCATAAGACAAAAACTAGATTGTCATTTTAATCATTCAACAATGAGAATATGTGCAACTTCCTTCCTTAATTATATTTAAGATTGAACACAAACTGCACCAAATATTGAATTCCTCAAAATCTATAGTTAGCTGAATTAAAAAAAAATCAATATAGCCACTAACTTGAATATTATTCTTTCCTAGGTAGAGATTTAATACAACGTCTTAGAGCCTCATGTTCCAAATGCTATTTGCAACCTTGTAGCTGATTTCGGTTTTGTGACTTAGCAAATGGAAATAACACTTTATCACTTTGTTGCGTCAGGGGTACTTTTCTGGATTAACTTCATTAGTAACGTTTATACCCCAAAATTTGAATGCTTATGATGCATACAAGTATCTACCTTAACAAACATAATTTACGTCAAAAAGTGAATCAATTTGAACGAAATGATTTTTAAATCGTCAAAGGGATTACAAAATAACCAAATCCATCTAAGGTAATTTTTTCATGAAGAAGTTGGAACCTTTTTTTTATAATTTCTCAATTGATCAATTGAAAATCTAAATGAAAAAAGTAAGTTTTGGACCATGTCAGTACAGAAGCACCGACTACAAGACTGATTAAACGCTCGGCCACTAACAGTCCGGCAAATGCTGTATCGATACAGTGGTAGATAGAAGTGAGAGAAAAATAACGCTTAATACAATGTTGAGGCCAAGATCCTTTCTTGATTTACCTTCATAAGGATCGGTCAAATCCATATGCTGAAAAAATGATAGCCAATCATGTATAACTACCTGAACACTTGACACTTACGACAAAAAGTGTATCAATTTAAACAAGATTTTTGCTTAAGACAATAATCGACAAGTAAAAAGGACAGAGAGCAAAGAACGACAACCTCTGAATTACAGGCTCCCGCGTTTGGACATATTGAACGTGAATCATTGTAAATGGTCTTGAATTATCTTTTTTTTAAATGTAGTCCCTTCTTTATTACTTATTAGGTGTAGATAGTATTCTCAAGTATGCCTCTACAATAAATAACATTGAACGATTATATTTTGTTAATACACTAACTGCGATATAAACAGATGGTAGATTAGGTCTTCAACGAGCAACTCAATGTATAAACCCATTAACAATCAGAAACCTTGTCTGGTTTTTTTCAAACTGTTTTTGAAGAAAAAACATAAAAGGAAAAATAATAACTAGACATATTAGACAGCAAAACAAGCACCACTAGCCACACAAAATAGCCAACTCCTCCGACACAAACGTATAAAAACACGCTCCGATTCTTTGTTTCAAAAATTCACAACTGTGTTTACTTTAGACGTTTAAAAACGTGAAATGTGGTTAAACTATGTGTCTAATGTTGTTTCATTTACAAATATTGCAATTTACGTTTAATTCATACAAATGTTGATTAACAATTGGATGAGTGACGAATATATAGTGTGAATCCGTCATCTGTTTTTCAATTTGTATGAAAAAAATTCATGCCTAATGAAAGCAAACCATGTCTAATAAAAACAATCCATGCCGCATGAAAGCAACCCGTGCATTATGAAAGCAAGCCACGCCATATCAAAATAACCTATTTTGTGTGGTTATAAGCTCCGGCAACAAAATTTATCAACACTATTTTTCGCATTGTTCTTGTACTTGTATAATTTGACAAATAGAATAAGACAAGTATTGTATAAATATAGATAGTTGATACATGTATAGATATATGACACTATACTATTATTCATTGCTATACATGAAAACAAAATAACAGTTTGATCAAATATTTTATGAACTTTCTTTCTTGAAATTGAAATTGACCTTTTGCCAATTTAAGCTATATGATGTATAGTTAATTTAACGTGGAATAATACTGGTTTTTTTTCTCATTAAACATAGCCTGCCGAATTTAAATGTTTAATTGTTTAGAAGATTCTAAATGCTAGCATAATTTTGTTCATTCAAAAAAATCTGTTAGTATAAGAGTTAAATTCTGTGTTTTTGAAAATGTATACAAAATGAAAGCAAGTTATAATCACATTATTAGTGCCTCAGTTTGGTGTGTTGACATAAACTTGTAGGATAAAACCAGTAATATGTTGTTTCCTCGTTTGACAAATAAAATATTCTATAAGACAGCAGAAGATACATACCAAAGGAACAAAAAAAAAATAATTGATTTATAAGATAGACTGAAGATTACTTACAATCATTCTGTTAAGTAAATGTTATATGTGTCCTATCTAAAACATACTGAAGAGTGAATAACTCATGTGTGTAACATTAATCATGTGTGTAACATTAAACATGTGGTGTAAATGAAAGCAAGGCAATGCAAAGGCTAAACACACTTTTTTGGCTTGGAATGGAAACTGCAGGTGTTAAATTCCGTTATAATGTGAAATACTGTCTTCCTTTTTTTCTCCCAAAAACATTTAGAGATAGGGAAATAAGATCATAATCTTTACCTTTGATTTAAAAAACCCCAGTGTTTATTGGTGTTTACACATTTAAAGATACATATTTTGTTCTGATTGCATTTAGTCCACATGCATTAATAACACGAAAATAGCAACTGTTCTAATATTAATATTTTAGGGAAAACATAGTTAGCGCAAATGAACAACTAGTAATACTAAAAGAATATCAAGAATTTCCAAAAGAGAGACAGAGTATGGGGAAGGGGTAAGGGGGTATATGATCTATATGTACTGCCAGATGACAATAAGAAGCAGTATCCAGGAAAAAGCCAGTAGAGGAGACAACATATTTGAGAAGAAATTAAAATATGAGCTACGTAGATGTGTCAACTCTTTGAAGCTCAAATACATCACGCAACATGCGCAATAAGCGGAGGAAACAATTATCCCACTTTTATGTTTTCTAGTCTTTATTCCCATATGTGACAATATGCTTGGTTCCATATAATTAAATCAACTCATAACAAATTAGCAATTAAGTATAAAGTAAGTTTGATATTTAGCTCACAAATATAAAACCAGTATGTCGTTCATGTATTGGCAGTAGTGTATTCCTTTTTGAACTTTTCGATTAAGTGTTAAATAGTCAAATACTTTTAATTTGTAATATAACTGATTATGATAATAGATCAGATTTTTTTAAAATCATGTTCTTCTTTTTGCTTATATCTGTTCATTTCTAGGTGTAAATATTACATAACATCTAAATAAAAAACCATCAAATGTAACTGTTTTCAAGTCCGAGATTAACATTTTGAGAAAATTAAAAAAAAATAAAATAAGTTTCAAACCTGAAACCGAAAAATTGAATAATGGTATGTAGTATGAATATAATGAGATGTAGTATGCCTGCCAATGAGAGAATATTCAATTAAAGTTCAAATTAAGTAGATGAAAGCAAGAATAGGCAACCGTACGGCCTTCAAACATGAGAAAACCCCAAACTGTTCGTTCGCCTATAAAAAGCAACGACATGGACATATGAAACAATTCAATTGGGAAAACTAACGGTTTAAGTTATAACAAAACAATTTACAAAAACCAAATATAACGGACATGTACCAACGACAATAACTGGCCTACATGCTCCTGACTTTGAACATGCACCTAAATAATGTGGAGGGGTTAAACATGTTTGAAGGCCACATCACTCTCCTTAACCTGTGATGGTGGTGTTACTGCACAATACAACATTATTCTGTTTCAATATCATTTTTTTTTTTGAATATCATTTACTTTGCCAATTAAAATGAAAAGCAAGTTTGTTTTTAACATGTTATCAAATACAACTATAAATGTATTAAAAAAACGCACTTTAAGTTTCAAAAGTTGGTCAGTTATAACATAAGTAATCGATTAAAAATACATGTTCAGTTAAATATTTACTTAATCACTACAATTATATGTTTGTTACAAAAGACAGATGGAAGTTGTTTTTGTTTAGTTTAAAAGAATAAATTTTAACTGTTTGTCCAGTGGATTGCTGAAGATTGGATAATATAGTTAGTTAGTTTTGTAGTTGGGTTACTGTATCATGTGCGTACAACCCCTACATCTCCTTTTATTCACCATAGACTTATTAAAAAAATAGACTGGTTAAAAACAACAGATGTAAAGATTTCTAGCAAAAAATGCAAAACACATTTTTTTATTTGACTAGCTGCTACGTTTTGCAACTTTAGGTAGACGTCTTTAACCATTTGACTAGTGCCGCGGCTCACGATATCTCCGGCAGAGTCCATCATGGACATACCATGCATACGGAGGAAAGATTCTAAGTAAAAACTTTCTGTTTTCATAATTATTTTATCGAATGCCAGCTATAAAGACCAGTGGTTATATTAATTATATCCAAGGAAACAAAAAACAGTAAAAATGTATAATGTACGGATTTTCGATTACTCCAAATTTGGTTAAAAAGGCCTTTTCTTCTTAGTCAATTTGTAAATTGTGTAACTTCATTTTTTCACAAGCGCCTTCAAACAAATTATCAATATTAAGGTAAACAAATATGTACTAATTAGACACTTAACTGAAACATGTTAATCGCTTAACCAAACCATATCATTTTTCAATATTTTGGTTTTCCTGCTTTAATTTCTTACAAACAATAATTTCAATGTAGATCGTTTGACTTACAATATTCAAACATGTTTTTTGCTTTTGATTTGCTCATTTGAAAAAAAAATCGAGGCAATCTTTCTGAAAAGTAAGCTAACTTAAACATGACCAACACAACCAAACTATGACAAAAGCACTATACTTAATGCTCCTCGATATGACGACGTTACTTACAGGGAACATTATTTCTATTGAATCTTCGAATGTAACATTACATCGTTAAATGACAGAATAACACACATTGAAACTATCGAAATGGACTTCCTTAATTTCTTTCACATTATAATTGAGCATGTCTTTTTTTCAGTTGATCGAAATATTCCACCAGAGTTGAATAGAGAATTGAACAAGCAATGAGAAAATAAATAATGATCTCTTCATCAATATACTTTTGTTCGATCATGCATAAGTAGACAAAATGAGCTACATAGGGAAAGATGTCACAGAAGTTACTCTGTACATGCTGATATGATAACTGTAGTGATCTATATTGTTTGACAATGGAGGCAGATCAAAAGGGGATTTGAACTCTCAGGTGTTTGTTTATCTTACCATCTTCTGTAGACTGCAAAAAGTGCACAGCAAACCCAGCAAAGTTTTAAATTTTATGAAACAAAAATGCATTAAATTTTATCTATCTAGATACTGTGAACACCCGGCATATCTAATCTTTTTAATGTATTTTATCTGTACATTTATTTTATGTGAAATAAACATTAAATGACCACAGTCCAATATTAAAATCCGTCGATCTCTTTAAAACTATGTAACTCATTTTAGAAAAATTGGTAACATGGTACTCTATGCTTTAAGAATATTCCAACTATGTACTTTTCTCCCTTTCTAAAACATTGCCCTTTCATTAGGCAAAACACAGAATTCCTAATGGAAGATTCATCAAGTTGCGACTCTAGCATTGCAAGGAACTATGAAAAATTAAAAACCAACAGGTAGACTCGGGGATGAATAACAAGATAAAGCATTTTAAATAATAAAAAGCACAACTGATCAATCTTTTAGATCAATGGACATCCTTGCTAGGAGTTGTCAACCTTCCGGACACTCCTATTCTGTATATCATTATTCAGAATTACAGTTTAAAAGGTTGAAAATTCATCTTCTTAGATTTGCAAGTAGCTTTTCAAGTCTTAAAGTGTTAAAGAGACAACAACCCGACCAAAGAGCAGAAAACAGCCGAAGGCCACCAATGGGTCTTCAACACAGCGAGAAGATCAAGCACCCGGAGGCGGGCTTCAGCTGGCCCCTAAACAAAATGTGTACTAGTTCGATGAAAATGGTCGTCACACTTAACTCCAAAACATATAAATGAACTAAAATTAGAAAACATACAAGACTAACAAAGGCCAGAGGCTCCTGACTTGGGACAGGCGCAAAAATATGGAGGGTTAAACATGCTTAAGCAAGTCAGGAGCCTGTAATTCAGTGGTTGTCGTTTGTTTATGTGTTACATATTTGTTTTTCGTTCATTTTTTGTCCATAAATTAGGCCGTTAGTTTTCTATTTTGAATTGTTTTACATTGTCATTTCGGGCCTTTTATAGATGACTGTGCGGTATGGGCTTTGCTCCTTGTTGGAGGCCGTACGGTGACCAATAGTTGTTAATTTCTGTGTCATTTGGTCTGTTGTGGAGAGTTGTCTCATTGGCAATCATACCACATCTTCTTTTTTATATTTAGTGAGATCTCAACCCGCCCCTTTACCGCTAGCCAATGTAGAAAAAACAAACACACAGCAATACGCACAGTAAAACTCATTATAAAAAAAGTCCGAGTCCGATGTCAGAAAAGGTAACAAAAGAAACTAAGCAAAATGACAATGATACATACATTAACAACGAACTACTAGCAGTTACTGACATGCCAGCTCCAGACCTCTTTTAAACTGATTGAAAGATTCTGTCTTCATCATATAAAAATCAAGCACAATCCCTCCTATTAGGGGTTTAGTATCATACTATCATAAAATATACGAGAAGAACATAACCCGTATCATGCCAACAAAAGGTTTTAGAATAAATGTATGTAGTTCCGATGCAAAGACCCTATGAGTGAATCAATATTAATACCAAAATATGCCATCTTTGTTGACCTGACAACAGTGTCGTAACTATATCTCTTCTGAATAAGTCTGTTTAAAGGTTTGGCTAGCTTTTGAGGTGAATGCCGATATTTTTGTGCTTTGTAAAGAATATTACCATAAACGATTGGATGTGAAATACCCGAACGTATAAGACATGTAAGATGTCTGCATGTTGAATAATATTTACGAATGATGTCCTTGTACCGATGATAAAATTTAGTAAATGTTTTGATTAGTTTGTGATATCGAAAACCCCGGTGTAATCATTTTTCATTAATACAGATATTTCTTTCGTTAAAATTAAATACGTTGTTACACACACGAGCGAATCGAACAAGTATGGAAATCATATAAACATCATAAGATGGTGACAAGGGAACGTCACCATCTAGAAATGAATAATCAACAATAGGAAATGAAAAATCCTCTCTTTAATCATAAATGTTGTTTTAAGCTTCCCGTTAAAAATATAGATATCAAGATCCAGGAAGAGGCAGTATACGTAGTACAAATCAAATGTGTTGAATTTCATAGCTCGAGTATAGATGTGCGTAGAAAATGAATACTTTTACATGTTGGGCTCACAAATCTTCCGTCAGCGGAACCCTTCTTCGGTTTATATGTCTGTTATACTTATCTTAAGTAAGGACTGTGTTTATGATTAGTCCGCCTCCGATCCAATCTTATCATAATTAATATCGCCTAAGATATTTGAGCTACCGATCGAATAGGTAAAAGATCTTCGACGTTTGGTATGCGCTCATATACTATTGTGGTTTTCAATGGTCATGATTATTTCATTTGAAGCAAAAATCTTTACAAATATTCAAAAACTATCAACGATAGCTGATTTAAGACTTTTGTTTGCGTTACAGATAAGTACATGTATGTTCTCATTGTCATAGCGCCATCCGGTTCTCTTTATATCGATTGTGACACGTCCTTTTACATTTATAACCGAAATCACATTTTTAACCGAAATGGTATTAACCATTTATAACACAACGGTTGCTACATGTAATTCTAGATCTTATTCTTATCTCTGAATTCATCTACAGCAGTTTTATCAATAGCACTGGAAAAAAATATAATTTAAAAGGCCAAATCAATGAGACAGTTACAAATGACATTCAACGAATATATAATGTCTTTAGTATATTAAAATTCTTTTGCTACTAGGACACCATTCCAGTAAAAATAAAATATTCCTCTTTAATACTATTTAATTTTAAAATCAAATCAAATCAAATCAAATCAAATCAAGTTTACGAGCATATCAGAAATTCCATAAATGATTTTTACTGAATTGAAAAAAAAGTTTTAACAATGTGATCATTCAAGAGTAGAAGACTTCGCCCAGTATAATATTACATACATTGATCTGTGTTTTCCAAATACATCTTGCGTGTTAAGTTAAGTTGTTTATTTTCCGTGTCTCATGTTTCGTTTGTATAGAAATTAGTAAGACGTTACTTTTTCTTTGTTCAATGAAAAATGGAAATTCCATGACGTACACGGAATGAATTATGTTAGTTTTTTTAAAATAAATAATAAATAAGGAAGAAACGATTTAGTTGAATTTTGACAGTTTCTATTTTTAAATAAGTGTTCGCATAGTGACAAGATGAAAGAAAAAATAGTTGAATTTCAAATGTAATTATGTTCTTCAATGCAAATCATATTTAGAATTGGACTTTGATTGGTGGGACTGTTCCACTTTTGGTAAGAAATATGCAAATATAAACTCTTTGAAATATTAAGTTCCAATCCATATGAGTTTTCATATATTCTTCTATCTATGACACAAATAACAATATTGTATGGACAAGAAGACAAAGTAAAAACACAAGTGCATGTAAGTTGAACGACTTAAATTCAAAATTAAAGGAAGGGACAACTCAACAGACATACAAGTTAACAGGAAGACGATGAATCAAAGTTTTAAAGGAAATTAACGTGGGGAATATACACTATCAAAACCGGCAAAGATAACATGCTGGATAAAAGAAACCAATGGGACTTGTTATACATGTCTCAATCGTTCGTTCCGTATCCAATGTCTTGTAGCAAATATTTATGTCATGAATCTGTAAAAGTGATAAAAAAACCAAACACGCTCGTCATCGATATATGAAATATATTCGAAAGTAAGAAAAGTATAACAACATTAAGTAAAGGACATTTACCTTACTTGGATATAATCTACCTGATATCCTCCAACGTATCATTCTCATACAAAATGGATACCCTAAGATACAGTTCTCTTTAGAAAAAATTCAAACCAACATATCTTCATCGTGACATTTTAAAATCTACAATTTCTACAATGTTCTACACCGAAAATATATTGTAATCATTCACACACTTCAGTAACTTTCAATAGATCTCCATTACAATCAGGAGGTAAACGTATATGAAATGTGTGCTATTAAGATATCAAGGTTATGAGTAACGCGAACTCAAAATATAAAATTAAATTCATTTGTAGTGCATTTCCATCCACTACGCATTTCAAACGTTATCGGTACGCTGAACCATTTATAAAACAACGACTATCAAGGATAGGTCAGAGAAAACTGCAGATGTTTGGTATGATTATTTATTTTCATATTTAAATGCCTTTGATTTAAACTAACTATCGATACCAGTTCTGAAAAAAGTATGACGTTACAACATGGAAATCGTATTACGTAAATTACGTAAATCGAAACAAATCTAAAAAAGAATGGTAGACTGAACTGAAAAAAACAAAACAACCATCCAAAAAAAAAGCCAAAAAAAGACTTAAGCAAAACAATCAAACAAACTCAATAACAACAAGGATAAGGTCAGGTGTTCCAGAATTTGTTGTATAGATAAAGGCAACAGTAGTATACCGATGTTCAAAAGTCATAAATCGATTGAGAGAAAACAAATCCAGGTTACAAACTAAAACCGAGGGAAACACATCAACTATAAGAGGAAAACAACGGAACAACTGAAACACTGAAGTGCAACAAAAACAAACGCCAATGCAACATACATAGAAACGAATTATTTGATAACAATAACACTCGTAATATCACTCAAAGTATTATATATACTAGGTAATTCAATTTTGGAAAGGTTAACATTCATGTAGTGTTATTGATTTTCATGATCATTTAAATCGATACTTTTTTTTCAATTTAATTGTCTCTATATTATTGTATTTTCAAATTATAAAACTTATATTGACTGAACATAAAATTGAGTTCATCTTAAATATTTGTAAAAGTAAGAAATGATATATTTATAAGTAAATAGTTTAAAAGAGAAGACAAAAGGTGTGACTGCTTTCTTTGTCATTGGATGAACTTTTGGTTTTTGGTTTTCTGCCTTTTATTTATTTCTTCATATGTATTAATTTTGTACAAATGTATCTGATATCAATATGTCGTGTTGGAAAATGACTTCATGCAATACAGCTGACTAGGATTATATATTTCCATTTTGGTATACCTAAATTATGTAACTCAGTTAGCAATAGTTGCATAAATGTTTCCATATGATAAATTTTAAAGTAAGGTACAATGTATACATAATGTGGTAATTTATTGATATTAAGGAAATTATTGATACAATGTATAGATGTTGAATTTGTTACGCATTCGTACAATTAGTCATAGAGTAGCGTTTATAATAAATTAATGTTATCATTATTTATTTGGTGTTTCGTATTTAAATAAAAAATATTGTTTCTTGTCGTGTGTAGAGACTTGCATAGGATACGCCTGTTTGCTATTTATATATATGAATAAAACAAAACAACTAAAACCTACCTAATAGTTTCCCCCTAAAGCTTGGGTTTAATTTAAATTTACAATTACATAATGAAGTTCTTCTTTAGGCATTGAATTTGATATTGAAAAAAATGTACTTTTGTCATTATAACATGTCGATGGTAATATACCTGTTGAGAATTTGCTTATTTAATTGATACCATTTAGTACTGAGACAAATGTTAATTAACTTATGCACCGTTATTCTATAATCAACTGGATGCGTCTTATACTTAAAATCATTTTTCTTCTGTTAATATATTATTTCATTAGTGTATAACAATATATCTGAATGCGATAACCTGAATGTGTAATATATTCCATGAGCAGAACCAAAGCTGTGTCTTGCTAAGAATGATAAGTTAATTTTCTAACATATTAATTTACCTACTATCTTCAATTTTATGCATAATTGCATATGTTTCAGTCAAAGAACCAAGTATGCATATTTGTTACTTTTTACAATATTTTACTGTAATATTTAACATTCAACAGTGCCTTCAAAATTTATTTGCAAATAAACTATGTGACTTTATTTTGGGTCATACGATTTTCTGTTTAATCTGTATTATTTCTTTAAATAAAACAATCAATAAAAAATTGAAACGAAACTTTAAATTAATCAGTAACATGATCTTTATACATGATATGGCAGAAAGTTCAGTTCGATGATAATTTCAGCTTCATATTTCTTGAGAAATTCCTGGATGGTCTTTGATACAAGTCGAGAAATAAATCGAGAGAAAGAGCAGCATAATTAGTTCCTATAGAGTAGCAGAGTATCTTTTGCAAACAAGTTCTTCAACAGAAACACATACAGTGTAAAATTAAGGGTCTAACAGTTTGATAATGTCAGTTCAGATATTTCTTTTTTTATAACAAGATCATATTACAAAGTATGCTTACTCGATCTCGGCTATCCCTTTCTGTAAAATATCTGTTCAGCTGTCTGTAAGTAAAAAATTAGCAATACTTTAATTATTTGGATGTTTCTGCTCAAAATGAGTGTTTTGTATTGAATGCCTTTGGAATTAAACAGTATTTACATTCAAACATCCCCGAAGCTGGGTTTTCAAGGTTGCTCTGAAGCTTGATTTTCATAGGATAAAATATATTTGGAATATTAGTAGTTATATAGTATGTAAACAAATTCGTTCATCATTATGCTGATCCAAACAACATATCATTGTTTCTTAAGATACGGATGTAAATAACTTTAAGATTTGTACATTATATATCATGCAGTGAAAAGAAAGATTTAATAATCATATTTAGTGGAATCCTTTTAAGAACATCACACAATTTGACAACCAACATTACCATGGTTATTTCCTGTTTACTAATGAGGTACTGGTAAAGATTTATTTCAATCTTGTTTAATAAGGGGTATTCAATGCTGATAACCGTCATTACTGCCATTTGACAAGTAAGGACACATTTAGGTTAATAGAACTCCACCCTTTCTTGAGACCTATCCTAGCTTATTGCCATCGTGCCAATAAAAAAATGTATACATAACACAACGATCTGCACAACGAATATATCATGTCTACAGTATATTAAATTATTTTGTTACTAGACCACCATTCCAGTGAAAATGAAATAATCCTGTTTAATACTATTTATTTTTGAAAGAATATAAAACTGAATAACATATTGAGTTTACGAGCATATCAGAAATTCCATATTTGAAATTTGACTGAATTGAAAAACTTCAACGATGGCATCAATAAAACGTATAGAACATCGCCAAGTATATCATTTAATACCTTGAAATTGAACAGATTTCCCTATTTAAAAAAAACAAAAATTATATGACATGTGTGTTAAGATAATTATAAAATTGGTCTTCATTTATGTATCATGTTTCGTTTGTATAGAGATTAGTCCGATACTGATTTTTATTTGTCCTATCAAAAATGAAATTCAACGACGTTCACGGAATATTTTATGTTAGTGTTTATAATAAATACTACATCAGTAAGAAAAGATCGATTTGTTGAAGTTTGAATACAAATGTTCCATTGACAGATTCAGTTTTAAAATACGTGTTCACATAGTAACAATATAAATACGAAAAGTTGAATTTCAAATGTAATTGTATTATACAATGAAATGCTAATTAGAATTGGAATTTGATGGGTGGGGCTGGTCGATTTTTGGTAGTTAATATAAGTCAACAGGTCAATATGAGTTTTCATATATTCCTCTATCTATGCCAAAAAGGAGAATATTTTACAGACAAGAAGACAAATAATAACACGAGTATGATGTACGGCTTACATGCAAAATCAAAGGAAGAGGCAACTAAACAGATATACAAATAAACAAGTTTAACAGTTAATAATTAAAAAAAAAAAACACTTGAAGTATGAACTTATCAAAGCTATCAAAAAGATAACATGCTGAAAAAAATGAATCAACAGATCTTGCTGAACAAGCCTTAATCGTCCTGGCTCCACTCTCGAGTAGCAACACTATATTTTATGAAGCTGTAAAACTGAAGAGAGAAAAAACAAGCACGACTGTCATTGATAAATGGGATAGATTCACGACTGTCATTTATAAATAAGATTGATACAAGAGTAACAACACATATCACATAATTGAAAAGGATGGTAAGTATATGTAAAGATAGCTTATCCATGTTATCCTTTGTCATCAACGATTCATTCTCTTGGGAAATGGATTTCCTTAGATAAGTTCTCATTAGAAAAAAAAACAAACATACGTATCTTATGCATGTCATTTTGAATGTACTATTTCAAAATGTTTAAAACAAAAATCTATGTTACTGTCATGCACACACTTCAGTAATGTTGAATAGATCTCCATTTAAACCAGATGGTAAATGTATATGATGTGTATGCTATTTATATATATAAGAAAGTAATAGGTCAAGCTTAACATGCCTTAATCGTCCTGTTTCCAAACTCGAGTAGCAAAAATATAGTTTGTAAAGCTGTCAAACTGAAGAAAAAACAAGCACGACTTTCATCGATATATGGGATAGATTGAAGAGTAACAATAGGTATACCATAATTCAAAAAGGACGGTAATCATATGTAAAAATAATTTACCCTATATTGTCAACAATTAATTCTCCTTAGAAAAAAAACCAAACACACGTTTATTCTGCATGTCATCTTAAAATGAACTATTTCTACAATGCTCGAAACCAAAACTATTTCACGATTATTTACACAATTCAGAATAGATTTTCTCTATTTAAAGCAGTTGGTATATGATATGTATCTTATTTATATACATATAGTGACATGAACAAACATGTTTAAAAATCCATTTAAATAAGTTTGTAGTGCATTTTAACCGAGTTCATGTTTTAAACATAATGGGTGCACTGAAGCGTATTGAATACAATAAATATCAAAGTTAGATCATCTTAAAAAAAATAGTAGTGCATGGAAATGTTTCCTTCTAGGACATAATTTTATAAGAAACTTCATAGTAAATGTGGCACATGTTTAGCCGTAAAAGGAGTTCAAATTGGAAAAAGCATTATTTACATTTGTCTATATTTTCAGAAGTCCAACCTATATATATAAATGTTTGAAATAACATATACAAAAAGTTAAAATACAGTAAGTATAAAAGATGGGTCAGCGTAAACATTGAAAAAATGCTAGTAACAATTTAAAAGTCTTTCATCGAAAAGCCATGTACTTTGATATGAAACTATTAAAATCGAGTTTAAAATGTCATGTTAGTGTCAGATGATAGCTAATTGAGTGCTGATTCCAAAAATATATGGTTTTTGTACACTTTTGTTTGAAATAAGTAAGATAATTTGTTACTTCCGGTTTGAAAAATGTCTCTTCCGGTAAAATATGATAGTTTACTTGACACTGATTCCAAAAATATATGGTTCTTCTTTATAATTTTACATTGAATAAGTACAAAAAGTAGCTACTTCCGGTTCGCACAAAATATCTTTTCTGATTGGATGTTTCAAAGTCATATGGCTTGCAACCTAATTCAAGAAGTCCCTGGCTTTATCATGTATAAATATGAATAATAAAGGCAAGAGTAGTATACCGTTGTTCAAAAGTCATAAATCGATTGAGAGAAAACAAATCCGGGTTACAAACTAAAACCGAGGGAAACACATCAACTATAAGATTGAATTAAACGTAAAAAGTAAAAATCTAGCAGGTCAAATTTACCTATGACACCACATAGGCAACCGTACGGCCTTCAACAATGAAAAAAAAAAACATACTGTATGGTCGGCTGTAAAAGGCCCAATGATGAAAAATGTGAATTGAATGTTGTTTGACAGCCAATGTGAGTTTGAATGCGTTTCAGTTTTGATCGAAATAATACAAATGTCAAGATTAAGGATGAGAGGACATCATTATTTATCGCATCCGTCATTTTGAAATACGTTCTGATTGTTCGATGTTCCTGGCACTGTTTAATCGGGTTAGATATCCTTCGGTGTATCCAATCCCGAATAATAACTATATGAGATTTGATAAAAACTTTCATTTGATTTTATTGTTCACCAACATTCTTTAAACCCTCATGGTAAACATCTGTCTTATCATGATCAAAGTGTTTTTGTCGGTATTGTTGTATTTGCTTTTGCATTTCTGTTGTCTTTATGTTATTGTTTTGTTTTGTTCCTTGTATGTTTGTTACTTTTTGTTAGTTTGAATGCCCTTTTCTGACGATTATATTAAACATAGAGACAGGATTTTTGTTGATGTTTGTAAGTACAATGATGTAGTAGCTGTGGTGGATAGTGATTGATTGAAGGTTTTACGTGTAATTATTTTTAGGTTTTTACATATCGTGAAGCCATCAGTCCTAGACTACAATGAATAAAATTACACAAAATATTGGACAAATGTTAGGATAAAATTGAAAAACAAAGGAGCTCGAGGAAATCGAAAATCATGTCTTGAATAAAATCAGAAAACAACATGAACAAGAAAAACAAACGACGTATTAGCAAACGACAATTTCAAATCACTAAACAAAAGACTGAGCAACATGAACTCCAACAACAATCGATTGTAATCACAAGTGCTCCTGAAGGATAATAAGATCTAGCTACACATGTGACACCCGTTGTGCTGCTCATGGCAATAACAAATTATGAGATGGGTCCCATTTATGATGTCGCAATGGCGAAAAAGAGGACAGCATTGTGGCTACAACGCATGGAATTTATTTTGGGTCATCCTGGGACACAGATATTATATAACGACAACAAACACGATGTCGTCCGTTGATCTGCAATTCAATTTTACCACTAGGAACCCTTAGTTCCAAAGTGTACTTGTTAGAAACTACCTTTAAATAAGGACAGTTGGTAGTAAAAACGGCATTAAGAAACGTATCGACTTGGACATATATGTCTGATATGCATTCGTTGCGTTTATATTGGTAATCATCTTTTGCCGTTAAACATTGCTCTTAACCTACCCTTATTGCCAATATGTAAACACATATATATATCTATATTACTAAAGGAAAAGACCGATTTCATTGAGCCGCAACTCCTCTGAAACCATACAAAGTCGGAAATATTTGTGATATGACATATAAATGTAGTGTTTTGTACTTCCTAAATTAGTTTTTGAAACAATTTTTTTTCCACAGAAACGCCAATTTTTTAGAAATATCTGAAATCAGAGACCGTTATCGATCCGTGTCTTACACGCTTACGCGCATGCTCAGTCGGCGTACTGCCCAACAACTCGGCCAACGGCCAACTTGCACTACTCAAAGACTTTCACCAATTATTACAACTTGCATCACTTCATCAAACTTGCACCACTAAAAAAAAAAGAAATATAACAAACTCGGAGAAATGTGTTTAATCATTAGATTGTTTTCTTCTTCTTTTAGTTAATTCCTCCTTTCTCGGAGCACCCGTGTCACACAGAGACAGAACTCACACCACTCGAAAAAAAAAATATACTACAAACTCGCACCACTGAAGAAATGCTTTAAATCATCAGAGAGCTCTATATTGTCTTCTTCGTTTCTGGGTTATTTCCTCCGTTCTTGGAGCACCCGTATCACACAGAGACAGAACTTGACTCGCACCTTTCGAAAAAAAAATATATTGATGTCAGTCAATATATGAAGCAGTCTTTACTACATCTGTTTTATAAAGTATTTCAAGTTCGATGGGATAAATACCTTCAACCTAGATTCCCAATTCTGCAATCTTTAGATACCGAACATACACTATAATTTGCGTAACTTTAAGTTAAAGGATACTACCGGATTTGTCCTTCTTCTTTGGAAGCTCATAAATAAATAGTCACCAGATGAATAATTGAACATGAAGAAGAAAAAAACAAAGAGGAGCACCGTTTGTTGACATAGGAATGTTTATAGTCTCTTGAAAAACACTTTTTTAAAACTCAACACGTATAACATGTATAATGTCGACAAAGAAATTGAGCATGCTGATGATATCAGTTTTACGGAATGTTGTGCCTGAACCATATTAGTAATCCGTTCCTAAAACAGGATATTTGTATCTACGTTGTCATACATTTTTGTGTCTTCCAATCTGTCTTTAGGTTTAGAAAGGAGAATGCTAACGTAAAGGGGAAAACAGTCAAATATTTCGTTTTACTATTGCACGACTAAATGGTCTGTGATGATTTGCGCTCTAACAGTTTCTTGGTTGTTTTATTTTCCACATCTACCCTAGAGAATATATAGTTTTACAGTAACTCTCAAAAGCCCTGATTTGATTGTTGGGAAAACATTAACTGACATTGGAGAGCTGATGTTAACGAAAAGAACCACAATTATGGTTAACGAACATATATTTCATTTACTTCATAATATAGTTTAGGAAGATGGGGTATGAATGCCAAAGAGACAACTCTTCATCCAAATCACAATTTGTAAAAGTAAACCGTTATAGGTCAAAGTACGGTCTTCAACATGGAGCCTTGGCTCACACCGAACAGCAAGATATAAAGGGCCTCACAAAAATGATTAGTGTAAAACCATTCAAACCGGAAAACCAACGGTCTAATCTATATAAAAAAAAGGAGAAACGAGAAACACTTAAGCGCTAGATACCCTCGTAAACAAACAGTCTATCATCAGTAGTAAAAATCACAGTAAACGGTAACAATTTTGCTTAGCCATATGCATGATATGTGCTTCTTGAATATTGTGTCTCTTCAATGATGCTTGCGGCTAAATTATTTCAAAAACCAAAATATAACAGAAACGTCGAAAGTCTAATACAAGTGAGCTGGACACAAAATAGTGCCACACCTCGACAAGAAACCAGAGACTTGCACTAGGGAGATATATTCCTTGATTTAATTTTATTTAATGTTTAACATTTTCGTAATTGGCAGACCCAGCAATATGACGTTGTAAAAAATAAACTTATATGATTTGGTTATCCGATACCTCGAAAACTATTAATTAACTCGTCTTCGGTCGAACTTCCAAATGAAAATAGCACAACCATATCATGTTTAACGCGATTGCCTTTTCCTGCATCCGATAGTATTCATTTTTGTCGAAAAACTGTTGCAAGGAAACTTTCAGTCTTATGTAGGAAGGTAGGAAGGATTGAATGATAAAATCTACTAAACTGTTAATAAACAATGTCGTGTGCATAGTCGTTAGTGTCAAATATATGCCCAATCAATCTTGTGTTTATTCTACATTCACATTCTGCTCTACCAACATATACTAATCCCCAAAGATGTTGTTTTAAGGCTTGCAGAATCATCAGGAATAACAAGTTATTCTCAACATTGACGTGCAAATGTACTACGGGTGTCATCAGTAAGCAACAAAAATTGGGCAAATAATAGCGATCCAAAGTTCCATTTTACACATATATATGTAAATTTTCAGGCTGTTATTGAATTAAAGCGTCCGAATTACCACTCATCAATAAACATATAAAGGACAATTCTTAGATACATATCAGAAAAAAGTCAAATAACAAACATACCCAATTTCAAGGAAAACTGTATAGCTAGCGAAACCTCTCACTTGTATGTGGAAGAAATACATCTGAGTTCGTCTCGCAAAACTTCTGACACACTATTCAATTTTCGACATTAACATGATTAAAGAGAAACACACTTTTATTTATAGCAGTTCAGTGTTTATGTTGTTCCGTTGCTTTCCTCTTACAGTTGATGTGTTTCCCTTGGTTTTGGTTTGTAACCCGGATTTTTACTTCTTCGCTTAATCGATTTATGACTATTGCACAGCGGTAAACCACTGTTGACCTCATTTATGTCATGCTTTATATTAATATTCTTATTTTAATATTCATGCTTTATAATATATTTCCAACTAATATTTGGAAGTTCATGATTATCAAAACCGTTGTTTATAGTGCTTTCTTTCACGTCCCCAATGCGGTCTGTAAATAGAAGTTGAGAGAACTAAAATCTAATTATAAGTTCTTTTTTTTTTTTTTTTTGCGGGATTGGAATTTTGTTAATAAAATGAAGGAAATTACTGGATAAGTGGATAAGAGAGAAACTTGAATGAAAATCGTAAAAGGGGAGAGAGGACATTGACGGTAAACAGACGAACGGGAATTAAAATGACAATTTCAAGAAGAAAGAAAGATTAAAGAAGCTTAAATGTTGCTTTTGACCTACTTAAAACGAAAAATGGTGAATAAGAAGCTTCAAGCACGAAATCACGTGAAGTGAAAATTGCAACACCGTTGCACAAAAATTACCATTTCCATCCATTAAACAAATTAACAATGGACACCAAAGTTCATATACTTTAAAATTTCAGAGATTTTTGCTTGCATTTATTTTTGAAGCTTTTAAGAATGAACAAAATTTTGTGACTATTTCAGTAAAAACTGTAAACATATATTGCTATCATTTTTGCAATATCCATTCGTTTGAGTAGCAGGATCTGTTTACCCTTGCGGGGCACCTGAGATCACCCCATTTTTTGGTTTGGTTCGTGTTGCTCATTCTTTAGTGTTCTATGTTGTGTTTTGTGTACTGTTGTTTGTCTGTTTCTTTTTTAGCCATGGCGTTTTCTGTTTATTTTCGATTTATAAGTTTGATTGTTCATGATCAGTAATTATTTGAATTTTCCGATATTATTATGTCACCCAGTACCCGTAAGCGATAATATGCCATTGATCTATACAGTTTAAGTGCTGAAAACGTTATTTAACTAGAGGCTCTAAAGAGTCTGTGTCGCTCACCTTGGTTTATTTGCATTGTCAACAAAGAACACTCTCCAACATTGTAGACAGGAATAGAATTCATGACAAAAATCTGTTTTGTTGATCTTGTATTGCTGATAATTTAGCTTATTTAGTTTCTTTCTATCTTCTTTTGTTTTTGCTCAAAACACAAAAGAGGACAAAAAAAATCCTCATTTAAGGACAACCACTCCTATAAAGAGTGACAGTCTACTAAACTATATCGGCAAACTTTGACTTGTTAGTAGATCTTGACTTGCTGATCATTTTTGTGATTTAAAGTGTATCTTTATCTATCATAATTTTCTATCATAGATGGTAAAATGCAAAAATAAAAGTGAAAATCGCCTTTAAAGGGCAATAACTCCAAAAAGGAGTCGTCTGACCATTTCCTCCATATTGTCTTCATTGTAGATTTTGTATTATGATCATTTTTGTCTATCTGTCTATTATAATGTTAAGATATAAGGTAAAAACGCAAAAAATGGTCAAAATCATCATCAAAGGGCAATAACTCTAATAAGGAGACGATTGACGATTTCGACCATGTTGACCTATTTGTAGAACTTGTCTTGCTGATTATTTTAAAGCTTCTATGTATTTATTATAGGTTTCAAGATAGTAGGCAAACATGAAAAAAATGGTAAAATTTGTCATTTAGAGCAATAACTCCTATAAGAAGTCATCTGACAGTTTTGACATGTACGGACAATTGGTAGAGCTCCACATTTTGAACATGTTTGCTCTTGTCAGATTTTCTCTCTTTATAATGGTTTTCAAAATAATAGACAAAACTTGCATTTTACCCCATATGATCTATTTTTAGCCATGTTGGCCATGTTGGTTGACAGGCGTGGTCATCGGACACATTTGTTTAACTAGATACCCCAATGATGATTGTGGCCAAGTATAATTAAATTTGGCGAAGTAGTTTCAAAGGAACAGATTTTTGTAAAAGATTACAAACATTTACGAAATAGTTAAAAATTTACTATAAAGGGCAATAACTCCTGAAGGAGTCAATAGATAATATTGGTTATATCAAATTATTTGCAGATCTTACTTTGCTGAACATTATTGCTGTTTACAGTTTATCTCTATCTATAATAATATTCAATATAATAACCAAAAACTGCAAAATTTACTTAAAATTACCAATTCAGGGGAAGCAACCAAACAACAGGTTGTCTGATTCGTCTGAAAATTTCAGGGCAGATAGATCTAAACCTCATTAACATTTTTAAATCTTCTCAGATTTGCTCTAAATGCTTAAGTTTCGGAGATATAAGCCAAAAAATTGCATTTTACCCCCATGTTCTATCTTTAGCCATGTCGGCCATGTTTGTGCGCAGACGGGGTCATCAGACACATTTTCTAATCTAGATACCCTAATGATGATTGTGGCCAAGTTTGGTTAAATTTGTCTCTGCAGTTTTAGAGGAGAAGATTTTTGTAAAAGATTACAAAGATTTACGAAAAATTGTTAAACTTGACTATAAAGGGCAATAACTCCTTAAGTGGTCAATTGACAATTTTGGTCACGTTTGACTTATTTGTAGATCTTATCTTGCTTAACCTTATTGCTGTTTACAGATTATCTCTATCTATAATAATATTCAAGATAATAACCAAAAACTGCAAAATTTCCTTAAAATTACCGATTAAGGGGCAGCATCACAACAACGGGTTGTCTGATTTGTTTGAAAATTTCAGGGCAGATAGATCTTAACCTGATGAATATTTTTACCCTGTCAGATTTGCTCTAAATGCTTTAGTTTCAGAGATATAAGCCAAAAACTGCATTTTACCCCTATGTTCTATTTTTAATCATGTCGGTCATGTTGGTTGGCAGGCGGGGTCATCGGACACATTTTTTAAACTAGATACCCCAATGATGATTATGGCCAAGTTTGGTTAAATTTGGCCAAGTAGTTTCAGAGAAAAGGATTTTTGTAAAAGTTAACGGACGACGGACGACGGACAACGACGACGGACGCCAATTGATGAGAAAAGCTCACTTTGCCCATTGGGCCAGGTGAGCTAAAACGATTAATGTAGATCAAGCCCATGAATAGAACTACACACTTGTAAAATGAGAAAGCGGGCCAATCAATTGACCGACAATGTCGCATTACTACAACATTTAATTGTGTTTTGTCTAGAAATGGCCATGGTAATTAACAAGTTTCAATCCACCTTTGAATTTATATTAACCTGATCAGGTAACTCACATGGTGTTCTACATCAAGAACGGTAGAAAAGTAAACACACATAAAGCTTTAAGCAAGGAAAGTTTCGGCCTTCTACGAATGATGTTATGAACGGTCCTTTTTTTAGATGATACTAAAAAGAGATACTTAGTTACTTAAAAGTAATAAGTAAAAAAGAAAACAGATAAGAGAATGGAAAAAAAAACGCATGATAAGACTAACGGCAGTCAAGAAATCGCTACACAAAAATCTAACAATTGAGGAGGACCAACTCCACTATCAACCGAGGGTGACTGAATGTGCTGAAGAAGGGTCAGCAGTTCCAGTTCAACAAGTTCAACAAGTGACACCTGCCTTGGGGCTCCTGATCAATTAGATTGGTGAGTCATAACCAGTAATTTGGTATATATCATATTATAATGGATTTATTAATGTCTCTTTTCTAAACCTTATAATCACAAAATTTAAAATATGTAACCTTTGGTACATGTTAATTATCTTAAACGTGACCGAATGTGAACGTTTGAAGTTGGATAAGGTTTCCAAGGCTAGTACGATGGATAGACAAGACTTTTACAGGTGTCACAGGAGGGTGCGGAGTTTCTGGACAACTGACACCTATTGGGTTGTTACTCATTGCAAGTAGATATTCGGTGATCATCTTGATTTTACCACACTCGACGAATAAGAAAGGATTACGACAAGGAAACGTAGAAAATATTCATTATCATTCATGACTCATACGGTCCTAAACGTTCAAACAAATCCTAATGACGTCCTGAAAACGTTCGAATGTTTCCATTTAGAGGAACTTTTATTAAATTGTCTTTCAAGCAATCTCAGGAATATTGTATGAACCGCAAAATGCAATTTAATAGAAGTAATTTCAGCAAAGCCTTGTCTTAATCTTATTTATTTTTCCTATTTGGTGGCCATTTTGAAAAAAATGAAAAGTCCTATTTAACGTCGTGACTTACTAAAAACGTTGGATTGCATTTGATATGTTTTCAAATGATTTGATTTGAATATTATTTGCTTGAAATTATATATAGTTGTGAAATATGGACTTTTGAGCAGACATCTTGAAAATGATGGCCATATTATATTTTCCAGAGTGGGTCCATATCTTGAATATATATCTACAATTGTGCAACGTTTCATGCTGTTATCATTAAACCCACAATTCATATAAAAGTATTCACGAATCAGCAGGACTCTATACATATTTGAGAGATTTGTTGTTATTTTCTGAACTTACGTAATTATAGTTTCATCAAGGTACCTTTTGCTTATATACTTATTTAGATTGAATTGGGACAGTTGGTGCTAAAGAAAACTAACCCGTTAAATTTCTCCGCATGTTCATGTGTCTGTCAACGGTTTTAAATATGTGTGTCCTTTATGAAATTGGTATTCATTTTGATGGTACATTGTAGTAGATACTATACTGTCAGCTAAATCGATTCAGTTTATTAGACAACGAAGACTTTGCTGGACATTTTGTCAACGACATTTTTCTATTGAAGATCATAAATTAGTATCTATAATTATATTAATCCTTTGATTTGTTACGTATTGTTTCGTTTTGGTACTTTTGTTTCGCTTTTATATCGCAATTAATATACCCGCATTTCATTATTCTTTCCCAGATGAAACCTAGAGGATTATAATTCAAATCCAGTTTCTTCCACTACGTAACACGACCCAATCCCAATGTGAAGGGGCGTAAATGGTTTCACTCGAGCTAAAAGAGTGTCCCATTGGTAGCAAGAAAAAGACCCCTGCGAAAATCTCGTTATGAGTAAATCTGTTTCCCTTCCAAATTCTATATACATTTCTATTGGCGGTAAAAGTAATTACCATGATTACGCCTTTATCATTGTTTATGTCCCAACCATCCATTTCTCGTTCATTTTCGTTTCATATTTATTACATACCATCTAATTATTTCATGGACATTTTCTATTTTGAGTTGAATGGCGTGATATTCCAACAATTAATCGGCATCTATCATTGTATCTATATACATGTATTCATAAACGTTTAGACATTGTTTGTATTTTTTGTTTAAACAAATTAAAAGATAACAAAACAAGCACTCCAAATCCGTAAATACGTAATCCTCTCTTTAATCTTGAATTAAAGTTTTCTTCAGTTTAAAATCAATCTATTTACGAAACACTAATTTGACAAGTGAAATTAATCCTCCCATTATATCAGACAATAATCCGTCTTTTTCGTTTTCAACATTATTTCTTTGGTTTTTTCTTAACGCATTTTCTGTCATTTTTTGTTGGAATTCATCTTCAGTTTTCTTTATTTGATCTTGCAATTCTTTCTCTTTTTTCTCCAGCTCCCGGTTCAGTTTTTCACTTGCTTCTTGAAGTTGTTTCTGTAGATTTACTTTGTTTTTCTCTGATTCTTTTTTATTGGAGTTTAAGGCTTCTTCCAATCTAGTTTTCTCTTTCTTTTCCTGTTCAAGTTTTTTCTTGTATTTATCTTGTACTTCATTTCTTATCGTTTGTTTTTCTTCTTCCTTTTGCTTTTCTAATGCTTCCTTTTCAATAAGCATCCTTCTCTTTAGGCCAGATTCTGCTTCTTTGTATAGTTCATTTGTATAACAGTATCCCCCATTTTCACTGCACATCGCCTCTATCATTTCAAAAAAGTCATCAACTTGCTCCGTTTTCGAATGTCCAAAAGGATCATTGTAAAACGCAATGAATCTATTTCTGCACTGACTCAGTATAGTTTTTAGTTCATTCGGAACAGTTTCAACGTATTGATCAATCGATTGATTATGTCTGATAAGTTCATCCTTCTTAGTGAAAAGAACAATCATATGGCGAAACACACCTTCACCAAAATGATTAATAAAGTGTTTGACTGTATCTTCTTCTTCCTGCGTAAATCGACCGACACTTACGACAAGGACCATTGCATGAGGTCCGGGTGACGTCATAACGATACATTTGACTATCTCCTTAGTAACAGCTTCATTCGTCGTTTTCGTATCGAATAAACCCGGGGTATCAACTATAACTACGTTTTTCCCTTTCCGTTCAGATTCTCCGCGTTTACAATTTCCAGTCACTGAAGTACCGGAATTTTTGGATAGAAAATAATTCCGACCTAAAAGACTATTTCCTGTTGCACTTTTCCCAGCTCCTGTTCGTCCAAGAAGTACTATTCGAATTTCTTTATCTTCTGCACTGGCTTGTAAGTCTACAAAAGAATGAAATGCAAGTTATGATTTATTTAATCAAAGTGTATTACACGTTTATAATCTTTAAAAGTTAAATATCCTATTTTAGGAAAGGCTTCTTTTTTGTTATTTTTGGAAAATCTTGAACTAATATAAGCCAGGTGTTACCGTCCGAAAGAGTCCGTATACATAGCTAATTTACACTGATTTTTGCAGAAGTGAAACTACAGTTATATTATTTTGATTATTGTTTATTCGTATTACTAAAGCCATCATTTTTTTTTTTACATTTCACAACGTACATGAAGTATGAAATTACAAACAATCAGTATTATCATGATGGATAAACTTCTTTTTAGCTCTCTGCACATATTTCAGTATTGAGAACATGTGTTGGAATTTAATCTTTCATAATGTGAAGTCAAAAGCCAAAAATATTAAGACTTTTTTTTTTCTATCAAAATCTGATGACTCTTTAGTGTATATATGACAACTATTAAGTGTTCATGATCAATAGAGACTAGGTAAACTTAAATTGTACATTCCTCGAATATGTGTTGGATTTAGATCTTCAACTTGTTTTTTCATTACTTCTTCCGTTAGTTTTTCTGAAAAAAAATTAAGTTACTCCAATAACAATACATCAAAACAAAACATTTATTATGCATTTCGTTAGTCTGTTTTTAGTTCTAACTACGCACATGTTTTGAATAAGATTATCTTTGATGTTTTAATATGAAGTTTTATCAATGTGTCCTATTGTTTTCTCTGTTTCTGTGGGTTTTTCCCCTTTTGTTTTGAACCACTAATATATGAATAAAAGTAACTAGCTGTTAATATACGCTGCTAAAATTTTTCCACCTTCTGTCGAATAAATAAAAACAAATCGAAGTATAAAAATAATGTCAGCTTTTGTTTACTATCAGCTAATCCAATTTTATTGGTTTGACACTATCTAGTAATTCACAGTTTGCATGTTAAACAACAAAAGAATATTCCAGGTTATTCAATCAACCCTGACGTACATATGTATTAAGTTGTTCTTAACAGTCCTAGTGATTGGATAAACCGTATACAAAATTCAGACACTATGTGGACCTTTTGTCTGTATTGTTTAGGTAAATATGTTGCAAGTTTGCTGTCTGCTCATGTTTACCCAAATTATCATCTATTACCAAAAAGCAATTTCTCTGTAGCCGTTTAAAATCAGAGCATGTGATCTTAAGAAATATGTTTAATATTTTCTGAAAATGTATTTTGTATTACTTAAACATTGGAAATACTAACTTATTTTTTCATCTTGTTCCTCAGTTTTCTGAAAGAAAATATTGAATAAGAACATTTTACTTGAAGCTTTAATTCATATTTGACTATATCAAAAAAGAAAGTGAACTCTGGCGCTTTATAATAGTAATTTCTTTTTTGTCTCTACCGCCTTATAAATACATGCTAATTATTGGAAATAAAGTCGTCACGTCATAGAGGATTTTATAATAAAAAAAAAACATTCCAATAATAAAACGATATAAAATATGCAGAGAGATATCATTTAAGTATCATTCTTTAAAATTTGATTATATTATGTCGAGCGGTTTAGAAGAAAATAAGAATGAAATTAATGACATCATGATGTACTAAAAGACAGACCACATGTGTGTACTACATTTTTCATTCAATGCCACTTTGATCTGCCGATTATGGCAATAGCCAATTCCCTTTTTTATACACAAGTAAGTAATACGTGTGTTATAGTCCTTGTAGACAGAAAGTAAACGGATTGACGTGTCCAGAACATATATAACTGAAACTGTTTGAAGTGTATTGGTTATGCCATGGTCACATATATTTTTTTCTTCAAATTTTACATACACTTTCTAAATTTCTTATCCTTTCCCATGTTTCCTGTAAATCGTTTTCTAAATATTTTAATTCTGTCTGCACTTTGATGTTCTGATTGTAATTTTCAGTCGAACAATTCTGTACATATTCACTGAGAACACGTGTCTGTCTGCGTATTTCACACACTTCCTCTAAGCCAAGCGGTGTTCCACTCAGAAATATCAAACCTGACAAAAAAAGAAAGGCTGTAGAATAACTGTTGCGGTAACATACTGATAACTTAAGAGGTTTGTTATGTGTTGAAGCACGGCATGTTTTGTGTTGCAACTTTCTGTGATTTTGTCATTGAAATTTATGTTGTGTTCTCAAAGATATGGATGACAACAATGTGTTGTGTGTTGTACATGATATTTTGGACAGTTTGGTATTCATTTTGTGTTATCTGCAATGACAGTCATGGCAAATATTTTTTGTGACATCTGTACTTTTGGTCACTATCAATATATTTTGTGTCATCTGGAATTTAGGTCAAGATAATAGAGTGTGTCTTCCGGAATTTTGGTCATTACAATATATTTTGTGACATCTGAAATTTGGTGGCTAAGTTGTATTTGATGTGATCTGTAATTTTGGTGAATGCAATAGATTTTGTGGCAGCTGTGTTTAAAACAGTACAATAGATTATGTGTCATTTGTGACTTTAGTCATTTCAATATAGTTTGTGTCATTTTTAATTATGCTAGCTACAACATTGTTTGTGTCATCTGTGATCTTGCTCACTAAAATATTTATGTGTCTGAAATTTATATAATTAGATTGCAATGTGTATTCGATTTTGTTGAGAAAACTTAATGGTTTGCCGATTCTTTTTTGGGTCACAGCAATATTTATGACTGTTGTCTATGTTTGGGTCACAACCATATATTTTATGCCATCCACATATATTTTGTCATTTGTTTGTTTGATCACATAATTATGTTTTACGTTGTCTGTGATTTGGGTCCAAACAATACATTATGTATCGTTAATATCTTATATTATGACTGCTATTTTGATCAAAATATAGTGTTTTTAACAATAATGGTTGCATTTGAAGCGCATAACTGGATTTACCTTCGTCAAGAACGCTTAAACCAAAACACTGTTAACCGGGACTGCTCTAATCCGCTATATGACCGAAAAAGACGTAAACAGAATTAGCAAATCAATCTGAGGTCAATTTGCCCCAGGGAATTGGATTCGTGGTATCTAGATAATTTCTTAATTTATGAATGAGGAACTTTCTATCAGAATATGTTGTAAAGCATGTCAGTATCAAAGCACTAATCAACACAGAGCTTCTGTCCAATTTCATAAAAGTATATACGTTTTGACAAAAGTTATAATGACTGAAATTTTAACCTTATTCTGGATCTTAATGTTTAATGCAAGCAAATTAGGTCAATTTATCAGTGAAATACGAACAAAAATAAAATAAGTGACACCACTAACGCCAACGACGAAATTTAGTATGGCTATTTTTCGCTTTCGCGACAAAATGTTGTAGGCTGCGACAAAAAGTTCATTGAACATACAATACATTTGTGTCATTGTGTACCATTTGTTTCCCATGTGTTTAGTTGACTCAATATTCTCTTTTCTTCTTCGTTACTCAAATCAAGGTCCTTAACAAGTTGGCTCATTAACTTGAATGAATCTGTATATTTTCTTCTAGTCCATTCTCTAAAGTCACAATGTGCCCAGGGATTACGTATGTCTACTCGCATCTGAACAATTGAAAACATGTGAACTAGTTTAACAATTCCATAAATGAAGAAATCAAAATGTCTGTATTTGAAAATTAAAAGGAAAAAGTACTTCTTAGGAAGCAATTGACGGTTGTCGTTGGTATGTGTCATATTTGTTATTTGTAAATTGTTTTGTTATACATTAAGTCGTTAGTTTTCTGGTTTGAAATGATTCACATCTTTCATGTCAGGCCTTTTATAGCCGACTATAAGTTATGGGTTTACCTCATTGTTGAAGGCCGTACGGAGGTCTATAATTGCTTTCTTACATTTCATTTTAACTCTGCAAATAGTTGTCCAATTGGCAATCATACCACATGGCCTCATTTTTATACTAAAACCAAATATATTTCCAAATCTTATCAATTAGAAAAAGTATTTGTTTTTGCTAAATTACATATCGCATTGCTTTTAAGGACACAATATTTATATACTATGGGTTATGTGGCTATGCTGGTTGAAGATACATGTAGTATCAAAAGTACACGAACAGTCATGCAATTACTCGTCTATAAAACTATTTCGAAAATTGTTACCTTGTCAGTACCCGTCGTCTGTACACCCGAAGAGAAGGAATTGATGTTGATAACCATCAACTGATACAGAAGCTAGCTCGCATTGCTAGTTCATTACTTTAAATTGAAAATTGTCCTTTATATTTTTTAAATGTATACCTTTTTAGCATCAGTCCGTACAGTTGTTGAAAATGTACTGATGTTGATGACCATTCCAAGCAGAGCAGATGTGTCACATGACTCATCAATTCCAGAGTAATGAACCATATGAGGCTGTAGGAACAACTTTGACAGATCCACATGGCTTGTTACTTTATAATCATATTTCTGGTAATCATTAACCCATTTGTGTCTGATCATTTTTTTCGCTACATTCATGTTGTTGTTGATTGATTTGTAAATAAGAAAATGTTCGTTTGTTGCTGGGTATTTTTTCATATATCCATTATACCCCTGTGTATCGACAGAGTCGCTTGATACCAGTGAGTCATACAATTTACTAATTATAGGATTAACAAAGTTTCTTAGAAGTGGAGAAATAACGGAGTGAAGACAGATCCCTACAATCAGCCATCTTTTCTTTTCGTCATTCAAATATCCAGGTGGACCTAGAATTTAATCAACATAAGAGAGGTGGAGCTCACACAATCGACAAAATGTAAGTGAATACAATTATATACTATATCATCTATCCTTCCATTTCCGTTAACAACAATCGTCCTTTTTCTGGTTATAATTTCTCTGTTTTTGAAGAAAACAATTATTTGTTTAGAAAGGAAAAAAAAAACTATTGAGGAGTAGACTAATCGTATGTCTTTTCAAAGGAAAGCAAACTAGTGCGAACAAACAAATTGATTCTATTGTTACCAATCCTACACTAACAGATTTATACTTTCTTACAAAATTATTTTTTTTTAATTCCTTTATTTTTTAAAAAAAGTGTTTCATTATAAACATATTTTCTTTAAAATCAATCGCCTTGATGGTTTCCAGGTAGCGCGCTAGCTTTGAGTGAGCATGGTGGGTTGTTGGTTACTTGAAAATATGTATTTGCACTCTCTGCTTAGCTCATGGAATTGGGTTTAACATGAGCAACACGACGGGATGTGGATCAGATTCTGCTTGCCCTTCCAGTGCACCTGAGGTCACCATTGGTTTTCAAACTGGATTTGTGTTACTCCGTCTTTAGTTTTTTCTATGTTGTGTTTTGTGTACTGTTGTATGTCTTGTCGTCTTTTCCCTTTTTTTTTGCCATGGCATTGTCAGTTTGATTTCGACCGATAAGATTGAATATCTCTTTTGAATCTTTTGCCTCTCCTTTGACATATATTGTCCTTATATGCATGTATTATTAATCACTCGACGATAAACACAAATCCATTATCATCATCCCTTAAAATTTATATGTTAAAATGTGTTTACCTGTTCATCATCCTTCCCTTGCTAAAGTTTAGAAATAACAGAATGACACAAAATATTAAGTCCGCCCGTGTATGATAAAAACACAAGATGTATACAGCACTCAGTTGACATAAGAACAATGAGTCAACAATGACAATCAAAATATGAAACTCACTTTTTAGCACATATCAAAATCCCTGTGTGTGGTTTTTTTTTTCTCTCAATAAAAACGTTTGAAAGTCAGGGGAACTTCTTGTACAAGTATCATATTATTTATAAAAACAAGTGCATAATTTCGGAGGTACAGTTATCTCCCTTAGATAGACTTTTCTCCACTTAAATAACTCAGAAAATGTTTTTTTTTCTCTTCAACAACTTTACTTAATAGCATTGTTCTAATAGAGTGTTTAAAAATCTGCCATTACAATTCATAAAAATACCATTCCATGCACAATGAAAACATATTTTTTTATGTTTTTTTTTTCTTCAAAATATTGCCTATTTACAATCCTCCAGAAGAAATTTTTAAGGTTTTGCACAATTACGTATCATCTGTGTTTCGATTGTTATAATCTTCTTAAAATAAACGTTTAAATAACTTGTTTAAAAGTGATGCGAAAACAATGAAAGAATTATTCTAGGGTTGTTTTGCCTTCCAAAAACATTCATATTATAGGATTGGTAAAACAAATGCTAGTAACAATATTTAGTAACTTGTATGGAGAGATTATTAAAATATTGATCACAAAATCTAAATGGAACGGATTTACTTAAACTTGTAGGTTATTATAACATATATCTTCAAATATGTTAACAACAATTGTATAACTGTATCCTTGACTGATTTAAAGTCAGGCTTATCCAAAAGTGTTTTGTATTCAGCTATATGTTAAACATGTTAAAGCTATACACACTTTTGCTACCATACATTTTGGACTAAGTAAACCAACTCAATAGTCTCGGAGTTGCTTCTTTGCCTAGTGTCTTGGGATCGTGGTTATGATGCCCAGCTAGATCAAACCCAACAATTGAAATTGTTATTTTCTGTTTTTCTCTTATACATGCGGCACTGTGGATTAAACAGCTAAGACTGATCAGAATGTGTTAAACAATTGTACAAGTCCTTCTATACATTTTCTTGTTTACTGGCACTTTAAAACTCCTGCTCTTTGTGTCGTTCTGTTATAAAACATACTCATATAAGATAAACTCTTTCTCATGCAGAAATGCATGCAATATTTGCAATGCAAATTAATTATCATAATGTAAATAGGTTTGCATGTTTTACAATAAGAGTACACGTGTTATTCACAACCTATTGAGTACCTGTAATCCTTGGCACTTTATTCTGATCGTCTTGTCCCTGTAAACCAGGTGTAATTATCCGTTTTAATGGACTAGCTGCAGCTTGTGCGTTCATTCTGTAATGTTTAATATATCATACTCTTCTTTTCGTTTAAACATTTATCTTTGGAAGAGATATTCCTGTCCTTCACAATATTAAACAAGAACTGCAAATATAATAATACAAAAGCTATAATTCCAATCCCAAAAACTATCAAATTACACATATTTGTTATACATATTGTCGCTGGGCTTCCAAGTCCAAAAACTGCTTTTTCCTTTTTCACGAAACCTATTTGACGGGAGGAAATCTCTGATATTCCAAAATATCATACATTAAAACCAACTAATAGTTACCAGTACCAGTACCAGGCTTATAATTTTATACGCCAGACGCGCGTTTCGTCTACATAAGACTCATCAGTGACAGACATTTTTTAATCCCCGAATGCATTTAATATGTACACATGTAACTATTTAGCGTATTTGAATGATAGAGATCTTTTCAATAAATACAAAAAAAGCTATGATCGATATACTTTTATGGATTCATTTTGGATATACTTTGCCTTTTTTCGGAGTATGACCAACATGACACCTCTATAGCCTCGCTTGCCCTTATTAGACCTTGGGAATGATTTTAAAATATAATAATATGTTAATATAAAAATAAGAAGATGTGGTATGATTGCCAATGAGAACTCTCCACAAGAGACCAAATGACACAGAAATTAACAACTATAGGTCACCGTACGGCCTTCAACAATGAGCAAAACCAATACCGCGAATAGGCCCCGAAATGACAAATGTTAAACTATTCAAACGAGAAAAACTGATTTAAGTACAAAATAAACGAAAAACAAATATGATATACAGCAACAAACGACAACCACTGAATTACAGGCTCCTGACTTGGGACAGGCACATAAAGAATGCCTACTCAGGAAAAGCTTAATTTCCCTTATATTATTCTCATGTAAAATGTTGCTGGTTCGACCCAACGAAATGAAAATCTTTAGAAAAAGACATCCTATCATATTTATTCACAGTTTTAAAACATTTCGAATTGTAGTTTTGAGGTCTGAAATAGTCTAACACGTTTAACAACCCTTTCAACCAGTCCGAAAAGTCTAAGGCATGTTGTTTCTTAACTAAGTCATAGGAAAAAAAGTGTAAACTGAAATTGTAATTCCTCTTGTAAGGGTTTTATGTCAAATGTCACTCGTTGTTCGCCTGTTTGACATCCTAAATACATATTTCAGCATATTTCTATTTGAGGTTTCTGTTCGTGCTTCAAGTGCACAAATACATGCTTAGATACCAATTCTTTGTGGAATCAATACACTAAATACTTCTAAGTCGACCATAGAAAAATTGCGACAACTACGTGGCTGGTGGGATTAAATGCCCACAGCGCTTCGGGGGCAATTGATAGCAACTGTCATGCCATTTAGACCACACACGGAGCCTCGGGTACAATTTTATTCCAGATACCGGCATTGCATACATATTAAAAATTATAAAATTGAGAATGGAAATGGGGAATGTGTCAAAGAGACAACAACCTGACCAAAGAGCATAAAACAGCCCAAGGCCACCAATGGGTCTTCAACACAGCGAGAAAATCCCGCACCCGGAGGAAGGGCTTCAGCTGGCCCTTAAACAAAAATGTGTACTAGTTCAGTGAAAATGGACGTCATACTAAACTCCGAAACATATAAATGAACTAAAATTAAACAACATACAAGACTAACAAAAACCAGAGCCTCCTGACATACGCATGTTTTTCTGTGGACAATATATACATATATAAGAATCATGTACATTTGTTTTTGTAAAATTCACACGCAGTAGTTTCGTAGGAAAACAGGATGATGCTCAACAGTTTAATTACTACCTTCAATTTACCAGTTATGGAATTAGATTTCCCCTTGGAATTTGTCATTTTAGGCAATAAATTATATCGTATGTCGTTCTCCGCTCGGTACCCTCTATATTCGTCGTAAACTTAGAGCTACATGTAGACCAAGAGCAGAAAGAATAGAATGTAAAAAGTGAACTTGCGATTATCGTTCGGGATTTCGGGTATATGTTGAACACGCTATTAGCCGCTTCAAAACTTTCAAACTCAAAATCAACCAGACCAGACTGTGAAGCTTTATACGGGTTTAGTAGACATCGATTGGTTGTTGTTTGTTGTTTGTTGTTCGTCCAGTGACAAATATTTCATGCATTTTTCAGGAAGAGGTTAAGTAGTTGAGTGTCAGATTGGAAATTATGCTCGAAGAACAGTAATTAATTTTTAAAAAATCAAACTGGCTTATTATGTAATTTTATTTCAAATCTAGAAGTGCAAACTTGAATAACGATCAACCCCCTCCCCCGCACACAGTTACACATTTCCCGGCCTATAAACATAACCAATGATATCAGAAAATAATCATTCTAAATTAATATAATTTTAAATGAACGAAAGAAGTGTGTAAATACCTGGTTAACATCACGCAAATTGAATTTTACCTGTTGTAATCGGTAACCAATGTTTTTACACAGTCCCCACATTTAAAGTCTAATTTGTCAACCTCAGCGTCGAGTATATACTTTTTCGTAACACGTCTATTGATTTTATATAATTAGTTCAATAAATATACTTGTTTAACTTTTTGTCAATATGCAACTTAATGTTAACATTATAAGACCCTGAACATTAAATAATAGATGTAGCGTGTGAAACACTTATTCTCCGCAAAAACGTTCATCCTGATCTTTGACCAATATACATTCTATTAATGACAATTGATTTTGTAATTTCTGAAAGTTATCTTTTAAATTAACATGTTTGGTGAAGGGAAGTCTTCAGGTGAACGCACACTGAAGCAAAAATAGCGTATAACGAGCACCTTGGGGGACACATTTTCACCGTAATTATTCATTTTAAAATATGTATTCCATTTAATATTGTATAATATGTAAATGCTTGCATTTTTCACGAAAAGGAACACATATGAAACAGAAATGAACTTACATCAAATAGCCTACTCGCTGTGCATCTGTATTTTTTCCATATATTTGTCTCCTGTCCGAATAGAAGCGCATGCAAATCTCTTCAAATGAACAAATGGATATCCCTGGAGGGGAAAAGATTAAATTGCCCATGAAAAGATTTTACGCTTTATTTTAGTCACTACGCACATGAGCGTAGAAAAATGGAAGGCGCGAAAAAGAAAGAATTTACAATTGAAGTTTGATTAAGGGTTATTTGGAAACACAAGAAGCTTCTCTTATTCATTGAGCAGATGGATACCAAGCATTTGGGTCATTTTCAAGTAAAATTTGATGACAGCTGTCCATTTGATTAAGATGAGCGGTTCATGGTATTTTTCAAGAGGTATTTTGAAAGAGATATACACATGTTGTGTAAATTTTGTCTTCTTCCCTTTTGTTCTCTCAACGAGAGGCGAAGTATACCAAAGGCACATTCAAACTCGAAATAAAACTGATAACGCCATGACCAAAAAAAAAAAAAAAAGACAAACAGACAAACAACAGTATACAAAACAACATGGAAAACTAAAGACTGAGTTATACGAACCCCACCAAAAACAAGGGGTGATCTCAGGTGCTCCGGAAAGATAAACAAATCCTGCTCAACATGTGGCACCCTCAGTGTTGTTCATATAGTACAAATATGTCTAATTCGGTAGGTCGCATTTGGGGAAAGTGGAAGAGATTGTTATTACGACAATGGAACATATCCGTCGTCATCTGTGAAACAGACTTTCCATAACGGTCAACTCGTAATGGCGTCCATACAATTTACGAAGGAATGATTTCAACTTCGCTACTTGGAACTCATGGTTAAAAAGTTTCCTTGTGAGCAGCTACCCTCTATCAAAGAAACATCGTATCAACTGGAAGATACTCTGTATGCAGGCGCTGCTGGGATGTTGCTAAATAGAAATGGAAAGTTCACAATTGGGATGCTGAACTCATCTCTTTTGTCCTAAAGTATTATTTTAACCGACCCATCATTTTCGATTTCTAGATGTAAGTCAAGATATGAAGCAGATTTAACTGTATCTGTTGTATCCTTTATCTCAAGTTCGATGGGGTAGATGCGTTCAACAAGGTCACCACATTTTGAATCATTTAGTAAGAGATCATCTATATAGAGAAAAGTGATATAGGGATACTTTAACTTTTTCCCTTCTTTATAAGAAGTCAGCCTTGTTTGAATAAAGGAATAAATCGGCAAAAAGGGGAGCACAGGTTGTTCCCATGGAAATGATTGTTTTTATTGGAAAAACACGTCCTCCACACTTAACAATTATGTTGTCAATCAAGAAAATTAAGCATCTCGATAACAATTGGAAACAAAACATGACCAAATCTTCGAATTTGTCTTTTAGTTCGGAATGGGCAATAATTGTGTAAAGTGTAGACAAGTCAAATGTGTTAATACTATTGCTAATACTAATAAAGCTGTCTGTTTTCCGTCTAGTGCAAAACAATTCATGAATATTAGGGACAAAACCAAATTAACAAATAATCAAAACAGTTGGTTCTGCAAAGTGGTTAGACTGACACGAAAAGTTACAAATGTAGACTGCCACATGTTGGATAGGGCAGATGTGTTAGCTGCAGCAGACCTACAATGTATGGCTGATCAAATTATAATACTTTAGAAGAAGTTTAAGATTAAAATGAACTTAGTCTATATGAAGTGTGCCAAACCCTCTCTGGTTTTGGGTGACTGAATGTTTTGTTATATATTTTCACAACGAAGAACAAGGTCAAATGCATCAAAATCAAAGTTTTTTTTAACTCCGTTTCTGTACAAATGACGAAAGATCAGCATAGATCACAGATTACTGATTTATAACTCCAGTCGGGCGTTTTGTCTACGCGGGACTTAAAAGTAAAGCACTTTTTCAAACTTAACTAGAAAATATAATCAATGACAACGGTGACATGCATACACACATGATATGACATTTAACAGAAATTAAAATTATTTTGTAACTGCAACATTTTTCTAGCAAAATGGAAAAAATTGTGTTTAATATTCTCAAATATTTTAGCAAACAAATGCAAGATAAAGTTTTAAAATATTATGTTTAAAGAGTCCTTGAACATGGTTTCTATGTAATTAATAGATAAAACATATAACATTTTGACCGTGAGATATTCAACGATCAGATCATTTGAGCGAGTAGTAGACCTAAACCATTAATTTAAATTGACCTGCTAAAGATTAAAAAGAAATATGATCATTGTTTGCCAAACACATTATTGTTTGTCAAGTTTAAATGTAATAAAGGCCTACATTTTTTTCAACTTGTTTCGTTTGTATAGAAAAACATTAAACATTCATGTATAATGTATGCTCTTTGTCGTACAAAAAATTAAATTGTTGAACGTATACGGAAACTTTTGAGTGACTTAAAAAACAATGAAGCAGGAAGAAAACGTGATTTAGTTTGATCTTGATTAAAATATGTTGTACAGACTGTAGCAGTTTTCAAATAAAGGATTAACTTAGTAACAAGATGACAGTTTAAATTACTAATTTTGCCTTTATATTTGTTAATGGATACTTGTTCAAATATGATTGAAAAAATGCTGAAACATCTTAAGATTTCGATTGTTCATGCAATATCAATATGTTATATTGTAGACGATCCAAAACGAGCACAGCAAATAATGACACACATTAAAAATTTGTGTGGCAACTGCTTTTTTAGCAATTTAATGCATTATTATAGAATGCAAATATTTATAGATAGCAATGATGCAATAATTATTAATTATATGAAATTTTAGTGTTTCCATGAGAAGGTTTTATCTCAATAAAAGAACATTCGAGGTTATTTATAGTATCTAGTGCATACACATTTAATGCAACAGAGCGCTTTGCAAGGTAAATCAAAAACAACAAAAGAGGTAGATAAATGTTCCAACTTGCATGGCCAACATGACAAGCGCCAAGTGTGATCATGAATCTGCTTACTTTTCAAAAGCGTAAGAGGTCAATCCCAATTTTTGTTCGGTTCGTGTTGATCATTTTTGAGATTAATATGTTGTGTTTAAGTACACTGTTCTTTGTGTGTAGTCATTTTCGTTTTTATATCAAGTCATTTTCAGTTCTTTTCGGTTTATGACTTTGGCTATTCCTTCGATGCCTTACGCTTCTTTTAAAATAAATTTTGATTATTAGATATGTAAAGGATAACTTACTGGACAAAAAGTAAAATAACAAAAATACTCCGAGGAAAATTCAAAACGGAAAGTCCCTAATCAAATGGCAAAATCAAAAGCTCAAACACATCAAACGAATGCCTAACAACTGTCGTATTCCTTACATGGTTCAGGCATTTTCTTGTGTAGACAATGGTGAATTAAACCTGGTTTTATTGCTAGATAAACCTGTCACTTGTATGGCAGTCGTCTAAAATTCCGTTATATTGACATCGATATGTGAACAAAACAAACAGACATAATATGTAAAATGTCAAAACTAGGGGTACTGCAGTCAGCATTGTGTTATAATCTTAATCACTATAAAAACAAACAAATAAGTCAACAAAGAAAGACAAAAAGGCATATATCATGTATAGACAAAGCACATTAGCAAAAACGAAAGACCAGAATACCAAAATTTACCATAGCACAATAACACAATGACAGGATGTATAAGTACCGAGCCACGTCCAATGGATATTACCAAAAAATAGCCTAAAAAGTAAAAGTACTAATATACATAGACAAATAAAAGAATAATATAACACGTTATTAAGATGATGAACAACGTCAGTACCTATAATCTATACTTCAAGACCGTCGTGCATTATTAGTGAAGTTGATACGGAATATTTATCAACAAGGTATCTTCCGATAAACGTTTCTTAGTAAAAGAATGAGACGTTCTTTGACAAAACTTTTGTTAATCAACTTTCTGCTCAGACACCGGTCACGTTTTACAAAGTCTGAGTAGCAGCTGCAAGCTCTTGAATACAGATTTAGCTAAGGAATATATATCCAATATGCAGGTGCAGTTGGTATATTGCTACTACGGTGGGGGAAATTGATAATTACAAAATTACAATCGTTTCGTTTGTCATAGATTCTGGTACTGAGATGACCGCTGTTGTCAAATTCGAGGTATAAGTCTAAAAATGTGACAGAGGAAGCCGTGTCTGTTTTTTTTTTTTTTTTTAATTTCTAGATCTAGATGATATATTAATGGAAACCAATCAAAAAAGTTCTTGCTTTTCGACAAATGTCTGAAGGAATTCCGACTCATATGAACATAAAAAGAGGTCGGCAAGGAGAGGCGGACAGTTCGTTCCCATAGGATTGCAAAGGTCATTAGCTAGCTTGTAATGAATGATAAATCATATTTCATCCTATAGTGTTCGAAAAACAAAATCAAGTTTATTGAGTTTGCTAATCTTCAAATTATCCATACATGATCGTGTTTAAAATATTATTAGAGTATATACACAAGAGATTCAAAATATGCACGTTGAATGTAGAAATTAAGGTTGTTTTCTGCTAGAATAACTTACCGATGTCCATAAAATTTCTCCTCCTCAGAATTGAATTTCTCAAGATATTGTTAAAAAACCTAATCTTCCTGATGACACTTTTAAATGTAAAACGTCTACAAAGGTCTTATCTTATCATAAGCATTGACACACTTCAGTAAATCTTAATAGCTCAATATTTAAATAAGTTGGTACAATGTAAATGATATGTGATATATTTATATCAATGCTTTTACGTAGTTTAATATAGATTATACTCGAGAATACGATATGTCTTCACTCCAGCTGGTTTAAATCTAAAATTAGTTCACTGTAGAGAGTGGAGTGATATTGTTTTCACGATTTCGTAACATCACATCAGATCAGAGGAAATGAAGTAAAATTTGACATAATAATTGACTTGTGGCCAATGCAAATCAGGAATCAAATACACATCATAATCAACTGTCTGGGGGTAAAAATAGATCAGACAGAGTGAACTTACGGAAAAAGACGATAAAATACGAAGTGAGTATGGATTCAAATAAAGGCAACAGTAATATACCGCTGTTCAAAAGTAATTAAATCGATTGAGAGAAAATAAATCCGGGTTACAAACTAAAACCGCGGGAAACATGTCTACTTTAAGAGGAAAACAATGAAACAACAGAAACACTGCAGTGTAACAATAGCTAACGCCAACATACATAGAAACGGACTATTTAATAACAACTGCCATATTCCTGACTTGGTACAGGGCATTTTAAGAAACAAATTGTGGGTTGAACCTAATTTTATGGCTATCAAAACCTTCCGCTTATAAAGCAATATTTAAAAATATCGCTAAAATGACAACACGACGTGACAGGAATACAGTACAAACAAACGCACGAACAGAGAAACGCATAAATAAATAATATAATAGTACATTTCAACATGTAAACCGCAGAATAACAACGGACATCTTCCTTTTACAACAGCACACCACACCACAAACCGTGATGTATTTTTGTGACGTATATATAATCTTGAATTTCATACAATTATATGAAACCAGATCCAAAAATTTACAATTATTTTCACAATACTAGTCCAAATAATTATCATGATTATAACGGTCTTGAAAGGCTAACGTTTCACTTGATAACTGTTGGTTTCAAAATCACGTATTTCCCCTGACACTTTTTAAGTTCTTTTCAAACAACTGTGTTTTATAAAAGTTAGCGTTTTGAAGAAACAGTTAGCATGTATTGGTGAGCCTCACCTGCAGCCTTAAACATGATTTTGATATTAGTCATAGATAGATATAAAAAGATGTGGTATGAGTGCCAATGAGACAACTCTCCATCCAAGTCTCAATTTGTAAAAGTAAACCATTATAGCTCAAAGTACGGCCTTCAACTCGGAAAATTGGCTCACACTATACAGCAAACTATAAAGGGCCCCCAAAATGACCAGTGTGAAACCATTTAAACGGGAAAACCAACGGTCTAATCTATTAAAAAACGAGAAACGAGAAACAGTTATGAACCACATCAACAAACGACAACCACTGAACATTAGGTTCCTGACTTAGGACAGGTGCAAACAAATGCAACGGGTTTAAACGTTTTAATATGCGCCAACCTTCACCCAACCTAAAACAATAGTGTAAAATCACAACAAAGAAAAACACACTATGAAATATCAATTTTTCTAAACATAGTGTTTAATTCAGATTTAAACTTCATATACTAAGTAAAGACACTGATCGTATATCATTGTGCACAGGAAATCACCAAAGCCGTCAATGTATAACTTTATCATTAAAAAATTAAGAATATGATATAAAGAAATGCATCGAAAAGGAAATTATTTGAAAAAAAAACATGTTGGTGTGAGATGTTTTCTCTGCCATATAAAGAAGTATAACTACCATTGATGTTCCGATATTTGTCGGTATTAAATTCGCACTTTTCTAAAAAATTTGAAGAATTTAGATTTGATTTAAATAAGGATATACTTGGCATTAGTAAAGTATTATCCTGTCCAGTACTACAGACAAAATATCACATACATTTTATTGCATATAAGATAAAAACCACTCAATGGAAGTTAACCAATCAAATTGTCACCCCCTTTTTCCAGTTTAAAAGATTTAGTAACCATGTAACCTCAAGTTTTCAAAATATTTTATTGACACACCAAATTAAAAATAATGATTACATGTATTTGAGACGCCCCAGATATATGTTTATGACTCAGACTCTTTTTCTGAAATGAAATGCAGGGTTAAATTTCTACCACTCTCAAATTCAGTTGAATATTATTGTTCGACCCTCTGTCGTGTGAAACCGGAGGTGACGTTCTATAATTTGGCAGTATTACACCCAAAGGACACCTCTATATTTACAACTGTCATACTTTTAGAATCCAAGGCCATGAAAAGTGTAGAATGAATATCCTTAATTTGCATGTCATCGAAAGGAAATGCATAGTTTTTGGGTTACAATACATATATTTGCTTGGTACTTTATAGGATATGCAGAAAGAATGATAATTACGATGTGTGTACATTAACGTTCATGTGTCCTTCGTTATGTTACCTCCTATAAATTTCTAAGAATAACATTGGTTAAAAGCGAACACGTGGGAACCGTGAATATTGAATATATGGTCAGTGGACGTGTTATATTTTAGCTACACAATCAGTGGGCGATGTTCAAATAATTGGTAAGTAGCAGAGTAAGTTTTCTCTTGTAAAAAACTCAAATTAACATTCATTGTAAATCTACTTAATTATGACGAGTTCATGCTTTTAGACATAAACATATCTGAGAGACGCTGACTTTCTCGGTGTATATTACTCATGTTCTGTTTGATGTTTTGTAAAAATTGTGATATCAAACTACGTCTAAACTTTCCATATTAAGGAAGTCGGTAAGATAAATTCGTCACATAAACGGGATCAGTAAATAAACGCAACAGTAGTATATCGCTGTTCAAGTCATACAGTACTTGCAACCTTAGGCGTAACTGTTTTAGCGATCAGTCAGCGGTCATCGATCAGTCACCGATCAGTCAAGTTTGCGTCAAACTCACGTCAGCAATCCGTCAGACTTATAGTAAAAATATTTGACTGATCGGACGGATCTGACGGATCGGACTGATAGACCTTTCTGACGGATTGAACTCTACTACGTCACATGATTAACTAATACAAATTACGGAATCTTAGTTTCGTTTCATTTAATTAAAATGGCGCCACGGAAAATACGAAACGTTCAAGTACAATAGATCAACATTTTTATTAATAATTATTCGGCAAAGTTTTAAGAATTTAAAAATAAAAGAAATATACAAATAAAACTGATTTTAAATATTATTATAAAAGAATGGTGATTTTCGTTATTATTTAGGTTATAAATTTTCATACCCGAAGAGTGCTAAAATGATTTTTATCGCGATTGGGAATTTTTCCCCGAAAATGCTCCATTAAAATAAAGAAATGATAGCATTCTTATTCAACAAAAACAAAAGTGTATGCATATTTATCCTTCAATTATTCACATTGTTTACAAAATTACTTATCTAAAGGTATTTATAATGACTGATTGCAATTGACGTTCCATTATTTCTGATAAAAAAAGAAGAAATATTTGCATTTTTAAGCAATGCGAACAAAAATTTAGTATCTTTTCCCTGAAATTCAGCATAATTTTTGAAAAACAACCAATTCTGATGTACATATACATGTAGTACTGAAATCAAATGGCGGTTCATTATTTCTATCAAAATAAAGAAATTTTTGTATTATGTTTTCAACAAAAACCAAAGTTAAAGTATTATTCTACTTTCATTATTAAAATTCTTATAAAAAAACTTATCTCGAGGCCATTGAAATAACTAGTTACAAATAACATTGCATTTTTTTTATCATAAAAAGAAAAATTGGTAATTTTAAACAATGTGAACAATATTTTTGTATATTTTCTCTGATATTCTTTTAATTCTATGAAATACAACCAATCCTGAACTACAAAAAGTACAAAATCCAATGGCGGTCAATAATTTCCATTCAAATAAAGAAATGATTGCATTCTTATTCAACAAAAACTAAATTTTATGCATATTTATCCTTCAATTATTCACATTTTATACAAAATTACTTATCTAAAGGCATTTATAAAGACTGATTGCAATTGATGTTGCATTATTTCTGATATAAAGGAAAAAATATTTGAATTTTTAAGCAACACGAACAAAAATTTAGTATCTTTTCCCTGATATTCAGCATAATTTATGATCAAACAACCAATTCTGATGTACAAAAAGTACTGAAATCAAATGGCGGTTCATAATCTCTATCAAAATAAAGAAATTATTGTAGATGTTTTCAACAAAAACAAAAGTTTATGTATTATTCTACTTTCATTATTAAAATTCTTACAAAAAAAATTATCTCGAGGCCTTTGAAATAACTATTTACAAATAACATTGCAGTTTTTGTTATCATAAAATGAAAAATTGGTAATTTTAACCAATGCGAACAATATTTTAGTATATTTTTCTCTGATATTCTTTTAATTCTATGAAAGACAACCAATCCTGAACTACAAAAAGTTCAAAATCCAATGGCGGTCAATAATTTCCATTCAAATAAAGAAATGATTGCATTCTTATTCAACAAAAAACAAAAGCTTATGCATATTTTTCCTTCAATTATTCACATTTTATACAAAATTACTTATCTAAAGGCATTTATAATGACTGATTGCAATTGACGTTGCATTATTTCTGATATAAAGGGAGAAATATTTGAATTTTTAAGCAACACGAACAAAAATTTAATATCTTTTCCCTGAAATTCAGCATAATTTATGATAAACAACCAATCCTGATGTACAAAAAGTACTGAAATCAAATGGTGGTTCATGATTTCTATCAAAATAAAGAAATTATTGTATATCCATTCACCATAAATAAAAGTTTAAGTATTATTCTCCTTACATTATTGAAATTCTTATAAAAAAAAATTATCTCGAGGCTTTTGAAATAACTAGTTACAAATAACATTGAATTTTTAGTTATCATAAAAACAAAAATTGGTAATTTTAAACAATGAGAACAACATTTTAGTATATTTTCTCTGATATTCTTTTGGTTTTATGAAAAACAACCAATCCTGAACTACAACAAGTACAAAATCCAATGGCGGTCAATAGTTTCCATTAAAATAAAGAAATGATTGCATTCTTATTCAACAAAAACAAAAGTTTATGCATATTTATCCTTCAATTATTAACATTTTATACAAAATAACTTATCTAAAGGCATTTATAATGACTGATTGCAATTGATGTAGCATTATTTCTGATATAAAGGAAGAAATATTTGCATTTTTAAGCAAGGCAAACAAAAATTTAGTATCTTTTCCCTCAAATTCAGCATAATTTATGAAAAACAAACCATGCGATCCTAATGTACAAAAAGTACTGAAATCATAATTTCTATCAAAATAAAGAAACTATTGTATATGTATTCAACACAAAAAAAAGTTTAAGTATTATTCTACTTACATAATTAAAATTCTTATACAAAAACTTATCTTGAGGCCTTTGAAATAACTAGTTACAAATAACATTGCATTTTTTGTTATCATAAAAAGAAAAATTGGTAATTTTAAACAATGCGAACAACATTTTAGTATATTTTCCCTGATATTCTTTTAATTTTATCAAAAAACAACCAATCCTGAACTACAAAAAGTACAAAATCCAATGGCAGTCAATAATTTCCATTAAAATAAAGAAATGATAGCATTCTTATTCAACAAAAACAAAAGTTTATGCATATTTATCCTTCAAATATTCACATTTTATACAAAATTACTTATCTAAAGGCATTTATAATGACTGATTGCAATTGACGATGCATTATTTCTGATATAAAGGAAGAAATATTTGAATTTTTAGGCAATGTGAACAAAAATTTAGTATCTTTTCCCTGAAATTTAGCATAATTTATGAAAAACAACCAATCCTGTGTACAAAAAGTACTGAAATCAAATGGTGTTTCATGATTTCCATCATAATAAAGAAATTATTGTATATGTATTCAACACAGATAAAAGTTTAAGTATTATTCTACTTACATTATTAAAATTCTTACAAAAAAACTTATCTAGAGGCCTTTGAAATAACTAGTTACAAATAACATTGAATTTTTTATTATCATAAAAAGAAAAATTGATTAGTTTAACCAATGCGAACAATATTTTAGTATATTTTCTCTGATATTCTTTTAATTTTATGAAAAACAACCAATCCTAAACTCCAAAAAGTACAAAATCCAATGGCGGTCAATAATTTCCATTCAAATAAAAAAATGATTGCATTCTTATTCAACAAAAACAAAATTTTATGCATATCTATCCTTCAATTATTCACATTTATACAAAATTACTTATCTAAAGGTATTTATAATGACTGATCGCAATTGACGTTGCATTATTTCTGATATAAAGGAAAAAATATTGGAATTTTTCAGCAACACGAACAAAAATTTAGTATCTTTTCCCTGAAATTCAGCATAATTTATGAAAAACAACCAATTCTGTGTACAAAAAGTACTGAAATCAAATGGCGGTTCATTATCTCTATCAAAATAAAGAAATTAATGTATATGTATTCAACACAGATAAAAGTTTAAGTATTATTCTACTTACATTATTAAAATTCTTACAAAAAAACTTATCTAGAGGCCTTTGAAATAACTATTTACAAATAACATTGCATTTTTTGTTAGCATAAAAAGAAAAATTGATAATTTTAAACAATGCGAACAACATTTTAGTATATTTTCTCTGATATTCTTTTATTTTTTGATGAAAAACAACCAATCCTAAACTACAAAAAGTACAAAATCCAATGGTGGTCAATAATTTCCATTAAAATAAAGAAATGATTGCATTCTTATTCAACAAAAACAAAAGTTTATGCATATTTATCCTTCAATTATTCACATTTTATACAAAATTACTTATCTAAAGGCATTTATAATGACTGATTGTAATTGACTTTCCATTATTTCTGATAAAAAAGAAGAAATATTTACATTTTTAAGCAACACAAACAAAAATTAAATATCTTTTCCCTGAAATTCAGCATATTTTTTGAAAAACAACCAATCTCATGTACAAAAAGTACTGAAATCATAATCTCTATCAAAATAAAGAAATTAATGTATATGTATTCAACACAGATAAAAGTTTAAGTATTATTCTACTTACATTATTAAAATTCTTACAAAAAAACTTATCTAGAGGCCTTTGAAATAACTAGTTACAAATAACATTGAATTTTTTATTATCATAAAAAGAAAAATTGATAAGTTTAACCAATGCGAACAATATTTTAGTATATTTTCTCTGATATTCTTTTAATTTTATAAAAAACAACCAATCCTGAACTACAAAAAGTACAAAATCCAATGGCGGTCAATAATTTCCATTCAAATAAAAAAATGATTGCATTCTTATTCAACAAAAACAAAATTTTATGCATATCTATCCTTCAATTATTCACATTTTATACAAAATTACTTTTCTAAAGGCATTTATAATGACTGATTGCAATTGACGATGCATTATTTATGATATAAAGGAAGAAATATTCGAATTTTTAAGCAATGTGAACAAAAATTTAGTATCTTTTCCCTGAAATTTAGCATAATTTATGAAAAACAACCAATTCTGTGTACAAAAAGTACTGAAATCAAATGGTGTTTCATGATTTCCATCATAATAAAGAAATTATTATATATGTATTCAACACAGATAAAAGTATAAGTATTATTCTACTTACATTATTAAAATTCTTACAAAAAAACTTATTTTGAGGCTTTTGAAATAACTAGTTACAAATAACATTGAAGTTTTTATTATCATTAAAGAAAAATTAATAAGTTTAACCAATGCGAACAATATTTTAGTATATTTTCTCTGATATTCTTTTAATTTTATGAAAAACAACCAATCCTGAACTACAAAAAGTACAAAATTCAATGGCGGTCAATAATTTCCATTCAAATAAAGAAATGATTGCATTTTTATTCAACAAAAACAAAAGTTTATGCATATCTATCCTTCAATTATTCATATTGTATACAAAAGTACTTATCAAAAGGCATTTATAATGACAGATTGCAATTGACGTTGCATTATTTCTGATATAAAGGAAGAAATATTTGCATTTTTAAGCAACACGAACAAAATTTAGCATCTTTTCCCTGAAATTCAGCATAATTTATGAAAAACAAACAAATCCTGATGTACAAAAAGTACTGAAATCATAATCTCTATCAAAATAAAGACTGAAACTATTGTATATGTATTCAACACAAACAAATGTTTAAGTATTATTACACTTACATTATTAAAATTCTTATAAAAAACTTATCTCGAGCCTTTGAAATAACTATTTACAAATAACATTGCATTTTTTGTTAGCATAAAAAGAAAAATTGATAATTTTAAACAATGAGAACAACATTTTAGTATATTTTCTCTGATATTCTTTTATTTTTTGATGAAAAACAACCAATCCTAAACTACAAAAAGTACAAAATCCAATGGCGGTCAATAATTTCCATTAAAATAAAGAAATGATTGCATTCTTATTCAACAAAAACAAAAGTTTATGCATATTTATCCTTCAATTATTCACATTTTATACAAAATTACTTATCTAAAGGCATTTATAATGACTGATTGTAATTGACTTTCCATTATTTCTGATAAAAAAGAAGAAATATTTACATTTTTAAGCAACACAAACAAAAATTAAATATCTTTTCCCTGAAATTCAGCATAATTTTTGAAAAACAACCAATCTCATGAACAAAAAGTACTGAAATCATAATCTCTATCAAAATAAAGAAATTAATGTATATGTATTCAACACAGATAAAAGTTTAAGTATTATTCTACTTACATTATTAAAATTCTTACAAAAAAACTTATCTAGAGGCCTTTGAAATAACTAGTTACAAATAACATTGAATTTTTTATTATCATAAAAAGAAAAATTGATAAGTTTAACCAATGCGAACAATATTTTAGTATATTTTCTCTGATATTCTTTTAATTTTATGAAAAACAACCAATCCTGAACTACAAAAAGTACAAAATCCAATGGTGGTCAATAATTTCCATTCAAATAAAAAAATGATTGCATTCTTATTCAACAAAAACAAAATTTTATGCATATCTATCCTTCAATTATTCACATTTTATACAAAATTACTTATCTAAAGGGATTTATAATGACTGATTGCAATTGACGATGCATTATTTATGATATAAAGGAAGAAATATTTGAATTTTTAAGCAATGTGAACAAAAATTTAGTATCTTTTCCCTGAAATTTAGCATAATTTATGAAAAACAACCAATTCTGTGTACAAAAAGTACTGAAATCAAATGGTGTTTCATGATTTCCATCATAATAAAGAAATTATTGTATATGTATTCAACACAGATAAAAGTTTAAGTATTATTCTACTTACATTATTAAAATTCTTACAAAAAAACTTATCTTGAGGCTTTTGAAATAACTAGTTACAAATAACATTGAAGTTTTTATTATCATTAAAGAAAAATTAATAAGTTTAACCAATGCGAACAATATTTTAGTATATTTTCTCTGATATTCTTTTAATTTTATGAAAAACAACCAATCCTGAACTACAAAAAGTACAAAATTCAATGGCGGTCAATAATTTCCATTCAAATAAAGAAATGATTGCATTTTTATTCAACAAAAACAAAAGTTTATGCATATCTATCCTTCAATTATTCATATTGTATACAAAAGTACTTATCAAAAGGCATTTATAATGACAGATTGCAATTGACGTTGCATTATTTCTGATATAAAGGAAGAAATATTTGCATTTTTAAGCAACACGAACAAAATTTAGTATCTTTTCCCTGAAATTCAGCATAATTTATGAAAAACAAACAAATCCTGATGTACAAAAAGTACTGAAATCATAATCTCTATCAAAATAAAGACTAAAACTATTGTATATGTATTCAACACAAACAAATGTTTAAGTATTATTACACTTACATTATTAAAATTCTTATAAAAAAACTTATCTCGAGCCTTTGAAATAACTATTTACAAATAACATTGCATTTTTTGTTAGCATAAAAAGAAAAATTGATAATTTTAAACAATGAGAACAACATTTTAGTATATTTTCTCTGATATTCTTTTATTTTTTGATGAAAAACAACCAATCCTAAACTACAAAAATTACAAAATCCAATGGCGGTCGATAATTTCCATTAAAATAAAGAAATGATTGCATTCTTATTCAACAAAAACAAAAGTTTATGCATATTTATCCTTCAATTATTCACATTTTATACAAAATTACTTATCTAAAGGCATTTATAATGACTGATTGTAATTGACTTTCCATTATTTCTGATAAAAAAGAAGAAATATTTACATTTTTAAGCAACACAAACAAAAAATAAATATCTTTTCCCTGAAATTCAGCATAATTTTTGAAAAACAACCAATCTCATGTACAAAAAGTACTGAAATCATAATCTCTATCAAAATAAAGAAATTATTGTATATTTATTCAACACAAACAAAAGTTTAAGTATTATTCTACTTACATTATTAAAATTCTTATAAAAAACTTATCTTGAGGCCTTTGAAATAACTAGTTACAAATAACATTGCAATATTTGATATTTTTTATCAAAAGAAAAAAAATTAGTAATTTTATACATTGCAAACAACATTTTAGTATATTTTCTCTGATATTCTTTTAATTTTATGAAAAAACAACCAATCCTGAACTACAAAAAGTACAAAAAATCCAATGGCGGTCAATAACTTCCATAACAATAAAGAAATGATTGCATTCTTTATCAAAATAAGAGAATATGAAGTAATACATATAATTCGTGAACATTAATTTATGTATTTTTTTTATGTGTTATTGCGACTAAGTTGATTACATATTAACGAGTAAAGGTGTCCTCGTAGAGGTCCGCGTATATCGAATGTACATACTGTGGAGTTCGTTTTACATAAGAATTTTAATGGAAGCAGGACAAATCGCCCCACTGGCAAATCGCCCCACACCAAATCGCCCCACTTTTTCACCAACTCGCCCCACTTTTAAAAAAATCACCCCAAACTGGTTTACCAACTCGCCCCACTTTTTAAAAAATCGCCCCATTTGTGAAAAGGGTTAAATCCCGTTAATTTTTCTCCTGCCAACTCGCCCCACTTAATGAAAAAATGGTAAAATCTAGATGAATATATAATTTTCAGGTCTGCCAACTCGCCCCACTTAAATGAAAACTAATCTACACAGAATACTAAAAAACTATGACAATCTATTGTATGCCATATATGTGTATTCATGTTCATGTTTCTAGTGCTGACATTTTATCTAGTACTTCGTTTTATGTTATCATGCCAGTCATAATTGATTTAATGTATGTTTGTTTAAAATGTTATTGTTATGCATACTTATGTAGATGTGCAAACCTGTCATCTGAGAGTAAAATTATGTAAACACACATGATTCTTTACTTATCTTATAAAACATTGAATATATTTACCAGTAAAAAAAAAACGTCACAGAAATGCTGATGCTTACTTCTTTCTGCTTTACTATGATTTCAACCAAAAGAAAATAACAAAAAAACATGATGCATTTCTAACGTTTTCACAAGTGGGGCGAATAGGTTAAATTCATTGCAGTTTTATTCTTTTATTCATAAGTGGGGCTAGTTGGTAGGCTTTAATTCTGTACATACTTTTATTTATCAGTGGGGTGAGTTGGCAGACGTAAATTCAACGGCATTACTTCCTTTTTCATAAGTGGAGCGAGTTGGCATGACTCAATTCATCAGGATTTTTCTATTTTTCATAAGTGGGGCTAGTTGGCATTCAAGTCGCAGAAATACTGATACTCACTTCTTTCTGCTTTATTTCAACAAAAAGAAAAGAACTACGAAAACATGTTTATCTAAGTTTGTATAGGTATTGATTTTATTTATAAGTAGGACAGGAACACAGATATACAACGGGATTGCATCTTCAAGTTTTCATAAGTGGGGCGAGTTGGCATTACTGAATTCATCGTGGTTTATCTATTTGTCATGAGTGGGGCGAGTTGGCATACCTTATTTCAGCGGTATTTTAACCCTTTTCATAAGTGGGGCGAGTAGGTAAACAAGAGTGGGGCGATTTTTTAGAAGGTGGGGCGAGTTGGTGAAAAAGTGGGGCGAGTTGGTGAAAAAGTGGGGCGGTTAGGTGTGGGGCGATTTGCCAGTGGGGCGATTTGTCATGAATTCATTTTAATTATATACGTATCCGTCCGATCCGTGCATATAATTACTTTACTGATCGATCGCTGACCGTTGTCACGGTAACTCTCACATAGCTAATTTGACGTATCTGACGGATTCTATGGGTCATCGATCACCGATCAGTCATCGATCAGTCAAACATCCGTCACCGATCATTCACCGATCAGTCAAGTTCACGTCAAACAGTAACGCCTAAGGTTGCAAGTACTGTAAATCGATTTAGCGAAAAACAAATCCGGGTCATAAACCAAAACCGAGGGAAACACATCAACTATAAGAGGAAAACAACGGAACAACAAAAAAAACTGAACTGCAACTACACATTGGGGCTCGCTCTCACCCAATATGGAATTTACTGACCCCGTAAAGATCATATTAGGGGTAAATTCAGTAAATAAACATACGGCATTACGGACCAGCCATTTGGGAGGGATGAATGAGCGGGGGTGGGGCTTTCTGTATAAAGCTGATGACCTGTGCTCCACTGGTTGGTAAATTGTTTCTGATAGCTGAATCATTGAATATTGAATGCACTTACTATTTTTACTACATGGCTGAAAAGTAATGATGTCAGTGTAGGTATTTTGTATCCAGAATGAAAGAAACAGTAAAAATTACCCTTGATAGTTATAGTTTAATGTAAGACATACATATTCTCCGTATTTTACATCACATTTTGCACATTTTTCTATTTCCCGTCAAAAAGTACCGTCTTAGTGCAAGTACGGTAGATTTTTTTTAAAGTAAACAAATATAGACAAACGTTAAAGAACTATATGGATAAGTTTAAGAAGAAGGAGAGGCCGTTGTGGTAATATACGAATAAGTTAAAGAAAAATGGGAGACCGTTGTGCTAATATATGGACAAATGAAAGAAGATTGGGAGACCATTGTGATAATACAGTTGACCCTCGTTATCTCGAAGTCCGCCGTATATGGATACGTTAGAAAAAGAGTGGGAGAGCGTTGTGGTAATATAAGGGCAAGTTATAGAAGAATAGGTAACATACTAATGTACGGATGATTATACGATACTTTTTCAACGGTATATAATGTACAGGTAACTCTCTCCCATGCAGAGTTATCGGTCCTTGCTCTCTAGTAGATAACTCTACATGGGAGAGAGTTACTTGTACATTATACACAGAAGTAAAACATAGTGTCTTTGAAAAATTACTGAGAAGATCTATTTTTGGCTGAGCCTTTATAAATGGGTACCAGATTTTGATGAACAGTTAAGAATTTCTGTTAACATTTTTTTTCTGATGTTTTGTTGTTACACCACTTTTAGTGGAGGGTTGAATAATGAATATGATGAAAACATAATAACCCCGTAATGTTCTTTGTGCCTGTCCAAAATCAGAAACCTGCAATTCAGTGGACGTCGTTGTTTGCTGATTGTTATATTTGTTTTTCGTTTATTTTTTAGTCATAAATCAGACCATTTCTCGTTTGAATTTGTTTCATTATTTTCATGTCAGAGACTGCGATAGCTAACTATACTTTATGGATTTTACTCTTTGTTGAAGGCCATACGGTGCTTTATTGATGCTTTCTGGTGGATAGTTGCCCCATCGACAATCATACTATATCTATCTCCCTGTGTTAATAGTATAGAGAAACATTTAAACCGGCTTTGAGAGTCTGCTACTTACGAACTGTTCCCTTTGTCCTGGTTTCACTACCACCGGTGGAGCTTGAATAATACACCATTTATGTATGATTCGGGGTAAATCAAAGGGTATTTGGTCCAGTTTTCTACTTACACCGTACATGCAACACTATAACCGGAACCACCTAAAAGGCCATTAAGTACACTTGCACCGGCAGTTACAGCATTGGCAGCCGTTCCAGCCGCTGCTATAGCAACTGCACAGTCTATTAAACCAGTCACTCTGGCAAATAGCCCTGAAAGTTAGAAACATCTAAAATTGTTCAAAGTAAAATATAACTGTTTTTCAAGGCATTTTGAAAATAGAACTTTGTGAACGGATTTAAATTTTATAAATCACTAGTACCTTTATGTCAACATATTCTTAACTTCAAAATAACACAGATTATATTCGATTTCACGTTAATTAATAACATCTCTGAAGATTCTTGCTATCACAAATGCCTTACAATCGGCAAATTCCGCTACCTTTCATTTAAATCTGCCAAATGAAAAGCATTAGTGATTGTAAGAGTTGTCTTCCTTAACAAACGTAATTCAATTACAAATATTCATTTATATTACATGTCCCTCTGTAATTGTCCATAGGCTAATCAATCATATGTAAGAACTATTTTAAACTAGTAATCTTAGATCTGGATGCGCTCCCGATTTACCAAAATGAATGCGTTGAAATATGAATTTAAACAACTCCTCAAAGATAGCTGTACATTACTGAAGATTTCGATAATATGAAGTATTTTCTTTTAAAATTAAGTCCATGTACACGTGTTTTATAATAAAAATTGACATTGAACTATATAAAACAGATTCAATTTTTTTTTCATAGTTTGAAGTATCATAAATAAAAAGTAAAATAACAAGAATACCGAACTCCAAGAAAAAATTCAAAACGGAAAGTCCTCTATCAGATGGCAAAATCAATAGCTCAAATATACCAAACGAATTAAAAACAACTGTCATATTTCTGACTTGGTACAGTAATTTCCTTATGTGGAACCTGTTAAATAGCTAGTTAATTTTGTCACTATTAACAAAAGTCTTTAACAGTAAAATGAGGAGAAAAAAAAACAGTTTATCAATTCAAAATTTCTAAATTTACCGGTACCTTCAACTACGGAAAAATTGACAAAAAAAATTTCAAATTTTGCTATTGTTACTGTCTGTTGGTCATACAAATGATTTTCTCCAAATTTAAAAGAAAGAAAGTTTAACAAAGTTAATGATTTCTAAAAAAAATCACTTAACAACAGACATGCTAAATGTTGATGTCACAGCTGCCGCAGATGACGTAATTTCAAATATCCCACCTTTAACATGTTGACCCGGTTCCAAGTTGTGTTCTACAATTAGACAGACAGAACGACGAGCAAACATGGCGATTTATATATACCTCCAGACTTTTTTCGGGGGCATACAAATATTTAAACACTTAAAAAAAAGACTGCCTCAACATGCTCAATGCAAATATTGACAAAAAAAATGTCTGCCCGTACATACCAGTAAGACAACATAACAGAAGGTCAACTCTCATGTTTGTGGACGTTAGGATTAAGTTTAAGTGGCATATGTTGATAACCTTTTGCTCCAGACCTGTTCTTACTATGTTGATAACCTTTTGCTCCAGACCTGTTCTTACTATGTTGATAACCTTTTGCTCCAGACCTGTTCGTACTATGTTGATAACCTTTTGCTCCAGGCCTGTTCTTACTATGTTGATAACCTTTTGCTCCAGACCTGTTCTTACTATGTTGATAACCGTTTGCTCCAGACTTGTTCTTACTATGTTGATAACCTTTTGCTCCAGACCTGTTCTTACGATTTTGATAACCTATTTGATTTGTCCTGCTAGATTACAAACCAAGGTTACACGGTTAATGTAGCATCTGAGATCATCCCAGTTTGTTGGGTTTTTTTTATTTTGTTGCTCAGTCTTTGCTTGTCTATGTAGTGTTTTGTGGAATTTTTTTCTCAGTAAGTCGTCTTTCGGTGTATGGCTTTGTCAGTTCCTCTTCAACTAATAAAGTTCGATGAACCCTACCAGACAACCAAGTACGCCATATAATCATTCTATATACAAAACACAACTAACCTTTTGCTTATATTTTTATAGTACTTGAGAAACTAAGAAACTAATCTAATCATGAACAATAAAGATTGACTTATGAACAATGAAAATTAGGTAAAAGTCAGATGAGTCCTCCCAGACAGACATATACACCCTTCACTCATTCCATGCAACACATACAGTTGACCTACTAATTATAATATAAAAATAAGAGTGCACACGCTGAAATGTGTCGCCTGCTTTACTTGTCATGATTGGTTGTATGTTCATAGTCCTAAAGATAAAGTGTTACTAAAAGGATAATATAAACTGAACATTATCAATCATCCATGAAAATGATGTCAAAGTCAGATAAACCAAGCCAGACATACAAGTAAACCTTACAATCATTTCATACACCAATTGTAGTTGACCTATTGCTTATACTATACAAGAAACAGCCCAAACCATGAAGACTTTATATTGTCCAATGAACCATGAAAATGAGGTCAAAGTCAGAGCGACATGTACACCTTACAATCATTCCATTCTCTAAGTATAATTGACCTATTGTTTATAATATCCAAGAAACAGACTAAACCAGGACAACTTAGCATTGACCAATACACCATAATAAACTGTTGACACAGATACATGTCTCGCCTGTCGGCATTAAATTCAGAAAAAGACAATATGATGGACAGCAACATTGCTAATCAATTCAAAGTTGTTGGACCATGAACTAGTGGGCATGGCCTCGAAATGGTCAACCAACTGAGATGTACTGACAGTTATGTAATTTTATAGAAAATATCGTTGACTATTGTAAGTAGTTTCTATTAAACTAACTTCAGCAGAAAACTTAATGTTGAAAATTGCAAAATAATTCAAGTTCACCGGCCCATAACCTACGTACCTTTAAATTGAGGCCAACAAAAGACACAAATAAATAATAAAATTAAACAAGATTTATTATACAAAAATTTAGAAGATGTATTACACAAATATAAATGTCAACTTAACTGTCAAACTATATGTCCGATTTGTTGTCTTTTCTTTATCCGGAATTCTTCTCGGGAATCCAAACAGAATATTACGTCCAATAGGTCACAATCTAGTATGATGTAGTTAACGTGAATAAAAATGTCATTGTAAAATAACTCCAGACAACTTCTGAGAATATTAATGTCTATGTCTGATCTGTAATTTCGGTATCTGTATATATATAGTTGTCACGGAAATCTCTAGAACACTGTAGAAGGGTTACTCCTAGAAAATTTTAGAACGGAAACTTCTAGAATAATATAGACGTTTAAATTACGCATCTTTTATTATGATCATTCTGGAATCGTTATGTAAGTCAAATAGAAAGTTCTTATCATTCCATCAGCATCTATGATTGTTCCAATGATTTCTAAACTGCACAGTTATCAAATTATTTTGTAAACAACTATAAGGCCTCACAAAACAAATTAGGCCAAGATAAACAAATATGATTGTTACAATATCATAACATTGACAATTGGTAATTAATTGAAAGTCACTGGACCATGACCTAGGGGGCAGAGCCTCAAAAATGTCGTCAGACTGATGTGTACCGATAGTAATGCATCTTCATTAAACATATCATTGATCCATCACAAGTAGTTCTTATCAAACTAACTTAAAAAGAAAATTTAATATTGAAAATTGTTAATTTATTCAAAGTCACTGGACCATGACCTAGGGGACAGAGCCCAGAAATTATCAAACTAGTTTAAACAGAAAACTTAACAATTGCTGACGCCGTCGTCGTCGTCATCGTCGCTAGATAATCAATCTCAGGATCTCGCTTTCCGCGACTTTTGTCATCGACGAGTCAAAATGAGGTCAAGGTCAGGTGATACCGGAACCCATATACCAAATATATTTAACCTTATTGCATAAAGTATCTATGAACAGATTTACTCATCATTAAATAAGAAATTTACATGACAGAACAACTAAACTTTTTTTTAAAGCACAATGGACATACGATTGACAGAAACTTCGTAACACAAGCCATCCGTATATATATGCGGTAATTTGATATTGTTCAATTTTGATAAAACGATTACAATAAATGTCTAGAAAACATTTTCAGCCGACTACGTGACCAACACTGTAGAAGACGTCGTTTGCTTTGTTACTGTCTCTGGTTGTTTGTTAGCTTGTTTATGTTGTTTACATATTTATGAAGTTTTCTATAAACTTATACACCATGTCATGTTGAGTCAATCAGACATTCATTTTTCTATTTTTCTTTGTTAGATATTGGTTGGCTGCGGTATGTTTTCTTGTTTTTCTCTATTAATTTTCTCCTTTTGCCGTTAAGTTTGTTGCAACGAACACAAACTCTGAGATGGACGTCATTCGTTATGTTAATATGTTTAGTTGTATCTAAGCTCGAATTGTCTTTTACTAATAAAATGAAGTTTTGAATTTACTTAAAAGCTACTACAAATCATGTTCAGTCATAAAGAAAAACATTTGTTTTCTATTAGATATCGGTTGTGTGCGGTATATGTGTGTTATTGTTTTGCTCTGTTTATGTTCCCGTTTCCAGTGCTGATGAATCCGTATCAAGTATACACTTATAGTACATGTATCACACTGTTTAATTTACTTCTAAAAGTTCGCAAAACAAAAACAAAACCTATTCAGTCTGTTGATAAAAACAACCTAAATGCATGTAAAACCTTATCTTCCTACAGGTTTTGCTGATATACCTCTTTTTCGGAAAACATGTGAAATTATCATTGGTACGTAGTCTCCCATACAAGAGTATATAATGCAATTTGTTGAAGTGTTCGATTCAATAATTTATTACGTTTTTATGTCATAGATGCCCTTGAAAATAGCAATCAATGAAATACACCCATATACAATCACTAGGGTATTAAATTTACAAGCCTTTTAAATCAGAAATGAATTATTATTAGTTTGAAGTGTGTAAACATGTATCTTGTTTTTGATCTGTAGTTAGAGGTTATTTCCCTCGAATCATAACATTCAGTGTCATGTTGATAATCTCTAAACGGATAACATACATAGCATTCCGTAATTTAATAAAATAATAATGTTATCATGACAAGGATAACAGAAAATCGTTACTTACTCGAATACTACAAGTATATTTTAAAATCGCGAAATTAAATCAAAAGGACCTAACGCGAAATGAACATGATGAAGTATCCGCGACAATAAGTTGGTTTACAGCACTAACATTGAAGAATGATCATTGTTGATGAAGGAGGAATAAGTAAATATACACTATTAAACTGTAATTTTAATTATCAGTCACATGTAGAACTAGAGGCTCCAAGGAGCTTGTGTCACTCACCTTATATTTTCGTTAACAAATGATGCATTAAACAAAACTTTTTTCAAAGGAATTTGTGTGGATCAACATCTTAGCTTCCGTTTGATTTAACTGTTTTCACTTCTATTTATTAAAGTATGAAATAAAGTATACAAGCATTATTTTCAAATTGTGTTGTAACCTTAAAAAAATGTTACTCCATTCTACCTTTAAATGTAAAGGTCCAAAATCAAATGAATATTGTCAAAGGCAACAAAGTTCAACAAAACACTGCCATTTTTAGACACAATTAAATGGAAAAAACTACAAAAATACTCTGTTGACATTTAGATATTAATTAATTTGTAATTCTTGTCTTGCTGACCATTTATTCCTGTTATAGTTTCTTTCTATCTTTTATACTGTTTATGATATCAGCCTTAAACACCAGAAATTGGTAGAAATCGTCATAAAAGCGCAATAACTCAGTTAAAATTTGTCTGATGATTTCAGCCAGGTTTGACTTATTAAGGGATCTATCTTGTTGAACTGATCACTCTAATACAATTCGTTTTTAACGACAATTTTTATTGGACTTGACAAATATTTACGCGTCGCTAGGTAAACTCAATTTGCGACAGTAAAATATACGTTTTACGAATGCCAAGCTTGAAATACAATACAGTTATTTCCTAATATACATGCTGATTTAGGTTTCTGATAATCTATAATTGTTTTCAAAATGATGTGCAATAAAAAAACCTAATTTGTCATGTAAGGGCAAAACTCATATAAGAAGTCATCTGACTGTTATGACTTAACGAGACAGTAGGTAGATCTCAACATTCTAAAAACATTTGGTTAAATTTGGCCAAGTAGTTTCAGAGGAGAAGATTTTTGTAAAAGGTAACGGACGACGACGACGACAAAATTGTATCTTTTTATTTTCTCCACCAAACTATCAAAAAACATGGCATTTCGAAAGATCAATATATATATATGCGCTTATTGAGATCAAGCTTATTGAAGACCAGTCGAGACTAAATGTGAAAGTCGCGTCTGATCGTGTCGTCGAGACGTATTAGGAACTGATCAAGGCAAGATGCGATATATAAAAACACCTCGTACTTTTTCGAAAAAACCTGGAAGATACCAAGACTTGTTGATGAATATTCAGTATCAACATCACAAATAATACTTGATGGTCTTGAAGTATAGATTCTAAGTAGTGACGTGGTGTTTCATCCTAATTACGTGTTATATTGCTCTGTTTACTTGTCTTTCTATATTTTTAACATAAATCGACATGTATTTACACCTACTGCATGTCATAGGTTTGTAACTGTTCTCAGATTTTATTTTCTATTAGTAAAAGTAATATTGGACTTGAACAAAATAACTTTCAAATTGTAAACTTGTTTACTCATTTAAAAAAAAATTAACATTAATATTAAACAAAACTAGTTCTTTCCGGTGATGGTCTTTTTTGTAAAGTAGTCTGCAAACGACCTGGTGCTGGGTATCTTGTCCCGAATTATGACAGTATGTTTTTAATTAAAAAGAACAACAATATTTAAACTATATGTTGCTTTATTTTAGGAGGTGACTCAACCGAATGAACAATTGCAAAATGGCTGTTTATCGCGTGTGCCAAATGTCTATGTTTTCACCATGTAAGGTGTTGATTTTAATCCATAAAACTAAATCCGGCCTGATAAACAGATAAACAATACTTTTTGAAGAATGATGAGTTAAACACTTCACTTGTCGAAGTGGTAGTAGTATTAGTTGAAGTATTAGGTGTTAAAAATAATAATAGATGAATTAAACGTAGTATTTACGTTATGATCATACCTATGCTCAAACCAGATACTATTTGTGTATGAACATTTGTAAAGGTCTGTTTTTCAGTCCCATTTATTCTTGCTCGCCGTATTACGTTATGTGAGGTGTCAATTATACTGTAATACACCCATCTGTAATGTAAATGATAAAATTATTTGAAAATTTCATGAAAGATGCAAATCTATGTATAGCACTTTATATTCAAAATGTACTCCCCCCAAGGGTGACTGGGGAATAGAAGTATGGTCACCATTGGTCTTCCTTCGACCGGCAGTAAAACCCTTGCTAAAGTGGGGCGACCGTTTGGCTGTGCGGGATGTACAAATTTGCAGCCACGTCCGGTCAGAATGAGGACGTAAAATCCGATGCTTCGTGTAAAGAGAGTGCCACGCTCTTTGCACGTTAAAAACCCTTGCAACAACTCTTTGAGGGGTCTGTAGGTGACCTGTTGCAAGGCTAAATTTCTGTCCCTATCCAATATACCCTCATTTCCCGTGGCAGTCTAAATTTCTCCGACCTTAGTCCCGGACGCCCCTATTACAGAACCTACCTATTGTATTTATTGTTAATTTGTTCTCGTCCTGAATATGCATGAAATATTTGCCACTGGACGTTAAGCAACCAACAATCAATCAATCAATCAAAATGTACTAATACTTGATTTTTTCGATCCGATCAGTCTTTTGTAAAACACATGTTTAAGTGCATAGATATACATTTGTCTATAAACACAGAAGATAACATATTGTTTTGAGGACGAATTTTCTTTTAATATTGCACATTTAAATGCATTTCTCTTAAGTCGAGATGTGTACGAGTCACAGAGCAAACTTGCTGTGTGTCAAAGAGCGAAACGACATGAGGGCCAACCAGTATCATTATGACACACAGGGCGGTTTGTTCGTTTTTTATCCTTGTCTAGATTACAAAAAAACTGTATCATTATGTTAAAAAGAAAATCAATGTTGAATGCAATATCAAGAAAGCACATTTTTATTTTAACTAGTATTCTTAAATAATTAGGCCACTCGTGATTGCAAAATGTATGGTTTTAACGATCATGACACAATTAACCTTGTCTCTGTGTTGAAATTGTTTTTTTTTAAGAAATAGACGTGTTTTATGGCAAAAAGATGTGTAAACAATGTAGCAGCATTTGTTTTTTTTTTATTGTTAAAATCAGAATTCTCTATATATTTGATAGACATAGATTCACCTGTTCGAAACATCTAATGTTAAAGCAAACATCGGCTCGTCCTGTATAACGGGTCAATTGCTATACCAATTGGGTTATTTGCCATTGTCACATTTTCTGTCTGCTACGTATAGTTTGATGGATAACGAAATCTTAAACAGAAAAAAAGTACGAAACATCAATTGGTTTAAGTACTAGTATCATTATGTCATTTTTTATTCGTGTGTATCTGATATAAAGGAATAAAATTCTTTAAACTAGATCAAATGAATTGTAAACTCAAAGCAGAACACGAGACTGACGTGTATACATGTATATGTTTATCTTACCTCCATTGCATTTCTATCAATATGATTGGTTTTAAGTATACACGTGGAAACCGTGTATATTTCATATAGGTTAATGGGTTGCACTTATTTATATAGATATAAGAAGATGTAGTATGAGTGCCAATGAAACAATACTTCATCCAAGTCACAATTTATAAAAGTAAACCATTATAGGTCAAAGTAAGGTCTTCAACACTGATCCTTAGCTCACACCGAACAGCAAGCTATGAAGGGCCCCAAAATTTACTAGTGAAACAGTTAGTGGTGGTATTACGTCACTTTATAAAAACCACACTGCGTTCATGAAATTTTAAAGGTTTCAAGACGAAGACATTGATAATGAACAATTCAAATAAATTCATAAAACACATTTATGGATAACAAGTTGTTATTGTTCGCATTAGTTTTTGTATAGACAAATGTAATACTAAGCATCGAAGACTTATTCGCTCTGATAGGCAACTAGTCTATCTACCCTATGCTTAGATATTCGGTAAGATAAATTTGTTATATAGTGTGCTATGGACCGAATACGATATATATATCGGGTCAGTAAATTACATATGGGGGAATCGAGTTTCGCCGTATTTGGCACAACTTTTGGTAATTTTGTTTCCTCAATGCTCTACAACTTTGTACTTGTTTGACTTTATAACAATTTTTATTTGAGCGTCACTGATGAGTCTTGTGTAGACGAAACGTGCGTCTGGCGTTTTCAATTATAAGCCTGGTATCTTTGATATGCATGTAAAATAAAAGTTGAAAATTTAAGAAAAACGATGCTAACATAGTCATACACTTTAATACTATAAATCCATAACTTATATTAATTATATTGATTTATCATTCAAACAAGAATGTGTCTCCAGTACACGGATGCCCCACTCGCACTATCATTTTATATGTTCAGTGGACCGTGAAATTGGGGTAAAAACTCTTATTTGGCATTTAAATTAGAAAGATCATATCATAGGGAACATGTGTACTAAGTTTCAAGTTGATTGGACTTCAACTTCAACAAAAACTACCTTGACCAAAAACTTTAACCTGAAGCGGGACAGACAAACGAACAGACAAACGGACGAACGGACGCACAGACCAGAAAACATAATGCCCCTCTACTAACGTAGGTGGGGCATAAAAATATTTCAAAATAAGTTATAAATAGTTTGACATACCTTAATGTCATTTTTACTATATCTTGGAAAACAGATATATCCATTTTTATAATCATAATCCATAGAATTAATTTCACTCCCTAGATAGGTCAAAAGATGTGTAACTGTTCTAGTCTGCAAGTTGACTTCTGTAATTTTACCAAGTGTTGACACAATAAGCTTGAATTGAACACCAAGATTGTGAATAACAAAAAATGCATACACAATTTTAATGAATAGATGTATGTAAATTATTTCATAAATCTTTTATTTTCGGAAAGTTAAAATAAGTTGATCTTGGAATAAATTAACTGAACACATTTACTGGAGAAGGAAGTAACCAAGAAACACTTTAATTTTAAAAGAAATTACAGGAAAAATTCAAATCTTATGTAATAGCAAGGGTTTACATGCAATTTATCAAATAACGGCTTTCTTTTGTTATTCAACATATACCTTTTTGGGGATTTTTACGAATTTGGTTTTGTCAATTATTTTTAATGGTACTTACCTCGACAAATAAGGCAGAATGAAATAACCAATTCAGACAAAACCCACAACTTGAACGTCATGTTGATCTAATCTAAAACTAAATATATGTGTGTTACTCTTCAGCATGAACAGTTTCATACAAAATAGATTCAATAATACTTGATTTGCGTTATCCATACTTCTTAGTCTACAGTGTATGTAATGTGCGAATCCTGAAAACCCATTTTCAATGTATCCGCTATGAATTTCTGATGTAGAATGATAAATAAACAGACGACAAATTCATGAAATAATATACAATATGTACTGTTTTTATAAATTCATCATCTAGGTAAGAGATGCGAGTTGGTTTTCATCGCGCCTTCAGCCATCCAGGTGCTCTATGGTCGGCATGTTGTCTCTTTGACACATTCCCCATTTCTATTCTCAATTTTAGGAATATTAAGAATAGTTCATGAACAGAGCATGCAAGAGATTTAAAAGCAGCAGTTAAGTTACATTTGCAGAAAAATGTACCTTTTAACATAATTATCAATGTTGTTTAACTTAAAACAGGTTTTGTTACTTAGTTTGTTGGTATTGAATAAAATTCCACTATTGCTGTTTTCGTTATGCGATTCATGTTTACTGTCGAATAATGATACTTGAATTTCATTTTCACTGTAGGACGATTCATTTCTATTGTATATGCAATGCATTTTCACAGAAGGAAATTCATTAATTTTCATCATATAAAGTCTTAATTCGTCCGACTCTCTGACAAAATGTATGAAGTCCGAACATTGATTATATATTCATACTGTGTGAGGCTAATATTTTTCACCACAGACTAATTGACGTACTGTTCAGTTAAGTATTCAATGTTTAAGAAAACAAAGTTTTGTTCCTGACAGCATTGCTATTATTTATATTACATGAACACCCTGAGAATATTTCAAATTGACAGGTCTGTGAATTACCAATTTGATTCAACATATATATATTGGCTCTTACACTAAATGCGACAGTGTATTTTGTGATTTGTTTTTGTTTAAAATATACATAATGCGAATGAGAAACCCGTTGTTTTATTTTATTTGCAGACATTTAATTGAATAACTGAACTCAAAATTTGGGCACTGTACGATATATTCTCTTTGGAGTTTGTTTGCTTTCTTTAGTACCGTTCGTTGTACATTCTTGTACTGTCCGTTGTGCCTATCAATATGGTAGAAATGTGTATGAAACGGCGTGACAAATTCTCAAAGCTTTGTCCGCTCTGTGTTTTGTTAGATGTACTACTTTTTATCAATCTGATGAGTTAAGCCTTTTTCGACTGTTTGTTTATAGTTCGTTCTTATGTTGTACTGTTACACAACTGTCCCTGGTTATTGGGGGAAGGTTGGAATCCCGTTAACATGTTTAACCCCGCCCCATCCTGTATGTATGTGCCTGTCCCAAGTCAGGAGCCTGTAATTCAGTGGATGTCGTTTGTTGATGTGTGACATATATTTGTTTTTCGTTCATTGTTGGTTCATAAATTAGGCCGTTTGTTTAATTTTCTCGTTTGAATTGTTTTACATTTGTCATTTCGGGGCCTTTTTATAGCTGACTATGCGGTATGGACTTTGCTCATTGTTGAAGGCCGTATGGTGATCTATAGGCATTTGGTCTCTTGTGGAGAGTTGTCTAATTGGCAATAATACCACATCTTTTTTTTTTATTAACCATTTTAATGAAATTTCGTCATAAAATTACGTTATATGCAAGGATGTTCTACTCCAATATATTTTCGGATCATATATTTGAATACGCAAGATATGAACGTGCATCACGATGTGACGCATATCACCTTGATATATGTGTGAGCTTGACCTTTGACATCAAGATCAAAATACAGGATTTCTTAGAAACTTGATTGCAATCAGGCACGATGAGTTGGCTTCTCTTGCTGTAGTAAGTTCTGTTTCGCGTCAAACAAATACAAAACTTATGTTGTTTAATCTTCAATAGGAAATGTTAGAAATGTCAAATACGTATAGTTGTTACAAATGCTTGCTAAAAATAATAGAATATATGTATCTATACTATTTAAGGAAGAAACCGATTTTATTAGGCCGCAATTCCTCTGAAACCATACCAAGTCGGAAATATGTGTGATATGACGTATACATGTAGTAATTTGTGCCTCCTAAATTTGTCTTTAAAACAATCTTTATTCCACAGAAAACGCCATTTTTTAGAATATATCCAAATTCGGAGACCGTTATCGATCCTTGTCTTATACGCTTTCGTGTATGATCAGTTGACGTACTGGATTCAATCATTGTCACATTGTTTCCTATGGCACTGTGAAATCAGCACGACCTTATGAGATGACACTACGAATACTAAAAATCAAAACTTAAAATAGTATACGGCATATAGGAACAGTTTCCATTTTGTTAGCCTGCATGACATAAAAACGGTGAATAAAAGAAATCAACTTTATATATAACTAATAAAGGCCAATGGTGTTGATTAAAAATTAAACCATTCCAGTCCCTTTTGGTTTGCCAAAAAATGATATTACAAATAAGTTTAAAGTTCCAGGTCTACGGGTTCGAACAGAAAAAAAATGAATACAGAGAAGACAGTATATCTTATAAAAAGCACGACCTAACAGATGGCATACAGGTATTCAGGCTAAAATAAGGCTTATATATAATAACTCTAATTCAGTCACGAAAACCCGATGTCGCGGGTGTTTTCTAGTTTCAATAGAAACAGCAAATTATGTTCTTGATGTTTTACTAACGGACAGTGCAGATTTATAACTAAATCACGCAACGAACGTAAACAAAAAAAATGACGAACGGCCGGTACACAACGCAAAACATCAGGAATCAAGCATACGTTGGTTATACCCGTGTATGTTCAAAGACGCATCTGCGACTAGCTTGCATTTCCAATTGTAAACATTACCAATATCAAAGTCATTAAAAGACTATTTTCAGTTGTCGCATGTCGAATTATCATATAAAACAAAAATGAAAATTCATCGCACCTTCAAAAATTCCACATCAGAAATGATTGCCCTTACAGTGATAATTCTTCGCATCTATAGTTAAAATGATTCGCATTCAGTTATCAATATTATGGATTCTGCTGCTTTAATTACACTTTTTTGGACTTCAATCGTGTTATTATACATTAAAAAGTTACATTCTAATGAAATTTAGTCAAACAATACTTTAAAATCATTTATTTTGTTTTTCAAGATGTAAACAAACGCAGTTTTTCCCATCATCCTTTATTCTACAATAGACATACTCGCATACGATAGTGACAATGAACTAACTGGATTCGCACTTAACATACACTGGTCTATTCGTTAAAAAATGAACTTGATGATTTTCTGAAATTGTTAAACATCTCACACCTTATTTTATTGATATGTGTATTTACATTGTGTCATAGATCAAATGTATTCGTTCAGTGCATATTCACTTGTTTGTCTTGATATGTATTTTGATTGAGTTAAGTCATTTCAATTGATATTTTATAGTCTATATTGTGATGTTACACTATTGTTTCAGGTAAGGTTGAAGGTTGGTACCTATTAAAACGTTTAACCCCGCTGCATTAGTTTGCACTTGTCCTTAGTCTGGGACCTGATGTTCAGTGTTTGTCGTTTGTTGGTGTGGTTCATAAGTGTTTCTCATTTGTCGTTTATTATATAGATTAGAGCGTTGGTTTTCCCGTTTGAATGGTTTTACACTAGTCATTTTGGAGGTTCTTTACAGCTTGCTGGTCAGTGTGAGCAAATGGTCCGTGTTAAGGAGTGTACTTTGACCTATAATGGTTTACTTTTACAAATTATGACATGTAAGTGGAGAGATATTTCTTTATCTTGTACAGAGTATGCACACATCATTATACATCAACAATAAAATCAATCGATCTGTTGAAGTTAAGTCAAATATGTATAATTTGATCCTGTAAGCCATAAAAGTGGGACGAAAGATACCAGAGGAACAGTCAAACTCATAAATCGAAAATAAACTGACAAAGCTATGGCTTAAAATGAAAAAGACAAACAGACAAATAATAGTACACAAGAACCAACATAGAAAACTAAAGACTGAACGACACGAACCCCACTAAAAACTGGGGGTGATCTCAGGTGCTCCGGAAGGGTAAGCAGATCCTACTCCACATGTGGCACCCGTCGTGTTTCTCATGTTATTACAAACCGGGTAAATATTCTAATTCGGTAGGTCACATTCATGAAAAGGGAAGGGGATTGTAGTTACAACGTAAGCAACATATCCGATATCATCTGTGAAACGGTTATTCCATAACGGTCAACCAACTCGTGATAGCGTAACTGAATAGGTTTGCTGTGCATAAAATTCAATTATATTGACAACAATACGTAAGCAAACAAACAGACATACTAGGTTAACATGTGGAAAATTGGGTACTGCAGTCAACAGTGTGTAATGATATTTATCACTTTCAATTCAAACAACTGTTTCAACTTAGAAAACCAAAGGGAATTAACAATTGTAGAAACCCTATAGATAAAGCACATAAGCTAAATTTAGAGACAAATATATAAAAGAATGACCATAGCACAATAACACAACGGTTTAATGTTTAAATACCAAACCACATGATCTTAACATTAAAGTGAAGAAATATAAAGCTTTTTGTTCGGTGTGAGTCAAGGCTTCGTGTAGAAGACCGTACTTTGATATATAATGGAATACTTTTACAATTTATGACTTTGATGGAGAGTTGTCTCATTGGCACTCATACCACATCTTCTTATATCTATCTAGAGACCTTATCAAACGTGATCAATTTAGGTGTACTACATAAATACTGGAAATACAGGTTTTGAACTGGTCTAAACAAGATTTTTACTTCCAGTTTTTGGTTAAGAAAAGGTGTTAACTTTAAATGTTTGATTTATCGAAATATTAGATTTCAAAAGTTTGATGTGAATGTTGTTGTGTTTTTATATGTTATAATATATTTACCTTAGAGATGTACAAATATGGACTGAAGAAAGTGTGAATATCAAAATTATCAAACGTAAAAGATTATTTCTCTGAGGACGAAGCCCGAGGTGAAAACATTGTAAGGGATGGCAATCGTCGATTTAAAACACTTACGACAGTCACTTATGTTTAATTATACCAAACAAGCAATACAAGAGCATTTCACAGACCATTGAACAAGCATGCTAAAGAAGAGCTTGCACATATCTTATAATCGTTTCATATTGTCAAAACATTTGCGTCATAGAAATATGTTGAATCCCCCAGATCCGATCTCCCCAAGAAAAACAGAGTGGTGAAAACATTATAAACAAAAACCTACTAAGTTTACAGTGACTTCAGTTCAAAATGTGTAATGGTGCACAAATAAAAATTCGTTTCGTTTTTCAGTTCTGTTTTTTACGATATAATTTAGTTGAAATTCACTAAAAATTCACTACCAATTAAAGGGAGTTTACTTTGTAATTTGCAATCATTCTAACAAAAACATTCATTGAGACCTATCGAGTTATGAGACACACAGAAATGAAAGACCTACCATTTGTTTTAATCCAGGATGAGAGTAAACTCCAAAAATGTATGGTTTTGTTTGATTTGGTGTGAGCATTTTGTTCAATTCAAAAAGGAAAATCACAAAAATACTTAACTCCGAGGAAAATTCAAAACGGAAAGTCCCTAATCAAATGGCAAAAATCAAATGATAAAACACATCAAACGAATGGACAACAACTGTCATATTCATGACTTGGTACAGGCATTTTCAAATGTAGAAAATGGTGGATTGAATCTGGTTTTATAGCGCTAAACCTCTCACTTATATGACAGTCAATTTTCTTTGACTGTCAAACAAAAATCAGTCTTGCTACATTTTTGTTACTTTTCTTGATGATTGTAATGTTGTTGTGTACGAGAACTCATTAAACGTTGTTATACACATAATGCCAGTGAACGTTGGTATGTAAAGGACACTTCATATTGAACGTCGTTATGTACTTGAAGTCATAGAATGCTGTTATGAACATGAAGTCATAGAATTTTGTTATGCACATGGGTCATAGAACGCTGTTGAGTACATGAAGTCATAAAATGCTGTTATGAACATGAAGTCATAGTACGTCGGTATGTACTTGAAGTCATAGAATGTTGTTGTGTACATGAAGTCATAGAATGCTGTTATTAACATGAAGTCATAGTACGTCGGTATGTATTTGAAGTCATAGAATGCTGTTGTGTACATGAAGTCAAAAAATGCTGTTATGAACATGAAGTCACAGAACGCTGGTGTGTACATAGTCATAGAAAAAAAATATTATCACCCGAGGCTATGTAAAGCAACTTACCTGATCAAACTTCAAGAAGCTTGTATTCCAGATAATTATTTTTCACAAGATATGTTTCACCATATGCATTAGTATCTCGTAAATGCAAAATGTAAGTGTGACTTTTGTCTGCATCAACGTTATTGTAGGACAAATTTCGATGTGGCTCAGTAGTTCTGATAGTGATATATTTAAATGGGCGGTATTGGATAGGTGATTTTGTTATAAACATGTTTCTAGTATAGTAATTTTGAACGTATATAAGTGTGTTTCAAAACTTATGATTGATATTACTTTTAACGGAAACAGTATAAATAAATAAACATGGAAACAAATATAATACAAGACCATTTTATGAGGGATAGGGTGTCGCATGACATGTTCATGAAAAGGAAATTGAAAATTGAAATTACCTGACCTTTATTTATTTCTATATATTGTATGTATTTTAAATTTTTTCTTATCATGCACACGCATAATACAGTATCTATTGGACGTTAAGCAAACATTAATTAATAATTTCTTCCATTCATTTTAACACCCTCAGGTATTCATTTTTATTGATCAAACACGCTAATATACTTTGTTATTTTACTTTTTATATAACTATTGTATTTTATTTTTCAAATTATACAGTAGGAGCCGCATGTGGAGCAGGATCTGCTTACCCTTCCGGAGCACATGAGATCACCCCCAGTTTTTTGTGGGGTTCGTGTTGCTTAGTCCTTAGTTTTCTATGTTGTGTCTTCTGTACTATTATTTGTCGTTTTATTTTTAGCCATGGCGTTGTCAGTTTATTTTCGATATATGAGTTTGACTGTCCCTCTGGTATCTTTCGTCCCTCTTTTAAACTATTTCCGTACCATATGCTGTCATACAAGATATCATATTTAGCTTCAAGCAACACACATCATAATTAAAGACAAGTTTACTAGAACTGAACTACTTCTCAATGTTTGTATAACAATCATGTTTTGTTCTTTGTACCGCCATTTGTAATCTAGCAGTGAAAAACTGCGGTCAGGTTAAAATCAATAAAGCGTTTTGCAATTTAGAAAATAAAATTGATTGTGGCCGAAACAAGCGGTTTTCTGTGGACACTCCGGTTTTCAGCGCCAATTGAAACTGGCTCTACGGTATAACCAATAGTTCTAAAAGTGGCATTTAATACCAACAGTTTATCAATCAATCAATCATGCATATATACCAATAATAAATAAAAAGTACAGAAAATATCCCTTATCAAATGACAAAATCAAAAGTTCAAACACATCAAACGAATGTTAAAACAACTGTCATATTCCTAACATGGTACAGACATTTTTATGTAGGAAATGGTGGCTTAAACCTGATCGTATTGGTAGCTAAGTTAGATGAGTAAAGCCTATTTCAACTGATTTTTATAGTTCGTTCTTATTTCGTACTGTTAAACCACTGTCCTAGGTAAGGGGGAAAGTTAGAATCCCGCTAACATGTTTTACCACGCCATATTCTGTATGTTTGTGCCTGTCCCAAGTCAGGAGCTCATAATTCAGAATTTGTCGTTTGTTGATGTGTTACATATTTGCTTTTCGTTCATTTTTTGTACAAAAATTATGCCATTAATTTTCTCGTTTGAATTGTTTTACATTTGTCATTTCGGGGCATTTTATAGCTGACTATGCGGTATGGGCTTTGTTAATTGTTGAAGGCTGTATGGTGACCTGTAGTTGTTAATTTCTGACTCATTTGGTCTCTTGTGAAGAGTTGTCTTATTGACAAACATACCTCATCTTCTTTTTTATATCATAACTAGCTGAACTAGTTTCTTATAAATACATTCAATGATGAATTGAAGAAAATACAAATATATTACAGTTTCTTGCACATTATTCACAATTTACTTTTTTATATTACTAATCGCTTAGTGTAAATATATTTAAAAGTTGTTTTCCGCTTTGTTTTCGTCAAGCGCAACCTTTGTGTGTGTGTGTGTATGTGTTTGTTTTATCCTTCACAACAGTATGACAAAAATACCGCATTCAGTGTATGTGAGTCGGGTTTCTTACACATCAATAACGATCTTTTGCCGAAATACAAAAAAAAAAAAAAAAACAATAAAAAATAATTTTACAAATTTTCTTTGTGTTACGCGCATTTCTAGTGTTACCATGCCTGAAAAACTCAAACCAAAAATTCAAAAAGCCAATAATGCTTATTCTGATACAATTTAAGCTGTAAGACCAATAACGGTAATATTTGTTTTTTCTTTAAATATATATTTCACAAGAATTGACATGTAAGAGAACGGTATTGCATGTTTTTTTCAGTGTCCATATCTCTTCCAAGTTTAAGAATTAAATATTACATTCAGGGTGTGTGCTTCAAACATTTATACCAACAAAACAGTAAGAGAATCAGAAATTCATTCGAGATTTGACTGGATTGCGTGAAATTTCACTTGCAAAAACCTAAAAATTCACGGCAAACAGAAAACCACGGATTCTTGGGGAGATAAAAGAAAAACGATGAATATTTTCAGTAACATAACATTAAAAGGAAAAACAAATGTGACACACATATCGAACTCCATGGTAAAATCGAAAAACGAAAGTGCATAAAATATGGCTACATTTGTGAATCAACGGAACGTGTGAAAAATATTGTATAGACCTGTTGCTGGTAACATTGGAAATGTGTGTTCCATCAAATCTATTTTTGCTTATTTTTTTATTAAACATACGAATAACACCACGTGATACATTGTTAATACAATAACCAAGTTGTCGAGATTTCATTTCAGTGTGTACAAGTAGAAATAGTTTATCTTTGTTATCTTAATCAATACTAGTTTACATAGATACTTAAATCACATGTTGTTTTGTTCTAAGTACTTCGTGTTAATCTTAATATAGATATTTTATATTGCGAACTACTTGTTAAGTTCAAAATACATAACGTGGGGTATAAATATTTACTTAAAGTAGGTTAGATCAAGATATCAAAGATAAAACATATCTAACTGCACAAATAAAATGAAATCTCGACAAATTGGTCACTGTCCTAACATCGTATTGTGTAGTTGTTATTCGCACGTTCAATCGAAATTGAAACGAAAGTAGATTTTACGGAAAAAAAAATTACAGACAAACCCTCAAAAGGCCAACAAGATGGAAGGTTAACACATAAATTTATATTTTCTCCCAAATCTGTAAATATAAAGATATTACCATGTCATTAATATACTATTGTTAGTTTCTGTTTTCACATGGACAACATTGTTTAAATTAATGATAGATACTGTATATTTACTCATGTCACATTAAAAAACGATTATGAATTTTAGATATTTGTTGTTAGGTACATGAGGTAGTGAATCCACTATTTTCAGTCAATCTGTTTTCCTTTTTTTTTTCTAATTCTACACTTGTGTATATTAAAATCACTTGGTAATCAAGTTAAACGTCATTACGGTACTTTTTTTTATCAATACGCACAGTGTTCAGTAAGTTCATACATGTCTGATAATATACATTTACCTTTTTGTCGTATTTTTTCCATTTTGGATTTCAAAAAAATTTAGTATTTATTTCCTTTCAATAATGCAATATTTTTTTGAATAAGTGTATATTAAGGCTTCTAAAAATTAGAAACAATGTCGGAACTAGTTCTACTCACTTGCCCAAAACATTTTGCAAATTTTAAATGTTTTCCTGAACGATATCAGACGCGGAATATTGGAAGGAGATCCAATGGCTGGGAATAGAAATATAGATAAAGAAAAAGTCATCAGCACAGTATTTTAATAATAATTTGAATATAACCTAATGTTGATTTGCTCAGAGCATTTATCTGGATTTACCTTGACGAGGAACGTTCAGCCAATGGTGTTCAAGTCTAATATATCAAAAGGAAAAAATGGTTGCTAAAGATATTAAAAAACATTTCATCTGAGGTGATATATCAAGAAAAAATTACAAAATGTCTTAACCACCTTTTAAGAATTCATTAAATTGGCAAAGTTCCTGCATTTGGCACACAAACTATATTTTAGTGAAGAAAAACAGAGATTCAAACAACAGATAGACCAAAACAATAATTCAAAATGATGATCGTTCTAATCGCTTGATTAATCACTTTTTAACTGGTTTTAGAATTTTTACATCGATTAAATACGATCACAAGGATTTAAAAACATTCCAGAAGATACAATAGTTCTATTTTTGATAATTGTTGCATCGATATCTGATATCTCGAATATCACAGTAAGATTTACATTTATGTGTTGCCCTTGGTTTTGGTTTCTGACCCGGATTTGTTTTCGCTTTATCGATTTATGACTGTTTAACAGGGTTTTACTAATGTTGCCTATATTTTTGACAGTACCAGTTCTATAGTATGTTAATAAAGATGTTCCTTTTGTAATTGATATGGATTTGATAATCATTATAAGATCTTAAACAACATTACAAAACTAAAAAAAATCAATTTCATTAACACGCTTTCTTCTCTTAAATGGTTAACATTTTTGATGTACAGAACAGGCCTAGGAGGAGATGATAACAAGGGAAAATAAAAAAACCATGTAGAAAAGATTCAGAGAACAGCAATGCCACAAACACTCAATAGAACAAAATATCAACAGTCAGGGATACCAGAAATGAACCCATATACTCCAGCATTTCCTGGTCCTATAGTGTGACTTTTCTGTGTGCTTATGACAATTTAACATCAGGTCAGATTGCGCATTCAGTTATGTCACAATTGAGGAAAACTTGATGGATTGGTGTCACAAGCAGTGGGACTTTTATTAGGTCATTAATAGCAAATTCAGATATATTGATGATGTTCTTTCCATTAACAATCCAAATATTTCTGATTCGGTTCAATTAATATATCATTCAGAACTAAAAAAAAAATGAAACAACAGACACGGCTTCCTCTGCCTAATTGTTAGACGTATACCTCGCATTTGACATAAGCTGTCATCTCAAAACCAGAATATATGACAATTTTTTTGTATATTTGTCTTTAATACTGTTTTGAATTTTCTCGGAGTTCGGTGGGTTTTTTTTCTTTAACTTTCTTTATAACTTAATAGTCAACCAAATAATGATTACGTCCGAAAAACGTCTGTAGAGGAAATCAATAAATACAATCCTGCACATTTTGCCCCATTTTAGTTCAGCAGATTGCAAAAATAATTAGAGATTATACAAGTAAAACTATGTAAAATGTTTTAAGAAATTTCTGACTAGAAGGATTCTGCTAGGATTCTCAACCCATCTTTTTTTGGCAAAACAGATGGAAGTGGTACATAACCATAGCAATCATTAAATTTATATGGAATATAATCACTTACAAGGCTAACAAGACAATTTTGAATTTGTTAAGTATCCAGTACAGAAAAAAATGTTTTTTTTTAAAAGATGTACTTCAAAATAGTTGATTTTAAGTTTTCATAAACGATACCGATCACAGTATGCAAAAAGTGAAATGAAAAAAAAAGAACGACTCCAATGAAAATTCAAAACGGAAAGTTCCTATCAAAATGCAAAATCAAAAGCTCAAACCACCAAAAGTATGAATATCAACTGTCATATTTCTGACTTAGTACAGTGATTTCGTAATGTAGAAATTGGTGAGTTAAACCAGCTTTCACTTGCATGTCAGTTGCAACACACTTGTTAAGTCATCTTCTTATCAATGGTATGTTTGTCCTGTTTACTTTGTCGGTTTATCTACGTTTTTGTGACATTCTTAATAATGTCTGAATATGTCTTGGCACTTTCTTGACAGTCTTAAAGCTGTCTGAATATACTTCGACACATTCTTGACGGTATTAAAGATGTCTTGACACTATTTCAACAGTATAAATTTCGCCTGAATTGTGAATAGACACATTACGCACTGTTTAAACATTTTCCTTTGCTTTATTATCGCTAAACTAAAGTTATAAAAAAGTAGGATACAATGATACTTTGCTTTTTATAAAAATCACATTTTGGTACTATAATTGTGTATTTACAATATCAAAATTGATTATTTTGCATGTAGAATGAAACATGTTTACAGTATGATCGGTTTTAATAATTTGGCAGTTATTTATAAGATATAGGAATCAACATTTATAATTATTTACAAACCCACTTTTAAATTGGTTTATATCAACATACCCACATTTGTGTTTGTTAATACTTTTAATTCCATACCCATATTTGTTATTTATAATAAAAATATATATACCCAAATTTTTAATTATAAAAATATTAACATGCCCAACTTTTGTTTTTGTTGTAATAAGTGTAACTTGAAACAACAGTATATTATATAAAGAGGAATAAAGATAAAGTTATATCATGTATATTGGTCATAATTTGTAAAACTCAGAATTGTCAAGTAAATTTAAGAAACAATTCAAAATATTCAGAATATGTCAAGCCATACTGAGAAAAAATAAGAATGTCGAGAACTTGTCGAGAAATTTCAAGACAGTATTCAAATGTCAATAATGTGTCAAGAAATTTTGAGACCATATTCAGAATGTCGAGAATTTCTTGAGTAAATTTCATATAAATTTTATATAAATCAGAATTGGTTAAAAAATTAAGACACCAGTCATACTTTTGGAGAATGTCGGGTAACTGATCATGTAAATTAAGACAAACATTGGTCTTTTCGGACTTTTAGACTATTGTAGTGAGTCCATCCATAGCATATATCAAAAATACTTTGTGTACAATCTTAGCATGAAGTGGCTCACATGCATATTAATTTCTAATGCATCAGAATATATTATATACAGTGAGAAGAACACAATGTGTACCTTATTATTTAAGTAAATTACAATAAATATATTACAATGCATATATTTTTGATAAGATGTTAGATATACTTCGTGTAAAATATGCTTTCTTTTATAATTTTATGATACTTTATTAACAGTTGTCCATTAATTGTTCTATTGCAGACATATCAATAGCACTATATCGATACTTGTGTCAACATGTAGTTGGTTCAGAAGATCATGTTAAACAAATCAGATTGATGAATTCTGTCAGGGATATCCTGTCAAATGACAGTGCTACCAGTACTATAACAAGTGGAAGCTTTGGCGAAGGACTTAGCATGCGAGGCAGTGATTTAGATGTAATGTTTGTACGTAAAGATATTGAGGTTTACGAAAATGTAATACCCAACCTTCGTCCAAATATATCATATTTTTCACTAGAAAGAGACAACGTAAAAGCTGGGTTTACTCGGTTACAACTAGCATATACCATATGGAAGAATATTCTAAATCAATGTGAAGAACAACATGGTAAATATTATTATTCAAGTACATTATATAAACAACATTTCTTGCAATTGAAAGGAAGTACGATTCATGGACCGTGTTTAACTGACGCAGATGGAACTTATGACTTTGCATGGTGTTTACATTGTAAAACGTGGGTATCACCTGCAGTAAAGTGGGTTTCAAGATCAAACAACTCATGGCCGAGTGATGACGTTAAACTCAGTATTATTAAACACGGAGTTCTATTTGTGCCGATCGGAGTTAAGGGATCACCTAACGAAGATCTTGAATGGCGAGTATCTTTTTCAGTTGGGGAAAAACTTCTAATAAATACCTTTACACACACTCAATTACTTTGCTATGCTCTCTTAAAAATTATTTTGAAAGATCTAATAGATACTTCTTTCGGATGTAAAGATTTACTTTGCTCTTATTTCATGAAAACAATAGTTTTCTGGTTATCAGAAGAACTTCAACAATCGGCTTGGAAACCTGCTAATTTTATATCTTGTTTTATTCGATGTTTCAACAGACTGATTTATTGTGTTGAGACTTCAAATTGCTTGAATTACTTCATTCCGGAGAACAACATGTTTGAAAACAAAATACAAGGTCGTGCTCGTGAAATACTTTTAGAGAAACTATATACGTTACATAGCTATGGTTGGCGATGCATCTTATTTTCAGATCAAGTATCTAAATTTGATGTATCAATGTGGAATTTACCCATCGAATCGCATGCATTATATGTAAATGATGTTGAAAAAATGCTTAAATCCAACGTTTTATCATCTGCAATGAATACAATAGATTTACCAGAATCCAATCGATTTAATATAGGAATGATTCATCCGATTTCGTATACACAGTCTTTAATAAAAAACGTCTATACATATTACTTTTCACAGTTGTGTAAAAGACTTGCTCAGGATACACCACTGTTCAGTTCATTTAGTTGTAACAAATTCAAATACAAACAATACAAATCCTGTCTTAGTACTCTGCTGAAAAATATCTATCATGACGCTGTATCTGGATGGCTGATGGTAGCTTCCCTTTTCTATAAGACAAAACAATACAATAAAGCTTTACACATTATTATGTATTCCATGTCGAAATGTACTCCAGAAAAACTGCACCGCTTCATGACTATGTCGGATATCCATTACCAGTTACTAAAACTGCAAACATTTCACCAAAAGAGTTTCGTATGTTTGCAGAAAACAATGTTTGTTGATTGCATGCAATTTACGAAAGATTCTACGATAATACCAGATGAACTTCAAATTAACCATAAGAACGGACGTATGATCTTTCCATCTACTGTGTTTGCTTATTTCCTTAATTGTCTTTGTCATTATCATCTCAATAATGTAAGACAATGTCAAGATTCCCTTCAAGGTTTAGAAATGACTACAGATGAGGAAGATTATTTCATTGCAGAAGCTTACAATATGTTGGGAATAGTTCTAAATCTAATAGGCGACAGGGAGTCTGCAAGACAAGCATTCTTAAAGTCTGTTGAAATACAGCCAGATGAATCGATAAATTCTGCCGGAAAGAGGCTTTTATTTATGAGTTGAATAAAACAAATTATCATTCTGTTGAAATGACGACGTCAGTGCACTTTTTGATTCTATGAGATGAAGTTTATTTTTATGAAAATGAGTTAAAAATGTCCGTTACTGGTATGCAGGTGAATATAGATAATAAAAAAAATAAGACATTTAGGACTTATTCATGATATCAAAGAAATGACAATTTTGTTGCTTAATTTGTTTTTCAATTTTGAAGCCAACGTGTCATTATCTTTTAAAAATAAAAAAAATACATAGTGTGCTATTGACCGAATACGAAATATATATCGGGTCAGCGAATGACATATGTGGAATCGAGATTCGCTCTATCCCAATATGAAATTTACTGACCACAAGTATATCGTATTAGGTCATTAACACTATGTAACTAATATTATATAGCAATCCTATAGATCGCCACTAGAGCAAACTATAACTCTTCTGCTGAAGGCTGTATTTTATATAGCCTAGATGAATGAGGGATTGTGTGGCTGAACACATCCGGTGCTGCCACATTTTCTGAAAAGTAGTGGTAAGAATCCTGCTGGAAGAAGAACAGAAAGTTTTGCTGATGCTAATTTACAGATCTAGCACATTCTATCATCGATATTTGAATCATTTATATTATTTTGATAAATGAATGAATATTAGGGATATTATTTTGAGATAAATTTAAAAATGGATACAGAATGAAGTTCATCATACATGTCGATACAATGATTGACATTTTATCCGATATACGCGTTTCGTCTACAAAAGACTCATCATTAACGCTGGATTCAAACAAAGTCAAAAAGACTATCCAAATTTCGATACTGGACCCACAATACCTAAAAGTTTTGCAGAATACAATTAAAGTCATCTTTTCCTGGTAAAAGGGTATTACAAAGCGCCTATTTCTAGATTATGACAAACTTCGAGTATAGGTACACGAGAAACGGTTTGTGTTCGTTCCGGTCGACAAAGGAGCGTGGTAAGTCTATGTTGATAAACTCATCATATATACCAGGATTGGAATTTTGTATTTGAGCCAGACGCGCGTTTCGTCTACTAAAGACTCACCAGTGACGCTCGAATAAAAATGATTAAAAAGACCAAATAAAGAACAAAGTTGGAGAGCATTGAGGACCAAAAATTATACTGTGTAAGCAAGCGAAAGAACAGACATACTAGGAACACATGTGAAAATTGGGTACTGCAGTCAATAGTGTGTAATTGTATTTATCAATACAAATCCAAACAAATATTTCAACTATGAAAACCAAAATGCATAAACAATTGTAGAAACCCTATAGATAAAGTATATACGCTTAAATGAGAGACCACTACATAAAAGATTGACCATGTCACAATATCACAACGGTATGATGTATAAATACCGAGCCACAACGAACAGATATTACCATACATGGTCTTAACATTAAAGTTAAGAAATATATAGCTTATTGCTCGGTGTGAGCCTATGCTCCGTGTTGAAGACCGTACTTTGACCTATAATGGTTTACTTTTACAATATATGATTTAGATGAAGAGTTGTCTCATTGGCATTCTTACCACATCTTCTTATATCTATCTAAAGACACTATAAAACGTGATTAATTTAGGTGTACTACATGAAATACTGGAACTATAGGCTAAACAGGGTTTTTATTACTGGTTTTTGGTTCAGAAAGGTGTCAAAAATAAATGTTTGATTTAGTGAAATATTTGATTTCAAAAGTATGATGTAAATGGTGTTGTTTTTTTATATGTAATAATATATTTGCCTTAGGGATATACAGATATGGACCGAAGGAAGAGTGAATATCACAATATTCAATCTTAAAAGATTATTTCTCTGCGGACGAAGCCCGAGGTGAAAAAAAATTGTAAGGGATGTCGATCTTCGATTTACAACGCTTACGATGGTCACTTATGTTTAATTTTACAAAACTAGCAATAAACGAGCCTATCACAGACCATTGTACATGCATGCTAAATGAGATCTTGCACTTGTCTTATAATCGTTTCATATTGTCAAAACACTTGAGTCAGAGAAATATTTTCAATCCCCCAGTTTCGATCTCCCTAAGTAAACCGCAGTGGTGAAAACAAATCAAATAAAAACCCAGTAAGATTACATTGACTTCAGTTCAAAATGTGTAATGGTGCACAAATAAAGCTTCATTTCGATTTCCAGTTCTGGTATTTTACGATATAATTTGGTTGAAATGCACATAAAATTACCAATTAAAGGGAGTAAACTCTGTAATTGGTAATCATTTTAACAAAAACAGTTCGAGTTATGAGACACACAGAAATGAAAGACGTACCATTTGCTTTATTCCAGAATGAGAGCAAACCCTAAAAATGTATGGTGTTATTCGATTTTTTTCGGCCATGTAATGCATGCATGCAATTTTCTTTGACTGTCAAAAAGTAAAATCACAAAAATACTGAACTCCGAGGAAAATTCAAAAAGGAAAGTCCCTAATCAAATGGCAAAATCAAAAGCTCAAACACATCAAACGAATGGATAACAACTGTCATATTCCTGACTTGGTACAGGCATTTTAATTTCTTATGTAGAAAATGGTGGATTGAACCTGGTTCTATAGCTAGCTAAACCTCTCACTTGTATGACAGTCGCATCACATTCAATTTTATTGACAACAATGCGTGAGGAAAACAAACAGACACAATAGATAAAAATGTCAAAAAAAGGGGTACAGCAGTCAACATTGTGTTATCATCTTAATCACTATAAAAACAAACAAATGTAACGAAAAAGCACAAAAAGGCATACATCAAATTTAACATCCTTATATTGCTTTATTATTATACGATTTTAATTATCTATGTAAAATCCACCCATAAAGGATGGAAGGTTTTAAGTACTGGCGTAAAATCACGCGTTTGAAATTCGCACAGGTTGACATAAAATAATTTTGTCGTTCAAAGTATGACGGTATACATAAGTATAGAGTCACGTAAAATGGATATCACAAAAAACAGACTTAACAGTAAAAGTAATATTAATGAATAAAATAATATTGTGGTTCAAAGTATGACGGGATACATAAGTATAGAGTCACGTAAAATGGATATCACAAAAAACAGACTTAACAGTAAAAGTAATATTAATGAATAAAATAATATTGTGGTTCAAAGTATGACGGGATACATAAGAACAGAGTCATGTCAACTGGATATCTCAAAAAACAAACTTAACAGTAAAAGTAATATTAATAAAGACAAATAAAAGAATACTATAACATGTTATTAAGACGATAAACAACGTCAGCACGCAGAATCTATACTTCAAGACCATCGTGTATTATTTGTGAAGTTGATACGGAATATTTATCAACAAGGTCTTGGTACCTTCCTATGAACTTTTTTAGAAAAAGGACGAGACGTTCTTTGACATACCCCTGGTTCATCAACTTTCTGCTCAGACACTGGTGACGTTTTACAAAGTCTGAGTAGGGGCTGCAAGCTCTTGAATACCGAATAAGTTGGGAAATGTATATCCCATATGCAGGTGAAGTTGGTATATTGCTACTAAGGTGGGGGAAATTGATAATTTCAAAATTAAAATCGTCTCGTTTGTCATAAATTCTGGTACTGAGATGACTGTGTATGTCAAATTTGAGGTATAAGTCTAAAAATGAGGCAGAGGAAGCCCTGTCTGTTGTTTCTTTAATTTCTAGTTCTGGTGGATATATTAATGGAACCCAATGAGAAAAGTTCGGATTGTTGATGGAAAGAACATCATCAATATATCTGAAAGTGAAATAAATTACCTGGCTTCTTTGATCTTCTTGTTTTTGACAAGTGTCTTAAGGAACTCCGATTCATATGAAAATAAAAAGAGGTCGGCAAGGAGAGGCGCACAGTTCGTTCCCATAGGAATGCCGACAATTTGTTGAAAAAGTCTACCTCAAAACAAAAACCAATCTCGCCACACTTTTGTTACTTTTCTTTATGCTTGTAATATGTTGCTATGCACTAAATTCATTAAACCTTGTGATACACATAATGTCAGTGAACGTTGGTATGTAAAGGACACTTTATATAGAACGTCTTATGTACTTGAACATGTTGCAGTCATATAACTCTGGTGTGTACATAAAGTCATAGAAAAACATTATCATCTGAGGCGAAACTGTGTAAAGTAACTTACCTGATCAAACTTCAAGTAGCTTGTATTCCAGAGTTTTTTTTTCACAAGATATGTTTCACCATATGCATTAGTATTTCGTAATTGCAAAATGTTAGTGTGTCCTTTGTCTGCATTAACGTTATTGTAGGGCGAATTTCGATGTTCTTCAGTAGTTCTGAAAGTGATCTATTTAAATGGGGCGGTATTGGATAGGTAAGTTTGTTATACACATGTTTCGAGTATAGTAATTTTGAACATATATAATCGTGTTCCAAAACTTACGATTGTTATTACTTTTTACGAAAACTGTATGAATAAAAGAATAGAAACAAATATAACACAAATCAATATTTGAGGGACAGAGTGTCACTTGACATGACTTGTTTATAAAAAGGAAATTGAAAAATTATTTTCCGGACCTTTATTGATGTTTATATATCATTTATATTGTATGTATTTTAAATGTAGTCTTATCATGTACAATTATAATATATTTGCTACTGGACATTAAGCAAACAATAATTCTATCCACTCCTTTTTAACAAATTCACGTATTAATGTGTATAGAGCAGAGAGGATCAAGAAAACTAGACTCAGGAATCTCCTTGTATGGACTTATGGATAATTATTGAAATCATTTAGTAAGCATTTCATTTTTAACAAAATGGTATTCCCGTCATTGTTTTTGTCCTTTATCTTCATTGCTCAACCCAAGTCACAATGTATTTAAAGACTTAATTTAAGAATTATACGTCAAGGTATGGTCTTCGATCACACAGATCCTTGGCTCACATCGAACAGCAAGCTATACACTTAACACGTATAGTATGACATTACTAAGATAAATAGTATCAAGAAGAAAAAAGCTTGCACAGAGAGACCTATTTTGTTATATAATATTGACCTTGTGTAAAACAATTCAAACAGGAAACACATAGGTATATATATATACAAAATGAAAACAGCTATGAACCACACCAAAAACAAAAAGGCTCCTGACTTAGGACAGTTGCATAAAAATCCAGCGGGATAGTTTTTCATACAGTTGTAAATGTGTCTGTACGAAAACGTACATCTCCCTCAAATTTCTGTATTCTAACAATGAAAATCGGCATGAGTTTATGAAGAATCGTACTTGCCTTTGAGAAGAAATATGTGTTAATGTTCAAAACAGTTTAAAGGGTCTTAATTTAACTAAAACTTTCTGTCGATCGTTTGTTAATGTTTACAAAAAAAAAAACGATGTTTGAAATAGACACGATTACTTTTCCGGATGCCCAAAGCTAATATTTGAAAAAAAATCGTTTTGAAAAAAATATGTGCGGGCGGTTCCGTCAATCTAGGAATATCTTATGTTGCCTAAAGTAATAGTGTTTGTGTCATTTCCTTTTTTCTTTCCCTTTTAATGTTTTGATTTTGCTGTATACTAAAACGAATGCAATACGTAGAACATGTCAGATTGTTTCCGTGTTTCTCACTTAATTCAGAAATTTCAAACTGATTTGTTGGTTGTATTCTGAACACTGTTTATCTCATCTCCTTTAATTATTTTACATGCAGTGAGTGTACTTGTTTAAAAAATGAAAAGAAGGAAGAAAGCATAATTATCTTTAATAGAAAGCAAATCATGTTAGATCTAGTATCTTAGTATCATAAACAAAGTGATTTCGAATGTTACACCTACTTACTGTAATGTAATGTAGTTTTTGATCAATTTCATTCTTTACAGAATAGCTTATACCTTTGTTCAAACAGAGCAATGATATAATCAGTTTTGTGTTAATAATTGCGTGTTAAGGAAGTTCAGCTACTGCGTTTTAAAATTACATGATTTTTTTTAAATATTGTTATGTATTGATAGTATATTAATAATAGAATTAAAAAAGACCAGCATTCGTGTCCTTGATTTTGAAATAGAATCTATTGAACATTTGGCAGGAACTGCTGTTTTTTTTTTCTAAATTGTCCAGCTCTTCATCATTGGCACATTTGTTCTTTCATAAACTATAAAAAAAAATAAAATAAGGATTTAATGAAATTTTCAATGATAGCTTTTTAAACTTGATGTGATTAAAATATGAAAACAAGGATAGGAGCTAACGGGAAAAAGAAAGTATTGCTCTTCGTGGATAAAACCAAAGGAATCCGAATATCTAAAATAAAACAAAATCAAAAACAACTTTTAATATTCAATTGTAAATTGATAGAAATTTAGGCATTACATTGATCAACATATCTAAAGGACATGACCCACACTTGTTGGTTTGAAAGATATCATGACCTTATGTGGCTCATCATGAAGTATAACCATATGAGGTTGCAAATGATTTCATCATCTGATTTATAAATAATATCCCCTTAAAGCAATTTTTTATATTTGCACTTTTATTCAAAAATATTACGAATAGAACAAATTTGAAAATGGCAACATGTACTGGCAATGATATTAAGGTGGCTCGGCCCTTTAACAGTGCGCATATTTTAACGCATGTTTCTTACGACGAGTGCCTTGGAAACGGTTGCTTTTAGGGGTCTTCTAAACAATACCTTTGACGACATTGAAACGCGGGCGTGTATGAGAGCACTCTTTACGATGTAAACAAGCGACGTAAAACGTTCTACAAAACAGGAAATACGTACGGTCAGAAATTTAGAGTGCTTTTTTCATTTTTCACATAAAGTTTAAAAGGACAGAAATATACATGATTTAAGGATAACATTTAAAAAAAAAAGAAAATATAAACACTGACATGTACGACGTCGACGGTATCTGGTGCGTTCGCTCCCAAAAACACATTCTCATCATTCACGTTCGCCCCTTGGGTCCGTTCGCACTCTATTTTCATTTAAATACCGGTTGAATTAAATGATGTCTTTAAGATTTATATATGAAACTGTCTTGCCAATGACTCAAGGTTTAACCGTAAACTAGGATAGCAATGTAAACAACTGCATGTATTCGTTCGGCTTTCAAAAACAAGTACAAACCCGTATAGTATGCTTTAAAGGTACCGGGGGTTCATTTTCAAGCTATCCGTTTGGCGTTTTATAACATGTTGTTACTGTCATAAATCTCTTTTTTACTTGAAAAATCTTAATTTCAAAGTATTTTTAGGATTTTATACCCGAGTATGTGAAATATTTTTCCACTGCAAAATTTTGAAAATAGTTAAGTATTTTTCATTTTCCCCTAAAAAAAATTGAACATGCCAATGTTCTAACAAAGACTTTCAAAAATACTTGACAGTTTCACGTAACATTTTCATTTAAAGATTTATTAACTTTATCAAATAATGAGCAAGAAATTATCTAACAAATGTTCCCGTATTATAATTCTATTTATTTCCGGAACATACTAGTCTTATGATATAAGAACTCGGGGTCAATGTTTTCTATTTAATATTATATTTTTCTATTACTTATTTTGCTAATTGTTATTATGTTAATTTGCAATTTTCTGTTGTATCTATCAGTATGCCAATCGAGTTCGCATTAAAAAAAGAGGAAATATCAGCGTGAAAACTAAAATAATTGAATCAGAATGTGTTATTATAATAGACCAACGGATCCAGCAACACATTTCACTATATTGATTATTTTTTTCACGCAGAAATAATACGACACTTCAATAATTTGCTGTTTTCCACCTTTTCATGGAGATGAAAATTGATCAATAGTAACTGGGACCTAGTATTCCGAACTTATATATCGGTCTATGAGGACCGCAAAATATTTGGTTTGACCATGCCGGGATTTTGCCTATAGGACACACACCCGCAGTCAACCGGGCAGTTCCAAACACTACTAAAGACTTTATCAATAAAAAAAATTTATACTACTCACTAGGTTCGGGAAAAGTTGGGATTGTGATTTTAAAACTCCGCCCAGTACACAGGGACGCTATATTAGTCGGTGATGTTGGCAAACTTTAACTTCTGTTTTACTTTTTGAAATGTGTTTTTAAAAGGGAAGATAATAAGGAAAGTTCTTGATTCAAAAAATTAAAGTGGAGTGTGTCATTGCGGCCAAAAGTATGAATGAAAATGTTCTTTGTGAACACTGGTTTAAACAACCTGTTGCAAAGAAACGTTATTATCGATCTATGCAGGATGATAATAAGGAGATGACGTTTTTTTTTTATAATATTGACTTTTAAATTTGAACTTTGGTGGATAGTTGTCTCATTGGCAATCATACCACATCTACTTTTTTTCATATTGTATAGGGTTAACATAGAAATATGACTAATCTGACAGATAATCCCTTGCTTAGACAGGGTGTTCATACAGCTGGATGTATAAATACGAAGCCTCGTAGGGTAGAAAGGGGGAATTTTGTCCATACCAAGCATACATTGTCCATTCATTTTCTTATGGCAGTCCATATATCGAGCTCCTCCTACTTTACATAACTTTCATATGATACTTATCATCTAAATGTTCTCATCCGTAGTATGCTTTAAATATTTGCCAGTGAACGTTCAACATGCACAAATTAAATTGTTTTTATGTGCAATATAAACAAAAAAAAATATGTTCTGGGCCTTTTATCATTGCTGACTACGCGGTATGGGTTTTTGGTCATTGTTGAAGTTCGTAAGTGACCTATAGTTGTTTTCTTCTATGTAAATTGGTCTCTAGTGGAGAGTTGCATCATAAACAATGATACCACATCTTTCTTTTTTTTTATATTTCACACATCTCTCCAACCTTTGTAAATGAAAATTTACTTTGATAAAGTTTGCCAAAGACAACATATTCATTTCATGGTGAAAAGTTTTATTTGAGGGACCTGAACATCGCAGTTGTAATATATCTACAGGACCAACTTGATGTACCAAATTTGAAAATGGTGAGTAGACAGATTTGTTGGGATGACAACGATATTGATTTCAACCACGATAGCTGTAAAAAAAATATGGAAATAAGTTTCCTGAAAATATATAATGCTAATACAAGCAAACGGTGTCAACTATAAGGACTTGTACCAATACAAACAAGAAGCATCAGGATAGTCTAGATCACATATTTATCAAGTTGTTACGACATATTCCTAGATACATCTGCATGTATGGGAGTCACGGCTTTCAGCACATATTTTGTGTTAACAAAAGTGCACAAGCTGAAATGTCTCACCTGCTTTACTAATCACCATTCATGATTGATTTTATGTTGATATTCTTAAAGGTTAAAGTTTTACTACAAATATCAGAAAAAAAATATTATAAATGATCATGAAAATGAGGCCAAAGTCAGATAAATCAATCCAAGCCAGCCTTACGTACACAGTGGCGGAACCAGAAATTTTCATAAAAAAAGGGGGGGTTGGCACTGACTTCTTAAGAGAGGCCGGCTCCAGCTATTCCATATATAATCAACCAATGAGCCCTCCCCCTAAATCTGACTCTGTTACAATCATCCCATCAACCAGATATTTTGAACATATTTAGTATTCAAGAAACAGACAAAACCATGAAAATAAGGTTAAGTTCAGATAAACCCTGCAAGCCAGGCATATTTGTTTTTCATTTATTATTTTGTACATAAATCATGCCGTTAGTTTTCTTATTTGAATTGTTTTAAATTGTTCATTTGTCATTTCAAGGTCTTTGATATCCAACTATGCAGAATAGATTTTACTCATTGTTAAAGGCTGTATGGTGACCTATAGTTATTTCTGTGTTATTTGGTCTCTTGTGGAGTGTCTCATTTACAATCATATCACATCCTCTTATTTAATATTCCAAACTATACATTTAATAATAATTCCATTCACCAAATATAGTTGACCTATTGATTACACAATGTAGCATATTAAAAGAGGACTTACTATTGACCAATGAACCATGCAAATGTGGTCAATGACAACTGCCAGACAGACATGTACTCCTTACATTTGTGAATCATTGCATACATATAGTTTATCTACTACATGTACTTATAGTATTAGAAAAACAAAAAAATTTAAAACTTGACATTGACAATTGACCTATTACTAACAGTATCTAACAAACAACCATAATCAGGTAACTTTTACCTAGATCACTTATCCATGAATTTGAAATGAGGTTGAGACCTTTGTTGCAATCTGTATCAATTTAAGTGCATATCTAATTTTACAGAACAATATTTATTTGATTTCTAGATCAGTAAGCTGGATCATTATGATACTGTAAATTCAGAAATTATTGTGATGTTTTAATTAATGCAAATAATGTGACAGAATGAATATCGCAATAATAAGAATAGCAGTCTGATAACTAAATTATAGATCTTTATGCACAATTTTTTGCAATCGCAATAATTAAACTAACAATTTAGACCATTCGTGAAAAATTTCAATAGTAAATGCACGCAATAATTTCAGAATTTACCATAGGTAAAAAGGTTATCAGTTAGCGAGACATAAGTTTTCCAGACAATAAATAATCCTTTGATGTTTTGTTTGGTTGCTGTCTCATTGAACAAAACTATTGTATTTCTCCTTATATCAAGAAAATAAAACTTTTGAAATCAAATAGAAACTGAATAGCATATGGATGGACAACAAATGACAAAATGATGTAAAATAATTCAAGTGGCCATTTAGGTCAGAGGTAAAAGATGAAGAAATGTGCATTTACCACAACTGCCACTTGGTATTACAAAATGTATAATTTAAAGAATTTACAAATCTCATTAGCTACCTTCTGCATTACAGACTACTGCATATATTGCAGTTTGCATATCATGAATAATGTTTGCAGAAAAATTCACTACAGGCAGCAAAATATTTTAAATTAAAACAGCTCTTTTAAAATTCATTTTTTGAAACAATTTTGATTTTTATTCCTCATACGTATACAAGATCAAATTTATGAGACATTTATTAACAATGTTAATTTCAATATACTAGTAATAGTTGACATGTATACATCATGTACATGTACAATCCTTAGCTGATCAGTTCTATATTTTCATTATCTTTATATCAATATTCTTCTTCAGTGTTTTTTTTACAAGACTCGATAATCTGTATTCATCATTGAGACAGGTAGGTAAAGTAGGTCCTTTTGATTTTGTTTTTTTTAATGAATTTTGCCAGCACCTAAGCATACAGTTCCAAATTAAAACTGATCTTTGGCTTCTCAAGTGCATGGATTCTGACAAAACATTGCATATACATGTACACAAAAGTGAAGATTGGTTCTCATATGGATTCTGACAGTACATGTACTTTGATTATACATGATGATGTAGTTCCAAGTATTGTTGATCTTGGCTTCTAATGTTGTTCTCAAGTTTCAGCAGTTTACATATAGTTCCCAATTGCAAGACAAGATGATAATGGCTTCTGGTATAAATTCTGTCTGTACTTTGCCAATAGTTTCCAAATAAAGTTGAACATTCCAGGATCTTTCACAATAAATCACTCCTTCCTCTTACATGTTATTAGAGACTGAAATTAAATATCAGAATAATTCTGTCAGAAAATCAACCATGATTGACTTTTTAAATACATGGGGGAATGTATGCCCCCCTTGCATAATGATATAAAGTTATAAAGGTACAACACTAAAGAACGTTAATAGTGACAATACCCAAATTTTTACATGATTTAAGTTTTTTTAATTAAGCAGGGACAAGTTAAATTCTAAAATGCAGCGGAGCTATATTTGTACAAACCAAATCATGCTGAGGTGTCTTGTAACCTGTTTGTAATATGGGATACACAAATTTTGTATTTAAAAATACCAAGCACAAAACAATTATGAATTTTTCAACTAAAATGTATACATGTGTTATTTGGTAAACTATATAAGCCCTACATCATCTACCTGAATGTTTAAACCTGATCCTCGACCTAAGGCCAAATAAATTAATATGTTTGTTTCCTATTACTACTTTGAATTACTGAAAAAAATAGGGTAGGTATAGGTTGACATTTTTTTTTATTTAACAATTGTTTTTTCATTGAGTCTACCCAGAGAAAATCTGACTTAAACATGTTAAACAATGCTTATTAAAAAATGAAGAAAGAAAAAAAGCATTATTAAAGGAACAAAAATGTAAGCTTAAAATATAGGGTACATGATCAAGACGAATCCATCCATAAAAATGTATCGCCTCTTACTGCAGGGGTTATAATTTACAAATTAGGCCATTTATATTCTCAAAAAAACAAACAAAACAATCGAACCCCTTGAGGAGGTGGACAGGGGTAAGGGAACATAAGAATGAGGGATCAGGAAGCAGGGAATGGGAATATCAGGTCTGTTAGTTAGCCTGGTCTAAAGTGAAAATAAAAGTAACTAATTTGGTAGAAGTAAATCTTATGAAGATTATAAATAGAAAAGACCAGATAATTGTTTTAACAGCAGGTGCCCTTACATCTCGTGCGAGTCACTTTATTTTTTTATGGAATTAGAAGTAAGGGGGGGATTTGAGAGGAAAAAGGGAAGGTATATAGGAGTTGCGGAGGGAGTGGGAATCATGGACCCCTGTCCGAGGGAAGTTATTGGGTACCCCACATTACTCTTGTGACCCTAACGTGGATACGAAATTAAATTTTACGAATAACGATAAATCAAGACTTATTTGACGCTAAAAGGACATTTTTAGATCCTTCATCCCTCTTCTTTTGACTGTTTGACACGGATATTTTTCAACACAGGCTATACATGTTCACAACTTGCCAGTTAAGGTTCAAATAAACACATGAATAAGATACCATCCATAAAGATTATACGTAGAACAGAAATTTGGCCCATGCAAGGTTCCTGCCGCAGTGATTTTCTACAGTAGTGAGTATTTTGAGACAACTCCCAACTTTGTATTTTTCGTGATACTGAAAACATTTGGCTGCCTAATATATCGAAATCCATGATTTATTATGTAAAAACTCTACCTTCATCGTTGTCTATTCGCTACCATGTCTGCTATTTATGTACATGGTCGTATTCATCAGTGAAGAAGACTGCTCAGCAATGGCGACCCTGAAATTTCTGTTGTCCGATTAAAGCGCCAAATTAGAGGGAGGCAACTTGCGCTAGAAAAAAAATACCGTATTTCACCAAAATAATCAAAATTTCACTTTTTTCTAACAAATAGTAATACGTTAATCACATTTTATATTCAGTTATCGTCCATTGATATAAATATAAACATTATTTTATTAAAGCCATCAATAAAGAATTCACAACAAAGGAATTAATGGAGTGCATTGAAATCAGACCTCATGGGGTAGAAGGGTTAAACAAAAGTTTCTAACTTTTTTAAAAGCCTGGTGACCCCCATTTCATCTTACCTTAAAATGTTGAAAATATCATAGCTTTGACATATCCGTTTTTATAAAAAATCCACCGGGGAAATTTTACGAAAAATCGATTTAACCAATATTTTTAGCCTTAAACTGAAATAAGAAAATGCTAAATGTTGAAATAAATCTGAAAATAAAAGGATTTTTAAGTCTTAAACAACAAAGGGAAACGTTTACATTTCAAATTTTAATGTTTTTTCACATAATAATCATACTGGCTTGGTTCTAAAAGTCTATGAATTTGATTAAGCTGGTATTGTTAAAAGGGTGGAAATATTTGGAAATAGGGTCAAAATATCACTTTTCGCTTCATTTTGAGGGAAAAACGAGCCTGGTGACCTCCTTTTTTCTTTGCATTTTTGGATTTAGCGTAACAAGATTTACAAAATATGTGAAAATAAAAAATTCTACCGGGGGTCCTTATTAGGGTGAACCACCTTAAATCTAAATATCTTTTTTTATCAACCCTTTCACGAGTTATTTCTCTTATCTTTAGTTCATGTTACCTTTCATTTGTATCCCAGGTCAAAGGTTACTGAGTGCAAAAAACTTTACGATGTTATTTCAGGCTCACAAATAACAATTGTATAAGAGAACAATAAGAGATTGCTGCACACATTAAGTGTGTAAAATTTTCCTATCGACGAGCTGTACATTTTATACATATTAAAGTTCAAAGCTGTTTGAAAATCCGTGAAAAAGTTAAGACGAACTAATTCTTAAAAGTATTGTTTTTTGTGTACATCTTTGAAAAGGTAACCAATATCAACCTACTATGAATTGTAAATTAATCAGTATTATAATACCTTCAATTTGAGGTCAATGTCAAGGTCATGATCAAATTGTATCTTGAACTTCAAAGTGTATGTTGACCTTGACCTTGTGACATTTGAAATAAAGATGTCCTGAGTTTAATGGTGGTAGTCTGATATCTCAACCACTTTGGGTCCTCATGTTTGGTATCGCATCATATATTTGGTTATTCATTGTGAACTTTCATGTTTCACATTGACTTTGTAAATTTCTTAGGTTGTATTTCTACATGGGGTCATTTGGCATATCAAATTAAACGTCTAGATGCACTCTACTTAAGAATGACATTTTAATCCCGCTTTTCATCCCAGTGGGAGGGTTGGGGTAATTTAGTGCAAACACATCAAATTTCTCAGACGGTTAGGTTATCGCATATCAAATGAATGTCCATAAAGCGTCAATTTCCATTTCAAATATCAAATTGACTCCCTCCCCCCAAAAACATAATAAGTTTGGTGAGGTCATTGAGTGCAAACAATTAATTGTATTTTAGGGTAAAGTTGTCAATGTGTACGTTTGAGATATTACATTCCTGTCCTGCAAAATTAAGTTGGATGGGGTTATTAAGTGCAAGAATCAAACTTTCTAGAAGATAATGTTTTTGTATAGCAGATGAAAGGTCACCAAGTCAACTTAATAGATATCATACTTCCGAACTCGAACATTTAGATGGATAGGATCATTCAGTCTGAAAAGTGAACAGTTTCAGATGGCATGCTTGTCGCATATAAAACGAAATGTCGTAAAGAGTGCATTGCAAATACCAGCAGTAAACCTACTTGTAGTGTGATGGTAATTGAAATAATACGAAAAGAACCAAATGTTTTATGCCATTGTTGCATCGGGAGACTAGAAACAATTGTCTGGTAGTCTTCATGTGTGTATCCTTTCATATATCATCTCAAATTTCTCAAATTTCTCATTATTATCTTTTATTTTAAGTTTGTATATGGTAGCAACCCATTACTGGCTATTCTTTATAATATTGCAGCCTATAATTCTCTATTTGTGTTAAACTGTACATTCCAATTTTTCTATATTCTTAATAAATAATGAAAACAACACGTATTTAATAAATGCTTCCGAAGCGCTAGTTCTTCTTGATGTACCTTCATCAGGCACGCACACAGGAGAATAATGGAAACCAAACGATGTATATATAAAACCAAAACAGTTGCAGAGCTATATTATCACAAATGACCTTAGATAATAGCCAAATAATGTAGAAACTTATAATGGTCTTTTTTTATAGTACAGCAATCCATTTATCTCTATTTATAAGTCACTAGAAAAATATATAAGTTCATGTTTTTCATTTACCTTAACTCTACAACTGTCTATAGCATCAACATGCAAGGTAAAAACTCATCAATTATACCTGGCTTCTTATACGCTTGATTTTGACGTTATATTTCTTCTGTGTTCGGTTTTAGGTAACGTTATTTGATGTCACGTGTACGTTTGTCTTGCATACAATCGACGCAGTATGTTAAGGAAGAGGGTGTATATTGTAAAGGGGAAACGTTCCACTTGACTGTTTAAATAAATGTGTTCAATGAGGACATTTGTATATTTCTCTTTTTTCCTTCAGGGTTGGATAAGTGAACAAAAAGGTAAATGATGTTACACGATGATGTACAGAGTGTAGAAACTTATAATGGTCTTTTCTCTATAGTACAACAATCCATTTATCTCTATTTGGATAATGTCGTACCCTATTAATCGTTATTTCTTGTATATAAAGCACCTCATCTACTCTTTGAAATCTACATGTACCACCAGATTAGTCTCTATATTCAATTGTTTACCACCCTTTTATACTCTGTTGTTCATAGTTTAGCACCTTATAGTTCTACATTGTACATTCTTTATATGAAGCACTTCATTTTTCCCTATTTCTTATTGCAGTATCTCAATAATTTGTAATCTCCATGTTGTAGCACATGGGTATTTTCTATTGCTGATATAGTTTCATACTATTATTTTCATACTTTGTATTATAAATGTAGCATCACATCATTCTTTATTTGGTATTTAGTCGCACCCCATTACTCTCTTTTCATTGTATTGTCACACCCCATTATTCTCTATCTTTTGCAATGTCGCACCCCATTATTCCATATTCTTCGTATTGTCGCTCCCCATTATTTTCTCTTTGTTGTTCAATAGAATTCTAACATTTTCTATTCTTTATTTAGTGTAGCACCCAATCATTCTATATTCATTATATTGTCACGACCCATTATTCTCTTTTTCTTTGTTTTGCCGCACCCCATTATTTTCTATTTGTTGTTTTATAGATTTCGAATATTCATTATTCTTTCCAAATGTAGCGCGTGAAGTGTAGCACTCAATATTTCTATATTTTTATAGTGTAGCACCTCAGTAGTGTCTATTTTTTATAGTAAATCACCCCTGTATGTTCATGTTATTGTCTTTTCTTTGTATTATATGATCACAGTATTCTCTATTATTTGTACTGTAGCACCTCTTCAATATATATTCTTTGTATTGTGGCATCCTATTATTTTATTTGTATATCATAATACCCCAATATTATCTAATCTTACTATTTAAGAGCCCTGTTATATCTATTCTTTATACTGTACCATCACAATATACTATGTTCTTATGATTCAGTGTTTATCCATTCATTTGATGTGTTTGAGCCTTTGATTTTGCCATTTGATTAGGCACTTTCTGTTTTGAATTTTCCTCGGAGTTCAGTCTTTTTTTTATTTTACTTTTGATCACCTCACTGTACTCTACTCTTTATAGTGTTCATCTCATAATGCTATTCTTTATATTGTAGCATCCAATTATTTTGTTTCTTCCGATACTTATTTCAACAATAATGTCAACATATTTAAACACTTAGGCTATCCTTTTAAACATGACTTTATACTATATTTGTATGTATCTGTATTATCTTGCTCCAACAATAGAAATGTATAATAGGTTGTAGTTAGTTTGATACAGTCCTTTGATGGTGTAAACTGCCAACTAGCATCATACACTATTACACCATTCACCATTCACTATAACACCATACACCATGTGCCATTACACCATACACGTTACACCTTTGCACCATACTCCTTACACATTACACCATAATGTAATTTATTTCAAAGAATTTTAAGAAACCGTGAGACTACAAAATTATTCATTTATTTAAAAAAACGAATGTTGATCACAATATTGTAAATTAATGTATTAAATAAAAAATCAGTTCTTATCAATATTTTGCATAGTTTTAAATGTCGTACACCTTTCAATCTCACCATTCCTGATCGCACGTTACACCATTACACCATTCAATTTACACCATACACCATAGCCCCATACACCTCTTATCATTGTACCATATGCCATACACCATTACACCATACACGTTTTTTGGGGAAAGTTTACACCATCCAAGGGTTGTAACTTCTCCATCAGAATTTAAAGAGAGTTCCCTTATTTGCAATGAATGATGATGTCAGTCAGGGTACATTGTATCAACAATAAATTCATGATTGGTATTTGTTAATTTAGTATGCCTTAAATATAATCAATGTATAATGCAGTTAATGCTTATATGTTTACTAAATGGCTTTCAATGTAATGTAATTGTTTTAAAAAAAATTGCTGTTTGTGAACTTTAATAACGTATTAAAAATCAAACATGTAAGCCTAATTTTGATAGGACTTGAAGAAGAAAACAAAAGTATGAATTGCCTGTTTTCGAACTTCAGCACCAAATTAAATAGCATTGCGTTTATAAATCCTCGGTCAAGAAATTATTCAACAAAATATAGTTTATCAACTGCAATATATTGATGATAGTACAATTAAATTGCATCACGGCATAACACACATTGGTTTAATGCATGCACATTCTGTCGTATTGTCCACTGTAAGAAGCATGGGCATTACAAAATGTCGTGCCAGTTATCTTGAAAATACTGCAATGTATATTGTATCTCAGAATACATTCACTCTAAATTTAACTTTTTTTAAATCTTTTAATGAAAGTTCTAACTAAACAACTTATGTATACGCCTGTCATGTATGCATCTCGAGTTTTGCATGCATATGGACTTGAGTTTACATATTTGCTTCTTCTTTCAAAACCGCTTTTTTCATTTGAATACGGTAAATGTTTTTTGCTTTAGACTATCATCCATATTTTCCAGTAAAATCAGTAAGAGTGAGATTAAGAACTATTTTAACACAAATAGGCATATATTCTACTTTGGTCATTAACACCATTGTCCCAAATACTTCAGCAGTATTGATAATGCATTAATATGTAATCATAATTGACATTTCGAATGTCCCCTGTTTTATATACTTATTATTAACATCATAGTCCTTGTTACGTTCACAGACTTGTCCGATTGTGTTCCACTAGTGTTTATTAGGAATGTTCTGTGGTAATCATTCTTGTATGTTCATATACTGTTTTTATTCCTTTAATGTTTCATGAAAATTAATGAAAGACCTCGTAATCATTCTTATGACGAAAGTTAGAAATACGAGATAACGCCAGAATTAGGCTCCGTCGCAGTCTTTCCGACATGTAGTGTGTTCCATTTCAAACCCATGCGTCCTTCTATCGTACCATTCAATTTCAAGTTTAAGAAGGGTTATTGTTATCAATTATTTTCACTGCTGACATATCTGTCAAACAAACATAAACATAAATATAAAAATATGAAGTTTTTGTATGATTTTCAGGGAAACAAATCTCCATTACTGACAAAATTGCATGTAGATTATCAAAATGTCGGTCATCGTGTAGCCTTCTATATAGTTAAACAAGAGTTATAGGTCACTAGAAAAAAATATATAAGTTCATGTTTTTCATTTACCTTAACTATACAACTGTCTATAGCATCAACATGCAAGGTAAAAACTCATCAATTATACCTGGCTTCTTATACGCTTAATATTAACGTTATATTTCTTCTGTGTTCGGTTTTAGGTAACGTTATTTGATGTCACGTGTACGTTTGTCTTGCATACAATCGACGCAGTATGTTAAGGAAGAGGGTGTATATTGTAAAGGGGAAACGTTCCACTTGACTGTTTAAATAAATGTGTTCAATGATGAAATTTGTATATTTCTTTTTTTTCCTTCAGGGTTGGATAAGTGAACAAAAAGTTAAAACATGTTACACCATGATGTACACAGGAGAACAAGTGATCAGTATGCTGGAGAATCTTGATGACAACATATTTGCTGAATTGATTGCAGGATTTGTCAACTAATTGCGGCATTCCTATGGGAACGAACTGTGCACCTCTGCTCTTCGATCTCTTCTTATTTTTATATTATTCGGAGTCTTTCAGACACTTGCCAAAAACAAGAAAATCATAGAAGCCAGGTCATTTAAATTCACATTTAGATATGTAAATGATGTCCTGTCCATTTACAATCCAAACAAAAGGCATGGCTTCCTCTGCCTCATTTTAAAAAAAGTATACCTCGAATTTGAAATACACAGTCATTACAGTACCATAAACTATGACAAAGGAGACGATTTTAATTTTAAAATTATCATTTTCCCCGACCTTAGTAGCAATATATCAACTTCACTTGCAAATGGAATATGCATTTCTCAACTTATTCGATATTCATGAGCATGCAGCAACTACTCAGAATCTGTAAAATGTCACCAGTGTCTGACCAGAAAGGGGTATGCCAAAGAACGTCTTGTCCTTTTTCTACAAATCAGAAGGCACCAAGACCTTGTTAATATATGTTCAGTATCAACTTTACAAATAATACACGATGGTCTTGAAGTATAGATTCTAGGTTCTGACGTTGTCTATCATCGTATAATAACGTGTTATAGTATTCTTTTTTTTTTTTTTTTTTATTAATATTACTTTAAGTTTTTAGTCTATTCTTTTGGTGGTATCCATTTGATGAGGCTCTATACTTATACATCCCGTCATTGTGTTATGGTAAATGTTTATTCATATATCTGTGTTATAGTTAATTAAGATAATAACACAACATTGACTTCTGTACCCCTATTTTTGACATTTTCACCTGTTATGTCTGTTTGTTTTGTTCATACATCGTTGTCAATATAATGGAATTGGATACGACTGTCATGCAAGTGAGAGCTGTAGCTAGCTATAAAACCAGGTTTAATCCATCATTTTCTTAAGAAAATACCTGTTCTATGTCTATTCGTTTGCTGTGTTTGAGGTATTGATTTTGCCATTTGGTTAAGGTTCATTATTTTCGTGATTTGTCATTTTGTTTATACAAGAAAAAATGGTGTTTCAAAAATGGCAAGGAGGCCACTTGTCTGTGAGTTTCAAGATGACAGGATTAAGTTATCCTATCAAACATTCAGAAGACCTGATAAATCCTCGTATAGTGACGAAAGATACGACAGGGACATACAAACTCATAGATCAAAAATAAACTAACAACGCGATGGCTAAATAAAGGCAACAGTAGTATACCAATGTTCGAAATTCATAAATCGATTGAGAAAAAAACAAATCCGGGTTACAAACTAAAACTGAGGGAAACACATCAAATATATGAGGAGAACTACGACACAACAGAAACACAACACTAAAATTTAACACACACAGAAACGTACTATAATATAACCATGGCCATTTTTCTGATTTGGTACAGGACATTTTAAGAAAAATATGGTGGGTTGAACCTGGTTTTGTGGCTAGCCAAACCTCCCGCTTTTATGGCAATGTTAAATATAACATTAAAATGACAACATTACATGACAGGACTACAATACAAATAAATGGGAGAACATATAGGACAGAGAAACACACGTTTAATAGCTATCAAAAGGTACCAGGTTTATAATTTAATACGCCAGACGCGCGTTTCGTCCACACAGGACTAACCAGTGACGCTCAGATCAAAAAAGTTCGAAAGTCAAACCAAGTACAAAGTTGAAGAGCATTGACGACCAAAAGTTCCAAAAAGTTGTGCCTAATACGGCAAAGGTTTTCTGCCTTGGGATAAGAACATCCGTATTATTTAGAATAATTCATACTATTGCTAACAGCAAATTTATAAAAATGACTATATAATAGATATACATGATAACACCGAAGTGGTGACTAACTACAGAATAAAATCGAATACATATAACAACCTAAACTAGCACATAAAAAGTCACAGACGAGTTAGCCAAAGAGATCAACGAACAAAGTGACGTCACATTTGAATTTCTAAAAATTTCCCCAAAATAGGATAGCATTAGGATAAAATTCAAGATTAGGTTTGTAATACTGATATAACATTTATTAATAACAATGAAAATCACAATACTAATTAATATAACATTGTGGTAGTAATTAGATAATTAATTGTTTTATCTAGCTATGTCGGTGTTTCTTCTAAATCAAACTGTAAACCAAATATATCGTATAAAATCTAATAAAAGAACTGGGTGATTAATTATCTTAACCATAACACACGAATGCAACAGGAAAAAATAAGATTTACAACTACAAACGATAAGACATTTGACAAAATCCGATGAGAATAACAAATATAACATCAAAACTAAATACATGAATTTTGGATAGAAAAGTACCATGACACGTCTTATAGCAATGCGAATTAATACTCAACAAAACAGTCACAATCGGGAATAAGTCACGTTCGGTAATTAAAAGATCAGACGACGTAACGACACCATAGTTACAAAATCTTTAATTTTCAAAACTGCAAGACCCTATTACCCTACAGCAATATGTACACAAAACAAGTATTTATACAGACACAAGGAATGAACTAAATGTAAACATAACTATAAATTTACAGTTCATTTCAATAATCTTATTTATAAATGATTGCAAACAACAACCTTTCAAATTATTTCACACCACATAAACGGTCTGGCATGTTTATGTTTCCTATATATTTACAAAGTTTTCGCATATATGCAAATTTTCATAATGCCGTTATATTTGGATAGCTTATAAATTATTCACAAATGATAAGGATGCCCATTACTTCATGTTGGTTGGAAATATTTATATACTTTAATATTTGCTTTAGCAGGTCACCAGGTTCAAACTTAAGATGCCTAACCATATTTGCATATGTATGCAAATGAAATACTGCTTATACCTATACACAATTTGAAATTTAACTTTAACACAAAACCTGTAAAATTAAAACAAAATATCAATATTAAAGAAACATTTAGTGCATATAAAAGATAAACGACTTTTAATTGATATATTCTCAACATATAAATCATTTTAAAAAGACATATTTGCATGCACTAAAAAACACTCACCATTGCAAATTTCACTATTTCCATACAATACCACAGCTAGCAAAATTTAGCACATGGTCACGTTTAATAGTGGTGTGATTTTTTTGCATTTGTATTAAATTCAAAACGATTGCTCAGGATAGAGAATCGTACCGAGTTCACACAATTTACCCACGTTTTATATGATATGTAAAAGGCGGCCGCGCCTACCTGCAACACCATGGATGTTTATGGGGAAATATTAAGAATTATTGTCAACAAAGATAGCACAAACATATTTACAGCCTAGTAAAGTTTATCTAATTATGTGACTTTATTTATGTTTATAATATATTTACATATAACGTATGTTTATCGACCTTTTCATGCATTGTAACACGTGGTAAAAATGTCCTTAGTTAGTTTCGACAAAGACACATCGTATGGATCAACCAATTTGTGATGATGTCCGTAAATTTTACGGAGTGTCATTTTTAATCTGTCCTCCTCATAACTTTGATAGAGCAGTTTCTGCGTTAGGAGCACACTCCTGTATATGAAGTCCGTATAGTATGAACATGCACGAGCATAACGTTTCAACTGAGATATGTAAACACCATACGATGGAGCAGAGGAAATGTTACTGCTGAGAAATGGAAAAATGATAGTTGGGAAGTTGAAATCGGCCCGTTTATCATAGATTTTAGTGTGAAGTCGTCCATCTGTGTCAATATTGAGGAAAAGATCAAGGTATGAAGTAATCCTTCTAGTATCAGTAGTATCCTTAATTTCAAGTTCACTGGGATATATGAGATGTAAGTATTGGCTGAAATATGGGTTATTCAATGATAGGACATCATCAATATATCGGAAAGTAAAATTAAAGAATTTCGAAAAAAGAAAAAGACAAACAAAAGTACACAAAAATACACAAAACACAACATAGGAAAATAAAATTAAGAAACACGAATATGAATTATACGCATTGGGTAAGACATCATATGACACTAAAATATTTTTGGAATATCGAAAGTTACTATTTTCACTAATTTGAACATGTACTTTGAATTAGCAATACTTACAGTGTTGGATATATTCAACAGATGGTTAATTTTAAAACTGTAAGATCTGTCATCAACTGTAAGTCGGGTGCGTTAAGCAAAACCTTCGAATGAAAAATAAAATGTCTGTGTTCAAAGTACAGATAAAACAACAGATTCATGTAAATACTTTTTGTATATTCATATAATATTAAAAAAAAATATGTACGGATTTTGTTTCATCGTTGGATACTCTATATTCTTTTTTTTTTATAATATATATTTTTTTTATTTTGTAGGCAAGTGTTTGTGTTATGTGATGTACTTTGTAAAGTGTAGTCTGAGGATAAAAAGCTGTTATGCAGTTGATCCAAACTTGCCAATATCAACGCATCTGCGCGAAAAAAACAATAGGAAAACAACAGGATTTTCAGTTTAACTGTAAATATAAGAAGATATGGTATGAGGGCCAAAAAGACACGTTACAATTTGTAAAACTATGTGTATATTTTTATATTTCAAAATAAAAAGAATATATCTCCTTACTCAACATATATTTGAAATTACAATCATTTGCTTGTGCTGATGTACTTTGAATATAAAAAACATGTGTGTCCTCGTTTCTATAATGTATTTTGAATTACTCACCTGTGAATACAAGTGGAGGTAAATAATGTTATGTTTGTAAATACCTCATACATGTACATTTTAAACATGTCCTTAAAGGAAAAGGGAAAACATGATTATATTAAATATAAAAAAAAAACATATGTATTTTTAAAATCAACATACTAACATGTGCAAATTTAGAAACATGTCTAATCAAATATCAATTAATTCATTAGATAACGTTCATTGATTTAAAAATCAATTGTTCATGGAAGTAATGTCTTGTCTTGTGAATATATGTAGTTCAATGGAGTAAACATGATATTCATATGACCTTCCGAATTAGAATTGTTACAGGTTTGTACCAAAATGAGCAACAAGACGGGTGCCATAAATGGAGCAGAATCTGCTTACTCTTTAGGATCACCTGGATACACCCTAAGTTTTGGTGGGGTTCGTGTTTCTTAGTCTTTAGTGTTCTTTGTTGTGTTCTGTGAACTATTATTTTTGTGTCTGTCTTTTTTTCTCTTCTTTATTGAGCCATAGCGCTGTCAGTCTATTTTCGATTTACGAGATTGAATGTCCATCTGGTATCCTTAGCTCTTCCTTTCTGAATGTATTACAAACGTGCATTTACATAACATTAAAACATGTTTTTGTTTGAAACATTATAAGTAAATAAAATATAAAAAACCCTGGTTATGAGGTATAACGAACTAACTGCATCCATCTGCATTTAAACAGTGTTCATCGTCAAACCGCTCGAAAAAAGAGTTTCGTGCGTATTTTTTAGAATAACAGAAAAGATATCTGCTAAACTAATTTTCTGAATTTTGTGTACCTTTTTTACTGCAACTGGGATCACTTGACTGCGTCAGCGTATAAAGTAGGATAATTTAATTCATGTGTACTAGTTTTGTGTCTAGGTTTCATTTACTATTGATAATAGCTGATGTCCGAGATGGGAAAGTGAATATATGACTGCACTCTCATATGCATAATGTATGCAGACTTACCATTAACAAGGAAATTAGATATCCCCGAAAATGCAAATTTTCCTCAATCCACGGAAATTGGTAACCACGAAAATAAATGAATCAAAAATATTGCATTCATTAAGTTAGATACAAGTGTTAGTTAATTTTACATTCTTTAAATTCTTTGCAAATTAACAGCTATGAGATAATGCTGATCATATAGTTTCATATAGGTACAAGCAGTACATAACTATTACGCAATATTGTGACATAGACACATACAAAAAAGCTAATAGCGTTAGCTAATGACAGATTCAAGTTGCAGACGAAATTATATAGATAGCATAATTATATTATTTGAATTATATATTTAGGTCAATAATTCAAAAATGCATTGCAAACATTTTTTTTCAGACTATGTATACAGTTCATCATTATTGTGCAGTAAACATTGTGGGTATGCATGCAATTGTTTCATTTACAGACTAACATGCATTTGTACATACGTATTCCGCTTTTTTTAACAAGTCAGTATTTACAATATTAAATTTTATATAATCAAATTAAATGACAGTGCCAACCATATCTGAATTGATGCGTTAAGAAATATAGTTTGAACCAATATGGTTTATGGGACTGATAATCATCTCATTCAAAGCTCTGAATAGAAATCGACAAATGCACGTATACATGTACATGTATCATACTTTGAATGACTATGGAATATTCAAATACGAAATAAAATATGATTTGTAGTCTATTTTGTAGGTTTCTTATGTCGACTTAATTGTAAAACAGTATGAGATTTACAACCCGAAGTGTGTTCATAGATGTGTTGATTATCATTTGCAATATGTGGAAATGTGAATTTTGTGCTGAAAAATTGGTACCGTTAATGTGATTTTATCTCGACTGACTGAAAAATTGTACTCAGTATACGAATATGTCAGAATATTTATCTTTAAACTTTTCTTCCAACAAATATATTCTTACCATCATAAAAAAGTACACTATGGATTTCCGCTGTATCTGCCATTTTAACTGGGGATACTGTGACTCTTAATATTTGAATATTATTTAACCAATATATTTTGCTATCATCAGCATATATGCCTATGTTTTTCCTAGTTTTATTCGTGCTGATAACTTTGATAGCATTAGTTCCATTGAGATCAGAAGATTCCAAATCACCTTTTTGATAGTCCATCAATACAGTCGTTTAGTGTTAGCATCTGAAATAGCAATGGTGTTCTTGGATTCACTAACACCAGATTTAGTAGAATTTTCAGCATGTTGTAACTGGGCATTCGCGTCGTCACTGTATTAAATCAAAATAAACAAGACTATCACTTCACATTTGAAACACGATTAAATACAGTGTTCAATGATAATTGATACATAACAAAAAATGAAATAACTGCAAAAATAATACCAGTTTTTGAATTATAATGATAAAGAAATTGTTGATTACCAGCCTAAAGGCCTGTTTCGACAATGATTTTGAATGTAGTTTCGAAGTAATAAACAGTGATCTTTAGTTGCTCAAATTCGAATGTTGCGATAATTGTTGAAATTGACATATTTTATGATTTTCTTGTCAAAAGCGGCCTGTTATTGGAATCAAACACGAGTCTCACATAATTACAAGTAGCGTTTAACATTACAACTCAAACTTGGTTGGTTAGTAAACGGTGATTTTAGTCAAAGAGTGACTCAGTTACTCTTTTCTTTCATTAAATTTCCAGAATACATTGTCGTATGTTCTTTTCATGTTTTTCTTGTATATAAAACATGATTTAAAAAATATGATTCTGATAAGCATTCCACAAAGAAAAGAAACACTATGTCTTTGGCATATTATGAATACTAACTACTTGTTCAAAGCTTCAGATTTATAAATAACACATATTCTTGTCATTATATTTTAGGCAAATAGATTGAAAAAGTCCGGCTGCAACCTCCAACAAAGGATGCCAGAAAATTATTGAAGGCAATCATCTATAATTACACCAAATTCAAAGTCTTCTTTCATCATGGAGGCTATCGGTCATCGGTACCACATATTTTTATATCCATGTGGTCGTTTCGTTTTTAACACAACTATTGAGTATACATACCTATACCCTAACCAGATACATCAATCGACTCTTTCACTGTCTGCTTTTCACCACTAGTTAATCTTGATCTTCTTATTTTGTTTGTCTTTGTACTATAGTAAAACCAGCTGCAATCACATAATAGAATGGAATAAAAAAACGTAGAAGAGTTATGAATAAATGGTGGAAGTCGACTTCAGATTATATTTATACCTGAAAAAAATTAATACGTTTTAATGAATGCGTATTACGTAGTTGTATTTTTCTTTTTATTCGTTATTATTTAGTTTTTATCAGGTGAGTACCCTTCGATGATAATGAACAGCACATCTGTCATGATTATAAGCCGCATAGACATAACAAACTGACAAACATATTTGAACCTAATTGATCATATAAGATGTATATAAAACCCTTTACTATCAGTTGATTTTAACAAACTAATTTCAAACGTTATCACGAGTTGGTTGACTGTTATGGAATATCCGTTTCACAGATGATAGCGGATATGTTCCTAATGCCTTTACTACTATCCCGTTCCATTTTCACAAATGTGACCTACCGAATTAGACGTGTTACCTTGTTTTTACCCAAGAGCACTCCAATTTTTGTTGGCTAAATTATTTCAGTAATACATAGATTACACTCATTCAAATTCAAATCGTTACCTCAGACACGAGTAAAGTGAACGAGTTGTGATGTTTAATTACCGTTTGATGGTGCTAGATGAGCATCACCTGCAAAAAAATAAACAATGGGTTCTTTTGTCGTAATTTTTTGTTTAGACTTCTTGTGTAAAACTGATAAATACCTTAATCTAGAAAAGGACAGTTTTTGCTGTTAATATATACCTGTTTTCATAATCTAATGTTATAACATATAGTTGGTCATTTTGCAGAATGAATATCTTATTTGTCCCATCAAAATTACATCTGTATATCTATTGTTGGTATATTTCTGTCCAATACACATGATTCAAAAACGGGTCATTAACCAGAGCAATTGGTTCTCTTGCAGCTGCTACTAATTCTGTGCTATAAGCTGTATCTGATGGATAACGAAATCTGTGAAGAGTAAATGTAATTGTTTTTGTAATATTTCACACTTCCTTAATTGAAAATATATTCCGTGCGCTTGAAGCGCTTTTCATGATTTTCTTCTTGAAATGCCCAAAATTATTGCAAAAAAAAAAAAAAGTATACCAGAATAAAATAATATATAAAACAAGCGCCTGCATACGGGGTATATCATTGATACGATACTATCGGGCTTGTATTTCCTATAATGATTTCCTTGATAGAGGGTTGCAGCTGACAAGAAAGCTATTGAACCGAGAATTCCAAATGGTGAAGTTGAAATCATCCCTTCGTAAATTTTTCGGACGCCATCACCAGTTGGTTGACCGTTATGGAATATCCGTTTCTCAGATGATATCATATGTATTATTAATATGATCGTAACTACAATCCTGTTCCCTTTTAACGAACGGAACATACCAAATAAGATTATTTTCCCGGTTTTTGTAATACAATGATCAACACGACCGGTGCCACATGTGGAACAGGATCTGCTTTCCTTTCCAAAGCACCTGAGATCACCCCCAATTTTTGATGGGCTTCCTGTTGCTTAGTGTTTTGTTTTGTGTACTATTGTTTGTCTGTTTGTCTTTTTCTTTTATAGCCATGGTTGCATATCTTAAATGCCCATGTACCACCTTCTGTGGATATAAGAAGATGTGGCATGATGCCAATGAGACAACTATTAATCCAAGTCATAATTTTTAAAAGTAAACCATTGTAGATCAAAGTATAGTCATCAACACGGAGCCTTGGTTCACACCGAACAGCAAGCTATAAAGGGCCTCAAAAATGACTTGCGTAAAACTATTCGAACGGGAAAACCAACAGTCTAATCTATATAGAAAACGAAAAACGAAAAACATTTAAGAATTTATCAACAAACGACAGCCACTGAACATCAGTTTCCTGACTTAGGACAGGTGCAAACAAACGCAGCGGGTTTAAACGTTTTAATAGGTACCAACCTTCAACCTTGCCTGAAACAATTATATACTTATATTTAAAAGTTATTGGCGTTCATCCTATATATTTTATTATTTCACCGTTACATTTGTTGTTATTGTAATACCATTGGTTTCATTGATTGACAATCACTAAAAGGTATTGTAATGTATTATAGAAATCAAACTAAGATGGGGTAATGTTATATAGTGTAACGATTGCAAATAGGACAGCTAATAATAACAGACAGAATAACGTGAATATATGTATAAGTATTTAAAGGTTTATTAGGTCTGTGTATGGACTTCAACAATAAGGGAAACCATTACCGTTAAGTAGCTAAAATATATCAATATGGACAAATCGAAATTAATATAAACAAGAAAACATAAGATAAAAAAGACAACTCAGAACTCCATAAAATGCTACCGAATTAAAAAAGGCATTACATGAATGCAAATAGGTTACACAAGATTGTGTCTCTAAGCTGGAGCAATGGTGTGACAGGACAAGTGAAGAACCAATGTTTAAATTCGTTGAAAGTGATTTTACTGATAAAAACGGAGCATATCACAAAACTATCAAGTCACTATCAAGTGTTTGCTAACACGTTTTCCTTGATAGTAAACCAGGAGCTACAAGTTGTGAAGTTGAAATTATCCCTTCGTAAGATTTACAGACGCCATCACGAGTTGGTTTAACGTTATCATGGTCGTAGAATATCCGTTTCACTGATGATAACATATACATGTATTTTAATAATGTCGTATCTACGGTCCCGTCCCCATTTACCGAATTTTACTTATCGAATTCGCCTTATACAACATACACATCCATATATCAATCTCAAGATTATAAGCAAATACTTTTAATTGATTACCTTAAAATGTCGTCTTTATTGTGCCTTGGGAAAACATATATCCAGTTTTATAATCATAGTCTAAGGAATATATATTACTTTGCAGATTGGATAATAAAGTTGATACTACTCTATTGAGCAAGTTTTTTTCTTTGATTCTTGCATCTTTTTTTACTCAGCCTAGCACCAAAAGATGTGACTATGGTTGAGGTATTTTGTATGCGTGTTTTTGCGAAAAATAGGCTAAGCTTAGATATCTACCTAAGTTATATACACCACATTAAATCACTAGAAATTATCGTTCCAGATGCTATATGTGGTGTAATAAGTTTTTTTTTCGGAAATTATGTTCTCTGTTGCAATCTTTATGTTTTTATACCTTATTTTATTTCTTATATTAACTCAAAATAAAAACATCTACAGTGGTAACATAAAGAGTTCAGGTCCTTGTGAGCCTAGCAGATTCATTATACGAGGGCTTCGACATATTAATGATGTTTTTCTTAAAAACAAAGTGTCACTGTTTCTCTGTTAAGTTTTGCTTTTCATAATATTACGTGCACCGGGAATATGCTTGCCTACCAATGCCGCTGGACGTATATTTGATAAGAGCCAAGAAAAAAAAAAAAAAAAAAAACACATCAACTAACCATGCTTACCATGGCACGTTTATTTAAAAAGAAACAAACTAACAACTTATTTTTACTACACTTAAGGTCAAGTTAAAGTAAATGGGCTATGTCACAGATTTTCTTATAATTTTGTATACATCTTTGCCTTGTTGAACTGTATCTGAAAATCGAAAAAAAAATACCTTTATTTGACCATATGTTTATTTTATATCATTAAAACGGGAATTTGTGTATCAATAACATATAGCTTTTTAAGAAAAGTATATGGAGTAAAAATTGTTTTTTTTTTTTTATTTTAAGGTCAATTTATTAAAGTTTTTCGTCGATTTTATGTGCTTCCTATACAAATGTTCACCTATTTTGAATGAAATTCAATCATTAAATTTTCTAAAAATTATTGAGTTAAATGAATAATTTTTTTTCGATTTTCAGATATAATTCAACGAGCCCGAGTTATATGCAACATTTTACCAAAATCTGTGACATAGCCCATTTACTGTTCCTTGACCTTAACTGAAACGTTATAAGTAACATACGATTGTTACCATATAACCTCGTTTTCAATAAATGATCATTCCTTTGTAAGAAAAATATAAATGTATTTAACGTACAAATGATCACCTTTCAACTTAATACCAATTGTATTTATTATTTGTCGTAAAAAGCATTGCGTGATCGTTTTTTCTTCCTTTAATTTAAAACTATTATGTGAATGTCTATTTGAAAACGAGTATGTGCCTTACCTCCACTGATGAAGCAGACAAAAATAAGCAACACAATAAAAATACAAACACTGTATTTCATCACGATGTTATCTGCAAAGCATACAGAATTATTTGTTAATAATTTTAAGTAAAAAACAATCCTTAATGCAAATTGTTATAATATATTAAAAAATCAAATTTTTGAATGGTGAATGAAAATATCTATTATTTCCATCGGGCATTCTATGTCTATATTGTTGGTTTTTTTTTATCCAGGCTGTGTTGAGTTACTTTTCTGTTTGATAAATGTCGTTATATTGTTTGCATTTTCTTTCAAATAAATAAAGGCAACAGTAGTACACCGCTGTTTATAAAATTGATTAAGCGAAAAAAAAATCCGAGTTCAAACTAAAACCGAGCGGAAAACACCAATTGTAAATGGAGAACAACGAAACAACTGAACTGCAAAAAAAACCAAATTCAAACATATATAGAAACGGACTAGTTTGTAGCAATTGCTGACTTGATGCATAGATTTGAGAAGATTTGGTATGAGTGCCAATTAGACTCTCAATCCCAGTCACAATTTTTAAAAGTAAATCATTTTGGTCAAAGTACCGAATTCAACACTGAGCCTTGGACTCACACCGAACAGAAAGCTATAAAGCACCCCAAAATTGACTAATGGAAAACAATTCAGACAGGAAAATCAACGGTATAATCTATATAAAAAAAAAGAGAAACGGGAAAAACTTAAAACCACATCAAGAAACGACAACCGCTGAACATCAGTTTCCTGACTTAGGAAAGGTGCGAAAAAACCTTCACCTTTACCTGAATCAATAGTGTAACAACACAACATAGCAAGGCATACTATAAACATAACAAATATTATGTGTCGGTAGATCATTTCATGCATAAAAATGTCACGAGTTCACTATCACTTACCCTGAGAGGGACTATAAAATAAAATGCAAAAGCATTATATGACCAAACTTAAATCCTATTGACAAGCAAGGTAAATAATGAAATGCAAATATAAAAAGTTGTTACTAAATTCTTCCCTATCAAGTTCCCGTTTGATGAAATAATGACCTTTCAGTTAATCATATGCCTCTTTTGTGTAAAAACTAGGTTTGACGTTCCGCATCCTTTGTAATATTTAAAGTTTTTAAAATATCTCGCTACGAGTGTATTTCGTTAACATTTAACATAATTAATGAATACAAAAAAAGTATTCAACGATAAGGACATGGATACTAAGATTTGTTAAAAATAAACTATTCTAAACTGTGTACCTTTAAAACAGATACTATTCATATTATTGCTCTTAACCATGTCATATGTACTGTTCAACCATTGTATCTAAATTCAAGTAAAAGAATGTGATATGCTTACACTTTCATTTTGTTGAGTTTGTAGTAACGTTAATAAAAAAAAGTTGCTTTCAGCACAAAATGTATAATCAAAAATATTTAGAAATACTTACCAATTATATCAGCTAGTTAGTTAATACATGATGTTCCAGACCGGTACAACTGATGTCACTCTGTACAGTAATCACTATTTTCTCATAAAAACTATATGTGATACGGTCGACGCAATTCAGAAACATGATACAACGAAAATATAAACCATAAGGTATGATGTCTTATATGAAAGGATTAGCCAATTTACGTGTGTTCATTAAATATTTCACGTCCACACAAGTAAACATTTTTGATGATTGATTGCCAATGAGACAATTATCAGTTAGAGATAAAAACAAAACGCAGACGAAAGCAATTGTAGGCTAATGTACGGTCTGCAAAAATGAGAAACACATATGTGTACAGTCAGCTATAAAAAAAACCGAAATAAAACTAAGAGTACAAACAGTGTACTTGCAATTTATACGTTACCTTTTTATAATCATACCTTGTTACAATGTAGATATTACCAAAAACGTACAGATAGTATGTAGTTGACTGGTATTAACCAAAGTTTGTTCTTTTTTCAGTGCTAAGAATTAAACATTTACAACGCTAAAGATGTAATAAACTCTCTGTTTATTGAGAAATAGTTGAACACATTATACGGAAAACCAAAATGTGCAAAACATAGATGGCTTATTCAAACAATTAGGTAATTATCAACTCATACACTAGACTTATAACCAAACTCTGGAGTATGATGGAGTTGTCTATCTTTGTCCTAATCCCAGCATTCAATGCCAAATATCTTCCACCAGTCAATCGAAGAGTTAGTTTATCTCTATGGACTTATTCAATATCAGATAAGGATTGCATAAAAATCTTCCATAATATAACCATTCTGTTTGTGTAATATAATTACTATTTCTCGTAATGTTACAACAACCAATTACACTTAACTGCGGCCAAGCTTAGCGAAAGGCCGTGGGACGTAATCAGTCAAACAAACTGTATTAGATTAACTCGCTAAGGAACGATCGTTGTCATTGGTCAATTCAAACCTTCGACCTCACATAAACTTTCAATCCACGCCGCTTAAGCACACCTGCGAAATTAGAACACGCGTTCTTTTTAACGATCATTGAATCGACTGATCACGTACAGAATTGTGTACTTGATTATCTCATGGCAATGCTAGCTTATATAAAGTGCATCGTCGGATGTACAATTTATTGATACTATGATTTGTGCGATAATTTTAATGAGGTCTTTTGATTTAAATTTTTCAATTTGTTATATACAAAGACTTAACGGTTTTCACGACGAAATATTGAATCCAACTGTCTCATCTCGAATAGTTATGGATATTTATTTAACTATTCATATTCAAAGCCAGTTATCACAGCAACCTCATCGATCCTAAAACTAGGTTCACTTATACATAACTTTTGTGTAGATATCAAACTATATAGAAATAGACAAAAAAGGAATTCCAATGTCTAGTTATGATGACAACTAACATTTACATCATTGCATGGCATAATCTAGTACCTTTTTAAGGCAGGGAGAATTGGGTTTTAGGGATTCAACTTGGGATAGTACTTCCTTTTGAAAATAAATCCCGAAAATCTCAGTAAATTCAGAGCAGGTAAACCATGCTTTATTTAGAGAAAAATGGATAATGCAAAACATTTGCGCAGTGAAAGGAACTGTAACTACGCTGATAAATAATAGTTGATTAATTTATAACTATTTGTGTTGCTGTTCTCAATTGAAAAACTGACACCCATTATATATTGTAAATATTTACATAGAAGAACAAGTATCATGTGCAATGATCTGCAATCATATGTCATCTCCTTATTTTTATATACTACATATGTTTACCTATAATTCTATTGTATTTCTATTAATATTGTATCTTTTGAGAAACCTATACTTTATAGTATTGGAAAACAAAATATTATTTAAATGTACTACCAGTATCTCACATCTGAATCCGCTAATGAAATATGTTTTAAATACATCGTCTTCACTGTGTATCATCGCCACCGGAAATTGGGTACTAACGAAGCGAGGAAAAATGAAGGCCTAATAATTTAAAGAATTATATATCAGAAAATCATTTCTTAAGCGGTACCCTCGTCAAATCAGAAGAAATGCTTAAATTTGAATGAATTCTTACCTTGTTTACTTTTTTTCCCCATTTCTCTTCGCTTCGTTAGTATCCAATTTCCGGTGGCGATGATACACAGTGGTCTTGATAACCTTGTGACTTTTACATTTTATCCTCGGCATATAAAAAATATTTTAATATAGGTTAAAACTATTTAGATACTTTCAAAGAAAATGTGGATGGTTCTTTTAATATTTCAATTATATTCATGATTGATTTTGTATATACTTTGTTTTGTATTTGCACAAAACAACACGGACACAAAAATTGTATGCAAAGATCTATTTTTCGGTAGGTTCATCTTAATATGAAATCAAAATTCATTTGAAATCAAAAAAGTACATTTATATTGTTCCTTATAAACAACGACATTACTCTCGACAGTATAGAAAGTCCCTGTCACGACACAAGTTTTTTTTTAATTTTTAGTTTCACACATCAGGACAAAAGAAAAATCCTCGCCGATGGTACATTTCAATCTTTTGTTTCGATATTAACAATAATTTTTTTGAAAACCAGGCTTGACAAAGTATTACAATGTATTTACAGCGGATGACCGTCTGGGCATTCCGGTGTATTGCTATCGCCTAGATTTCCATTACGTAACATTCGTTTTGGGTTTTTAACCGATCTATAAACATGATGAATACGTAGACATCATCAAGTGCAAACTAGCATTCCTTATCGCTTGTTATATTAAATTCATTTCTTCAATGAGCACTCATCAACTACTTTTTAAAGAAGATAAATAAATGATATTAAAATGTTTTGTTATATGTATATACATATAAGTAAAAAACATTAATATCTATGCACACGCATGCGGAAGAATATCTCAAAAACGTTTGCAATTTCAAGGAACTATAACTCTGCATGGATGATTAAACATTTTTTGCGGGAAAATACGAATGCCTACTCAAATCCATTCTATTAGAAAAATCGAATTATTACAGAAGAGTGTCCACCATGCACTTGCACTGCACTATTATTAATATAGTAGAATATAATGATATATAAATAGATATAGGAAGATGTGGTATGAGTGCCAATGAGACAACTCTCCATCCAAGTAACAATTTATAAAAGTAAAATGCATGAAAATTATACATACATGTAACTGTAATATTCAAGTATTAATTTAATATATAACAATAAACCAGAGTATACTGATTTGTATCACTACAATATAATAGTCATTACTATTGAGGTTGAATTCCCTGTCATTAATTTATCATCCACGCACGAACTTGTCCAAGAAAAAAATGATATCTGTACATTAACTTCACTTTCAGGTATAGAAATGTGATTTTTTTCTGAGACAAGTGCTTGTCGGACCATCCACAACAACTTTTAAAGAATAATTGGCTAATATAAATAAGAAGATGTGGTATGAGTGCCAGTGCAACACTCCATTTAAGTCACAATGTATAAAATGTTAACAATCATAAGCCAAAGTACTATGACACAGGATGACATCGAACAGCAAGTTATAAAGTGCCCGAAAATGACTAGAGTAAACAATTATAACAGACAAACTAACGATCCCATTTATATAAAAAAAGAGAAACAATTAACAATTATGAACCACACCTACAAACGACAACAGTTTAAGAACATGCTCTTGACTTATAACAGGTGAATACAAAGGCAGTAAGTTTAACGTTTAAATAAGCGCAAATCTTCACCCTTACATTAGACAGTATTGTAACATGACAATATAAAAGACACATCATAAAGTTAAATAGGTTTCTATGCAGGAATCGCAAAGCCAAAACAAATTTGAAAATCAGAACATTTTACTTCTGACGAAGAGCTTATTAACCTTAGATAAAACCAAAACCAGATTGACGAAATTGAAAATGCGGTTACGAAAATTATTGGTCTACAAATACAATGTTGATTGTACCATTATAGTGAATTTCAAATTTAGTATGTCAATGTACCAGCAGCAGCCTGCATTTGGTGATTTGTCCTCTAGGTGATACATATCGGCTTGTGTTCTTTATTTTTATTTCTGAAGACTACTGATTAGACTGGAGCTGTGGTCTTTCGTAGGTGTATAGTTGCAATCACAATTCGGTTAACGATTAGGGTATTTCTGAGTGCCAGATAAGTAACAGCTAGAATTAGTATGTATCAGTCGTTGTACAATATCAATGATTGACAAAAACGAACGAACTTTCACAGCGATGTTTGACGATTTTCCTTTCACTTATCTCGCAAACATTTGTGTTCCTTTTGGGATCTTTTGTGTAGTTTTTGTTTCTATGCAATGTTTTCGTTCAAACAGCTGATTTACATTAACAAATCTTTCAAAAATGTTTAACAATAAATAAATTTAAAACATAATTGTTACAAATAGTAATTTTGAATGATTTTATACATATATTAACTTCACTGACTGTTAATTCAGCTATCGTATAGGGATACGGTTGTATTACATTTTCCCACCATTAGGTTGGCCTTTTGTGTACCCAAGACAGGTGAAGGCAGTCAACTTCACGCTCTGATTGGATGTAAGGGTACAATATATTTTTTTTATTTGTCTATTAATAACAGCATCGTGTAAATATACAATATAAATTTTGAAACCTATTGAAATATTTTCCAGAGGATTATTCAAAAATACTTTCAAATTTCACTTTGGTGTAAAATGACGGTGGGAATGTGTGACATAGACAAGCTCCGTTGGAAGTTGGTCATGATACTATGTGGCTTCATTTTTTTTTAAACAGAATAATAAAGTACTAACACCACACATAACTGCAAAAAAAAAGAAATAAGGTGGATCCTTTATAGCTAAAACATATCTACGTATATCGTTATTTGTTATTATAGTATAAAATCATATTTTTGTGACGTCATTAATATGACGTAATACCCGGAATCAAACAGGAACGCTCAAAATGTCCAAATTCTTAAAGAATTTCACACTTCCTGGTTAAACTTCGCATTGGCCACAGGCCTCGACCAAAGAAATTTTACTCTAATTTTGATTGTTTGACACTTTGACTCAGTTTGCAACAATATTAAGCGTGGTCGAGGCATGTGGCCACATCGAAAATTTAACTTTTGCTAAGAAGCAAATCCTGATTCAACGCCGCCATTTCCGATATACGATAGATTCTGTGACGAAGTAACTGTACCAACAACTTGTACAATTGCTATAAATAGAATAAATTCTATGAGTAATTAATTTCTTATTTATAACAAACAAAAAAGAAGAAAATGGAAAAACAAGTCTTTAAATTTGTTTTAGCGAAGCATCGTTAACCGCCGATTCGGCGAGGTTTTTAAACACGGATAGATACGCCATCATAACTGGTTTTTTTTATTAGAAAACAAGACAAATTGGTGGAAATAACAAAATATGAATTTGCACAGTTATTTTAAAATTCATTTTCACGTTATTTTGTCATAATTAGCCCGATCTGTGCTATGCAAACAAAAATATGAAAGTTTCAAATTAAAGCCGTAGTTTTTTTCCGTCAAATTCAGTCTACATCCAGCAGATCGATATGGGTGTCAACATAAAAATTTAATACAAATTTCCTTTTTTTTACACGTATTTTGTTTTTTAAAGACGAAATCGTCGTAAAACCTATACGGATTGTAATCTCATGTTGACGCTTCAAAAAAATGATGAAGTGCTTTCTTTCACGTCCGCATTTTCTATCATGTATATGGCATGCCAAGTTAACATTTTAAATAATTACTACGGATGATGTAAATAGATAACAGAACTATGAACAATAACATACATAGAAAATCGAAGGACATAAGAAGAAACCACGTGAGGATTTTGATATCATATTGCAAAGTGGTTAAATAAGCTTTTCAATTAAAATAAAAATTACGTCGCCATGAGAGGGTATGGTGTATACTGTCCGTGACAATCAACCAGAACAAATATTTGTTTTCAATGAAAACTGAAATAAAGATGAAACAAAAGTATCCGACACAATCATATAGCTTGCGTACATTCAAATAAATATCTGATATTTACGCGGGATAGCGTGCATAATTGGTCAGAACGCATACAAGGAGCAATTGTTTATTTGGTCCTTTTTTTGGTGGTCTCTTTTAAATTTGAGTGAGACTATGTAACAAGCAACCAACACAAATGGCTGCTTACTATGAATAAATTATCTATGAGATATCTTTATATTTCTGATTTTTTCGTTTCTTGTGGTAGCCCGAAGTTCGTGTTCAATCTGTAGTTACCTGTTTTTATATTTTTTTATTGCTGGTTTTTTTTTGTCGCCTCTATATGTTCATGGTGTTGTATGATTGTATTGGTCTTATGATTCTTTATTCTTCTGGTATCTAGGGTATACAAGACATTATCTGGACATCACACATGGAGTCCAGAACTGACGAGCTTCTCTTCAAGATGCAGCATTTATCCCACATGCCATGGACGAAAGTGACAGTGAGCAGAGTGTAGTTGAATTATCATTGTTAGGTAGCTGTCACATTGCAGTATTCCTCTTGCTTATCTTTTTGAAACCTATTTGTTTATATCGTACTTTTTGCAAATAAGCAAACTTTTTGAAAACTCTTAAAACATTTTCACAGGTTAATATAACGTATCCATGAGAAATAGTTCACATTTCATTTCACTTTAAAGAAAACAAACATTGTGGAGAGTTGTCTCTTTGGCAATCATACCACATCTCCTTTTTATATATAGACGAAAATAATTGATCTTGTATGTTAATTATAGTTATAGATAATACATTACTTGAATGGACGCAGCTTACATACACTTATAGCGTTACAATCAACGCCAAATAAAAAAAAACTGATATTCATGGATTTCTATTAATTTTAAAATGAATCCATGCACGTCATTAGGTATCTGGTTGAAAGTTGTCTCCTTGCAATAATATCACATCTTCTTTTTTTCATACGGATTGAGGCATGAATCTGTTTGATTTGAACAAATGATAATAAAAATAATAACAAAGTACACTCGAACTTTTTTCGAGATAAGAATGATAGTTGTATGCGGAATACCGGGACACTTTAACCACGAGCAAGACTAGTTACGATTACTAGATAAAAGCTAATTAAGAATAAACTGACAATTGTGAAAACCTTAAAAAAGAATTTCAGTTTAAAACTTAAAGGGACATTAGCTGTCAAATTCCTGTTCACCGATTTGACTCAAATTCTCATATTCGACTTATAACATACTACAACGTATATCCAAATTAAAAAAAGTATAAAATAAACAATTTATGATGCATAATTAGACTCGATAGTATGTATCAGCATTTCGTGTGTATTTTAGTCTAGACGCCATCTAATCAACCATCGAGGCGACCTTCCGAAGACTTCCGACGCTAAATCGCTAAATGAAATCGTCCACAATTGGCAACTGAGAATGAGTATTCTGTCAATTTTTTTAGGTTTTTAAACTATGCTGTGGCTAATTTGCCGCCGCCGGCAAAATAGAAAACATGCTATTTTGTCGTATTTGATTAAAATATGTTAATTAAAACAAGCAAAATAGCATATTTCGATAGCAATGACTATTTTGCCGGCACCGGCAATATAGTGAATTTGTTATTTTGCTGGTTCTTTGTAAAGGCTGAATTTGAATATTTACTTGTGAAAAAGACTACGAAAATGTGCATTGTTAACATAAAAGAATCAAATTATTATTCGTCATGTAGTTGAATATTATAAATGTCACAATATTTAAGATACATATAATCGTTTAAAAATATTCATGAGTCCAAGTGAATATAAGAATTTGTAAAAAGGAATTAAAATAAAAACTATTAAGCATCCATTTGTTGCAATGAAATCATATCAAAACATGTAGTTGAAGTTACTTCTAAAATCAGTCTAATGGTACATGTATGCATAAGAATAAATTCTCAGATTTTTAAACTATGCTGTAAAAAGAATGAAAGACAAAAATCTCATAGCATACCGATTTGATAAAAACGCTATTCAGTCTAAAAAAACCAATCACATAGCTTCAAAATCAAAAATGCTTCAATTAAATTTAGTTTTGAAATAATAGTCAGTTTTGAATTGCATATCTGTAAACAATTTTTTTTTTACTGGCATGCTGGCTTCCGCTTACCGAGAGTTGGCAAAATATAATATTTTCAATTTTGGCGGCGCCGGCAAAATAGCCACTGCCTTTAAACTATTACTTTGTCTAGTAAAAAAGTTCTGGGAAAATATAAAAAGGATTCATTGAACCATTTAAAAGAATTTTATTTAAATTTTTACAGATGACTACATTTTTCATGCGTAATATAATACATTCATTGCATATGTTTTAAAATCCTTTATGACTTTTAATTTAATCTATGCTGTGGAATTATGTTTGTTTACATAGTCTCTGCAATTTCTATTTCGAAAATATCAATACAGAAAACGAGTATTCGGGCCACCTATATATATACAATATATGTACATTGTCGGAAAATATAAAATTTATTTGTATGAGCTTTAGAAAAAGGACGAAAAACGAGGCTCGCCGAGCTTTTCTCCTGTTTCGTAGCGAGTACAAATACATGTTATGTTATCCGACAATGTACATATATTGTTTTTATCCTGAAATTTACACCCAACACTTGAAACTGTAGTTGTTAAAATATAAATCATTGTCTCTAATTTTTCAAAGAAATCGACATAGTTTAAATGCGGACCGCGAAGAGGACCCAAAAATGAACTGGTACGCAAAAATAAATATTCACATTACCGCTTGCTCAACGTGGAAGCGGGGTAACAGGAGACTTTATTTTTACATGTACAAATAAAGCAAAAATTTATTTGTGTACCTGATATTTGTACAATAGTTAGCTGATTGTAGGATAAAAAATTTAATTGAAGCGCTTATGTGCAGCTTAAACCTTTATATTAGTAAGTTTCTGTTAATAGAGTTTAAAAAAAAACAAGATATATGGACGAGATTCAAGAAATATTTTGTGAAAAAATTCTTGTGGTAAAAATATTAAAAAGTTACTAGAACGTCAATGAAAACAATTTTAACGTTACGCGCAAATGGCTAAAATACCATTGTACCTTGGTTTTTTCTGACGCCCTGGAAAACTAAGTTACAAGTCTAATGGTTATCGTTTTATGAACTACACTAGTCAGTGATCCTTCTGCAGTAATTTCGTCAATTTCTGAGACAGGGCCGTTTTTAACCCTTCGTGGCCCTACTCCTTTAGAAAATGTTAGTATTGTTGCCTATGGCAGAATAAATAGTAATGTTTTCCCTATAAAGGAACCGTTGTAGATAAACTGTTATGAATGATTATACAACCGAAAAAAGCCGGATGATACCATAAATCAGATTTATGTAATACATCTCTCTTAAAATGTTATTAATATGAAACATAATATCAATCTAATATTACATTATAAAGGGTTCTTATCACTACTTCATACATATATTTGTAAATAAATTGTTTAAATACATTACTTAAGATTGCATTTGTTACTCTGAATTAGCAAATTGCTGGTATGACTAGGATATGAAGCTATAACATAATCAATAAATTAACAGGCATAACAAAAGTTAGTAGTAACTACTGCATTGTATGGTTTAGGCCTTTAAACATTTTGACAGTTCCATTGACAACAAAAGACTAGTACGCTCTAGTTATTACTATATTCATACAAATAGTGTTTTTTTAAGCAACTTTAATAAATGACGTACATCAATGCACGGACAAAAAATAATTTCGGTGAAACACAAAAAAAGATTATCCACTTTTGATATAACGACTCGACTTGTTTGCAATGAATTTCACAGAATTTGACAAGACAAACCCGATGATGTTCCATTCACTAGTAAAAGATAGTACACGTATCATTTTTGTTTATAATCTAGTATTAAATTCATTATAATATTGTCTGTCATTTTTCATTAGTTGTCTAAAATGAAATGATATTTCCTAACTTATACAACTCAAAGTTGTAAAAGTTGTCATAATTTCATCTGTACAGCACCTGCAACATTTTCATAATCAGGATATACGAACTACAATTAAGTGGTTTCATTTTTCATACGTGTTGTAAGAATAAAGACGATATAATAGTAAATAGAGATATTTACGTTAATAAGAACAACATACACATATATTAATTAATATGGAATACATATTTTGATTCGTCTGTCTATTACATATATAAAGCTCTTTGAATTACGTTTTTCTTTTTGCAGTTTCGTGTTTTGTTGATTGTTATTTGTCTATTTGTCCTTTTCTTTTTAGGACAATCAATGTGGTACCCAACACCTTGACTAAAATTAATTTGGCTCGTTTAATTTTCATAAAATTTTGACAACTTATTTACTTTGAACGTTTGAAAAAAATATACAAATTTCAAAAAAACGTGAACCAATCACTTTCTCGGAAAAAATGGTTGGATATATAGCAGTTTGACAAACACTCATTTTGGATCGTTGAGAAGCTTAATATTTCCTTTAATAATACAATGTGATTAAAACGTTTAGCTGATTTTACAGAGTTATCTCCCTGTAGTGTTAGGTACCACCTTAAGTCAGTTTATTTTTGACTTATGAGTTTGAATGTCCCTTTGGATTGGTTTGCCTATCTTTTACAAGAAATACCAGTTTTAAAGAGAACGTTAACTGTTCTTTTCGGTAATCTAGCTTCAATAACCAATTTCAACACAGCTTATAAAGATATTATACACACAAAAGATTTTTGTGGAATGAACAAAAACCTTTAAGTCATTTTTGTATAATATGATCGATTTAAATCATAGTGAAGTGGTACATTTTCGGAACACAAGTAAACTGATTAATTTGATTGATAGAGGTGAAAGAGTAAAGTGCACAACTAAATAATAGACTCGTATGCAACAAGGGCAGTGCTTTATTTTATGTATACGTTTGATTCTGTGATGGCATTGTTGGTAAACATAATATATAATCATACTCACATTCTATAAAACACATTCTTATTTGTACACTAGTTTTCTCTAACGAAATAAATGCAAAGTCAAAGAGGCAAAACTGTCAAATGAGTTCTTTAATATTATAAACAGATTTCTTATGTTGCTTATTAAACAGAAAACAACAACAAATTTAATTGAAATGTATATATCTATACTTATATTTATTTATTTATAATTTAAAATCTAAAACAAACTCAGCTGTTAAAAAAACCCAAAGATAACGATATATTGTAAATTGACATATTTTTTTGGAACTGAAACACACTATACAGTGTTCATATTTATATGGAGTTTGAACACAAACATACTACATAACAGCTAAGTATGAACGGACTCAAATCAACATACAATAAAACGTTAACTTATAATGTAATAAACTCAGCTTTGCAATCATATAGGAAACATATTAAACACTTTTATTCGTTGAACATAAAATATATTAAAAGCATTGCGTTTTTTTATCAGCTAAGTGCAATATGTTTAAGCATTCATAGTAGAGATTAGAAAATAGTGAATTTAGTTATAGTATGCGTTATAGAGGTTGGCAGTTAACAACTATTAACTGTTGGCAAGACGTATTGAAACACAAACAAATACAAATAACCAAATGCATTGATGGCTAAGTTATATAAGTAAAATCAATTATTAAAATCTGACAATAAAATAAGTAAACATATTTTTCCATAGAATAATTATTGTTAAACAACAAATAGACCAACTTGTTTATTTGATGTATTGCATTGAATATTGTAATCAAACTATAAATTATTAAATTAAATGCTCATTTGATAACTCTAATCTCTGATTAGCTAGGTAAACAAATAAGTTTAATCCACCATTTTTCTGTCTGTACCAAGGTAGGATAGTGACAACTCTATTCCTTTTGTTTGCCATCTCTTTGGTGCCGTTGAGCTTTTACATTTGCTATTTGAGGAAGAACTTTCCTATTTAAATATTACTTAGAATTGGGTATTTTTGTTACTTAATATTTCAAACATTTTTCTTCGAATACAATTTATATCAATCGCTCAACTATGTTTTCTTGTGAATACGTTATCCTTGATAAACTAATATTTTTCATTAAAAAGAATCACACTAAATATTCTCTCTGGAACTGAGTATATAATATTCGTTGTAGTACTAGTTGTAGTAACTGTGACATTGATTATTGTGGTACCAGTTGCACAGTATATGTTGCTTCCATAGACCCGAATGCCTATGTAACTAGAGGCTGCATTTGTGCTAAAAACTTTGATTTCATTCTATCCATTGAGAGTGGAAGATTTTAAATCGCCACTTCCGAAAATATGTCAATTTACAACTTATCGTTATCTTTTGGTTTTTTTTTAACAGCTGAGTTTGTTTTAGATTTTAAATTATAAATTAATAAATATAAGTATAGATATATACATTTCAACCGTGCAGCCTTCAACATACTTCTGTTGTCATTTATCAGAAATAAAGTAGTTCACCGATATTCTAATCTCGCCAATCTTTGAAAAGTGACAAATACAGATAACAAGTAAAACAGTTTGGACATACACTATAACTAAACGAACATTTTGCAATAGTATTAAAACATTTGACTTTTCTACAATTTACACAAGTATTCCACATTCCAAACTAAAAGACAAATTGAAAAAGTTGGTATTGCTTTGTTTCATAAAAAAAGAATGGCCAACGTAGATACAAGTATCTTGTCTTAGGGAGGGATAAATCCTATTTTGTAAAGGATCACTCTGATTCAAACAAAAAATTCTCTGAAACTGACATTATCAAGATGCTTGATTTCTTGATTGACAACATATTTGTTACGTTTGGAGGTAGTGTTTTTCAACAGACTGTCGGCATTCCAATGGGAACCAATTGTGCCCTCTTCTTGCCGACTTGTTTCTTTATTATTATGAGGCTGACGTCATACAGGAACTTCTTAGGAAGAAAGATAAGAAGTTAGCAATATCCTTTAACTTTACTTTTCGCTATATAGATGATGTTCTCTCACTAAATAATAAAAAAAATGGTGACTATGTTGAACGCATCTATCCGATTGAACTAGAGTTAAAGGATACAATAGATACAGTTAAGTCGGCCTCATATCTTGACTTACATCTTGAAATTGACAATGAGGGTCGGTTGAAAACAAAACTTTACGACAAAAGAGATGATTTCAGCTTTCCAATTGTGAACTTTCCATTTCTAAGTAGCAACATTCCAGCAGCACCCGCATACGGGGTATATATCTCCCAATTGAAACGATATTCCCGTGCTTGTATTGCCTATCATGATTTTCTTGATAGAGGGTTGCTGCTCACAAGGAAGCTATTAAACCAAGAGTTCCAAATGCTGAAGTTGAAATCATCCCTTCGTAAATTTTACGGACGCCATCACGAGTTGGTTGACCGTTATGGAATAACCGTTTCACAGATGATATCGGATATGTTCCTTACGTCGGGACTACAATCCCCTTCCCTTTCATGAATGTGACCTACCGAATTAGACTATTTACTGGATTTGTTATAACATGAGCAACACGACGGGTGCCACATGTGGAGCAGGATCTGCTTACCCTTCCGGAGCACCTGAGATCACCCCTAGTTTTTGGTGGGGTTCGTGTTGCTTATTCTCTAGTTTTCTATGTTGTGTCATGTGTACTATTGTTTGTCTGTTTGTCTTTTTCATTTTTAGCCATGGCGTTGTCAGTTTATTTTCGATTTATGAGTTTGATTGTCCCTCTGGTATCTTTCGTCCCTCTTTTCTTTGACTATAATTGATAACATCCACTTCATTTTAAAATCTTTGGTGGACAGTTGTCTATTGGCAAAACAAATATCTCCTTATTTGTTTTTCAATTTCATCAAATAAGTTAGATTGTTTTACTCCTTCGGTTCGACAAGGGACAGTATTATTAAAAACAAAATATTTCCATGTTAAGCGTTAGATTTTAGATATTGAATAATATCAGAAAAAAGTACTTCAGTAAATAAGAAATATACAAAATGTGCGTTTATATTTATGAGATAGTAGCCCGCAACCCTATTAAAAAGACGTAAATAATTAAACTGCTGCAAAAAAAAAAAACAACTTAAAATGTAAACAATATTGGTTCTTTGAAAACTAACTGATGACATTTCGTTTTTATTTTATCATCAAGACAAATTTTGGTAATATAATCTGTAAGATAACTCACATAGACTCAAACCATATATTCTGTGTGGACTATTGATGATTGTTTATTTCTGAGTTCCATTTAGTCTCGATTTTCTTATATTTCCACTAATTGTATATGTACTGTAATACATCCATCTGTTTTAAATAACAAACTGATGTGAAACTCACAAATACAATTAACTAATCATAGATACCTGCATTGAACATTTCACGCAACATTTGAGTTTAGTCTACACATTACCAAACACTGACGTTCGAAAACAATGCCGTATAAAGTACAAAATAAATGTGCTTTAAACAATTCCTTTAATTTATTTGGATCAAACTATTTTCCCTCCAAAGTTTATGTGCACACCGGGCATTTTGACGTAACTCTAGATACATGTACATAGAAAATGGAATGATTACAAAGGATTATTATTAGATATACTGGATTAGTCCTGGGCCCGACTGATTTTTAATATAATTTGATGCGATGAAATACATTATTTACCATTTAATTCAAAACTGTATATAGTGCATATGTACAAAAAAAAAAAAAAACAATACAGGTTAACATAGGATAAGGTATTAAAGTGAGGTTAATGTTCATGAGACAAAATACCTTAAGTGAAAAGAAACCCATTTGCAGACATTTCAAAAACATTAATTTTTATTTATGATATAGTTTATATATTATTAAAAGATTTGGGAAGTGTTTCCCGAAAAAAAATATGAATAAAGAAGAAGTTGTGTAGAATCTGGTACCATCTCATACTTTAAAACATGCATTTATAAAATGGTTTAAAGACCTGCTGAGATATTTATTTTCAAAACATAGAAGCTCAAGTTATTTATTTTCAAACTACCACAGAACGAACAATTCTTTTTTGTCATTATCAAGGCGGAGTAATTTATTTTTTAAATCCTCCTGCCCCTGCCCCTCCTACCCCATCCCACACCCAGAATATCAAATGGTCGTTTTCTAACACAATATTACATTTTTTGTTTCAGAAAATAAACATAATAGCGTTAACGGTACCAAATTTTTTGCACCAGGTGCGAATTTTGACAATAAATGTCTCTTCAGTGAAGCCCGACACCAAAATATTTGAAAATCCAAAGCTTATTAAAAACATGAAGAGCTATAATCCAACAAGGTTTACAAAGTATAGCCAAAGCCGTGTTAGGAGTTTTGCATGAGGGAGATACATTCGTTAATTTTAAATATTTTTAAATAATTGCTAATATTAAATTACCAAAAAAAAAAGTATTCAATTCCTGAAAATATTACGAAAAATAAATTTTGTGGCATAAGTTGGTTGAATCAATCTTTACTAAACACATTCGCACTAATCGATCAGTTATGGGTTAAAAATACTGGCGCATCTGTGCAACAACATGAAACATAATAGACATATTTGCCATGTGTACCTTTAAAAAATCATAAAAATGCTTTCAGAAGGTAAGCAAAAAAGTGTGAATGGCACCTTTTGTTTGATTAAACCGATCATTTCTTTATTCAACTAAGAACGTTTACACAAAAAAACCAATGCACACATTTATGCAGTACATTATCGTTTGGGTGAAGAATTTTAAAAAGTGTGAACTGTTACTATCATTATAAAAGGATATATATTGGTTTTAAATTAATTAAAGGGATATTTTTAAATGCAATCACACAACTTCCACAAATGAAATATACGTTAGTATTATAAAACATAGTTCTTCTTTGCATATTATAAAGTGTCCTGCTTCAAAGATCATAAAGTCATAGTAAGTGGTGGATGATAAAATGCCTTTATTCATGTTGTGTTCATACTTTTTTAAAAACATCCGTCTTGATCTACAATAAAAATGAATAATTAGATAAAATATAGTGCTCATTTGCAAGTTGTGGACGTGTATCTTGTTTCAAAAGATTTTTTTTTAGAAAACTATGAACACATGAAGATTAGTGTGATATTTCTGGCATTTAAAAATCAAAAACTTTGTGAAAAAAAACTTTATAACAAAAGAGATGATTTAAGCTTCCCAATTGTGTGAAATTCCATTTCTATTCAGCAACATTTCAGCAGTGCCTGCATACAGAGTATATCCCTCCAGTTGAAACCATATTCCAGGGGCTTGTATTTTGTATCATGATTTCCTTGATAGAGAATGGCTGCACACATGGAAGCTATTAAACCAAGAGTTCCAATTCGTGAAGTTGAAATCATCCTTTCGTAAATTTTACGGACGCTATCACGACAGGGTTGATTGCAAAGGAATATCCGTTCCACAGATGATAGTGGATATGTTCCTAATGTCTTTACTAAAATCTCGTTCCCTTTTCCCGAATGTGATTTTCACATCAGGTCTTTTGATTTTGTCGTGGAAACAGTTCGTTTCTATGTATGTTGGCGTTTGTTTTTGTTGCAATTTAGTGTTCCTGTTGTTCCTTTGTTTTCCTCCTATAGTTGATGTGTTTCCCTCGGTTTCAGTTTGTAGCCCGGATTTGTTTTCTCTCAATCGATTTATGACTTTTGAACACCAGTATACTACTGTTGGCTTTATTTATTGCTTTTTTCTGATTGTTGTTTTTCTCTTGCGCCCAAATGTTTTCTTGCGCGATGTTGTTGTTTCAAAAGATATCGCTTAGATTTTTGATACATGATGTCAAACAGTTTATACGCATTTGAAAGTAACCCTGTTAAACAGAACACTTTGCTTTGTAAGAGTTATATCCCCAAACACTGTTTTTCTCGTGCATATTACTCCTTCGCAACCGTAAAAGATAACGACAAATTTATTTTATCAGATTGCTCGTTCTATCCTCAGCTTGTCGATAACTAATTGACCGAAGAGATCTGAACAAATCATATTAGAGTTACTCCCCTTTATGCATTTGACCTGAGTGATTTGTAATAGTAACTCATAAACCATAAATGATATAGACCTATTGTCTTTTGATGTGAGGTCCTGGGTCCACCAAAAGAAAAATGACGTCAAGGTAAAAGGTCAAGATCATATTTGAATATTTTCCTTTTGCATGTTACTCCTAAGAAACTAATATATATCGACAAACACTACTGGAACAATGCCCCGTAGATTGGCCGTGAAAATGTCCGCAAAAATGCTGGTGATTTTTACAGTGTTTGTCACGGTTAATTTACGGTGGGCCGTGAAACTTAACCGTGACAATGCCGTGGAATGACTGTCGTGAAAAGGCTGTGAAAAGTTTGTGAAAAGGCCGCGAAGAGGTGCCACCTGAAAACTTGGGTGAAAAGACCGTAGAAACCCTGTGAAAAAAAAATGTACACCGTGAAAAAGTCGTGATAATGCATTATGTGCCCATTGTGAAAAGACCGTGAAATGTAGATATAGTACAGTATATGCCTTTATTTGTCGTGAAAATGCCATGAAAAGGTGCCAACTGAAAACTTGGGTAAAGAGACCGTAGAAACCCTGTGAAAAACAAAAATGTACACTGTGAAAAAGTCGTGATAAATTATGTGCCCATTGTGAAAAGACCGTGAAATGTGCATGTACTACTGTGATAAACAGCCAAGGCTCCGTGTTGAAGACCGTACTGTGACCTATAATGGTTTACTTTTATAAATTTTGACTTGGATGGAGAGTTGTCTCATTGGCACTCATACCACATCTTCTTATATCTATTCACTGATTGTGAAAACTCCTGTAAAATATTAAATGTATTTTTCAGGCCATAATTTAACAAAAAATTCAAATGCTGTTCCAATCAAGTGAAGTGAAATGCCTGAAAACCTAGTGTAAACATCTACAGACAACTTATTTAAGTACAATGCAAGTGAGACTATGAAAACCCATATTAAAATGTTGTATTTTTGTTAGTAATAATTGTGACAAAGAATAAAAATATTAATTTTTATAGAACTGTAGTAATTATGTAAAGAAAACATAAAAGCACACAAATGTCAATGTGATTAAGTAGCTAAAGTCAGCTGTAACATGTATTGTAGAAATTTTGTACATCTCTTGGGTCTGATTTTACCACTTCAGCAATATTTGTCTAATGTAATCCTTCACTTCACTGCCCTTTTGAATAACTATTCCAGAAAAACATTTATAGAAGTTCCTGTTAATTCCCAGGAAATACTTTTAACTGAAAAGCTCTTCTTTCCAACTGGATTCCTGAACTATTTTATATAAAGACTGCTATATTCTTTTGCTCTCCATTCCTAGAATAAATAACATTACATATATTATACATATATATAAAAATTCTATTTTTATATTCAAATTAGTTTTTGGCATTGATATACATACATGTATTTAAATCAGCTACAATATTATTCGATACAATACAGGACTTCGCGGTTATTGACCCCATATTGAATAGGGGGCAGATTTTCATACTGGAGGTGAAAATGGTATGAAAATACTAAAAAACATCATTGAAACAGAACAGCCACTTGGAAACATGCATAGGTTTTCCCATATTTTCATACCATTTTCCAGAAAATCTGCCCCTATCCAATATGGCATCATCAGTTAACGAAGTTCTGTATTGTCAACTTATATTATTTTTTTTAGATTTTTTTAAAGACTAAAGACACTTTTAAGACAGACTATTAAATTTAAATGTTTCTTTGAAGTAATAATATGTATGACTAAAGCCAAACTTGTCTAGACTAAGTGGCCGTAATGAGTCACAGCTATTTATTTTACAGGGGGCCAGGGGCGTAGCAACTTTTACTGCAGGCACATTCGCCATACCAATTATTTTTTGAACACCTCATTGCCATACCAATTATTCTTATGATATAGCACAAACCCTTCTAGAAAGGACATTTTGACGTACAAATATTAAATACTTTCCCTGTTACGCCTCTGATTAATCCCTTTTGAACTCTGTGTCCCGACAGGCAAGTCAGAAAAAACTTAAATAGCTCCCGACACATTCAAAGGGGGTTACGCCTCTGATTATAAGAGTGAACTCCATTTCAGAGATACTTATTGCTATTATAATCATTTCCAATTATCTATGTCTATGTCTACGTAGTGTACTGTACATAAATGTCATTTTTTTATGTGGCCAGTGTGGGGAAAAAGGACCCCACCCCCTTTTTTCCCCAAATACATAAACAAAATAAAACCGTCATCGTATTTAAAGGATCCGGTAAGTCTTAGAAAACATTAACCGAAATGATTAAAGGAACAGACTCAAATATAAGTGAATATATCACATGCATGTTTGCGCGGTTTCTGCAAGTTCAGTGAAAATCAGTTCAAAGGAAATGCTCGCAAACGTCATCAACATTTTGGTGATATGATGCATAAAAGAATAAAATATTAATAACTTAACTTACCTCAAACTTGCTGTCACTCGTCTTGCATCTATAAAGTAAATATTAATCGACCTTCTACGTCTAAATTTCCAAATTGCGGAAATGTTACAATTACTCTAAAAGAAACACGAATCCGGATACGGTCTGATGTTACGGGAAGTTCTCGTTTTTACATGTTTCGGTTCCAATTACAATTAATGTTTACATTGTTTATAATAATCATGTACAGACGAGAAGCAAAATACTTTTCTTTAAATACAAAATATTTATTGGCACAAAGTCATTAATTATAACAATGAATGGTTCCATTTAAAAGTCAGTCCTGTACAGTAGTATTGCATATAATAATATGTAAACAGACATACATTTATAATGAAAAGTTTATAGGTTATTTAGAAAAATGTGAGTGGAAATAATTAGACCATATTACAATAATCACATGGGATGTTTTAAATCTGAATTAGGATAAGAAAAACATGACATGAAAAAATATCACGGCCTTTTCACTGGTTTCAACAACCAGTGAAAAGGACGTGATATTTTTCATTAAGCATGAAAGGGCGAATTATCATGGCCTTTTCACGGGATATTGAAATTTAACGGTCTTTTTCTAACATCAAATATTTTTCACGGCCTTTAGAAATATTTTTTTTACAAAAGTCACGGGGTATTTTCACGGGGTTTTCACGGCCCTGTGATATTTCACAGACATTTCACGGCCTTTTTATGGGCTGTTGTTACAGTAGTGAAAAGATCTTCTCTATATTGTAAGTTGCGATCTGTGGTAATAGGATTTTTTTATAAAGCGGTGGGATAACATTTACTTGTTTTCTCCCCTGGAATTTTAAAAATAAGATATATGGTAATATAATTTAATTAGAATACATATTAAAGACATAAGGATTTTTATGTAAGGTTCTTGCTTGATGACCTTGCAATTGAGGTCAATGTCTTAGGTACCTTTCACGTTCTAGATTATAACCTTTGCTTTAACTTTATGTCTATACATCATAAAGCCACGGGACTTTTTGAATTAGGTTGCAAACCACATTACCTTGAAAAACCCAACCAGATGTGACCTTGTGTAAACCCGAAGTAGCAATATTTTTTGTACTTATTTAATGTGAAAGTATATAGAACAGTATATTTGTGGAACCAGTGTCATGTATACTATCATATATTACCGGAAGTGACAATTTTCAAACCGGAAGTAACAAATTATCTCCCTCATTTGAAACAAAAGTGTAAAGACACATTGTATGTTTCGAATCGTGTCATCTAGTTTGGAAATGACATTTTAAGCAGGATTTTAATACTTCCATATCAAAATGTAATGTTAGGGTAGAAAGATTCTTAAAACGTCTGTATTTTTTTAAGGATGTACTAAGGTGAAATTAAAAAAATCTAGGATTTGAAATATATACTTAAGTCTGAAGAGCATAGGTTAAAGAAAACAATACGTTTAAAATGCTGATAGTTTATGGAGCTCCTTTTCGAGATATTTAAATTTTATAAAATGGCGGGAAAAGGCTGACTAGGACTTTAACCTTATATTTGCATTGGTATTATTTGGGTTTCAAATCGAAAGAAAGAAATCTATAATCTGCTTAAATTTTGGTAATGACCTTGTATGAGCTATTGAAGTTTCATATGAAAAGAAAAATGGCTGTTATATGGCAAAATATCTTACCCTTTATCGTAGGAAACCAAACCAGGTGTCCGAACATTTAACAACAATTCAGTGTGTCCTTTTAACGCTCAGTCGTAAATCGTTTCTCGTTATCTTGCTAGTTCCTTGAGCTTGATAGGAATTAAAGATTTATACTAACTAAATCATCAAAAGTAGTTTTTTTTTTCTTTTCTGTTTGATCTTATCTTTTAAAAAAAGAATATCAATGAATTAACGTTTGAACAAACAATACGAAAAAAACATGTTAAGCAAGGAAATGTTTAGTTATCGTAAACTTGATATAAAACTAAAAACATGTGCAATCTTAAGGTGTCGCCCACGTTGGAGGAAGATTTATTGCTATTTATAGAAAAAAAAAATAAATCATCGAAATGCTTCCGTTTACATTTTCGTTTTATATTTATTTTGTTTGAATCAAGAAAGAAAGAATTCAAAACGATTATAGAACAATTTATGATGTCCAAGGTCAATCATTTTTGAAACTGTATTGAGAAAATATTCGTTGTTATAGTAAAGAACATTTAGAACATTTCGCTATGTATCATTAAGACAGGGAAGTACAGTTCTCGCTAGCGACTATTTATTCTTATATTTTTTTTTTTGCAATTCTTTTGAATAGTCGCTTTACTGCCCTGTTTTTTTTTTTGTAAATTTGACAACATAATGTTTCCTTTTGTTTACACGATTTTTGTATGTTTGTTTTTTTCATCGTAATTTTATTTGAATGTATAAAATATATTTCATTGATTTATTAAATAATAAACAGTGTGCTTGTTGGTATGATACGCAATTGTTTACGTCCATAGTTTTATGATGACAGGTACTTATTATTATTTATAATAGAATGTAGCAGTTTTAGTCTTCAAGAAAAATAGAGGTAATGCATGCTATTGAAATATCTATATAATAAACTCATCATAGATACCAGGATTAAATTATATATTTACACCAGACGCGCGTTTCGTCTACAAAAGACTCATCAGTGACGCTCGAATCCAAAAAAGTTACAGGCCAAATAAAGTACGAAGTTGAAGAGCATTGAGGACCAAAATTCCTAAAAGTTTTGCCAAATACAGCTAAGGTAATCTATTCCTGGGCTAGAAAAGCCTTAGTTTTTTTTCTAAAATTCAAAAGTTTTGTAAACAGTTAATTTATAAATCTGACCATATCAATGATAATTCATGTCAGCACAGAAGAAGTGCTGACTACTGGGCTGTTGATACCCTCGGGGAATTAAAACTCCACCAGCAGTGGCATCGACCCAGTGGTTGTAAATAAACTCATCATAGATACCAGGATTAAATTTTATATTTACGCCAGACGCGCGTTTCGTCTACAAAATACTCATCAGTGACGCTCGAATCCAAAAAAGTTAAAGGCCAAATAAAGTTCGAAGTTGAAGAGCATTGAGGACCAAAATTCCTAAAAGTTTTGCCAAATACAGCTAAGGTAATCTATTACTGGGGTAGAAAAGCCTTAGTTTTTTTCTAAAATTCAAAAATTTTGTAAACAGTTAATTTATAAATCTGACCATATCAATGATAATTCATGTCAGAACAGAAGAAGTGCTGACTACTGGGCTGGTGATACCTTCGGGGAATTAAAACTCCACCAGCAGTGGCATCGACCCAGTGGTTGTAAATAAACTCATCATAGATACCAGGATTTCATTTTATATTTACGCCAGACGCGTGTTACAAAAGACTCATCAGTGACGCTCGTATCCAAAAAAGTTAAAGGCCAAAAAAAGTACGAAGTTGTAGAGCATTGAGGACCAAAATTCCTAAAAGTTTTGCCAAATACAAAAATCTATCTGACAGTTAAAGTCCCATAACTCTGAAATGATATATCAGTTTGTTATGTTCACCAATTACAATAATTATGTAAAGTGATCAGTAAATCAATCCAAGCAAAATGTAAAATAACAAAAAAACAGGACTCCGAGGAAATTTTAAAACGGAAAGACCCTTATTAAATAGCAATATCAAAAGCTTAAACACATCAAACGAATGGAAAGCAACTGTCCTATTCCTGACTTGGTACAGGCATTTCTGTATATAGAAAACGGTGGAAAAACCTTGTTTTATAGCTGCTTTTTATAGTAAAATTAGAATAAGAATATTTATTGAATCCAATTAAAGGGTCCGTTTCCTAGCATACATATATATATATAGTATTAATACAGCACAAACAACATTTTCCAAATGACCAAAAAAGTGAAAAGTATATTTTAACAAAACGCATTTGACTAACAGTTAGAACAACTGATGTTCTTAAACCCTGCTGACTGCCATTGACGATTGTCAAATAAATTGATCACGAGATGTAACATGGATCTTAATTATTAATTTAGTACCAAACAGAAAACAATAAACTAGCGGAAAAGATGGTATACCGCCAACATGAGGTGCAAGAATGTGTACACCATATCCGGATTTCGACAATTAATGTCTCTTCATTGATGTTAGAGATCGAAACTGTATTTGGAAGGTCATATAATTTAACTCAATTTAGGGTAGACTCTTGAATTTTAAAGAGTCGCAATAGAATGAACGGATCATATAAACCCGAAGGAAAATATAATACAAGCCCAAACGAAAAAATATAAACAAGTCTAAATTGAAAACAATGTTCAAACCTATGACTGCGTTGGCTAAAACCGCAATTTTTATACGTGTGCATGTAAAATAAATTTCTTGGTAGAGGGGTCTAAATACAAAACAAACAACATTTTCCAAATGACCCAAAAAATGAAAAGTATATTTTAACAAAACGCATTTGACTAACAGGTCGAACAACTGATGTTCTAAAACCCTGCTGACTACCATTGACGATTGCCAAATAAATTGATCACGAGATGTAACATGGATCTTAATTATTAATTTAGTACCAAACAGAGAACAATAAACTAGCGGAGAAGATGGTATACCGCAAACATGAGGTGCAAAAGTTTGAACACCATATCCGGATTTCGACAATTAATGTCTTGTCAGTGATTTTAGGGATCGAAACGGTATTTGGAAGGCCATATAATTTACCTCAACTTAGGGTAGACTCTTGAATTTTAAATTGTCGAACAACTGATGTTCTTAAACCCTACTGACTGCCATTGACGATTGCCAAATAAATTGATCACGAGATGTAGACTCTGGAATTTTAAAGAGTCGAAATAGGATGAACGGATCATATAAACCCGAAGGAAAATATAATACAAGTTTCAGTTATACATCGACAAGTCAAATTTGCATGCAGAATCTGTGAAATAACACATTTACTCTACCTTGAATTTAAATGTTTCTTTTAATTTATATATCTCACATATATTTGACATGATATGTTATATAAACAAAATGTTGATGAGATATTGATCATGTTGACAAAGTTTTTTTTATAGTATCATTTCTGTTCCGATTCATGTTGGGATTTAAAAAAGAATTGATCAATAATTATGTTAAAATCGGCAGAAAAATTATTATAAAATATTCAAAGAAAAGTAAACGTAATTGTGTGATATTTCGGATATACAGATAAAATGTCATCAAAATTCAAATCACACAAAAACGTTAAATCATGTGGTACATTCGGGAAGTTGTTTCTTGGGCAATTGGGAAAATTAAATGTTGGACATCAGGACTTGTTTTGATAGAAGTTGTTTGTGTGAGTATGCAGATAATTACAAGTAAGTTATCATTGTAACTTATAAAATTCTAAATAAACGTGGAAAAAAGTTTGTGTTTACATTTTTTAGTCTTGTGAAATTTTGTTAAAATACTGTTCAAATTTGAAACAATATATTAGAAACAATAGATATGTTTACCATCATAGGAGATAAAATAAACTCCAATAACTTAAATTAATCACTGAAATAGAAAATCATAAAGTTAACATAAAATCGAACAAATGAACAGCTTTATTTTCTACTTTAGAATTTATCAATAATAACGTCAAAATCAACAGAAAAATAATTATGAAATATTCAAAGCAAAGTCAACGTTACTGTGCGATATTTCGGATATGCAGATAAAATTTCATCACAACTCGTTAAATTTGCATTCAGAAATACATTTAAGAAAATCACATTTTTTGCCAATACAAAAAGGTTTCAGTAATATTTCAGTATAGCACTTATATGTATCTTTTAAAATGAGAGAGTATTTAAAAATGGTTGGTAATATTTTAGGAAAGCATTAATATGACACGTCAATAATATCGTATGTAAATAGTTTGTTTGAGCTGGGTCGCTTATTTGTTTATTACATTTACTGTAAGTCAGACTATCTGTCCACAAGTTCAATTGCCATTGTCATTTCTTCTGGTCTATATTTCAGCAGTACATCACGTACACCTGACCTTTTCAGAAATTAAAGCATTATTAAACAACAATTATGTTGTTCTTCTATATCTTTCGAAAGTGCAAACGCTTTAGATAGAAGTACAAAGCATGCCATTGAACATAAAATATTTGTCGATTTATGGCTTTATTCTTCAGCGATCGTTTTTAATAATTGCAAGGCAGATTGGGCTTCAAGTGAGTTTCCTTGTTTACGACCACATAACAAATAAAAGGACAAAGAACATGCTTAACGATGGAACTCCTCCAAACCTTCCTACTTCAGGAATTTCTTCAGTTAGAAATGGATAATATATAGTCTTGACACTGTTAAAATCCATGTGAAATACTCTCAAAACTTCGTATCTCATCCTTTTTAAAAATGACCTACTGTATATCATTTTCTTTAATTTCGATATGTCTCTGAACGATTGAATGTTTACAGCGTTTTGTACGAATCGGTTTGTCAAAGAAAAAAATACTTGATGACAATTGTACAATACATGAAATGTTATTTGTGTAGAGTAAAAAAATGCTGCAAGAAGTAACCATCCAAACTCGGCATCGTAAAATGTATTTATCAAAATGCAAGATAGACATCCTTTGTAACAAAGATAGTCTCGTTTGCTTGTACGATTCACAATATTAAGTGACGCTAATGTATTCATGTTACCTTTCAAAAATATCAACGTGAGCATTTTTCTTGCAGAATTTGGTAGATGCTTGTGTATCATCATATACATTACACATGCAGATATATTGTCTGTTCCCACTTCTCTCATAGAACCCAACATAATATTGCCGAAAGATTGAAGTGATTGCCTCACTCCGTCAATTCAGCCAAACGATGGGGCTCTCTTCAAATGCTTATTGGAATATTGCAAAAACTGCTTAACGACGGAACTGAAAACATTATTTTCAAATTTTCACGCATATTCATTTTGTCTAAAACCAACGAAAGGTATGCGAGATCGTCATAAGAAAGTTCCCATCAATCATGTTATGTTCAGGTATGAAAAAGTTTGGAAAATAACCACATACAATCCAATAATGAAGACGATCAATGCATAAAAGAAAACAGTGCAAAAGATTTTTGGGGAATCCATTTCAAGTCTTCATCTTCTTCTTATATCCAAAATAACACGGTTTTCATATAATAGGAGCATAACTTATTAGTTCGTATGTAGTTAGAATTTAATATTTCCTTTAACCAAATGTTCAACAACGCATAGCACAGAAATTGTGTGTGATTGAATGAATGAACTAATAGTTTCTCGGAAAGAGAAAATGAAAATCGCCATTCAAATGGATAACGACCTTCGCTGCATGATGACTTGCTCCCAATCGGTGCTAATACAGTGCCTTAATAAACTGCTTTCGAAATGATATCCTGCGACGGCCATCCAGATGGTCTAAACATTAACAACCATTTGTTTGCTGCAGTTGGCTATGTATAACACCTAGAACAAATCAAAGAGTCAATATCGATCAGATGCGAAGTTGAAATGCATGGTCCGTGAAGTTCTAAAAACATGTCATTTTTTCCCAAACTACTAAGTGTAAACTTTAGAAAATCAGTGTTAGAAATAAAATTCCCATCAACAGTTAGTGTTGGAATACATGGACAGGATGATTTATCTGCTTTCTTCAATAAGGCAAATCCTGGTGAGGCATTATGTGAGTCAAGTATTTAAACGTCTTCTTTGTCTTGAGGGGTATCTTCATAAAATTCCCATAAATTATTGGGTATCATAATATCAAAATCTCTTCCTGGAAGGTCTGAACCTTCAGCCTTGCTTCCACTGCTAATACAATCATATAAGATGGTTTGCGACACGTCATCATGGAATCTGTAATAAAATCTTCTGTGTCGGACAATTTGTTTAGAACCCACTACGTCCTCACATAGGTAGTTGTATAGTCTAACGGAGACTGTCCCAAGTTCGATTTGATTTTGCATCCTTGTGGAAACCTTTAAAATATGAACGATAATTCAGCTTTCTATTTGAGATAAACGTATGGACCAGATGAATACGTGTTTAGAAATTTAAATTTCAGACTTCAAATGATACTTTAAACAAAAATATGCGATTGGAGTAAAATTTGAAGCATCACGTAATCATGCTACTTACCGCATTGAGAATATTTGGATGCAAAAGAAAAATGCTGTGTACAATTCAGTTGAAACATTTTTTCCAGTGTTATTGCATGTAGATATGTATTGGTGCTTAGTGATGATTAGTAATAATTGAAAAAGTCTTGCTATATAATAGGTAATTCATACACATTTCAACATTTTTAATGTCAGTGCATATATGAGGGTGGCTATTGTCAGTATTTTAGCTCTAAATAAGTTTAAGAAAATCAAGCATTTTCATTGAAAATCACTGTCGATATAAGGGGGAAAACTCCTTATGAAATCATAATGAATACAATATTGGAATAAATATTATAGATACGTAGTTTTATAGTTAATAACTATACACCAAGATGATTAAGTGTTAGTTATACCTGCATACAGCAGCTGAATAAAGTTTTTAAAAAAAATATTTCCCTGGGAAACTATAAGATTTCTGTTGCAAAATAGCAAATACTTACGCAAAAAAAAAGTCACAACCTACCTTCTTATTCCCTGGGAAACTTTTTCAAAAATACCAGTTGAATATGTATAGTTTCTCAAGGAAATAATTGTGTTGTCTGTTTCCTCTTAAAACTTTTTTATGTTCATAAAAAAATATATTCTTCTTGACTATTCTTTTTCATAAAAATAATGCTTTATGATTAAGATTGTTCGTAAAATCTTTTAGAATTAAACATGTTAATTTAAGATGATTCAATAAGTAATATTGCATGTTTAATTTCCCCTAGACACATACAAGAAAAACATTTCTTTTGAAAATAATACATATTCATCTATTATTCCGACTAGTTTCCCTAGCAAACAAACCACGAAAAAATATTTCCAATGGAAACAATACATATATCTGACCAGGAAAAAAACCAGCAAATACATATTCCCTTTAAAAACTATACATTTTCAATTTGAATTAGTGATTATTTCCCATTGAAAAAAAAATTAAAAAAAGTTTGGTGAGTATCAATATATGTTTAACTGTTACTCCTATTTAATCTCTCTTGGAAACAGACAACAAAAAATTTCCATTGGAAAAAATAAATATTCATCTATTATACCTGACTTGTTAACCCAGAAAAATAACACTTGAAATAGCATGTCCTTAGGAAAATAAACATTTTCAATTTGTAACAATGAATAAGTTCCATAGAAAAAAAAAAATTATTATTATTCATAAATAACAATTGCAAATATAAAGTTTCGAAAGGAAATATCTTTTTTATTGTTTGTTTCACGGTAACATTATTCATGCATAACAATCAAATATGTATTATTCCAATGAAAAAAAAAAATTTTGTTTGTAGTCTGTTTCTTATTAAAAAAATCAGTTTCATAAGTGAACAAGATATACGTTGTTTTGCTATTTTGTTTTTTTTTTATGTAAATATTGATAATGTTACAAGATATATTTCTTTCTGTACCACTTACAAATATTATTTATTATTTTTGTAATGCTCTGAAATTAAAGTTATAAAAAGTTGATGTGTTTGATTATTTATAGTATTAAATCATGTTTACCAATCTAGGTTTTTTTAAAACATTGATTATGGATAAAAGTCAAAATTCTATTGTTTTCCAAGGGAAATTCCTCATTTAACGATGATACAAAATATTTAATGTATACATTTTCCCATAATTTCGAGACCATAGGAAATATCGGCTTCTCGAATCAGCTCTTTATTTAATATTTGTTTATAAATTTCCTGTCAAATGACATAGTAAACCCGTAGCGTACAGTTGAGTTGTATTTGTAGTACTGAATACTATTGAAAAGACTCTGCATCTTTCCTACATGTTGTCCTACATCATCCACGGATAACAGTTAAAGAAAATTACAGACAAAAATATCCTATGGTTTAAGAAACAGACAACAACAAAAAGTTCCATGTAAACTACAATTTCGATTATTATCCATGAACACTTTTGCCAGGAAACAGACAACAACATTATTTCTATTGGGAAATAGTGCATATTAAATTGTTTCTATGGGAAGCAATACATATTCAATTGTTATCCGTGTATAATGTAGGACAGACGCGGAGATATACCAACATTATTTAGTACTACTAAAATTATGAAAATCAATCATATGCAAATGTTTAATATTTCATTTGAGGGGATACTTACAAATAACATTATATTATGACATGTCTTGAATCAAGAAGTATATTGTTCAGCCTTTTCATTGACGACAACTATAACCAATATATAATTGTCTTGGGGATTTTGTAAGATTTAATGGAAAATTATCCAAGAAAAAAATATAGCAATACAAATTATCTTGGTAAAAAACAATTAAATAGTAAAATAACAAAAATACCGAACTCCAAGAAAATTCAAAACGGAAAGTCCTTTATCAAATGACAAATTCAAACACACCAATCGAACGAAAAACAACTGTCATATTCCTGACTTGGTACAGGCATTTACTTATGTAGAAAATGGTGGCTAAAACCTGGTTGTATAGCTAGCTAAACCTTTCACTTGTATGACAGTCGCATAAAATTCCATAATATTGACAACTATGTGCGAACAAAACAAACAGACGCAGTAGGTAAAAATGTCAAAAATGTTAGTACGTTGTATTATAATCTTATTCGCGATCAAAACAAACAACTTGGTCAACATAGAAAAACAAAATGACAAATAGACAAAGCACATAGTAAAAACAAAGACAAGTATACAAAAAATGACCATAACACAATAACAATATGTCTGGATGTATTAGTATTGAGCCATGTCAAAAGAATAAAAATGGACTAAACCGTAAAGGTTATAATAAAAATAATAACAGATGACAGATCACTATGACTAACACTGTGATTTTTATTCAAATAAAATGTATAAAAACTAAAAAGAGTTCAAATCATGATTTATCACTGCTACTAAAATTTAGCTGAGTCTATCGGAATAATTCATCATAGCCAAGGGAAACAAAAAACTAAATATTATAACGAACTGGAAATAGGAAATAGGCACCTTTGAAGAATATACACATATAAACTACTTTTTTTTGAGAAAATAAAATAAAATCCAAAGGAAACGTGTTTTGTTTGGGAAATAATAAAAATACGGCTTTCCTTTATATATAGTCCCATTGGATAGGTAACTTCACACTGATTCCAAAAATATAGATGTATGGTTGTATGTACTTTCAAATGAAATCAGTGGAGTAAATGACTACCTCCGGTTTACAAAAGGTCACTTCCGGCTCATAGTTTCAAGGTCATATGTCTACCAACCTAATGCAAAAGACACAAAAGCTTTACATGGTATAAATATGAATTCATAGCAAAGATCAAAATCTAAAGCGTCAAATTTCATTTGACCTTGACCTTAATTTGAAGATCACAAAGAAAGGACTTCAATTTGAATGACCATCAGTACCATCTATAATTAGTTAATGAATTATATCCTTAAACAACTAAATTCTAACATTAGAGGGGAGGAATCTCCGATTACATACCATTGCATCCTCTTTACCAAAATATATATGTTACAACATTTCGCAACAAACAGTTTAGTAAAAATATTTCGTCTGTATTTAACACGGTTCCTGAGGAGAAGCAATATTAAGCCAAAGTTAAAATTTAGAACATAACATTGGCATTTAACTTTTACCTCATTTTCTTTTTGGTGGACCCTTGACCTCAAATCAAAAGACCGTAGGTCTCTATCACTTATGGTTTACCAGTTACAAATACATATTACATATGTCAAATACAAAAGGGAAAAACACTCATATGGAGTCTCCAAATCGCTTCGGTCAAATTTTGTTCGACATCATGATGATGTAACGAGCATTTTGGAAAATTTGTTTTCAAATTGTTAGTTTCTTTTACGAATGCGAAGGAGTAGAGATAACAGTTAAAACAATGTTTGGGGAGAAAACTCTTACAAGGAAAAGTGTTCGGTTAAACGGTGTCAGTTTCAAAAGAGTATACTTTGTTGATATCATATACCAAATATCTAACCGACATCTTGCAAAACAAAATTTTCTCGCGAGAATTAAAAGTGGAGGAAGAAAAAAAAATAAAAACCAGTTGTTCAGAGAACAATTGAAGGCCTTTCCACATTAAATTTCTAAATAATTGATAAGAAGCTATCTACAGTTTTACTCAAAATTACTATTGGTCTCCAGTCATAGATTTGTTTCATACTGATTCAACATTGTTATCGATTTTATATACTTTTGTTTCAAATAAGGGAGATTCCGGCTAACCGTTTCAATGTCATATATATAACAATCTAATGCAAAAACCCCATAGATTTACATAAATTTTATAAATATTGAATTATTTATCAAAGATCAAAATCTAGAACATCAATTTCATCTTTGCCCTGAACCTTAATTTCAAGGTCTTAAAGTAAGGACCTCAAATAAAAAGACCCTAGGTCTCTCCTTTATACGGTTAATGAGTTATATTACCATACAGCTAATTCTAAATATAAGAGAGAAGAAAACTCCTATTAAATGTCAACGTACCTTTTCAACAAACTAAAAAGTTCGCAAAATATTTTGTCGATCTGTTATACGGTTTCTGAGGAAATCCAAAATAAGCTAAAATCAAAATTTAGAACATGACCTTGAACTTTCACCTTGACCTGATTTTCATTTTGGTGGACCAAGGACCTCAAATCAAAAGATCCTAGGTTACTAGCACTAATGGTTTGTGAGTTACTATTACATTTTACTTATATCAAACACAGAAGGGGAAATAACTCTCATATGGAGTCTCCGGATCGCTTCGTTTAAATTGTTTTCGACAACCTGAGGATATAACAAGCAATGTGGAAAATTGAATTTCTCGGTTTCTTTTGCGGTTGCAAAGGAGTAGAGATAACAAAGAAAACAGTGTTTGGGGAGATAACTCTTCCAAGGAAAGGTGTCCAGTCAAACGGAGTCAGTTTCAAAAGCGTATAAACTGTTCGGTATCGTTTACCAAATATCTAAGCGACATCTTGCGAAACAAAATCCTCTTGCATGAAATAAAAGTGGCGGAAGCAAAATAATCAGAACGAAATCAATAGGTCTTTCCACGACAAAGTGGAAAGACCTAATAATCAGAACACAATCAAAAGGTCTTTCCACGGAAAAATGGAAAGACTTAATGATAACAAGAATAATAATTAGAACCAAATTAATAGGTCTTTTTACGGAAAAGTAGAACGACCTTATAATAAAAAGAAAATCAATAGGTCTTTCCACAGAAAAAAAAATATAAATGATTAAGACTGTAATGTGGATTCGAGTTATCAAAAGTAAATTTCTAATACTGTTTCCAAACCTTTTATACATACAAGAAAATACACTGTGACCGTCTTACTTCTAGGAGAATCTGAATAATTTGTACTCAGGAATGAAACAAAAAGAAATACATTTTATTAATGGACCCTAACAAAATTATCAATTCCCTTAATGTGTTAACTGATATCATAAATTGAGTTATTTTGCTTTTTTTGTCAAAGAGTTTAGGGTAAATTGGCGCCCTGTTTTAGTATTGTGTTTTATTTTTGGCAATATCAACTGGTCAATAAAAAGTGCCAAAACAGGAAAAAATTATAAATTAATGTCGAATTATTTTTGTACCAATACTAATGAAGATCAAGACATTGTTGATTTCCTGTCTAACGATTTACCAACAATAACCGATAATTTCAGTATAAATACCAGATGGTTAAACAAAGTTTGACAAAATATGTAAGAATCTGAAAATATTTAATGCATGTTACGGATTAGAGTGACAGGGGTTCATTATGAAACAATTTAAGTATAACTGAATATAACACTTTATTATGGCTATTTCAATAATTTGATTTTTATAGGTAAAACATTACGAAAGTCGTGTTTGATTTCCCAGAATTGTTGTGTAAACAACAGGATTATGTTTGAGTTTGTGGTAACAACATTTGACTTATTAACCAAGGAAGGGTAAGATTGTGGAATCTCATAGTATACTTGGAAAATAAACCAAATTGAGTACAACTTAAATCAATTAGTACAGTGTTATACATAAAGTGCGATAAAGACAATTTTCAAAGATCTTACTACAGTGTTTATTATATATAAGTTAATAGGTTTAAACGTTTCAGATGAAGATACATCAAGATATGCACTTCCGGAAATTATAAATGTGTTATTTTTTTTATTTAGGCAGTACATCATTGACCATTAGTCCATGTACCATTCTTTTTTATCGCCCTTTAACATTTGAATCATACATGATTCGCACAATTCAAAATTATCCATTAGGCACAATGATTGAGAGAATGAAAGTTTTAACATGACAATGTTAGAAGTTTATCGACAAGTGGATCATATAAGACATCAGCACACTTAGCTGAGTGTTACTTAAGATGAGGAATGTTCTGTATGAATAACTTACCATATCTCCTTATAAATAATCCGTTTGTTGAAGTAAGGTTTTTTCAATAAATAAACTTACAAAATGATAAACAACACTTACTTGTTCTTCTAAGGAAACAAATTTTGTAAATAACACAGAAAATAGTTTATGACTAATGTGCGTACTCTTGAGTAATTCTAAAAAAAACGTCTACAAATTTAAAAAAAAACACATGGCAGGTATCATATTGAATGTTTTCATTGTTAATGAATTTGGTAGGCATTTGACTTAAGTGTATTCCTAACGTACTACCGTTCGAGAATTTGTGTAAAACGTATTACGTATACTGTAAGAAATGAAGAAAAAAAAACAAATAAAAGTGTTAAACTTAATATATATATATATATATGTTGACCTTGAGTAAAAACATATGTAAGAATTCGTCAATGAGACTGCAATCACATACATTAGTCTAAAATTTTTGTCAAAATCCCTTACTTTAACTAGTTGAAAGGAATTAAATGTTAACTAATATAGGATCATTATCAATGGAATATTAATAGTGACACATGTACAGTTAACAACAGAATTTTATAAGATTCATAGTTTTGTGCTCCAAATAATAAAAAAAAAAGAAATTATACAAGTCTTAAAAAATTTGATATAAAATGTAATGTTAACTTTTAATCAAATAATTGAATGATGATGTTTGATTATTTCAGCTCGAGAAAATATTAGTTTTGTTTCTATTTGAACAACTAGTGCCTATGTAAAGACATCAAATTGCGTTTTTGTATGTAAATTTTGGTTAAACGAAACATTGATTTTCAATGAAAGACAATGTTTTGAAAACGACATATTCCTTAATATCCGACAGAGGAAAATCATATAAATATCGAATTTATAAACATGAAGAGCTGCCAGCGTTAGTTTATGTAGCAGAGTGATTTTTATGATCATTTTATATATTGTAAAAATCATCTATTTAATTACTATATTTATGATAAAAGCTTACATATTTCGAATATTGAATCTGAGTTTAAATTATAATTTGTAAACCTACATTTTATCTTTAGTAATATTCACTTTATTTTTCTATGAATATTCATTTGGAGTTTCTTGAATTATTGTATCTGATTGGTTGTTAATATTTCGCGGTCAAGTTTAATTTCCTTTGTTTTGTACCTATTACATTTTCACGTGACGATAGCCATGACAGTCGATTGTATTTATGTCCCGATTATATTGACCAAATAGTTACCTGTATACCTAATTAGTTTGGACACAACATATTTATTGAATACTGACTCCATGTAATTATATAGGACACATGATTGTGTGATGTTTATTTGATGTGCCGTTAACCTTACTAGTTCAACTCACTCCATAAGTGACTTGTTTCATCTACTGGTACAATAAAGCATCAGAACCCTTAGTTCTCGTTAGTTGTTATTCCAACCATAGAAAACAACCTACTACAAATGGCGCCCACGTTTTCTTGGGTTGATGGCACATACCACTTTTTGTGGAGATCCAGATGTGATGTCAGTGACCACCATTAGATGTCTCGAGTCCATGTATACAGTGACCATGTGTGTTTGATTACTTCTGTTATGGTACCATGTGATGAACTTTACCACGTGCTTATGTTTACCAGCATGCCGACCCATGTGATCATCGTCCACGTGCGTTTGTTTACAGTTTACCGGATGACATTATAGTACCGGATGTTACTTATAGTAACTTGACTTTTTGTTTTTCACTTTTGAAAAACTGAACTTGTGTTATTCTACATTGTGAAATATTGTGATTTATTTATACTTTTGTGGAACAGTGCAATTATTAGAATAATTTCTAGTTTAAGGTAGGACTTATTTACTTACATTATATACTGTATACCATTTTGATACATTGAAACTTAGCATACACTTGAAACATTTACACACTTAGAATTTATTTTTGAAATTCTACATCCACTTTTTGGACTTTAATTTTTTTTTTTGGCGTTCTACATTTTGACCTTTTCATACTTAAACATTTATACACATTAAATTTATTTTTCGGTATACAGTTGTAGTGTATTGTACTTACATTGAACTATGACCCACATGGTATAGGTCAATGCTCAGTTGAACTTAGCAATTATAACACACATAATGTTTTATGTGTAGTATTGCTAGTTTATATTAGATACATAGTCTATAATTATATCGTTTTATAAATGTACTTTGTAAAGTGACTTGGTACTTAAATTGATATGAATTAAAATTTATTTGTCATATATTCTATACATATAAGACATTCACTGGGTTAGCTAGTACCTAGATTTTCAGATTGTAGATAGACATTGTTGATTAATTTTTTTTTAATATTGATTAAAAATTTCCATTTGATCATTTAGTGTGGTGGTGTTGACACTTATTAGATTTGTTTGCATTATTATTGAACTTGAATTAGGGTGAATGATTTGAATGTTTATAGGTACACAAGTCTACACCGTTAGCCATGTATAACCAACCGTATGAGCCATGTTACAACGCCATGTATAACCAACACTACGACACAAACGACACCTTTGATCCACAGTACTATCCACCACGCAGAAAACGTCGTCGTCACCGAAGACGCAACAGACAACGTCCATACTGGGACCAGATAGAAGCTGAATACCAACCTGCTCCTACTCCGACTCATGTATCTCAACCATCCAGAGAACCTGTTATATGCTATAAATGTGGACAACCAGGCCACTATGCCTTTGCCTGCAGAGTTAGACTGGATCACACTAGAAAAGCTTGCAATTTTCAACAGATGAACACTGAAGCTAACACATACCAACAACGACAGTCATCAGGTGATACAGAAGGATTACTTGGAAGCCCCAACGAAGTCACGGTAGTCATCAATGGGTTTCAAGCATCAGCACTACTAGATACTGGTTCTACAGTTTGCACAGTAAGTCAGTCATTCCATCGACAGTACCTTGCTGACAGTCCTATCCAGACACTCAACCAGATACTTAACATCGAGTGTGCAGATGCCCAGAACATGCCATACCTTGGTTACATCTCAGCAGATCTACAGTTACCAGGCATATCTACACCAGCAAATCCTCAGCAATGCTTACTGTTAGTCGTTCCAGACAGTAACTACAACCAGGTAGTACCACTTCTTCTGGGAACCAATGTTTTGACAGCAGCCATGACTGATGTGAAGCAACGATATGGGTCACGCTTTTTACAAACAGCAGATCTACATACACCATGGTATATTACATTTAGATGTTTGTTTCTTAGAGATAAAGAACTGCAGAAAAGATGCAACAGACTTGCCATCGTCAAGAGTGCTGAAGGAAAGACAATCCGCATACCACCTAACAAAGATGTCGTTCTACAGGGATACATGGACCATGAACTACCATACCATCCAGTTTGTGGACTCCTACAGTCAACTGATAGAGCAGCAATACCATCAGACTTAGATATAGCTCCATCATTAGTATCGTATCAGTATAGAAACAACAGCATCATACCAGTACACATCAGCAATGTAACTACCAGAACAGTGACAGTTTCGCCAAACGCCATCCTTTGCGAACTTCAGCCTGTTTCAGTCACCGACATTGATGTATCAGACAATTTTGAACAAGATGCATGGAATGAGTCTACATTCCCAGACAAACTTACTGATGAACAACTACGTAAAGCCAGAGAACTACTTCATCAATTCAGAGATGTATTCAGCACTTCAGATACTGATATAGGCCACATCACCGCCGTTCAGCATAGAATAGAACTGATAGATGAAACACCATTCAAACAACGACACCGGCGTATTCCACCTGCTTTATTCGACGAAGTTAGAACTCACCTTCAACAACTTCTTACTGCTGGGATCATTCGTCGTTCACATTCGCCTTTGTCATCGAATGTTGTATTGGTCAGGAAGAAAGATAACAAGCTCAGAATGTGTGTTGATTACAGACAATTAAACCAGCTAACTATAAAAGACTCATATGCTCTTCCTAGAAGCGAAGAAATCCTTGACGCCTTGGGAGGAAACAACTACTATACAGTCATGGACATGAAGAGTGGTTATCACCAAGTAGAGGTTGAAGAGACACACAAAGCTAAAACAGCGTTTACAGTCGGCACACTTGGTTTCTACGAGTTCAACAGACTTCCGTTTGGCCTCGTAAACAGTCCAGCAACCTACCAACGCCTCATGGAACAGATACTTGGAGATCTTCACCTAGATATATGCTTTATATACCTTGACGATTTGATCATCTTTTCAGAGACGTATGAAGAACATCTTGAAAGACTACAGATGGTACTACAACGACTAAGAGAACACAACTTGAAACTTTCGCCCAAGAAATGTGCATTCTTCAAAGACAAAGTTAAGTACATCGGCCACATAGTCTCTAAGGATGGTATTTCACCCGATCCAGATAAACTAGAGAAAGTCATCAACTGGCCTCGACCCACAACGCCAGAAGAAGTACGTCGCTTTCTTGGTTTCGTCGGTTATTACCGCAAGTTTGTCAAAGACTTCTCCAAGATAGCAAGACCACTCACAGACTTGATGCCTGCACCAAAGAAGTCCAGCAAACGAAAACTTAAGAAACCAACAGTAACATCGTGGGTTTGGGACAAGCCACAAGAAGATGCCTTCCAGAAACTCAAAAGTCAACTTGCGATGCCACCTGTTCTTGGTTATCCGCGCTATAAGGAACCTTTTGAACTACATACAGACGCATCTATGCTTGGTCTTGGAGTAATACTGTACCAACAACAAGAAGGAAAGAAAAGAGCCATTGCCTATGCCAGTTGAGGACTTAGCAAGACTGAGAAGAACTATCCAGTCCATAAATTAGAATTCCTTGCTCTTAAATGGTCAGTTACAGAGAAGTTCCATGATTACCTTTATGGTAACACATTTACCGTGGTTACAGACAACAACCCACTTACCTATGTCTTAACAACAGCGAAGCTTGACGCCACTGGACATCGTTGGATAGCAAGTTTGTCATCATACATCTTTAACATCGTCTATCGACCAGGTGGTAACAACGCTGATGCAGATGCACTTTCCAGACTTCCAGAACTACTTGGTCGTACCAACACCTCCAACATTAGTACAGATTCTGTAAAAGCCATTTGTCAGTTACAACATGCACAATCATATGTTCAGACGTTATCGATGACAACACCTAAAGCCACAGATGATCCATACTTACCATCACAACATCTAGTCAACATCAAGATGGAACAAAAGCAAGATCCTTACCTTAAAGATTGGATATACTGGGTTGATGAACATCGAAAGCCACGAAAAGAACAGCTAGAACGTTCACCATGGAACACTTGGTTCTTGAACAACTACGACAAGTTGAAAATGATCGATGGCGTACTCTACCGTATTATCCACGACAATGGGGAACAACATAAACAACTTGTGTTTCCTGAAGTCTGCATTGCCAAAGTATTAACAGCATTACATGATGAGATGGGACATCAAGGCAGAGATAAAACAGTTTCATTAGTTAGAGACCGTTTTGTTTGGTTTGGAATGAATCGAGATGTTGACAACTGGATATCGAATTGCGACAGATGTATTCGACGAAAGCAACCTGCCAGTCACAGAGCACCACTCATTAACATCGAGACGACACAACCACTGGAGTTAGGATGTATGGACTATCTCTCACTTGAAAGATCTACAGGTGGATTTGAGAACATACTAGTAATAACAGACCACTTCACACGATACGCCTTGGCAATACCAACAAGAAACCAGACAGCAAAAACAACTGCAGACGCATTCTTCAACAACTTTGTCGTCCATTATGGTTTGCCAGAAAGAATTCATTCCGATCAAGGTGCCAACTTTGGATCCAAAATCATCAAGGAATTATGTAACATCACTGGTATGACGAAATCAAGAACAACACCGTATCATCCAATGGGTAATGGCATCACTGAACGTTTCAACAGAACATTACTTGGTATGCTTGGTACTTTAGAAAACGTTCAGAAGAAAGATTGGAAGTCGCATGTTGCTGGTCTTGTCCATGCGTACAATTGTACACGTCAAACGTCAACTGGATTCTCTTCATACTATCTGATGTTCGGAAGAAAACCAAAGATACCTATAGACATCGCTTTTGGTATTGGAGATGAAGCTGAACCTGTTACAACAACAAAGTATGCAGAGGAAATGCAAGAAAGACTACGTAAAGCATATGACACAGCAACAAGAAACATCTTTGCTGCCCAGAAACGACAGAAGAAACATTACGATCAGAAAGTCAAAGGAGCTGTGCTGAAACCGGGAGATAGAGTCTTGGTTAAGACACTAGCTTTTGATGGAAAGCACAAGTTAGCTGATTGATGGGAAGATGACCCGTACCGGATAATTAGTCAACCTAATTGTGGAATTCCAGTGTACGTGGTTCAGAAAGAGAACAAAGAAGGAAGAAAGAGAACACTACACAGGAATCGTTTCTTGCCTATTGGAGATCTGCCAACTGTTATTGATACAGATAAAGAAAAGAAACGTCCTGCGCCCAGGCAAAGAAGAAAGAAGCAGCCTGAGGAACCGACGAAATATGAAGGGAATAGTGAGAACAGGACCACTGATGAGGAGTCAGATGAGGAGTCGGAGCAGGAGTATGTATATTGGATACTTGATCAGAGTACACAGGACAACACTAACAGTGATGTACCAGTTGTGGACCGACAAGAAAAAGAAATTCTTGGTTTCACTGGTGACGACCATGATGGAGCTGAGAGTAGTGATAAGCAGGGAACTGGTTTAGGAGGGGACGCTCTTCCTGTGGACATCAATAGAGCTGCAGAACCAGCCCCTGTGAGTGATGAGGATACTGAAGAAGCGACTGCTCAGACTACTGAAGTACACACTTCTATTGATCAAGATGAGAGTGCGCCAACAGACCTATCACTAGAAGAGGCAGATGAACCCACCATAGCTCCAGAACAACCACGTAGAAGAAGAATATTACCAACACCACCACGAGATCCACCAGTGTCAACAAGACCACAGAGGAACAGAAAACCACCGAAGTACCTCGAGGACTATGTTGTATCGAAGCAAGCTACGATCCAACAGCCAGACTGGTTACTAAAGATTCACTGGTTGGAGTCTGAAGCTAAGAAAGGAAGATTTAGAGGTTTGGAGATGGAGTTGTCCAGAACCATCCTTGACATTATGCGAAGCAACACCTAGTGGTTAATGGCTTGCCGAGGACGTCAACTTTCATTGAAGGGGGAAACAGACTGGAATGACGTGGAAGTCATTTTCCTACAGAGGGGAGAATGTAGCAGAGTGATTTTTATGATCATTTTATATATTGTAAAAATCATCTATTTAATTACTATATTTATGATAAAAGCTTACATATTTCGAATATTGAATCTGAGTTTAAATTATAATTTGTAAACCTACATTTTATCTTTAGTAATATTCACTTTATTTTTCTATGAATATTCATTTGGAGTTTCTTGAATCATTGTATCTGATTGGTTGTTAATATTTCGCGGTCAAGTTTAATTTCCTTTGTTTTGTACCTATTACATTTTCACGTGACGATAGCCATGACAGTCGATTGTATTTATGTCCCGATTATATTGACCACATAGTTACCTGTATACCTAATTAGTTTGGACACAACATATTTATTGAATACTGACTCCATGTAATGTGTAATTATATAGGACACATGATTGTGTGATGTTTATTTGATGTGCCGTTAACCTTACTAGTTCAACTCACTCCATAAGTGACTTGTTTTATCTACTGGTACAATAAAGCATCAGAACCCTTAGTTCTCGTTAGTTGTTATTTCAACCATAGAAAACAACCTACTACATTTATAATGAACAAAACATTCATTGACCGTCACAAAGAATGATTGAATACACATCATAAATAAATGGCAAGTGCTGTTATAAACAAAAAAGCAATAACACATTATTTTCTTTTTGAAATCCAGACCCGTTTGAAAGATTGTATCATTCTTGTGTAATGGTATTGTAATTCATTGAATTATATCTAGTATGTTTATGTAATGGTATATATTGAGTGGATACGATTGAATTAATTATTATTTTTGTAGAAATATTGAACAATTGTCTGTACTGTTAAATATGTAAAGCAACGTCAACATGTATGTTATTCTTTAATATCTGATTCTTTTTTATAGGGTTGCCAGACACGGGAATATTGATGAACCTTCTTTTCTGTTAATGTAGTCCTCGGTCTGGAAACCCGCTGGAGATTCATAGTTATTAGGAGTTCGTGAATTCGTCCATCCGTTTCTCTATCTGTTTAATCTACGACCGCGTGTCGTTTCGTAGCGCTTTAGACAAATTTGAGTAAAATGAATTTAAACTTTTTACGAAATATCGTATATTGCATATACATGTATGTGATATGTGTTTTCAAAACACATATCCTTAGAAACAAAATCTAGGAACATAACTAAAATTTTAGAATCAGCATTGGGATGTTAATACAGTATCATGTTAAACATTCCGAGTTTTAGTAAAACTAAAGAAGTTATATAATAGGTGTAACTCCATCGTGCACTACATATTTCATTAGAACTATTGAAAGTAAACAAAAATTAACGAACTATATTCTAACGTTTTGCACTGGTTGTTTGTTTTACGAATTTAAATATATGGAAGTAAACAATCTTGGTCAACGAATTTTTAAATATACAAACGCGTTCTTCTGATCTTCAAACATGGAATTATATTTGAATTAATAAACTAGTATTTGGTTTTTAAAACATTTGCTTCATGTATCCCTATCTGTGTCCTGTATCTGCTTTTTTTCCAAGAAAGTTAAACTTGGTAGTTGAAAAGATTGTCGCCATGTGAATGGTTACAAAGAGAATTACCACATTCCAGATTTTATCTTGAAGTCCTTAAGAAATGTTTACGTTTGCATGTGTAATTCAAATACCATTTTGATCAATGATATTTATAATAAGGCATTTATCGATCTGAAAACACTCAAAACCTTTAAATTATATAACAATGCGGTACGCAGATATGTCTTTCTGGTTTTGTTATGAACGTCAAATAAGTCATACTTCCGATCTTAGTCTCATACATGAGGATGTTTTTGTAAAGTTAATACGTTTATGCCAAAACCGTGTTTAATCTCAAAATTCACAAAGAACATTTTTACAAGTATTCAATAAATCTTTCGTAAGTTCACTGTGTATCATCGCCACCGGAAATTGGGTACTAACGAAGCGGAGAGAAATGGAAAAAAAAGTAAACAAGGTAAGAATTCATTCAATTTAAAGCATTTCTACTGATTTGACGAGGGTACCGCTTAAGAAATGATTTTCTGATATATAATTCTTTAAATTATTAGGCCGATAAGTACAAAATTAAGACAATATTTTGTGTTATACTCAAGAAATTGCCATTTAGTATCTGGAAATTTTGAGGTCGATCGTCCTCTGTTGCCCCATTGGCAAGATATTCAACTGCTTTTCATCATTTTTCCAGACACGTTTTTAGATTATGATAGTGTGACATCATATTGACTGAAATCTGTTGTCATAAAGATGTTTTTAAAGAATATGGACCAAAACATTGTGTGTTTATTGTACGGCGAATTGCAGGACGTTGTACGGCGAATTGCAAAATAACAACTTTTGTCTGTACGGCGTCTTGCAATATATTGTAATTTAAAGATGAAATTAATCACTGTATTTTGGCTGTATCAAAGCTTTACCGGCTTACAAATATACAAAATAAACTACTTATCAAATATTATAAAATATATACCGTTCATTTCGTTCAGAAGTCGTCGTTGCGTACCTCTATTTGACTTTGTGTTTTTAAAGATAAAAAGGTTTTTTTCAACAATATTATCCTAAATACATTCATATATCGTTATAATACTAACGACTGTTGTCTTATTTGTTGTCAGGGTGAAATCTTGTAAGTTCAATAAAAAAAACCGACCATTCATCTTTTGTTGGTGCTGGTTTTTTTTTAAATATAAACAGTGGAGATGTTGTATGATTGCAAATAAAATAACTATCCACCAGGGTCAAATAAAGTGTATGTAAGCAATTATATGCTATCGTTTGGCCTTCAACAACGAAAAATCGTACCTTACAGTCGGCTATAAAAAGCCCCGACATGAACATTGTAGAAGGATTCAACAAGAAAACAAACGGCCTAACTCATAACAAAACAATTTACGAAAAATAACAAATATGATAGAGATGAACCAACGACAACCACCAAACTACAGGCTCGTGGTTTCGGACAGACACATAAAGAATGTGCTGGGTTAAATAAATATAGGAAGATGTGGTATGAGTGCCAATGAGGCAACTCTCCATCCAAGTCACAATTTATAAAAGTAAACCATTATAGGTCAAGGTACGGTTATCAATTTTGTTTATTGTTTATTTTTTAAATTTCTGAAATGAATAATTTGTTAAAAGAAGAGTAAAGAAAATACTTTGTTTTCATTGAAAATTATAGGAAAAATAAATCATGAATTGTGTTTCGAATTAATTTTCTTGTTTCTTATTGAAAATAAGATTGTATTTTTTTTTTAGTTTAAGTAAATTCAATCAATCTTTTTATTTACAGGGAAAAAATAATAAAAGACTGTTGCTAAGGCTTTTTGGCCTAAATTAAATGAGTAGATGGAGGGGTAGTGAAAAGGAGTGTATTCGTCCGAATTTTCATTGTTACAGTAGTACTTTTTCATGACTACTATGTATAATATTTCTCAGTAAATTTTAATGTGATATTGTGCCAATTAAAATTATATAATTAATACAAGTAAGACTTGCATTTGCCTTAAAAGATATAGCAGTACGTGATTATTTGTTTTCAAACACACCTTCTCTGTTTTGAAACTTATAAAGGTATGGATCTCGGCCTATCTGTTTGGGTGAATATAAATGAGAATTCATAGAGTTTCAAAATCAACAGTAAGACCTATTTTTGTGTGTGTGTAAATAATCTAATCTTTAGATAGATGCTTAAATTAAAATCATTTTTCTTAATAAGAAGAAAAAAGTGCAACTTAAGCACGCCTGAATGTAAAAAGGTGTACCCGACTTATTCGTTCACGATAAGAATTTACCGATTTCGGTATTTTAACAAAACTGTTTACGAGGGCAAATAAATAAATGAACGCTATCAAATCAACATTTAAAAGGTAAAATCACAAAAATACTGAACTCCGAGGAAAATTCAAAAAGGAAAGTCCCCAATCAAATGGCAAAATCAAAAGTTCAAACACATCAAACGAATGTCATATTCCTGACTTGGTACAGGCATTTTCTAATGTAGAAAATGGTGGATTGAACCTGGTTTTAAAGCTAGCTAAACCTCTCACTTGTATGACAGTCGCATCTAAATTTACGTGGATTAGTACAAAGAGTATGCACCATCAGGATTCAAAAATATTTCAACCTGTCCTTATTAGATGTTATTTCATTATAATTCTTTAAACTTGCAAGTCGAAGATGCTAGCTTTTGTGAATTATATTAATAAGTATATAATATTAAGATGACAGCCAAAAAAAAACTTTATACAAGGTCATCTTTATTCTCAAGTAGAAAGTTTATATACATAGCTTATGCCGTAGCCACAGCCGGATTTGTATCCCTTGTATCGGATTCTTCTTTCATTCTTTTCAAAAATGATTAATCTAAGGTTAATATTTTTTTTTTAATTTAAACAGTGTTAGCCACCGAGCTTGTTCATTTCTTACTATATAGAGATGAAGTTTTTTTTAGAAAATTAATGTTCTTTATTCTAATATATTGGCTGTATCTGCCTTTTACAAATAAGACAATAACATTAATTGAAAAAGGAGACGTGGAATGGTTTTCACTGAGAGGACTTTCAAACAAAGTCCAAATGAAATAGATTTGACCAACTATTGGTTACTATACACTTCACAATGTACAAAACCCATACCGTATCAAAATTGCCTGATTTATGACAAAATCATAAACAAGTATGTCAGGCAGCAACTTACGACAGCCGCTATATTATATGTTCCTGACCAGGGACAGACACATATATATTGAGGTGGGCTTAAACATGTTTGTGAGCACTCAAACCTCCCTTAACATGGTGCCGTGTGTTGCAATACAACAGTTTTTTTTGCAGAGAATGATAATTCATTTATATTTAATTTTATTTGAAAGTTGAAAGAAAATTCATTCACTTAATGGTTCTAAATATTCAATGCGGAAAAATTCTCCTGCCATTGCCTCCTTCCTTCCTTCCCTCCATCCACAACCCATCCCCGAAATGTTCATCACTTATATGCAAATGCTGACTAATGTGGTATGGTTAAAACATTTGGTTGAGGCAATCTAAAGTTTGAGAACAGAAACGACAGCTTTAGCTTTTTTTCATTTATAAAAGGGCATAACTCAAGAACGGTAACAGTGACGCTACCCAATTTATAACTTTATCTGTGTTTTGTGGTGATAAGCATTTCGTGTAAGTTTTAAAACATTTGGTTAAGGCATACTAAAGTTAGAGAACGGAAACCAATTATTGGGACTTTCTGGAAGGACGGGAGAGACGGGTCGGACGGACATGGGTAACATTTAACGCTACGTCAAGGCAGAACAACAGGTCAGTAAAACAGTGACATGCCTTTCCGAAAGTTACAACATTTGCCAGCTTTTGTATATGCCGTATTCATATTGTATACATCAAGTATGTAAAAGATGTAATAGGACTGTGTTCAAGCCTTATATTGTGTATACATCTTAAATGGTGTCAAGCGAATTGTATTTTTAACAAATGCATAATTAGATATTTGAACCTAATACTTTATTTTCTTTAAAAAGACGGCAAATACATATTTTGAAATTAGCAAGTTGCCATACAGTTGAAAACAAGTTGCCATACAATAAATTTGTCAACATGAGCAAGTTGCCGTACCCTAGACTTTATTTTTTATGGTCTATATTCTTTAAAAACGTTCATTTTGACACCAAATATCAGTAAATATGATGCCACACTATAATAATCTAAAAACGTGTCTGGAAAAATAATGAAAAACAGTTGAATATCTTGCCAATGGGGCGACAGAGGACGATCGACCTCGAAATTTCCAGGTACTAAGTGGCAAGTTCTTGAGTATAACACAAAATCTTGTCTTAATTTTGTACCTATCGGCCTAATAATTTAAAGAATTATATATCAGAAAATCATTTCTTAAGGGGTAACCACGTCAAATCAGTAGAAATGCTTTAAATTGATTGAATACTTACCCTGTTTACTTTTTTTTCCATTTCTCTCCGCTTCGTTAGTACCCAATTTCCGGTGGCGATGATACACGGTGAGTTGGGTTTTGTATGCGATGTTTTCCTTGTATCGTGATTTTAAGGAAGTCATTTAGGCCTGCACATATGGAGTTTGTATCTATTCATTGTTATATAAGTGCATTGATGAATACTTTATTTTATGGTTTTAATATACGGTAGGATTTCTTCTTAGAATCAAAATATGATGAATATGAAATTTTTTAGACGTCAAAAACTGACGTCAACTCAACGCCTTGACATACGTCCGTTCAACGTCTGTAAAACGTAGTTACAACATCAGTACAACGTTGGTACAACATCAGATCAACCAACAGGATGAACCCGAATAAGGATGTTCCACGTCTGTACAACATCTATTCAACGTCATAACAACCACCATTAAATCTCTTTTAATATCCTCAGATGTCTGTACAACGTCATAACAACCACCATTAAACCTCTTTAAATATCCTCAGATGTCTGTACAACATCTATTCAACGTCATAACAACCACCATTAAATCTCTTTTAATATCCTCAGATGTCTGTACAACGTCATAACAACCACCATTAAACCTCTTTATATATCCTCAGATGTCTCCCCAGCTAACTAAAAACCAAAGTAAATCCTTATTAACGTTCTTAAATTGGACAACTTAAGGTCAAAGAAACAATAATTCATACAAGTTAACGTCCTGAATAAGTGCTAAAACATCTTTAAAACCTTAGAAAATCATTCCTTCCAACAAATGTTGGTAACCTTATTATTCAGTGCTTGTGGACATCAATCTGCTGTTGACAAGAGGTTCCAAAAACGGTCACAATGTCCGGGCTTGACCAGTAATTATATTTTTTGACTTGATATGCAGAGCCTGAAACGGATATATAAGGTTTTGCAAAATTTAACATAATTCCAAAAAAAATTAAATTTATGCGATCTTTTTAAAAAATGCTATCATTATTATCTTTATCTAACGTTCATCTCAAGTATGTTTCTGACGAAATTACGTGGAGAGAGCTACTTAAACTATAACATATAAATTGAGGTAAATTTTATGGCCTTCCAAATACCGTTTCGATCCCTAACATCACTGAAGAGACATTAATTGTCGAAATCCGGATATGGTGTACAAATTTTTGCACCTCATGTTTGTGGTATACCATCTTTTCCACAAGTTTATTGTTTTCTGTTTGGTATTAAATTAATATTAAGATCCATTTTGTTAGATCTGGTGATCAATTTATTTGGCAATCGCCAATGGCAGTCAGCAGGGTTTAAGAACATCATTTGTTCGACCTGTTAGTCAAATGCGTTTTGTTAAAATAGACTTTTTCACTTTTTTTGGTCTTTTGGAAATTGTTGTTTGTGCTGTATTTAGACCCCTCTACCAAGAAATTTGTTTTACATGCAAACGTATAAAAATTGCGGTTTTTATCCGACGCAATCATAGGTTTGAACGTTGTTTTCAATTTAGACTTTTATATATTTTTTCGTTTGGGCTTGTATTATATTTTCCTTCGGGTTTATATGATCCGTTCATCCTATTTCGACTCTTTAAAATTCAAGAGTCTTTCCTAAATTGAGGTAAATTATATGGCCTTCCAAATACCGTTTCGATCCCTAACATCACTGAAGAGACATTAATTGTCGAAATCCGGATATGGTGTACAAATTTTTGCACCTCATGTTTGTGGTATACCATCTTTTCCACAAGTTTATTGTCTTCTGTTTGGTATTAAATTAATATTAAGATCCATTTTGTTAGATCAGGTGATCAATTTATTTGGCAATCGCCAATGGCAGTCAGCAGGGTTTAAGAACATCAGTTGTTCGACCTGTTAGTCAAATGCGTTTTGTTAAAACAGAAATTTTCACTTTTTTTGGTCTTTTGGAAATTGTTGTTTGTGCTGTATCTAGACCCCTCTACCAAGAAATTTGTTTTACATGCACACGTATAAAAATTGCGGTTTTTATCCAACGCAATCATAGGTTTGAACGTTGTTTTCAATTTAGACTTTTATATATTTTTTTGTTAGGGCTTGTATTATATTTTCCTTCGGGTTTATATGATCCGTTCATCCTATTTCGACTCTTTAAAATTCAAGAGTCTTTCCTAAATTGAGGTAAATTATATGGCCTTCCAAATACCGTTTCGATCCCTAACATCACTGAAGAGACATTAATTGTCGAAATCCGGATATGGTGTACAAATTTTTGCACCTCATGTTTGTGGTATACCATCTTTTCCACAAGTTTATTGTCTTCTGTTTGGTATTAAATTAATATTAAGATCCATTTTGTTAGATCAGGTGATCAATTTATTTGGCAATCGCCAATGGCAGTCAGCAGGATTTAAGAACATCAGTTGTTCGACCTGTTAGTCAAATGCGTTTTGTTAAAACAGAATTTTTCACTTTTTTTGGTCTTTTGGAAATTGTTGTTTGTGCTGTATCTAGACCCCTCTACCAAGAAATTTGTTTTACATGCACACGTATAAAAATTGCGGTTTTTATCCAACGCAATCATAGGTTTGAACGTTGTTTTCAATTTAGACTTTTATATATTTTTTCGTTTGGGCTTGTATTATATTTTCTTTCGGGTTTATATGATCCGTTCATCCTATTTCGACTCTTTAAAATTCAAGAGTCTTTCCTAAATTGAGGTAAATTATATGGCCTTCCAAATACCGTTTCGATCCCTAACATCACTGAAGAGACATTAATTGTCGAAATCCGGATATGGTGTACAAATTTTTGCACCTCATGTTTGTGGTATACCATCTTTTCCACAAGTTTATTGTTTTCTGTTTGGTATTAAATTAATATTAAGATCCATTTTGTTAGATCTGGTGATCAATTTATTTGGCAATCGCCAATGGCAGTCAGCAGGGTTTAAGAACATCAGTTGTTCGACCTGTTACTCAAATGCGTTTTGTTAAAATAGACTTTTTCACTTTTTTTGGTCTTTTGGAAATTGTTGTTTGTGCTGTATTTAGACCCCTCTACCAAGAAATTTGTTTTACATGCACACGTATAAAAATTGCGGTTTTTATCCAACGGAATTATAGGTATGAACGTTGTTTTCAATTAGACTTTATATATTTTTTCGTTTGGGCTTGTATTATATTTTCCTTCGGGTTTATATGATCCGTTAATCCTATTTCGACTCTTTGAAATTCAAGAGTTTTCCTAAATTGAGGTAAATTATATGGCCTTCCAAATACCGTTTCGATCCCTAACATCACTGAAGAGACATTAATTGTCGAAATCCGGATATGGTGTACAAATTTTTGCACCTCATGTTTGTGGTATACCATCTTTTCCACAAGTTTATTGTTTTCTGTTTGGTATTAAATTAATATTAAGATCCATTTTGTTAGATCTGGTGATCAATTTATTTGGCAATCGCCAATGGCAGTCAGCAGGGTTTAATAACATCAGTTGTTCGACCTGTTAGTCAAATGCGTTTTGTTAAAATAGACTTTTTCACTTTTTTTGGTCTTTTGGAAATTGTTGTTTGCGCTGTATTTAGACCCCTCTACCAAGAAATTTGTTTTACATGCACACGTATAAAAATTGAGGTTTTTATCCAACGCAATCATAGGTTTGAACGTTGTTTTCAATTTAGACTTTTATATATTTTTTCGTTTGGGCTTGTATTATATTTTCCTTCGGGTTTATATGATCCGTTCATCCTATTTCGACTCTTTAAAATTCAAGAGTCTTTCCTAAATTGAGGTAAATTATATGGCCTTCCAAATACCGTTTCGATCCCTAACATCACTGAAGAGACATTAATTGTCGAAATCCGGATATGGTGTACAAATTTTTGCACCTCATGTTTGTGGTATACCATCTTTTCCACAAGTTTATTGTCTTCTGTTTGGTATTAAATTAATATTAAGATCCATTTTGTTAGATCAGGTGATCAATTTATTTGGCAATCGCCAATGGCAGTCAGCAGGGTTTAAGAACATCAGTTGTTCGACCTGTTAGTCAAATGCGTTTTGTTAAAACAGAATTTTTCACTTTTTTTTGGTCTTTTGGAAATTGTTGTTTGTGCTGTATCTAGACCCCTCTACCAAGAAATTTGTTTTACATGCACACGTATAAAAATTGCGGTTTTTATCCGACGCAATCATAGGTTTGAACGTTGTTTTCAATTTAGACTTTAATATATTTTTTCGTTTGGGCTTGTATTATATTTTCTTTCGGGTTTATATGATCCGTTCATCCTATTTCGACTCTTTAAAATTCAAGAGTCTTTCCTAAATTGAGGTAAATTATATGGCCTTCCAAATACCGTTTCGATCCCTAACATCACTGAAGAGACATTAATTGTCGAAATCCGGATATGGTGTACAAATTTTTGCATCTCATGTTTGTGGTATACCATCTTTTCCACAAGTTTATTGTTTTCTGTTTGGTATTAAATTAATATTAAGATCCATTTTGTTAGATCTGGTGATCAATTTATTTGGCAATCGCCAATGGCAGTCAGCAGGGTTTAAGAACATCAGTTGTTCGACCTGTTAGTCAAATGCGTTTTGTTAAACTAGACTTTTTCACTTTTTTTGGTCTTTTGGAAATTGTTGTTTGTGCTGTATTTAGACCCCTCTACCAAGAAATTTGTTTTACATGCACACGTATAAAAATTGCGGTTTTTATCCAACGCAATCATAGGTTTGAACGTTGTTTTCAATTTAGACTTTTATATATTTTTTCGTTTGGGCTTGTATTATATTTTCCTTCGGGTTTATATGATCCGTTCATCCTATTTCGACTCTTTAAAATTCAAGAGTCTTTCCTAAATTGAGGTAAATTATATGGCCTTCCAAATACCGTTTCGATCCCTAACATCACTGAAGAGACATTAATTGTCGAAATCCGGATATGGTGTACAAATTTTTGCACCTCATGTGTGTGGTATACCATCTTTTCCACAAGTTTATTGTCTTCTGTTTGGTATTAAATTAATATTAAGATCCATTTTGTTAGATCAGGTGATCAATTTATTTGGCAATCGCCAATGGCAGTCAGCAGGGTTTAAGAACATCAGTTGTTCGACCTGTTAGTCAAATGCGTTTTGTTAAAACAGAATTTTTCACTTTTTTTGGTCTTTTGGAAATTGTTGTTTGTGCTGTATCTAGACCCCTCTACCAAGAAATTTGTTTTACATGCACCCGTATAAAAATTGCGGTTTTTATCCAACGCAATCATAGGTTTGAACGTTGTTTTCAATTTAGACTTTTATATATTTTTTCGTTTGGGCTTGTATTATATTTTCCTTCGGGTTTATATGATCCGTTCATCCTATTTCGACTCTTTAAAATTCAAGAGTCTTTCCTAAATTGAGGTAAATTATATGGCCTTCCAAATACCGTTTCGATCCCTAACATCACTGAAGAGACATTAATTGTCGAAATCCGGATATGGTGTACAAATTTTTGCAACTCATGTTTGTGGTATACCATCTTTTCCACAAGTTTATTGTCTTCTGTTTGGTATTAAATTAATATTAAGATCCATTTTGTTAGATCAGGTGATCAATTTATTTGGCAATCGCCAATGGCAGTCAGCAGGGTTTAAGAACATCAGTTGTTCGACCTGTTAGTCAAATGCGTTTTGTTAAAACAGAATTTTTCACTTTTTTTTGGTCTTTTGGAAATTGTTGTTTGTGCTGTATCTAGACCCCTCTACCAAGAAATTTGTTTTACATGCACACGTGTAAAAATTGCGGTTTTTATCCGACGCAATCATAGGTTTGAACGTTGTTTTCAATTTAGACTTTTATATATTTTTTCGTTTGGGCTTGTATTATATTTTCTTTCGGGTTTATATGATCCGTTCATCCTATTTCGACTCTTTAAAATTCAAGAGTCTTTCCTAAATTGAGGTAAATTATATGGCCTTCCAAATACCGTTTCGATCCCTAACATCACTGAAGAGACATTAATTGTCGAAATCCGGATATGGTGTACAAATTTTTGCATCTCATGTTTGTGGTATACCATCTTTTCCACAAGTTTATTGTTTTCTGTTTGGTATTAAATTAATATTAAGATCCATTTTGTTAGATCTGGTGATCAATTTATTTGGCAATCGCCAATGGCAGTCAGCAGGGTTTAAGAACATCAGTTGTTCGACCTGTTAGTCAAATGCGTTTTGTTAAACTAGACTTTTTCACTTTTTTTGGTCTTTTGGAAATTGTTGTTTGTGCTGTATTTAGACCCCTCTACCAAGAAATTTGTTTTACATGCACACGTATAAAAATTGCGGTTTTTATCCAACGCAATCATAGGTTTGAACGTTGTTTTCAATTTAGACTTTTATATATTTTTTCGTTTGGGCTTGTATTATATTTTCCTTCGGGTTTATATGATCCGTTCATCCTATTTCGACTCTTTAAAATTCAAGAGTCTTTCCTAAATTGAGGTAAATTATATGGCCTTCCAAATACCGTTTCGATCCCTAACATCACTGAAGAGACATTAATTGTCGAAATCCGGATATGGTGTACAAATTTTTGCACCTCATGTTTGTGGTATACCATCTTTTCCACAAGTTTATTGTCTTCTGTTTGGTATTAAATTAATATTAAGATCCATTTTGTTAGATCAGGTGATCAATTTATTTGGCAATCGCCAATGGCAGTCAGCAGGGTTTAAGAACATCAGTTGTTCGACCTGTTAGTCAAATGCGTTTTGTTAAAACAGAATTTTTCACTTTTTTTGGTCTTTTGGAAATTGTTGTTTGTGCTGTATCTAGGCCCCTCTACCAAGAAATTTGTTTTACATGCACCCGTATAAAAATTGCGGTTTTTATCCAACGCAATCATAGGTTTGAACGTTGTTTTCAATTTAGACTTTTATATATTTTTTCGTTTGGGCTTGTATTATATTTTCCTTCGGGTTTATATGATCCGTTCATCCTATTTCGACTCTTTAAAATTCAAGAGTCTTTCCTAAATTGAGGTAAATTTTATGGCCTTCCAAATACCGTTTCGATCCCTAACATCACTGAAGAGACATTAATTGTCGAAATCCGGATATGGTGTACAAATTTTTGCACCTCATGTTTGTGGTATACCATCTTTTCCACAAGTTTATTGTCTTCTGTTTGGTATTAAATTAATATTAAGATCCATTTTGTTAGATCAGGTGATCAATTTATTTGGCAATCGCCAATGGCAGTCAGCAGGGTTTAAGAACATCAGTTGTTCGACCTGTTAGTCAAATGCGTTTTGTTAAAACAGAATTTTTCACTTTTTTTTGGTCTTTTGGAAATTGTTGTTTGTGCTGTATCTAGACCCCTCTACCAAGAAATTTGTTTTACATGCACACGTGTAAAAATTGCGGTTTTTATCCGACGCAATCATAGGTTTGAACGTTGTTTTCAATTTAGACTTTTATATATTTTTTCGTTTGGGCTTGTATTATATTTTCTTTCGGGTTTATATGATCCGTTCATCCTATTTCGACTCTTTAAAATTCAAGAGTCTTTCCTAAATTGAGGTAAATTATATGGCCTTCCAAATACCGTTTCGATCCCTAACATCACTGAAGAGACATTAATTGTCGAAATCCGGATATGGTGTACAAATTTTTGCACCTCATGTTTGTGGTATACCATCTTTTCCACAAGTTTATTGTTTTCTGTTTGGTATTAAATTAATATTAAGATCCATTTTGTTAGATCTGGTGATCAATTTATTTGGCAATCGTCAATGGCAGTCAGCAGGGATTAAGAACATCAGTTGTTCGACCTGTTAGTCAAATGCGTTTTGTTAAACTAGACTTTTTCACTTTTTTTGGTCTTTTGGAAATTGTTGTTTGTGCTGTATTTAGACCCCTCTACCAAGAAATTTGTTTTACATGCACACGTATAAAAATTGCGGTTTTTATCCAACGCAATCATAGGTTTGAACGTTGTTTTCAATTTAGACTTTTATATATTTTTTCGTTTGGGCTTGTATTATATTTTCCTTCGGGTTTATATGATCCGTTCATCCTATTTCGACTCTTTAAAATTCAAGAGTCTTTCCTAAATTGAGGTAAATTATATGGCCTTCCAAATACCGTTTCGATCCCTAACATCACTGAAGAGACATTAATTGTCGAAATCCGGATATGGTGTACAAATTTTTGCACCTCATGTTTGTGGTATACCATCTTTTCCACAAGTTTATTGTCTTCTGTTTGGTATTAAATTAATATTAAGATCCATTTTGTTAGATCAGGTGATCAATTTATTTGGCAATCGCCAATGGCAGTCAGCAGGGTTTAAGAACATCAGTTGTTCGACCTGTTAGTCAAATGCGTTTTGCTAAAACAGAATTTTTCACTTTTTTTGGTCTTTTGGAAATTGTTGTTTGTGCTGTATCTAGACCCCTCTACCAAGAAATTTGTTTTACATGCACACGTATAAAAATTGCGGTTTTTATCCAACGCAATCATAGGTTTGAACGTTGTTTTCAATTTAGACTTTTATATATTTTTTCGTTTGGGCTTGTATTATATTTTCCTTCGGGTTTATATGATCCGTTCATCCTATTTCGACTCTTTAAAATTCAAGAGTCTTTCCTAAATTGAGGTAAATTTTATGGCCTTCCAAATACCGTTTCGATCCCTAACATCACTGAAGAAACATTAATTGTCGAAATCCGGATATGGTGAACAAATTTTTGCACCTCATGTTTGTGGTATACCATCTTTTCCACAAGTTTATTGTTTTCTGTTTGGTATTAAATTAATATTAAGATCCATTTTGTTAGATCTGGTGATCAATTTATTTGGCAATCGCCAATGGCAGTCAGCAGGGTTTAAGAACATCAGTTGTTCGACCTGTTAGTCAAATGCGTTTTGTTAAAATAGACTTTTTCACTTTTTTTGGTCTTTTGGAAATTGTTGTTTGTGCTGTATTTAGACCCCTCTACCAAGAAATTTGTTTTACATGCACACGTATAAAAATTGAGGTTTTTATCCAACGCAATCATAGGTTTGAACCTTGTTTTCAATTTAGACTTTTATATATTTTTTCGTTTGGGCTTGTATTATATTTTCCTTCGGGTTTATATGATCCGTTCATCCTATTTCGACTCTTTAAAATTCAAGAGTCTTTCCAAATTGAGGTAAATTATATGGCCTTCCAAATACCGTTTCGATCCCTAACATCACTGAAGAGACATTAATCGTCGAAATCCGGATATGGTGTACAAATTTTTGCACCTCATGTTTGTGGTATACCATCTTTTCCACAAATTTATTGTCTTCTGTCTGGTATTAAATTAATATTAAGATCCATTTTGTTAGATCTGGTGATCAATTTATTTGGCAATCGCCAATGGCAGTCAGCAGGGTTTAAGAACATCAGTTGTTCGACCTGTTAGTCAAATGCGTTTTGTTAAAACAGAATTTTTCACTTTTTTTGATCTTTTGGAAATTGTTGTTTGTGCTGTATCTAGACCCCTCTACCACGAAATTTGTTTTACATGCACACGTATAAAAATTGAGGTTTTTATCCAACGCAATCATAGGTTTGAACGTTGTTTTCAATTTAGACTTTTATATATTTTTTCGTTTGGGCTTTTATTATATTTTCTTTCGGGTTTATATGATCCGTTCATCCTATTTCGACTCTTTAAAATTCAAGAGTCTTTCCTAAATTGAGGTAAATTATATGGCCTTCCAAATACCGTTTCGATCCCTAACATCACTGAAGAGACATTAATTGTCGAAATCCGGATATGGTGTACAAATTTTTGCACCTCATGTTTGTGGTATACCATCTTTTCCACAAGTTTATTGTTTTCTGTTTGGTATTAAATTAATATTAAGATCCATTTTGTTAGATCTGGTGATCAATTTATTTGGCAATCGCCTAAGCAGTCAGCAGGGTTTAAGAACATCAGTTGTTCGACCTGTTAGTCAAATGCGTTTTGTTAAAATAGACTTTTTCACTTTTTTTGGTCTTTTGGAAATTGTTGTTTGTGCTGTATTTAGACCCCTCTACCAAGAAATTTGTTTTACATGCACACGTATAAAAATTGCGGTTTTTATCCGACGCAATCATAGGTTTGAACGTTGTTTTCAATTTAGACTTTTATATATTTTTTCGTTTGGGCTTGTATTATATTTTCTTTCGGGTTTATATGATCCGTTCATCCTATTTCGACTCTTTAAAATTCAAGAGTCTTTCCTAAATTGAGGTAAATTATATGGCCTTCCAAATACCGTTTCGATCCCTAACATCACTGAAGAGACATTAATTGTCGAAATCCGGATATGGTGTACAAATTTTTGCACCTCATGTTTGTGGTTTACCATCTTTTCCACAAGTTTATTGTTTTCTGTTTGGTATTATATTAATATTAAGATCCATTTTGTTAGATCTGGTGATCAATTTATTTGGCAATCGCCAATGGCAGTCAGCAGGGTTTAAGAACATCAGTTGTTCGACCTGTTAGTCAAATGCGTTTTGTTAAAATAGACTTTTTCACTTTTTTTGGTCTTTTGGAAATTGTTGTTTGTGCTGCATTTAGACCCCTCTACCAAGAAATCTGTTTTACATGCACACGTATAAAAATTGCGGTTTTTATCCAACGCAATCATAGGTTTGAACGTTGTTTTCAATTTAGACTTTTATATATTTTTTCGTTTGGGCTTGTATTATATTTTCCTTCGGGTTTATATGATCCGTTCATCCTATTTCGACTCTTTAAAATTCAAGAGTCTTTCCTAAATTGAGGTAAATTATATGGCCTTCCAAATACCGTTTCGATCCCTAACATCACTGAAGAGACATTAATTGTCGAAATCCGGATATGGTGTACAAATTTTTGCACCTCATGTTTGTTGGTATACTATCTTTTCCACAAGTTTATTGTTTTCTGTTTGGTATTAAATTAATATTAAGATCCATTTTGTTAGATCTGGTGTTCAATTTATTTGGCAATCGCCAATGGCAGTCAGCAGGGTTTAAGAACATCAGTTGTTCGACCTGTTAGTCAAATGCGTTTTGTTAAAATAGACTATTTCACTTTTTTTGGTCTTTTTTGAAATTGTTGTTTGTGCTGTATTTAGACCCCTCTACCAAGAAATTTGTTTTACATGCACACGTATAAAAATTGAGGTTTTTATCCAACGCAATCATAGGTTTGAACGTTGTTTTCAATTTAGACTTTTATATATTTTTTCGTTTGGGCTTGTATTATATTTTCCTTCGGGTTTATATGATCCGTTCATCCTATTTCGACTCTTTAAAATTCAAAAGTCTTTCCCAAATTGAGGTAAATTTTATGGCCTTCCAAATACCGTTTCGATCCCTAACATCACTGAAGAGACATTAATTGACGAAATCCGGATATGGTGTACAAATTTTTGCACCTCATGTTTGTGGTATACCATCTTTTCTACAAGTTTATTGTTTTCTGTTTGGTATTAAATTAATATTAAGATCCATTTTGTTAGATCTGGTGATCAATTTATTTGGCAATCGCCAATGGCAGTCAGCAGGGTTTAAGAACATCAGTTGTTCGACCTGTTAGTCAAATGCGTTTTGTTAAAATAGACTTTTTCACTTTTTTTGGTCTTTTGGAAATTGTTGTTTGTGCTGTATTTAGACCCCTCTACCAAGAAATTTGTTTTACATGCACACGTATAAAAATTGCGGTTTTTATCCAACGCAATCATAGGTTTGAACGTTGTTTTCAATTTAGACTTTTATATATATATATATATATATATATATATATATACACAATTCAGGATCAACTTGATTAGAACATCCAAAGCAAGGGCTGCCCGACGTATAAGCACTAATAATTGCATATCTAAATACAGAATCATTACAGGTCCTAATACAGGATTTTCACTTCCGATTTTTGTTAAAAAATGTAACAGAAAATGGATATGTGTATTACGCGAAACATAAGATGTAAACCAGTTTGATGGTAAAGTTTTTTTTATTATGCTGTAATATTAATTTTTTTTTTTAGATATACGTTAATGATATTAGATAGGACTTTCAACCGTGCACGATTATTTCACTGAGTTCGCAGTCCGAAGTGATAGAAACTGGAAGGGTTGACAATCTTGGATATGCACCTCTTCGAAGCGGCCACATTTTTATAATTCCACCAAATAAAAGAAGAAAGGTCTTTTTTAATTTTTGAAAATACATGTTAAAGATTATTTTTGATATATATATATAGATATTATATGTTATTAGGTCTTTCCACTTTGTGTGGAAAGACCTATTGGTTTTGTTCTGATTATTTTTTTAATTTTTTTTCTTCTTCCGCCACTTTTATTTGTTTCATTTAAATTTTGTTTCGCAAGATGTCGCTTTGTAGTTTGGTTTATGATATCGCACAGTTTATACGCCTTTGAAATTGACCCTGCTTAACCGAATTGTATCCTCTGTAGGAGTTATCTTCCCGAACACTGATTTCCTTGTTATGGCATCTCCTTCGTAACCGTAAAAGAAAGCGACAAATTTATTTTACAAAATTGCTCATTATATCCCCAGGATTTGTTGTCCAAATTTGACGGAGCGATACAAAGACTCCATATGAGAGTTATTTCCCCTTCTGTATTTGACATAAGTGATACATTAATGTATAGCATGAATGGGAAGTGATAGAGACCTAAGGTATATTGATTTGGGGTCCTTGGTTCACTAAAATGAAATTGAGGTCAAGGTCATATTCTAAATTTGGACTTTTCCTTGTTTAATGATCTCCTCTGTCACTTTTTAAGATATATATAAAAGAAGTAGTGCAAAATGTTTGCCTGATTGTGATGAATATATGATACATTTGGTCTAAAACAATCCAATGACATCTTATAGGAGTTATTGCCCCTGAAATATATTTGATTTAAGGTTAATTGATAATTACTCCAACTCGGTACATGATAAAGCCATAGGGTCTTTTGCAAACTGTTGGTTGACATATGACCTTGAAAAAAATCAACCGGAAGTGACTTTGAGTAAACCGAAAATTGCTATTTTTGCACTTATTTCATGGAAAAGTACCTAGAAACTATATATTGTTTTAAATACGCATAAATAAACCTATCATTTGAGACCGGAAGTGACCCTCAATAAACCGGAAGTACCTATTATTTTTCTTTTTACAGGCAAAAGTATATAGAAACCATATATTTTTGGAATCAGTGTGAATAAAGCTATCATGTGAGACCGGAAGTGACATTTTTTTTAAACTGGAAGTTTACAATTATCTCCCTTATTTCAGTAAAAAATATATAGAAAAATTTATTTATTGAATCAGTATGAAAAAACCTATGCTTGGACGCCAATAGTAACTTTGAGTTAACTGGTAGTAGCTTCTCATCAATAATTTAGAGAATTAATGTGGAAAGACGTTTTTAATAATGTGCTTTTTGCTTTTTTCGTTCTGCATTTTTTGTTCTGCTTTTTATATTTGTTGAGAAAGCATGCTTTATTTTATTTCATAGATATCACAATGTATATGAATTTATAAGATCATCTTAAGATTTGTATATACACAATTGGAGGATGGGAGGTGTGCTTTTTATACCTTTAAGACTCTACATTTCTTGAAAATAAAAATTTGGATTGAAATAAAACATGTACAGTTTGTACATTAAATACTCATGAAGGGATAGAAATTTATATCTTAAGGTGAGCTTTAAAAATTGAAAATTTTGTTTTTGATCTCACTTATAGTTAATAAGCAAATTGTGTATGCCTACTTAAATCTAGAGATGCAAAGTGACACCTCACATGTTGTAATGATGATATAAACATAAGACAAACTTGACCAGATCAGATAAGGAAGCACAAAACAATGGACATTTTGTGGTAAGGTGCTTCTTGTGTGATCTTTTCTCTTTTGTCTAAATAATTATTTTCATTATTTTATGCATAAATCTAATTCATTAACTATAAGTCTGTAAGAAATGGTGTTTAAATATTGAGATGCAGTACAGATTATTATTCAGATCAGTACAAAACTTAGTCTGGCCTAAATTTTATCTTCAAAAATTGAGTAATCTCCCCTAGAACATAAATGTAATTCTGCATTAAGATAAGACATATCTTAGTTTCATATTGTATGTTTTAAATGTGTTTCATTTTCTTCTGTTTTTGTTTATTTAATGTATATATGTATCATAAAACATGGATTTCTGGTATTTGGCACATAAATGATATATTTTTTCAGGAAGTAAAATATTATGAAAGCAGTCCTGATGTCTCGCATGAACTATTTTTATCTTTGTTTTTACAAATATCATACTTCAGAGTTAAAGAACAAATATCACGATGGAGGGAAAAACATTAAAACAATGTCCTATAATTGTCAAGGACTTCACATGAGGGAAAAACGGGGCGATATTTTTTATTATCTTCATTCAAAAGATTTAAACATATACACTGTATTGTCTCCAGAATACACACTTTGTAGAACACGATGAAGTTTTGGTAAAAAACCAATGGAAAGGCCATTGTGTTTTTGATTCATTTGCTTCTAATAAACGAGGAGTTGCTATTCTGTTTAAAAATAATTTTGACTATAAAAAACATAAAATTAAAAAAGATGGGGATGGCAATCTGATGGGATTGGATCTTAATATTGAAGAGAAGAGATTTACTCTGATAAATGTTTATGAGCCAAATGTTAATACTCCCTGCTTCTATGACAAATTAACAAAAATTATAGATCTCTTTGGAAATCAGCTTTGTATTATTTGTGGGGACTTTAATCTTATTCAAAATTTCAACCTTGATACCCATCACTATATAAATATAAACAATCCAAGATCTAGAGAGAAAATTTTAAAAATTAAAGAATATAAGAACCTTGTCGACCTATTTAGAGAAATTTACCCTGATCTTAAACGATTTACTTGGAGAAGGAAAAACTCTTTATTCTAGATTATATTTCGTTTTGCTTTCTGAAAGCCTTATAGATGACATTTATGAAGTAAACATTGGTACAAGTCAGATCATTCACCAGTGATTTTGACTTTAAAAATAAATGAATTTATAAAATACAGAGGCCTCTGGAAGTTTAAAAACTCTCTCCTTAGAGATCATGAATATGTAAAACTAATAAAACAACAAATTACTAACACAGTTGAGCAATATGTAATGCCAGTGCATATAGGGGATGCTTTACATGGTATTGATAATTTAGATATTCAATTTGCAATTAATGACCAATTATTTTTGGAGACCCTTCTCCTTGAGATTAGAGGTAAGACTATTTCTTATTTAACATTTACAAAAAGGAAAAGGATAAAACAGGAAATCCAGCTGACTGATGAGATACTGAATATAGAAAAAAAGGTAAGCACAGAGGACAATCTTGATGAAAATAGAAGCCAAAAAATGTCAACTTAGAATTTTGAGACATAACAAGGTTAAAGGTCAATATTTTAGGTCAAGAACCCAATGGATTGTAGAAGGAGAAAGGTCAACTAATTTCTTTTGTAATTTAGAAACACAAAACTTTGTCAAGAAAACTATTAAAAAACTAGTTATTGATGAAAATACTGTAGTAGAAAATCAAAAAGAAAACAAAAATTTTATGAGAAACTTTACAAAAGACAAGAATGTCTTAAACAAGTTAACTTATCAAGGAAATTACCATTTTTGACATCTAAATTAAAAGATAATGAGAGAAAATCCTTAGAAGGTAACATTTCCTATACTGAATTAACACAAGCTTTGAAAAGGATGAAAAATAATAAAAGTCCAGGATCAGATGGTTTTACTGCAGAATTTTTTAAAGTAATTTGGATAGACATTGGAAAGTTTGTCTTGAGGTCAATAAATTATGCATATGAAATAGAGGAAATGTATGTCACACAGAGGCAGGGAGTTATCACATGTATTCCAAAAGAAGGTAAGTCAAAACAGTTCTTAAAAAATTGGCGTCAAATTACACTTTGGACTCAACATACAAACTAGCTTCTAGTTGTATAGCTGAGAGAATAAAGTCAGTTTTAAACAAAAGTATTGACTCTGATCAAACAGGCTTTATCCCGGTTAGATTTATTGGGGAGAACTGTAGACTTATATATGACATGTCACACTTTACAGAAGAAAATAATATCTCTGGTACATTATTACTCATTGATTTTGAGAAGGCCTTTGACTTTATATCATGGGCATTTCTCTTTGAAACACTTAAGTATTTTAATTTTGGAGATTCCATTATGAACTGGATAAAAACATTTTACAATGATATTACATCAACTGTCACCCCGAACTGTTGTCTGTCAGACTTTTTCCGTGTGGAGAGAGTCTGTAGACAGAGGGATCCTTTGTCTCCTTACCTTTTCTTGCTATGCAGTGTTCTCCCCAGAAATTTTGGATAGCATCACATTGGTGTAAAAAAATAATTATTTTTTTTTTCAATGTCATTGTTCGCGTCGTGACGATGCTCTATTTTCTTCAAGTAATGTTTATATTGTTCCATTCATTACTGTGAATACAATAAAAGTATAACAGTTGTTTCAATTTATGTCTTCAATATTCATTTATAGTTACACATTTATATTTTTCCTTTTGTCAGAAACTACCAACTAAATATCTAGTACAAAAAAGAAGTTTTTCAAAAAGAAAAAAGAAAGTATCATATATTAATAAAATTTCAATAAAAAAACTATTCTGTTTATCATGTTTATGTAATTCATTGTTTCCTGGGATTCAATGTATTAGTCCCAGTTTTTTCTCATAAAAAAGATATATATTTTTAAGAAGTTAAACCACTTTAATCAGTAAATTGTCTGTTAATGCGTGTGGAATGCGTAGTTTTCCCTTTTGGGATCATTATTATTCTGTCAGCTGTGCCATTTGTGCGTCTGTAGTTATTATCTTAAAATTGCGGAATTTGGTCATAGCTGGTCCGCTTCCGATGAATCCTGCATCCGATCCATAATTTGTACAAATATTTAAATGGCGGTTGAAGAAAAATCAGCAAAAATAAACAATATTTGACAAGCGATTTGGAATAAATATGACGCTTTTAATACAATAAATGGATGAAACATTAACTTAAGTCAATTTTCATCGTAACAAACTTATTTTGCCGAAAATCAGAATGTTTAATGTACGCTCTCGAGTAAGAAGTACCGGAAAGGAAAGAAAATACTTCTTTAAAAGTTGCTAATTTGAAATAGCATACGACCAATCTGTAAAGTCAGTGCTTTCACCTCTTTTCTAAAGAAATAAAGGGTATATATCTTTTAATATCCTCACATATAAATGAAAAATTGCTGTATCATCGACATAACAAATATTGCGTAATTGTACAACTTGGTTTGGTCAGCCACTTTGTCAACATCGAGGTATCCCGCGTAGTTTTTTCTTCTCTTCGGAGACATTTATGCCATGATGCAAATGTAGATTTCAATTTGTACTTATGATTTTCTGATTCCATTTTCTCGATGTCAAAATTTTCGATTGGACCACATGTTATTAGTCATGTCATAAGTGTCAGCTTGTGTTATTTGTATCCAAACATTTATCACCCAAAGGGCAATTAACACCTATTTAAACACTCTTAATTTCCTCTATTGTCCGACTGGAAGAGATTATAATTAAAGATTGTTCAATTTTTATGATCACAAGCGGTACTTAGATGAAAGTTTAAAAATTAGGACATCGATTTTGTGGCAATGTATCTAGATAATAGAGACAAGGAAAAATAGCATCCTCAAAATAATTATAGCGTCACAGAAAAACATTAAAGCGTTGCGGTGCCGCGACCCTAAAACGGCCTGGGGAGATTACTGGCTATGTGCAGAAGTATTAGGCATTTTGGTAAGAAATAGTGATGAGATAAAGGGTATTACGATAGATGATTCAGAGTATATCTTGTCTCGATATGCAGACGACACATCTATATGGAATAACGAACATATTAAAATTGATAATGTCAGCGTTTACTATAAAAATTGGGCACACCATGGGGTATGGACTGTAAATGATCTGTTAGATGAACATGGATGTATATTAACCTATGAAAATTTGAAATAATGTATAATTCAAGTCAGAAAAGGGCTCAAAAAAAAATGTATAATATTTTTAACCAATATACTATACCTATAGATATTGCAGCAGAAAAAAATAAATTACTGATTAAATTTTTAATTATCATACTAATGAAAATGTTATTACCATACTTAATCCATAGATTTCATACTGTTATACCATAGTATGCTTATTATAATTTATTTTTGAAAAAAAACATGTTAAAGATGCCCTTGTACATGTAGTAACAAACATTGTCAAAACACATACGCCATAGAATCATTTTGTATCTTAAAAATGTTCATATGTACAAAAAAGGAAGACTCTTGTTTTTATTAAAAATGACATCATAAATGACAATAACTCAATTGTTATTTCAACGGAAATTGTGCTTCGGATTTGTTTCGTTTTTCTTTTTTTTTTCTTTTTGGCAATGCGGTAAAATGAGTTATTTATTGTACATCCCTGTGTCATGAAGTCAATGATGAAGGGTATTTTAAAAGTTACTGATTACTTTTTTTGTAATGTCAAAGATGTAAAATGTAAAAGTAATTGTCGGCATAACATGCCTTAGTAATAAAATATAAAGTAATATTACAGTTACTATAGTTTTACTTTGAAGTTCGCAACAATCAAAGTTAAGCATGTTATTTATACGGACTTTGTCTTCTTTCACAGGTAACAACTGCTTCATATTAGTTCCAGATTTCCTTACCCCCTCTTACTTTTTTCCCATCCCCCAAAAAAAGCCTTTCCTGAAATAGTATATTTAGAACTAGTATATGAACATGTAAAGTAGTATGCTAAAAATATCATAAAGTACATTTCATCTTTTGTAGACTCGATATTATGCGCAGAAGATAATGAAATTCGAATTGTACTTATTGGACGAACATGACATGGGAAAAGTGCAACAGGAAATCGTTTGTTAGGTCACGATCATTTCTATTCCAAATATCCAGTTCTTCAGTAACAAAAAATGTGAAAAACGGAGAATTAAAACGACAAGAGAAAAACGTAGTTATAGTTGATATCCCGGTTTTTTTTTAATACGAAAGAAAGCAACGAATGAAACTGTTACTAAGGAGATTGTCACATGTATCGCAATGACGTCACCAAGACCTCATGTTATGATCCTTGTTGTTAGTGTTGGTCAGTTTACTCAGGAAGAACAAGATACAGTCAAACATTTTGTGAACCTTTTTGGTGAAAATGTTTTTCGCCATATGGCTGTAATTTTCACTTCAAAAGATGATCTATCCAAATCGAACCGATCAGTTGATCAATATGTTGTTACGTCTCAGAATGTTTTAAAAACTATTCTTGGTAAGTGTGAAAACAGATTCATTGCGTTTTACAATGTCGCGGTTAGACGGTTGAAATTAGAGCAAGTTTATGGCATTTTTGAAATAGAAGAGTCGATGCGCATTAAAACTGGCGGAGCTTGTTATACAAACGAGTTATACAAGGAAGAAGAATTGGCACTACAGAAGAGGATGCGTATTGAAAAGGGGAGCATTGGAAATTAAAAAGGAATAAAGAAAAATAAACGATAAGAAATGAAGTACAAGATAAATACAAGAAAAAACTTAAAAAAGACGAAAGTAAATTCGAAGACGTCTTAAATTCCAATAAAATAAAATAGGAGAAAGACAAAGTAAATCTACAGAAACAATTTAACGAACCAACTGAAAATCGGAATCGGGAGTGGGAGAAAAAAGAGAAAAAATTTAACTGGATCAAATGAGCAATTCTGAAGATGAATTCAAATAAAAAATGACCAAAAAGACGTTATGAACAAATCAAAGAAATAATGTTGAAACGGAAAGAGGCGGATTTTTGTCTGATATTTTGGAAGGATTAGTTTCATTTGCCAAATTGTTTGGTTGGTAAATAGATTGATTTTAAACGAAATCAAAGATTAATTCCAGATTAAAAAAAAAAATAAGGATTTCTTGTTCCTGCTTTGTTCTGTTTTGACTAGGGATGTCAACGAGAACTCGAATATTCGAGTATCGCTCTGTAGTACCGAGTATCGAATATCAAAACGATACTCGACTAATCGGTTTCCTGTTAGAATATTGTTGTCTCCTTTATATAAAATTAGTCTTCTTAAGAACCTCTTTCGGAAAAAAAATAGGCATCACTGATTAATCATACTGGTAAAATATATTTTTTTTTTGAATGCTTGCGCTAAATTGATGTTTTATATAATGCCTCTGAAAATATTTGGACTTACATCTACTAATTGACAATGAGGGTCGGTTGAAAACGAAACTTTACGACAAAAGAGATGATTTCAGCTTCCCAATTGTGAACTTTCCATTTCTATGTAGCAACATTCCAGCAGCGACTGCATACGGAGTATATATCTCCCAATTGATATGATATTCCCGGGCTTGTATTTCCTATCATGATTTCCTTGATAGAGGATTGCTGCTCACAAGGAAGCTATTAAACCAAATGTTGAAGTTGAAATCATCCCTTCGTAAATTTTACGGACGCCATCAAGAGTTGGTTGACCGTTACGGAATAACCGTTTCACAGATGATATCGGATATGTTCCTTATGTCGTAACTACAATACCCTTCCCTTTTCACGAATGTAACCTACCGAATAAGACTAGTTACCGGATTTGTAATAACATAAGCAACACGACGAGTGCCACATGTGGAGCAGGATCTGCATACCCTTCCGGAGCACCTGAGATCGCCCCCAGTTTTTGGTGGGGTTCGTGTTGCTTAGTCTTTAGTTTTCTATGTTGTGTCATCTGTACTATTATTTGTCTGTTTGTCTTTTTATTTTTGGCCATGGCGTTGTCAGTTTGTTTTCGATCTATGAGTTTGACTGTCCCTCTGGTATCTTTCGTCCCTCTTCTATACCTAGGCTAATACTTTAAACTAAACATGGCTTAGCCATTCAGTCACATCGATACAGTCGGAGAAAATATTTTTGTCTGCAAGACTGTAATTTACAAAGTTGCAAAGCCGACTATCCCCAATAATAGTTGACAAAAAAATGTTTCCAAATAAAACAAATTAGTTGCATCCTTTTGTGACCCTCAGTGAATAGTGAAACTTCTAATCCTTACACCTTTGTAAACATTAAATGTGTTTTCTTCACGATAACAAAATACTATTGTTTGATATGGTTTTCCTTGTTATAATTTTGAATAGGTGTTCATTAAATTACATTGATTAGATAATCTGATTATTGATTTTTTACTTAATTAGTAATTGTAGGAAATGAGCTATTAATTATGGTGTGTGATTCTTTCTTTTGTTGTGAACGTCAAATAAGTCATACTTCAGATTTTAGTCTCATACATGAGGATGTTTTTGTAAAGTTAATACGTTTATGTCAAAACCGTGTTTAATCTCAAAATTCACAAAGAACAGACCTTTTTTTCAACATTTTACAAGGATTCAATAAATCTTTCGTAAGTTGGGTTTTTTATGCGATGTTTTCCTTGTATCGTGATTTTAAGGAAGTCATTTAGGCATGCACATTTGGTGTTTGTAACTATTCATTATTATATAATTGCATTGATGAATACTTTATTTTATGGTTTTGATACAATGAAGGATTTCTTCTTAGAATCAAAAACAGAATCAAATCCCTGAAAACAACATATTTTACAAAAAAACATCAAGCGTCAACAGAAAAGATTCAGTAATGTTCACATTTCGATCCGTACTAAAGAGAGAGCATGTTAAAATGAGAGCAATATCAAAAGTAATACTTAGCAACTTAGCATTCACTAATGATTTAAAATACATTATAAATTGTCCATTTAATTCAATTCTATATATCTGAGAACTGGTCATTAATATAGTTGTAATACAATTGAACCGGTTAACACAGACTCTTTACGGGTCTTGATACAGGATTTACACATCTGATTTTTTTCTCAAAAAAGGTGTCCGAAAATGGATATGTGTATTACGCGAAACATAAGTTGTCAACCAGATTGATGGTAAAGTTGTTTTTATTATGCTGTAATATTTTTTTTTTTTTAGAATATACAGTAATGATATTAGATAGGACTGTCAACCGTATACGATTATTTCTCTGAGGCTGCAGTCAAAAGTGATAGAAACTTGAAGGGTTGACAATCTTGGATATGCACCTCTTCGAAACGTCCACATTTGTTTAAATCCACTAAAATAAAAGAAGAAAGGCCTTTTGTTTATTTTTTAAAATACATGTTAAAGATTTTTTTTAAAAAGACATGTTAAAGATGTTCTTGTACATGTAGTAACAAACATTGTCAAAACACATACGTCATAGAATCATGTTATGTCTTAAAAATGTTCATATGTACAACAAAGGAAGACTGTTTTTCATTTCAAAAATGACATCATAAAAAAATTCCTAATAACATGACCTACATCGGATACTTCACAGTAATTCAAATGTTATTTCAACGGAAATTGTGCGTTGAATTCGTTTCGCTTGTCTTTTTTTTCTGGCAATGCGGTAAAATGAGTTATGTATTGTACATCCCGGTGTCATGAGGTCAAAGTATCTTAAAAGCTACTGATTTCTGAAATGGATATCTTTTTTTGTTTTTTGTTGATGGCCTAAAATGCCTAAGTAACACAATTTAAAGTTATGTTACAGTAACTATAGTTTTACTTTCGCAAAAATCAAAGTTAAACAAGTTATTTATACGGACTTTGGTCTCTTTCACAGGTAACAACTACTTAATATTATTCCCGGAGTTCCTAACCCCCTTCTCCCTCTTACTCTTTTTCCTATCCCAAAACAAGTCTTTTCTGCAATAGTATATTCATAATTAGTATATGAACATGCAATACAGTATGCTAAAGATATCATAAAGTACATGTTATCTTTTTGTAGACTCGCCATTCAGCGCAGAATATAATGAAATTCGAATTGTACTTATTGGACGAACATGACATGGGAAAAGTGAAGCAGGAAATAGTCTGTTAGGTCACGATCATTTTCTATTCCAAATGTCCAGTTCTTCAGTAAAACAAAATGTAAACACAGAGAATTTAAACGAAAAGAAAAAAAAAAACGTAGTTATAGTTGATACTCCGGGATTATTCAATACGGAAGCGATGAAACTGATACTAAGGAGATTGTCACATGTATCGCAATGAAGTCACCAAGACCTCACGTAATGGTCTATGTTGGTAGTGTCGGTCGATTTACTAAGGAAGAACAAGAAACAGTCAAACATTTTGTTAACCTTTTTAGTGAAAATATTTTTTGCCATATGATTGTACTTTTCACTAGAAAGGATGAACTTTCAAAATCGAACCGATCAATTAACGTATACGTTGAAGCGTCTCAGAATGATCTAAAAATTATACTTGGTAAGTGTGAAAACAGATTCATTGCGTTTTACAATGACGCAGTTGGACAGTAGACATTAGAGCAAGTTGATGGCTTTTTTTAACAGTAGAGTCGATGCGCATAGAAAATGGCGGAGCTTGTTATACAAACAAGTTAAACAAGAATGGTACTACAGGAGAAAATGTGTATGGAAAAGGGAGCATTAAAAATGGAAATGGAAAAAGAAAAAGAAGCTGTAAGAAATGAAGTACAAGAAAAATACAAGAAAGAACTTGAAACAGAATTGAAGGCGAAAAGTAAATTGGAAGACGTTTTAAATTCCAATAAAAAAGAATCGGAGAAATACAAAGTAAATCTACAGAAACAACTTGACGAAGCAAATGAAAATCGAAATCGGGTGTGGGAGAAAAAATAGAAAGAATTACTGCAGCAAAGGCGTTATGAGCATATTATATAAATCATGTTGAAAAGGAAAGAGGCGGATTTTTGTCTGATATTTTATAAGGATTAGTTTCATTTGCCTAATTGTTTGGTTTGTAAATAGATTGATTTTAAACGAAATCAAAGTTTAATTTCAGATTAAAATAGAAAAATAAGGATTTGTTGGTCCTGCTTTGTTAATTTTTGACCAATATACGGCAGTGTAAACACATTTTGTAGATGCATATACATAAAATGATGTATATTTATATATAGAAATAAGAAGATGTATTATGAGTGCCAATGAGACAACTCGCCATCCAAGTCACAATATGTAAAAAGTAAACACGTATAGGTCAAAGTACGGTCATCAACACGGAGCCTTTGCTCACACTGAACAGCAAGCTATAAAGGTCCCAAAATTGACTAGTGTAAAACAATTCAATCAGGAAAACCAACGGTCTAATCTTTATAAAAAACGAGAAACACTTATGAACCACATCAACAAACGACAACCACTAAACAACAGGTTTCTGACTTACGACACGTGCAAACAAATACAGCAGGTTTAAACGTTTTAACAGGCGACAACCTTCAACCTAAACAACCTTCAACCTAACCTGGAACAGTATTGTAATATTACAACATAGAAAGACACACTATAAAATATCAATTGAAATGGCTTAACTCAACCAAAAAGACATATTAACAAAAACAAGTAAACATACACTTAACGAATAAATGTGATCTATGACACAATATAAATACAATATTAATGAAAAAGGGAAGATGTAAAACAATGTCAAAAAGACAACTATAACCTTGGACATACATGTAATGCTGTTGAATAAAATTACGTACACAGGTAAATGTAAATATATGATAATTTTGTTGTTAGGAGTACGGAAATATTTGTTACAAAATAAATAATTTGTTGTTCATATTACGAGAATAGAAGTAAAAATGTATCGTCATACTAAATACTTGTCAAAAGTGGTACATATTAAAAATAGTGAGACGAGATATAACATAAAATAAGTTAACATTGAATAACAAAAATGCATTACAAATTGTGTCAACAGGTCAAATTAACACGAAAGTACGATTTGAGAGTACGCGCAGTTACTGAAAGCTAGTTAAAAGTCAAAAACAATTGATAATAAAAAAGCATGCTTCACAGAATGAAATCAATTAATACACATCGCAGGGATTTGGTGTTTTAACGCCATGGACAGTCAATGAAGACATGACTTGCTCAATGACAAAATAAAAGTATCGACATGCGGTAAGAAAGTTATGTTTTAACCTTATAATACATATGTATCATGTTATATATCGATAAATCAATCTCTATATAGAAAATAAACGTGGGTGTGTATTTATGTATAGAAAAAAAAAACATTCGAAAAGAATACAAATTTAGTAATGTTTTAATTTGTTGATGACAAAATCGATATTTTGCCAATGTAAACAATATTCAAAGATCTCATTACAACATTAATAAGATAACCTTTACTAATAAGTTTAGTTAAAGGTTCGATGAGTTTACACGGATCAAATGGTGATTTCCGCGCTTTTAGTACAATATTACCGTAAAATTTAGGATGTGAAATACTGTTTAGAACATCGGAAGAAATTAACGAGTTCGTTTTTCGAAGCATCAACTGTTTCACTGCAATCTCAGTGAGTATATAAGTAAAATATACGTTAATGAAACTATAAACAAGTTAAGAAAATAACAAAAAATGTCCTAGAGCTGTATAACCAGCAAGGCAGAAAATAAAATAAAACTCCCAAAGTTGTATAACCATCATGCTAGAAAATAACAACAAATCTCCCAAAGCTGTATAACCAGCATGCTAGAAAATAACAAGAAAAAACAACTTCCAAAGCTGTAAAACAACCATGCTAGACAATAACATCAAATCTCCCAAAGCTGTACAACTAGCATGCTAGAAAATAACAAAAAAAGCTCCCAAAGCTGTAAAACAACCATGCTAGACAATAACAAAAAAATCTCTAAAAGCTGTAAAACCAGCATGCTAGAAAATAACAAAAGATCTCTCAAAGCTGTATAACTAGCATGCTAGAAAATAACAAAAAAAACTCCCAAAGCTCTATCCTCATTATGATAGAACAAGAAACAATAGTACAATTACAACAAAACTAAATACTCAAGTAACACCTTTTCAAAGAATACTAGACTGAAAATAATTTTAAGTACCTAAACTACTATATTTAGAAATCATGTCGTCTTATATACTTATATCAGCGGCCGCACTTTGAAAACTAAAGAAAGAAATGATCTTGTTATGTCTAAAGCGCATTTGTTTTGACATTAGATACAGGAAAAGTTCAAGAAAGATTTAAGCATTGCATTTTCAAACACATTGATTTTAATTTTCCAAATGGCTTCTGAAAAAGACATGTATAATATTAGCCTATAATTATGATTATTTAGCCAGAATGAAAGACAAAGGAAAATTCTTAACGTATTTTACTACTTATTTGTGTGGGAACTACAATTGTTTTGTTACATTATTGATCATATCTATACAAAAACAACGGCGGATATTATCTGTTAACCAAGCTCATTTCTAACCTGCTAATAAATCAAATCAAATTATAGAGGATTGCAACACAATTCCATATTGCAGTCTTAAGCATGAAATCGTCCAAATTATAATTGCCTATTGTTATTCTAAAATATTTCCTAAAATTGATCGCCCTGAAGATCAATAAAAACATTTTATTTGAATCAAATATGTTAATAATTTTTTGATTTTGTAAATATTGCTAGTACCTTTAATGATCATTCCGTTAAAGAACACATTCCTGGCTATTTTGATAATACTGTGCTCCCTCGTATGTGTTATGTTTAAAAAAAACTACCCGGAAATATGTCTTTGATTATAGCGAAGTGTGTAAAGATGTTAATATCAGTGACAATACACCTACGTCATGAAATTGCAGTAATTCCGAATACATTATGGTCCAAGTTCCCATGTTATAACAGGAGACCTTAACATCGTTCATGAATGAGAGTTGAAATCATTCCTCAGTAAATGACCTTAATATACAACCCCCGTCAATTATTAATTGGAATGAGTGTCATAACATCATCCACGACTCACTCCTTACTTACTGCACGAAATGAATAAAACGATAAAAAGCTGAAACAAAATCCTTAGATTCTTGTTCTATTCAGTAATGAATATAGTTGATATTTGTATGAAACTTTTTAAAGAAAATTTGTTAATATCCTGAAAAAAAACTGCAATAGCCCTATTTCTCGTATCAAACATAAGCCAAAAGAATTCGCCAAGGAATTTGTTGTTGTCCAGGCTTATATATCGATCTTGATATCTATATCATTAACGGAAAGCTTAATATTAAAATATATGATAAAAGAGATGATTTTTCATTTCCTATCGTTAATTATCCATTTTTAGATGGTGACGTTCCCTTGTCACCATCTTACGGTGTTTATATATCTCAACTTGTACGATTCGCTCGTGTATGTAACAATGTTTTAGATTTTAACGAGAGAAATTTATGTATTACTGAAAAATTATTACACCAGGGTTTTCGATATCACAAACTAGTCAAAACATTTACTAAATTTTATCATCGGTATAAGGACATCATTCGTAAATATAGCTCAACATGCAGACTTCTTATACGTTCAGGTATTTCACATCCAATTTTTTATGGAAATATTCTTTATAAAGCACAAAAATGTCAGTATTCACCTCTGAAGCTAACAAAACCTTTAAATAGACTTATTAAGAAGGGATATAGTTACGATACTGTTGTCCGGTCATTAAAGATTGCATATTTTGGCGTTAATATTGATTCACTTATAGGGTCTTTGCATCGGCACTAAACACATTTATTTAAAAACCAGTTGTTGGCATGACACGGGTTATGTTCTTCTCATATATGTTATGATGGTATGATACTAAACCCCTAACGGGAAGGATTGTGCCTGATATTCATATGATGAAGACATAATCTTTCAATCAGTTTAATTGAAGTCTGGAGCTGGCATGTCAGTTAACTGCTAGTAGTCTGTTGTTATTTATGTATTATTGTCATTTTGTTTATTTTCTTTGGTTACATCTTCTGACATCAGACTCGGACTTCTCTTGAACTGAATTTTAATGTGCGTATTGTTATGCGTTTACTTTTCTACATTGGCTAGAGGTATAGGGGGAGGGTTGAGATCTCATAAACATGTTTAACCCCGCCGCATTTTTGCGCCTGTCCCACGTCAGGAGCCTCTAGCCTTTGTTAGTCTTGTATTATTTTTAATTTTAGTTTCTTGTGTACAATTTGGAGTTTAGTATGGCGTTCATTATCACTGAACTAGTATATATATTTGTTTAGGGGCCAGCTGAAGGACGCCTCCGGGTGCGGGGATTTCTCGCTGCATTGAAGACCTGTTGGTGACCTTCTGCTGTTGTCTGTTCTATGGTCGGGTTGTTGTCTCTTTGACACATTCCCCATTTCCATTCTCAATTTTATTATAAGGCTGCCAATAATATCATTATTGTTTGACGTAAATCATTGAGGTTCTGCAAAAGGAAGTTATGAATTCACCAACATTCCAACCGACTCCATTTTCGGAAAATGACATCTGTTACAACCATAAACGTTAAGCTACCTCTTCACAAACAACACCAAATATAATGAAAGTTCCAACTATGTACTGGCTTCCGCAGCTATACAAAACACCTTATAAATATTGATTTATGTTGTTTTCAAGTCATTGTTCCACTACTAATCTGTCTTTTCTACCTACTAGTACATTTGGTACATGCAATCAAAAACCTGGTAATAAATTGTTCAAATAAGGCCTTTGAAACAAGTAGAAATAATTACTTGTGAGTGTAAAAAAATTGTCGGAAGTACTTGATAAATCGCATGCCTTTATTGCTGATTTCCAATCTGTTCAAAGTTTTTAGTTTTCTACTCATATACCACTTTGCCTCATAATCTCATTAAGAAAAGATTCACACACCTATTTAAATGGCCATGTAAAAAATCAGAGTTCGAATATATATGTTTAAACTCGTTTAGGTCATTTTTTAGTACAACAAACAAAAGAACTATGTCAATTGGACCTGCTTTAATACGATAACTTCATTTGAATATTTACTAGCTAACCTTTATGTTCGCTATAGAGATTCCGTATATCATCAAGTTATCACAATTCAAATTGGGACTAACTGTGCACCCCTTTATGCGGAGGGTTGAGATCTCACTAAGCATGTTTAACCCTGACGCATTTTTGCGCCTGTCTTAAGTCATGAGAGTCTTGCCTTTTTAGTCTGTGTTTTTTTTTTTTTTTTTTTTTAATTTTAATTAATTTATATGTTTTGGAGTCTAATGTGACGTCCATTTTTACTGAACTAGTATATATTTTTGTTTAGGGGCCAGTTGAAGCTTGACTCCGGGTGTGGGATATTCTCGCTGTGTTATGGAGCAATTGGTGGCCTTGGGTTGTTTTCTGTTCTTTGGTCGGGTTGTTGACTCTTTGATACATTCCCCGTTTCCATTTTCAATTTTATTCCTCAGATAGAATGTTTTTGTATTTTGTCAAAATGAAGATTTACTATGCTTTTTTCAAAGAGATTTATACTGCTGAACTGACTTTAAATAAAGCTAAGACCAGCAATGAACACTGCCCTTTCCTGAATCTTGAAATCTATATCTTTAACGGAAAGCTTAATACCAAAATGTACGATACAAGAGATGAGTTTTCATGTCCTATTGTTAATTATCCAAATTTAGATGGTGACGTTCCCTTGTCACCATCTTATGGTGTTTACATATCTCAACTTGTTCGATTCACTTGTGTACGTAACAACGTATTTGATTTTAACGAACACAATCTCTGTATTACTGAAAAATTATTACACCAGGGTTTTCGATATTTCAAACTAGTCAAAACATTTACTAAACTGTATCATCGGTACGAGGTCATCATTCGTAACTTTAAATCAACATGCAGACATATTATACGTTCAGGTATTTCACATCCAATCTTTTATGGTCATATTCTATGCAAGGCACAAAAATGTCGTCAGTCACTCAAAAGCTAACCAAACCTTTAAACAGACATATTCAGAAGGGATATACTGACGATACTGTTGTCAGGTCATTAAAGATAGCATTTTTTTTTAAATTAATAAGTGTGAATAAGAAGAAATCTATTAGACAGAATTTTGAAATAAAAAATGAGAATATAAAAAAAAGATGTGGTATGATTGCCAATGACACAACTCTCCGCAAGAGACCAAATGACACAGAAATTAACAACTATAGGTCACCGTACGGCCTTCAACAATCAGCAAATCCCATACCGTATAGTCAGCTATAAAAGGCCCCGAAATGACAATGTAAAACAATTCAAACGAGAAACTAACGGCCTAATTTATGTACAAAAAATGAACGAAAAACAAATACAAATGTATGTAACACATAAACAAACGACAACCACTGAATTACAGGCTCCTGACTTGGGATAGGCACATACATACAGAATATGGCGGGGTTAAACATGTTAGCGGGATCCCAACCCTCCGCCTAACCTGGGACAGTGGTGTAACAGTACAACATAAGAACGAACTATAAAAATCAGTTGAAAGAGGCTTAACTCATCAGATGGATAAAAATACAAATACTACAAATACAAGTGGACGTGGCCGTGTACTTGTACATCCAAACAACCAAAGGACACTAAGTACAGATCTGACAGTACTCGCAGTTACTGACAGCTAGTTCAAAGCCACTAACAACTGAAAAAAAATCATGCATCTAAGACTAAATTATCAATCCGTACACATCCAACATCCAATGGATTAAGTGTAAAGACGTCATAAACAGTCAGAGAAGAACATGACCTTGTGCAATGTCAAGATACAGGTATCGACAGATTGTAGATCCATGAATGTGTATATGTATATAACAATAATATTTAGTTTGCTTTTAATTTACTGATAACAAAATCGATATTAGTACCGATAAAAACAATATTTAATGATCTAAGTGACGTGTTGAATTGGTAACATTTTAGAATAAGTTTATTTAAAGGATCGATAAGTTTACCAGGATCGTTTCTAAATTTCCGGGCACGGTAAACAATATTGCCGTAAAAATGAGGATGTGCAATCCCGTTTGAAATAAGTTTTCTACAGGTACAACCAAACTTCAAAACCAAATCTTTATATCTGTGGAAGAATTTAGTAAAGGTTTTAAGTAATTTGTGGTAACGAAATGCCTGGCTTAATAATTTACCAGTAATATATAGATTACGTTCGTTAAAATCAAAAACGTCACAACAGACACGGGCATAGCAAACAAGTTGTGAAATAGAAACACCGTAAGATGGTGCCAAAGGAACATCACCATTCAAAAAGGGAAAATTAACAATAGGGAACGACAAATCGTCCCTTTTGTCGTAAATTTTATTGTGGAGTTTCCCGTGTAAAACCGAAATATCTAAATCTAGGAAAGGACAGTTGTTACCGTTTACATTTGATTTATTTCAAGTAAGTTCCTTTCGGTAAATTTCGGCAGTATATTGAGAAAATTCTTGATTATTTAACGAAAAAATATCATCAAGATAACGGTAAGTGTTGTTGAATTGATCAATTAAATGCAATTTTGACGGGTCTTTACTGAGTTTGGTCATAAACTGTGATTCATAACAGTACAAGAACAAGTCTGCTATTAATCGGGCGCAATTAGTGCCCATAGGAACGCCTACAACCTCGATAAACTTTGCTGCCGAAACGTACATAAATACTATCAAGGAGAAAATGAACAGCTTCAATCATCTAATCACACCTCCAGTAAGTATATCTAGCATATTCACCTTTCTCATTAGAGAAGACGACTTTAAATGAGTTGCAGCAAATATATTTGCATTCAGATTTACCAAACGCCCATTTAATTAAATAGTCAATTTTTTGTTTGTTAAGATTGTGTATGTTTTACTGTATGCTTTAAGAGAATAAAAATTGAAAAATGGTGTCACCGAACTTGTTTTCTTGCTACATGTAAAAAAATTAAAATTTCACTATCATCCAATATAAATTGTTTACTACAAGAGTTATCACCCCTAAAATGGCTAAGTTATAGAATTGACTTTTAAAAAACACAAATATTTGGTATTTGTTTAAACATTTCGGTTATGCAATTAAAGACTTATTTTGTCTTTATACAAATAAATAGTCTTACACATAAATTGCAAATCTGTCTCAAAGTCTATAGATTTAGGCAAAGAACTAGACCGGCTGTGAACTGCTATTGTACAATCCAAGATGACGATATACTGTGAATTCTATTCCAATGTCTTTATGCGATTATCAATGATAAAAGTTTGATTTTTTTTGATTTTTTTTTGGCAAAGTAGTTTCAGTGTCTTCAATTACATGTATCTATTATACTCTGTTACTAGTTTTGTTTTGTTACTAGGATTCGTTCAACGTTTAAAGTTTACGCTGACCTATTTTAACCATTTATTGTATTTTAAAGCTTCAGTGCACCAATAACTTTTAAAATGTGAAGTCGGTTAAACTATTCTACAAACTTTGTGAATGGATTTGTTTTTTTTTTTGTTTTTTTTTCATGTTATTTAAAACCTTAATATATAAATAGCATACACATCATATAGCACCTGATTAAATGGAGACCTATTCAAAATTACTGAAGTATGAAAATCATCGTGAAATAATCTTGGTATAAAACATTATTGAAATTGTACATTTTAAAATGATATGCAGTAGAAAACGTGTGTATGTTTTTGGTTTTTTTTTCAAAGGAGAACGTATCTCCAGAGAATGAATTGTTGACAATATATATGATATATAGGGTAAGTTATTTTTACATATACTTTGCTTTTATTTTATTATTGCTGTGAGTTTGCTTATTCGGCATTAGCTAGAGGAAGATATCATTGAGATAACATTGGAATATTTTTTATCCGAAGTGGACAAGCCCAACTAATTCTGCAATAAAATTTGAGATTCAACTGTTTTTATTTGCCTTGTCACTATGTTAATATATTTTAAAACTGCAACTGTCTATTGTATCTATAGTAATCACACTTAATCTAACTTTGTTTTTATTTGCTTTCAAAATTAGATAGTATAAAGATGATATTTCGTCTTTACTTAAAGATGTTGAATGATGTTTCAGTTGCAAAATAATTTCAATTGATGATAAAAATAATATATATATATATATATATATATATATCTGTTAGTTGAACTCAATTCACATTCAGCAAACATATGTCTAATAATTGGAAAATACAAAAACATACAGACCCCAAAAAAATATGATATCAATTTACTGAATTACGAAAATCAATAACACTACGTGAACCTTTCTGAGGTTCTTATATATTCACGAAATATTTAGTCCATGATATTTCCAGTCGTAGTACACGTGCTATATTACAAATTCAGGAGGACCGGACATCATCCTTGTCAATGGGTCTGTTTGTGTTGGTCAATTTATAGATTTCAGTCTTGCACCTTTTTTAAACCAATGTTTTCTTTTGTTCTGTATACCATCCTATTTTAGATTTGTGTCAACTTACGTGTTTAGATTTGCAGTATTTATGTTTATATACTTTTTTTCAAAACCGATATTGATAGTTAGATTTAACCAAATGCATAGTTTGGGAAATACAAATATGTAATATTTCACTGGTTTTGAAGGATACTGTGGGAAATGCTTCCTCATTACCCTTCTCGGAAGTTCAAAACAATGATCTTGTATTCTTCCAATTACGTCTTTTGTGAACTATAATTAAGCAGGTCAGGAATAACCATTAATTGAATGAATATACCTCAATTGACCTATAATCCACCATTTGACATATAGTGAGATAGACCAATTGAGGTATAATGCATTTGTTATCATAAAAATTTTTAAAGAGATATTCGAGCATCTTTTTGCATATACCATCTTAAGCTTTGATAAGTACTCATTAGTGACATGTAAGTGCTTCTGACTTCCTCTTCTGCGTTTTGAAAAAGGTGTATTATACCTCAATTGATGTATAATCCACCAACTGACGGATATTCACAATTGGCTTCCATACGTCTGCATCAGTTCCAACTATAAAATTTGTTAGTTGAAATGGACAAGAGGAGACTACAGAACAAAATAAGATTTAATAGATGAAAACTCAGAATTTATAAGTAGGAAAAGGAGGGTCATATTAGTTTTTAGGTTTCTCTAACAAATTGCAGCACGAAGTGTCAGAATAAATTAAATGTCATCACTAAGTGGTCACCAAAGCTTGTTATGGTAAATGCAAAAAGATGCTCCAATGTATCTTAAATTTGTTTGGGGGTAAAAACTGCATTATACCTCAATTGATGTATCCAATTATATGTTAAATGGTGAATTATACCTGAATTGAGGTATAATCCACCAATTAATGGTTATTCCTAACCTGTTAAAGGTCGGTCACAGAAGGACCAACTGTTGTAAAAATACAGATGTGATACACTATCTCAACATAAAATAACATTTACAGCACATCGGTTCAAGGATTTCACTGATTATTTAATAATAAAAGCTTAAAGTCAAGTCAAGGGTAATAGGCAAAGCGTCGTTAAGTAAGATAATGTATTAAACGGTAACAAATAGATGGCAAATAAGCCATAATATTATTAAATTGGCTAAATTAAACTATATTATGAAAATCCATAATATAATAAGATGAAATAATATGTCTAGTAATATTATGCTGTCCAGTAATTGTGAAAATTATTTAATTTTATAATAATATATGAAAACATGAAATTTGATCAGTCCGGAAAACGATTTTTGGGCACTGCTAATCAGTTTTGTAGTTGATTCATTCTAAAATGCTATTTTTTGTGATCTTCTATTAGTAATCGTCGCTCTTTCCACGTCTTAATTATAATGCTTACGTTACGCCTGTTTATCATTTATTACAGAATTTTGTACCAGAAAGACAATTTGTGTTTTCTCATATGCCATATTTCTGTGAAGCTTGTTATCGTTCCTTAAGCAATGAATACATTCTAATGTAAACATTAATTCTATCAGCATCTTTAACAATACATTAGTATTGTAGTAAAACAATTGTGTTAGCATCGGTTACAATACATTATTTTTATTAGGAAGGAGGTGTTATCAAAAACTAGCACATTTCTTTCAGTGGTCTTTTAAATTATAAATAGCTATAAAAACATTGTATATAAAAATAAAATTTCTTCCGCATGCTTCTATGTGTCCACATTTGACAAAATTTAAACAATAGTCAAATTCACATGTATAACTACGATTATCCAAAGTAATAATTTGTTCATAGAAATAAGATGTGGTATGAGTGTCAATGAGACAACTCTCCACCCAAGTCGCAATGTGTAAGAAGGAAACCATTATACGGCCTTCAACACGGAGCGTTGGCTCACAACGAACAGAAAGCTATAAAGCGGCCTTAAAATGACTAGAATAAAACAATTCGACATGGAATTGTCATTGTTTCAATCCAGTGTATGTTGCACACATGCAATCTATTTAATAATTTCAAAAGTTTCAATGGTACTATGTATGTTTGTGTATATCGGGTATGGTAATTACTTTGATAGACACACACAACGAATCATTCCTAAGGTTATATCACTAATTCAAAATATACCTTTCCAATTCCTTTAAATTTAAGGGTTGTTTGGCAAATACAATCTCTTTATTGTATTCATATATATAATCAATTATATCTTTATCGTTAGATAAGAAGCTCTAAATCGTTCAAACTTTTTATGAACAGTGGTGAATAAATCTAATCGAGACAAAGAGACAGAAATTTAAAAAAAAAACTCACTGTTGGTTTATACACATCCTTAAAACAAAGACAAGTAGAAGGAACGTGTAAACATTGAGGTATTACCAATAGATATTTATTTTCACGTCAGCGAATATTTGATAATAAATAAACCTGAGTATTTATAACTATGATTTTTTTTCAGCATGTCGGAAAACAAAATTTAGTAAAATTCAATTATGTTGATTTAGGAAAACCACAAACTTGATTGATATAAAATTATACAACTGAAAAAAAAAAGATTTAAAGATTAAAATATTTCAGTGTGAAGCAAGGTCATGTAATAGTATATTCATTAGTTAAGCAGTGTGTAGAAGCAAGGAGGTCATATAATATCCTTGGTAGAAGTGATAAGAAGACATATTTTACGTTTGATATGAAAATTTATACGCATAACAGAATGATTCGAACTAACAATTTGAACTTCTTATTAAAATAAATGCACAACGTAGCTCAATATCTTAGTGCAAACTGTCAATACAAGTTTGAATTTGGCATGATGATATAATTCAATTGATAACATGTATAATAGACTTTTAGATTTTTTGTTTATAGCCTGTTTACTTTTTTTTTTATTTAAACATAATATTTATTTTTCTTTAATCTTAAATTTATGAATGGACATCCTTTTCATAGCATTATATCAAACAGTTTGTAAGACAAAAGATGATACAGAAAAAAGTAATCATATAGATAAACTAAACATTTACATGATAGAGGTCTGAATACCCAAGGAGAAAAACGTGTCGAAAAGAACATGTCCGAAAGAACATACCTTAAAAGCTACGAAAAGTAGTGTATGAAGGACTGACAATTGTTCTATTATCTTAACTCACATGTTAAAACGAAACTGTTGGATAAACACATGTATTTCTTATTTTCCGAAGAAGAAGTGTTCTTTCAAAGTTTTTGAAATTAAACCAATCACACATAGAATATATACAAACACACAAATCAAGATATACTGTACAGTTTATTGCATCTTTTTAAAATCTCCTATAAAATGTAACGCAAAGACAAATGAACACTCGAGTAATGTCATTAAAATTCAAACTCATGACCCTTATCTAAAGTATTTTCTGCTAGCAGAGTACTATATCTGCAACTTTATATATGCTATGAGGATACATGCCGGATCAGACGTAAGACTTGAAAAAAGTGCATGTTCTCTTTCTTCTCCAATTCAAATTAGGATTGAGAGTAATGACTGATTGCTCCAGATTCAGAATATTGTGTCCGGGTAGGACGACACGTCATATTGCAGACTGCTACTTTGTGAACTAGCACGACTGAAATCCTGCTCAGCGTTTCAGTCTTGTACAAAGCCGGGTTCATATAACATTTTTGTGTTCTTGTCTTGTATATTTATTTGACCTGTCACGGGACGTCAAACAACCATTCATCAATATCACCATCAACTGCTATCAAGGGAAATATCTTTCTCAAGTTAAAATATAAACGAGTGATTTTATATATGGTTTATAACGTATCACTTGAAACTGTATATTAATAGATATAAGAAGATGTGATATGAGTGCCAATAAGACAACTATCCATCCAAATCAGAATTTATAAAAGTTAACCATTTTAGGTCAAAGTACGGTCTTCAACATGGAGCCTTGGCTCACACCGAACAGCAAGCTATAATGGGCCCCAAAAATTACTAGCGTAAAACCCTTCAAACGGGAAAACCAACGGTCTAATCTATATAAAAAACGAGAAACGAGAAACACTTATGAACCACATCAACAAACGACAATTGCAGCAGGTTTAAACGTTTTAATTGTACCAAACCTTCAATCTTATCTGAAACAATAGTGTAACATCACAACATAGAAAGACATACTATAAAACATCAATGGCTTAACTCAATCAAAAGACAGAACAAAAGAGCAGTCGATTTAGAAACCATTCAACATTTGGTACCATAAAAAAACAAAAGCTTATTAACGAAGCCTTATAAAGACGGCTGATACTCTTTGGCAAAGTGCAAAACACTTATTTTTCCGGAAGCTGCATAGCATTTGTATGTATAAGACAATCCATGCGCTTGAAATAATATAATTGCGTCACATAATCTAAGATACTAGTATATATGAGAATCAATGATATTATAAAATAGTATGATATATGATTTACAGCCCTTGGATGGTGTAAACTTCCCCAAAAAAGTGCATGGTGTTATGGTGTACGGCATATGTTGCAATGGTAGAAGGTGTATGGTGCCATGGTGTATGGTGTAAGGGGAATGGTGTAATGGTGTATGAGGAATGGTGTGATTGTGTAACGTGCGATCGGGAATGGGATGAATGAATGGTGTACGACATTTCATTGGTTGAAACCGAGGTTCATTTTATTTTAATTTTTCGGATTGTAAACATAAACAATAATAGTAATCTCATTGTTCTTTTTTCCCAGTATAGCAAATTAATTTACTCGTAAGACTCTATGTTATAGATATAATACACATTAAAAAAATCTTTTTTTTTCATATTCTTACATTAAACAATGACTATACAATTACACGCTTGTGATCGCATGCAGCTATCATAAAAGAAAGACTTTTTTTAGCTATAAAGCGGATAGAAAGGTTATCCACGAATCTGAACAATATTTTTATATCATGGGTTATCAACATCATTTTTAACGTTGCTTCGTTCCCCAATTTTTGACAGTTTCTTCATAAATATTTTATCGTAATTCACCTTTGTTTGCCTTGGATTTACGATTCTGTTTCCAAAAAATGTTCAAAGGAAAATTGTACAGTGTTATTGCACATAAGGTGTTGTATAATTATGAACAATCTCGTCAATTTCGTTAAATTTGTCTTTACGGATGTAGGCAGATTATAAATGATATCTTGAACGTCCGAAAAAATATACTTATGTGAAAAGGAATGAAATATTTGCCACTTGATAGTTAGCTACCAACAAAATCAACCAACCGACATAATATATTAACAGTATACTTTTCCAAGAAGAGAAACTTCTCATACTTTTCAGTATAAAGTACAAATGAAATCTGTCATGTCAGTCACAGTGTTGGATGATATAGTGGAATAGTTTTATTATACAGACAATCCTGAACTACTGAGTTTAAATCAGCACACCTCAGCAAGCACGACTAATTTATGCGCAGACCAACCCATCACACAATAGCGGAAAGGAATCTGTGTCGTACCCATCCATATTCAGAAGTGGGAAATACAGATACAGATAATGACTTTAGTGACAGTTATATAATACGTATACCGAGATGAAATGCTGGCACTCTAAATTGAAGCGGACAAGATTTTGAATTTTGAATAAAAAGAGGTCCTGCTGGCTATCTAGATTGATGGGGACATATTTCTGTTGTCATTGTATTGTAATGTTGCTGTCATTTGTTTTAAACAATCAGACATCAAAATATTGCTGATTTACTATGCGGCTATATAGATTTACGTAATAAAGTGCAAATATGGTTAGTTTTGGTTGATGCGTTAAAATAATTTTGTTATACGAGTCAGCCTGAGGTATCAAAATTACTTAAATTTTGTTGCGAGACAATATTTTGAATACAAAAAGGACATGCTGGCATTCTAGATTGATGGGGACAAATTTTTGTTGTCATTGTGTTGCAATGTTGCTATCATTTGTATAATGCAATCCATTCTTACATCAAAATATTGCTGATTTACTATGCGGCTATATAGATATACATAATAAAGTGCAAATATGGTCAGTTTTGGTTGATTCGTTCAAATAATTTTGTTATACGAGTCAGCCTGAGGTATCAAAGCTACTTAAATTTTCTTGCGAGACAATATTTTGAATAAAAAGAGGACATGCTGGCAATCTAGATGGATGGGGACAATTTTTTGTTATCATTGTGTTGCAATGTTGCTGTCATCTGTATGATGCAATCCATTCTTATATCAAAATATTGCTGATTTACTATGCGGCTATATAGATTTACATAATAAAGTGCAAATATTGTCAGTTTTGGTTGATTCGTTATAATAATTTTGTTATACAAGTCAGCCTGAGGTATCAAAGCTACTGAAATTTTGTTGCGAGACAATATTTTGAATAAAAAGAGAACATGCTGGCAATCTAGATTGATGGTGACAAATTGTTGTCCTTGTGTTCCAATTTTGCTGTCATTATTTTGTATTATACAATCTATCCTGACATAAAAATATTTCAATTTTTTTAGGCGGCTATATAAATTAACAGATTGACACATTTGCCATTTCAATTCTCAATTTTATAATAAAGTGCAAATATGGTCAGTTATTGTTGATGCGTTAATTTTGTTGTACCAGTCTGCCTGAAGAACAAAACCACAGATAATATGTATGTTCCTGAGACAGTAAAATAAAATGCCAGTCTGAGATGTGAAAACTACTGATTTCTGGTGATGATTCAATTATTTGAATAAAAAGGGACATGCAAACTTGCACTGTTGATTGGTGCAGAAAAAGAAATATTATTTATGATACGCTGGCCATAAGTATGATTAACTGTACACCAATATTGCTTTCAATTATCATGATTATTTTATATGATCTAAGTACTATTCGTTTTTGGCATTGTTTGTCGATTTTATCTGAAAACCAAGTTTATAAGATTTACGCTACATTTTAAAGCCGATCAGAACTTAATAATAGCATTGTAACCAATATCGTTGTTAATTTATAGAAATGCAAATCACGGATAAATTTGTATTACAAGCAAAGTTTTATGCGTATTTTATCTACAAATACATGTATATATATTTAATCTGTATTGTTTATATAACCATGATCACGGAGGTCTTAATTTTACACATTAATTTACAATATTGTGATCAAAATTCGTTTTTTAAAACAAATAAATAATTTTGTAGTCGCACGCTTTCTTTGAAATTTAATTGCGTTATGAGTAGTTTCGGATCGTGTAGATAGAATGGGGAATGGTTTATGGTGTAATGTGTAAGGTGTATGGTGCAAAGTGTAACGTGTATGGTGTAATGACACAAGGTGTATGGTGTAATGGTGTATGGTGAATGGTTTAATCGTGTATGGTGTTAGTGGGAAGTTTACACCATCCAAGGACTGTAATATTATACAATCCAATAATTTTGGAAATGCACAATAAGGCACGATATAAAAAAATCGAAGATGTCCAAACAAGCTTTTTGTTACCTAGTTTATTCAAATTTGCAATAACAAATATACCTTTATCAGCTACACTTAGTGATGAATGGGAACACAATTGTGGATTGTTTGACATTTCTCTCCTTTCGGCAGACATACCTATCATTTTTGTTTCATAAGATCAACACTGATTGTTTGTAAAACATTTGCATTATCTTCTTTACTTTTACATAGTTATGTTTTAAATTTGTCTAACAGTTCTTTCGAAATGAGCCGTCCTAATACGTAATTGTCTTTACTTTTGAAAAAACGGCTTCATTTGTTGTATTTTTTTGTTACAAATCATTTCATATTTAAAATAGAGTCATCATGGTCATAGGATACAAAAGTAACATTCAAACTCATAAGTCGAAAAAAAAACTGACAAATCCATGACCAAAAACGAAAATAAAAGACATAATAACAACAGTACACAAAACACATCATAGAAAACGAAAGACAATTCTTCGAATATCTTTACCAATTAATATATATTCCAATAAGATCGTTATCACGACGTGTTCGATTTAAATTTTTTATGCATTAAAAATCATTTCCTAAATTATGGTATTGCATAATATTAAATCACATATTATACTATCTTATAATATTATTGATTCTCTCATAATATAACTTAGATTATAGGATACCATATTATGAAGTAATGTAGGTGCATAGGTTGTCTTGTACATTGGTACAAATAATCGTCCTAAATATTAAATACAAACCTAAAATTGCTTAACTACAACGACCTAATATATTTACTATCATTATCTAAAATCTGATTATAGATGAAATAAGATGTAAGAATTTACGGTTTCAAGACAACATACATACGATGTACATATATGTAAATGTGTGCCATATTTAGTTCAAGATCCCATGGAATACGTAAAATATCAATATTGATGTGTTTCTATAAAATGACTAGTTATTTACACAAAATGCTTTTTATTATAAAATAAAAGAAGCAATTATTGACTCAAATATATTCTGATTGATATTCGCATTTGTTATGCTGATATGTTTGATTTAATGTTGTCGATTGTACTCAAACGTAAATGTGTCTGTCGTGTTCTGGCTTCAACCTGAACATTACTATGTATACGGTTATGCTCAGCATATTGACAAGAGGGAGTGGTTCCACGGCACGTTAAGAGTATGGCTTGTTAAGAGTATATGCAATTGGCAATGAAAGTCTACATATGATCCTGTTTAATTCTTGTATACAAATAATTGGAAGATATGTTTTTTTTTACATTTTTATTTAAAAAATTAATCAAAATATGCTCTGTTAGTGTTCTATCTCTTGATTGCAAAGAAGCTTCTATATAAGTTTGATAAAAGTCCATGAAGGTTTGAAAAAGTTATTTAAATCTTTCACAACAGAATATACTAGATCTTGACTGCCACAAAATGATGTGTTATTGCGTGAACCCCACAATATACATGCTAATAGTATCATTTCAGTAGGAAGGTGTTTATAAGAGTAAACCTCTCCGTCTATGATTTTAAGATGAGAGTTTATCACACAATATACATGGTAAAAGTATGATTTCAGTAGGAAAGTGTTTATTGGATATATTATAGAGGAAGTCTATTTTACCAACTCCGTTGCATTGAAATATCGCTTCTTCTTTATCTTTGTCTGGATAGGTCTGTTTTGCTATTTGGGATTATAAATTTGCAGCCACGACTGTTGATGTGAACGTTAATTTCGATGATTTTACACAATATCTAGTACAAGTCAAGGGATTCCGATGAAAAATATGTGCTAGCTTTTAAAAATACTGCATCTTTATAACAATGAAAGCAAAACGAACGAGGCTTTGATAAATCTTACGACAGAATTTTAGATCGGCTACTTAATTCAATCGATTTATGACAGATAGAAAATGTACGTTAATCGGCCTACTGAATTTAAATTACTTTGTTAAAAAAGAACAAGTAAGTACTGAGAGATAGCACTCGACGTTTTTATCTTATACCTTTAAGTATCACATTCATTTATAAGTTTTATTGTTAGTAAAAAGTACTGAAGATTCTAGCTCAAATTAAACAGACTTCATTCGATTATATATAAATATAATTTTGAATTTATTTTAGCTCGATTATGTACACATCATTCAATGTTATTATCATTTATGAAGCATACTTCATTCAAATTATAATTATTGCATCATACCTTTATTGGAAGCCAAAAAATACCTACGAACTGATCTAAAAGCGTAAATAACGTAAATTCCGATATTGTATTAATATACCACATGTCTCCCACTTGTTAAACAAGGACAAGGACAAGGTTGTCATCAGCGGCTATAAATGATAATAATGTGAATGTAAACGAAAACTCACCTATTTATGATATCAACAAACAAAATACAAAATATTTCATTTTTACCGTGTAACTTGAGTCAGATTACACAATTCAATCTTAGTATTGCTATATAATCAGACAACAAAATGTTTTGGTACAGATTTGTATTGAAATCAATAGGTTATTATTCGGTTTATTCTAAAGGAGTTTCATGATTATAATAGATTAAATAAAATTGTGTACTAGCGGACCATCTTTTTATTGTTTGAATGGATTTAAATCAAATAATGAAATCTTTTCTGAACTCTTTAACCTTACTATAACTCGGAATATCTTACTACATACGCTTTAATGAAACCTCTTATATTTAGCTTCTCCTATAATGTAAGTTATGTCTTAAAGATCAGAGAAAAAACGCGAAATGTCGAAAACAGGAGTAACAAAAATGTTTTTTTTTTGCCAAAAAAAAAAAAAAAAAAAATAACAATCAACCGTTCTTTAATATTCATTTATTCCATTGTGTGTTTTGCATCTAAATATTGGCTCCGAACTTTTGAAAACGAAGACAAAACGTCAAAACGTAAGCAAAGTTCTGTTACTTGCTAAAATGTGCAAATTGAAACCCTAGAGATCATAAAAGCATAAACAAAATGCCCTTTCTTTTACCTTTAAAAAAAACTGTTTTTGCAATACAATTGTCTTTTCGTTCTCAATTTTATTAATCGGAAGAATTGTAAAATATATCAAGTAAATACTCCTCCCATTTTCCTCGACAGTTTTACGTTCTTCTGAGAATGTAAAAAAGGTATGTTCTCTTACTTTTTTTTCTTAATATGAATTTTGTATTTCATTGATGAGAAAAGTGATACTGTATTATGTAATTTCAAGTTTGGTTCCGAGGACGGGAGAACACATCTTTTAAACGATTAAAGATTTACTTTGTACTTTGTCACCTTGGTCCCCCTCACTCCGTCCACACACAAATACACTTCATCCGTTAGAAATCGATTCCGAAGAGAAATGTTATCACTAAAAGAAGCAAATCCGTTTAATTTGCGTCTTTTTGGTAATTGTACTTGTGAAAAATGATAGTTAATTTTCCTGATTAATTGATCCTACAGCTTAAAGCTCGAAAATGCCAATATTGTCCATAAGCACTTTCTTGGATTTAAAAAAAAATCTAAATCAAAATAACGAGTTTAATTTGTGATTTCCGATTCAAATCTGATAATATATAAATGTTTTTTCCGTTATATTAATTAATCCGTTTTCCCGCGTTAACATTCGAGACAAAGCATTTTAAACTAATTCTTTTTCAAACCAATTTGACAATAAGATACAGATATCGTACGATTTTTGAAGATTCGTAATAATAGAAATTATAGATTGACGAATACAAAGAATTCGTATGAACGATATTTCCAATTTTATTTGTAATGACTTATTTAGAAATTGTTATTACAAATCTTAAATCTGTTGTAACTATTAACAGGAATTAGTAATTTGGAATCTAATTAATTATTACAAATTATTAATTATGACCAGCTTGAAGTGACATGGACTGAAATTACTACACACATGCACATACATGTATATTGTATTTGTCACATTTCTTTTGTATAATGACAATACAGATTGGCGTTTGTATTGAGTTGAAAAACCCTTAAAGAAATAAGGAGCCCTGTTGGTCTTATACAGATAAAGAGTTGTTGTTTTTACAGCCAAGCGCTAGTGACGCAAAGACAAGCGCGTATGATGTAAAGCATAGCGCTGAACACTTTACATCTAGGGCGCAACAGTTTACATGCTCAGCGCTGGACTATTATGTTCAACGCTAGACTTTGAATCTGCAGCGCCTTATTTTGCATCTTCAGCTCTAGACTTTACATCCTATGCACTAGACTTTATATCTTCAGCGCTAGAATATTTGCTTCCACAACGCTAGACTTTATATCGTCAGCGGTAGACTTCACATCATTAGCGCTTGGCTTTAAATCTTTAACGATAAAATTTACATCTAAATTACTAGAATTTAAATCTTCGGCGCTAGACTTTAGTATTTCAGTTCTTTCCTTGAAATCTTTAGCTAGCGCTATACTTTGCATCTTCAGCACTAGACTTTAAATCATCAGCGCTGGACTTCAAATCTTCAGCGTTAGATTTTTTATCTTTTGACCTGAACTTTCAATCTCAAGCACTAAACTTCACGTCTTCATCGCCAGCATTTTATTTAACTTCTAATTATTCATTGTACCAATATGTAAAAAACAAGTAAACAAATATTAAACAAAGTGTCCCATTAAATTTCAAAATTGGTAAATAGCAGAGATTGTTTACCAACTTTAGGCTAGTAAATTCGGGAAACCGCACAAAGTTATGACACTATCGAAAGTGTACGACACAGAACTTTTCAGGTAGAAACTAAATAATGTTATTCAAATTTCACTTAAAGAAGTGTCATATAAATAACCCGCAACCTGCAGCCTGCTACATGCAAAATAGTTTATGCCTTTGCAGTGTGTGCGAAATGCACACGTTATCATATCCTAATTTCACGATGGTTTTTAAACGGAAAGTAAGGTAATTAGGTTAGAGCAGTTCTTATCATATTGCATAATTGAATTACATTATCAAAGTTGTCTTTTATAGTTTAAACTGCAGTGTAAATGCTCTATTTTTGATAAGATCGATCTTGCTTGTGTAAATGTAAACGCGAAGTGTTTTTGTTTTTTAAGATCGACTCAAATAAAGGTTAGTTCAATTGCGTGCAAGTGTAAGCAAGATCATAGTTGTTGCTAACTTCTAGGTCATTTTGTCTCTGGTTTGGAAATCATACCGAATATTCTTATCTACATAAAAAAAGTCTTTACTTGTCACTATATAACACTGTTAAGAGTACTTATTTTGCGTTTGATTTACTAGATTGATTTATAAAATAAATAACATTGAGTGTTGACAGCGCAAAACTGTAAAAGAGAGTCGAAAGATACCAAAGAGACATTCAAACTCATTAGTCGCAAATAAACTGACAACGCCATTGGAAAATGTTAGTTTACTCAACAGGTTATTGAAAATAATTTCAATTACTTTGCCTTTCTCAAAAAAAATTAATAGTATAAAAATAAATAATATTGTTTATGCTTGTTTATTCTTTTACGTTGTCTTTGTTGAAAGTAATTGACATCTGGGTATTGATTTATCTATAAAAACTGTTTACATCCTATAATGTCTATTAAAATGGGAAATTCAATGCGAGGGATCAACGTACCAATTGCTCCTCTGTTTCTGTGTTTAAGTGTTGACATACTTAAAATAATTACGTCTGCATATTGTATCGTGTGTACACACTTGGAAAGCAAATTAATATATTACGTTTGTTTATTTTGCAATTATTTCCATATTCAGTAAATGAATGTTGACTGATATAGTTAAAAAAAAATTTGCCTCACGTCAGCAGTAATGTTTTAACGTAGTTGTATAGATTAACTAGGGTGATTCATCATATTTCTCACAATTATGCAATTATGAATCTTATGAAGGCAATCAGTTTGCATTAACCATGGTATCATTTTATTCGTTGTGAAAAATATTGTTAAAGGGTATTTTCTGTTAATGTTTATGATATATGAAAAGTTTGAGATACTTGATATCTCATCTACTCACTGCTAGCAATAACAGATTGAAAGTGGGGACTCATTCCACCTAGCTTCGAGTATAACAGTATACTTCTAGGAATTTTATTGTATTGTATTGTACAAGGAGCAAATGTGAAAACTTCATTTAAATCGGTACTCGTAGTAAACATTTTTTTCAGGAAAATATTTCTTTGGAAGACTTTTTTTTCCATTAACTTTCTTTAATTTTATTACGCATAGAACTATAAAAATAAGAAGATGTGGTATGATTGCCAATGAGTCAATTCTCCACAAGAGATCAAATTACAGAAATTAACAACTATTGGTCACAGTACAGCCTTCAACAATGAGCAAAGCCCATACCGCATAGTCAACTGTAAAAGTATATAACAAATATATAACTCAGCAACAACGACAACCACTGAATTACCGGCTCCTGACTTGGGACAGGCACATACAGAATGTGGCGGAGTTAAACATGTTAGTAAGCGCCCAACCCTTCCCTAATCCTGGGACAGTGGTGCAACAGAACAATACAAGAACTGTACAAAACAATAAACAAACAACGCATATGATCAACAGCAACAAACAACCACCACTCATTTACAGGCTCCTGACTTAGGACAGCCACATATAGAATGTGGCGGGGTTAAACATGTAAGAGAGCGCGCGACTCTCCCCTAACCTGGGACAGTGATGTAACGTAAAACATAAGAACAAGCTATACAAATCAGTTGAAAAAGGCTTAACTCATCAAATGGATACAAATAGAAATTGAAGTTTATTTCTTAATTTAGGCGTATTTTGTACTTTTTTATTTATCTCTAAATTATTTTCAAAATGTGAAATTCGAAAATCCACAACATTAATACATTTATTTAAATAAGAATCAAGAGATTTTACCGTTTACACCATTGATTTTCCCCTATTAGTCTTTGTTAAATTTGCACTTTTCAAAAAATTGTGCAGAATTTATCTTTGTTTCAAATAAAGAAATACTTGGCATGAGTAAAGTTTTATCCTGTCCAGTACTATAGAAAAAAATTCACATAACATTTCATTGCATATAAGAAAATAACCATCACTGGAAGTTAACCAATCAAATTTTCCCCCTTTCTTAACCTGTGTACAAGCTTTAGTAACCATGTAACCTCAAGTTTCCAAAATATTCTATAGAAACCCCAAATAAAAAAATAATGGTGCTTTGAAATACCCAAGATATATGTTTATGACCCAGAAATGTTTTACTGCAATGAAATGTAGGATCAATTACCTACAACTGTCAAATTCAAGGGAATATTTTTTTTCGACCTATTTTCCTATGCAACCGGATGTGACATACTATGATTTGGTGGTATTACACCTAAAGAAGACTTTTTTGTTAAATAAACTGAATGTGACTTTTTTTCCTTTGTAATACTGGTTATTTCAAGCATTCCTGTCAAGTTTTGTCATAATCAGTTCAATAGTTTGAGAAAAATCTAGTATAATGTAAGACGACATCTACAGCGATTCGAGCAAAATTTCTTCGAAAAATCCAAACCAAGCCGCATCATGATAGAATATAGTGTGGACCAATAAATGATCAAATATTTATCTCATCTGCCTACAAACAGTTGAATATGATACAAAAGATGACTTTAGGATGATAAATACTACTAATGGACCTCTTTGTCTTCCTTATAAGGTCTCTTTTGGTCCATTTATACCTCTAATTTCCTCAAAATTTCTACTTTTTAGGCCAATAAATAAAAATTTTGGGGTAACTTTCACTCATTTATGATAGAAATGTTATAATAAATGATTAATTGAAGTATTCAAGCTGAATGAACTATCCGTATAAAAGTTTACTGTCTCCAAGGAGGTTTCAATAAGTCCTTACGTAAAACTTAAATTTACGCCGCGTTCCAGAGAGGGACATAAAAAGCTTCTCTTTTGGTGAATAATTTGTTGTTACTGCTTTTAAAATAATTTCATCTACTTAAAACTATATATTTATTAAAGTATTTCTTAGGAAAATTTTTCTGGTATAGCAGAATATAAGAAATAAGGAGAAAAAACTCCCCAATACTCTAAGTATGGCTTGTTCTGTGAACTAATATTCATGGTAAAGTATTATTTCAAGGAAATTTTCTCATAAAATGTGTTTTGGAGACTCAATCCACTCAGAATATTTCATTATTTGTAATATTTCACTTAAATAGCAAGAAATTTTAACACATGAGAGTACTCACAAGGTCAAAGGTGCATGTACAGCTTCCCATATTAGGTGTAATACCACCATTGATTTTCCCCTATTAGTCTTTGTTAAATTTGCACTTTTCAAAAAAGTGTGCAGAATTTATCTTTGTTTCAAATAAAGAAATACTTGGCATGAGTAAAGTTTTATCCTGTCCAGTACTATAGAAAAAAATTCACATAACATTTCATTGCATATAAGAAAATAACCATCACTGGAAGTTAACCAATCAAATTTTCCCCCTTTCTTAACCTGTGTACAAGCTTTAGTAACCATGTAACCTCAAGTTTCCAAAATATTCTATAGAAACCCCAAATAAAAAAATAATGGTGCTTTGAAATACCCAAGATATATGTTTATGACCCAGAAATGTTTTACTGCAATGAAATGTAGGATCAATTACCTACAACTGTCAAATTCAAGGGAATATTTTTTTTCGACCTATTTTCGTATGCAACCGGATGTGACATACTATGATTTGGTGGTATTACACCTATACGATAAATGAGCGTCTTTTATGACTTGACGACCCTGTTTCTAATCTATTTTAGATGGAGGACAATATTTTGGTCCTTTTTTCAATATGAAACAATAGGCTTCTACGAGCAAAGCCTACGTCAGGACTTGCTTCTTATTTAGCAAGATAAAAAGGATAATACTTGGAAAGTTATATCTGTAACATAATAACGATAGCTCCGCTGAATAATCTAAACGTAAATGCAAAGTGAAAAAAAAAACTTTTATTGTTCTATATTGACTAACGTACATTTCTATTTGTATATTCATTCAATTATCTCAATAAAAAGCTTCACATGTGAGTTGAGCTGATGTTTTACATTACATTTTTATATACAGTTTCTGCTCTTTGTTGTTATATTTTGTAAAAATGTGTTTTATTTTAAGTATTGATAGTTACTTAAATAGCTGTAATACAAAATATAGTCAAATAAGAAATTTCCACCTTGGAAAACAATATTTTTTTTTGTTTATGCTTGTTTATTCTTTTATGTTGTCTTTGTTGAAAGTTATTGACATCTAGGTATTGATTTATCTATAAAAACTGTTTACGTCCTATAATGTCTATTAAAATGTCAAATGCAATGCGATTGATCAACGTACCAAATGCTCCTCTGTTTCTGTGTTTAAGTGATGACATACTTAAAATAATAACGTCTGCATATTTTATGGTGTGTACACACTTGGAAAGCAAATTAATATATTACGTTTGTTTATTTTGCAATTATTTCCATATTCAGTAAATGAATGTTGACTAATATAGTTAAAAAAAAGGAATCCCTCACGTCAGCAGTAATGTTTTAACGTACTTGTATATATTAACTCGAGATTTCTCTTAATTATGTAATTATGAATCTTATGAAAGCAATCAGTCTGCATTTGCCATGGTATCGTTTTATTTATTGTGAAAAATAGTTTTAAAGGGTATTTTTTGTTAATGTTTATGATATATGAAAAGTTTGGGATACTTGATGTCTCATCTGCTCACTGCTAGCATAAACAGATTGAAAATGGGCACTCATTCCACCTAGCTTCGAGTATAACAGTAGACTTCTAGGAATTTCATTGTATTGTATTGTACAAAGAGCAAATATAAAAATGTCATTTAAATTGGTACACGTAGTAAACATTTTTTTCACGAAATTTTTCATTGGAATTCTTTTTTTTCCATTAACTTTCTTTAATTTTATTACGCATAGAACTATAAAAATAAGTAGATGTGGTATGATTGCCAATGAGACAACTCTCCACAAGAGACCAAATGACACAGAAAATAACAACTATTGGTCTCAGTACAGCCTTCAACAATGAGCAAAGCCCATACCGCATAGTCAGTTATAAAAGTATATAACAAATATATAACACAGCAACAACGACAACCACTGAGTTACAGGCTCCTGACTTGGGACAGGCTCATACAGAATGTTGCGGAGTTAAACATGTTAGTAGGCGCCCAACCCTCCTCTAATCCTGGGACAGTGGTGCAACAGAACAATACAAGAACTGTACAAAACAATAAACAAACAACGCATATGATCAACAGCAACAAACAACCACCACTCATTTACAGGCTCCTGACTTAGGACAGCCACATATAGAATGTGGCGGGGTTAAACATGTAAGCGGGCGTACAACTCTCCCCTAACCTGGGACAGCGGTGTATGTACAACATAATAATAATTTTATTAATTGTCATTAAACACTTACAATGTTTGTGGCAATACAAATTTAAACAAACAATAAACAACAAAATAAAAAAACAGAATAATATACGAAAGTTAATCCAATAGACACAAAACCATAAGTGATACATTTATAATATTTCAATATTTAATATCCATGTTACAATAAGGCCTCTGTCCTCAGTTCTAATGACCTTTTAATAAAGAAGCCAATAATTCTAACATGTCTAAAGGAAGTGGGGTTTAATATATAAAATAATGTTTGATTATCAGGTAAATGAATAAAATGTTCCTCATCTAATTGTATATCATTATATAAATTTTGTCTGATATTTTCGTTTACCTTGCAATGGAGAATAAAATGAAATTCATCTTCGATGACTTTGCAGGTTTTACACAGTCTTTGTTCTCGAGGAATTTTAATGTAACGACCATTTTCTATTTCAAGACCATGGTCACTTATACGAAGTTTAGTAAAAATATTTCTGATAGAAAAATCATTAAACAATTAGTAACAATTTGCTTCAAGTGAAGGTTTTAAGTTTTCATACAGAAAAAGTTTGCTACTTTCGTCATTTTTTTCTATTTTACTTTTATATAAATCTTTATAATAGTCGTTTATTTTATTTTTAATTTCTGATTTTAAATGACTTACATCTGTATTATTCTTACAATTGGCCACTTTGTCTTGGGGGCTATTGTCTGGTAAGACATTTTTAACCTATGTATACCAAGAATATACACCTTGTAAATCAAGGGATTTTGAAAGTTCAAAGGCCTCTTTCAATAAAGGGTTTAAATTATCAATATTTAGTCTAGCAAGGTATAAAATAGATTGGGTTGTAATAAAATTTTCAACTGGAAGTCTACCTAGTTCCAATCTCGCTCCTATATTTGATGAGGTTTTCTTGGTTCCAAGAAGGTATTTACAAAATGAAAGATGGATTTTTTCAAAAGGTGTTTTATCAATAAAGTTGAGATGGTCAATGTCACAATTTCTTTGGGCGGCTCTATGCTTTGCCCTATGGTACACAAGGAAATAATCCATAAAGGATATTTCAGAGTTGTAAGTCAAAATGGGCTTGACCAATTTATCAAAGAAATTTTTTGACACCGAAATAGGTAAAGAGCCCAGAGAGGCTGTCTTTGCTTTAAAGGAAAATAAAACTTTCCTGGCCTTCTTTGCCAGCTCTTCGAGACTATGTTTGAGGTTACCATTACACTTTAATAAGCAACCTAAAAATTTATATTCAGTAACATTCTATATTATGTTATCTTTAAGTTTTATAAAAGGGGGAATTATCCTAGTGTGTTGTTGGATAACCATAGTTTTTGTCTTTTTAATAATTATGGTTAGTTGCCAATCATCACAAAAATTGTTAAGTTTATCAAGACTATTTTGTAGGCCTTCCTTACTTTCAGACATAATTAGAAGGTCATCAGCAAAAGAAAGCGAACCAATATTAGAGTTTAGTAATCTTGCAGGTCTACACTCTTCAGTGTTAAAGCTTTGGCTTAGGTCATTTATAAAGACATTAAATAGGGTGGGGCTTATTGAATCCCCTTGTTTTACCCCTCTTAATATTTTAAAATATTCTGAGTGTTTATGGTCGATCTTTAGAGCTATTTCTGTTTTAGAAAGCATATTTTTAATAGCACTGTATAAATATTTTCTCACTCCGATATTAGCTAACTTGTAGAGCATACCATCTCTCCATACTGAGTCGAAAGCTTTTTGGAAATCAACAAAGCATATGTATCATTTTTTTTATTCTTATAAAGATATTTATTTATTAAGGTTTTTAATATAAATAAACTATCTGATGTTCTGTGGTTTTCACGAAATTCAAACTGTGAATTAGAGTACTTATTTCTCATCAGCAAGTTTAACCTATCATTTAAGATGGCACTGAAAATCTTTGCCGTACAATTTATTAATGAAATCCCCCTGTAATTTGAGGGGTCAAGTTTATTACCAGACTTATGTAATAAGATTAAATATGATTTGTTCCACTGTTCTGGATAATAACCAGTTTTTTTAAATTGAATTAAACAGTTTAGTTAATGCAGTTATTGTAAAATTACTGCTATACTTTAGTATTTCATTAATAATGCCATCAGAACCACTTGATTTGCCTGTCTTTAACTTTTTGAGAACCCCTTTAATTTAACCACTAGCTATTGGTTTGTCTGTTTCTGGATTAATAGTTATGTTGTGTTCAATGTTAGAAATTTTTTGTTTAATATTATTTTCAAAATCTATGTTTGGACTTTTACACTCTCCTTGTTTTTGAACATGCTTTACAATCTTTTCAAAATCTTAGATTAGCTACTTTACTTCATCTTTTTCGCCTCCTTCCTTGCTGTCAATTGACTTCAGAATTTTCCAAAATTCAGAAGGACTATTCAATAAAAAGTCTGAGAGTTAATCGTATATTATTTTTTTATAGGCCTGTTTTTTTTTTTTGTTTTTTTTTAAAAGCTTTTCTAAATAATTTAAATTGAAAAAAAATATTTTTGTTTCAGTTCATTATTAAAGGGATTTTTTCTTATCTTGGTAGTAATAAAATTTAAAGATTTTTTTTGTTCAAATATTGTTATGTAGGACCACTTTTGTCTGACCATTTTTTTTTTTAGTTTTTCCTTTTCTCACAATTCGACATGATTTGTCTGCTATCTTTAGAAAAACTGAGTTAAGCTCTTGTGTGGCCAAATTAATTCCATTTTGGTCCTCTGAAAATGTTTTGGTATCAACATTTATAATATCATTCATAATATTTTCATCACTGTGAGCATTTACAATTTCAACTCTAGACTCGTTTGTCCATCTGTAATTTACAGTATTTTGCCAATTTGTAATAATTGAATCTGATGAAACATTCATTCTCAATTCACATTTGAGAAGTAGTTTTATCTATGAATGATCAGACAAGTAACCAATTTCATGCGTAGAAAAATATAGAACTGAGGAAAGAAGACTTTCACTGACTATAGCATAATCAATACTACTTAATCCATTTGTAGTAATACATGTAAAGTAACCAAGGGAGTCGCCAAAATATCTGCCATTAAGAATCCTTAGTTTTGAAGAAATACATAAATCTAATAAATTTGTGCCTTGGGCATTACTTAAATTGTCTTGGTTGTTTATTTTCTTAGGAATTTCATCCACAGAATAATTTTGTGGTAATATAGTGTTGCAACCAAAATCATTAAGGTCAGTAGAGTCATCAATAATATAATCTGGATTTTGGATAGTGCGAGAGTTAAAGTCCCCCATTAGTAGTATTTTGCCTTTGCTAGCAAAAACACTTATTTCATGTTCCAATAATTCGTAATCATTATCATAGTTGGTAGAAGTTACTGGTGGAATATAAACCGCACATATATATAAATCATTATCAAGCCCAAACACTGTTCTATCTAATTTAAGCCATAATCTATTTTCTGATTGGGTTCCATTTTGTAAATAAGTAATACCTGCGGCTAGATTTTTTTGGTAAATAACAATTATACCCCCACTATGCCTCCTTGACTTCTTTTTTTTTTCTTTCTATTTCCTATTTTGTATTGGTTTGGTAGAGTTATGTATATAAGATTGTGTGGGTTGACCATAACCTTGTTTGGTGTGATGGTTATCTTGCGTGACAACATTGACCATTGGATTAACTATGTTTTTAAAATTCCTCACATAATTTTTTACACCTGTAGCATTTAGATGAATTCCATCTACGTAATCGGTTCTACGCATGTCGTCAAAAGTGATTATTTTAAGACATTTATCCTCACAGAGATCTTTCAATTAAATGTTAAGTTGACATCTTTTGATTTCGAATTCTTTGTTTTTGAAATTATCATTATAAAATCGTGGTAAAATCTGACCTTATACAACTTCTAAATCTAGATAAGTGTTCATAGTAAGATTAACTAATGATTCATATTCCTTCATTACATTATCAACTTCACCTTCGTGTAGATCATTTGACCCAACCTGTAACATAATCACTAAAGTGTCCCTATGTATCTTTTTACTTTTGACATATTCTTTAGCTCCATAAATGGTTTTATCATTGAGGGTTGTTATTCTTGTATGTCGGTTTCTGTATATGTACCTCCCATCAAGATCTTTTACTAATGATGTTCCAACTATCCAATTTTTTTTCATTTGGGTTCATATTCAGTATCTCTTGTTGTTTGTTATTACTTTCGGTTCTCACTTCTTTATTTTCATTATTTTCACGTGATGATTCTTCTTGCTCATTAGTTTTGTCAGGTCTACGTGTATTCAACAATTTAGTGTGGTCTCTAGCTAAATTGTCTTCTTTTTGTTGATTTCTTATTTCAGTTATTTGTGTCTGAATATTTACATTGTCTTCTTTTTGTTGATTTCTTATTTCAGTTATTAGTGTCTGAATATTTACAGTTTCATTCAAAATTTGTGACCCGAGGGCATTTTCTGGAATTTTGTTTATTTTGTTCATAACTTCTCTTATTATCTTGATCTCTTTTTGTAATTCAGGTATTATATTACATTTCTTTTCAAGTTTTTCACATGTCATAATAAGTTTACATATGTTTTCATCTTTTTCTGCTAGTTTAAATTCAACTGAGTGCATAGTATCTTGTATTGCTTTAAGCTCATTCATCATTTGATTTAATGTAACATCACATCCACATGTATTTTGCGTATCATACTGTTTATTATTTAAGCTAGCTTTACTAATTTGGTTATTTTTTTCATTCTTATTCTCATTTTACATTTACAGGTTTGGTTGGTGATACCGTTTTTTTCTCCTGTGACTGTACAGCTTCCAATAAGCTTGAATCAGTCAGCGATTCATTACATTCATCTTTCATCTTGTCACAAATTTCTGTAGGGATGTTCACAACATTGATCATTCTGTCTATTTGTACCCCAGAGTTGTTTCCCTTTTCATTCAAAATTTTTTTCCACAGTGCCTTTTAAAATGTCATACTCGTAGTCAAACATTTTTGGGAGTTTTTCCCTTGTATTAACATTATGTTTGTAGTGTAAAATAAACTTATAACACATAGTTTTGTTCCGTCAAGCTTGACATCAACAGTTGATTTCATTTAATCTTTTTCTGGAAGATTCCATGAGAATGTTTTCTTCTCATCTTTTACAGTTATAATGCTTGATTTATTGTCAAAATCTTTCCATTTAATTTTAGTGTTTTGCTCATCTCCTAGTTTTTTAAAGTATCTATTCAGAAATATTCTCCTCCATATTAATATTGAGAATTTATCTAATTTTATCGTGTGCTGATTATTGCCCACCGTGTTGAAGGGGGTGAACTGTTAGCCATTGCTGTATTACATGGATCATGCACGGATTTCAGTTATAAGCATGTTTGTTAATATAATAAAGACATTATCTTCAAGTATTTCTTGTATTCTGTTTACTTTTCAGCCATATATTTCAATATTTATGCTCTCATATTTTTTTTCGTGGGCGCTGCCATTTTACCGGAAGTCGTTTTTATAAATTTCAGTTGAAAAAGGCTTAACTCATCAAATGGATACAAATAGAAATTGAAGTTTATCTCTTAGTTTAGGCGTATTATGTACTTTTTTTTTACTCATCTATAAATTATTTTCAAAATGTGTAATTCGAATATCCACAACATTAATACATTTATTTAAATAAGAATCAAGAGATACCGTTTACACCAATTTTTACTACACGATGAAATGAGCGTCTTTTATGACTTGACGACCCTGTTTCTAATCTATTTTAGATGGAGGACAATATTTTGGTCCTTTTTTCAATATGAAACAATAAGCTTCTACGAGCAAAGCCTACGTCAGGACTTGCTTCCTATTTAGCAAGATAAAGAGGATAATACATAGAAGTTGTATCTGTAACATAATAACGATAGCTCCCCTGAATAATCTAAACTTAAATGCAAAATGAATAAAACTATTATTGTTCTACATTGACTAACGTACATTTCTATTTGTATGTTCATTCAATTATCTCAATATAAAGCTTCACATATGAGTTGAGCTGATATTTTACATTACATTTTTATATACAGTTTCTGCTCTTTATTGTTATATTTTGTAAAAATGTGTTTTATTTTAAGTATTGATAGTGACTTAAGTAAATGTAATACAACATATAGTCAAAAAAGAATTTCCACCTTGGAAAACAATACTCATCAGCCTTATCCGGTTTTAGGCGCGAGCAAAACTGATATATAATATTCAATTGAATGCTTCAAAAACATTACAGCTGTGATATGCAATGTTTGATAAATATCATTTTAGATGACGTTTGTCTAAGTAAACTAATGACACGCTGCGCTTAGATTTTAAATGTTTTTCTAAATAATTTTCCTTAACATTGTGCACCAAACATATATCAGTTGGGGCACTTAGCAATATATATTATGGAATTGCGTAATCTTTAAAGATTTTCAAAAAAAGGGAGACAAATGGAATTTATTTTTACGGGTTATTTTTTGTCTTTAAATAACACTGAAAATATAACAACATGAACATTTAACATTGATTTCAACTGTCAGTAATGTTGGTGTCAAAATTTTCGTTTATAGCAAAGTTTGACACAAAGTTTGTTTTAGTTTTTTTTTATAAAGGTCTAAAATATAAAAATTCAATCCAATAAAGATAAAATTGAGAATGGAAACGGGGAATGTGTCAAAGAGACAACAACCCAACCATAGAGCAGACAACAGCCGAAGGCCACCAATGGGTCTTCAATGCAGCGAGAAACTCCCGCACCCGGAGGCGTCCTTCAGCTGGCCCCTAAAAAAATATGTATACTAGTTCAGTGATAATGGACGTCATACTAAACTCCAAATTATACACAAGAAACTAAAATTGAAAATGATACAAGACTAACAAAGGCCAGAGGCTCCTGACTTGGAACAGGCGCAAAAATGCGGCGGGGTTAAACATGTTTTTTGAGATCTCAACCCTCCCCCTATACCTCTAGCCAATGTAGAAAAAACAAACGTACAACAGTACGCACAGTAAAACTCAGTTTAAGAGAAGTCCGAGTCCGATGTCAGAATAGGAAACAAAAGAAAATAAATAAAATGACAATAATACATAAATAACAACAGACTACTAGCAGTTACTGACATGCCAGCTCCAGACCTCAATTTAACAGATTGAAAGATTATGTCTTCATCATATACATATTTTACTGCACAAGATATGAATTTCAACAATAAATTTAAATATTTAAAAATCTAAAACTTAGAACAAACATTGAAAAGTATTTAGGAATGTATAATTCGATAAGCAAATAATCAAATTATACAAAAAAAAAAATGCTAGAATAACATATTCGCTTTTCGTTCATTATTTTGTACATAAATTAGGCCGTTAGTTTTCTCGTTTGAATTGTTTTACATTTATCAATTCGGGGCCTTGTATAGCTGCTTATGCGGTATGGGCTTTGCCGATTGTTGAAGGCTGGCTGTACGGTGACCAATAGTTGTTAATTTCTGTGTCATTTGGTCTCTTGTGGCGAGTTGTCTCATTGGCAGTCATCCCAGATCTTCTTTTTTTATATTCAAGTACTCGCAAATTGATTTGTGTTTATACCAGCTGATAAAGCAGCCAACAATGTGGTAGTGGTATGCCGTTAATACAACACTTCTTCTTAAGATTGAAATTTTTAATTCTTCTACATTCAAGTCTTTGTGCTCCGCAGCCATATAGTAAACAATCATATCATAACTAAATCACTGCTTAAAGACTTTTCTGAAGATTTGAAGGTCTCTTTTATGTAATTGTTACCTCAACTAAACAAGAAACTAGACAAATACCGTTTGATCTCGGTTTATAGCATGTGTGCTACAACTAAACTTTCAGTGCTTTTAACTAGTTCAATAACTACCATTAAAGATCTTATCATTACATTTTGTAATAACACATTTGGAAAAGTGAAATTAACTACTTTAGGAGTTTAAAAAAATCTTTGGATCTTTCAGATAAATTACGTGGTTTGATGGTCCTTTTGATTCTGTTATCAATTTTTTAATTTTCAACTCTTTCCACCACACTTCTATATAATCTTATTAAACACAACTTTTCCTATTTAATTGAATAGTCGTTTGATAAATCTGTTTGGTATATCCGAATAAAACATATTTGCTGCAACTAATTCAAACCCGTCTTCTCTAATGAGACATGTAAACATGCTAGATATACTTACTGGAGGTGTGATGAGATGGTTGAAGCTGTTAATTTTCTCCTTGATAATCCTCATGTACGTTTCGGCAAGATAGTTTATTGACAGGCTGTATGTATTCCTATGGGTACCAATTGCGTCCCATTAATAGCAGACTTTCTCATGTACTGTTATGAATCACAGTTTAAAACCAAGCTCAGGAATGCTACGTCCAAGTTGCATCAATTGATAAATTTAACTACACTTACCGTTATCTTGATGATATTTTTTTGTTAAACAATCAAGAATTTTCAAAGTATACTTCCGAAATTTATCCATAGGGACTGTTTAGAATAAATCAATTATAAACGCCAATAACTGTCCTTTCCTAGAATTAAATAATTCAGTTTTACACGGGAAACTCTTCATTACAATTTACGTTAAAAGGGACGATTTTTCGTTTCCTATTGTTAGTTTTTTCCTTTTTTTATGTAGATGTTGATTTGGCATAATCTTATGGTGTTCATATATCACAACTTGTTCGCTATGCCTGTTTTTGGTGTGACGATTTGGATTTCAATGAACTTAATCTATGTATTGCTGGTAAATTATTAAATCAGGGATTTCGTTATCACAGATTAGTTAACGCCTTTATCAAATTCTTCCATAGATACAACGATTTGGTTTGGAAAATTGGTCGCAACCGTAGAAAACTTATTTCAAACGGAATTTCACACCTTAATTGTTACGAAGATGTTGTTTACCCGGAAATTTAGATACGATCTGGGTAAACTTATCGATCCTTAAAATACATTTTATACTGAAAGGTGATTATTTAACATTGCAATTGGATCTTTTAATATTGTTTTTTTTTTTTTTTTTAATTAATATTGACTTTATTATCAGTAAATTAAAATCAAACTGAATATCATTATTATATAGATATGCATATAAATGGCCCTACAATCTGTCGATAGCTGTATGTTGACATAGCACAGGGTCATGTTTTTCTCTGACTTTTAATGACATTTCACACTAAATACATCTGGTGTTGAATGTGTACTGATTGATATTTTAGTCTTAGATACATAATTAATTTTATTAGTTGTTATTGACTTTGAACTAGCTGTCAGTAATTGTAAGTACTCTCATATCTGTACTTAGTGTCATTTTTAGTTGTGGGGATGTATTAGTACCCTGCTACGTCCGGTCCGTGTTTTTGTTAGATGTATTTCTGATTCGTATCGATCTGATGAGTTAAGCCTTTTTCAACAGATTTTGATAGTTTGTTATTATGTCGAACTGTTATACCACTGTTCCACTTTATAGCAGTGTTGGCCCCTGCAAACAATTTAATCCCCGTCACGTTCTTTATTTGCCTGTCATAAGTCAGAAGCCTGTAATTCAGTGGCTGCTGTTTGTTCCTGAATATCATATGTGTTTTTATTCATTATTTTGTATATAAATTAGGCCGTTAGTTTTAATATTTTATTTCAGGGCTTTCCATAGCTGACTATGCGGTATTGGTTTTGCTCATTGTTGATAACCGAACGGTGACCTATAGTTGTTTTTAAATTTCTGTGTCATGTAGTCTCTTGTGGAGATTTATCTCATTTGCAATCAAGCAACATCTTCCACATGTTCCTCATCTTTAACTTTTAGCTGATTGATTGTTGCTGCTCATTGATAATTTGTGGCACATTTCTAAAAAGTGTGTAATGACTTTTGAACAGTGGTATACTATTGTTGTCTTTATTTATCGAATAATACCGATGGAGTGAATGTTTACAAGTAAAAAAATAAAATATCATAAATATTAATTAAAAGCTCAAAATTATGTTTATAATCCGAAACATTTTCTACATTTTTATTTTATGTTATTTGTTAACTTTCTTCTACCTGAGCCAACCTCTCTGCATATTTTGGAAGCCTTGCACCAATTATTTGAGAGGTCTTTAGATAGCCTGTTTTAAGTAAAAATGTCTGAAACTATCAAATATATCCAGTTTGCAAGTGGCAATCTAAATTTCCACCCTTTATCCTGTTATTATTCTACAACCGCTGGACAGAATCGCCGTATTTAACTCATAGACATTTTGCTGTTGCGAATTTAGTAGATGGACTCCGTCAGAGATGGCTTTATGTTTGTGTATTTAATTCTGTTTCGTTTTCTCTAAACTTTGTTTGGTTATATTGCACTCTACAATAATTCTGACAAATAATTAAAATCAGGATATAATGCCCATGTAACTTATTAAGGCCTGTTGTATGTGCATGGTATTTAAATAAGTACAACTCATGACATGAAATCAAGCATTCAACAATCAATTATTCAACGGAATACAACACATTTCAACAACAATTCATTTTTTATTCTGACATACACGCATAATTGACTGAGACATAGACGCATTTTGTGACGTTTAACCACATTTTCTAGTTTCTAGCTCGGCCCATATCCACTGTTTGCCTTCTGAAGTTCATTGCTGAAAGAAACATTTATTTAACTTCAAACATATTCGAAAATTTAAAAGTATGTTGCTCAGTTTTTGATGATTCTTTCGGTTGTTTTTAAGGAAATTAGATGGTTCAAGTGATGAATACTCAAATATTGATGCTGAGAAATTTAGCATATTACACACGGATGGTCAAATTTGAACAGTCCATGATGTACCACGTATTTATCAAAATGTTTAGGCTTATGCCACAGGCATTGTTGTCCTCAATATTTGACACCACTCATGTTTTTTTTTTTTTCTTATTTCTCTATTAATCTTCTTTTTGGTCATATGTTGTTCCTGCCATATTACTCGTTGTTGTTCTGATAATGTTTAGGTTTTTGACTACAGAAGTGAAGACAATACTCACTACATATGTAAATGTAAACCTGCAAGAAGCCAGTCGTCCTTTCATTGCCAGTTTACAAAAAGCATAGCAATCAAAGGTGTCTAAAAGACCGCTCATTAGAATCAAAAATACAACCACTAGACAGTTTCAATTCAAATCACCCAAACACGATCGTATAGCTTTCCTTTCTAAAATCATCATTACAAGCATCATTGATGATTAGAAACTAGCAACACAGAAATGTTTGTTTACTGAAATCACCCTGCATTTTATGTGATCTGAAACATGGAACATTATGGACAAACAACATATTATATGTTATGAGCTTTGAATTACACACACTTAACATGCTTAAAGCATTGCCTAATTATACAATTAGAAAAATATTCCTTGAAATCTTAGTATACCTGTATATTGTATTTCACTTGAGATGAATCATAAGATATACGACATTAATTCATTCAGAATATACTTGTTCATTGTTTTTTTTTCAAACAAAGAAGTTGTCCAGGACTTGAAAATAAGCTTGTCCGATTGTCCGGTACAAGCAAGAATGTTGATCGGATAAATAAATGTCAACGTAAGCTTATCCGAAGGGACAAGTGGAATAATTATGACCACTGAAAGGCATCAGAACAATTCCTTTGCTCGGTAACATAAATTTGTTAATCCATGAAACAGTAAGAATAATAATCACGAATTGATATTTGTCACGTTTTAAATAGTTTGAATACCTATATCTGTCCAAATCGTGAGTTAAAGATTGTTTACCTATTAGATCGGTAACGCATTCATATTAATAAGATTGGATTGGATCGAAGGCGGAGTGACCATGAACAAAATATTTTTAAAAGATAAATAGAACAGCCATAATTGCTGGAGAAGGACTCAGTTGACAAAAATGTATACGCACAACACGGGAAAATATGTTTTTAACACGCACACGTATACTCCATTCTAGTCTAAAAAATAAAAAGATATGGGATTTGTTCATTGATATTAAAAAGAATGACAAATGGTTGTAAAGAAATTCACAAGCATTTTCTTTGGATGCCTTACCTAAGACATGAATGGAAAAGAAAAAAAACCTTGACACATGCTAAAATTTATTTGCAAAACTATTACGGTGAATTTCAAGAAGGAAGGTTATCCCGTTGGCATTGATACCAGATCTCCTTATATTTATTTATATCAACATTTCAAGAAAACTTAAAGTCCATTTAGACCAAAATTGTCAGACGAATCCTAACGGGAGTTAATTCCATTAAGTTATATTTGTTTGTGTTGTTTTTATCTTGTAACTATTAGAGAAAGAAATAAACTTTTAATACGAAGATAATTACTAGCAATAAAAGATCCACAAATAAGCCAAACATCACCAAATTCGATCTATGACTCATTATTGGAGTTATTAACAACAAAGGACGAGTTTCCCCATTATTTTTGTGTTTCGGGTATCATCATGAAAACTACTAGTATGAAACATAGAGAAACTTAGAAATTGACAATGAGGGTTGGTTGAAAACAAAACCTTCCGACAAAAGAGGTGATTTCTTCTCCCCATTTTTGAACTTTCCATTTCTATATAGCAGCATTCAAGCAGCGCCTGCATATGGGGTACATAGCTCCAAAATGATACGATATTCAAAGACTTGCATTTTCTATAATGAGTTCCATAAAAGAGGGTTGCTATTCAAAGGTAAGCTAATAAACCAAGAGTTCAAAGTAGGTCCTCCCTTCATAAATTTTACAGACGCCATCACGAGTTGGTTGACCGTTATGGGATATCTGTTTCACAAATGACGACAGAAATGTCCAAATTGTAGTCACAGAAATTTAGTCCTCATTTCCCCGAAATTGATACACAGAAATAGACTTACATAAGAAACAAGAGGGGTGCCACATGTGGAGCAGGATCTGCTTACCTTTTCGGAGCACATATGACCACACCCTGTAATTGGTTAAGGTTCGAGTTTGGGTTTTCTATCTTGGGTTTTGTGTATGTTGTTTGTCTTCTGGTCTTTTTCATTTTTTTTTTTTTTTTTTTTTGGCTATGACGTTGTCAGTTTTTTTTTTACTTATGAGTTTGAATGTACCGTTGGTATCTTTCGCCTCTTTTATAAATGAACAGTAAGGTCTACAAACAACTAAAATGACTGAAACCATTTGATAAGTTCATATTTGCGTCGTTGTACATAGATTTTGATTTGTACCAATGTCTTTTTATTTTTTGCTTTTATCCTAAAAATACAATGGGAAATACCAAACTGAAATAACAAACAAACTAAACTATCTCTAACATTTTTTTTTTTTTTTTTTTTTTTTTTTCAAAACTGAAAATGTCTAAAGATTCAGAAAGGCACTTTGTCCTCCACAATTATCACTCAAAACATGCATTCTTGTTGTGCTGTATCAATTTTATGCAAAAATAGCAACTGAGGAATATTGACTCCTTTTAAGTAGATATAAGAAGATGTGGTATGATTGTATGCTGTGTGGTTTATATTAAACTTATCAGCAGATATAAATTAAAATCTATTGAGGGGTAGGGGTAGTCAATCTGTTTTCCTTGAAAAAATAAAACTTGAAATACAAGATTATTTGTAAGTACCTTATGAATATTCTGTTTTTATCTAAGAAATGTTTCTTCTTTACAGAACCAGCTCAGAGGTGCCAGTACATGTGTTTCTTCATAGACAACAACCAGTTAGTTATATTATTATATAAGATATTTCTGTTGTTATTTTTTCGTCAACCAAATACGTTTTATAAATTGCAGGCATTACTAAGTCAGGATCATAATTTTTAAACGTGTTTTCGACGAAAATCCGGTCAATGATTCAAAATTGTACGGCGGGCTGGTTCGGTGCTACAATTTATGAACTGTTAAATAGATACATTTCATATTTTAATATGTTGCTATGGATCACAAAGAGAAGATTTAGTAAGATGATTTTTATTTTATTTTCCGTTCAGAAGTTGTGTGGCTTTTTATTCTTATTTTTATGGAGAATGACATTTCATCTCATTTTCATGCAATAACTCATTAACCGTTCAAGAATGCTTTTCACATTTATTATTCTGTTACTGATAACAAAATTGTTCCATTTTGACAATTTTCACTTTTGACGTTTACAATTTATGTTTCTTGGTTGATTGAAAATTACATTGCAAGTCGTTTCTTTTTAATAAGTTGAGGATTGTCCAACGAATGTTTTTGTCAGATAGGTTATTATTGATAACAAAATTGAGACCCGTTAAGCTAGATATTGACAATTTTTCTTTTGTCATTCGGGAATTTTTCATTAATATACAATGACACTGATGAATGTACGTTTTATAAAAACCTGGTTTGCTGTCATTATTACAGCATCTGGTTTTTATTGTGTTGTCCATCAATTTTGCATTCAAGTCAAACCAAACTGTTCCTGATATTGTGTTGCCCTTTAATTATGCCATCAACTGTAACCTAACTCTTCCTTTTATTGTCCTTTACCCTAACCTTAATGTACATAGCCTTATATAAACTTGACATAAGCTGTCATTTCTAATTGTAATTTCTTCTGCAATTTTAGATTTTCCATAATGAATAGCACGGTTTCAAAAGAGGAGGAGAACTTTCTTCGTATTGTGTATCTTAACTTCAGAGTAGCCACTGGAGCATTAACAAGATTTTTTAATAAACTTCATCCGAACCTATCAGGTGATTTGAATATACCAGGGAACAAGGCAATATTGCAGCAGCTGTATAATCCCCCTCCTGGGAGGAAACGAGTTATCTTCCAAGGACAATGGAATATTCTGTATCCTCCACCAGGTAAGGTCTTCGGAGAAAACGAGCTCTTTATCTCTGGGTTACAATCAGGGTCTGAACATTCTTATTGGCTAGAAACACGATGATAAAAAAATTGGAATGTTCCTGATATTAACAGTAAAATTCAATACATGTATGAACATGACAAGACCTCGAGCATGCTGAACTAAATAAGTTTCCCTTGTCGTGCGTGTGTTTGTCTTGACATTGCCATTGATTTCAATTTTATGAAAAAACTCAATATCTATATCAATACAGGTGTATGATACACTGGGTTATTTTTTAAAGAAAGCATTAAGCTTATCACTTTTCTATCCGGCTTAAACTTTTTCATTTATACAAGTCTTTCTTTAGATCGGGCCAGAAAAGCCTTTCATGGTAGAAAACCAGTTTATTGTCGAAGACAATGAACAATTATGAATCCTCCTCAATAATCTTAGATAAACAGTCACATGGTTAACCCCCGTATTAGTTCACGTATAATATTCCACTTACCTGGTTCCAAAATCATAAGCTATGTCTCACTACCTTTAATTTGCAAATGAGTAGTGGAATAGCTATTGTTAAAAACATGACATTCAACATCCACGAATTCCCATCAGTTAAATGTCATTAACATAATGATTATTTATTTATGTAAGAGTAATAATATTCTATCGGCTATTCGCCTTTATTTATATAATAAAATTTAGAACTGCTGACATCGTTTGTATAAAAGTGACACCTAACATCCACGCATTCCAACATCAATCTGAATTCCAATAGCAAAAAATCTTTTTCAGAAGACTCCGTATACATACTATTAGTATTTTAATGTAATTATATTACAAAATAATGATCATATGATGCTAGTATTACAAGACTTGCAATTGCTTTACATCAATCCTACACTAATTTAGTGTTTCAGCGGCTAAGTATTTATATTTGTATTGTGGTAATGTTTATAATAAAGTTTGATTCTATAAATTTTTTCCCATATATATATTTGGCCGCCTCCTCAGGGATTTCCAATAAATGGGTTTAATTTCTTATTTTAGTGGAAGTTAGCAGATCTGCTGAATTCTTATGTCTTTTATATGCTAATATTGGCTTGTTCTTAACAATCTCTCTGCAATCCGTATCGTGATTCAAAAGGTGCCAGTGTTTGAGTATCGCCTTTTTAATCCTTTCTAATACAAGGATTATATTTTGTTGTCAAAACAAGTGGAATATCATTTGCATTTCCATGTATTGATTTATTCAATAAATCTTTTCTATCAATTTGTAATTCTTCATTTACAGATTGCATTATCTCAGCTTCTTGATAACCTCTTGCCATCAAATTCAATTTCAACTGTGAGAGTGCATGGTGTAAATCATTTTCATTGTTAGTATTTCTAATGTAACGAATGACCTCTCCTTTGATGAAACCTGAAAACACCTTTGTGGATTATGGCAGCTTCCCCTATGGAGATATAAGAATGTATTTGTAGGCTTGAAAAAAATTTTCTAATATTTTATTACAATGAAATCGTGAACCTTTGAATATTTTAAGGTCAAGAAATATTATTTCTTTTTCTGATATTTCGTAAGTGAATTTCAAATATTTATGATGACTATTTGCCACCTCAAACAATTCTGTCAATTGACTATGAGTTCCATCAAAAATTATAATGCCATCATCCATATATCTTCCGATGTAGAATAAACTTACATTTAGACATTATGTCGTTTAGAATTTGATACATTAATATGTTGCAAACTTGTGGGGAAGGAAACGCTCCAATAACTGCACCTATTTGCTGTTTCAATAGGATATTATTGATTTATAAAACATTGTTTCGCAGTATTGATTCAAACAGATAAATCAAATCATCTGTAGGAAAATATTTAATTTTGAATTGTGATTTGTCAAAGTTATCAAAGGCTTTTCTTACTGCAGGCAATATTTCATCAATAGGACAATTTGTAAACATTTGACTTATAACGAAGCTACATAGTAAACATTCAGAAGGTGGCCTCAAATTCTCCAATTTTAGAATGAGGTGCGTAGTGTCCTTTAAATATGTAGTATGGGATTGCACAAGAGATACAAGCTGACTGTCAACTACTCTTCCAATAGATTCAGAGATAGTCCCAATTTGTGATATAATTGGTCTACCAGGGGGAATCATTTCTCAAATAGAATCAAACCTGTTATTTGTTTTTTTATTGTGCATTTTAGGAAGGACATGCATATGCCCTGGTCCGTAATTTTGTTGATTGCTCTTTATTAGATAATCAAATGTGGTTTTGTCTAGAGCACTCCGTCTATGCATACCTATAATGTAAGTATTAAGATTGTATCTAAGGTTTGCAAAGTCGAAGGATTGCAATTTTATATAGTGTGGCGAATCAAGTTGGCGATATGCTTCAGATAAATAATTTAATTTATCGATTATCACAACATTGTTGCTCTTGTCAGATTTTTTAAGGATAATTGATATGTCATTATATAAAGATGAAATGCTAGGTACACTAGTCAAGTTATCTCTAAAATCTCGAACTTGCAGTGAGGATAATTAAAATTTGATTTGATCAATAAAATTGTCAAGCGTCGTACAGCAAAATTGTGGTTTGTGGTATGTTCTCAATCTGAATGGATGGATTGTGTCATTAGTGTTGTGGTATAAATATCGACATTTCATTTTCCTGCACATTTCATTAAATTATTTTATTAATTCAGATTTTGCCATTTTATTTGATGGTGTAGGAATAAATTTTAATCCTTTTGATAAAAGGAGATATTCTGCATCGCTCAAACGTCTTTTAGATAAATTTATCAAAATTTTTTTAGCCTGTGAAGGTTATAGATACGCATTCAATGTTGCATAGCAGCTTTGTTATTCAATCGGCGTTTGTTTTTGTTATCTTTACTACGATTATTAAAGCGTCGTTTAGCCAAAATAAAGCGTGCTGATCTATTAATTGATAAAATTATCAATATTTTGCCTTTACACGTGCAAGCTCGAAAAATTAGATTATTAGGGCGTGTTTAAGATTGGTTAAACCATTGTCAGAAAATAAGATTGATGTGTGACATACCTGTTTATTACTGAATAGGATCCAGAGATATCAAATATTGTAAACAAAATAAGAGTTGTATTAATACAATATAATTCTTAATTAAACTGTTCAAATCCATCCAATGTCACATAATAACAGCTCAATAGGGCTTGTGTTTCCTCTCTGCTTTACGTGTATTATTCCTTTTGTCATGCTTATGATTATCACTTCTCTTTCTGCTTCTAATGTCAGTTTGAAACTCAAGCAGTGCCTTTTGTTGCGCGTCCTTCATTTCAAGGAACCGTTTGTTCAATTCGGTGCGTGCATGGCTTGCACTTTCACTAGCCACACCTATTATATCCCTGGCATCTGTCATAATGCTCTTCATTTATTGTTAATTGCATCCAGTTTGTGTCAAGGAATTCAATAGATTTCTTTAACATTGATTGTTTAATCTCATACTGTTTATCGTCCCATTTTTTCTGCAGCTCATTGTAAATTTCTTTGTCTTTAAGGTCCGATCTGCACGATAAAGTTATTCTACAGAAGGGCGGAATAATGTCATTGTTAAGTAGATCATAGGCCATACCTTCACTTGCTTTTGCAGCTGCTAGTCTGGTGTCCATGTTTTTACGTTAATCTTTTACTGCTGATGGTATTACGCAAGCGAAATCATCGCTGGTTTTCTCTTCTTTTCTCTTGTTAAGCACCTCAACGTTAGGTTTAATTTCTAAGACATTCAGAGAAAAGTCCATCACGTCATCGTCAAATGCATATTTTTCAAACGCTTGGGATGAGCTGACAGTGCCCTTCTCTGATAGAGACAATTTGCTCATTTTCTTGAGGAATGTTTCAGTCTTATACATCCAATTGTTTAAGCAACAGTGATGAGATGACAAAGGCTACAATAAACTTGACCAACAAGGGATTTGAAGGGAGTGACAAATATTGCCGAATTTCCTCCGCCAGAACAATAAATCTATCAATGAATCGAGTAAGCAATTGGTTTTCTTTGTCTATTTATTTTCATATTGTACCAAGACAATAATTTAGAGGTTAAACTTTTGTATATGGATTAGTTCTGGGTGATCAACACCTCATTTTTCAAGAATGATGCTTCTTGAAGTTGTAATTGGTGAAAATCCGGATCAATCAAAATCGTGTAAAGGGATAGTATTGATAATTTTATCAATTGATAGATCAGCACGCTTTATCATGGCTAAACGACGCTTTAATAATCGTAGTAAAGATAACAAACACAAACGCCGATTGAAAAACAAAGTTGCTATGCAACATTGAAAGCGTATCTATAACTTAACACAGGCTAAAAACATGTGATAAATTTATCTAAAAGACGTTTGAGCGATGCAGAATTTCTCCTTTTATCAAAAGGATTAAAATTTATTCCTAAACCTTCAAATAAAATGACAAAATCTGAATTAATGAAAGATTTTAATGAAATGTGCAGGAAAATGAGATGTCGATATTTATACCACAACACTTATGACACAATCCATCCATTCAGATTGGGAACATACCACAAACCACAATTTTGCTGTAATACGCTTGACAATTATATTGATCAAACCAAACTTTAATTATCCTCACTGCAAGTTCGAGATTTTAGAGATAACTTGACTAGTGCCGAGAGACGTAGCATTTCATCTTTATATGATGACAAATCAATTATCAATAAAAAATCTGACAAGAGCAACAATGTTGTGATAACCGATAAAATAAATTATTTATCTGAAGCATATCGCCAACTTGATTCGCCACACTATATAAAATTGCTATCCTTCGACTTTGCAAACCTCAGATACAATCTTAATAATTACATTATAGGTATGCATAGAGGGGGTGCTCTAGACAAAACCACATTTGATTATTTAATAAAGAGCAATCAACATAATTATGGACCAGGGCATATGCCTGTCCTTCCTGAAATGCACAAAATAGATCCAATGGTTCTAAATAGAATAACAAATAGCAGGTTTGATTCTATTGAAGTAATGACTCCCCCTGGTAGACCAATTATATCACAAATTGGGACTGTCACTGAATCCATTGGAGAAGTAGTTGACAGTCAGCTTGTATATCTTGTGCAATCCCATACTACATATTTAAAGGACACTACGCACCTCATTCTAAAATTGGAGAATTTGAGACCCCCTTCTGAATGTCTACTCTGTAGCTTCGATATAAGTCAAATGTTTACAAATTCTCCTATTGATGAAATATTGCCTGCAGTAAGAAAAGCCTTTGATAACTTTGACAAATCACAGTTCAAAATTAAATCTTTACCTACAGATGATTCGAATTATCTCCTTGGATCAATACTGCGAAACAATGTTTTTGAATTCAATAATATCCTATGGAAACAACAAACAGGTGCAGCTATTGGAGCTATTCCTTCCCCACAAGTTTGCAACATATTAATGTATCAAATTCTAACCGACATAATGTCTAAATTTAAGTTTATTCTACATCGGAAGATATATGGATGATGGCATTATAATTTTTGATGGAAATCATAGTCAATTGACAGAATTGTTTGATGTGCAAATAGTCATCATAAATATTTGAAATTCACTTACGAAATATCAGAAAAAGAAATAATGTTTTTTGACCTTAAAATATACAAGGTTCACGATTTCAGTGTAATAAAATATTAGAAAAATTTTTTCAAGCCTACAAATACATTCTTATATCTCCATAGGGGAAGCTGCCATAATCCACAAAGGTGTTTTCAGGTTTCATCAAAGGAGAGGTCATTCGTTACATTAGAAATACTAACAATGATAATGATTTACAACATGCACTTTCACAGTTCAAATTGAATTTGATGGCATGAGGTTATCAAGAAGCTGATATAATGCAATCTGTAAATGAAGAATTACAAACTGATAGAAAAGATTTATTGAATAAATCAATACATGGAAATGCAAATGATATTCCACTTGTTTTGACAACAAAATATAAACTTTTTTATTAGGAGGATTCAAACGGCGATACTCAAACACTGGCACCTTTTGAATCACGATACGGATTGCAGAGAGATTTTTAAGAACAAGCCAATATTAGCATATAAAAGACATACGAATTTAGCAGATCTGCTAACTTCCACTTAAATAAGAAATTAAACCCATTTATTGGAAATCCCTGAAGAGCCGGGCCAAGAAATATATGGGAAAAAATTTATAGAATCTAACTTTATTATGAATATTACCACAATACAAATATAAATACTTAGCCGCCGAAACACTAAATTAGTGTAGGATTGATGTAAAGCAATTACAAGTCTAGGATTACTAGCATCATATGATCATTATTTTGTAATATAATTACATTAAAATACTAATACTATGTATACGGAGTCTTCTGAATAAGATTTTTTGCTATTGGAGTTCAGATTGATGTTGGAATGCGTGGATGTTAGGTGTCACTTTTATACAAATGATGTAAGCAGTTCCAAATTTTATTATATAAATAAGGGCGAATAGCCCATAGAGTATTATTACTCTTACATAAATAAATAATCATTATATTAATGACATTTAATTGATGGGAATTCGTGGATGTTGAATGTCATGTTTTTAACAGGTTTTTTTTAATATCGTGTCAATTATTTATTGAACGGAAACTTACGAAAAATTGAAAAACAATACAATATATTCCTTGTATATAACATGCAAAAAGGATCATCAATTAAATGGTTTTTACGTGTTATACCACTAGGACAGTGGACATAATAGTTAAATAGCAACCGATGCTCAATCTATGATCAAATATATCTTAATACCACAAAGTTCAAAAACAAATACAAAAATTATATACTATGGTTGTCAATCAGTGTCTATGATACTTTTATACATTATGAATATGGATACGGATTCCTCCATGATATGACGAATGTCGCTTTTAATTCTTCAAAATTAATGATTGTCGAAAACAAATATTTGAGACATGTCACTGTACTTTAATATTTTCATTAGCGATGACAGAGACATATTCAATACTACATTTATATATGTGTTTGGCGATGACAAGCGATTGACGTGGTTTCTACCTTCATATAATTTGTTAGCTTAACTTGTATGTCTTTATGTTTCCAACCACTGAATAAAGAAAACTTATTTGTTACAATCAGTAACATAATTACCGAACTCGAAGGTAAATTCAAAAAGGGGAAGTCTATAAAAACTGACAAAATCAAACGTTAATATGCATGAGAGGAACTGGCAAACAACTCTCATATTCTTGACGTGATACAGGCATTTTCCGACAAAACTGATGGATTAAATCTGGTTTTTAAACTAGCTAAACCTTCACTTTTATGCCAGTGGTTTATAGTGCCGTTATATTGACAGAATTTGGTGAACAACCTAAACAAACAAAATAAGTTAAACTGACAATAATTGAGACCCAGCAGCCAAAACTGTAAACATACATCATAAAAATACAACATAACTGAATTAAACATTCAAACTAGTAAATAAATCTAACAAAGACGTCAACAAAAAATGCAGTTGATAGAAAATTGACAACGACGCCGATAAAAATGTTATTAGATCGAACTTGTCCTCAACAACTATTAATATATGCGTTTTGTATGCCTGACATGTATTTTTCATCGTTATTTAATTTATTTGATTTGTATTTATAGCTCATTATTTGCAATGGAACTTTTAAAAGAAATTTTTACAATACCCATGGTTTTCTCAAGCATTTTTGAACCTTTTCGCCATTTTCTGTTATGTCAGCTCTTTACCGTTTGTATTCGGTGGCACAAAATAATACTAATTAGTTAGTTATTTTCCTGATAGAGCAACACTACTGACCTGTTCAGTATTCTGTATAAGAAGAAGAACAGAAAAATATAAACCGTACGTAGATATCAAAATTGATGATTTTGAAAGATAGTTCTGTATTAACAACTGAAAGAGAAAATGTTGGCACTCTTATCGCGTAGTCATTGTGTACTAAACTATTGTTTTTATTTATAATATGATACAATCATTCTGAGTTACCAAATTTACTTTTTTATGATACCGACATATAATTTCAAAGTACAAATATGACATGTATTGATTAATACGAGCAAACATTATTGTTAAATAAAACATCCTGAACCATCATAACTACTAATTCCTTTTTTTGATATTGTTTTTTTAATTATAAAATGTTTATACATGTACAATTAAGAATGGACATGTTTTAGACATAGTAAAATATCTGTACCTTATCCCGGTCTCGTTAAGATAAGTATTATACAGTTCATTATCAAGGTTAATATGAACACATAATATACAATTTACAAAATAGTTAAGTTGATATATCCTCTTCCTGTTTTGTTACAACATATAAGAAAGAACACTGATTGATATTGTATATTCGGAGTAGGTTTCTTGAATGAAAAAACAAAACAAAAAACAAAACAAAACACACAAATAAAATTGAAAAATTCCTCAGACCTAATGCTTTCTTTATTATAAGCATTCATATAAATGACCAGAAAATGTCTATGTAAGATTTTGATATGGAAATTTTTTTTTCTGTAAACAACTTAAATTAGTACTTTAAAAATTACAAGAATTTGAAATGTTCTTTGTAGTTACTACAATAAGTATCCAGCGACTGTTCAAGAGGTTATTGGTATGAAAAATCTACAAAAATAAATAGCTCACGTATGACATATATGGTCTTGGCATAAGGTGTCATCAGTTCTGATTTGTCCGATTATTTTTACCAAGAGATTCAAATCACTTTGAGTGTGTAAAATGCCGTAAAATAGACAGATAGTCTTGATTTCCATTGATATTACTTATTTCTATAACAGTGGACTACAATTGCACTAGCTAGTAAAACCCCAAAAGAGGGCGATTAAAATTACTAAAGGGAACCGTCACGTGGTGATACTTTAATATCAGATACACTGTTACAATAGAGACGACAGATATCAACGATACATTCAAAACGAAGACAAACAAGCAATGCGAGGCAAACAAAAACAAAAAGACAATTTACAGTTAAAACACTGACATATTCAATAAATTGTCATTTATAGTGGTTAATTATTTATATATATTTTTTATTACAGTCTCACTGACAGTTACCTCAACAAATTTAGACCCGACTATATGTATGGTTATGTGCGTTTTTTTGAAAATTGCTCCATTATTCGAATAACATTGTATAATTAGTTTGATATAATATATTTCTGTTACAGGATCACCAGCAGTAACTTCAGCAGATTTAGACCTGACATTAATTGTTTGTCTACTGCGCAACATACCTCCAGTGTTGGCTGCACCTGTGAATGGATTTGACAATTTACCTGCTCTCCATGACATAAGCGACGGAGCAAACATTGCACGATTGAAATATTATAAAAACTTTCTGGTGTCACATTCGAAAGATGGTACATTATCTAATCCAGACTTTGTTAGAATATGGATTGAATTAGAACAGGTATTTATATTTGTCTGCTGTTAAAAACAAAGGAGAAGGTATTGACGAGCTTTCATATTTCTCTTGGCTATTATTTGATGAAGTCATCATTTTCCGTTGTCATATCGTATTGCTATTTCAAAGACTTTCCATAAGCACGAGATATTACCATGGACACAAGTTATTTTTTGTTTTTGGCTATTCATTTTCCAATATATTCCTTATACCATTATTTTCTTTTCATGCGTTGAAACAAAACCCACTTCCATATTGACAGCTTATTTGGCAGGCTAGACAAAGTGATTTATCGTACCTCCTATACATTTCTAGGAATATGATTTGTTGAAAGCAACCGCGTGGAAACCGTATATATTTCATATGGGGTTAGTAGGCGGGCCTTATTTCAATACACGGTTAGTAGTGGTGTTACGTCTCTTTGTAAAACCAACATGGTGTTGAGGAAACATCAAAAAGGTTTCAACAGACGAAGAAATTGAGTATGAACGATTGAAATAAATTCATCAAACACATTTAAAGCTAATAAGTTGTTATTGTTGACATTTGTTTTTGGGAAGTAGGTTCGTAATACTAAGTATTAAAAACGTAATCACTTTGATATGCCACGAGTCTAAATACCACAATTTAAGATATTCGGTAAGATAAATACGTTAGATAGTGTCCTAGTGACCTAATAATTTCGCTTTTATCCCATATGGAATTTACTGACCCAATATATATCGTATTAGGTCACTATCACACTATGTAACTAATAATATTGCGTTCAATTGAACACTCAGTGATCTCGTTGCAATTGTAAGGGGAAATAATTGCTTTTATCTTAGCTACTTTTTTATGCTGTTGACAGCAACAATTTTACACTTATTTCACGTACTGGTGGTAAAGTTTATTCTGGGTCTTGGGGAATTTTTATGAAAACTTAATTTGTGTTTGCAAGAGTTGTGAACAGGGAAGATATCCTGGTTCAAGTTCCTGATTTCAAGGCTCTTACTGGAAAAAAAAGTTTGTGCTTAATACCAAGAAACAACAGAGATTGTTTTCATTAGTGAGAATAAAAAAGTAACAAGAAATATAGAGATATACTTTTAAGATGTATCCTCTAGGCAGTTCTTAGCAAATCTAATGTAACAGTTGTGATTTGTCAATGTTCAATTATGTTTATTTTTATTTTTCCTAGAACACAAAACAGAGTCTCAAATTTTGAAAGCTGTTTCGCCTTTGAAACATGTCTCCAATTATGAGAGATAAGGATGATAAACCGTGAAACACTACGGCAACAACTTTTTGAAAACTGTATTTCGTATAAGAAATATTTTCAAGTTCAACCTGTTTAATTCCTTGTCCTCAGTTTATGGATGCGTTCAACGAATTGTATTGTTTTAGTACATTACTCAGATACTTTAAGAATAGGTGAACTGTATTTTGCATAATTGGTAGATATGCATGTTTATCTGTTATAATTCATCTGACCTTGACCTCATTCTCGTGATTTTTTTATGGTCAACTGCAATTGTGTGGTAAAGTCCATTTTCAAGTTACCGTGAGGACTAGGTCATCCATATTTGGGTTTATAAAATGAATGCTAAGTGAACATAACATGGCAGGTTGAATTTGACGTTGATCTCAGTTTATGGTTCATTGGTCAATATTGATGTTTCATAAATTAGTTCCTTTTATATGCAGAGACTACTAGCACTGGTCACCTTTATTTGATGGATATAATGAGTGTAAGGTGTTAGTTTGCTAGCTACTGATTTGTTGTATCGTGACCTCAATTTCATGTCCATTAGCTGATATGAAGACATTGTCTTGTCTGTGACAAAAGATCTAGAATACGAGATATAGGGATACTAATCTGACCTGAATGGGTTTTTTTTTATTCTGTATACCGATACCTTCTGCCGTGAATGTTCTGTCTGTCGTGTGTCCATTTTCTTTGAGATCATTTTCAGGATTAAGAGACTGCTGTAAAACAAAACATCAATGTTTTTATCGCTTGATTTTTTGGGATAATTGAGAGTATTAAGAACACAATATTTGGTATAAGCAATTCTCATAAGTTCTTCAAGTCACTGTGCATCTAATGACATTTGCCTATGTTCATGTATCAATGATAAAGTTTCAAGTTTCGTCATGTCATCTTTCTCTCAAAAACTAAAAGGAATAGATCAACAATATTTGAAATAGTTGTAAAATGTGCATGACTATTAAACAGGTGTTATCTGACCTTGACTCCATTTTTATAGATCATTATGATGTTAAATTCAAGTGATACTTTATGTAACTATTTATCTTAAAGAAATATTAATATGAAATGAATACTAATCAGTAATGCAGTGGATTCGGCATTTGACCTTATGCCATTATTTTGCATCCGTCGTCGTTGTTACTTTTTTTTAATCTTTTTTTTTTAATATTAAACACATTTCTACAAAACTGGATCTGTGAAATTCAATGCTATCTAGTATAAGTTTTGTGCTTTTATTCCTGTTAGTCAATCAAAATGGCCGTCATGGCCAAAAAAGAACAGAAGGATACTATATATAGAAATAAGAAGATGTGGTATGAGTGCTAATTAGACAACTCTCCATCTCAGTCAGAAATTGTAAAAAGTAAATAATTGTAGGTCTTTGTACGGCCTTCAACACGGAGCCTTGACTCACACCGCACAGTAAGCTATTAAGGACACAAAATGACTAGTGTAAGACAATTCAAACAGGAAAACCAATGGTCTAATCTATATAAATAAACATGAAAACGAGAAACACTTATGAACCACGTCAACAAACGACAACCACTTAACGATATCCTGACTAAGGACAGGTGAATACAAATGTATGCATTAATTGTCTTATGTATTGAAAACCATGATAGATAAGAACAAATCTGTCGGGGCAGAAATGTTCATGATCTGGCTACATTGTCACTGATTTGATGTCTCTTAAAGTGGCTCATTGGACGAATTCTTCAAAGTTTTTGCTCTAAAATTTACGAAAAAATAATAAACCATTACATAGTGACCTTGTTCATTAGCATTGTTTAGTCAGGTTTCGTGTTGAAATCAAGTTTCTTAAAACTAAAAACAAATAGGCACATGGACATAAAGAGTGAGTCATGTTTGACACTTGTGTATTTCATGCTGTAATTCAGTTCTAAATCGTTCTTATTTTTCAGGCCATCACAGGTATTGATAATTCACAAGTAACTGTTGTAAATTTAAAAGATGCAGAAACAAAAATGCTGGATAGCTCAGTGGCACAACTGCTGTCAATTCAAATACAACTCGACACAAAAGTTTCTAATTTGCAAGATGAGTTGGAACAAATTTCTATACATATTGAGAAAGATGTTCAAGAAAAAAAGGAACTAAAAATGATAGCAGATGATCTTGATGAAAGAAAGACAATAAATCGAGAAAATCTAGAATTAGACGTTAAAGAATGTGAAGAAAATGTAGATAGGGTATATGCACGACAGAATACCATGGAAGAACAAATGAATGAAAGAACGGAAATAATTGGAGAAAAGCTAGACAAATTATATAATTTACAACAGCTTCTTGCTTCACAAATTACTAGAATTGAAACCATTGTCAAAGAAAGCGAGAAGAAAAAAGAAACCTTGGTAAATGATGTGCAGTCATTGTGCAGTCAGATTCAAGATAATATCAGCAAAACTAAGGAAAGAATAGACACACTTGAGACAAAATCAGAAATTCTTCAGGAAGTGCAGAAAGACGTAGACAACCTTAAAATAAAAGCAGGTATATAAGTATGATTTCAACGAAATTCACTTATAATAATGGGGACTGTTGAAATATCCAGGTACTCCATATTAGTTTCTACACATACACAATGCATATGACAATAAAAAAACAATCAACTTGACAAACAGTCAAATAAATGCATAACGTTGATGTGTTTTTGCGATGGTTTTCGATTTCTTTTTGTTTAACGCTGGTATCTATGATGAGTTTATTATGGTCATTACATAGCTATAGTACTTCTTTGGGTTGAGAAAGAACTTCATTTCTGAACATGAATAGTGGATGAACAGTAAAATAAGTACAAGTTCGTTATAAGAATAGAAAAAGGCAACAATAGTTTGCTTATTTTTAATTCTCGTAAATTAATAAGGAAAAAACAAATCATGGTAAGAAATATAACCTGAGGATGGACTCCAAAAGGCGCAGAACTGGGTGCGTTTACAAGTAAGCGACTCCTGCAATGCTTGTCTCACCAGTCGAGCGAAATTATACTTAAAACAAACTTCATTTCGACAGTCGATTTTATTTGGATGAAACATTTAAAATCACTTAGGCTGTGTAACATTGTTGATTAACTTTAAATATTTCAGAATGCATAGAGGCAGAAATGAAAAAACAAGATGAAGATCATATTCCAAAGAATATTCGAGGTTTGATCATTTTAATGTTATCTAGTCTTGATTGTTAGAAAAATTCCATTGATACCAAGATGTTAATGATAGTCTTGTTATGTCAAGTAGTATCTCAACTAGAATCATTCAGTTAGTTTTGACCAAATATAATAATCATTTATCAGTTATTTTTCTTATAACTTACATGTATATACTAGTAAATGGTGGGTTAAACATATCCCACTTCTATAACAGTTGTTTATAATTCCGTTATAGAGACAAAATTGGTCGAGCAACCCAAAAAGACATAATAGGTTAATATGAATATAAACATACAACGCCGGATTTGTTTTAGTTATAACACAAGGTGATATACATTGTATAAATCACAGACTTTTAGATTATGTGAATTTTATCTGTAAACAAAATTGTTATTTTCTAGCAATACAATGTTTGAATGCCTCAATATATACTAAAATATTTCTTAGGGTGTGATTGCCTCGTTAAATTGATTCCAATTGTCTAACACCTTGATATACCAAAGTGCCAAAACTACTGTCGGGACCTATGTAAACACATTTCCGATTTTGATATGGTTTATACATGTGCACTCATAGATGAGATCCTGCTTTTCAAAGAAAATTGAAACTGAAAAAAAAGATGTTGCAGACATGTTATTTCTATTTTAATGCTGACCATAAAACAAAAAATCTATATAGCTTGAAGCACTCATAACATTTAAATGAAATAGAATTCCAGGAAATTGGATGAATAATCTTGGCGCATGAACATGATAAAGTTCAATTAAACAGGAAAACATTTAAGCTAAAGTTTATTCCGTTATTTGTACACTTTGAACGCATTGCTCACAAACTTGTTTCTTTAATGATGTCCCACGTCAGGAGCCTGTAATTTATTGATTGTATTGTGTTGCTTTTTGTCATATGTTTTGTTGGTTCATTATATTATTATAAATCCTTTTAAACTTGTTTCATATTTTGTCATTCTGAGTCTTTAATAGCTTACTATACGGAATGGGTTTTACCTATACTTTCTTTAATCGACGTTACTTGGTTTCAGGTGGATAGTTATATCATTTGAAATCATTGCACATCTCTGTAAATTATACAAATTAAGTAAAAACCCATCAGAAAATAGCCGACTTTCAGTTTTATATCCGAGACGCGAGTTTTATCTACATGTAACCCATATTGTATATATTAGACTCACCAATCAATCTGCTCAAATACGAAGTTGTAGAGCATTCAAAACCAAAACTATGACATACAATTGAAAAACGTGCCGGACTATGGTCACATATCTTTCTTAACTATTTCCTTGCGATTCATACGATAGTCTGATTAGACCGTTGGTTTTCCTGTTTGAATTGTTTTACACTAGTCATTTTGGGGCCCTTTGTAGCTTGCTGTACTGTGTGTGCCAAGGCTTCGTGTTGAAGGCCGTACTTTGACCTATAATTGTTTACTTTTTTACAGATTGTGACTTGTATGGATAGTTGTCTCATTGGCACTCATACCAAATCTTCTTATTCAAATTTCCAATACGCTAATATTTTGACACTTTTTTGGGATAAGTTCTTGACATAACTGCTAAATCATATATACGACTGAACACATTTTTTTAGATATGTCATACTCAATTGAACAACAAACATAATTTTCTTTTTTTTTTCTCTTAGTGACCATATACATTGAAATGTTATCGCATATTCTAATCCTTTTTACAAAACATAATTAAACATAAAAAGCCCTAGTAGTTGTCATTGCAACCACGATATTTTATGTGGAACACGATACATTTTGATAGATCTCAAATGCAAGAACATTTTTACAAAGTGTGAACCAATTCTGTGACATGTCATCACCATTTTGATGATTACCAAGAATTACTCTTAAAAACCTCCCTTGTTAATAAAATTTGGTAATCATGTAATAAAATATTATGTTTCATAATTTCATTTAGAATATTTTGTTGTATAATTTGAATAAGTTGGTGATTCATGCAACATGTACAATTAGTGTCTCCTCCATGACAATAAACATATAACTCAAATGTTGATACTAGTCTGATATTCAGGATGGCTGTCACTGTTGGACACAGTTTAACATAGAACACTTTGGAAAAAATCAACTGAATTATTGGGTCAGAAAAACAGTGTCAAACATTCAAACAAACTATCCACACTGATATATGTCCACACTTGTATAATTTGAATGATTAATTCATATGGTGGTAAAATTTAACAATCAGGGTATTGCGTTGTTATAGCCAAACGTTGAGAATAAAAGGATAAAAAAGCAAATATTAATCTTAATCAATAATTCAGGCAATCCAGTGTGTCTATAACCAATGCCAAATATAAAATGTATCTTAATTTCAATGACCAGGAACATTTAAACTTTTAAGAGAAAACAAAAAAAAGTTGAATCCAAGATACCCTTTTTCGCATAACTTTGATGGAACCGTGTTTCGCTTTTCGCTTTTTTGATTTTAGAAATAAAAAAATAAAAAAAACACCTCTGTTTCAATCTATTTTTAGATTCTATTATTGTTACTACTAGAGGGGGTATGTGTATTGATGACCTCGTTATCAGATTGACAAACTTACCAACACATGCATCCTATGTATTTTAATCAGCTATTAATCATTGTTTTCGAACCATATTCGAAAATCTATTTAATATTCTTATATTAACAATTAATTGACATGGATATACGTTTCTTTGAAATAGTGATTGGATATTGTTTATTTGATTGAGTAATGATTATCTCCTCAATTATCTCATATCCAAGTGTGTGCCATGGGTAACGCCCAGTTAAACAAAGACCTTCGCCATATGATCCAGAACTTTCGAAACTGGAATTAAACTAGACTTCGTGCAGAGCTGAGAACAAAGAACATTAAATGCCTAATTAACGCTAGGAGAATGGCTTATTGGCTTTAGTTCGATTTTTAAAACCTTCGAGTGTCGATAACATAATCTGCGGCCATGACAGCATGTTAGAAGTAACATCACAAATGACAAGTGCGCAATCCCACAATGCACCGCAAAAATGTAAACAATAGCACATTATGGGGATATAGAACGGCAATTTAGTAGACTTAGCGTGTAAACTTTCGTCCAATGTTTAAATCTACAGCTTTGAATAGTAAAATAACTGTTTTGTCAAACAATATTCCAAAAATGACAGTATCATTACAAGTTTGCCCGTACTCTTAAGACCGCCAGTTTTGGGTCGACCAGTTTTAACTACTTTTGTCGGCGGTAGTCAACAATTCCAAACACTACTCCTGCTACATCAGTACTAATCACAACTCCCAGCTCTACAGGCAACTATTCGATTGTGTCGGCTCTTCAACGCTTCAGGCACTGTCTGTGAATAAGCATGTTCCTACCGCCCAGGCTCGGGAAGTCAGTGATCGTGATACAAGATGATACATACGAACCTGTTACGGTTATTCTGCAGAATCACTGACTTTGGTGGAAACTTTTCGCCTCAACGTAGACAAAATATTACAGCAGCAACCCTATGACTTTATTTAACCAAAGAACATATATTTACGTTATTCAATGGAGAAGCCTCCTTTTTTACCGAGCGGAATTAGTAAATCACTTAAGTATGAGGTCAACTCTGTACCAGAAGAAGAAGAAGAAGAGGTCGTCATACGGTAATCATCAGTAGACAGGTGTGAATTCAGTAGTTCAAGATATAGTCGTTGCAACTATATATGAATTCCGCAAGTCCTTCCAAGCACGATCATCACTTGTCCAACAGCACCGTCGGCACTCTTAGATCATACATAAAACATTGGGGTTTACCATACTACTGCAGCAGGGAGTGAAGAACAGCATGGAGATTCGAGGACACGTTTAGGATATACATATATACGTCTGCACTTCTTAAGGATATGCAACTGAATATATTGTATTGGTGGAAACTTTGCCTTTGTTAAGTATAAGTATTATTTATGTATTTTAATGTGTTTGGATCTCCCCAGTTTGTTTGTTCTCTTAGAAAAGATTACAGGAAAGTAATCTTTATTTAATGTCGGGTTGCTTATATACAATAACAAGGAACATGAGCTCTTAAAAACGACTGCTATGATAAACAAAACATACATCTTCTTATATCTATGTAATAACAGCAGATACATAGTATAAGTAATAATATGTATTATATGTATTATATTGTAGCACATAGTAGCACGCATTATTTATATCTCTATTCTAGATTACTCTACACCTTCCGGGGTCTCCCCAGGTGGATATTTCGTACAGTATAAGTAATAAATATGTATTTATATGTATTATATTTCAGCACATAGTAGCACACAGTATTTATATCTCTATTCTAGATTGCTCTAAACCTGCCGGCATCTCCCCAGGTGGACATTTCATACAGAAAAGTAATAAATATGTATTATATTTCCGGTCGTTCATTCTATTTATATATATTGCACTACACCTGCTGGATCGCCACAGGTCATTCATTCTCTTTATATATATTGCACTACACCTGCTGGATTGCCACAGGTCGTTCATTCTCTTTTTATATATTGCACTACGTCATTCAGTCTCTTTATATATAATGCACTACACCTGCTAGATCGCCACATGTCATTCATTCTCTTTTTATATATATTGCACTACACTTGCGGGATCGCCCCAGGTCATTCATTCTCTTTATATATATTGCACCACACCTGCTGGATCGCCACAGGTCGTTCATTCTCTTAATATATTGCACTACGTCATTCATTCTCCTTATGATTATTGCACTACACCTGCGGGATCGCCCTAGGTCATTCATTCTCTTTATTTATATTGCACTACACCTGATGCATTGCCACAGGTCATTCATTCTCTTTATATATATTGCACTACACCTGCTGGATCGCCACAGGTCGTTCATTCTCTTTATATATATTGCACTACGTCATTCATTCTCTTTATATATATTGCACTACACCTGCTGGATCGCCACTGGTCGTTCATTCTCTTTGTATATATAACACTACGTAATTCATTCTTTTATATAAATTGCACTACACCTGCTGGATCGCCACAGGTCATTCATTCTCTTTATATATATTGCACTACACCTGCGTGATCGCCCCAGGTCATCCATTCTCCTTATATATATTGCACTACACTTGCTGGATCGCCACAGGTCGTTCATTCTCTTTGTATATATTGCACTACATCATTCATTCTCTTTATGTATATTGCACTACACCTGCGGGATCGGCCCAGGTCGTTCATTCTCTTTATATATATTGCACTACACCTGCTGGATCGCCACAGTTCGTTCATTCTCTTTATATATATTGCACTACACCTGCTGGATCGCCACAGGTCGTTCAGTCTCTTTATATGTATTGCACTACGTCATTCATTCTCTCTGTATATATATTGCACTACACCTGCTGGATCGCCACAAGTCATTCATTCTCTTTATATATATTTCACTACATTTGCGGGATCGCCCCAGGTCATTCATTCTCCATATATATATTGCACTACACCTACTGGATCGCCACAGGTCGTTCATTTTCTTTATATATATTGCACTACGTCATTCATTCTCTTTATATATATTGCACTACACCTGAGATCTCCACTTATATCTCTCTGGAGTATTGTAGGACTGCTGGGACTTCCCAGGTCGTTTTTTCTTTTCTTTTGTTTACAGTAAAAATACAGATACAGGTACAGATACAGATACAAATATAATAACCTATCGTATTTGGATGCAGACTTCAGAACTATATAGCACCGGAATATAAAGGAAAGTAATACCTTGATTCCTGCCATCATAGTATTAATGTGTTAAAACGACAGTCACGCTACTATGAACTTTTGTTAAGCATTAAGCGCAACAAACTTGTATCAAATGTACAAGTTTGTATCATTTCTGAATATGGGCATACATGGTTCCATGAACTGTCTTCCTACTATCAGAGAGAACCATTTGATATACTTAATAACACACTGAAAGAACCAAAAAGAATTGCAATTATATATAGCTATGATTTGATATCATTATTTGCTTGTCATAATAACTACACCACATCAGGGATCGACCGATTACCTTTTTTTTCATGGAAAAGATGAAGCAACTTACATGTAGGCTTCTATGAACAGGCCAACATTACATCAGCCTACAGTGTGTGTACAACTTGTTATCAACAGGAGTTTTCCCCACGTTTCATAGATAATGTTACACTGTGCAATTTAACAGCTTTCGTTGGTTCCCTTTTGATGTAAAATATTCACTTCTGGAATTAGGGATGCAATTTAAATTGCCTAGTGATCAGTGATGTTGATACCAGTGTAGAACTTTACTTTTTGTAAAAAAGAATAGAATACCAAAGACTGATTCTTTTAGAACAGGAGTGAATGTAACAATTAAAGAACAGTTTTGAACCAGTTGTGACCATGAATAAGTAAAAAAAAAAAAGAAAAAAAAAACTTTTAGAATGGGAGTCGTATAACTTTTTCCTCCATTCTTTGAAGTGACTTTAATGCAAGGCGTTTATTAATTATTTTGACAACTTAGTTATGCCTTGTTTATAACATAAGCAGTTTCGATGTCATTCTTGAGACATGGTCCAAAAAGATGTTTGTGTTTAAGATACAGCAGGACTGATAAGAAGTTTATCTGTAAAGATCATGATAAATGTATCTTTGAGTCTTTGTCATAGTTTTCATATAACTAGTTTATATTTTTATATGGCATTATTTCTTGGGGGCTTTCACTCATTCATCATTATGAATTCATTCATTTGGCCTTTGTAATTCAAAGTGTATTATACTCCCCCAATTCAATAATACATCAGATGGGTTAATTCCTGACAGGTCGGTAATTTCTCTAGTCAAGTAGCTCACACCTGCCGGGATCGCCCCAGGTCACATTTCATACAGTTAAGTTTGCTGCAGGGATCTCCCCATCATAGTTATGTATTTATGTTAAACTTTTTTGTACAAGTATTTACATAACTTGACCATTAGACATTTTCAATTTACATGTATTTTATTAGGTTTAAAAAATTTAAAAGTTAAATTTTTAAATGAATGAGTAGCCCCAAGAAAGCCAATAATGTAACATTTTAAGTTATAGAAATGTTTATTGTTATGTAATGGTATTTAATTTAGATAATGATGTTTAGAATTATGTTATATAATAAAAATTTTCACTAAAAATGTGTTGTGTATAAACTGAAAGTGTGTACCCACTGTCAATTTACATTATGGTTTATCTATTTTTTTCGTTTCTGCTAATTACCGGGAAAAAAAACATAAGTTAGAGTGATGATTGTACAGTGTATATACTTCTTGACAGGAATTCACTGACCATGGCATTACTTGGATCATTGATCATTGCTAACTTTTGATAATTATTCAATACCTCGAGTCAAATTAGTAATACATTTAATAGATCAATACATGTTGTAATCATAGTAAAGTGTGAAAGAGAAAGTCCATATAATAAAGTTGTACTTGACTAAGCCCTCTTTTTTCATTGTTAATCATTCATCACCATCGTGTTGATGGTAAGATCAGTTCTGAAGTATTCTCATCTGATCAGTTCATTTCATTGTAAGGTATGCATGGCATAGATATCATTTTAATTGATGTTTTTTTTTTATCAATGTGTCTGTGATTAACATAAACATAAGGAGATGTGGTATGGTTGCTACTGAGAAAACTATCCTTCAGAGTTCAAATAAAGAACATAAAAGTAATTAGAGGTCACGGTAAGGTCTTCAACAATGAGAAGATCTCATACCATATATTAAATATGTATCTGAACGCTCAACCCTCCCCTTATCTTGGACAGGGTTGTTACAGCACTACATAGGAACATCCTGTAAAAATCCGATGCAAAAATCTTAACTCAGTAAATGAGGGACGAAAGATACCAGAGGGACAGTCAAACTCATAGATCGAAAACAAACTGACAACGCCATGGTCAAAAATAAAAAGACAAATAGACAAATAATAGTACAGATGACACAACATAGAAAACTAAAGACTAAGCAACACGAACCCCACCAAAAACTGGGGGTGATCTCAGGTGCTCCGGAAGGAAAAGCAGGTCCTGCTCCACATGTGGCACCCGTCGTGTTCCTTGTGTTATTACATATCCGGTAAATAGTCTAATTCGGTAGGTCACATTCGTGAAAAGGGAAGGGTATTGTAGTTACGACATAAGGAACAAATCCGATATCATCTGCGAAACGGTTATTCCATAACGGTCAGCCAACTCGTGATGGCTTCCGTAAAATTTACGAAGTGATGATTTCAACTTAACCATTTGGAACTCTTGGTTTAATAGCTTCCATGTGAGCAGCAATCCTCTATCAAGGAAATCATGATAGGAAATACAAGCCCGGGAATATCATAACAATTGGGAGATATATACTCCGTATGCAGGGCTGCTGGTATGTTGTTACATAGAAATGGAAAGTTCAGAATTGGGTAGCTGAAATCATCTCTTTTGTCGTAAAGTTTTGTTTTCAACCGACCCTCACTGTCAATTTCTAGATGTAAGTCAAGATATGAGGCAGACGTAACTGTATCTGTAGTATCCTTTATCTCTAGTTCGATGGGATAGATTCGTTCAACATAGTCACCAAATTTTGTATTATTTAGTGAGATAACATCATCTATATAGCGGAACGTAAAGTTAAAGGATATTGCTAACTTCTTATCTTTCTTCCTAAGAAGTTCCATTGGAATTCCGACAGTCTGTTGAAAAGCACGTCCTCCAAACGTAACAAATATGTTGTCAATTAAGAAATCAAACATCTTGATAATGTCAGTTTCAGAGAATTTTTTGTTTGAATCAGAGTGATTCTTTACAAAGTAGGATTTATCCCGGTATAAATCGGTACGAAGCACAAATAAACCAACTAACATCAAAATTAAGTCAGTTTTTCTATTCTTACAGGCCGGCTATCGTAGAAACAAATATAATGTTTAAGGAAGGGATGAATCATTCTTTGTGAAAAAACAAAAACAAACTTGATTGAAATAAAAGATACTCTGAAACTGACATTATCAAGATTATTGACAGTTTTCTTTAAAACATAGTTTTTACGTTTGGGTGATGTGTTTTAAACGAGCAATCAGCTTTCTCGTGGGCATTGTGCCCGTCTTCTAAATAGTCTAAATTTGGAAACATCGAACTTGAACTTAAAAAAAAAATTTCATAGATACAGAACAGTCTGTATCATATCTTGACTTACATTTAGAAACTGACGATAAGGGTTGGTTGAGAAGAAATCTTTACTACAACTGAGATGTTCTCAGCTTCCCAATTGTGAACTCTCGTTCTTGCTGTTCCTGTAGTATATACCTCCCAGTTGATTCTATTCCAGAGCTTGTGTTTCCTATCATTTTTTTTAAGAACAAGGGTTGCTGCTTTCATGGAAGCTATTGAACTAAAGGTTCAAAGTGGTTAAGTTGTTCCTTGGAAGGTTTGCCGGACACCCTCACGAGTTGGTTGACATTGATGAAATGTCTGTTTGACACATGGCCGCTGATAAGTTACATCTGTCGTAACCTCAATTCCGACCTATGTTCCTCACTAGTAACATCCCTGAATCTATACTTGCAAGATCAACACAACGGGTGTCATAAGTATAGAAGGAACTGCTTACCCTTCCGGAACACCTGAGGTTCATGTTGCTCAAGCTTTAGTTTTCGATGTAGTGTTTTGTGGATTTGTTCGGTTTTTTTTTCGTAAGTTTTAGTTCATTGTCATGTCCATGTCGGTTTCTCTACGGCTATTAGTGTTGACTGTCCCCTTGGCATTTTCCGCTTCTTTTTTTTCATGGTTGATTTGTCAATATTTTGGGAGTAGCGCAGTTTGTCAGTTTGTAAATTTAGACACTATTAAGAAACTAAGGATATAACTCCTTCAGACAAAGCTGACCTTAAAAGAACTTATTTGTTATCTAAAGGTCCTTTTTGGTCAAACAGTTCTGGAAATGTTTCGTTGTTTATCTTTAGCTTTCAAATATTCGATTTTGAGCGTTCCTGATCAATTTTGATCCAAAAAAGCGCTTCGGAGGCATGAAAGTGTTGTTTTCATTTTTGTATTATTGCGAGTAATTACATTTGCCAATGCAAAACTAAAAAAAAAGGTGTCTTTTTTTACATTTTTTAATATAAACCAATTAGTCAGTAACGCATCAACTAAAAGACACTTAGATAACATTCAAGTTTTCAACAACAAGACATTACCTGTCTGACATGGTTCATAAGAACTCAGCTTTCACTGGTCGTTGATTAATTTTTTATTACAGTGATAAGTTAGTATCTTCGTTTGCTTTAGTAACATGCTAATATGGGGACGATCATTTGATATTCAAAAGGGGGGAGGGGGTGAAGAATGTGTTGACATTGTAGGAACAGCACATCAATAATATTGCCCAAAATTGGATGATGTAAAAATACTGTCTGATTGGCATGTCTGTATGATACATGTAATAAAATTGACCTAGCAATTCTTGGTTCATTTATCTACTTAAAGTTAAAAGTTTGGATATGTTCTAATTGTCGGAACTACAATCCAGTCCCCTTTCACCCGAGTATGACATATCGAATTATTTTTGTTTTTGTTTTTAGAGGTATAGAGGAAGGGTTGAGATCTCACAAAACATGTTTAACCCTGCCGCATTTTTGCACCTGTCCCAAGTCAGGAACCTCTTGCCTTTGTTAAATGTGGATGTTTTTTTTTAATTTTGCTTCATTTATATCTTTCGAAGTTTAGTGTGACGTCCATTTTCACTGAACTAGTACACATTTTTGTTTAGGGGCCAGCTGAAGACCGCCTCCAGGTGCGGAATTTTCTTGCTGTGTTGGAGACCCATTGGTATCCTTTGGCTGTTTTCTCCTCTTTGGTCGGGTTGTTGTTTCTTTTACACATTCCCCGTTTCCATTCTCAATTTTATTAAAATCGGATGGAGCAGATTCTGCTTACCCTTCCGGAGCAACTGAGATCACTCCCAGTATGTGGTTGGGTTCTTGTTGCTCAGTCTTTGGTTTTTCAATGTTGTGTTTTGTGTACTGTTTGTCTGTTTGTCTTCTTCTTTTTTAGTCATAGCCTTGTCAATTTATTTTCGACTTATGAGTTTGAATGTCCCTTTGGTATCCTTCGCCTCTCATTGGCTTTGTTTTTCTTATTCTAAGCAGACGCAAATAGTTAAATTTTACCTTCGACTTTGATGTGGTCCACCTTCACACATTTTTCATAGTTGAGTTATATTTCATGCAATGGAATGTTTTATCGACATGATTTATTTCAATCTTATTTCAAAATCAAAATAAAATATTTTAATTACCTGAAAGTTTAATACTAGGTTATCTTATATATATAGTCTGACAAATAGCGTAAAGACATAGCCAGTTAATGTAAACGGTATTTTTAACGACCATTTTGTAAATGAACAAATTCATGGATATTTTGATAATACTGAACCCCCTCTTATTTGTTATATTTACAAGAAATCTACCCGGAAATTTGTGTTTAATTATAGCCAAGTCTGTAAAGATGTAAATATCAGTGAAAATACACCTACGTCATGTAATTGTAGTAATTCCGAATACACTTATGGCCCCATTTCCCATGTTATAACAGGAGTCCTTAACATCGTTCGCGACCGAGAGTTAAAATCATTCCTCAGTAAATATCGTTCCCCGTCAATTATTAATTGGAATGAGTGTCGTAATATCATCCACGACTCACTTCGTGCTTACTGTTTGAAATGGATAACACGGGAAAAAGCTGACAAAAAATCTTTGGACTCTTTTTTTAATTCAGTAATGAAGATAGTTGATATACGTATACAACATTTTAAAGAACATTTTACTCTTAACAACAACCATAAAAATCCTATTTCTTGTATCAAACATAAACTAAAAGAACTAGCCAAGGAATTTGTTTTTGTCCCTGCTGATAAAGCTGCTAATAATATCATTATAGTTTGACGTTAATTTTACATTGAGGTTCTGCAAAAGGAAATCACCAATTCACCATCATTCCAACTGACTTCATTTTCAGAAAACAATATCTGTAACAAACATAAACTATTAGCTACAACTATGTACTGGCTTCCGAAGCTACACAAATCACCTTACAAATATAGATTTATTTCGTCTTCAAGTCATTGTTCCACTACTAAATTGTCTATTCTACTTACTAGTACACTTGGTACAATCAAAAACCTGATAATAAATTGTTCAAATAAGGCCTTTGAAAATAGTGGAATTAATTACTTTTCGAGTGTCAAAAACTCGTTGGAAGTACTTGATAAATTGCATGCATATATTGGTGATTTTAAATCTGTTCAAAGTTTTGATTTCTCTACCCTGTATACCACTTTGCCTCATATTCTTATTAAGAAAAAATTCACACACCTAATTAAATGGGCATTTAAAAAGTCGGAATGCGAATACATATGTTCAAACTCTTTTAGGTCATTTTTTAGTAGCAACAAACAAAAGAACTATGTCAATTGGACATGCTTTGATACTATATCTGCCCTTGAATTTTTACTTGATAACATTTTTGTTCGCTTTGGAGATTCCGTATATCGTCAAGTTATCGGAATTCCAATGGGGACTAACTGTACACCACTTATTGCGGACCTATTTTTGTATTGTTATGAGTTACAATTCATGACTAAAATCAGCAAAGACCCATCGAAACAACATCTTATACAAAAATTTAACAATACTTTTAGATATTTGGATGATATATTGGCTCTCAATAATGACGACTTCAGTATGTATGACCACTGTCCTTTGCTCGATCTTGATATCTATATCATTAACGGGAAGCTTAATACAAAAATTTATTATAAAAGAGATGATTTTTCATTTCCTATCGTTAATTATCCATTTTTAGATGGTGACGTTCCCTTGTCACCAACTTATGGTGTTTATATATCTCAACTTGTACGATTCGCTCGTGTATGTAACAACGTATTAGATTTTAGTGAGAGAAATTTATGTATTACTGAAAAATTATTACACCAGGGTATTCGATATCATAAACTAGTCAAAACATTTACTAAATTTTATCATCGGTATAAGGACATCATTCGTAAATATAACTCAACATGCAGACATCTTATACGTTCGGGTATTTCACATCCAATCTTTTATGGTAATATTCTTTACAAAGCACAAAAATGTCAGTCTTCACCTCAAAAGCTAACAAAACCTTTAAACAGACTTATTAAGAAGGGATGTTGTTACGATACTGTTGTCAGTTCATTAAAGATTGCATATTTTGGCTTTAATATTGATTCACTTATAGGGTCTTTGCATCGGAATTAACACATTTATTCTAAAACCAGTTGTTGGCATGACACGGGTTATGTTCTTCTCATATATTTTATGACGGTATAATACTAAACCGCTAACAGGAGGGATTGTGCCTGATATTATTATGATGACGACATAATCTTTCAATCAGTTTAATTGAGGTCTGGAGCTGGCATGTCAGTAACTGCTAGTAGTCTGTTGTTATTTATGTATTATTGTCATTTTGTTTTTTTTCTTTTGTTTCCTATTCTGACATCGGACTCGGACTTCTCTTATACTGAGTTTTAATGTGCGTACTGTTGTGCGTTTGTTTTTTTCTACATTGGCTAGAGGTATAGGGGGAGGGTTGAGATCTCAAAAAACATGTTTAACCCCGCCGCATTTTTGCGCCTGTCCCAAGTCAGGAGCCTCTGGCCTTTGTTAGTCTTGTATCATTTTTAATTTTAGTTTCCTGTGTATAATTTGGAGTTTAGTATGACGTCCATTATCACTGAACTAGTATACTTATTTGTTTAGGGGCCAGCTGAAGGACGCCTCCGGGTGCGGGAGTTTCTCGCTGCATTGACGACCCATTGGTGGCTTTCAGCTGTTGTCTGCTCTATGGTCGGGTTGTTGTCTCTTTGGCACATTCCCCATTTCCATTCTCAATTTTATGTAAAAAGAGGTTTGTTAGAATGAAACTGCATTTCTTCTTTGTAGTCAGATATACATTGTTTTCTTCAGTTTATGGTCAAAATTATATTTACAAAGTTGAACATCAGTTGTTATTATTTCGTTTCTTTGTAGCTCAACATAGACGAGAAATAAGAGAATGGGAGCAAGACCAAACTACGTTTGTAGAAATCAGAGCAACACATCACATACTAGGATTATTATCCTTAAATAACTGTATTGTTGTGACAGGGACCTTGGGTTGTGGTAAATCTTCAAACATACACCATGCTGCCTTACAATTACGTGACAGTTTTAGATATGAGATAATACCGGTTTTAACGGGGCCAATAGACATTATAAATTATTATGATGAAAACAAAAAACAAGTCTTTGTTGTTGATGACATCTGTGGAAAAGAAACAATCAACAATCAGACATTGCAGATATGGAGAGATTTTGCAGACAAGATGAAGAAAATATTTACTGTTCGAGAAAAAGAAGTTGCAAAAACAAATGATGGCACTGTTTTAGAGGTATCAAGTCCAAAATTACTTATTTCTTGTAGACTGCATATATATAAAGAACCCCAATTTCAACGTATTGCATTACTCACGCAAAATGAATGCAATTTACTCTCATCAGAGTTGTGTTTGCTACAACAGGAAAGAATGCTTATGTTGCATACGTACCTTCCAGATGACGTTATTGCCAAAGTGAAACTGAAACACGTCCTTGAGAACCATAATTTCTTTCCCTTGCTTTGTAAACTGTCACAAAACAAAACATCGGAAGAAGTCGACAAACTTTTTACTGCTCCTTTGGACAGGATTAATAGAAACATAAAGAACATTATTAAAGAAAACAAGGAACAATGTTGTGCTCTTGCTCTGTGTATCTTATTTGATGATGGATTCAATACAAATTGGCTGAAATTAAGATCAGTTCAAGAAAAGAACAAGAACAAACTTGAAGACATTGTTAAAGTATTTGACATAAACTTAAGCAACGAAATGCATAGAAATTCGTTAAAATCAGGGTTTTCGACGTTACATGGCACATATTTAAAACTGAAGGACCAGGTGTATAGAATCATACATGACAAAAACTATAAAATGGCAGCCGTAATCTGTGGACAGCACCTTACAGAATGTTTTATCAAATATGCTCCTTCTGTATTTATTCGGGATCATTTCATCTTTGACTCTATACCAGATATTAATGAAAATGGTAATTCAATTGTACTATTGAAAGACCAAGAAGAAGATTACTTTGAAAGACTGTTATGTGACTTAAAAGAGAGTGACATCACAAGTACATTCCGCAATAACCAGTTAATATATCAGTCATTTATTGATAAATTAATCAGCTTTTTTGGAAGAAGTCATGATGCAAAATCAGTATTAAAAAAGCTTGACAAATTAGGTTGCAAAATAAAAATTGATGCTGATAAACATGAATATTTGTTTCAAACACACTTTTATACAACACCTTTAATGGAAGCAGCATCAAGAGGTTACCCAGATATTGTTCGCTTTTTGATAATTAATCTTAAATGTAATGTGATCGACACAGAGAAAAAGGACATGTCACCTTTGTATGAGGCATCAGAAAGAGGACATTCAGGAGTAGTAAAACTGTTATTAGAAAGCAATGCTAACATACGTTATTGTAACAGATATGGGCAGTCTTCATTGTATGTGGCCTGTGAAGGAGGACATACAGATACAGTACAACTGTTACTGCAGTACAATGCGGATGTCTCTCAGTGTGAAAAGAATAGAATGTATCCTTTACATGTGGGTTGTAAGAGAGGATATACAGATATAGTGCGAATGTTACTGCAGTACAATGCTGATGTATCTCAGATGAACAATAATGGTGATTTCGCATTGCATATTGCCTGTAAAGGAAAACATACAGATATAGTGAAACTGTTATTGCAGTTCAATGCAAATGTCTCTCAATGTGACAGTAGGAGAGAGTCTCCATTGTACATGGTCTGTAAAGAAGACCTTAAAGATATAGTGATACTGTTACTGCAGTACAATGTTGATGTGAATCAATGTAACAGCAATGAGGAGTCCGCATTGTATGTGGCCTGTAAAAGAGGACATACAGATTTAGTGAAACTGTTACTGCAGTACAATGCTGATATCAATCAGGGTAACAATCATGGAGATTCTCCATTATATATGGCCTGTGAGGGAGGACTTACAGATAAAGTGAAACTTTTACTGCAGAATAATGCTAATGTCTCGAAGTGTAATAGTTATGAAGAGTCACCCTTGTATGTGGCATGTAAAGGCGGACATACAGATATAGTTGAAATGTTATTGCAGCAAAATGCGGATGTATCTAAGTGCAATAGTTGTGGAGAGTCCCCATTGTATGTGGCATGTACAGGAGGCTACACAAATATAGTAAAACGGTTACTGCAGAACAATGCTGATGTCTCTACGTGTGACAGGTGGGGAGATTCACCATTGTATGTGGCATGTAAAACAGGACATACAGATACAGCAGAACTGTTACTGCAGAAACATGCTGATGTCTCTCAGTGTAATAGTTGTCGAGAATCTCCATTGTATGTTTCCTGTAAAAAGGGGCATGCAGATTTAGTAGAACTGTTATTGCAGTACAAAGCTGATATCCTCAATTGTAATCAAAATGACGAATCTCCCTTGTATGTGGCCTGTCATAGCGGACACATACATATAGTAGAACTGTTACTGAAGAATAAGGCTGATGTGTCTCAGTGTGAACAAAAAAGAGGACAGTCACCTTTACATGTGGCTTGTCAAAAATTTTCATTCTATTACCTTCGAAAGGATCACTATTGGTATAAGGACAACTATACACGTTATATTGAAACTATTAAACTATTACTTGCATGGAATGCAAATATTACACTGTGTGATTCAAAAGGTCAGACACCACTTGATATTGCCTTCAAATCACAGTGTATGGCATTTGTAAAACTTTTTGAGGACAATCTGCAATTAAAAGCATCACAATCAAATTAAACGTTCATCAATTTGAATTTCATAACCAGGAATTAACAATAACAATGTAAGAATAGTTAAGAAATAATTCATCAATTGTATCTGTGAAAAGGACCTATGTAGATAATATAAAATGTTGTGCTGATGAGTTTATGTATTTTTTTTAGAATATGTAAAGAGTGCACAAGCCTGGTGTTGCTTTAACAAACTAATCAATTTAACATCATATAAAGATAACTTTATTAGAAAATATAACAAAAAATATTCAGAAGAGTTTTTTAAGATTTATCTTATCATAGATACCAGGATTGAAATTTTGTATTTGCGCCAGACGCGCGTTTCGTCTACAAAAGACTCATCAGTGACGCTCGAATAAAAAAAAAGTTAAAAAGGCCAAATAAAGTACGAGGTTGAAGAGCAGTGAGTAAAAAAAATTTTGAGACAAATTGGCAATTAATGTGCAAGTCTGTTTATTTAAAAATAGAAAATAAGTAATTTATTGCATTATTCATACTGTTTAAACAACATGAACAAATACCAAATATTTGTTGAGGTTCTAACACATACATTTTTTTTTCAATTAAGCCATTTAAGGGGAGATAACCGAAACAGTAAAATTTCTAAATATGAATTTTAAAGAAATTTTTACCATTTACGTGTAGCAAGAAAACAAATTTGGTGACACCATTTATATTTTTCTTTTCTTAAAGCATATCAAAAAACCTATCTTCGCATAATTAATTTCAAAAGTTTGTCTCATTGATTGTCTATTTATTCGCTATAAAGTGTTTATTCATGAATAATATATGCACATTTAGACAATTTTTCACGCCTTGTAGTTTGACAGATAACACAGTGACCCGTACTTTATATTATGATATTGAAAACAAAGCATGATAAAATCTATATTTTGGCAAAGTATCAGAACATTCTATCGGAGGAAGCCATACCGATGATCCACCTTAAAGATAGTTGTCTGATTGGCAATCATTCCACATCTCCTTATGTTCATAGTAAAAATTGGTGTACAACAAGAAAATACAAAATATTCACATAATATATAACACGGAAAGTTGCTGTTGTAACTCGTTAAATATGAAATTGTTTTTTTTTTTTTTTTTGTGAACACCTTATATCTTAGTGTAGTTATGGCAAACTTAAGAATATATTTTGAAACTTTTAATTTTCACTAATATTTGGGCAAAAAGAGGCTTTGTTGCCTACTCCTTTGACGTTGTTAAAAGTGCATCAATTGTTTTGGATTTTGCAAATTATATTAAAAAAAAAATAATTCAAATAAAGAATATATTTTTTTTTATTCAGCAATATATTGCTTGCTGTTAACAATTTACTTCACTAGTCCAGCGTTCTAGTGAAGGGTCTCTTTATTTTTACAAGAAATCCAGGGTTTCTCTCTGTTTATCAATAATACATTACAATTCATCTGAACTATGTTATAAATATTTCATTTTCAATCGTAAATAAATAAGTATATATGAAATTCTTATTTATCAATTTGTATCATCTAGCTTGTTTGGAAAGAAAAAATTTCCGGAAATAGTTCACATTTTCCGTTATCGATTTCCTATTATTGTATTGATATCTCTTCCTGGTTTGGAAATTACCAGTTTTAATAGTGATTTAAATATGATTAATATAAGCTATTCACAGGTAAAAATTTCAATATGTTTGTTTCGATTCTGAAATAAATTAGTATGTAAATATTTTCATTTTTTAACGATAAAAAAAACTGAGGATAACAAATACCGTTATCCACCACGCTTATCGGTGATAGGTAAAATTATTTCTCTAAATCAGTTCCGGATCTAGAATTTTCATATTTTATTAACCTTTTCCTTTTTATTTTTTGCTAGATTATACATTTTCAAACATAAAAATTATTACAACAATTTGACAACTTTATCAAGTAGACATTTATTCTTAGTATGTTTACTAGTTGCCTGCATTTTGTAGCTGTACATGAATTCTGCTTTAAATACAGAATATACATCTAAAGATTTTGTTTTCTGTTCAGACATATAATTTGCCTTATATATACAAAAAACATTATAATTGTAATCAAATAATTAATTTCATAGTATTGCTCATCATTTATTTTATAACCCCATACTAAATTTTTTAATGTTAGAATATTATTATTAATATTCAGTTTTTCTAGGAGTTTTTTTACTTTACTTTAGAAATAATCAAGAAAGTGGCATTTAAGAAACATGTGATCATAATCCTCTGTGGTGTTGCAATAATGACAATTTGAAATATCGCAGATCTTCCACTTTTTCAATAAAACTTTACAAGGTAAAATAAAGTGTAACAATTTTGCACTTATTATCTTTTAAAAAATGATGAACAAACTTAAACATATTACACGAAAGACTATTAATGTTTTCAATGTTAAGCATTGTCTTCCATTTTTAAAAACCAACAGGTATTTCAATGTCCTTCTGAGTAAATATATTATAAATTTTTCTGGTGTCTACATTTTCTAAATTTTCTTTTTTATTACAATTAATATTAATATGTATTGCATAGGATGTTTTTACTTTAGTTTTCTTTGAGTTTTCCTGTTTTAAAATCTTTAACCATTCTCTCGGAAAAGCTTTCTTTAATTGGAAAAATTCTGACATCCAGTTACTTTTTATTGTAAGCTTTAGTAAAATAACATTTCTTCTATAATACCATTTTCATCAATGATGTCATTAACAAAGATAATATTACTATTTATCCATTTTTGGAATAAAAGGCATTTATTTATTATCTTAATGAAATGATTTCCCCAAATAAATTCTTGACGTATAGATCTAAAGTTTTTTGGCTGTTGTACTTTTTATAAGTTATCCATGCTTTAACTATATTCAAATAAAATTCTGGCAGCTTCTTTAACTCTGGAATAGAATCAGTGTTATCAATATTCGTGTGAAAGATAAGGAAATCTTTTCCAAACTTATTAAAATAAAATAGTGGAATAATTTTCCAATTTTTTAGATCTCCAGTAATTAACCTTTTGATCCACCCAATTTTGATAGATTCTATGTATTTATCTATGTTAATCATTTTTAAACCCCCGTCTTGTTCACCAAAGCTTAGTACTGTTCTGTTAAACCTTTTCTCTTTTACTTTTCCATAAAGAATTATAAATATTTTTTTTTAAATTTAACAATATATTCTTTTTCAATATGTGAAACACATCCTTAAAAGGTAATATTTGGTATAATCAATGATTTGATAACTGTTATTTTACCTATCGTTGTTAAATGTCTTTTATCCAAATGTTTGATAAACTTTTCAGACTTTTCAATTTGCTTTTCTGCATTAAGTTTTTGACATTCATTTTTGTTACAACCGAAAAAAATTCCTAAACATTTCACTGGTTTGTTTGTAAAGTTGATGTTTTCATATTTTTCTTTGCAATGTTTGTGTTTTCTATCAACTTTTGTGTTTTAATTAGATTTTTTAAACTGTTAACTGGTTTTTGTGTTTTTTTTATTTGTGCTGTAATTTTTTCTGTCAATATTTGATAGAGTATCATTCATATCTCCAGCAACAATTACCATTCCTAAACTATTTTCTGATATCATATCCTTTACTTTTTTGAAGAAAAAAAAAACCATTTCTGTTTTTTGGTAAATTTGGAGCATAAATATTCACTAAAGTATACATGCTATCTTTAATTTCTATGTAAACCAAAATCATTCTCCCTTCTTTGTCCTGAAATTTATCAATAAATTTATATTCTATTTGCTCATTAATATAAATTGACACCCCTCTTGATTGTGAATTACCATAGCTATGATATATGTCACCTCTGAATTCTTCATTTAAATCTTTCTCTAAATTAACAGTGAAATGGCTTTCTTGTATAAATAAAATATTACAATGTTGATGCTTGATCCACATATGAAGCCTTTGTCTTTTGTCTTTTGATCCTATTCCCTGACAATACAATGAACATATATGTATAGTTTAACTCATTTTTTGTCATAAGTGTCATAATGAAAATACAGTGTTTACTCAAATCTGATGTTAACAACATAATATTAATAAATGCATAGTCAATATGTATTTTTGTAAATCTATACATTATACACCTTCTACGTTCACTTGTTAATTTAATAAAAAATATATCATTATATAAGTGATACATATACAATCTGTAAATTATCATTTTAATGTGTATCTCATAATATTGTGACAATGTAATAATTGTTGTTTGATTATCTAGTTTCAGTCGATGTTCGACCTTGACTTTAATAATAGGTTGACACAGTTTCACCTCATCGAACTGACGTGATAAATTTAAATACCACATGAAGTTTACAATTGGTTTGATCGAAAATTTATGTGATAGTGGATTTGTAAGATTTTGTAATCCATGTGTTATAGGAACTTGAAATTTGCACGTATTATTCATGGATTTACCTAGGAATACTAGTACTGTGTAAACACGTGTTACTATATATTGCCAGTCGTTGACTAAAAATAGAATTGGACTTTCCCTTGCTATACATCTTGTGCATAGCGAAGACTGGTGAGACATACTATCACGTTTTATAATAAATGTGTTTTCAGTGGATATTTGAATTATTTTCACAAGGAAAAGTAGATGTTGGAAGAAGTGCTTAATTATTAACTTCACATCAAGAATAGTGTTTTTACCAGAAAAAGCAGATTCTATTGTGCTATTTATAGCATACATGTACCATAATAACAAGTGACTGGAAGGAATATTTTCCTTTTTCACAACAAACATATATTTGACTTTCAATTTGTCATTTCTTTTTAGATGTATGCAATCTATAATCACATCACATTCATGTTTTTGTTTTTTTTCAATAATTATAATAAAAATAATAAAACTTATATACATTTTGTACATTGGTTTTTAAATATTATAATGCATAATTTTGATACATCTATACTATGATACAGTCTTGCACTACTTTTTACTTTTCTTTTGTGCAGGACCTGTACGTTTGTGGTATTCATCTGTGGGAGTCGTTGCATTTCTTTTGTTGGTTTATTTGTAGGCGTATGATTTTCAGGGTTTACATTACCAGGTGTTCCATGGAAATATTGGCTAATACCTCCTTGTGGTGTATTTCGTCTTGGGTTTCTTATCCCCGTTTTTTTTCTAGGCCCTTTATTTTTTTCACCTTGAGTATCTTCTGCTATTGAGTGGGTTTTTTTTTTATCTTTTTTGCTATCGTCACTGGTATTTATGTTTGTGGATGTCTGGTAGTGGAGCAATAGATATTTGGCGGACTGCGTTTTGGTTTGGTTGCAGTACAGATTGGGATTGCGGCTCTTAATTTCTACTCCAGCTTCATCGCCATCTGAATTTTGGTCATGTGTATCATCAACTTCACTAAGAGGAGAATCACACTCTGCCTGCCGGTGTCCCTCTTTATGACATTGACGATACACCCAATCGTTCGGACATTGTGCATATTTATGCCCCTTCTGAAGACATTTATTGCAAGATATTTCATAATGTCCTGTATATTAATCTTGCCCTTGATGTTGAAAGGGAACGAACTGTGCGCCTCTCCTTGTCGACCTCTTCTTATTTTCATATGAATCGGAGTTCCTTCAGACACTTGTCAAAAACAAGAAGATCAAAGAAGCCAGGTTATTTAATTTCACTTTCAGATATATTGATGATGTTCTTTCCATTAACAATCCGAACTTTTCTGATTGGGTTCCATTAATATATCCAGCAGAACTAGAAATTAAAGAAACAACAGACACAGCTTCCTCCGCCTCATTGTTAGACTTATACCTCGAGTTTGACATACAGTCATCTCAGTACCAGAATCTATGACAAACGAGACGATTTTAATTTTGAAATTATCAATTTCCCCCACCTTAGTAGCAATATACCAACTTCACCTGCATATGGGATATACATATCCAAACTTATTTGGTATTCAAGAGCTTGTTCACACTATACGGACCTCATATACAGGAGTGTGCTCCTTACGCAGAAACTGCTCCAACAAAGTTATGAGGAGGACAGATTAAAAATGACACTCCGTAAATTTTACGGACACCATCACCAATTGGTTGATCCATACGATGTGTCTTTGTCAAAACTAACTAAGGACATTTTTACCACGTGTTAGATTGTGGTTTGTCATTACGTCGTCTGATCTTTTAATTACCGAACGTGACTTATTCCCGATTGTGACTGTTTTGCTGAGTGTGAAACCGCATTGCTATAAGACGTGTCACGGTACCTTTCTATCCCAAATTCATGTATTTAATTTTGATGTTATATTTGTTGTTCTCGTCGGATTTTGTAAAATGTCTTAACATATTTTCTGTTATATTTGTGTGTTATGGTATAGATAATTAATCACCCCCTTCATTTATTAGATTTTAGTTTGGTTCAACGAAATTTATACGATATATTTGGTTTACGGTTTGATTCTGAGGAAACACTGACATAGCTGGATGATACAATTAGTTATCTAATTACTACCACAATTTGTTATTAAATAATATTGTAATTTTCATTGTTATTAATAAATGTAATGGCAGTATTGCAGATCTGGTCTTGGGTCAATCCTGATCCTATCTTATTTTTGGGAAATATTTTTACAAATTCATATGTGACGTCATTTTGTGTGTTTTTTTAGAATTTCAAATGTGACGTCACTTTGTGCGTTGAGGCTTTAGCTAACTCGGCTGTGTATTTTTATATGTTGGATTAAGTTGTTTTATGTAATGTATCCGTTTTTATTCTGTAGTTAGTCCCCACTTTGGTTTTATCATGTATATCTATTATATAGTCATTTTATAAAATTTACTGTTTGCAAAATTATAAATTATTCTAAATAATAAGGATGTTCTTGTCCCAGGCAGAAAATCCTGTCCGTGTTAGGCGCAACTTTTTGGAAGTTTTGGTCCTCGGTGCTCTTCAGCTTTGTACTTGTTTTGGCTTTCAAACTTTTTTTATCAGGGCGTCACTGGTTGGTCTTGTGTGGACGAGACGCACGTCTGGCGTATTGAATTTTAAGCCTAGTACCTTCTGCTAGCTATTATTCGTGTGTTTCTTTGTCCTATATGTTCTCCCATTTATTTGCATTGTGGTCCTGTCATGTGATGTTGTCGTTTTGGTGTTGTGTTTGACGTTGCCATAAAAACGGGAGGTTTGGCATGCCAGAAAACCAGGTTCAACCCACCATTTTTTTCTTTAAATGTCCTGTACCAAGTCAGGAAAATGGCCATTGTTATATTATAGTTCGTTTCTGTGTGTGTTACATTTTAATGTTGTGTTTTTGTTATGTCGTTGTTCTCCTCTTATATTTGATGCGTTTCCCTCTGTTTTAGTTTGTAACCCGGATTTGTTTTTATCTCTATCGATTTATGAGTTTCGAACAGCGGTATACTACTGTTGCCTTTATTTGCAGCTCCTACTCAGACTTTGTAAAACGTCACCAGTGTCTGAGCAGAAAGTTGATGAACCAGAGGTATGTCAAAGAACGTCTCGTCCTTTTTCTAAAAAAGTTCATCGGAAGGTACCAAGAACTTGTTGATAAATATTCCGTATCAACTTCACAAATAATACACGATGGTCTTGAAGTATAGATGTTGCGTACTGACGTTGTTTATCATCTTAATAACGTGTTATAGTATTCTTTTATCTGTTTTTTTTTAGATATTCATTTGACGTGACTCTGTGCTTATGTATCCCATCATACTTTGATCGCCACAATTATTTGATTTATTAACATTACTTTTACTGTTGAGTCTGTTTTTTTGTGATATACATTTGACGTGACTCTGTACTTATGTATATCGTCATACTTTGTACCACACAATATTTTATTTTATTTATTAATATTACATTTACTGTTAAGTCTGTTTTTTTTGTGATATCCATTTTACGTGACTCTGTATTTATGTATCCCCTCATACTTTGAACGACAAAATTATTTTATGTCTACCTGTGCAAATTTCAAACGCGCGATTTTACGCCAGTACTTAAAACCTTCCATCCTTGATGGGTGGATTTTACATAGATAAAAAAAATCGTATAATATAAGCAAAATGAGGATGTTAAATTTGATGTATGCCATTTTGTGCTTCTTCGTTACATTTGTTTGTTTTTATAGTGATTATGATGATAACACAATGTTGACTGCTTTACCCCTATTTTTGACAATTTTGCCTATTGTGTCTGTTTGTTTTGTTCACGCATCGTTGTCAATATGGTGGAATTTGATGCGACTGTCATACAAGTGAGAGGTTTATCTAGCTATACAACCAGGTTCAATCCACCATTTTCTACATAGGAAAATTCCTGTACCAAGTCAGGAATATGACAGTTGTTATCCATTCGTTTGATGTGTTTGAGCTTTTGATTTTGCCATTTGATTATGACTTATATCTAGAAATTGACTATGAGGGTCGTTTGAAAACAAAACTTTACGACAAAAGAGATGATTTCGGCTTCCCAATTGTGAATTTTCATTTTTAAACCAAGAGTTCCAAATGGTGAAGTTGAAATCATCACTTTGTAAATTTGACGGACGCCATCACTAGTTGGTTGACCGTTATGGAATATCCGTTTCACAGATGATATCGGATATGTTCCTTATGTCCTAACTACAATCCCGTTCCCTTTTCACGATGTGACCTACCGAATTAGACTATTTACCCTTATTTGTGACATATTTACCTTTTGTTTTTGTTTGTTTTGTTCACACATCGTTGTCAATATAATGGAATTTGATGCGACTGTTATACAAGTGAGAGGTTTAGCTAGCTTTAAAACTAGGTTCAATCCACCATTTTCTACATAGGAAAATGCCTGTACCAAGTCAGGAATATGACAGTTGTTATCCATTCGTTTGACGTGTTTGAGCTTTTGATTTTGCCATTTGATTATGACTTATATCTAGAAATTGACTATGAGGGTCGTTTGAAAACAAAACTTTACGACAAAAGAGATGATTTCGGCTTCCCAATTGTGAATTTTCATTTTTAAACCAAGAGTTCCAAATGGTGAAGTTAAAATCATCACTTTGTAAATTTTACGGACGCCATCACTAGTTGGTTGACCGTTATGGAATATCCTTTTCACAGATGATATCGGATATGTTCCTTATGTCTTAACTACAATCCCGTTCCCTTTTCACGATGTGACCTACCGAATTAGACTATTTACCCTTATTTGTGACATTTTTACCTTTTGTTTTTGTTTGTTTTGTTCACACATCGTTGTCAATATAATGGAATTTGATGCGACTGTCATACAAGTGAGAGGTTAAGCTAGCTTTAAAACAAGGTTCAATCCACTATTTTCTACATAAGAAAATGCCTGTACCAAGTCAGGAATATGACAGTTGTTATCCATTCGTTTGATGTGTTTGGTTTTTTTTTTATTTTGCCATTTGATTGGGGACTTTCCTTTTTGAATTTTCCTCGGAGTTCAGTATTTTTGTGATTTAATTTTTTACCAAAGCTTTGTATTTACCTATTATTAGTGTTCTAGGTCATGGTTTACTAAGTGGAGCAACTATTGCAATTCTGTCGCCAGTTTGGCAATTGGTTACTAATCCATCTACCCTCAAACGTTCTCTATACAGTTTAAAGATGTCACATCCATTATACTCAAGACAGCGCTCTATCTGTCCAACTTCTGCTGAACATGGAACATTTTTACCCTAACTTTAATGTACTCTGAATATTCGTTTTGGGTTATTCTTGGGTTTCGTGTGTATACTTGGATTAATTTATTGCGAATAGAAATGCCAGATATTATCAGCGATTCTCTATCTGTCTCTGAATCTAAATAAATCCTCCATAACCCTCTCACTCTCTGCAGCCCTCTCAAATGGCTTGCTGGGCAAACTGTTGCATCAATTATTTTGTACAATTCTAAATGGGTTAAGAATTGATCTCTACTTGGCTTATTGCTGCCAAACAAATCACTTTCTAGTATGAAGACTGGTTTAACATCTTCAATATCGTAATTTTTTTTTTTTGGTGTTATGTGTTTGTAAAATAGACGAATATGTCTCACCCTGTTCACTGGTGTCCGCCATATTGGATTTGTCTTTGTTTTCTTCTACGTTTTCTTTTGAATTATATTCAGAATTCAACATAACTGACTTCTTCAACTGTTCTACACTTTTCAAAATTCATATACAACTTTAATAATATTTCTAAGATCCTAACTTTTAACATAACTTTTTACGGTAATTCTTGTTTATGTAATATCCTTGACGGCTATAATGTATATAATATTGAAACAGAATTGCACGGACTATATGTAATTATACGTCAATTAATGAATGGAATATATGTAATTAATCAATTTATGGTTTAGGTAAAGGTAATTGGTTATAATATGTGTGAGTGTTTTCAGTGTATGTAATTGGTTTATATATCCATTAAGAGTCCATAACTAGTCAGTATATGTATTGAGAGTATTGATTGGTTATTGTCTTTAAGGAGTGTGTTTTGGTGGTCATTATATCTTTTGGGTGTAATTATTTATTTATCTATGTAATAGGAGGATGTTATTGGTTAGTTTTTGGAAGATATGTGTTTCGATGGTCATTATATCTTTTGAGTGTTTTAAACTTATTAATATATGTATTGAGAAGATGTAAATGGTTAGTTATTGTATGGAATGTGTTTTGGTGGTCATTATATCTTTTGAGTGTATTTAATTTATTTATATATGTATTGAGAGGATGTAAATTGTTGGTTTATTTATGGAGTGGATGTAATTGGTCATTTTTGTAAGAAATTGGTTAGAGAATGTTTGAAATGTAGAATTTGTTAAGTACATGTTTCAGTGTATAAATCTACTCATGTATGTATCGAGAGTAAATAATTGATCATTATTTAAATGGAGTTTACATTGTATGTTGTCGGTAAGCATTATATGGAGAGTATGCTATCTATAATTACATGAACGGAGTGTTTCTAATTCCTTGGTGTATGTATATATGAATGTCGATATATGTTTGGATTGTTTGATCGGTTGGTATATGCATTATTGCATTTGATGAGTATATGAATTTAGTGCATTTGTGTGCAATTGGTTAATATGCGTATGGAGTGCATGTGTGTGTATGTGTGTGAGTGAGTGTTCAGTGTATGTATGGAATATACATATATACAATACACAGTGTATGTAAATAGTTATAAACTCGATGGAATGTATGTAATTGGTCTGTGTACGTAATTGGTCCGTATATTTAAAGAGTGCATTGTATGGTTAGTTTATCCGTGGAAAATTTATGGTTATTTGGTATATTTATAGAGTGTATTATAGTCTGTTCTACAAGACTCGCGTTATGTTTGTTACGACATACAATAACATGTGTAATATCGTTCGTTTCACTTCTATTTATTAGTTTTCGTTTTGAATGTAAGTCTGTTACACTATCAAACTTACCTAATCAAGTATTTAAATTTCAAAAAATAAAATTACATTAACACAGAGGCCTTGTGGGTTACTTCTTTTAATAACAGACTAAAGCAAACCAAATTAGTGACACTTCATATATATGATAAGTAAACATATATCACAAAACAAACTGTTGCTTTTTATGTCAAATTACAAGCCTTAGGACATTCTCGTTTCAAGGTTCACTGAACATTTCACAGTTTTTTTTGTAAATGTACTAAGCAATGAAGTTCATGAAAGTTTTGGTCACATAAACTTGAGACGTAGTATATATGTCCACTGTAATGCCCACATTTTTTAAGGATTAATCCGATTATGATTGTGACTCAACTTTAACTGTTCGGATTGTTTTGAAATACAATATTATGAAAAATTATTAGACATTCCAAACATGACTCTCAAAATCTAGCATTGGAATTTGCTTGACTATCTTATTTCCTTCATAAGTTAGACAAAATGAGCCAGTGTTCGAAACGTGGTCAAAATTATGCCTCTGGGAATAAATGTAAGCATAGAATTTGAAACACCCAACATGATACTATTGTTTCTCGTATACGAACATTATTTTTTGTTTAACCAACTGGTGTGTGTTATACATGTACTAGTATTTATTCGCAATCTTTTAAAACTATAATTTATTCAAAAGGGTCCTTTTTTCGTACTCTGTTTTTTAAATAAAAGGTAAAATCGCATAAATACCTGTTTGAGACTCAGAAATTTTGGTACATTACGCATTATCTTATACAATGATAATGAACTGAGAGTGAAATGAAGCTGGTGGATATGCTCTATATTGGACATCAAATCATGGTATGTACCTGTATTCTTGATTAACTAATAGCAGCATCACATGTTATTGTAGATGTTCCTTAATTACTCCTAAAGATTGGTAACTTTACATACGCGTCTTAACAGTGTATTTTTGAATTAAGTTGCTTTTACCATTCATACTAACACTGATTATAAATTGAAAAAAATACGTAAGTACCGTATAGCTTTCTGCGTACTGTTTTTGTTATTACATGATTTCTAGATGATCTGCAAAAAAAATAATGAGGCATACATGAATAAGACTGCAACCAAACATTACTTTTATGTATATGACTGAAGATGTAGAATCATGACACAAATTTTTAATACACGTCTGACGTTTTCATAATAGAGAGAGAAAAAAAACAACAAACAAAACAAAACAAACAACACAGTTTCTAAACTGGGAAATGGAGAATTAGACAGTTCAGCTAGTATTTACTACCTTAAAACAATTGTAGGTGAACAGAAAAGTTTATAATGATGTAGTAAAATAAAAACTTTTTGATACCTCATGAAACATAGACATCACAGTTCCAGAAAACAAGCCTAATAAGTGTCTGCAGATATATATTCATATTATTATGGTGTCTGCCTTTATTTCCAATTGACAAAAACACACGACAACTATCAAACCAATTAAATGTTTAAGTAAATTATATATAAAAAAGAAGATGTGTTATGATTGCCGATGAGACAACTATTCACAAGAGACCAAATGACACAGAAATTAACAACTATAGGTCACCGTACGGTCTTCAACAATGAGCAAAGCCCATACCGCACAATCAGGTATAAAAGGTCCGTAAATGAGAGGACCTAAATTGAATTGGATAATAATTGTTTAACTTTGCGTAAATGTAGTTTATAACGTGACCTTTTAAGAATTTAGAATACAAATAAGGGTCACGAAGCTACAGGTTGTGCAAAATTATCCATGTTTGTATAGATTATACAGGGAAACAATTTATATGTGTGAAAGAAAGAAAAATAAACAGTTGAATGTTACGATACAATATGACAATTTAATTCATATAAGATGGTTTCCGAAAATAAAACAGAATCAGCAAAAAGCTGATTGCTCTAAAGGAGAAGAAGATACATAACAGGATAACAAGAATTACATCGAAAGCAAGCCACACCAACTAAACCAACCGTGTGTCATTGTATCTTTCGACATATTTTTTTTCTTCCAAAAATGATATACATGTACTTACACATGTCTCCACCAAAACAGATTACACTAAATATAAAAATCACCGAAAACTGTTGATTCAAATTAAATTTTCTATAATTCTGTACATTGCATCTCAACATGTTCAATTTTGAGGAAGCAATATTTCAGGAATTCATTATGATTCACCTGAAAGTTTTTCTGCCGAAGGTAAATAGCGTTCTTTGGGCATTCCGGCCTCCTTCGTCAATAAAAACCAGCCACCACGAGTTTCGTCATATGCACTGAAAGTGGGGTTTAACGCCAAGATAAATCAATCAATCATGAATTTTTATAGCTGTTCACAGAACAAGTTGTTACAATGAACTTGGTCTTTTTTTTTATTTCATTCACATATATTATAAGCACTAAATATATCCAATACAGATTTTGAAAGTTGGCAGGAATTTCACTTAAGTCTCCTCGATAACTAACATTTGAGCAACACTAACCAAACAATAAATCGTGAACTGTTATATTTGTTATCAGTTAAGTTCTTCACATTGGCATGTTTGGAAGTGGTTCAAAATCCCTTATCAACTCTTTGTTTTTATGTTTAGCTGTTACACAATTGCCCCTGGTCAAGGGTTGGGTTTTGAACACTTGTTAACATTTTGCAACCCTTCTGTTTTATGTACTTGTTCCAAATCAGGATCCTTTTTTGAGCCATAAAGAAAAACACTGAACTTGATTATTTTAACATAGGATTTATTTCAGGGACTTAGCCTACACTCCTAATCCCGAAAGGAAATTGCTGGCTCCCCAGAACTGATAACATTCTGTTTCTATAAATAAAATGCATATGCACTGAATTAGAAAGTAGAAAAAATTCCACATCAAAAAAATGCTCAGGGTGTGGGTTTTCTACTTGTGAACTGAATATAAAGGTATTACTCTCAATGTACCTTTTTTAAATTGAATTTAGTGGAATTTTTAATGAACGGTTAAAAAAAAACAAGAGCAGTCACATATGTAATAGTTTACGTCTCAAATGTAAATGATCTGATCATCCTATTTTCTTATTTTTGCATAGCTTTAAAAAAAATAGGTCAGTGGTCTTCAAAGTTCATTGTTATAACATGCAACTTCAAACGTTTGCCAAAAAAAACCCCTGAATAATGCTACAATAACAACAACAAAAACTCTAGAAACAAGTACACATTGCCGACATTTCTATGAACTCCGATTGTACATGGAGAACGGCAAGTCAGCCAGGAGACAACTTGGCCACCCAAAAGAGAAAGATAATTATCAACGAAGAGAGTAGTGTCTGTAAACTGGTTCCTAATGTACAGTGGTTGATTCTTGGGGAAGGGGGGGGGGGGGGGGGTGAGGGCATACGTTTCTCCTTTGATATCATTGTTTAGAATCAAATCATTCAAGAAATCTTTAATCTCGCTACGCTGGGCGATATTGCTTCTGTTTCATGGAACCACCCATCCCCAATCCCCCCCCCCCCCCCCCCCATTTTCAAAAATCCTAGATTAGTCCTTGATGTACAATAATGACGTTCTCTTTTTATATTCTTGAAGCTATATATAAATAAGAAGATGTGGTACATTGTATGAGAGCCAATGAGACAACTCTCCATTCAATCACTATGTATATAAAGTTAACAATTATAGGTCAAAGTACGGCCTTCAAACACCGAGCCTTGGCTGACTATTTTAGCGGTAAAAGTTTGATGTTTATTTAGAAAAAAAGGATCTAGTATTTTTTTTTTTTTTTTTAACGACATTATATATTTATTCACCAAATATGCTTGTTACATTGTTACACCAAGAAACCAAGCTTTTCTTGATGTATCCTGTTATATTCCACTGATTACCCAGGTTAGTAATCTAGTAATCAGCTGCTGGTATATATGTATATATTATAATAATATGTATAAATTTCTTGAAATACAATTGTACAACATTTTAATGCATTATGGTTTTTTCTAATAAATCGTCTAAACTTCTTTTTAGTGACTTCAGTAAAGGATTAAATTTCATTGTTTTGTTTTCGTTATATCTTTTAATGTATTCTTGAAAAAAAAATTGATAAATATTTACATTTGTCAATTTCTGATTAGATACATAATATGATTTATATATAGAAAAACCTAAAATTATTAGGAAATAATTCAGACCAAAAAAATGTTTGTCAAAAATTTTATATCCGAAGACTAATTGCTTTAACGATATACTAAAATTTAAATTTGATTTTTTCATTAACTCATAAATACTTTTCCAAAAATTTTCTAATAATCGACAAGAAAAAAAAGTGGTTATAATCTTCTTCTTCGTTACAATCGTAACATAGATCGTCTTTCTTCTGTTTCCATTTAAACAATAAGTGTTTTGTTGGTAATATGAACTGTAAAAGTTTCCATCTATATATTTTTAACTTATTCTCTTCTAAATAATGAAACATGAAAACATATAGTTGGTTAATACTAAGGTTCTCATTAATTTGTAAAATACGCATCCATTTGCTAACACCAATTGATGGTTCAATTTTATCTTTACAAATTGACTTATATAATATATTTGTTGAAAATCTTGAAGCCTCAAAGTAATTACCTTTCCAGATCAGTTTCTGTCTAGGAATATTTAAAATACTTTTAATAGAACTTTCAGACTTTAACATCTGAAGCCAGTCTTTTGGGATGGCTTTTTTTTAAATATTTATTTCTGCAATTCAATTATTCTTTCAGAATAAAATGTTGAGATATATTAGCAGTGTCATCTAAAATTTTCATTGACAAATATCAAGTTACTCTTAATCCAATTTTCAAAAATAATGGATCTAGTATTAGTCGGGCCAAATTTTAATGTTCATGTTTAATCAACGCATGCGTTCTTTTAAATCTACCTCAAGAACACCCGGTTACAGTAAATAGAGGATTAAGAATTACCAACGATTGAAGACAAGTAAGAAGGAATATAAAAATTAACAAAAAATAAAAAGGGAAATATCAGAACTTAAAAACAAGAGAATCTAAAAAACTAATGTTAATATTGTACAATTGTTTATCTTTGTTTCATAAAATTAGACATACGCTATTTTACAAACTTGCAACCGATCATGTGTACAAATTGGTGTCGAGATGAGGCATAGAAGTTATAAAGTTACAAAGCACATCTTGAAACGGTTCAATTGTTCTAGAAACAACCAGCAGTAAAGGATTTTAGAAGACTTGAAAGTCTTCTTCTCCCAACAAATGGAGGGCACGAGACTTTATTTCATGTTCCTGTATAAAGTAAACTATCTCCCCTTATATGACGAACTTGAACAGCGTTAAAGAACAAATATTCCATTAAAAAAAAAAACAATCTTATTAAAAAGATAAAATTCCTACATTTGAATGAAAGTCTGACATATGAATCACATTTCTTTCTCAGTGTATTTTAGTATAGATCTGAAGTGATTGTGTTCTGCTATTGATGGCGGAAGATACCCGATCTACCTTAAGTTCTAGACAAACTTGTGACTGATTATTTGTGTTGTAACAAGAGAGATTTTGCGACTTAAAATCCTTAAAGATATACTTAAGAGGTGAAATTAAAAAAAATCTAGATTTTTAAATTGATACTATAAGCCAGAAGAACATTAGTTTAGGAACAAAATAAGCTAAAAATACTGATAGGTTATGGAGCTCCTTTTCGAGATATTTGATTTTTCAAAAATGGCGGGAAAAGGCTGCACTCGGACTTTTACCTTATATCTGCATTGGTATCATTTGGGTCTCAAATCAAAAGAAAAGAAATCTAGAATCTGCTTAAATTTTGGTAATGACTTTTAATGAGCTATTGAAGTCTTATATGAAAAGAAAAAAAGGATGTTATGGGGCAAAATATTTTACCCTGTATCGCAGGAAAAAAAACCAAGGAGTCAGAACATCTGACAAAAATTCCAAGTACATCCTTAATAAACTTAAACAAAAAAATGTCTTATTTGTGTGACGTTCCCTTGCATGACTTTGTAATGCATTCGTACATTTAGAAGGATATCGAGATAGGGTGGAGACACTTACTATGTAATCAATTAAACGGATTGGCTGCTGTAAAAGGTCACTATTTCAAGCTTCATGTTTAGGTCTAGGATTTGAGGTGAAATATATTAAAATATAGGCTAAGGTGTGGAAGGAATCATAAGTATCTAAAACCAGTCAGTTGTCGGGTTTTTTTTTCCACAGATGTCATTTAAATTAAAGTCGTAAATGTATCAGATATTTGTCAGTGTATGTATCTCTCCATGAAATAACGTAATTATGACAGGTATAGAAAAAAAATATATTTATATATAATATGTATGTATAGGTGTAACACGTCTTTGGATAAGGAATGCATTTTCGCAAATTAAAAAATATGATAAGGGTGGTAGACTGGATGTCTCAGTTACATGTAATTACCCTAACCATAAAAAGATTAAAGTGTCCCCTCTTTCTCCGAGATCAGGAGACGTTTGTCTTGTCGCTACACCGTACCTCGCTCCATTCATACGATCCGCAAGGTTTTTGTTTTCTTGTTTAGTAACTTCCAAGTGGATTTACGAGGTTTGAACATCAGCCAACTAAAGTTGCGTTTCATTCATGTGAATAATCCGATTTATAATTTTCTCCAATCGTACCAAGATAAATGATTAGAACTTCAACATAACTTACCAGCGTCCCCATCAACGGCATTCAGACAACAATCCAACAAAAACTACTTAAAACGAAGACCAGATCTAACTATTTTGTGCATTAGAGCGGTAACTATCCTTCATTCTTCCGATAAAATTAATCAAAATTGATGTCTGTTACAACAATGTGAAAACCAGAAACTCCGCAGCATATAACAGGGTAGGTAACAATATTGGAAAATAAAGTATATGATGTCTTGAAAGAACACAGAAGTCACTCATAAAACGCTGATAGAACACATATGTTAACATTACTTTTGTCATTCAGATAAAACTTGTTTCGGCCTTGCAAATAGTTACTAATTTATCAAATAATACTATCTGCACAAATGTAAGATAGCAACGGTCATAAACAGAGTGGCCATGGACAGTTTTAGTATCATTTTTTAACTTTAATCTCTCTCAAGTTGGTATCTCAGAATACGCCTCATCATTAGTGCATTAGCGGTAAGTAGAAATACTACTAAATACGTGCGTTTTACATTCAACACTGCGATTTAGCTGACTGGTTCGTTCGTCTTTATAACGTCAAAATAGTGTTTGAATTTTACAGAAATAGTAACACAAAAGAAAACCCTGCTGCATCTGACTGCATCTATATAAACCCTTTTTAGCTCACCTGGCCTAAAAGGTCATGTGTGCTTTTGCTATAACTAGGCATCCGTTGTAAACAATTATTCTGTCGAATTCAATAAATTGTGTGATGACACAACTGATAAACTGATCATGTTTTTTAATGAGTATTTTCATGTTTTTAAGTCTTTGGTTTTCTATGTTGTGTTTTGTAGACTCTGTTTTGTCCTTTGGTCAATTTTTGTTTATTTTTTTTTTGTCTTGGCGTTGTCAGTTTGTCTGCGACTTATAAGTTTAAATATCCCTTTGGTATCTTCTGCATTATAAGTTTACGACATATAGTTTATACAACAACAACAACCTAGAATTTGTGACTTTTGGACATCAATATCATTAATTCTTTTTTCACAGAGATCTTAACTCTCACACACAACTTGTCTAGCAACTGATCTAATTGTTTTATTTAAATGTTTGATATCGTGCAAATCATGTGTAAAGCTATTAGAACGTATATATGTAAATGTATACTATATGTTTTTTACCAATCGAAATTCTTTTCAAACAGCAGCGGGAGCTGTTCCAAATTTGGTCGAATACGAATACAAATACTTTATTAAGGTGGATCATTGGCATATATTTCCTCATATAGAATTTTCTTAAACTCCGCCAGAATGTAGATATTTCCATGTTTTTTTCAAAAATATAATAAAAAGTATGTGTACCCGTGCTATTTTTCAAGCTGCAAGTCGTGCAAAATTGCCCAAATTTGAATAGATTGTTTATGAAAAAACACTTTTTTGTGAATAAAAAGAAATCTATGAAAGAGAATTTTGAAATAAAATATCAGAAGATAGGTTTTGAAATATGCTTTGAGAAAATAAAAATAAAAATGTTGTCACTGACCTTGATTTCTTGCTACAAGTAAAAATTGAAAATTTCTCTTTCATTCTTTTATAAAAAAATATACTATTTGAGCTATCTTTTCCTAAATGGCTAAGTTGGCCATTTGATTCGAACAAACACAAATATTTGGTATTTGATAAATCAGTCTGAATAATGCAACAAATAATGCTCGGAAAGTTGTTTTTTTTCTCCACAAGAATAAGACCATTACTTAAATTCTAGTCATATTCATGACTCATTGTAAATGGATGTTTCCAGAGAGGATCCATCTGTGAAACAGATATTCCATAACGATCAACCAACTTGTGATGGTGACGGTCAAATGTTTGAAGGGGTGACTTCGACTTCAACACTTTGACTCCTTAGTCTAATAGCTTTCTTGTAAGCAGTAACCCTCTTTCAACGAAATCTAAGACAATTAATCAAAAGATGTTGTTATCAATTAACAAATCACACACAGTTTACCTTCAAATTAAACAATAATTTAACCTTTAAATGATAAATTACTAATAAAGCTAACGCTAGCTGACAACAACCAACCAATAAATTAATAAAAACAAAAAATCCAATTGTCAATTCAAATCCTTTACGTAAAGGGACACAATCCAAATCATTTTTATGTAAGGAGAGATACGTTATTGGTGCTTAGGGTGACAGTCGTTTAACGATTTTTTCCAAACAGGTTCCTATATAAAACAGTTTTTGGGTGAAAATAACACTTGGAGGTGAGGGCAGATGACTCTTAGTTATTTTTGCTTGTTTATATATATGTTTTCAAATCTCTTTCGTTTTTGTTGTTGTTTATGATTTGTATTTGTCACAAGTATAATTTTTATTCTTGTATGACAATGAAAAAATTAAAAATATCAGGAGAGACATTTCACACCCTTTTTATGAAGTGAAACAATTCATTCAAAACTTTTTGACGTAAGGGTAAGCCATCTTTATGGATTTATATCTGGAGATACTATTAACACCCTTTTCTTAATATGTAAGGCAATACAGTTCAAATCTGTTGTTGTAAGAAGTTACCATCTTTAGGATGTATGTCAAAAGTAACAATTTACACACAATCTTTTTATTACAGAGACTCAAGGGAGATACCCTTAAAAGACTACCATGAAGGCAAACGTAACCGTTTAATCTTGTTGATCAATTTTACAATATATATAAATGGGGAGATGTGGTATGATTCCCAATGAGAAATTATATACCAAAGTATCCATTACAGGTATGAGCAAGCATGTACTCACTCTATTCACCAAAGACCAAAGGACAAGGATGTAAACCAAAACAGGTATTTTCCGAAGATTTCTCGTCAATCGAAAACATAAAACAATTACTGTTTTCCCCCAATTTGCACCGATTATAAGCTAGATTTTACTTCTTTTAGTCGCTCTTACTTGACCGAGTACCAGAATGACCTACCACAGAGTAGGTAACCTGTCGAAAAATTACATACTCAGGATTCAAAAGTCGGTAATATAAAAATCATCTATTAGTAGCAATGTATGAATTTCATGGCTCCTTATTGAATACCTCATTTTGAATTTGTGATGAAAACAGCAACAAAAGCGCTGTTACTGTGCTTTGAAAATTTATGTATGTCGATTGATGCCTCATTGGCATATATAATAATTATTTGTTTTCTTAATTTGAAAAAATTACGAAAATATTCAAAATTATTTGGGAGTTTTTAAACCTCATTTGAGATCCGATTTGAAAAAAAAATAATATTAATGAAAGAGATTTATTGTCTATATCAATGACACAGTAACCAAACGACATAAATAAGCAAAAAACATCTAGAAGTAATATATATTGAGATTAATAAAAAGAAAAATATGAAATTGAACACTTTATGAATTTTCTTCACGTGACGTCATATCATGTTGACATTATACATCTAAATATACAGTTTAAACCAAGATAGAACTGTGACTCGATCTTAAAATATGTATTCCTCAGAAATGGTATTTGGATTTTCATCTTTGACGGGGTTCATGGAATCTTGTAATAAAGATTGACCAAAGCACCATAAATTGTAGATGAATCACCAAATGGCGGAATAATATGTTTTGATATTTTTGGAAAGAAAATTTCATTAGGCACCGGCCTCATCAACAGGATGTAACCAGTTAAGCCACTGAATATATACGCAATAAAATGTAGTTCCCAAAATATATATTTCTCACGTCTTAGTAAATATGTACAAATGAAATGTCAAAAGTTTGGTAATATCCAAGCAGAGCGTTTAAAAAAATGAATGTCATTAGTCTTGAAAATTTACTGGCTAGTTTTGTCTATATTATTTAGTAAGAGTTTTGATACAATACCAGTATAATTGACTATTGTCATAATCAAAGAACAATTAAACACAAACGGTGGACTTTTTAAAAACAACCATGACTTGGATGAAAACTTGGAAGAATTCATAAAACACCTGCATATCTCCGCTAGTACAAAATGCATGACTATATAGATTCGTCCTACAACCAAAAGATGACGTATTAAAGTTGTTCATCACAAATTGACCCTTTAATAGAGATTTCAAAACAGGTAATACTTGTACCTGCAAGATATCATATTAGACATTTGCGGAAACTGTCATACACCTACGATTAGGATTACAATTACACTTTCAGGTAGCATTTAGATCTTGGGTCGTCTCAAAGTGTAAATATAAACCTTTGTTCCAAAACAAATTCTAGCTCATATGATGTTTTTCTATAGTTGAACAACTGGATTTTTAAGAAATATATGAAGTAATATGTACACATTTATTATTGTACATGGTGTTGTCCAGTTTCAACATGCTGTAAATGTAAGGAGTATGATAGAATGGACAATCAGCATTTAATAAATTTTACAAGAGACATTAAAAAAAAAATCGTATTGTCGTTGGCTAGGTTGGGACAATTAGAAATTAATTTCAACAAGACTTAGAATAAAGAAATGACGATCAACTAAGGAGCATTTTGACAATATTTAATGTTTATGCTAACTCATATAGTTTCCATATTTTTTGAAAGAAAGAAAATGAGGGTATGCAGAGGTTGGGTGCTTAAGCACCATTTATTCTTGATGGCATTATACTTGGCGTTCGGTATATTTCTATTATCTTTTATTTTTTCTGAATTAGGCAAACACTTTTTGTCCACGTTTTTAGTATAAAATAAATCAACAATATAAAAAAAAGCACAACATTGTTATCAATGAACATCTTTGTATTGAATTTATAATTTAAAATATTCGTCAGAATCTACTGAAATGCAAAATAGGAGTATTCAAAGAGTTGGAATTTTACTATCTATCTTCTCATATTGAACAAAACCAATACCGGGTCTAGACCTGCATTGAACTTTGACGAAAATTTTCCCTGAGCAATAAGACTTATAAAATTTCAAACTATCAGCTATAGGAAGTGGCTGCACGACAGATGTACAAATAGCTTACACGCTGCAACTCACTAATTATTAAGTTGCAGACCATTTCTTTCTCTAGAGGCGGCCAGGAAAACGTTGAGGAAAGTTTTGTACGCAAGGTCTTTCGAACAGATGGACGGACGCACAGAACCGAGCAGTTACTAGACCTTCCTTCGCCTTCAGCGACGCAGGTAAAAATGACTACCAGGTTGTGAGTTGTTTGTTTTTTGTGCAGTTTTTATAGAGATATTGGGAATCAATTGAGTATAGACGTTTTTTTTTAAAGGTGTTGATAATTATTTCTCTCCCATAAACATGGGCGGGTCTGGTCTGATCGACTAAAGTGCACTTATGACACAAAGTTTATCCGCAAAATTATTCCGTTGATTAAAAGGGATAAAAGGTGCAAAGGTATATCAGGTGTGAAGAAATTGTTAAAAAAATCGTAAACTATTCAAATCGGTTAGGGAGCAGTTTCGGATACAAATGTAATCGTGAAAACGAACGACATTGATATTTCAAAAGCACTATGCTACGGCGGGCTTAATAATTATATTGTTTTACTTGCTTATCGCATATTCCCTGATTTTCAAGTGCACCGTTTGTAGAGTACCCCCTGAACGATTTTTTGCTGATTTTGCTATACTAAAACAAGGTAAGACACAATTTTAGAACTGAAACAAAAAGATTATAATCCATATACAAGACAACAGATTGTTCGCAAAACCCAGGATACGAAGACGAAGTCTAAAAAATCATATAGACTTATTACACACTATATGGTAAAGCTTCAACACGCCATCGGAGAATGAAAAAAGTATACAAAGTTATGGGTATTTTTTGGTGACATATCCAATACAACGATTCAAATATGTTGTGATCATTTGTGCTGCATTAGTGTGTCGTCGAAAAGTTTTATTTATATAACCAAAAACATCATTTGGTTTTACTTGGTATCTCTATTGTTGTTTTTTTTTTGTTGTTTTTTTTTTTTTTTTTTTGAGATGACTCCTTGTTTTTCATCAACTGTAATCGTAAGTCTAAGTGTAATCCTAGGTATAGATCGACGTAGTTTCCGCAAATGTCTACTAGTACATCTTCAAGAGCAACATCAATATCGTTTTTTTATTTTTCACAGAGTTCTTTACTTCCATACAAAATATGTCTGGCTACTGATCCAATTGTTGTATTCAGATATTTGATATCGTTAAAATCATGAGTAAATTTATAAAAACGAATATATAAATGTATACCATAGTTTTCTGACCAATTAAAATTCTTCTCAAACAGCAGCGGGAGCTGTTGCCAACTAGGTCTTACAAACGTTTTATTTTCAACATGAATTAAACCCGGGTACTTTTTAGATAACAGATACGGCACAATTGTTGAATGATATCCCCACTGACTTTTATTGTACGTTTTGTATTCGGAATGCCAAATGTCCAGGAAAGTAGCGTTTTTCTCTGCAAGAATGAGACCATTACTGAGATTCCAATCAACTGCACGACTCAAGGTAAATGGATATTTCCGTAGAGGATCCAGAGATCTAAGTATAATCTCATCTGTGTCAATGTAAATTCCTCCAAACTCTGCAAAAGAGAAGCTAAAAGTAAGTGTCGAGTGCATACACTTATGCAAAGTAGTTTCAGCAGAACAAATTGAATATTAAAATGGGGTATAAAAAAAATCAATAAACAAAACGATCAATACATAAATCAATCAATACATATATCGATCAATAAACAAATCAATAAATACATACATCGATCAATACATATATCAATCAATGCATACATCGATCAATAAACAAATCGATCAATGCATACATCGAACAATAAACAAATCGATCAATACATACATCGAACAAAAAACCACATCCTGCACTTATCAAATAAATAATCAATTATCTATACCTAAAATAATCATCCAATCAATAAAGGTAGCTGACAAGAGGACAAATAACAAAGAATAAAGCAGGTCCCAACAAAAATCATACTAAACAAATATAATAGACCTATTTGTATTAAAGGGGAGACAATTCAATCCTTATACGTAAGAGGAGACAATCCAAACTTTATTGTATTATAAAAGAGGATACGTTTTTCTAGGTCATCGTCTATGGATGAAAAACAAGAAAGACAACTGAAAACCTTTTCACGGAAGGTGAGGCAACTCATTCAAAAACTTTTTGACGTGAAGGATTTTATGAAAATGACAATTTCCACATTTTTTAGTACAGGGTCCAAAGAATACAACAAGATGAACGCAAAGACAAACCTATTCCCTCTATTTGATCAATTTTACAATAACCAAACGGGAAGATGTAGTATGATTGCCAATGAAAAATTGTCTACCATCGACCAAAAAAGGAAAGTTGACCACAACAGATTTGTACAATGTTGTACTCACTATATCTAGCAAAAACCAAAGGACACGGATGTGAGGGCCACTGCATAAATGTACAATGATGTACTTACTCTATCTATCAAAGACCAAAGGACAATGATGTGAGGGCCACTAAGTGTATGTACAATGATGTACACACTCTATCCATCAAAGATATAAGGACGAGTATGTGAAAGTCACTACATATATGTACAAAGATGTACTCACTCAATCCATCAAAGATCTAAGGACGAGTATGTGAAAGTCACTACATGTATGTACAAGGATGACTTTTGTACTCACTCTATCCATCAAAGATCTAAGGACGAGTATGTGAAAGTCATTACATATGTGTACAAGGATGTACGTAATAGAGTGTACTCATTCTATCCATCAAAAATCTAAGGACGAGTATTTGAATGTCACCACATGTACGTAATAGAGTGTACTCACTCTATCCATCAAAGATCAAAGGACGAGTATGTGAAAGTCACTACATGTATGTACAAGGAAGTACTCACTCTATCCATCAATCATAATAGGACAAGGATGTAATACAATACACCTTTGTACAAGGATGTACTATCGTTATTCTTTAAATAACCACAGGACAAGTATGTTTGGGCCACAACAGGTATGTAAAAGAATGTACTCACTATATCCACAAAACACAAAAGGACAAGGAGGTGAGGGTCACCACAGGTATATAAAAGGATGTACTCACCTTATCTATCAAAGACCACACGGCAGGGATATGAGGGTCACTATACGTATATAATCAAGAATTTACTCACTCTATCCACAAAACACAAAAGGACACGGATGTTAGGGTCACTACAGATTTTTACAAGGATGTACTCCCTCTATCCACCAAATACCAAATGACAAGGATTAAAACAAGTATAGGTATGTAAAGAATGTATTCACTCTTTACACAAAACACAAAAGAACAAGGATGTGAGGGCCACTGCAGGTACATAACAGGATGTACTCACTCTATTCACAAAATGCAACAAGACAATGATGTGAGGGTCACTACAGGTATATAAAAGGATGTACTCACTCTATCTACCAAATAAAAAATGACAAGGATGAAAACAAGTACAGGTATATAAAAGGATGTACTCACTCGATCCCCCAAAGACCAAATGACAAGGATGAAAACCTATATAGGAATGTACAAGCATGTACTCACCTTATCTACCAAAGACCAAAGTAAAGGGGTGTGCTGCATATTTATGTGCGAGCATGTACTCACTCTGTAAAGCCTGTATTCTGCCGATATCAGCTTTGTGTTCAATATTACCAAGGGGTTTTCCGAATACATCTTCTGGTGGACTTCTTTGAACATGCATTATATTTGGCACCAAAGTCAATAGATATTCCCAGTATGTTCCGAATGGAAGGCGGTCTCCATGTACCAAAATAAGACACGGTTTCAAAAATCTACTGGCACTAAGAAAACTAAGAAAATGATAAAAATTCATTTCTCGTTTAGAAAACCAAATGTAATGAACTAAGTTTGGGACCGGTTCTTCATCATGACAATTCTCCATTACAAATGTCCGGAGGCATTCAGAATTTTCCTGGAAAACCTGAACTGTTGCCATTCGCTTAACATTCATAATTTCTATATTAGGTTTTATAATCTGACAATTGATATGAGCTTGCACGTGCTCCGACATATTTGTTATATCAGGCATATCTGCGCATGGTACTTTACAATTGAAATTCCAGTTGTCCGAATTTTCCACCGGACATCTAAACGAAGTTTGATTTTTTGTTCGTTCTTCATGAACATCATTGGTTAAAGTAGTTTCCCTTGTTAAATGTGTCCTGTCACTTAATAAAGCATGGTTGTGGGATATGCGTACAGGACTGGAACCAACATCGAAAGCTCTCTGGTTATCTAAAACCAGAAAAAAATATATATGAGAGAGAGGAGGAAAGAGAAAATAAATATAAGAGATAGATACGAAAATAGACAATCTAACTGATATATTATACAAGATTTTCAACAATTTGACATATAACCATGAAATAAAAAAGGTTACTCAGCTTGAAGACAATCCCGATGACATGGTTTTTAAATAAAACCAAATCAACAAAATTGGTTTGTTGTTGTTGGCTGAAGGTCATGGGGCAATTTTTTGTTATGCATATTCATGACTTTACTAATGAAATTCTTTTGTATTCACATTTTTTTTTTAGATCTGCAATCAGTTTTCGATAAACGGATTAAATTTTTGCCAGTACTGTCGAGTTTTAAGGATTTGGTCACATGTGTGTGTATACTCACGTCATTGTGTTGTTATTCTTACGTCATCGTGTTGTTATACTTACGTCATCATGTTATAATACTCACAATCGTGTTGCCATACGAACAGCATCGTGTTATCATACTTACGTTATCGCGTAGTCCTTCTTACGTCATCGTGTTATCATACAAACGTCATCGTGTAGTCAAACTTACGTCTTCATGGTGTCATACTTACGTCATCGTGTTGTTAGACTTACGTTATCGTGTTGTTATACTTACTTTATCGTGTTGTCATACTAACGTCATCGTGTTGTCATACTTACGTCATCGAGTGGTAATAGTGACATCATCGTGTTTCCATACTTACTTTATCGTGTTGTCATACTTACGTCATCGTGTTGTTAAAGTTATTTTATCGTGATGTTATACTTATGTATGAGAAAATCAATGCATCAATTTCCACTTTTGACGATGAAATTTATCATACATATCCTGTTTGAATTAATTTTCACAAGTCATTTTTGGGCCCTTTATAGCTTGCTTTTCGATGTAAGCCAAGACTCCGTGTTGAAGGCCGTACTTTGACCTATAATTGTTTACTTTTACACATTGTGACTTGGATTGAGAGTTGTCTCAATGGCACTCATACCACATCTTCTTATTTCTATATATGAATTGAAGATTGATTAAGTGTTGTGTGTTTAGCGTCCGCTGGCAGAACAAAAGTTTAGAGCCACCTCAAGGCGTTTGAAAAATATGGCATGACTTGTTGAATGAAAGGGCATACATTTTACAGTTTTAAAAACTGTGATTTATTTTTAAATGACACGTCCATTTGTATATATGTATATAGCTGAAAAAATACAGGAATATAAGAGAGTTCCAAGAACGTTGTTGTTTCAATGTTGAGATAGCAAAAGTCGTATCACGTGACATATTTGTATGCACATCCCTAACGTTTTTTAACACAGGCAAATTAATAATGATTTTAATAGATTTCCACTATAACAAGTTAACCACTTACGTCATCGTGTTGTTATACTTACTTCGTCGTGTTGTCATACTTGCGTCATCGTGTTGTCATACTTACGTCATCAAGTGATAACAATGACGTCATCGTGTTGCCATATCTACGTCACCGTGTTGTCATACTTACGTCATCGTGTTGTTTAAGTTACGTAATCGTGTGTTGTTATACTTATGTCATCGTGTCGTCATACTTATGTCATCGTGTTGTCATTCTTACGTTATCGTGTTGTCATAATAACGTCATCGTTTTAACAAGGTGATCTTGTTGTTACACTTTCATCATTGCGTTATTATACTTACGTCATCGTGTAGTCATACTTACGTTATCGAGTGGTCACAGTTAGGTCATCGTGTCGTTACATAAACAAGAAGTTGTTATTCTGATTATTAGTAGAACAGATTGAAAATCTTTTTGGAATCGGCCCTTGTGTGAAATAAATTCAGGGGAAATTGGACATTCATCTTTTCGGATGCGTAATCAGTGCTCTTCGCTAAATAATAATGGACATGTTGGCAATTATACTATAACACATTAACTTCACTCTGACATAATTATTTACGACTTTACTTAAATAAAGAGGAATGGCGTTATTTAGTTCTGTTTCTGTGCTTTAAGGATATTCGCTTCTCCTGTATTAGAATTTTTGCCAGATATTCGGAATCCTCTGGTTTAATCCATGTAGTGCTATTAAAAAAAATTGCCCACTAACCCCTAATTTTCTTTTCATAATATTATTACATATAGTTTTAAAAGCCGTATTTAAAAATCTTATAAAATCCTTGTTATTTTTTCATAGTTTTTGAAAGAGAAAAGGTGCCAATGTTAAATGTAAGAAATATCTAGAGAGAATAATTTCCCGCCAAATTTTCAATGGCTTATATATCGTAAACAAGCAAATTGACCCTTAATTTTTTTCTGCTTTTTTAGTTCCTTTATTCATATACTATCAATTTTTAACTGTGTTTTAAAAAGCTTGTTATTTTGAAACAGAGTAACAAACATCATTAAGCATGATTTTTACATCTACAAATAATACAGGAATTTACAAGAGTCTTTGATCAACTCTGAATCCTGTTATTTAAAAAAAAAATACTAATTTTCATTACATAGACTTAGAAAATAAATAATGTGATGAGAAAATCTGATTCCTCCTTTGGAAAAAACAATAGATACTTACCACTACTGTCAAATATGGGTTGTTCCACCCGTGCATAAAGTTGTTCTAAATTATATACTATGTGTTGGTTTCTAAACATCAAAAGTAGGCCTAAAACTAGAAAAATAATTAAATTTCTCATATTGTTTCACATTTGTTCCTAGTATATATGCAATTGTGTATGAAAAAGAACTCCAATCTGCTGTATTGATATATCTTTAATTTATGCAAGAAGATCACCAGTGATGACCACGACACATTAACCGAGTGTGAGAAATAAACTGGACAATGTAAATCAATGCATCAATTTCCACTTTAGACGAGAAATTCATTATACACATCAATAAAATGAATGCTTTATTGTTGCTTGTTTAGCGTCCACTGGTAGAACAAAAGTTTAGAGCCACCTCAAGGCGTTTAAAATTTGAACACATGTTGAAAATACGACATAAAGCTGGTTGAATTTAAGTGCACATATTTAACAGTTGAACTGTGATTTTTTTTAAATGACACGTCTATCTATCTATATGTATATATATATATATGTACTAGAACACACCTGCGACATCGCGGGTCCGTGACTGAATTACAGTACCTACGCATTATTTTCAGCCTGGATGTTTAGTTTTTGTATTGTCATTTGATGAAGTCATGCTTATTATAAGTTGCACATTTTTCTCTGCTTTCAAAATCTTTCTGTTTGAAATCGGCCTGGTTTTCTTACTACAACCGGAAACTACTTGTTGATACATGTTTATTGTTTTGGTCAATGATTGAATTTAGTAGTGTCAATCCCTGTATATATAATGACGAAGTTCGTGTGTGATTATGACCCATGTATATAGCTAATCCAATTTACACCGGTGGTGGTTGAACGTCCAGATTGGGTAACAGGTAACATGTACTATTGGTATCGGTGTTGGATTCGACCTGGAACTTGTTAATTATTGGTAATATTAATATAAATTTTCATCAACACCATTGTCCTATATTAGTTATATATGAAGTTGAATTATTTGATTCGTCGTGTTTACATCAAGCGGGCTAAAAAAGTTGGACCTCGTTATTTTAGAAGTATGGATAGTTAAAAAGATACAGTAGATTGAAAAAGTGGTATCACGTGACATTTTTTTTTGCACATCCCTAAAGTGTTTTTAACACGGGCGAGTTAAGCAAATGTAATGATTTTAAAAGATTTCCACTTAAAAAAAATTGACTATACGCTTTTCTAGTTCAACCCCCTCACCCTGATGGAAACCTTTTGTATGGTAACATAGCCGATATGTAACACAGTTGATGTTTTGATACAGACGATGTTGTATTGATAGATTGTGTGTGTAAAATAAAATCGGAAACGGTAAAACTAACTATCTCGGAAATAAATTAGTTGCTCTATCTCGTTTTTAAATTAGTATATGGCATGCATATGCATAATTTGAGAACAGTTTTTAAAATCAATCCACAAAATTCATTAAACAGTTTATCATGTATACATGTATATGAACATAGGTGACGTGTATTACAGTCTTAGACGTAACTTCATAGGGAAGAAACAATCGCTTTTATTATACTTCATGTTCAAATGCTAGATTTTGTTCGATTTATACGAAGGAGATAATTTACTCATTCCCATGGCTTCATTTTCCTGACATTAGGTAGCCTTTTGTGTACGCAGGCAAGTAAAGGAAGTCAACTTTGAAGCGCTGTGAATAGATATTTGGGTATATATATAATATATATTTTATTTTCTATTTATTAATAACTGAAGTGTGTATAATTACAAGATAACTTTTGAAACACATGGAAATATTTTTGGAGTACTCGAAAAAGCTTTAATTTTTCGTTAATTCTATGTAAAATGACGGTGGTCATGGATACAATAAACAAGCTCCGTTCGAAGATGGTCATGCTACCATTTGACTTCAGTTTCTAAAACTAAATAATAAGGTTCTAATATCTCGCGTAACTGTTGTGCACTTTTATTTTAAAAAGTGGCAAATTTAGAAGGTTATTATTGTTACCTATGTAGGAAAAAATACTACCGCTTTCCCTTTTACTCTATTACTCTTCTATTCGCGGAGACGCGTTATCAATTGTGCGCCATATCAAATACGGATTGTTGTAATGTACAAGACGTCATAGTTTATAACTTTCAATTTTTAAGGTAGTAATAACAGAGAGCATTCAGTAAAGTAAATTGAATAGCACATAGATTATAGAGAGTGAGAGAGCTGCAAATTGTTAATTTTTGTATCTATAATAAAACAGGGGCGAAAGATACCAGAGGGACGTTAAAACTCATAAATCGAAAATAAACTGACAACGCCATGGCTAAAAAAGAAAACGACAAACAGACAAACAATAGTACACAAAACACAACAAAGAAAACTAAAGACTAAGCAACACGAACCCCACCAAAAACTAGGGGTGATCTCATGTGCATTAATAATCGAGGGAGCTCTATAGCATTTAGCCTTAATCTACAGTAGCAAGTCTCATAGTAAAGGAGTTTAGTTGGTGCCAATAGGAAAGCGTATACGTTTTATAATGTCGTATCATCTCACTAGTACCTTTTCAATTTATATTGGTTATTGTGAAGTTACAATGACAAAGACAAAGTATATTTTATACAATACATTTAATGTATAAATACAAAAATATATTCATATATGACAGAACGGATGAAAACGACGCTTTACTAGGCGCATTGTTTAAATTACATGCGTCCTCATTACAACAGGTGGTGCATATCCAGCTACTTCCTGTTTGATCACATGGGTCGGATTCCGAATGTTCTTTTATTTGCAGGTGACACGAGGAATTTTTCGTACAGGTCTTGATTATTGAAAGCTGTTCGCTCACCTCTGTAAAAAAGAAAAAAAAAATAACACATCATTTAAAATTATAAATGCATGGTAATTGATAATAATTTAAATATGTCGTATCTGCTTCTTAACAAAATATCTACAAGAGAATGAAATACGTAGTATATTCCTCAATGTCTTCTGTTTACTTGTGTTGATCGGTTGCTGACTCATTGACGCACACTCCACATTTCGTCCGTACAAAATAAATAGGACCACTTAATTAAATTGTTTACAATATATTTGTGAATAAATTAACGAATAAGTCATCAAATTCACATTAGTAATAGCGAACAAAACTGACATGATTCGAAGAGGTTTCTAAACACAATACCTCTTACTAATGGACCTTTCGGTAATTGAAGCAAGGTTGATTATATGTATCAACGGGAAAAAAGTATGACAAATAAAAAGTTGGTACAATGTAATGCCCAAACACATAATTAACAGCACATGGTGATGATTGAATTCCGCAACCTGTTCCGGTCGTTCGTGGCTTTTGGCATTACCTACTGTTAAGAAGTCATCGCATTCACTTTCGTAGCAATAACGTCATTATTTAAATGTATAAGAACTTTAAACGGTAGTGAAAAGAAACTTATTGAACAATCGCAAAAACAGCAACCAGCAGGAACCCGATATTGTACAGACGTTGCTATTTGGTTGAAAATAGGTCGCATTGTTCTAATTTAAATTCGTTTACAGATTGCAACGGTGCAGGATTCTTTGATTTTATTCTATTCATTTTAGAAGAAAACAATGTGGTCGATCGTATGTTAGAACTTCTGGCGTTCTCGATCACCAGGTTAGCTGCGGTGAATTTTTATGATTCATAAATTAATAACAGACTTCTCATGTGTTCATGCTTGCTTCGGACCCAGTTAGAAATTAAACAACTGTACCTAGATTGCAATCGTTTTAAGGTATGATTAATCGCACAGTTACGTCCAATTTATCATGCAGGGCCGATTTCCTTTGAATTTATTCCAGATCAGGGATATTTTGTTAGAGTTCTTAAATCATATATTGTGATTGGTAAACGCGACAAAAGGGCATAAATTCCACAATAGATGATTTGAAATTGTATTCTGTGGTATTTTAGGCTATTTTTCTCTATTCTTTATATTTCACCACTCCATTATTCTCTATTCTTTGTTTTCTTGGCCCATTTTTCTATATTTTAATTATCTATATCATTTGCCCATTATTCCCTATTCTGTAAACCCCCATCCACACACTCAAAATTGGTTAAAAATCCAAAGACAATAACATATTGTATTGTCATTCATTACAAATGCATACATTCAGTTGGATAGGGGGTCTTCATTAATATCCATAGAATTTTTTAATAATTTGTCAAAATGTAGTTTATATCATGCTTTTTTCAAAAATATAAATGCATACACTAAAAGAATTAACGTTGATTTTTCTTGCTCGTCACCAGTAAACAAAATTTGCAACCAGCAAATTATTAATTGAAGCCCGCAAATCCCTCGAAACAATACCTAGTGTTATCTTAATAAATTTCAAAGCTGAATTTCATGACTTCTGGTTTACTTCTGATTATTTAACAAAAATATTTAATTTCTTTAAGATAGCTTAAAAGATCAAATTTGAATAATTCAGACAAATGTTGAGCATTTTCCGTTTAGTTAACTATGTCCTTATATGTAGTTTTTATCCAACGCCATCATAGGTTTGAACGTTTGTTTTCAATTTAGACCTGTTTATATTTTTTCGTTTGGGCTTGTATTATATTTGCCTTCGGATTTATATGATCCTATTTCGACTCTTCAAAATTCAAGAGTCCATTCTAAAGTGAGATAAATTATATGGCCTTCCAAATACCGTTTCGATTCCTAACATCACTGAAGAGATATTAATTGTCGAAATCCGGATATGCTGTACAAATTTTTGCACCTCATGTTTACGGTATACCATCTTTTCCGCAAGTTTTTTGTTTTCTGTTTGGTATTAAATTAATAATTAAGATCCATTTTGTTACATCTGGTGATACGTTTATTTGGCAATCGCCATGGCAGTCAGCAGTGTTTGAGAACATCCGTTGTTTGACCTGCTAGTCAAATGCGTTTTGTTCAAATATACTTTTTCACTTTTTTTGGTCTTTTGGAAAATGTTGTTTGTGCTGTATTTAGACCCCCTCTACCAAGAAATTTGTTTTGCATGCACATCTATAAAAATTGCGGATTTTATCCAACGCAATCATAGATTTGAACGTTGTTTTCAATTTAAACTTGCTTATATGCATTATATTTATACTATTACATTATTTAGCGGTACATGTTGTTTTGAAGTCTTTTTGATACAAATTGCAAATTTTACATTACTTTGAATATACCGTTGTTTGACAAGTATCGAATCCTGAATCACATGACTTCAGATTACATTCTATATAATTAAAACCTGAGTATGAAACTGTTGTCAAACAAATATCGAATCCCAAATCACATGACTTCAGATTATATTCTACGGATTATACCTGGGTATGACACTGTTGTCTGCCAAGTATCGAATCCTGAATCACATGACTTCAGATTGTATTATACCTCAGTATGACACTGTTGTCTGCCAAGTATCGAATCCTGAATCACATAACTTCAGATTTTAGTATACCTGAGTATGATACTGTTGTTTGACAAGTATCGAACCTGTATCACATGACATCAGATTATATTCTGTATGATTATTTATACCTGAGTATGACTTAGCCGTCTTACAGGTATCGAATCCTGAAATACATGACTTTAGATTATATAATACCTGAGTATGACACCGTCGTCTGACAAGTATCGAATCCTGAATCACATGACTTCAGATTATATTATACATGAGAATGACACCGTCGTCTGACAAGTATAGAATCCTGAATCACATTACTTTAGATAATATTATACCTGAGTATGACACTGTCGTCTGACAAGTATTGAATCCTGCATCACACTGCTTCAGATTATATTAAACCTGAGTATGACACTGTCGTCTGACAAGTATCGAATCCTGAATCACATTGCTTTAGATACTATTATACCTGAGTATGACACCTTCGTCTGACAAGTATCGAATCCTGAATCATATCGCTTCAGATTATATTATACCTGAGTATGACAATTTCGTCTGACAAGTATCGAATCCTGAATTACATTGTTTCAGATAATATAAATTATACCTGAGTATGACACTGTCGTCTGACAAGTATTGAATCTCGCATTACATTGCTTCAGATTATATTATACCTGAGCATGACACTGTCGTCGGACAAGTATTAAATCATTAATCACATTGCTTTAGATTATATTTACCTGAGTATGACACCGTCGTCTGACAAGTATCGAATCCTGAATCACATTGCTTCAGATTATATTCTCCTACACACAGAAAGTTGTTTCGTTCATTTTCACATTTATAACACATAAGTCCATGGCTTTCTGAAGAAAAAAAAACGATAATATTACTGTTACTGTCAATTAATCAATTTAGTTTTGAAGCATGGGAGATAACTCTCAATGTTCTTAGTTGAATAACAGAGTTCTCCTTTCAAGCAATAAAGATGTGAGTTAAAACATGTTTGATCTCCACGTGGGGAATGATTTATGTACATATGATCTATATATATAAAATACAATAACAGCCTTTGTATAAGGTCGACAAGTGGGTATATCGACCAAAAACACACTATAAATATTATTACCCACAATACAATACTGCGATTCGGAAACTGTAATACATTCATTTGTTTGTATCGTTGAGTTGCTGTCTTTTCTACATTTACCTTACATATCCCTTTATTTAAATTGGGTTTGTTAGATCCCTTTTACACTTGTACGAATTTGAACCGATCTTTATTTGAATCGATCTTAGAGAGACCAGTTCGATTTACATATGCACAAGCAAGATCGATCGAAATCGATCTTATTTAATCTAGTGCGTTTACACTGCAACTTAAAAAGAACTGGTTTGATCTATTGACTTAACATTTCGTAAACAAATAATGGTAAAAAAGAATAGTAGAATAACGTGTGCATTTCGCGCGGACAATGAGACATTGCAAAACGCATGTAGAAAATAGTTGGATCATTGGAATTTTGTATGCAGATATTAATTCTTTTTGTTTCATACGTCAGAAGTCATTAGGTCTACGTCTTTGAAGACGAGGATTTGCAGCTAAGAAATAGAATGTATCGATTGAGAAAAATGATCCGACAACGGTAGAATATATGTTTAATTTTATTATCCCATCCATCGTTTTTTAAAACACGTGTGTTTTTGTCGCCGAATGTGCGCAGATTTATTTTTCATATCCAATTAAATATAAAATTCAATTGAAGAAAGTTCGATCGATCCAAGCGTTGACACTTGAAGAAAGATCGATTCAAATAAGATCGATCTTTTTAAAACTAACTCTGGAGGTGGATTTTTTAATTCTGATTGAAGATCGATCTTTCCCATTTACATTTTTACAAGTGTATAAGGGGTCTTTGTAAAGTTTACTAGTATATTATATTTACATATATCTATCATACAATAGATAAAAGAAAATTTCATTTAAAAAAAAAAGTCACATGCTAGGTAAACTCAATTTGCGATAGTAAAACTTACGTTTTACGTAGACCAAGCTTAAAATACAATACACATATATCAAATTAGACACCAATTAAACGAAACAAATAAACATATATTTGATTTGTCGCTATTAATAGAATCAAACGATTATGTTCAATTTCTGTCAGTGGACATTTTCTAATTTTATTTTACCCATCATTTATTTTGATAGCTTACAACAGCATGTATTCCCTGTGGAGCCTCTTCGTGACACGGGCAATTAAGACGTAGAGCGTTGAAGCTTACGTTATGTGTTATATCCAATTACCTAACTGTTACAAGTTATGTAAAACTATAAGGGACTATATTCCAAAGCATTATTGTCAAACTAATCTAATTTTAGATTTAATTGTCAATTACATTAAAAAAACTGAAGCATTCATCCCCCGATATGTCATTGGAATTTCTTAACGTTATTTATTGAGCTTCCTTAAGAAGTAACGATTTCTTGTATGGAAAGAATACTACATATAGAAATGATACTGTCTTCTTTTTTTATTGATGATATAACTGTGTAGGAATCTGATAGTAGTAGTTCTTCTGCTAGCTGAAATTTAACTACAGATGTATTTTAAAATATCTAACTCAAAACTGAGCTTGTCTATTTTTTTGAATGTAAAATAAGTTCAAGTATTGTGATGATTATGAGAGAAGAAAAAAAATAGAAAGGGCATGTCCTATCTATACAGAGACGGAATCATAACTTTTGAAAGGGGACTTGAATTGCATAAAACGTAATAGATACTGCCGAGCTGAGCAAGGCGGAATGTTTTTTGGACAGTTACTGACAGCTAGTTCAAAATCAATAACAACTAACACAAACACAAAAGACACAAAGTACAGATCTGAGAGTACTCGCACTTACTGACAGCTAGTTCAAAGTCTATAACAACTAACACGAACACAAAATACACAAAGTACAGATCTGAGAGTACTCGCAGTTACTGACAGTTAGTTCAAAGTCAATAACAACTAATATAAACACAAAATACACAAAATTCAGACTTGAGAGTACTCGCAGTTTCTGACAGCTAGTTCAAAGTCAATAACAACTTACACGAACACAAAAGACACAAAGTACAGATCTGAGAGTACTTGCAGCTACTAACAGCTAGTTCAACGTCAATAACAACTAACACAGACACAAAAGACACAATGTACAGATCTGAGAGTACTCGCAGTAACTGACAGTTAGTTCAAAGTCAATAAAAACTAACACGAACACAAAAGACACAAAGTTCAGATCTGAGAGTACTCGCAGTAACTGACAGTTAGTTCAAAGTCAATAAAAACTAACACGAACACAAAAGACACAAAGTACAGATCTGAGAGTACTCGCAGTTACTAACAGCTAGTTCAAAGTCAATAACAACTAACACAGACACAAATGACACAATGTACAGATCTGAGAGTACTCGCAGTTACTAACAGCTAGTTCAAAGTCAATAACAACTAACACAGACACAAAAGACACAAAGTACAGATCTGAGAGTACTCGCAGTTACTGACAGCTAGTTCAAAGTCAATAACAACTAACAAACATAAAAGACACAAAGTACAGATCTGAGAGTACTCGCAGTTATTGACAGCTAGTTCAAAGTCAATAACAACTAACACTAACACAAAATACACAAAGTTCAGACTTGAGAGTACTCGCAGTTACTAACAGCTAGTTCAAAGTCAATAACAACTAACACAGACACAAAAGACACAATGTACAGATCTGAGAGTACTTGCAGTTACTGACAGCTAGTTCAAAGTCAATAACAACTAACACAGACACAAAAGACACAATGTACAGATCTGAGAGTACTCGCAGTAACTGACAGTTAGTTCAAAGTCAATAAAAACTAACACGAACACAAAAGACACAAAGTTCAGATCTGAGAGTACTCGCAGTTACTAACAGCTAGTTTAAAGTCAATAACAACTAACACAGACACAAAAGACACAATGTACAGATCTGAGAGTACTCGCAGTTATTAACAGCTAGTTCAAAGTCAATAACAACTAACACAGACACAAAAGACACAATGTACAGATCTGAGAGTACTCGCAGTTACTGACAGCTAGTTCAAAGCCAATAAGAACTAACAAACACAAAAGACACAAAGTACAGATCTGAGAGTATGTACTCGCAGTTATTGACAGCTAGTTCAAAGTCAATAACAACTAACACGAACACAAAAGACACAAAGTACAGATCTGAGAGTACTCGCAGTTACTAACAGCTAGTTCAAAGTCAATAACAACTAACACAGACACAAATGACACAATGTACAGATCTGAGAGTACTCGCAGTTACTAACAGCTAGTTCAAAGTCAATAACAACTAACACAGACACAAAAGACACAAAGTACAGATCTGAGAGTACTCGCAGTTACTGACAGCTAGTTCAAAGTCAATAACAACTAACAAACATAAAAGACACAAAGTACAGATCTGAGAGTACTCGCAGTTATTGACAGCTAGTTCAAAGTCAATAACAACTAACACTAACATAAAATACACAAAGTTCAGACTTGAGAGTACTCGCAGTTACTAACAGCTAGTTCAAAGTCAATAACAACTAACACAGACACAAAAGACACAATGTACAGATCTGAGAGTACTCGCAGTTACTGACAGCTAGTTCAAAGTCAATAACAACTAACACAGACACAAAAGACACAATGTACAGATCTGAGAGTACTCGCAGTAACTGACAGTTAGTTCAAAGTCAATAAAAACTAACACGAACACAAAAGACACAAAGTTCAGATCTGAGAGTACTCGCAGTTACTAACAGCTAGTTCAAAGTCAATAACAACTAACACAGACACAAAAGACACAATGTACAGATCTGAGAGTACTCGCAGTTATTAACAGCTAGTTCAAAGTCAATAACAACTAACACAGACACAAAAGACACAATGTACAGATCTGAGAGTACTCGCAGTTACTGACAGCTAGTTCAAAGCCAATAAGAACTAACAAACACAAAAGACACAAAGTACAGATCTGAGAGCATGTACTCGCAGTTATTGACAGCTAGTTCAAAGTCAATAACAACTAACACGAACACAAAATACACAAAGTTCAGACTTGAGAGTACTCGCAGTTACTAAAAGCTAGTTCAAAGTCAATAACAACTAACACAGACACAAAAGACACAATGTACAGATCTGAGAGTACTCGCAGTTACTGACAGTTAGTTCAAAGTCAATAAAAACTAACACGAACACAAAAGACACAAAGTACAGATCTGAGAGTACTTGCAGTTACTTACAGCTAGTTCAAAGTCAATAACAACTAACACAGACACAAAAGACACAATGTACAGATCTGAGAGTACTCGCAGTTACTGACAGCTAGTTCAAAGTCAATAACAACTAACACAGACACAAAAGACACAATGTACAGATCTGAGAGTACTCGCAGTTACTGACAGCTAGTTCAAAGTCAATAACAACTAATATTAAAGAAATCATGTATTAAAAACTAAACTTTCAATCAATACACATCCAATATTCAATGGATTTGTTGCAAAGACGTCATTAACAGTCAAAGAAAAGTAAAACAATTCATTCATAGAACTTTGAAATACAATATTGAATTTTGACACTATGTCTTCTAATTCACAAATAGTATACCAGAAATTCTTGGCCGTTAATTTATACTTTTGCGGTGGTATGTGACTTTATGAAAACAGTATTTAGCTATGTGAAAATTCAACGGTAATTCTTTCGATATAAACTTTGTAAGTCTTTTTGTGTTTTGTGATATTATATGTCATATGATTTATAATATTGGATGTAACACGTCTTCTGATAGGCTGAAAGTTTTTTGTCTATCAGCCCAAAGACTCTATCAGCTCAATTTTGTCATGCGACTCTTTAAAAATGGAATTTCGAATTAAATTATAAGGAATGACTGTAATATTTGTTCTATCTATTCGAAATAACCCCAAAAAAATGTGTGCATACTTTTAAATAACTCGCTACGCGGGTTATTCAGACGTGTACACCACATTTTTGAAAAAAAATATTACAGCCATTCTTAAATACATGTACGTGTTTTTCGTCGATCCAAATGAGTGTAATTGAAGATATGAATATTAATAAATGCTGATATTAATATAAGACAATGCTATGACAACCTAACAACACAAAAAAGTCATCTTAAATTTGTCATTATAAACATTTTCAGTTCTTAACAGCATCCAAGCATATATATAATCGTCTGTTTGTCTTTCCGTCTTGTCGTTTTTGAAGTTGTTTAGTCATGGTGTTTTCGGTTTCTATTTGACAAATGACTTTTGATTGTACTTTTGGTTACTCTCTCGCCCCTTTTTACGCATTGTTTTCGGGGTTACTCTCTCGCCCCTTTTTACGCATTGTTTTCGGTTTCTATTCGTCTTATGAATTTTGATTGTCCCTTTGGTATCTCTCTCGCCTTTTCTATCGGATATATGTTCAGAATGGAATATTGAACAACGGTCGGCATTAAGAATTTAGATCACACCGCGTGACAAAGTTACTGTCATGGACACTTAACAGCTGTAATTGATTCGGATATATTTGTCAATATCTTCTAACCCATTGATGATAAGTATCTCTATAACATAAACATGATAAAACAATGAACTCTTCCGATAACGATCGATTGGAATGTAAATGGCAAAGACTCGATTTTATAATTAAATTATTCATATTCACGGACTTCAACTTTGACCTTCCGTTAACTTTTAAAAACAAGGTTTAAGAAGACATTTAGCTGACGATTATATAATGTATTGTTTGCTGACATACATTGTTAAGTCTGTATTTCCTCCAATCGTCGAAATATAAAACACATATAAAGAGACAAAAAAAAAAAGAGACAATGAAAAACGTTCTCGATAGCGCGTGGGAACTTTAAAAGAGACGAATTGCGCATCAGTAAATTGTGTTATGTTAATGTTATTGGATTGGTTTCGTGGAAACAGGAGTTTTGTCTTACAACTGTTCAGCTCTGATTCTGAATAAAAAGTCAATGTTTTGTCCTTATATGAGGAGCATGCGCAACCAACGTTGTTTTTTGTTTTGTTTTTGTTTTGTTGCATTCATAAGTAACGGACACGTAGGATTTATTAAGCAATAGCTGAAAATCTATTATATATAATTTTGTGGAAAAGACGAGTCACCCTGTTGAAACATTTTACAATTTGTTTCTTTATCAACAAAAAGTGTGCTTCTATATGCTCCAAATGTATGTGCATTAGTATTGTAAAAGCGACCAGTCGAACTGGTATCGGACTTTCCAATTTGTTTCTGTATGCTCCAAATGTATATGAAATAGTATTGTGAAAGAGACCAGTCGAAATATTGTGGGACTTTACTATTAAATAACGCCTCAAATGTTTGTGAATTAAGATCGTGAAAAGAAACGGATCAGTCAAATGTTGATGGTTATAACAATTTGAATAGTTTAAACATGCCTGCATTTGTTTGCACCTGTCCTAAGTCAGGAATCTGATGTTCAGTAGTTGTCGTTTGTTGATGTGGTTCATAAGTGTTTCTCGTTTCTCGTTTTTATATAAATTAGACCGTTGGTTTTCCCGTTAGAATGGTTTTACACTAGTAATTTTTGGGGCCCTTTATAGCTTACTGTTCGGTGTGAGCCAAGGCTCCGTGTTGAAGACCGTACTTTTTTACAAAAAAACTATGTCAATTAGACATGCTTTGATACTATATATGCCCTTGAATTTTTACTAGATAACATTTTTGTTCGCTTTGGAGATTCCGTATATCGTCAGGTTATCGGAATTCCAATGGGGACTAACTGTGCACCACTTATTGCGGACCTTTTTTTGTATTGCTATGAGTTACAATTTATGACAAAAATCAGTAAAGACCCATCGAAACAACATCTGATACACAAATTTAATAATACTTTTAGATATTTGGATGATATTTTGGCTCTCAATAATGACGACTTCAGTATGTATACTAAAGAAATTTATCCTGTTGAACTTACTTTAAATAAAGCTAATACTAACAATGACCACTGCCCTTTCCTCGATCTTGATATCTATATCATTAACGGAAAGCTTAATACTAAAATATATGATAAAAGAGATGATTTTTCATTTCCTATCGTTAATTATCCATTTTTAGATGGTGACGTTCCCTTGTCACCATCTTACGGTGTTTATATATCTCAGCTTGTACGATTCGCTCGTGTATGTAACAATGTTTTAGATTTTAACGAGAGAAATTTATGTATTACTGAAAAATTATTACACCAGGGTTTTCGATATCACAAACTAGTCAAAACATTTACTAAATTTTATCATCGGTATAAGGACATCATTCGTAAATATAGCTCAACATGCAGACTTCTTATACGTTCAGGTATTTCACATCCAATTTTTTATGGAAATATTCTTTATAAAGCACAAAAATGTCAGTATTCACCTCTGAAACTAACAAAACCTTTAAATAGACTTATTAAGAAGGGATATAGTTACGATACTGTTGTCAGGTCATTAAAGATTGCATATTTTGGCGTTAATATTCATTCACTTATAGGGTCTTTGCATCGGCACTAAACACATTTATTTAAAAACCAGTTGTTGGCATGACACGGGTTATGTTCTTCTCATATATGTTATGATGGTATGATACTAAACCCCTAACGGGAAGGATTGTGCCTGATATTCATATGATGAAGACATAATCTTTCAATCAGTTTAATTGAAGTCTGGAGCTGGCATGTCAGTTAACTGCTAGTAGTCTGTTGTTATTTATGTATTATTGTCATTTTGTTTATTTTCTTTGGTTACATCTTCTGACATCAGACTCGGACTTCTCTTGAACTGAATTTTAATGTGCGTATTGTTATGCGTTTACTTTTCTACATTGGCTAGAGGTATAGGGGGAGGGTTGAAATCTCATAAACATGTTTAACCCCGCCGCATTTTTGCGCCTGTCCCAAGTCAGGAGCCTCTAGCCTTTGTTAGTCTTGTATTATTTTTAATTTTAGTTTCTTGTGTACAATTTGGAGTTTAGTATGGCGTTCATTATCACTGAACTAGTATATATATTTGTTTAGGGGCCAGCTGAAGGACGCCTCCGGGTGCGGGAATTTCTCGCTGCATTGAAGACCTGTTGGTGGCCTTCTGCTGTTGTCTGTTCTGTGGTCGGGTTGTTGTCTCTTTGACACATTCCCCATTTCCATTCTCAATTTTATTTGACCTATAATCATTTTTTTTTAATTTTATAAATTTTGACTTGGATGGAGAGTTGTCTCATTGGCACTCATACCACATCTCTTATATCTACTAAATGTTTGTTTTTACAATTTGCTTCTATTAAAGACAAAAAGGTTAGAAGTAGCATTGAAAAAGATATCTGCCGACTGCTTACACATGTTACAACATTTTAAAATGTACTACTATATGCTCAAAATGCATCAGAATTAACATCGTGCAACAGACCATTAGAACTGTTGAAACATGTACACATTTTTGTTTAGAGGCCAGCTGAAGCCCGCATACGGTGCGGTTTTTTTCTCGCTGTGTTGAAGACCCATTGATGGCCTGGGGCTGTTTTCTGCTCTTTGATCGGGTTGTTGTATCTTTGACATATTCCCCATTTCCATTCTCAATTTAATCATTTGTTTCTCTTCCTCAAAAGCATCTAAGTAGAAATTATGGAGGAGATCAGCTGATCTGTTGCAACATTTTCCAGTTTGCTTTAATTCAAACAAAAAGTATACGAATTACTATTGTGGAAGAAATCAATTTGACTCTTCTCTAGGGAGGTTTACAAATAATGAAAATGTCAGATACGTCTCATTACCAGCTTTCAACAGACGTTGTCTTCAATTATATAGATTTATTACTGGAGAAGAAAATAAAGTGTAGAATATCATTGATAGATGAATCAAGGAAAATAGAATCGATGGAAACATTTTCTTAGCAGAATGCGCACAGAATTTCTTCTTTGATTGCAATTAATGCACCAATATTAATTAAGGTTTAACTACACATGATCAAGCAGAACGATATTATTGTCAATTCTGCGAATTAAAACGAACTGTCAAACGCATTTTCGGTACTAAGGAACTGGTTACTTCGAGCTATTGAGTATAGCAAAGAAAGTTGATATACATATAGGATTTGTCAAAAGATGTTTGAAAAAATGGACCCTTTGAATATCACAGCGTTCTGTTTGGAAGTCTATGAAATATGAACCGTAAAATGATTTCCGTTTTAGAGTCGTACATTTTCTTCATATCGAGTTTTACGAATTGGAAAGAGTACGTGACAGATACATGTACAATTCAGGGGTTATGGTGGTTAGTTACATTTATTTTTACCGAGACATCATAAAAGAGGGGCGAAAGATACCAAAGGGACATTCAAACTCATAGATCGAAAATAAACTGACAACGCCATTGTTAAAAAAGAAAAAGACAAACAGACAAATAATAATACACAAGACACAACATAGAAAACAAAAGACTGAGCAACACGAACCCCACCACAAACTGGAGTGATCTCAGGTGCTCCGGAAGGGTAAGCAGATCCTGCTCCACATGTTGCACCCGTCGTGTTGCTCGTGTTATTACAAACCCAGTAAATAGTCTAATTCGGTAGGTCACATTCGTGAAAAGGGAACGGGATTGTAGTTACGACATAAGGAACATAATGATTTTAAGGTATATGATCAAGTTTTGAGAAATTTCACGCAAAACATACAATAGTAGGTATATAACATGTACAATTAGGAAAAGAAATGAAGTGGAATGAACAATATAATAAAATTACGTGAAGATTATGAAGTTATTTCCTCATTCAGACTTTCATAGTGTATTTCATATAATTTACATCTGCCATGACCATGGGTAAAAGTAAAAATCGTTGGTAGTTTTAAATATCACTTTGCATTTTGGACAAAATATTAAATATAAAAAAGTTTAGGCTTCCCATCTATGAATCACGATTCTTAAGCGGAGTGGCACTTTTAAGTTTCTGTCGACAAACATTCTGTTTTCATTACTTGTGTCAACATTATGGTGCAAATTGTAAGCGACTGTATCGCTTTATTTAGAATCTAATACTTTGTTAATACTAATTAAATAAGTTGCAAAGTAATGTGAATTTCTGTAGACTGCAACTAATTACTTGTTTCAACATTACCATGCAAACTGTCAACAAATGTATCGCTTTATTTTGAATCGAATACTTTGTCAATACAAATTAGATAAGTCGCATAGAAATGAGAATTTCTATAGCATGTATACACTGCAATCTATCATTTGTTTCCGATAACTGACGACCTTACGGTTGTCAAGGATTTAAATGAAGGAAAATACCTTCGAGACTTTTAACATTATTGCAAATAAGGGTTTTATTCCGTTAAATGGTATTCATTGTCTACTGGCTGTTATATACCGGTTTACTTTAATGTTGAAAGACCATATATCGGGTTTTCAGACATTAATTAATCTTATGTAGTCTAGTGCCTAGCGCTAGAGCGTAGCTATGTTCTGCGTGCAGTGCACGCATAATCTGTCTGCAGGCGGTCTTGGGCCGATTAAGGCCCCGAATGGGTCCAGGGCAATACCCTGGTATTGAGCAAGGGTCGAATCCACCCGGAAGCTCATACAAAAAACAATTTTGTTATGTTGGAATTTCATTTTTTCTGTCTGATATTTTTTAGAATTATATGCAATGACAGGATCTAGTTATATATCGATAAAATGTTGGACTGGTTTATTGACAACAATTTATTTATAAACCAGTATAATGCTACGCTAGTAAGTTGCCTTTTGAGTATGCTAGATAACTCGACGGAGACACAAACGACTTTTAGGGAGTGATGCAAACCGTATACTATATAAAGTAGGCCATAACATAAGGTTATGAATTATATAATGTCATTGATCGATTTAGTCATATGCTCTAGCGTTGTAGGTTTGACCGCGATGATGAGACCAACGCAGTCGGCTGATAATGCAAAATTCAATACAAAAAAAAAAGTGCACCAATGAAGCCGATATTGTTGTACATTTGTACAATTGATTAGTATGGGGGAAAAGGGTCTGGACAACAAATCATGGGTCCAGGGCAATACCCTGGTATTGAGCAAGGCTCGAATCCACCCGGAAGCTCATACAAAAAACAATTTTGTTATGTTGGAATTTCATTTTTTCTGTCTGATATTCTTTAGAATTATATGCAATGACAGGATCTAGTTATATATCGATAAAGTGTTGGACTGGTTTATTGACAACAATTTATTTATAAACCAGTATAATGCTACGCACGCATAATCTGTCTGCAGGCGGTCTTGTTAATTTTACTTATATATTATGCTTGGCATACCGATAAATATAAAAAAAAGGAATAAAGGGAAATTGTTATACACAAGCGAGTCAGCAATCTATCGACTTAGATAAAACAAAAAGTAAAAAGGACATCTAGATATAAACAAACGTCCTTCAACAATGGACACGTGTCTATATATCTAGCTTTAAACCGGCCTGGGCAAGACAGTTTTGAAAAAAATGTAACAGAGACTATCAGAGATCTGTCTTTGACGCCAAATTTCAAAATTGACTAAATTATACGGACATAACAGCTGACTTCCTGATTTCGTCATGGGTAAAGCGCACAATCATGTACATGTAGCAGGGTGTAACGAATTGTTGAAATCTGTATACTGTTCAGTTCAGTTCAGTTTCTTATATGTTCCTCCATTAATTGTGGAGCACTACCCATTGGGTATAATTGTAGATCCTATATACACCTTAAAACAGAAGGAAACATAAACTAGCCTCCAGTTTTGTTTAATGTTTTGTAGGGTATATATGTAAGACTCAGATCGACGTCCGGTCTCTAATCGACGTTCGTTCCTCAAATCGACGTCCAAATCTGACGTCACAATAAGATAACAATCCAAATCGACGGCCAATTTTATGTCTCTCTAATCGACGTCTTTTTTGTTTTTCTCAAATCGACATCCAATTTCGGACTTCTCTGATCGACGTCCGTTTTCTGGAATTGTCGCAGTGAAATGCCAATTTTATTAAATGGTGGGTTGAACCTAAAACTCAAAAGATATTGAAAAAGATAATTCCAAAAAATTATACTTTTCATCAATTGGCTGTACGTTTTAATTCTTTCTATTGTTTAAGTCAGAATACTGCCCTATAGATGTCTTTCGGTTATCTTTGTCTTTGACAAAACGAGACAGATAATATAAACAAAGATCAATTCTAATATAACGTTCTTCTTTTGCTATGGAAACAAAGCCATGTTCTTATTCCAATAAAACATGGACTCCATGAAAGTGCAACTGCAGAGATCAAAATTGACATTTGTATTGCTGTTGCTCGCCAGGAAATTAAATAAACCATTCTAAATTTAAAGTAAATATCTGTTTATTTTTTAATCGTGAAACGGTTGGTTCTCTTTAACGATTTGGCTTCATCAAATCAAAATGGATGCCTTTCCAACGCTTATTATAGGTCCTGTTCGAAATACAAAAGTTCTAAATTTTCCTATTAGAATCGATATAGTTCTATCATATCATGATGTATGCTCATTTTAACATGGGTAGGCATTATATTTGTCAACATTTTACACTTCGCTAACGCTCGGTTTAACTATATTGACAAATATAATGCCTACCAATTTTAAACTGAGCATAGAGCATAGATTAAAAATTATTTCTTAATTTAAAAAAATAGTGATTGCATGAAATAAGACAACACGATGAGAGTCTCCTTATCGATCAGACGTCGTTTTTTTTTATTCGTTACGTTACATTAGACGTCGGTTACAGGATAAGAATATTGGACACCGATTTGAGAACATGACGTTAGATTTGGACGTCGATTTGAGGAACGGACGTCGATTAGAGATCGGACGTCGATCTGAGTCTAACATATATAAGACGGCAACCAAACGACACAAACAAATAATAAAAGACGTCTAGGGGTCAACATATATGGTTTTTAACTTGTTAACTGATAAGTGATATGCAAATAACATTAACTTACTGATTTCATTAGTGTAAGCATCACAAGGATGAAATTGTATCTTATATGACAAACACACATGTCGAATGTACTATAGTTTAAATCACACCACCATTTAAATACTAGAAAATGGTTTTGTGTGTTGAGAAGTGCAGAACAAGGAGAAAACGCGAACACAAAACACCAACAAATACATTAAGGAAAATTTTGGAGGCCTACCACATTTTCTGTACAACGTTTGTGTTTGTTTGTTTTCTTTTTCGGGTTTTCGATATGTGTTTCATTTTTGTTTGTGTATTCGGCATACCTCGACAAATTATACATAAATCTTTCGATGCTTGCCGAATGTGTTATTATCCTAAAATAATACATGTATTTATGAAACCTGATGTTCAGTGGTTGTCGTTTGTTGATGTGGTTCATAATTGTTTCTTGTTTCTCGTTTTTTTTTTTAAATAGATTAGACCGTTGGTTTTCCCCGTTTGAATGGTTTTACACTAGTTATTTTTGGGCCCCTTTATAGCTTGCTGTTCGGTGTGAGCCAAGGCTCCGTGTTGAAGACCGTACGTTGGCCTATAATGGTTTACTTTTACAAATTGTGACTTGGATGGAGAGTTGTCTCATTGGCACTCATACCACATCTTCTTATATCTATTTAGTACAAACCTGAACATAAATAGGCCAGGACCACGGCAAAAACGACTAAAACTTCCATTCTATTCAAATATTTTCATTCACTGTCCTGCACTCATATTGTCATTTCTACATTTTTTAAATATTCAACGCCAAGTGAACTGTAATTAAAAGTAACTACAATGGGATTTTAGTTACATAAGTTAATATCGGAATATTGACAGCTATAATTGTCAAAGTCACATGGGCTGCAGCAAAAAAAACGACATCAGATATCAATACTTGCTAACGGCAAATTCAACTTTCACACCTTGATCGTAACAATTATTACGTACTCTTTATATCTGTTTACATTATACAGACTATGATCTTTTGAGGCATCGTTCCTGTAAATGGAATTACGATAATTACATATATATTCCTTTATTGAAATCACTTTTGTATTGAATACTTTTCGAGGGAGAGTAGCTGTTCCTTTTAATGGTTTATCATTGGTCAATGTTATTTTAATAAAAACATTGAGTTGATTAAAGGAATAAAAGTTGCAATAGCTGTAACTGTTAGATCTCCTGAAATTTTACCTTCCGATTGTTCAAAACTACCATACTCTGTAAAATATAACAGATAAAAACAGAATAATGGTACAGGACAAATTTAAATAACTGCTTCTCGACAAATCTGTTACATGTGCTTACGACCAAACAAATTCATTTTCATTAATTTATTGAGTACACAATGTACATGTACGTAATAATTTCGGTTCCCGTTATTTGGAATTCATTTCTAAAACACCCGTGTTGATCATTTGAAAGTCATACACCATACAAGTCGTACACATACGTAACTTAGTGAGAAAATGCACTTCATAAAGTATGTTGGCACGTCAATTCCTGTATTAATTTGTCTGCAGTTTTTCAATCATCTAATTTACAGAATCTTGAAATTAGTCTGGGTGCAATATCAGTGTTAATTGTAAGCTTCTAATTAGTCTGAAGTTTTTCCAATTTCTAAAACACATTTAGGATAAAGATTATTTCCTTTCCAATACACAAATCATTGATAGTTCATCGCTTGTTATCTGCCAAATGATTGGTTTTGATCTTTACGATGAAACAAATTAAGTTTTCTCTGATCGATTTGGTCCCAAAGCTGATGTAAAGTAAAGAGGAATTATTGGAATGTCTTTCAATTGATTCGATTTGTTTGCTATTAGTAGTGTACACTCGAGGCATGATCAATGAAAGGAAATATCCGTAGATTATAACCCGGTGTTATGTTACATGTATTGCTGATACATTTCTGATTTTTCACAACGGTATAAAACGCTTCAGGTGCGATGCTTTTTGAAAGAAACTTATGCATATGCATCAGTCTCAAAAGACTCACATAAATATATCAACGTGGGGCTCTGTTGACAAGGCATGTCAGATTTCGACTTTAAATAATATCTTCCTACATCTACAAAATCAATTGGTAGTGACGTTCAATTGGAAATCGGACAAATAAGAGTTTATAGTGTGTCTTTCTATGTTGTGATGTTACACTATTGTTTCAGAAAACGGGTGAAGGTTTGGTACCATTAAAACGTTTAAACCCGTTGCATTTGTTTGCACCTGTCCTAAGTCAGGAATCTGATGTTCAGTAGTTGTTGTTTGTTGATGTGGTTCATAAGTGTTTCTCGTTTCTCGTTTTTTATATAGATTAGGCCGTTGGTTTTCCCGTTTGAATGGTTTTACACTAGTAATTTTTGGGGCCCTTTATAGCTTACTTTTCGGTGTGAGCCAAGTATCCGTGTTGAAGACCGTACTGTGACCTATAATGGTTTACTTTTATAAATTTTGACTTGGATGGAGAGTTGTCTCATTGGCACTCATACCACATCTTCTTATATCTAATTATAGTGTAGAATCAGTGATTTTCCAAATGAGAGAAGGGGCACAAAAACGTATGCATTCAAATAAAATTCTGATCCCACTTTTCTTATACGGTGACAAATTATCAAAAAGATGTGACATGACTGACAATGAGACAACTCTCCATCCAAGTCACAATTTGTAAACCATATTTCGTTAGGTGTAATACGTCATCTCTAGCTGTTTTAAAAAGTTAAAAAGAATTTATTCGTAACTAGTTGATTATTTTTCTCGCTTGGTTGCTATTTCATTGGAGTATATCCCACAGTTTCCAGATCATCCTATATATAATATGAAGTATTTGCCGAATGAAGTCAAGAAGCTATCAATCGACCAATCATTAAACGGTTTCCTGTGGTTGATACAATACGACAGAAAGTACCAACGTTATATTTCATTACGCTGATTCTAAATCTGGTATTATTGTTCGCGTTGAAAATTCAGTCGGACACCAACTTGAAGGCTATTTTTTTTTAATATATGTTAGATGCATGATTTTTTATTATTTTTTTTGGCTTCGTACTATCTGTCAGTCACTGTAAGTTCTCTCAGATGTGTACCTAGTGTCTTTTTGTTGTTTGGATGTACTAGTACCCGGCCACATGCACTCTGTGTTTTTGTTGGATGAATTTCTATTTGTATCCGTATGATGCCTTTTTCAACTGATTTTTATAGTTTGTTCTTGTGTTGTATTGTTACACCGCTGTCCCAGGTAAGGGAAGGGTTGGATCCCTTTTTATATGTTTAATCCTGCCACATTCTGTATGTATGTGTCCGTTCCAGGTAAAGAGCCTGTAATTATGTGGTTGTCGTTTGTTGCTGTGTAACATATTTGTTTTCTCGTTCATTTTTTGTACACTTTTAATTAGGCCATTTTTTTTCTCGTGACCTATACATGTAGTTGTTAACCTCTGTGTCATTTGGTCTCTTGTGAAAATTTGTCTCCTTTGCAATCATACCATATCTTCTTCTTTTTATAGATGATGAACTGGATGGGAGGAAGACTTACTGGAGGTGGGAAAAAAGGGGGTCGACGGTTTTTTTATTCTTAAGTTTATTTGTTTAAGTCATTTTTCTCTATTCTATATTGTTTGCATATTTCTTTATATTCTTTTTATTTTAGAACACCATAATTCTCTTTTCTCCATTATTTTTCTGCCTTTTTATATTCTCTATGTTTTGCACATCAAGTAATTCTAAGTATAGCCTACTGTAAACCCCATCCGAACCCTCTAAAATAAATGTCAAATAAACACCATTGCAAGAGTGATATTAACAAGGGTTAGATGTATAGTCAGTGTGGGGAATAGAGGTATCACGTTCTTAAGAACTAAAAATACAAACTTTATAAGTTAATTAATTATAATTATATCTTTTAAAATGACACGTTTGAATTACACAATCTCATATCAAATACATTGTTTTTAAATGCATTACAAATATGCAATAAAAAAAAATATGGTCGTTTGCAAATGCCACTTAGTGTAATTATCATGTAATTAAAACACCATACATCGAATGGAATTAAACGTTCTTTTTGTTTAATGTTAGACGCTATTCAATTTTGGTATTTAGGTTTACTAAAGATGAGTAATTTTGTGAAGTGAAAGTGAAAGTAGAATGTAAACAAACCAATTCATTTTACAAGGTGAGATAACACGCTACAGCCTACACTTTAATAATGATGCATGCTTGATAAGAAAATTAGAAACCTCTGATCGCTGTTGGCATGAAAATTTACAACTTCTACGGTATAATGAATTTTTGTACGTCTGTCTAGTATTTTTAAAAAAAGTTTCACTTATGTCAAAATATAGAACTGTTGTATCTTTACCCTAAGCCCTGGGTTCTCCAAGCTAGGAGCAGATAACTGACACCAGCGGGCCTCTTGATGGATGCAGCTGAGGACGGAGTCTGCGCACGCCTGCAGCGCCCTCTTGTGACTGACCTTCGAAGTGAAGAGACGTTACTTACGAAGAGACAGCATCAACGCCCGATAATAGAGGTAATTACAGTAATAGAGCCTTCTCTTGTCATATATCATAAGTCCAGGTCGGGTCCTTTCAGGGGAAATAGTCTTTCCCGAGACGAACACCACATTATTGGTAGTGCGGGTGGTTCGAACGCACATCGTGGGACCTGGGTAGCCATTTTGGTCAGGGAATTTTGACCAGGTGCAATCAAGCGTGACTTGCAGAATTTATTTGGCTATTATGTGACTTCGGAAGTCGGTTTAGGCTCAAATAAAAGCTTTAGAAGCAGTACCTCATTGAAAAAAACGTTTTGGGATAGGTTTTTCACTGTCTGTGAAAGTTTTCAAACTTTGTTCAAAGTATTGATTTTTTCAGATTGAGTCTCGCGTGATTTCGTGTTACCAGGTAACGACGACACTTGAGATCAATACCGGAAGTGATTTCCGTGATTTGTTTACATATGCAATACACATCTTTGATATTTGTTAACGGGATTTAGAATCAATAAAGACTTGTTTTTTCTTTGGTTATTGTCTTGTCATTTATTTATATTGAGAGTATCATTGCATATAGGTCATTATTAAAAACAATGAGTGGGTATAAAATTAAAATCAACTCCAGTCCGGAGTCTGTTCTCCTACATGTACCTGGCATTGGTACGGCTACCGCTCATAGAATCATGGTTATGAAAAATAATGGCATAACAATTACACCTGAAATATTGGCCCAAATACCATATATGAGAAATAAAATGTCCCAGGTGTCAGAGATGATTGATTTTTCCCCATGTGAATTGAATGACATGGACAATGTTGATGCAAGGTATCAAGGTCAGCCACATGTGTCACAAGACTATGAGACAGATACCCAGGTAAAATCACATGAGGGAGGGGGAGCCAATTTTGAGTCAACACCCTGTACTCCGCGTACTATTAGGCAGGAGATTGCTCATTTCCAACAATTTAAGACGGACACACAGAGGTGGATAGACCAACACGGTTCTACGTACGCACCTGTCCAGGGGGGTGAAATCTTTACAAAACCTAAATTACATCAACCGGTTTTTTCTGACTCTGAGATTGTCATGGATTCGACACTTGCAGTGCAACGTACAGTGTGGAACTCACAGGTTGATCACAAGTCGACAAGATCCATGCCATCATGCATCGACGAAAATGAATATCCTACCCAGGAGATGGACCGTTGTAGAATATCAGATGATATTCTGTCCTGTTGTGAGGAATCACTACTTCACAGTCAAACATTACAACCAGAAGTAATTGGCTCTGGACGTGGATCACAATATGATAAACAGGAAAATGTCGAATATGAACCATCAGATAAGCCAGATCCGCCAAGTCAAGATCAGGCCTTTAGGTGTCAAGAAAACAACCAGTCTGTAGGTATTCAACATGACAATAGTGAAAGTATGATAGAAGTTCAGCTGAACCAGCAACCCAGGTTTGTGGGTGGAAACTGTAAATCATACGAGCTATCAACTGTTATGATAGAGCGAGATTTAGAGAACCCTAATCTCAATGATAGGTTTCAACAAAGTCAACCGCCTACTGAGCAGGACTTCTACAGCCAGAATAGGCAAACAAGCAACCAACACAGTCGGTCGTTAGATAATTCAGTCAACTATATTCAACCGCCTCAACAAACTGTTCAACTCCCTGTTGAACATACCATCAACTTCAACCAGCAACGTCAACAAACTGTCCAACTCCCTGTTGAACATACCATCAACTTCAACCATCGTCAACAAACTGTTCAACAGCCTGTTGAACATACCATCAACTTCAACCAACAACGTCAACAAACTGTCCAACTGCCTGTTGAACATACCGTCAACTTCAACCAACAACGTCAACAAACTGTCCAACTGCCTGTTGAACATACCGTCAACTTCAACCAACAACGTCAACAAGCTGTTCAACTCCCTGTTGAGCATAACGTCAACTACTCTCGATCACATACTCGAGCCATTCAACTACCTGGTGATCACACTGTCACCAACACACACCCAACTCAACATACAATTCAACAATCTACCCGGCATACTTTAAGCAACATACAACATCAACCACAGGTCACATCCATGTCGAGCAGACAAATGCCTACTCAACCAACTTTCAACAGGTCAATTCTGACAACTGTCAATCAACCAGTCAACCATAGGGCTACAGGTCAACAACCACCTCAACCCACCATCAACAGGTCAAACCCTATAACTGCACATAGGTCTACTCCACCAGTCAGGGAAAGGAAACCTTGTCAACAACCTCAACCCACCGTCAACAGTGCCCATCAACCACCCTGTCCCAGGTCAACAAGACAATCAACTAGTCAACAGAACTATACCATTCCAAGTAATACAGCCGAACGACAAAACTTCATCAGGGTGATTGATAATCCACAACATCAACCACCGATCAGCCAACCTGTACCTATACCACCTATCAGCAGCCATGTTCTATCGACACAACAATTTTTTAACAGACCAGGTCAACACCAACCTAACACCAACCAGTCAGGGTTTCAACAACCCCTCATCAACACAATTGGTCAACAGGGGCAGCCGCCTCAGACCATCCTGCACCAACAAGAATTTTACAGACAACAGCCGGTGCGACATCTCCACAGTGTTACTGCACCTCTACATCAGCCTCAACAGCCATTTGGAAATATACCGTATCAACAAGGGAGGCCTGATCAGCCTTCAACAACACAAAATCTTGCTCAGGGAACAGCTCAATCATGTTATTATGGTGCAGCTCCACACTTGCCAGTGTACCCTCAACAACAACAACAACAGATGTACAACAACCGACCAGAGGCTCAGTTTCAGGACCGAAGAAGTATATCTAGGGTTACAAGCTGCTCAAATAGTGATTCAGATTCATCTAGTACTACATCAGGGGTAGTGTACCGTCGGAGTCGTCACAAAAGTAGAAACCACAGAACACATTCTAGACAAAGTGTGTCAAGTAGACATGATTCTCCCGTTGAGGAGGATCACTCATCTCCACACCACAAGAGCTCAGGCAAAAAGCACGCTAAAAGGAAGTCAGACAGACATAGTCAGTCAGACACAGATGGTCACCATTCATCGAGCAACCGTCATAAAGCTAAGCCAGCTCAGATGAAACAAGATAATAAATTTTTCTTTTCTATGCCCAAAAACCTAAAGTATACAGGAAAAGGCAACTGGAAGGCGTTTTACACAAAGTTCACCGGGTACGCTGAGGCTGCAGGTTGGACAGACAAACAAAAACGAGACCAGCTTTGCTGGTGCTTGGAGGACAAGGCTAGTGATTTTTATACAGTGCTGCTGGACTCTAACAAAGACATTGCTTTTAGTGCAGTAGTGCCTAAAATGGTGAAACGCTTTGGATTTCAGGAACCACAAGAAACTTCACAGATACAGTTTCAGACGATAACCCAAAAGAAAGAGGAATCCCTGGAGGACTGGGCAGATCGTGTGTTATCTTTGGCAACACAATCCTTCAGAGAGATCTCTGAAGAGTACATGACAAAACAAGCAGTAATGAAATTTTGTCAAGGTTGCAATGATCTAGAGGCTGGCCAACATGCATGTGGATTTAAACCAGTATCGGTTGAAAATGCAATTGATATAATTAAGTGGTTCCAACATTCAAGAAAAGCTGTACAAGCCCACATTGCTCAAGGAAAAACACCAGAGGTGAAACAAGCAGCAGCTCCAACACCAGTAGCACAAGTAAGTGATACACCCTCAGTGCATGGGGTAGGCTCTTCCAAATCAGCCATAGACACCCGAGTGTCGCAGATGGAGCAGCAGCTTTAACAACAACGAGAAGAGCAACAACAGAGCATGCAACAGATGCAAAGCCTACTATCCTCAATGGCTACACTAACTGAGGAGATGCGACAATCAAACAGATCTAATGGTACTTCGCCCAGTCGTGACTATAGAGTAGATACCTCTCGTGGACGTGGACAAGGCAGGAGAGGTGGTTATAATAATCGTTCCGGTAACCGCAGGACACAGATTCCAGATGGGGCGTGTTTTTATTGTCACAAGCAGGGACATTACAAAAGAGATTGCCCAGAGTTAAATAATTCACCTGGCAGGCAGCCTCCCAAACAGAACAATCAAACAGCACGCAAATCAGTTACAATTAATGTGCCAGAGGACTCAGTTACTGAGGGGCCATCTAATGGGTTTACAGTTGTAGGAACTATTGGGACTGCTCGACTCTTGAGAGTGAAGGTACAAGTCCAGGACAAGCTAGTGACTGCCTTGATTGATACAGGCTCGGAAGTTACTATTATGCAAGACAAGGTTTTTGATTCCTTACAAGAACAACCGTATGTTATTAAAGAGACACTTATGCATGGTGCAGGACGAGACATGCAGATGACCTGCCGGATTACTAACCCTACTCTTTTCAGGATAGATGACTTACTTTTCAGCCATCAGCTATATATTGCTCCAATTGACTGTGAGATGCTTCTTGGCCATGACTTCCTAGCTAGTAATAATGTCATACTCAACATTGGTCAAGGATACATGTCCATCAACGACAAGACGGTTAAGCTAGTCTTAGGAGGAGAGACACCATCTGCTCAACCCTCAGTAAACAGAATTACGATACCAACCTCGGTAGTAGTCCCACCGAATTCAGTTATGCGAATGAATTGCACAGTACCAGTACAAGATAATGATTTTGTGATAGAACCAAACTCAAAGACTACACTTTTGATTCCCAGATCAGTTTGTGCTAAAGGACAAAGTCCAGTGGTTTGTTTTATGAATGTGACGGACAACCCTGTCCGACTCCAGAGTGGACTAGAAATAGCTGAGGCACATGCTGTGGCAGTAATTGAATCTATGGAGGATCCTCAAGAGCCAAGTGTTGGTACTTGTTCAACCAGTCAGCAGGGTACCAGTTCAAATGGGTCACCACCCCAACAAGAGGACCTACCACACCACCTCCAAGAACTCTTTACTACATCCAGTCAGGATTTGACAGTAGACCAGCAATCAAAACTGAGAACCTTGCTTTACACCTACAGTGATGTCTTTGCAAAGACAGAGTTTGACCTTGGTAATTTCAGCCATGTAGAACATGAGATTGACACTGGCGATGCCCGACCTATTCAGCTGCGTATGCGGAGGACCCCAGCTTGTTTTGTTCAGGAGGAGGAGGCGCACCTCAAGAAAATGTTAGATGCTGGAGTTATACAACCCTCAACATCAGAATGGGCTTCAGCACCAGTCCTTATCAGGAAGAAGGATGGGGGAGTGCGCTGGTGCATATATTTTAGAAGGCTTAATTCAGTGACATCACGTGATCTCTTTCCTTTGCCACTAATAGATGAATGTCTGGATACCTTGGCTGGCAACATATGGTACTCCAAACTGGACGCTAATAGTGCGTACTGGCAAATCAAGATCAAGCCAGAGGACCGTAAGAAGACGGCATTTGTTACCAAGTATGGGTTGTTTGAGTGTGTCAAGATGGCTTTTGGACTGTGCAACGCACCAGGGACTTATGCCAGAGTGATGAACCTTGTCCTCAGGGGATTAACGTGGAAAACTGTCTTGGCTTTCCTAGACGACATATTGGTTTTAGGACCATCTTTCGATGAACACCTCACAAACTTAGAGAAGGTATTTACAAGATTTAGAGAGTACGGACTTAGATTAAAGCCTTAAAAGTGTGCTTTGTTTAGAACGACTGTAGAATTTTAGGGGAGGAGTGTGAGTAACCAGGGCATCAAAATAGGTCAGCAACATTTGCAACCAGTTAATGGTTGGGTGGTGCCTACATGCACAAAGGAAATTGAACAATTTCTGGGATTTGTGAACTACCACCGTTCATTTATCAAGGACTATGCCAGGATCTCTGCTCCACTATATGAAATAACAGGAAAAAAATTGTTTTCATGGAACCATGAACGTCAACTTGCATTCCAGACGTTAAAAGACAGCTTGTTAACTGCACCGGTATTGACATTACCAAACAACAAAGATTATTTCATCCTAGATACAGATGCCTCCCAAAATGCAATAGGCGCTGAGCTGATTCAGGTGCAAAATGGAGAAGAACGCACCATAGCATATGGTAGTTTTGTACTTACAGCAGAACAAAAACGTTATTGTACAACTAGAAAGGAGTTGTTGGCAGTAATTAGATTTACTAGACAGTTTAGACACTACCTTCTGGGAAGACAATTCACGGCGAGGACAGACCACAGTAGTTTGACATGGCTTGTCAATTTCAAGGAGCCCCAGGGACAGCTGGCTAGATGGTTGGAAGAGCTCAGCCAATATGACCTTGTTATAAAGCATAGGCCAGGTAAACAACACATTGATGCTGATGTCTTGTCCCGTCTCCCGGATAGGTTGAAAGAATGTCCACATTATACTGCAGACACCATACTAGCAAGTTTACCTTGCAAGGGCTGTAATTACTGCCAGCGAGCACATCAAAGTTGGGCACAGTTTTTGTGTGATGTAGATGAAACAGCCCCACTGGCTAGAAAAAGAAAGCAGAAGCCAAGATTACTTAAAAGGGTAGCAACAGCAATGATGCTGTTATTTGAAACACCGGAAAAAGTTTCAACCTTGGAACAACCTGCAGTACCAGTTGAACTTGCAGTTATTGAAGATTGCTGCCACACCAGTAGCTTGGACTCAATGGAGCCAGTAGCCAGCCAGCCGACTCCGGAATGTGATTTACTCCCGTTCAGTACAGGAATGGAATTGATTTTTACTCCTTCGACAGCAAGAATTGTAATGGACAGTCATTCTGATTGCGTCGTGGCAGCAACCGCACCAGAAGAGGGCATAACCATCTCAGGTTTCAGTGAGGAGGAAATCAAAACGGGACAGGAGAGTGATCCAGACCTGATGTTCATCCTACCTTATTTAAAAGATGGCAGTGAACCTCTGTCCAATGATTTGTTCTTGGCATCACCAGCAGCCAAGAGTCACTGGATTAATAAGCAAAGATTTTTTATGGACGACAATGGTGTTTTAAAGAGTCAACCCAAGACGGAGGGAGCCAATACAAGGCTGGTTGTACCTGCTTCTTTAAGACAGACAGTAATGGAGCTCAGTCATGAACTGCCAAGCGCAGGACACCAAGGTGTGTCAAGGACAATGTCCAAGATCAAGGATAAATATCACTGGTATAACATGACCAAAGACATTAACGTGTTTGTACTTAGTTGTGATACCTGCAACAAGAACAAGAAAGCAAGCAGACATGGTAAGTGTCCTCTCACCAAGTACCATGCTGGGTACCCTATGGAGAGAGTTCACATAGACTTTATGGGCCCTTTACCAAAGACAAAACAGAACAACGAACATATCTTGATGAAGACAGATCAATTCACTAAGTGGACAGAATGCATACCACTACCGTCACAAACAGCTGAAGTGACCGCTCAAGCTGCCATTAATGAGTTTTTCACAAGATTTGGTTACCCATTCCAGTTGTTCTCAGATCAGGGACGTAACTTTGAGAGTGCACTCTTTAAAGCAGTATGTGAATTGCTGCAAATTCATAAGGCTAGAACAACTCCATATCGTCCTCAGTCAAATGGACAAGTAGAGAGACAAAACCGCAGTCTCATGGATGCAGTGAGATGCTTTGTTGACTCACAACAAGATAATTGGGATCAACACCTTGCTCAACTAGGGGGAGCCATGAGATCTAGTGTCAACAGGAGTACAGGGTACACACCGAACAAGCTCATGCTAGGCAGAGAGACCAATCAGCCAGCAGACCTTATGTTCGGTAGTCAGAGTGAAAAGAAATATGAGGGTGCTGACAGCTATATTGTAGATCTAGAAAAAGCTATCAAAAGTGCACATACCATTGCACGCGATAAGCTTAAGACCTCCCAAGAAAAAATGAAAAGGGACTTTGATCTGAGAGTATTGGAAAAATCATACCAGCCGGGGGATCTTGTATATGTCCTCGATACTGCCCAGATAAAGGGAAAATGTAAGAAATTGGGGTCACCATGGAAGGGGCCAGGTATCATTATTAGTAAGGTTACTGGGTATGTGTACAAGGTGAAACTCCAACGGGTGGTTTTTAATACTAACCATGACAGGTTTAAGCCATGTGGGGATAGAAAAATTCCTGCTTGGTTAGAGACATGTAGGGACCAATTTAAAAGGGGTGAGGATGTCTTGGCAGGCAATAAGACCAAGCCTACTACTCCCCAGTACTGTGTGTGTCGGGGCCCAGACACTGGTGAGACAATGGTTCAATGTGATAACTGTAGGGAATGGTTCCACCTGACCTGTATAGGTATGTCAATACAGGAGGCCAATGAGATAGATCCCTACATCTGTCCCAACTGTCAACTTGTTCGTACTACTCCACCCTCAAAAGACAAAGGAGGGGGAGAAATCAAGTAGTTTAACAAACTCACTAAATTGTCAGGTTTTCTAATGTTTGTTTTTTTTTTAATATTTTTCAGAATGTCAGACTCTGAATCCTTCAGATCGTGCTCCGACGAGGGCAGTGAGAATGAAACAAGGTCTTGGAGGCCAAGCAGTTGTAACTCCCAGCCGGGAGTGGGCATTCAGCCATTTGACACTTTGGTGTTGGATCCAGCCACCCACAGGAGAAGGGTCAGGAGGGAAGAACCTGTCCAGGAAGGACCTGTGGCCACCACAGTATCGCTGGAGGTACCAGTGATACCAGAGGTAAGTGTCTCTAGAGAGCCGGAGGCACCTGTTCTGGTACAAGGTAATCCAGAAGAGACACTGGAGGCTCGAGGAGAGATACCAGCAGCACAGGAGGAGGCACCTGTAGATAAGAAGGGGGAGCAGTCAGCTCCAGTGCCCGCCAGCACTAAACCCATGGCTTTCAAGAAAGAAATACCAGCGGCCTGGAAAGGGAAAGAGGACCAAGTGTGGACTGGCCCCTACAGCGGGTATAAAGAAAGGACCTGGCGGGTGAGTGACCGGGATGTGGCCTGTCCAGTACCAGAGTGCCCTGTCATCACCAGGCACCTCAGAGAACATGCCCTGGCTGACCACTTGTCTCCCATGTTCGAGACGAGATTCTCTCGAGAAGTTATGCAGGACCAGCGGTTCCAGAGATTTAGAGGCCACATGGTTAACTTGCTGGCCAGGTGGCTCACTGGGCAGGAGGACATTACCTCAGGGGAGTTTGTGCTGTGGCTCCAGCAGCGAGCAGGCATTCCCAGGGGATGCAGAATCCAGGGACCAGACATGCCACCACTACGAGCAGTGTGTTCCGCTATGAAATGGCCACAGATTAGCATCTATTCATTACATCCAGTGAATAGCCCTGTCGTTATCTTGTATTGGAGAGTTATCCTGTCGGTGCTGCGTCACCTGAGCCCTGCCCGTAGAGCTTGCGTGGCAGTGGAGGAGTACAGAGGGAACAACGGCCCTTCTTATGATGTGATATGCCAGATGAACTGGAGGTTCCGCAGTTCACCTAGTGTGGCAGAGCCCGTCGTGGCTCAGTCCATACCTAGTGTTCCAGTGGTCCAGCCAACTGTTCAGGCCAATGTTCCAGTGGTCCAGTCCACAGTTCCACCCAGCACTCCAGTGGTACCACTTACTGTGCCAGAGGTACAACTTGCCCCCAAAGAGGATGAGAGGAAGTCGGCTGGAATGATAACCCCAACAGTGGAGGAGCCAGTGACAGTGGCGGCACCTGCCTTCCGGGAATCCTTGGTGGTTCTGGTTTACCAGAACACCAAGAAGATGGTCACAGTGACCACGATGGAAAACGCAGTGGCACAGGCAAGGGATCTCTTTGACCTGGAGGAGCAGGAGGTCGTGCTTACCTACCTAGGAGCGGAACTGACACGATCGGTGAAGATGGAGTTGCTGCCTGCCATGTTAGAACTCGAGGTCGTTGTGAAGGAGTGAATGTACAGCATCGGTGTATTCAGAACTCCATGAAAGGATCTTGTTTTTTTTGTTGGCTTTAGCCTCCGCTTCCTGTCTGGAAGCTGTACTCCACAGGATTTGAAAGCCAGGCCAGTGTACAAATTGTAGTATAGTAGAATAGTGTTGGACATTTTTTTATATTATCGCCATATTGAAGAACGGTATTGGTGTATACTTCGTTTTTTGTGGTCATGGTTTTCCTTTTTTGTTCCATGCTGGAACAGGTGCTTTGATATAATTATGGGGATTTAGTAGAATAGTAGTACGTAGCTTAGATTAATTGGAAATTCGAGGGGAGATTAATGAACTGGCGATTACAGATATCTATGTATATTTTGATTATTGGAAATATCTTTTGTTTTATGCGTTTTTGAAATATTGTATATGCAATCAATAATTAGGACGATTCTGGGTTGGACAACACCATTTATATCCATTATGTATTGGACTCAGTTCTTAGCAAGAACAGTGAGCTATCGTCTCATGGTGAGATGTTTCCAGGACTAGGTCTTGAGGGGTTGCTTGCACCTATGGCCGGTGCGGAGTTGTAGCTCAGAGTTATAGTGGTTAAGGGAAAGGAAAGATGAGTGAAAATTTTTTTTTTTTTTTAATTAATTTTTTTTAGTTGTCCAATGCCGAGTTGTCTATAGTGATTTTTATATGCCATGTTTTTAGGGAAAGGTTAAAGTTAATTAGAAACCCCATACCCAGGGAAAAGGGGGGTGGATTTTAAACAGCAAGTTTTATGATATTTGCTGGGTTAGATAACCCATTCGTAGGTTATGTTAATAATTAAGGATTTTGACTTTTTATGAAATAGGGGCGTCTTCAGTTGTCAGGCCTTTGTCGGAACTTACAGTTCCTCCTTTTTAGGAAGGAGGGGGGTGTTGTATCTTTACCCTAAGCCCTGGGTTCTCCAAGCTAGGAGCAGATAACTGACACCAGTGGGCCTCTTGATGGATGCAGCTGAGGACGGAGTCTGCGCACGCCTGCAGCGCCCTCTTGCGACTGACCTTCGAAGTGAAGAGCGTTACTTACGAAGAGACAGCATCAACGCCCGATAATAGAGGTAATTACAGTAATAGAGCCTTCTCTTGTCATATATCATAAGTCCAGGTCGGGTCCTTTCAGGGGAAATAGTCTTTCCCGAGACGAACACCACATTAGAACAAAGGAATTACACACCAAAATTTGACACGTTTTTGGTCGTGCAACCACAGGGGCTTGTTTAGTGGGTCAGATGAGGTTTTACTGTCAATGACAGTCGCTATCTTATATAAAATGCCAATGTAGGATAGCGATTGCCATTCCCAATTCAATTGGCAGTAAACCCTCGTCTGACAAAAATGTCTGATCCACTTAATTAGCCCCCATGCTGCAATTCGGCAATTATTTTTTTTCAAAACGATATACTTTATATTGTACAGAGGTATTGGAAACACCGACGTCACGAGGGCGTTAGCACAATTATATGTATGATCTATGATCATCTATCTTACTTGTATCAACATGATCAAGAGATTATGGTTAATCAGGGACTTTCTTTACTAGTATAGAAAGTCCCTGGGTTAATGCAAAGATACATGTATAGATTGCAATAATTAGGGTATGTAGGAGGGGACATCCAGTATCTTGACTTTATGTTACTGAAAAGCTATTTAAATACAGGATAACCAATTACATTTAATGAATGGTCGTTTGAAAAGGCATTTATGTATGTATAACAGCTAGAAATATTGATCAATTGTTTGTTAAAAGAACATGTACCTGTAATTCAATGTACACATGTATCTCATATATATATCCTTGGAATTGGTGCATGTCGTGGACAAAGATGCAAATGATGTTTTATTCCAAAATAAAAATATAATTGTATCCACCAGTTAATGTACCTGCAACAAAAACATCACTGCAGGGCAGGTTCGCACATCATTGAAGTATATATATCGTATTTTATTATATATAACTGATTGAAACCCAAGCAAACACTTTGGAAGATCTATCAATCTAGCCAGAATGCGACGAGGTTTGCCGATTGAGACGAAAGTAAGTTGTGTGTGGCTTAATTTGTTTTGTGTCATTTGCTAGTTACAATGTAAGTTTAAAGTCATCCGGCACACCTCGACAGAACAATCAATTTAAAGTAGTGGAATTAGCCGTGTTTTGCCGATTGAAGTGAACATACTTTAATATAAAAAAGAAGATGTGGTATGATTGCCTATGAGACAACTCTCTACAAGAGACCAAAATGTCAAATAAATTAACAACTATAGGTCACCGTACGGCCTTTAACAAGTTAAGTTTATTTCTTTGTGTTTGTGTCGCCTTGATTGTAAGTTTGCTTTTGAAGATCTGAGATAATGTTGCAGTCATTTTTGTTTGCAATTTTAAACCACTTGGTCATAAAAAAAGAATACCTTTATTGCACTAACCCTTAGGCTACCTACCGAGAAAAATCACAATCTGTTATTGTCCTGATAGGCACGAAGACTAAAAAAACATAATGCCTACCTACCTATAATACCAACTGTCTCTTCCTTTGGTTAGAGTTGGGCAAACCAAAATATGTTTAAGTGTGGCCTTGGTATAAAGTGTTTCTTAATCATTACAAGTTGAGATGATTTTAAGATTCTCTGATTATTAGGATAAATATTAATAGTCAACAAGGCGAAATGTGAACTTTGTAGTTGTAAAGAAAAACTTTTGTCAAGCGTCGAACTATCATACCACATCTTCTTTTTTATATATAAGGAAGGAATTAAGAAACAAGAAATATCACGATAAACCGATTATCGGGGCAATATGTATAGATATCGTAAAATATCAATGTGCAGAAAAAACACCGATCATCTATAAACATTGCTCACTAACTTTTCGGTACATTCAACGACTGTTGGAAATATTATATTTACTTTAATAATCTACACGGTAAATTTTGCGGTACGTTCTGTCGAAATATCACGCTAACTTAAGTTACTGATATCCTTTTTTTCAATAGTTGTTTTTTATGTTGAATTTTAGGATAGTATATTATGACGAAAAGAATGGTATCTATAGCAACAGACATCACCTCTAGATTGACTTTAAACGATGGAGTTTGTATGCCGATGTTTGGTCTTGGTATGTATGAAGCATCTTCTGGGAGCGGAGGAGTGGCAGAAAAAGCAGTCCAGTATGCCCTATCGAAAGGATATCAACTAATAGATACCGCAGAATTTTATGGGTTGGTATATAATTATTATTCACTGATGATTAAAAAAAAACATTTCTTGATATTTGGCACCACCCACTAATCATCTTTTGTTGGCGAGATATCCACACAAAACAATTTTAAACATCTAGGGGATCTATAGCGCTAGATGGGGTACACAGAAAAAAGATTAATTGTGCACAATAAATGCCAAAGAACTAAGGATAAAGAAAAAAAGGCAAAACAAAAAGAGTTTAGTATAATGGGTAGCTAAAATATAAAGAATATAAAATAATTGACAAAATAGATCAGAATAAATAAAAAAAAAGTCTTTTTGAAAAAAAGAATAAGTAATAGAGACCCTCATTTGTTTGTCTGAAATAAATGTGCAGTACACATTTATATTTGAATTTATTGCATTTTAGAAATGAAGCCGATGTCGGAATGGGTATAAAGAAATCCGGATTTAATCGAGAAGATGTATTCGTTGTCACCAAGTTATGGGATAATGGATACTGTCGGTGTAAGAAAATATTTCACCGTAGCTTAAAAATGTAAGATTTTCTTTTCTTCACGTTGTAAATTGTTCTTATGGGTTTTGGGAGTCAATATAATTTAAAAAGGAGAAACACAAATCTATTATACATGTATATCAATCATCATTTATAAATCGAATAAAAGGAAATCTGGGTCATACGTGAATGAAACAGTAACCTTGCAAAACATGCGAAACAAAACATGACAAATTGAGTCTTAAACAATTATTCTATATTAATAGACAGGTGTCATACTATACATGCGCAGTAAGCAAACATGTATAGCTCTAAATCGCCCTGATCAATATACAGCTAACAGAAACAATGAAAAAGTCAACCAGTTTAAGCCGAAGGCAATTGGGACACAACGTGTTACACTTGACCGTTCGTCCGTCCGTCCGTCCATCCTTCCACCCGCCCACCCTTTCGCCTTTCTGTCCTCAGAAACATTCATCTTTTATTTTCTATAAGAATCCGCGCACGATCAGGACTGTGACAGTATTATAATGTTTTTGTTCTGAAAAACTGAGTCGGATTGAATAAGCCTTAAGGGTTGATCGCGCGCCAGATTTTCAAATTATATGTGAGTCAGTTCAAATTATAAATTATGAATGCATTATAGAGGCAACATACTAATCATACCGGATGTACATGTAAAATCACACACATTATTCATAGATTGCATAGACTAGTAGCGTTGTATATGGCAGTCTAACATGTAGAGCTGTAAACAATTATTCTTTGACACTTGCCAGTATTATGCAGAGCTAGCACACAGAAACATGCGTCAACTGTAAAACTTTTTAAATTTGTCACTCATCTTACTTATGCAAGACTGTTGCAAAACGTGTATGAACTTTAATAAAAACTTGAAATATCTTTTAATGAAAATGTTAAAAACTTTTGAACATTTTATAACTTAAGACACTTGATTCAAGTGAATGTCTTGAAACAACATTTTGAATCAAAATGAATCGTATATGCCAGTTCCATGCTTGTTATATCAGACTGATTTTTACCGATTTTTGTGTTGTGCTGTCACACCCCTCCCTATGGTACGGAGAGGGTTGAGTGCTCACACTTATGTTTATCTCTGATGGATAGTTGTGTGATGGGTAATCATACCACATCTTCTTCTTTCAAATTAATCCCGCAATTTTTGTATTTGTACATGACTGTCCCAAGTCAGGAGCCCGTAATGTAGTGATTGTCATTTGTTGTTATCTGCCATATTTTTTCCCCTCATTAGTTTTGACAAAATTCGGACAGTAGTTTATTTTACTTCAATTTTTCTGAAGTCAGGGCATTTTATAGCTGTCTATACGGTATGGCTTTTTCGCATGATTGAAGGCCGTACGATGACCTATTAGTTATTGTGTCCGCTTCATTTGTATTCTGTTTGATAGTTGTGTCATTGGCAACAAATCACATATTTTTATTTCGCTTTGGTAAGTAGAACTCAAGGAAATGGTTTGTTTATTAATCAAAGAAAGGCAGAAGATACTAAAATGTTATAAAAACGCAAAAGTCAAAAACACACTGACAACGCAATGTCAAAAAACGAAAAAGACAAAATGACACAAAACACTTTAAAAACAGTCTACAAAACACAACATATAAAACTGCAGATTGAGCAACACGAACCCCACAAAGAATCAGAAATGATCTCACGTACTCTTTGTCTCAAATAACCTAGATTATGTTTTAATTATAATGTTTGACAAAGATATTTTGACAAAAATGGGTACCCTTTGTTAAACAAAAATTTGCAATTCAAACCATTATTGCGTTAGTAATCACCTGTTTGAATACGTTCATGTCTCTGCTAAAAAAGCTCAGAACGTATTTAGGAAAAAGGCTGAAGTAAATGTTCCATTGATTTTTAGGGGTTATGTCTCTTTCAACTATCTAAATCCTAAATATCATGTTTTATTTAAAAGGCTTGATTTACAGTACGTAGATCTGTATTTGATACATTCACCAAGTAGTGGTCAAGTTGTGGAAACATACAAAGCTATGCTAGAGTTAAAACAGAAAGGCCTTGTCAGGTAATGGATATTATAAATGGTTATAGCAACTCGTGACACAGATTTAAGTTTGACAATATCGTTTTAATTTTCTAAATTTTATTATTACAACATGAGGCAGTAATATTGAAGATACTAAATTGGAAGAGATGAAAAACGAGACAAGAATACGTGGAAACGTCAGTTCCACGTAAATGATAGGAAAATCATACGAGCAAACCCGTTTTTTCATATTATTCTTAGGCAAAATTTGCAAATTAAATAGGTAGGTTCAGCTAAGTGGGTCGACCAGGACTAAGGGTAGAAATGTCGACTGCTACTAGAGAACAAATGCACGTTGAACAAGGGCAGAAAGTTTTCTGACGCTACGTTGACATGTAACATGGATATATTAGATAAGATTACCGCCTGCGCATATTTTTTTATAATATATAAAAGCTTTAATACCAGAACATATATTTTATCGGGGGTTAAAGTACGTTACGAATATCATTTTAATACTATTAGGGACTTTAGGGGACCTTACGCAAGTTTTACATAATAATTCATGTTTTTTACGTTTTCGAGTTCATATTACACGGCATTAACTCATGTCCCTACCGAAAGCATACTTTTTACTAGATTGATAAGATGTGGTTCATTCTTCAAAATGTATCTTTTTGATAATTTTGCATCAATCAGTTTTCAAACTCATTCATGGCAAAGTATTTGACCTTGTGAATGTTATGCCGGAAAGACGCGTTGTGCTCACATAGATCATGTAATAAGGTTTGGTGATAAATTATTTTACAACTTAATTACTTTTTTTGGTAAATATATATGAAGGTGGGGGAAATATTTGAATTTATATTTATATTATGATGCTATAAAAAACGGCGGAGATTTCAAAACCTGTAACTTACAATATCAATGCAGAACTTAAAATGCGAATTATATCACCGTACATAGGATCCCACTATTATGACAACATAGAATATTCAATTATCAAATTACCGACTTTGTATCCAATTCTAGTATTTATATTCGAAGCAAAGGGAGAACAAACTCTGTTCGCTCTCAATGCAAATCTGAAAAAAACAAAATGAAAACGCAAGTCTTATGGTACATAAGAATTTTTGTTCATTCTTATATCTCATACACTTCACAATGATTGTACAGCTTGTTTTGTGTAGGCTGGAACTAAAGTTTGTCCTACTTTTCTATTCTCCAATGAGTGAAAAATTATGAAATGGAAATCAATGTCGGCAGTTTGAAAACGTCTTTCTTATTCTATTTATCTTTTACATTTACAGATCAGTAGGTGTTTCTAACTTTGGGGTTCAACATTTGGAGGGTCTAGAATCTGCTGGACTTCCAACACCATCAGTAAACCAGATTGAACTGCACCCATGGCAACAGAAACCGGAAATAGTGAAATACTGTCGAGAGAAGGGAATTACAGTAATGGGATATTCTCCTCTGGTTAAAGGACAACGATTTGATGATCCTATTCTTGTGAAAATTGCAAACAAGTATGGGTTGTTTTTATTTTGTAATTTAGTTTTCAACATTAGTAAAATAAAATATAAATTTGTCATGAACAAACATTAAAAGTGGTTTAAAGATATTTTAGCATTCAACTCTCAGATCTGTACTTAATGTCTTTTTGTTGTCGGGATGTACAAGTACCGGTCCACGTCTACTCTGTGTTTTTGTTAGATGTATTTCTATTTGTATCCATCTAATGAGTTAAGCCTTTTTCAACTGATTTTTATAGTTTGTTCTTATGTTGTACTGTTACACCACTGTCCTATGTTTGGGGAGGGCTGTGAAATTTTAAACAATTTATTTTTTATTTTTGACTTGTGAGTTTGAATGTCCCTTTGGTATCTCTCGCCTCTCTCTTTCTTGAAAAAAAAAATGATAAACATCCAATTTTTTTTTATAGGTACAAGAAATCACCAGCACAAATCCTTATTAGATGGAGTATACAACATGGGTTTATTACCATACCAAAATCTGGAAAAACAAATCGAATAGATGAAAACATGGAAGTATTTGATTGGGCTATAGCGGATGAAGATATGGATGTCTTAGTAAGTATATGAGTTCACAAATGTACTTGTAATTATATCAGTGAGAAAAAAAAACTTCTTGGAAAAGATGAATAATCGGAGTGTGAAATGGAAACTAACTTGACTGAAGCATCTCTTTTGAAGTTTGAAATTCTGTAATACATATGAGGACTTAAGGCTCCGTGTTGAAGACCGTACTTTGACCTATAATGGTTTACTTTTATGAAGTTTGACTTGAATGGAGAGCTGTCTCATTGGCACTCATACCACATCTTCTTTTATTTAATTAAAACCGTTATCATTGGTAGTATAGGTATCGTGATAAAAAGAAAAAAAAACTGCACAAAATAATGCAATATTTTTTATCAAAATCTTGTCATGCTGTATTTTTCTTAGCAAGATACTTCAAAGTATATATCATTAAAAATATATACCAGCACATCACCAAGATTTCACAAACACTAGTTAATCAAGCTCCCCAAGGATAACTTGGAAATAGAAATATTGTCACTCTTGCTCATCTTACGACCGGCAGTAAAACCTTGCTAAAGTGGAATTTCCGTTTGGCTGTGCGGGATGTATAAGTACGCAGCCACGTCCGGTCAAAATGCGGACATTTAATCCGATTGCATTGTGAAAGAGAGCAACACGCTCTCTATACGTTTAGAATCCTTGCAACAACTCTTTGGGAGGTCTATAGGTGGTCTGTTTCAAGACAAAATGTGTGTCCTTATCCATTATACCCTAATTTTCCAGTGGCAGTCCGAATCCCCCCGACCTTCATCCCAGACGGCTTCTTTTACCTATTGTATGTATTGCTAATTTGTTTTCGTCCTGAGCATGCATGAAATATTTGCCACTTGACGTTAAGCAACCAACAATCAATCAATCAATCTATTTAGTAAAGAAAAGAAAATGTGCACATGTTTAATGTTTAATGTATAATGCTTAGCACACATGGTATTGTTGATAAAAATACAGCATTGTTCATCTTTTTGCAAAGTTACAGCATTAACAACACTAATCCCAGAAACAAAACATCGATGACTACATTTTCAAGATCATGATTTTCTCATCAACAGCACATGTGTCGACTTTGTGAATTGATATTGATCATTAAACTCATATCATAAATACCAAGATTAAAATATTTTATACACCAGACGTTCATTTCGTCTACAAAAAAAAAATCATCAGTAACGCTCGAATCAAAAGAGACAAAAAGACAAAATAAAATACGAAGGTGAAGAGCATTGTGAACCCAACACACAGCCTGTATTCCAATTGATACCTTTCTGACCAATTTGTATTCATTTGAAACAGATTTCAAACATAAACTTTTTTAGGGACAAAAACAAAATTAATGCGTGCATTGTCGTGCTATGAGAGACGCTTTCCCGTTGCCTAACCCAGTCTATCTTCGTTTGGATTTATGTGATTCATGTAGATTAACGAGTACTTAACATAAGGTAACTATATTCACCAAGAAAATTGTATAAAGAGGAATAAAAACTTGTTCAATAGATACCCATATTAAATTCATCAACAGAACACGAACCTCAGCTCATATATAAATAACAACAATTCGACGTTGCAAAAACTAATGCCGTGTAGGTCATATTTCTAAACGCGTACACCAAATCGTTGTGATTAGTTAAAACAGTCTGTAACAATGAAAATTCAACCATTGACTTGATGTTATTTTCATTTAGGTGCTCCTTTTGATTTTGAAACGACTAATTGAAACTTAAGGCCAGTTGTTAAGAAAGTTTATTTTTTAGTTTCAAAGACAAAACATATACCTGTTTAAATCCTAAGCATGCCAAACCAAAAAAAAATGAATTTATGTGTTTCCAATTTATTTTACAGAACAGTTTCCCTGACAAGTCATGTACCTGGAATCCTTGTAAAATGCCTTGGACAGGCTAAAAAAGATGATGTTATTAAACTGATATTGTTTAAAATATAGTTTAATATGTATAATTTGTAATTCGGAATTTAGAGTTGATAAACTACTATTCAAAAGTTTCTTCATTTGTGAGAGACTATTTCACAATTTCAATAGGTGTTTGACAATTAAGGATAACTTAAATGCATGCTTTATTTTTAAGAATGTTGTTTATGGTTGGATTAGATCAATGAATAACATTAACTTGCATTTTTTTATTGATTAATCTCAAAACTTTTCCTGAGTGGAAATAAATTGTAGTAATTGTTTAAATTTTAATACTTCATCAATTTTACCGATTGACCGATTAAAGGGACATTAGCTGTGAAATTTATGTTTATCGGTCGGACAAAACTTTTCATATTTTATAAATATCATACTGAAAAGAATATCCAAATTACGTAAAGTCTAAAGATACAATTTACAATGCATGGACTCGCTTTAACTTTTAAGCATTTCGTACGTATTTGTTTTTACCAGAAGCCATCTAATTATCCGTCGAGATGACCTCCGACGACTGCTGACGGTCACACAACACGACATAACATATATGTAGACACAAACATAAATGTAGATATAAACATATTAGCGAAATTTAGAAATATAATTTCTTTATTCTGCTCCATAAATGTTTAAAACCAAGAAACAAATATATATTATTGTTTGTCGAATTCGTAGCTAGTGTCCATTTTAATTTAAAAAGATACGAACTTATTCATCAAATACATTTACACAGTTCTTGAAACATCGAGATGCAACTAACGTCATACAGGAAAACAAGTCTGTTGTCATTTTCAAGTTGTTCACAAAACAAACGTATGTAAGAACAATAACACACTTTGATTTTGTCTTGGACGACTACGCAAAGAAATAACTCTATAAACCCATCATGATATAATTCCTTGACAACTTTCGAACCTCGATCGGATTAATAAACGCAGTCATCTGAAATACTTTTTGTAATTGTTTAAGATCTTTTGAAGGTAACACTAACATTCATAATTTTAATTTTTTGTATTAATATGATATCAGCGTTAAATTTTATATTTATTGGACCGGCGCTCTCTCTACTCCATGTTGTTTGAAATGAGATGTGTTTTGAATCAAAGTAAACACATATGGTAAGCACGCACCGTCTTTTAAACACTTTTTACAGTTTTGTATTTCACATGTTTCATGTTCGTTTCATTCTCGTTCACTAGTCTAATCATAAATTAAAATCAAAACGTAATTTCCAATTTTGTCGGAACTACAATCCCGTCATCGTCTTCACTCTCGAATGAAACCTACCAAATTAAATGTATCACCGGGTTAATACTTATAGTAGCAACACGACGGCTACCACAAATGGAGCAGGGTTTGCCTACCATTCCCGCGCACCTGATACCATCCCCGGTTTTTGAAGGAGTTTGTGTTGCTCAGTCTTTAGTTTTCTATGTTGTCATTGTATACTGATGTTTGTCTTTGAGTATTTCTCTTTATTTGTCATGGCGTTGTCAGTTTGTTTTCGACTTATGAGTTTGAGTATCAATCTGGTATCTTTCGCCTTTTCTCCCATAACATGTCAGTGAGGATTATGGCGGCATTTTTCGAATTACGGAAAGTGGCAGAACTTTCTACAAGCCATTAGACGAACTTCAGATCACTTCGATTACGTTCCGTTACTATTTGTTTACGAGAGGATGTTTGAAAATTAAACAAATGGATCCCGCTTTGGGCTTGCGAGAAACCTTGTTATACTTTTCATCAGGACGAAAGAAACACAATTTGTTAAGCTTCTACTATGGAACATTAAGGAAGTTTGTCAGCTTTTGACAGAAAAATAAATAAGAGGAACATTTGTCATATCTTAACTTTGAAACTTCAAAACTGACATACATGGATGTCTGTATTCTGTTATTTTAAAAGCTTTTCCCCCTTTTTTATATGCTTATCCATTAATCTCTATGTTTTTGTTGTTTAACAGACCACTGTTTATTTTCCAATCTTTATTTTATTTTTACATTATTTTCTATCTTTAATTTGTTGGACTATTATTTGATATTCTTTTTTTTCCCTTTATTGTCAATCTTTAGGGTCGAATCTACATCTTGTTTACGGGAGGGACAAATCATACTTTATCAAACGTTCACTCATACTGATACTATCAAAATACTGAATTTATAGATACAAGTTCTTAACATATTTGTTTTGCTTGAAGAAAGTGTTTTTCATGGGAATATAATTTTCCTTATCCCAGTTCCGAATTTTAGCTATTTGTTATTTAAAAAATGCGATCGATTTTAGACCTCTAGAAATAAATGTGTCCATGCTTCTTTGAAGCTTTTAAACCAAAGGTTCCAATAGATGAAGTTGCAGTCATCCATTAGGAAAATTAACAGTTGTCATCACAAATTTGATGGCGTTATCGAATATGAATTCCATAGACCATCACTGATATTTTCCAATTATCACAGTCTCGTTCTCTTTTCTTCATCGAATATATATTTAACGAGCAACACGGTGGGTGCTACATGTGGAACAGGATCTGCTTATCGTGCTGAATTACATGTGATCAGCCATGTTTTCGTTGGGTCCGTGTTGCTCAGTCTTTAGTTTTCTATGTTGTATTTTGTAAAAGAGAGGCAAAAAATACCAAAGGATTTAGTCACACTCATTAGTCAAAAACGAACTGACAATGCCAGGACAAAATACGAAAAACGATCAAAAGAAAAGAAACAGACTACAAAGCTAAACATAGAAAACTTATAGACTACTAGAACACACCCGCGACATCACACGTCCGTGACTGAAATACCAACGCTTTTTTTTAGCCTGGATTTTTAGTTTTTGTATTGTCATCTGATAAAGTCATGCTGATCATAATGTGCACAGTTTTCTCTGCCTTCGTTTTTTATAAATAATAATTGGTATTGGTATCGGATTCGACCCGAAACTTGTTAACTATTGTTAATATTAATTATGTGGAAAACAAAAAGGCCTGGAATGGTGTAATTTTTATCAACAATATTTTCCTATATTAGTTATATATAAAATTGAATTCTTTGAATGATTGTTTTTACGCCATGACGGCTAACAAATTGGACCTCCTTTTTTTAGTATTATAGATTGTTTGTCTGTTGGGAGGTTTTCGTTTTTTCCATTGTGTTGTCAGTCTGACATCGACTTATGAGTTTGAATATCCTTCCGGTATGTTTCGCTTCTTTTTTCCACATTTTTTCGACATATAAATAACTTTCCAAAACGCATGTCATATGCATTAAAACAATGTGTTTTTCTGGCTCCGCAACAAAGTTGTCGGGGTCATATAGTTTTACCCTTGTCCGTCATTCCGTCATTCCGCAACAAACCATTAGACGCATGTTTTTTTTTCTCAGATATTTGGATGATTTTTTGGTATGTGTGTTAACCATGATGAGTTACAGATCAAGTTTAAGTTTCGTTCCGCTCTGCTAATTTTTGGCGAAATGACGGGCTTTGGACTTTGATAAATTGTTGAAAAACACAGTAATACGGACTTTTATTTCCAAACGCCTTCAGATGTTGGGCTGAATTTTGGTATGTTAACCATTATGAATTACAGATCAAGTTTAAGCTTCGTTACGTTCTGCTAATTTTGCAGAAATTACTGGCTTTGGACTCTGATAAATTGTTGAACATCAGAATTTCGAATTTGTTTTCTTAACGCCTTGCGATATTGGACTGATTTTTGGTATGTGAGCTAACCATGATGTGTTACAGATCGAGTTTAAGTTTCGTTTCGCTCTGCTGATTTTTGACGAAATTACGGGTTTTGAACTGATAAATTGTTGAAAATCACAGTTATACGGATTTTTTTCTAAACACCTTCATAGATTGGGCTGAGTTTTTGGTACGAGAGTTAACCATGATGAGTTACAGATCAAGTTTGAGTTTCGTTCCGTTCTGCTAATTTTTATCGAAATTACGTGCTTTACTACTTTGATAAATTGTTGAAAATCACAGTTATACTTTTTTTTAAACGCCTTCAAATATTGGGCTGAATTTTTTATAAGTGAGTTAACGATGATGAGTTACAGATATAGTTTAAGTTTTGTTCTGCTCTTCTATTTTTTTCGAAATGACGGGTTTTGGACTTTGATAAATTGTCGAAAATCACAATTATAGGGACTTTTTTTTCTAAACGCCTTCATATATTGGGCTGATGTTTGGTATGTGAGTTAACCATGATGTGTTACAGATGAAGGTTATGTTTTGTTCTGTTATGCTGATTTGCATGTCGTTTCAACACATCTTGTTTGATCTGAATTATTTACAAGATCCGAATTGAAAAACCGTCAATGTATAACTATAAATTAAGAATATGATATGGAGTGAAGCGTTGATTAGGTAATTATTTGGAAAAAAAACATGTTGATGTGGGAATTTCTCTCTGTCATATAAAGGCACTTAGTGTAGAATATCTAAAAATATCATTGGTTTAAAGCAAACACGTGGGAACTGTGTATATTAAATATCAAATCTGTGTATATTAAATATCAAATTATTTCTAATGAACACGGTCAATGGGCGTAGTATATTTCAAATAGACGGTAAGTAGTGGAGAAACATTTATTTCAAAAAATAATATATGAATAAGTTATAGAAGAATGGTAGATCGTTGTGTAATATATACTAACGTCCCAGTACCCAAATTGCACCGAGTACCCAAATTGCACCTATTCAACAAAAATAGCTTCAGAAATCTTACAAGTTTTCTTTGTGACTAAACCATTTATAATTTTATGATTTGACACTATACACGTCTTTTAACATAGGTTAGCATGTTTAGATATTCACAAAACTTTCACAGTATATATCAATAGATGATCCATTCACGGAAAAAGTAAAACATGCGGAAACGTCGTCATGCGACGTTCACAAAAAGTCATCTTTTAAAAATGAGCAAATGAAATATGTTACAAGCATCCATTTCTAAAAAAAAATGAATATTAAGCGTGGACTAATGTCAAATTGTTCTAAATATTTGAAGAAATAGAACAAAACATCTGTTATTCAATTTTTAAGAATGTGACTTTAAGCATGAATGCGATTTGGGTATTCATCATTGCAGAATCATGGATCGTTTGGAGGTCGGTTCAAGTCTAATTTTCTATGAGTCACTGCGGATTCAAAATTAAAATGGTGTTACTATATAGTAAATAAGGATAGGCCTACAAAATAAAAACAGAATGGACAATTTAGTCTGGATCATAAAAAACGTAGTTGAAAAAACTGTCAAAATTGGTGCAATTTGGGTACTCTCACGTTAGTGTGCGAAAGTTAAAGATTATGTCATACTTTTTCACTGTCGTATAATATAGAAATGTATAGGTAACTGAACGCGAGCAATCTATAGAATAAGTTTGGTTTTATCTACAGATTTGACGACACTTCATTTGTCAGAGGGCAAATGTTGGCAAATTATTAACAGAATGAAGATCAATGTGTCAAATTTGGTCGAATAAGTTGAAACACCATCATACAGTCGACACTTGCGATTTATCAAATGTTTTATGTTGACCATTTCACTAATATTGTATAATTCATAAAAAAAATCTGAGCTGTAAACTACTACTGCCTCAAATTGAAAAACAAGTTTGTAAAGTGTGTGCGTTGAAGCAATTTTCTTTTAATCTTCACCAATAACGCTCAAACCTAAACAGATTAGTAAGAGTTATCTAAGGTAAACTTTGCATGAACTAGAAAGAACCTTAAGCATGTTCTCTCCTCTTGTTTTTGAATTTTTGCCACATCTTCGGAATCCTCTGGTTTTGTCAAAGAAGTGCCATTAAAAATTGTTGCCCACTAACCCCTACTTTTCTTTTCATAATTTGATTAAATATAGTTAAAAATGACATCTTTGAAAATCTTATCAACTCCTTGTTTGTATGAAAAATCTAGAGAGAATCATTTCCAGCCAAATTTTCAATGGCTTATATCTCGAAAACAAGCACACAGACCCTTCATTTTTATCTGCTCTTTGAGTTCCTTTATTTATATACTATCAATTTATAACAGTCTTTTAAAAAGCTTATTATTTTGAAACAGAGTAGCGAACATCCTTAACTTTTAATAATCATGTCTTAGATTAGAACCGGGAATTTTTATACAAGTAAATATATATATATATAAGCATACAAGTATATATATTCTAGTGCTGCATAATATTGAATAAAATGAATACACTTTTACATCATGCATAATATATTCACAGATAGTGTAACCTTTGAATTAGCTCAAAATACCCACACCTTAATCGTGAGCGGGAAGATTCGTTTAGAATAAAATTAATCACGCATACACAAATATGGTTCTTCTACAATACCAGAGCAATTCACCAAAAACAAAAGTGTAAACTTAAAACAGCTTTGTTGAAGTTTTCTCACTAAAAGAGGGTCGAAAGATACCAGAGGGACAGTCATAGATCGAAAATAAACTGACAACGCCATGGCTAAAAAATAAAAATACAAACAAACAAATAATAGTACACAAGACACAACATAGAAAATTAAAGACTAAGTAACACGAACCCCATCAAAAACTGGGGGTGATATCAGGTGCTCCGAAAGGATAAGAAAATCCTGCTCCACATGTGTATCCAACAAACCTTATATATAAAGACAAGAGGATATAGTATGATTGCCAATAAGACAACTCTCCACAAGAGACCAAATGACACAAAAATTAACAATTTTAGGTGACCATACGGCCTTCAACAATGAGCAAAGCCCATACCGCATAGTCAGCTTTGAAAGGCCCCGAAATGACACATATAAAACAAATCAAACGAGAAAAATTTACGGCATAATTAATGTAAAACAAAGGAACGAAAAACAAAAATGTAACACAGCAACAAACAATAACCAATGAACTACAGGCTCCTGACTTGGGTCGGGGACGTACATACATAATGCAGCGGGGTTAAACATGTTACCAGGATATCAACCCTCGCCTAACCTGGTACAGTGGTGTAACAGTACAACATAGGAACGGCCTATCAAAATCAGTTGAACGAGGTGAACGAGGCTTAACTCATCAGATGGATACACATAGAAATACATTTAACACTACACAGATTGGACATGGCCGGATACTTGAAATCCCAACAACAAAAAGAAACTAAGTACAGATCGGAGAGTACTCGCAGTTACTGGCAGCTACTTCAAAGCCAATAACAACTAATAAACAAATTCATGCATCTAACACTGTTTTTATGTTCACTTTGCCCTGGGGGTGTTATTTGGCGTATTACATGTATTAAAAAGTTGACAAGCATCCAACAGTATTTCTACAATTCAATAATTTAAAAATTTAGTATTTGAACAATCAATAGTTTTTACAAGTACAAGAAACAATCGATAAAAAATCGACAATTGTACAGTATTGAAGCTACCCAACAATAGGTACTTTCTCAACCTGCACTTTCAATGAGTCTGCAAGATCATTTAACTCAAATGGTCGTACGATGATGCGAGCTTTAGCTTTATGGCTGGTCCCCATAATGCCAGTGACTTCAAATTGGCTGTCCTTAATAGATATTGTTTTAGTATGTAAGTAATATTCTCCACGTCGGAAATTTAAACCAGAGCCGCTTGTCCCAGACTCCATTTGTTGGAACCAGTCTTTATGTTGTGTAACCCCTTTATCTGTTAGCCCGACGCCTAGTTCGTTGATGTGTAAATCAAAACTGTATGGACAACTCCACATGACGACTGCTCTCTTACTAGTAGACGATATTAACCAGGATGCTGTTCCGTATGTACCTGTAGCGGTATTCCCGGTTTTGTGTGCTACCTGCAAATAAAAAATAAAATGTAATGTATATTTCTATTTGTCTCATTGTCGCAAACTTTCTTTTGAAATATTAAATACCATAAAGATTAGAATTTAATGGAATCGATATAAAATTGATACCAGGTGGTACGACATGGTAAGATAAAAAACTCTAAATGTTAATGTAATAAAACGATCAATGCGAAATTCAACATAAATGAACAAGTCTATGTAGAATCATTTCTTTTTATCGGATTTTATTTTCAGTCATTATCTTACCATCGATTGCAATATAGCATGTCTGTCGCGTGGGTCAGTACTTACACAAGAAAATATTTACTTTGAAAAATTACTAAGAAGATCTTTTTTTTGGCTAAGCCTTTATAAATGGTTTTCATATTTAGATGAACAATTAAACATTTTGTGTTTACTGTTGTTTTCTAATGTTTTGCTGTTAAGTACGCTACTGTTACATGTGTTATAAACATGATATACCAGTCGCATTATTTGTGACTGACTAAAATTATGAACCTGCAATTCAGTAGGTGTCGTGTTTGCTGAATGTAATATTTGTTTTTCGTCCATTGTTTAGAACTTTAGTTTTCTTGTTTGAATTTGTTTACATTGTTTGTATGTCAGAGACTGCGATAGCTGATTATACGTTATGTACTTTATTCTTTTTTGAAGGCCATACAGTGATTTATTGGTGTTTTCTGGTGGATAGTCACCCCATCGACAATCATATATATATTTTTTGCACCTCATGTTTGTGGTTTACCATCTTTGCCGCAAATTTATTGTTTTCTGTTTGATATTACATTAATATAAAGATCCATTTTGTTACATCTTCTGATCAAATTATTTGTCAATTGTCAATGGCAGTCAGCAGGGTTTGAGAACATCAGTTGTTCGACCTGTTAGTCAAATGCGTTTTGTTAAAATATATTTGTTCACACTATTTGTCTTTTAAAAATGTTGTTTGTGCTGTATTTGAACCTCTCTACAACGAAATTTGTTACATGCACACGTATAAAAAATGCGGTTTTTATCCAACGCAATCATAGGTTTGAACGTTGTTTTCAATTTAGACTTGTTTATATTTATTTCGTTTGGGCTTGTATTATATTTCCCTCCGGTTTATATAATCCGTTCATCCTATTTTGACTCTTTAAAATTTAAGAGTCTATCCTAAATTGAGGTAAATTTAATGGCCTTCCGAATACTTTTCGATCCCTAACATCACTAAAGAGACATTAATTGTCGAAATCCGGATATGGTGTAAAAAATTTAGCACCTCATGTTGTGATCAATTTATTCGGAAATCGCCAATAGCAGTCAGCAGGGTTTAAGAACATCAGTTGTTCGACCTGTTAGTCAAAGGCGTTTTGTTAAAATAAATTTTTTCACTCTTTTGGTCTTTTGCACGTATAAAAATTGCGGTTTTTATCCAACGCAATCATAGGTTTGAACGTAGTTTTCAATTTAGACTTGTTTATATATATATATATACATGTGGTATGATTGAGCATGAGACAACTCTCCACAAGAGACCAAAATGACACTGAAATTAACAGCTATAGGTCAGCGTTAGGCCTTTAACAATCAGCAAAGCCCATACTGTATAGTCATTGACGGGGTTTAACATATTAGCGGGATTTCAATCCTCCCTCTAACCTTGGACAGTGGCGTAACAGTACAACATAAGATAAACTATCCAAATCATTTGAAATTTTTTTTGTCATTTGGTCTCTTGTGGTGAGTTGTCTCATAGGCAATTATACCACATCTTCTTTTTTATATTAACTTATCAGATGAAGACAAATAGAAATACATATGACAAAAACACATCTTCCTGTGTTAATAGTATATGGAAACGCTTAAACCGGTCATGAGAGTCTGCTACTTACGAACTGCTCCCTTTGTCCTGGTCTCACTACCACCGGTGGAGCTTGAATAATGCCACCATTGATGTATGATTCGGGGTAAATCAAAGGGTATTTGGTCCAGTTTTCTACTTCTACCGTACAGGCAACACTATAACCGGAACCACCTAAAAGTCCATTAAGTACACTTGCACCAGAAGTGACAGCACTGGCAGCCGATCCAGCCGCCGCTATAGCAGCTGCCCAGTCTATTAAACCAGTCACTCTGGCAAATAGCCCTGAAAGTTAGAAATATCTAATTGTGTTCAAAGTAATATATAACTGTTTTCAAAGAATTTTGAAAATAGGACTTTGTGAACGGATTTAAATTTTATAAATCACTAGTACGTTTATGCCAATCATTTTCTTGACTTAGAAATAACACAGATTTTAGATTCACGTTAATGCATAACAACTTTAATTTCAAGATTATAGCTATCACAAATGCCTAACAATCATCAGCAAACCTCGGCAAATTCCGCTTCCGTTCATCTAAGATCTGCCAAATGAAAAGCATAGGATTTTTAAGAGTTTTCTTCCTTATCAATGTTGTAACAAACTCCTCAAGGATAGAGCAATAACTAAAGATTTCGACAATTGTTGGTCCTCAATGCTCTTCAACTTCGTACTTTATTTGGTTTTTTTTTCAACTTTTTTTTATACGAGCGTCACTGATGGCACAAATACAAAATTTTAGTTCTGGTATCTTTGACGAGTTTATGTATCAATTCAATCCGTCTGAATAGCTTTTCTGAATTTACCGGCACCTTCAACTACGGAAAACTTATTTTCAAATTTTGCTGTTGTTCCTGTCTGTGGGTCATAAAAAAGATTTTCTACAAATTTAAAAGAAAGTTTAACAAAGGAAAAGATTTCTAAAAATGTTTCTTAACAACAGACTGAACCTGGTATACAAATATGTACATAAAAGCATAAGACTGCCCAAACATTTTCAATGCAAATATTGACAAAAAAAATGAGTGCACGTACATACCAGTAAGACAACATAGTAGAAGGTCAACTCTCATGTTTGTGGACGTTATGATTAAGTTTAAGTGGCATATGTTGATAACCTTTTGCTCTAGACCTGTTCTTACTATGTTGATAACCTTTTGCTCCAGACCTGTTCTTACTATGTTGATAACCTTTTGCTCCAGACCTGTTCTTACTATGTTGATAACCTTTTGCTCCAGACCTGTTCTTACTATGTTGATTAACTATTTGATTTATCCTGGTAGATTACAAGCAAAGGTTATACGGTTAATGTGTGCAGGTGACATATGCATGAATTTAAATATTATTATCAAATGAAAAGTATGGAATGGACAAAAGGACAACAGCAAGAATAAAATAGTCGTACCAATAAAAGATCATGTCCAATTGTGGACTGTTGTTGATCCATATAAACTACCCAGTAACATATGTGCAACGTTCATCATTTCAATAATAACACTTTTTTAAATGACCAATAATTTAAGTTTTCAAGGACATACAATTGCAAATTTCGATGTTAATAAACTGAAAATAAAATGAAAGTATAAAACCCTACCGTTCTTCACTGCACGATACATCAATATGATTCTTTGGTGTTTGCTTTACGCCGCATGAGCGCAAAAAGTCTATATCGCGGCGAGAGCTAATTCGAATATTTTGAAAATTTAATACATCAAGATGAGACTGACTACCAATCGAGTAAGAGTTCAGGTTCGAATAGAGCGATAGTTGAAATTCAAATAAAGGTTTTGAGTAAATCAAGAATCAAGTCAAGTTGGACCCTAAGTTCGACAAGTAATATAATGTGTACTTCCCAGAGCAACTTGACAGGTGCCACTAGTGTATCAGGATCATCTTACCCGTCCGTAGCATTTCATGCATCCTAGTTTTTTTTTTATTATTTTGTTCCACAATCTTTTATTGTCTACGTAGTGTTTTGTGGAAATCATTTCTCTGTAAGTCGTCTTTCGGTATTTTGCTATGGCTTTGTCAGTTTTTCATCGGTGAAATCTGCAAGACGACCAAGTACACCATTTAAGAGATTACTGTATCGTATTTGAAGCTTTGCGGACGTCCATCGGTAGTTTTACTGTCGCACATTTAGTTTACCTGGCGACGCGTAGCTGAGACAGGTAAACGGGTATTTGCGACATTAAAACTACCCATGGACGTCCGCAAAGCTTCAAATACGATACAGTTATCTCTTTTATAATGCAAAACAAATTCGTAATTAAATTTCAATCATGATTTCAGTGTTAAATTTTCATTAAAGAAATTCTGCGAAAAGATGTTATCTTCTTTGGTCCCTTTAGGTGCAACATGTGAGTTATTTTGCTCATTATTGTAGAAATTACATGTCAATACATTCCGCAATTCAAAATGTCGGCTTCCTTAGTTACAGACAAGGAGATAGAGAATTTTACGCTTACTGTCATCCAATCAGAACCATTGATACAAAATAATTGCACTAGAAACAGTCTTCCATACACAAAACACAACTAAACATTTGCTAATATTACTCCATAGTACTTCATAGTACTTGAGAAACGGAGAAACAAATCAATCCAATAAAACTAAAGATTGACTTTTGAACCATAAAAAGTAGGTAAAAGTCAGCTGAGCCCTTCAACAGACAAGTACAGCGTACAGTCATTACATGCACTAAATGCAGTTGGCCTATTACTCATAATATGAAAACAAGAGCCGAAAAGATGAAATGTGTCGCCTGTTTTACTTACCATGAATGATTGTATGTTGATAGTACTAACGATAAAGTGTTATATGTATCATTTAAACTAAACATTATCAAGTATCCATGGAAATGAGGTCAAGGTCAGATAAACCAAGTCAGACATAAACATATACTTTTTAACTATTTCATACACCATTAATGACCAGTTACTCATAGTATAAAAGAAACCGACCAAACCGAAAATTTTTAATATTAATTAATGCACCATGAACTTGATGTTAAGGTCAAAGGATCCCTGTCAGACAGACATGTACACATAATTATCATTCCACAGACCAAATATAGTTGACCTATTGGTTATAGAATTTAAGAAGAGGACATAACTACTTGCATGCAACACTGATCAATGAAAAAAATGAAAATCGTCAAAAATATCGAACTGGACCTCCATTTTAGATCAGTCACAACATATTACAGTTTGACAAAAATGCACACGCTGAAATGGCTCACCTGCTCTATTAACCATGATTGATTTTATGTTGACAGTTGTAAAGGTCAACGTTTACTACATGTATCACATAAACTTAACGTTGACAATGAACCCATGAAAATGAGGCCAAAGTCAGAGAAACTAAGCCTGACAGACATTTAAACCTTGTGATCATTTCTTACACAAATTAAAGAACCTTTCTGAGCATGCTCACATACCCACCACCCCTACATTGTCACTGGACAAACAAAATCTCACCATATGTGGATATGCTCATTAACATATTATGTCCTCATAAAATACAAAGTTTCATGAAATTCTGTTGTGTGGTTTTAGAGGAGTTGCGATTACAAACTGTTGCAGTAGTATATTTAGGCCAAAATTCTAACTTCAAAGGTCATATATAACTCCTAGAAAAAAAATCATAATTTCCTGTCCATATACATATCTACATAGAATGTCCTTATTATCTACAAACTTTCAAGAAATTCGGTTTCAGAGGAGTTGCGTTCACAAACTGTTGCAGTAGTATATATTGAGGCAAAATAGTTCAAAGGGGTGTTACTCCTAGAACAAAAATTCGTAAGGGTTCCGCGGAACCCAGTGTCTCGCCTACTTTTTCTGTTAACTGCAGGCTCAACAAAAATGAGGAAGTAAATCAAATAAAAATATTCCACTTGATACTATCTTTTGATTGTAAGAAGCTTCTATCCTAAATTGGTAAAAATCAAGTATAGTTTATGAATCTAATAAATGTTAAAAAACTTTTAACTGCAGACTGAATGTAATGTTAACTGGAAGAAAACAAAATTTCTTTCTAGATACTAGCTTTTGATCATAAACAAGCTTCTGTCCAAGTGTGGTACAAATCCAGGATAGTTTAAGAAAGTTGTTAAAATTTTAAAAACTTTAACCACAGAGTGAATGTTATGGTAACTGGCAGAAAAACTAAGTCCATTTTTAAGTAAAATACTGAAAAAATGGAATTTTTATCTTACAAAATTAACTACTGGATACTATCTTATGACCATAAACAAGCTTCTTTCCAAGTTTGGTAAAAATCCAGGATAGTTTAAGAAAGTTATTAAAATTTCAAAAACTTTAACCACAGAGTGAATATTTGTGAACGCCGCCGAGGACGACGCCGACGGAATGTAGGATCGCTATGTCTCGCATTTTCGACAAAAGTCGAAGGCTCCACAAAAATTGAATCATAATTTCCTGTCGATGTGCATATCTACATAGTATGTCCTTATTATCTACAAAGTTTCATTAAATTCTGTTGTGTAGTTTCAGAGGAGTTGCGATGAGGACTGATGGACAGACGGACGGACGGACGGACATAAGACGGACAGGTCAAAAACATTATACCTGATGCAATAAATAACGTGGGGTATAAAAATTGGTCTACATAGTATCTTAAAGACAAATTTACTCATAATAAGTGAGACATTTGCGAGTTTGAATGTTCTTTGGTAATTTTAGGCTCTCTTTTTTATAAACCAAAAAAACATTTAAAAACCACAGTGCACATAAAAACAACAGAAACTTTGTCATATATGTCTATATAGAAGGTTTTAAAAAAAAACACAAATAACATAAAAAAAATAAGACACACATTTGTTTTGATGATTATGAATATTAAAATCATCAATTTTATTTATATTTCATGAAAATGCACTTTTATAATTCTGTATAATGTCTTCAACAACATCAAATGCTTCTTTAAAATCCTCCTGAAAAAGATAAAAATCAAATCTTAAAATAATTACACTGTTCTGCTATTTCATATTTTAGCTTTGAATGTTGAATTTTAAAATGCATTTAAGGATGTACTTAGGTGAGGTTTAGGAATTTGTGTCAGATCTTCGGACTACTTGGTATTCTTCCTTCAATACTGGGTAAAATATTTTGCCCCATAACACCCATTTTTCTTTTCATATAACACTTCAATAGCTCTGAAAAGGTCATTTACCAAAAATTAAGCAGATTCTAGATTTCTTTTCTTTCGATTTGAGACCCAAATAATACCAATGCAAATATAAGGTAAAAGTCCGAGTCAGCCTTTTTCCCGCCTTTTTTTAAAACTCAAATATCTCGAAAGGAAATCCATAAGCTATCAATATTTTTAGCTTATTTTGTTCCTTTACTAATGCTCTTCTGACTTATAGTATCAATTCTAAATTCTAGATTTTTTTAATTTCACCTAAGTACATCCTTAAGTGTGTTCATAGATATAAGAATGTGGTATGAGTGCCAATGAGACAACTCTCAATCCAAGTCATAATTTGAAAAAGTAAACCATTATAGGTCAAAGTACGGTCTTCAACACAGAGCCTTGGCTCACACCGAACAGCAAGCTATAAAGGGCCCAAAAACTAGTGTAAAACCATTCAAACGGGAAAACCAAGGGTCCAATCTATAAATGAAAAATGAGCAACATTTATGAACCACATCAACTAACAACAACCACTGAATATCAGGTTCTAACTTAGGACAGGTGCAAACAAATGCAGTGGGTTTAAATGTTTTAAAAGGTACCAACATTCACCCTTACCTGAAACAATGGTGTATCATCACTATAAAATATCAATAGAAATGGTATAACTCAATCAAAAGACATATGAAAACAAACAAGTGAATACTGTAAAAGCAGAAATTTTCGTGGAGGATTTAATTTCGTTTATTTCATGGAAAGAATATATCCACGAAATTAAAACCCCCACGAAAATTTAATCTACATATAATATCACTTCCATTTACTGGAAACCACGAAATTAAATCCCCATGAAATATTATAAAGAGACAAAACCACAAAATTTTAACCCCACGAAAATTAATGTTTCTACAGTATACACTGAACGAATAAATTAGATCTGTGACACAATGTAAATACAAAATCAATAAGCGGTGAGATAATAAACAATTTCAGAAAGTCAACCATATATCCTTGAACAAAATGCCGCCATATACATGATATAATGATGTTAACCTTGAACAAAATGCTGCCATATACATGATATAATGATGTTAACCTTGAACAAAATGCCGCCATATACATGATATAATGATGTTAAACTTGAACAAAATGCCGCCAAATAGGATACATGTTATATACACAGGTAAATGAAAATAATTTTGTTTGCTGCTGAAAATGATTTCAGACCAGGATTTCAAAAGCAATTACTTCTTTATTCTTTGTTTTTTCCTTGACATCGATGATTAGCTGAATATCTGTTACCATTGATTAAATATTTAAACATTAGATTTGATTTTTGATTTTTTTGCGTTTTAACGCCAGTTTTTAGCACCGCTATGGGGCTATTTCGTGATGGCCAGTTTTTATTGGCGGAGGAAGCCGTAGTGCCTGGAGAAAACCACTGACCTTCAATAAGGAAGCTGACAATCATAGTCAATTAAGATTGGAGTCTAGTGCACCAGTTCCAACTCACAACCTCAGTGTTGACTGGCTAGTGATTACGGTATTTACTACTTATAACACTTGGCCAACGAGGTCCCTTTTAAACATAAGACATGTGTGAATCCACTATTGTAACTTTTTGTCATATACCTCAACACATGTTTCCATACTAAAACATCTATTGGTTTCAAATATTTGACTTTGAGCATTCAAAAGTGAGATCATAAAAACACTTTCAAGTGGCCTAGGCTGTTATCTGCCATTTGGTCCAGTTGTTGTCTCTTTGACATATTCCCCATTTCCATTCTCAGTTTTACTTTGAACCGATACAATTAATAAACTACTATTTATAGAATAACTAATTGAAAAATTCAACTAGAGAAAAATATTCAACGAGTGCATAGATGCCAACCCCCTTTTGACACAATCAGTAACAATCTATCAAATTTTCAGTAATTTTGAAAACTTTTCAGTTATCATTCAAAAATGTGCATTTACCAAAGAAATTACTGACGAATGGTTGCAAAGTGATGTGCAATAACATGTTTCGTTAAACATGTTATCTGTAGTATGTATTCCATTCATTAGTTGTTCATAATTGGGCTTTTTTCTTGTTTTCAATAGATACCTTGGTTGATATTTGTGTACCATTGTTTATTGGAATTTGTTAACTGGCATGTCCTTTCAATTTATATAGTTTTGTATGTCCCTTGATTTTTAGTACATCTATATCAATGACAATACTTGGGTGTTGGAAGTTTTTTTTTTAAAAAGAATAGTAAAGTTAAATGGTTTAATGTGACAAATACATAATCCTTTATGATTTCACACTCAATGTTTCATTCAAATGTCAGTTAAACTTAAACTAAACACCATCTTACTTACATTGGTTACTCCGTCTAAACACTATCCTACTTACATTGGTTACTCCATCTAAACACCATCCTACTTACATTGGTTACTCCATCTAAACACTATCCTACTTACATTGGTTACTCCATCTTAACACTATCCTATTTACATTGGTTACTCTGTCTAAACACCATCCTACTTACATTGGTTACTCCATCTAAACAGCATCCTAATTACATTGGTTACTCCATCTAAACAGCATCCTACTTACATTGGTTACTCCATCTAAACACTATCCTACTTACATTGGTTACTCCGTCTAAACACTATCCTACTTACATTGGTTACTCTGTCTAAACACTATCCTACTTACATTGGTTACTCCATCTAAACACTATCCTACTTACATTGGTTACTCCATCTAAACACTATCCTACTTACATTGGTTACTCCATCTAAACACTATCCTACTTACATTGGTTACTCCGTCTAAACACTTTCCTACTTACATTGGTTACTCTGTCTAAACAATATCCTACTTACATTGGTTACTCCGTATTTGTTGTACCAATGGAGATAAGCTTTGGCAGCAAATTTGACCCTTGACCTTTCATAGACTGTCTCGAGGTATTCTACTATTGACTCTGAATTTGATGCTACTGTTATCGAAGCTGTGTCTTTCGGTCCAATACTGTTGGTCTTGGCTGAAACAATAAAAATCTGAAAGGGAGTGCACTATTGTCTCTCACCCTGGCTACTATTTTCCATAGTCAATGTTAAACACAACATTGATATCATTATTATACTGACTGTTTACTATTTCAAATAGTGCTAATAGTGTATTTTTATGTAAAAAAAAAAGTTTTATACTATGAAAAGAAGCCCTTTATGTAACTCTGCATATAAATATGCTGTTTTAAAGAAAGTTGACTTTGTCTACTTGACTGCTAGAAAGAGTTACAAATGAATAGATTCAAAAGTATGTGTTTTGAGGTGAAATGATTTATTTTAACTCTATATGAATATAAATCATTATTGACTGGTTAAACAAGTAGAATTCTTCTTAAGCTTGTGCTAGAGGTTGTCTTAAACTTGCTGTGAGGTACCTATATTTTGCTCATTGTTGAAGGCATGAACTCATGTTGACTTCAAGATGAAGAAGTTCCAAAAGGCATCGTGTCATATAGCTTTGATTGCCCAGTATTGTTTTGGATTTTGTCTAAAGAAGGTTTACTCCAGTAACAAATGACTTCTAAAGTATTCAAACAATCTGGCTTCAACGGCAGTAAACAAAACTTTAAAGTAAACAAAGAACAAAAACGTTTTAACAGACACTACAGTACTTTAAAGTCTCTCAAAATGTCAGAAAACTTTAAATGATATCTACTATTTTCCCTTATAGTTTAACTGTAATAGTTGATTGTCAGGCTAATAAATCCAACCTAGTTGTCTGTCAAAGCAACTAAGCTCCGCCTTTGCACATGAAATTGAAAATGATTGACATGAAAATCAATAGTCTGTTGCAACAGCAATGCATACTATTTTCGCATATTGCATTTAACTCTATATATTTCTTTTAAAAACTATGCAAAAATAGAGCAATTTTACTATAGAAGGACATTCTTACAGGTAGTATAATAATTAAACATATTCTTTAAGGTTTAGCTAGCTATAAAACCAGGTTTAATTTATCATTATCTACATATAAAATGCCTGTCCCAAGTCAGGAATATGGCATTTGTTATCCATTTGTTTGATGTGTTCAAGCTTTTGATTTTGCTATAGGCTTAGGACTTTCCTTTTGAATTTTCCTTTGAGTTGGGTATTTTTGTTATTTTACTTTTTACACTTACCAGTCCAGATATCTATAGGAAAGGGATTCCAGCTGACAGTGTTGAAAGATTTACGGAACTTTTTCTCCAGCCCCTGTGTCATCTGAGGATAAAAAGTCTCTGTGCTATCACCTCGTGCTATCACTACATTACCTATACTACCAAACTGATGCTGTATAAGGAAAATATATGTTCCTCTCCTCTTGATTCATTAAATAATTTACAATGAAACCTGTTTTAAGAAACCACCCAAGGGAGAGTCAAAAAGTGGTCTCATAAGACAGGTGGTCTTTTAATACAGGTTCAATCTATAGATATGAAATGCATTACAGAGAGACCTTAAACTAATGGTCTTTTAACACAGGTTTTTGCTTCATACAGGAAGTTTCTTAAGCAGGTTTGACTGTATATACATGTGACAGATGAAAACAGGGACAGATAACTGTCAATATTTCAACCAATGAACTACCTTAATAAATGTAAACAGGGACAGGTAATTGTTTATAATTCAACCAAAAAACTAAAAGATGAGAATTTTTAATATTTTCTTTTTTTTTGTCTTTTTGTTGTTTGTCTGTTCTTTATGCTGATCTGATTAACAAAGCCTTTTAACTGATGTTTATTCATTTTTTTTTATTGTTACGGTCACATCACTGTCATAGTGGAGGGGATACCCAAACACATTTAAACATGCCAAAGGGAGTATAAAGGTGACATATAGTTGCTTACATCCACAACAATTTTTCACTTGTGGATAGTTTACTCATTGGCAATCATACAACATCTTTTTACTTTTAAATTGAAAGATCATGATCATTTTCAACCAACAAATTGTGTTAAATGCACACCTACGTTATTTTTGAAATACATAGTGAATATTCTTGATTAATATATTTTTCTGTTTAATTATTAAAGTATCATTTCCATTTACACTAAGGGGTATGTTCTTCTTTTTTGTTTTCTTTAATTTTTTATGCTGTTCTCTTACACTTTAAGAGGCCTCGGTGGCCGAATGGTCTAAGTAGTTACTACTGTAATCACTAGCCAGTCAACACTGAGGTTGTGAGTTCGAACCCCGCTCGTGCAGGTGCACTCGACTCCAATCTTAATTGACTAGGATTGTCAGTTTTCCTATCAAAGGTCGGTGGTTTTCTCCAGGCACTCCGGCTTCCTCCACCAATAAAAACTGGCCGCCAGGAAATAGCCCAAAAGCGGTGCTTAAAAGTGGCGTTAAAACACCAAAAATCAAAATCAAATCAAATCTTACACTTTATATTTAGCTCATTGTTTTCTATTCTATATATTTTAGCACTACCAACAAAACAGTCCCTATTTGTTTAGTTTTTTCGGCCCATTTTTCAGTATTCTCTTTTCTGTAAACCTAATTCTGACCCTGATACTAATTACATATATATATATAAGGATACTACATTTCCTTTGCTATCATGACGCCTAATGCCTTGACTCATCTGTTTCTGTAATCCTGCCCAAGACAGCTTACTGTAACAGAAAAAATAAAGCATATGTTTGATTACTGCAAATTCAGAAATTAATTCGTGCTTTTATTATTGCGATTTTGTCATTTTAGACTAAAATACGATTTTAATTGTTTGCGATATTGAAAAAAATCCTGTTCAATTCATATAAAAATTTTCAAATTGCGAGTTTAAGTTATTGCAATTATAACACTGTCGCAATAATTTCTAAAATTTACAGTAGTATCTGTACATCTCCAATAATTTGGAGCACCACTACATGTGAAGCTAAAACTACTAAATAAAAATCCTTTTGCAATAATTTTAGACATCCTTTCAAAACAAATATTTTTCAAATGTTATCAGATAAGTTTTACCAGGTCCAGAAGTTGCTTGAATATACTGTAAATAAAAAAAATATTGTGAGGTTTCAATTGTGAGGTATTTATAACTGCAAATAACGTGGCTGGGTTGGATTCCCAATTATAAAGACTTGCATTTTGATATCAGATACATGTATTTGTATGCAGGTTATCCTGAAATAGCACAGATTATCTTGTATTTGTGTCCATATTTCAAAAATTCACACCAATAAATGAACTAATTAATTCCTGAATTTACAGTACCATTTTTTACTTAATTGTTTTAAGTTACCTTTTAGCTATATGATGGACCTGTATAAATTTATTTGCTGGAAGAGGACAAACTGATCTTATCATCTCCCAAGGTTCCATACCTATACTTGGCCCACTACAAAACAAAAAATATGAACTTGCAATTAGAATACAAAAATGTAATTCATACATTGATTAACTCCTCTTAAGCTTGTAAACTCTAATCTACTGTCTGGTTTATCATATGTTCCAGGAAGTAAGTTATAACGGAAAACTAGAGGCTCTAAAGAGCCTGTGTCGCTCACCTTGGTCTATGTGCATATTAAACAAAGGACACAGATGGATTCATGACAAAATTGTGTTTTGGTGATGGTGATGTGTTTGTAGATCTGACTTTACTGAACATTCTTGCTGCTTACAATTATCTCTATCTATAATGAACTTGGCCCAGTAGTTACAGTGGAAAATATTTTGTAAAAATTTACAAAATTTATGAAAATTGTAAAAAATTGACTATAAAGGGCAATAACTCCTTAAAGGGTCAATTGACAATTTTGGTCATGTTGACTTATTTGTAGATCTTACTTTGCTGTACATTATTGCTGTTTACAGTTTATCTCTATCTATAATAATATTCAAGTAATAACCAAAAGCTGCAAAATTTTCTTAAAATTACCAATTCAGGGGCAGCAACCCAACATTTGCCTGATTGGTCTTTAAATTTCAGGGCAGATAGATCTTGACCTAATGAACAATTTTATCCTCGTCAGATTTCCTCTAAATGCTTTGGTTTCAGAGATATGAGCCAAAAACTGCATTTTACCCTATGTACTATTTTTTAGCCATGTCGGCCATCTTGCTTCGCGGGCCTGGTCATCGGACACATTTTTTAAACTAGATACCCTAATGTTGATTGTGGACAAGTTTGGTTAAATTTGTCTTAGTAGTTTCAGAGGAGAAGATTTTTGTAAAAGATTACAAAAATTTACGAAAAATGGTTAAAAATTGACTATAAAGGGCAATAACTCCTTAAGGAGTCAACTGATCATTTTGGTCAAGTTGACTTATTTGCAGATCTTACTTTGCTGAACATTATTGCTGTTTACAGTTTATCTCTATCTATAATAATATTCAAGATAATAACCAAAAACAGCAAAATTTCCTTAAAATTACCAATTCAGGGGCAGCAACCCAACAACGGGTTGTCCGATTCATCTGAAAATTTCAGGGCAGATATATATTGACCTAATAAACAATTTTACTCCCTGTCAGACTTGCTCTAAATGCTTTGGTTTCAGAGATATAAGCCAAAATCTACATTTTACCCCTATGTTCTATTTTTAGCCATGGCGGCCATCTTGGTTGGATGGCTGGGTCACCGGACACATTTTTTAAACTAAATACCCTAATGATGATTGTGGACAAGTTTGGTTTAATTTGGCCAAGTAGTTTCAGAGGAGAAGATTTTTGTAAAAGTTAACGACGACGGACGACGGACGCCAAGTGATGAGAAAAGCTCACTTGGCCCTTTGGGCCAGGTGAGCTAAAAAAGCCATAAAAAAATCTTCTATCAATTTAATTTGATGTAGGAGTGATCACTTTTACCAATTGTTGACAAAGGTGATAACGTACATGGTTATTTTAACATGGTGAGACAAAACAAACAATGTGTATGTAAGGGGCACCATTTCTTATGAAATCATGTCACGAGTTTCTACACAATTTTAATGTAAAGGGAGAAATTTGTTTTTTGGTTTGATTGGAGACAATACAGACCTTTTTAATGTGAGGCCTGACTGTTTGTGTTATTGTCATTTAAGGGCTGACTACTATATCTTTTTCTATGGAAACTTGCTGTTTACCCAATTTGTCATGTAAGGGGAGTCAATTCAAAGTTTTTTGGTGGAAGCAGTGATTACTTTCATAGCTTTCTAGAGACTCTCTTTTATGTTATAGGAGACAGGGTGTAAGAACAAGAATAAGAATTTTATTAGTTTAAAATCCAAACAATAGGATTGTTACTAAATAAACAAACCAATACAAAACCAAAAGAAAACAAACAGACGATAGACATTAAATAATACAAACATGTAGCATTGAAAAAAAAATAAAGATTATTAATATTAATTATAATACTATTTTTGACAGCATGCCTCCTCTATAAAATTATCAATTCAAATATTATGATTATATATAACATTATAAGTTAATTATATATATATAAGCCACCAATCACACACAGTTCATATATTGACATTATAATTGTTTCTCTCATTATACATTTCACTTATATTGTTAACAATGATAAGTAAAATATCACATTCTTCACAAGAAAATATAGAATCAAATTTGTTTTCTTTACTCATTGAATTAAAACTGAGGACAATAAAAGAAATTTCATTAAACATTTTGATCCTAGTTTTATTAATTTCTGTACATGTTATGATAAAATGGAATTCATCTTCCACCACTTAATGGTATAAAGGACATATTCTATTTTCCAAGGCTGTTTTATTGTATCTACCGCATTCAACAGCCAGCATACTATTACTTATTCTTATTTTGGTATATTTTTTTGTAACATTTTTATCTAAATTCAATAAAAGGTACTTTTTTATTTCATACTTTACTTTAAATTTTCTGTAGGTTCTTAGTTTATTTCCATTTATTGAATTATCATCATTAAAGAGACAATTTTTCCAAAATATAATGTTATTTTCATTGAGCTTCTTCACAAGGGCTAAAAGTAATCGTTTTTTAGAAAAAGTACATTGATTTTCCCAAACATGAGTGAAATTCAATTTTGATAGTAGCATTTTAATTTTTGAAGCAAATCCATCATTTAACTGCTTGTTAATTTTATAAACATTATATAATAAAGACTCATTTTCATTTGAATTTAAAATATGTAACCAAAATCCTACAGAAGACTTCAGTGTAAGAGATGACACATCATGTCTGAATTTAAACTTGTGGCAGAGAGTTAATCAACATTTTTCAGGAAATATGTTATATTTTTATTGTAGATTTGAGAAAAAAACTTTAAACACCATATTTTGGGTCAACCAATAGGGGTCAATCAAAATTTTTTTTAAACTTTTTGTAAAAGAAATCAAATCTCTTTTGAGAAGGGACAACTTTTTTTTCATTTTTAGTGCCAGGGGATACAATCAACATTTTTTTATTTAGTGTAAGCAAGTGACCATGTTTTACAGTTTTGATATAAAAAAGAAGATGAGGTATGAGACTATTTACATCCTTTAACATAAGGGAAAGCAGTCCATTCCTTGTTTGTGAAAGAACTGACAGTATATAGCTTGTTTTTAATGGGTTATTATTGGCTACACATTTTTTATATAAGGGAGGAATGCATCAAAACTGAAAGTGTAAGCATATGACTATGTTGTATAGATTTAGGGAAGAAACTATGTATGCCCCTTTGTATACATGATGGGACTATTTTTAAGAATTTGTGTATAGTGTGATTTTTTTATTACTGTATTATGTAAGGTGAAAGATATAAATCTCTATGGTGAAAAATTGTTTATTTTTTAATCTTTAAAGAAGGTACCATAAAAATAACATTTTACGAGTAAGGGGAGACAATTCAAGCTATTTTTCATGTCAATATTATACAAATTCTTTTCTATTTTAAACAACAAATCTAATCTTTTTGGTACTTAACCAAATTAACATTAGGTATTTGTATACTTAATGAAATTATAGTGTTTTTTTATATACATATGTAAAAGTGATATTCAAAAAATCTGAATATATAATTGTAAGGGGAGACAATCTAACCTTTTTGATGTCATGGTATCTGTTGGCAGGAATACTCCACCTAGAGCAGAGGCTATAGAGGTGTTCATGGCATCAAAAGATACACTCTCCATCTTTCTCTGCAGTTTTCCGAGAACGTCATCGTTATAGGTCAGAACAACACAGTCTGTATTCCTGAAATAGAATCGTCATTATAGGTCAGAACAACACAGTCAGTATTCCTGAAATAGAATCATCGTTATAGGTCAGAACAACACAGTCAGTATTCCTGAAATAGAATCATCAATATAGGTCAGAACAACACAGTCTGTGTTCCTGAAATAGAATCATCATTATAGGTCAGAACAACACAGTCTGTGTTCCTGAAATAGAATCATCTTTATAGGTCAGAACAACAGTCTGTATTCCTGAAATAGAATCATCATTATAGGTCAGTACAACACAGTCTGTATTCCTGAAATAGAATCATCTTTATAGGTCAGAACAACACAGTCTGTGTTCCTGAAATAGAATCATCTTTATAGGTCAGAACAACAGTCTGTATTCCTGAAATAGAATCATCATTATAGGTCAGAACAACACAGTCTGTGTTACTGAAATAGAATCATCCCGATAGGTCAGAACAACACAGTCTGTGTTCCTGAAATAGAATCATCATTATAGGTCAGAACAACACAGTCAGTATTCCTGAAATAGAATCGTCTTTATAGGTCTGAACAACACAGTCAGTATTCCTGAAATAGAATCATTGTTATAGGTCAGAACAACACAGTCTGTGTTCCTGAAATAGAATCATCGTTATAGGTCAGAACAACAACAGTCTGTGTTCCTGAAATAGAATCATCGTTATAGGTCAGAACAACACAGTCTGTGTTCCTGAAATAGAATCATCGTTATAGGTCAGAACAACACAGTCTGTGTTCCTGAAATAGAATCATCATTATAGGTCAGAATAACAGTCTGTGTTCCTGAAATAGAATCATTGTTATAGGTCAGAACAACACAGTCTGTGTTCCTGAAATAGAATCAATATTATAGGTCAGAACAACACAGTCTGTGTTCCTGAAATAGAATCATCATTATAGGTCAGAACAACACAGTCTGTATTCCTATAAAGAATCCTCTTTATAAGTTTATTTCTGAAATAGAAACTGTATTTGTAAAAGATCATTAAAACTAAAACAAATATAACCATAGTGTGGTTCTAAATTTGACTAAAATAATAAGGAGAAGTTGAAAAAATATATTACAATGTAGAAAACTAAGAAGCTGGCAAAAAAAAAATATATATCACCAGTTAGTGTTGGGACAAATTAGAAACTAATTATTAATTGAATGAGGTCCCATAAATAACATTAATTCATAAAAGACTTGACAGCAATTCATGTTTTAAGAAATAATATAAAAATTACGCTGATGAAAATAAAACCCTAAAATTGGGATCACAAAAAGAATCTCTAGATTTAAAATTGTTTATCTTTTTTTGTATCTTAATTTTCTTAACTTCTAGGACTAAACCTAATCCCAGTTTTTTCTTGTTCCTAAATTTCCTTTAAGATCAGATTAAGTGAGGTTGTGTTAGCAGGAGATTGTGTATGTTAATCATAAAATTCCCCACATTATATTACTTGTGATTTTACCTTTGAAGGTATGACAGTGTTAGCAAAGCATTATAGTTCTGTAATGGACTTTCTCCTGTCAAACATGGTGCCACTGTACAGGATATCAGATGGTTCATGGGATATTCCTCCCTCATGGCCTCACACAGACGAGATCCTAATCCTAAAAATATACAAATGTATGTAAGGTTCTACTTTGGAGTGAACCCCAGAGTACAGGAAATCAGATGATTCATGGGATAATCCTCCCTCATGGCCTCACACAGACAGATATGAACCCCACAGTACAGGAATTCATATACTTCATGGGATATTCCTCCCTCATGGCGTCACACAGACGAGATCCTAATCCTACAAAATATACAAGTGTATGTAAGGATCTGTTTAGAATGATCCCCACAGTACAGGAAATCAGATGGTTCGTGGGATATTCCTCCCTTATGGCCTCACACTGACACAGAAAAGATCCTAATCCTAAAAATACTGTAAACTCAGATATTATTGCAAGGTTTTTATTATTGCGAATAATGCGACTTATGTGAGTAATGAAATAATAAGAACTTGTTTTCTGATATCTGATACATATATCTGTATGCAGATTTTTCATAAAATCGCAATAATTAATCCCACATTTTTTTTCATTCCTAAAACCACAATAATAAACGCAAGCAATAGTTTCTGAATTTACAGTATAAAATATATAATCATGTAAGGTTTTGTTGGGAATGATCCTCACAGTACAGGAAACCATATGGTTCATGGGATATTCCTCCCTCATTGTCTCACACAGACAATCAACAAATCCTAGATATAATAGATATAAGAAGATGTGGTATGAGTGCCAATGAGACAACTCTCCATCCAAGTCAAAATTTATAAAAGTAAACCAATATAGGTCAAAGTACGGTCTTCAACATGGAGCCTTGGACTATAAATCTATATTCAGTTCTGCATTGCATTTTCACAAACCACAAAAAGATAACAGAATTAAATACTGTAATTCAGAAATTAATGCAAGGTTTTTATTAATGCAGATAATGCAACTGGCTGAGTATCGCAATAATAAGAACTCTATTGTCTATAAATATATCCTATTGCCATGAAACTTTGTAAGCAGTCTTATAGTTTAATAAGCTTTGGTCATACCAAGTTTCATTAAGATTGGTCAACTTTTTCTACCCTAAGAGGTGAAATCAGGAAATATAGAATCTGTACTTTGGCAACTTCCCTGAATGATTTGATGGTGTCAATTTATCAAATAGCATAAAACTAAAGGATTTAGACTGTTATTTGATAGAATTTCTGCAAAAATGACCAATTTTGGCATTTTATGGTCAAAATAAGCATTTCATAGCTTTTTCAATTTTGATGCATAAGTGACATTCTGACTTTCTATCTGACAGGTTTTTATGTGTCAATATTTGTGTTTCTATGCTTCAATCCAGTTGTATTACTCATTTGTGAACTCTGAATCTACAGAAAAGAAGATTATCTCTGACAATATGTGCAAAATGTGTTGTATATATGATCCTTGTCTAACGCCCTGTTTGGATCAAGTTAAATGTGAGGAGCTTGGAACATAAAAGTTGAAGTCCATTATAAAGACCTCACTAAATTTGTATAAAAAGCACTTAACAATGTCCATTGTACCTGTTTTATGTCACATAATATCTTTTTTTTCTTCTGTAGGATAGCAAGTGGTTCAAATATAAGCCTGTTGAGACTAAAATTGCATGCATGTTTTTCACTAAAAAGTGAAAAATCTTTGTATCAGACCATACTGTCTGCAAAAAAAGTTGAATGCAAGAGTCTTTTTGTGCTCAGATTTATTGTATCATGTCACCTGAGTATAAAAATGATAGAAAAGACACAAAATTTTATTTCCTATAGCTTCAATATGCATTTTTAAATGTAAATATGTGACACGGCCTACATTGACCCTAAATTATTTTCAGTCTTACTTGGCCTAAGACCCTTTTAAACTAATGTGATATGTTATTTGTAAGTTTTCTTTCCATTTATAGTACATTAAATACATATGTAAGGATTATTTATAACCAAAAAGCTTTACAAATTTAAAATTGCTGGAAAATATTACATCTTCAAGTAAGGCCCCCCTGCATTGGAAAACCTCCATTTTTAGCCACAGGCTCATATAAATTTGACTTTTTAATAATTATGATAAGTCTGATAAATCAAATGAGTACTCTATTGCTTTTAATATATAATATATTATATATTAAGGCATTTCAAAAGTATTTTTTTGCAATATTTTAATTTTTTAAGCCCCAAATGTTGATAGTTGAAAATTTTCAATTTTAACGTCTAAATTTAACACGCAAAGTTGAATATAGAATTAGTCATATTGTCTATAATATATATATCCTATTGCCATGAAACTTTGTAAGCAGTCTTATAATTTAATTAGCTTTGGTCATACCAAGTTTCATTAAGATTGGTCAACTTTTTCTACCCTAATAGGTCCGGGAACACAGTTATTGTCCTTTGATTTTCGTTGTCCACGAATATAGTCCCTAGTGTGGACAGTGTGTTACTTGTCGATTTTTTTTATACCCCTTCCAAATTTATTTCTCCATGTTTTATGACTCAAATAGTAAGTAGGGGGGTGAAATGACACTGTAAAAAAATTTGGGTCATGAATTTTAAAGTAAAGTAGTGATTTGGTCCAGCTGAAAAATGTTAAAAATTAGCACTTCGGAAGCTGTCAAAAGATTTGAAGACCCCCTTAACATGAAATTGTCCATATTTTGAGTTAGAGCCGATGAAATTTTCTATAATTTTGATATAATTTGTCCCAAAAGTAGTACAACACTCTGTAAAAATATTATTGAGAAAGCGCAGGTGGGATTTTTTTTATTTTCATTTATTCTCTAAAAGAAATGCACTACGAAATAACTGTGTACTCGGACCATAGGAAACAGGAACATCATAATTCCTTGTAATTGGTTTGGGTTGCCTCCCTTAGCCCAATAACTTTATATATATATATATATGGAATTAATGTTAATGAGAAAACAATTGCGCTGAAGCATTTTCTTTTTTCTTTTTTTTAATTCAAACTCAAAAGTTCAAGTATATGACTATGTGGATTATGTTAAAAACAAGTGATACTTAATTTTGCAGATTGTTAATTTAAAAACTAGTTTCAGCCAAAAATATATCCAAGCATTGATGAAACTTAGAAATGTCAAAAATTACATTTAAAGGACAAGTGATGATATAATTTGTTTTTAACTCATTTATGTAAGCTGTAGTTATACATACATTAAGTTGACCTGTTGATACTACTTGTAATGCTTTTTTGTTATTTAATGTTTACTTATTCAGGGTTATATCTGGTCAATATACCAGCTTTGATAAGTGTTTGGTATTACTATAAATGTTCACTTCTTCGAACTATGAACATGGGCTGAACATCAAAATTATTTATTTTGTAAAAATATTTCCTTTCTCCTTTTAAACGGTATACCTAACAACAAAATTATTTTCATTTACCTGTGTATAATATTATTGTAAATGGCGGATATTTGTTTAAGGTTATTGTTGTTTTTCTGAAATTGTTTAACATTTCAAAGGGGTATAATACTGTTGCTTTAATTACTCATCCCTTATTTTATTGATTTTGTATTTACATTGTATCATAGATCAAATTTATTCGTTCAGTGTATGTTCACTTGTGTTAATATGTCTTTTGATTGAGTTACGCCATTTCAATTGATATTTTATAGTGTGTCTTTCTATTTTGTGATGTCACACTATTGTTTCAGATAAGGGTGAAGGTTTGAAAACATTAAAACGTTTAAACCCGCTGCAATTGTTTGCACCTGGCCTAAGTCAGGAATCTGATGTTCAGTAGTTGTCTTTTGCTGATGCGGTTCATAAGGGTTTCTCGTTTCTCGTTTTTTATATAGATTAGACTGTTGGTTTTCCTGTTTGAATGGTTTTACACTAGTAATTTTTGGGGCCCTTTATAGTTTGCTGTGCAGTGTGAGCCAAGGCTCCGTGTTGAAGACCGTACTTTGACCTATAATGGTTTACTTTTATAAATTGTGACTTGGATGGAGAGTTGTCTCATTGGCACTCATACCACATCTTCTTATATCTATATACTGACCTGACCCTGTACCACCAGTTAAACTGTGCATCATTATACAACCACTGTACATATCACATCTGTATAGAAAATAAATAGTTCAGTAACAAGGAAAGTTTGAGCTTGACACACTAAATTTGCACACATCTATTGTTGCAGATTGCATGCTGACGTCAAAAGGTCTTTGAATTTTCTGTATTGTTGGGTTATTTTGAGCTACTGATGTAAATAAATGAAGCAAAAAGTAAATACTGTAGATTTATTCATTTTTGTGAGTACAATTTTCATGAGAACCAATTTTAGTGGAATGAGGAACACTTTTATGTTAGTGGATATTTGATTTCATGATTTTTCAAGTCAGCATAAAAGCCTATAAAAATATGTATTGTTTTCAACATTTTAATTCTTGGTTCGCCTTTACCCACAAAATCCACTAAAATGTGTATCCCATGCAAAATAAAAAATCCACAGTAATACAAATAATTCCATTCATTTAAATAACCAGAAGAAACTGTCCTTTTATGTAATTGATTTTGAAGACAAACCTATATTTTTCTTTGATAAATCATTTACTTCATGTTTATTCTGATTCTTGGGCATCAGACTAGTGGCCGACTGTGAAAACAATAGAAAGCAAAAATAAGTTGAGATGTTGAAAATTAGTTGATAAGAAAAGGAAAACAATTTATGGTTTTCGATGATGTGTTGTGTGTACTGTTTTTTCCATGGCCTCGTCAGTTTATTTTCAATTTCTTAATTGAATATTCACTTGGTATCTTCCACCACTCTTATCTTATATCAACAGTATTACTTTGATTATTTCCTTTGACCAATACAAGAATATATGGCGTTAAGCAAAGAATTACATTTTGCTTCCTTTTTTTTTTTTTTATAGTTTTGGCCTTGTGTTTGAAATTCACAATTAAGTCAGTAACTTAAAGCTTACTTTACAGTGCAGTACTTGTCCAGTCTGTACTGTTAGCCACTAGTCTGATGCCCCAGACTAGGAAAATTTTATTCGTACTAGTAAGCTTTAGCAAAACTTTGTTTAAACACAGAAGAAAAATGTCGGAATATTAGTCTCTGGACTAGTAGTCAAGAAAAGATTTTGGTGCTGACTGCTTGTCCATTGGGCTTAAAGACTGTAGAAAGAATTATGAAGGCCAGCTACTTATGTATTTAGTTGTACTGGATGGATGCTGTCAAATTCAAAATGACTCCACATCTCCTTTTATCAATGCAACATAAAAAGTAACTGTAACTAAAGAATACAATAATTAAGATTAATGAAGATAATGTGATCAGAATTTATAACAGTACTAATTGAATCACATTTTCTGAAATACAAATAAAACATCATTAACATAACTATTATTGTTACCTTTCAATTTCTTTCCTGACTTGGTTGGCAGTATCCTCTAGTATGTGATCCTCCCCACTCTTCTTCAGTCCATGGTAACCTATAAATCAAACAAAAAACATGTGTGCGTCTCCTGAGGAAGAAATGTGTTGCCCGTCATCCCCAAATAATATATATGTAAGCAAAAATCCCTAAGTCCATTTTTTCATACTGGAATCCTCAAAAAATAATTCAAATCAAAATTAAATAGCAGATGCACACTTTCATGTCCTGCAGAGAAATATGTTCAAATTTTGGTTGAAATCACTTCAGAAGATTTTAGCCAGTTATTATTCAACTATCATGACTATCACAAAATAAAATGCAAGCATCTATTTCTGAATTTCCATGAACAGTCTATCATATCTGTTTCCAAAATGATGACAGATATATATGTTCAAATTGACATACCCACAAGTCCTCTTTTCCTACAAAATGACTTACCATTGTATACTTATCACAGGGTTCATGCTTACATGAGCAACACAACAGGTGCCACATGTTGAGCAGAATCTGCTTACTCTTACGTAGCACCTGGGATCACCCCAGGTTTTTGATGCAGTTTTTATCAGTCTTTAGTTGTCTATGATGCGTTTTGTGTAGTGTTTTGTCTTTTCTTTGTGTTTCTTTTATTGCATTTCTTTGTTTTCGACTTGTGAGTTTGAATATCTCTTTGGTATCCTTTGTCTCTATTTATCAAAGCCTTAAAAATTATGTTAATTGTAATCCCAACCCCTTTCGATTCACAACCAATCACCCTGCTTCATGGTGATTTACGGTACACAAGAAACTGTAAGAGACTTAAGAGTGATTGAAAGAAGGAAGATAACTCAAGCATTGTCATGACAACAAACCTAATGCCCAATTTGTTCCTCTTCCTCTCTTTCCAGATACAATATTTCCATCTCTGAAAAAAATCAAATATTTATGAGCAATGACAAAGTCAGGAACCTCATCAGTGGCAATGTCTTCCTTAGAAAATGTTAAAGAATTTATGTTGATTGAAAGGATAGTGGTCATGAATTTTGATGGATGGAGCATATATAGAGTAATAGTGAATTAAAGTTTTAAAGGAAGAGGGCCTAAATTAATGCATGAGGGTACCAACCGGTATAATTTTATTATCTTACCTCCTATACATTTCTAGGAATATGATTGGTTAAAAGCGTCCGTGTGGAGACCGTGTATATTCCATATTAGGTTAGTAGGGAGGCGGGGCTTATTTAATACACGGTTAATAGTGGTGTTACGTCCCTTTATAAAAACAAAACGGTACTGAGAAAAAATCTTAAAGGTTTCAACAGACGAAGAAATTGATGATGAAGATTGAAATAAATTCATAAAACACATTTAAACCTAACAAGTTGTTATTGTTGGCATCTGTTTTTGTAGGATCAATGGAAGTAGTTTCTTAATGCTAACGGTATTGAAGACTTGCTCATTTTGATAGGTCACTAGTCTAAATTTCACACGTTAAGATAGTCGGTAAGATAAATTCGTTACATAGTGTCTCTCACCCCATATGGAATTTACTGACCCCATATATACCGTATTAGGTCACTAGCACACTATGTAACTAATAGTACATGTAGTTGTCGTTTGTTGCTTTTTTTCATTTTCTGTTTTAAATACATCAGGCTGTCAGTATTCTCATTTGAATTGTTTAACATTTGTCATGCTTAGGCTTTTTATCATGTTTATAGCTTGCTATGCAGTTATGGGTTTTGCTCATGAAGGTCGTATGATATGGTGACCTATAGTTGCTGTTTTTATGTCATTTGGTCTCTGTGGAGAGTTGTCTCATTTGCTGTCATACCACATCTAATTTCAATCTATCATTTTGTCTATAGCATCATGTAGTTTTGCCATGTTTTTATTATTGCAAAAATTGTGATGAAATGGTCCTAAAAATAACAACTTGCATTTTAATTCTTGATAGCATTTTTCTGAAATCGCAATAATAATAAATCTCCCATTTGTCTGTGTATGTGTTTATTGTTCACCAATCACAATAATAAATGCAAACAAATATTTCTGAATTTCTAGTTCTTATTTACCTTATTTTGAGACCTTTACAAGCCTTTTCTACAACTTTTGGCTCACTATCTACATGTACAGATCTTTGTTTTCCATCAGGGTGTATAAAAGTGTGTCTGAAATAGAAGAAATAGAGACATACTGATACATTTAGGTCATGGTGATGGTAAAACAAAAAAGACAAATCTATTATCACAGCTTAACTCCTGAAAATTTATTAAATTTTAATCATGCAAAAGATATATTTCTTGGCACCATGAAGCCGTTTAAGTACCAACCCACTTTGACATTTTGTTTTCATAACAATTATTTGATAATTATAAATACTTTTTTGTATAAATTTTGTTTACAACGTTGCTTTATATACTAAAAGTTCAAGAAAAGTACAAAAATGTTTTTTTTTAAATATCCTCGATGATTGGAAGTTCGTTACCCTAACTCGAAACAGAAGAAAAAAATCACAACCTTGGAGCAAATTTTATCCACTGTGTATGTAAATATTCTTTACTTATTTGCAAACAGTATGATAAATTTAATTAATGAATAGCTTCAGAAACATGGTCAATCTTTCTATGTTTCGTATTGTGACCCGATTCCGTAAAATAAGTAGACATGCTTGTACATTTAAGTTCGTGACCTTTGTCTTGGACGGTGGCTTTTGCGCATGTGCAACATTGAACAATATATAGGTCAGGCCTATTGTATTATGTATTTGAACATTACAGAATAAATTTGAGATCAAATAACAAATGAATATCTCGAGAAAAAAAGAGAAATTGGGACATACTAATTTTTTATTTTCCCTACAAAGATTATTCTAATTTTTACACGTGACTTTCAATTGTCAATTGGAAAGTCCAGAATGAAACACTTAAACACGTTTAAGATAACTATAATGATGTCACAATGTCATTAATGCATCAAAATATTTTTTCATTCAATTTGCATTCAATGGCATAGGATTAAATTACTTTTATGAGCCAATGTTCGGCAGGCTTTGTTTTATCAAAATATATCAAATCATTTTCTGATCTTAAGAAATCCGCTCACATACAGACTTTAAAAAATAATACTCTTGGCCTTAAAAAAAGGAACAAGGGGCCACCTAACCTAAAAATAGATTATGACTCATTGTTGAGATGTCAATAACATTGCTGAAAGGTTTTTCCCAAGAATTCAACGAAATTCTAGGAGAGGAATAAAACAGTAGTAGTGGAAATAGACGTTTAAACAAATAATATGCTAGAACACACACAACCTCTCTTTTTCAAGCCATTATTAGTGAAAATGCAATGAAAAATATTCTGTTAAGTTTTTTGAAGTAGCACGTTGCCGATGATAAATACTTTTGCATGACGTCACGATTAAGTGGAAATCCCCAAATGTCACGAACTTGCAAGCATAACGAACTTGCAATCATCAACGATAAGTGTTGTCTTGTTAAAGAAAAATAATCTCAAAACTGAATTGTGACTTTTTGTCTCTCAGAAAGTCACAGGACAAAAAGTCATGGACAAAAAGTCACACGACAAAAAGTCACAATTCAGTTTTGAGATTTCTGTCCTACATTCATATAGTATGGCCATGTTTATAACAAAGTTTCCATTGGAACTTCTGTTATGTCTGACAAAATATGTTGAACTTGAGTGAAAATATAAAAAAAATTGGCAAAACAGTCTTCCATAGTTTACTGTCATGTCAGACTGGCAAAACATAATTATTTGTTAATAATAGCCTAAATACACAATGAAATAAGTGCCGAAATAAGTTTCTGGTGCCGAATCAACCAGGTCCCGATTTGACTGGGTGCAGAAATGACTATACCAGGTGTCAAATTTGATCAGGTGTCGATACAACCAGGTGCCGCAGTGACTAGAAAAGTAGAATTCTTTTTGTATACCCATCATGAACAGCTTTGTCTTGTAATGTTTTCCTCCAGAATGCCTTTCCTATTTGGTTTCCGCATTGACCGACATGAAGAAATACTGCTGACATCGTCAGATAAAATCTTCATTGTTCAAAACATTGCCGTTGTCTAGCAAAACACACTATAAATGAAAACAGACCAACATCTCAATTTCAACCGGAAGTTAAATTATACATGAAAAATAAAAAATCAGTTTGACTCCGGTAATTTTTTCCGTGTTTTAGTTTAAAAAATTGACAATTAATAAGGAGATATGCATTTTCGCTAGCAGAGCATAGGGACTCGGTTAGCAGATTTAAAAATGAAAAATGTTGTCCTGCACTATATCAAACTATTGCGGTCATCACGTGACTTTTACACTTCAGTTGTTTATCCTTAATGAGGGGCCTGATGGGGGGGGGGGGGGGGGGGGTCTCATCACGATTCACGAGTTGATTTTTTTGTCAATCACGATTCACAGAAAATAAATTTCCATGATCACGGATCACGAAAATATAAAAAGAGTATAAATCTGTAGAAAAACGGATCACGATAGCGAAAATGCGCCGATCACGAAGAACGAAAATAACCCATCAGGCCCCTCATTAATGGCCGATTGATTATCAATGAAAATGAACGGGGTACATAGATTAAACGGTCATAACTTTTTTGTTACATTGTGTATTTTACATCCCAACAGGAACATATATATTGACTGTTCCCAGATCCCAACCCCGCGTTTTACAGTATATATATTCATTTTTACGATTAAAAATGTTTTAAGTTTCAGTTCAGATATATGAGTTCTTGCTTCAAAATAAGTTAGAAAATTGGGGTGACATAACCACACAGTCTCCGTTGACTTCTTCGTTAAAACTCTGACAAAATTGCAATGGGACCTTCTTATATAATCAATTTTCTCAACTTATTTATTGTTACTAATATCCTCCCAACCCCTAAAAAGATCGACAACATATTCATTTAAATGAAATCGAAAACCATATCAGTTTAGGTATCAAACTTCTTGCTTCAAAATATGATTGAAAAGTTTACTTTTTGGCATTCGTTAGCAATATTTGAAAGAATGGCGGCCGCTGTTGGAAGTATACAACGACACTACATGCATTCATTTAGTTATTAATCAAAAAGTAATATTTCAAATATTTATTGAAAAGTATCTTATTGTATTTAAGAAATTTCTTATTTCAGCTTTTCCTTTATATATTTATTGGAAACAGTCTCTCGCACTCAAAACAAGGACGTACATGTATAACTAACATATATATACGAATTATAGTCATTTCGTACCCTCTATATATATAACCATTTCGTACCCCCCATTTCGTACCCTGACCATATCGTCCCTTGACCATTTCGTTCCTCGTTGAATATTTACATGTATACCATTTCGTACCTCATGAAAGTTTATATGTATGCCATTTCGTACCTCATTTAAGATTATATGTATGCCATTTCGTACCTCGTGGAAGATTTATATGTATAATTACCATTTCGTACCTTATGGAAGATTAATATGTATTATACCATTCCGTACCTCATGGAAGATTTGTATGTATGCCATTTCGTACCTCATGGAAGATTTGTATGTATACCATTTCGTACCTCATGGAAGATCTGTATGTATACCATTTCGTACCTCATGGAAGGTTTGTATTTATTTCATTTCATGGTTAAAACAGTCTCATTAACCTTTTACTGTAAGGCGGTAGAGGTCACGAGAAATGTCTATATTCAAGATTAAAGCACCTATGAGATAATATATAGGAATAAAGTCAATAAACTAATTTTTTTTTGAAATATGTAAAACTTTGTATTTAAGATATTTATTTCAAATATTAGCTAGCGCTTTAGTTACTGTTCATATTTCTGCCGATAACATTGATTTTGTTACTTTTGTATAAACTTGTAACTAAAGGCACGTGCCGTACTGGCGTATTGTTTTAAAAAGGTAGCATTCTATCTAATCGTATTAAAAATGTTTATTGAGTACAAATATTGAGATATATTCAATTTATTATCGTAAGGTGTATTAATTATATATCATATGCATGGATTTAAAAAAAAAAAACTTTTAGAAAATATGCAATAGAAGGTTAGATATAAGGATACAAAATAAATGAACTTGTAATTTCTCAAATTGAAAAAGGCATGATAGAAAGTTCTTTGAATGGTCACATAAAGTGCAAATTCTTATGCAAACATTTTTATTCATGGCTTCCTTCTTGGGTGAAGATCAGCGTGTGTTCCTTTTCACTGCATTTCCTGACAAAAAAAAACTGTTAATAACTATAAAAACAGTTGCAGATAATTATTCCTTTGTTGGTTAATTATAAAAAAAAAATATATAAAATTTATGTTATTTTAAAAAAAATCAAATCAAATCAAAATGTTTTATATCTTAAAAAAATGAGAACTTTTCCAAATATATGATACGAAATAGTAAACATGTTTATTATAACACATCTTTTTATATCTATTTTGTCCATGAGGTATCATGTATAAAATTTTTTATGAAATGGTAGATACATTTGGCCCATAGGGTACGAAATGGTTTTTATCGTGGGTACGAAATGGTAAATGTTGGGTACGAAATGGTAATTTTGGGTACGGAATGGCAGAGGTACGAAATGGTCAAGGTACGAAATGACTTGCTACCATATATACGTCCTTGCTCAAAATAAAGATTTATATGCATTAACCATGCAGTTTACATCGACAGCTTGGGCCGACTTGTGAAGATATATTTTGTAAGATTTTACGGTGAAAATCGAATAAATGTTGGATGCATGCGTTTTCAGCAATTGTCTTACCTTAAAGCAGCATAGAATCAAACATTGTTTCTCTTTGATAAAGTGAATACATGCTGTTTGTTTTAATAAAATTTCGAAGTTACGTAAAACATGGCGACCAAATAATTTTCAAACGTAGACGATGTTCGACACTAATTGGTATGTTACCCATGCAAATAATTCAATTTGATTTCACTGTTGATATTGCAATTAAGTATGACACGTTATTGTCACTTTAATAATACCCAAGGACATAGCTAGATTAAGGAGATATTAATTAAAGTCATCAACGTGATCAAAGAAAACAAACATGGCACCTAAATATATATATGGAAAATGTTGTTTGTGCTGTATTTAGACCCCTCTACCAAGAAATTTGTTTTGCACGCACTCGTATAAAAATTGCGGTTTTGATTGCGTTGGATAAAAACCGCAATTTTTATACGTGTGCATGCAAAACAAATTTCTTGTTAGAGGGATTTAAATACAGCACAAGCAACATTTTCCAAAAGACCAAAAAAGTGAAAAAGTATATTTTAACAAAACGCATTTGACTAACAGGTCGAACAACAAATGTTCTTAAACCCTGCTGACTGCCATTGGCGATTGCCAAACAAACGGATCACCGATGTAATAAACGGATCTTAATTATAAATTTGATACTAAACAGAAAACAATAAACTTGCGGAAAAGATGATATACCGAAAACAAAAGGTGCAAAGGTTTTTGTACACCAAAATTAAACCTGTGATTTTTTTTTAGTTGTAATTTCTGTCCTGCCTTTTTATTTTTCACTCTATTCGATCCAGCCTTTTTTATTAGTTTATCCTGACTTTTTTTACATAAATTGTCATCCTGCCTTTTTTGTTTCCCTAGTTGCCCATCCTGCATTTTTTTTTACTCAAAACTCCTGTCCTGACTTTTTTTTCAAATTTCATCTTAGCCCCCTCATAAAAATCAAATGGTAGCTCCTTTACATTATTAACGGTTTTAACGTTGGCATCAATATTTCTTTGTTTTCTAGCAATGTGCAGTTTACTATCCATATCCGTATACTGAAAAATCCTAATCAGTATGCAGATAATCATATGGATATTGATCGTAACTCTTGGCTAGCGAAGATGGAAGATGTGTTAATATATTGCATAGAGTTCACATATGCATGAAGCAATTATAGGTCATCGTATGGCGGCCGCCGCCCTCGACAATGAGAAACCCGTATATTCGGCTAAGGTTGACATGAAAAATGTGTAACCATTCAATCTGCTATGGATCGAGAAAACTAATATGACTAACAGCCTAATTTATAAATAAACAATTCATGAAAAAAATATGATAAACATGATCCAACGACAACTTTTAAACTACAGGCTCCTGACTTGAGCCCTGCACATAACGAATGTGGCAGAGTTAAAAATGGTTGTGGCCATTCAATAATCCCTCGATCTAATCTTAAACAGTGGTGTAACAGCATAACACAAGAAACAACTGTAAAATGGCAGTAACATTGGCTTAACTCGAACGATCTTTATGAATAAAAATATCAGGAATAGCATAATGCTATTTTGTTCCCGTAAATTTCATTTAAACTACTTCGAAGCAATGACGGATGAACTTACAATCAGGATGATATTCGTACTTTCTACAAATATGGGCATGTTAATTTGCAACTGCAATAAATCTTTCGGTTTGCTTATTCTTAAAATTGGAAAAAAAAAATGTAAGCTTATGTTCTAGTTTTTATTACGATTTTTGTTAAACTTTCAATTAATAACAAGTGTGGACACAGATCAGTGTGGATAGTATGTTTGGATGATTGACAGTGTTTCTTGACAGAAAGAGTTCTCTGTTTTTTCCCATAGGGTTATATATTAAACTGTGTTGCACAATGACAGCAAACCTGAAACAAATACTATAAACATTAGCAGTGTTGTTTATTTGATATTTAGAATGAATGTCCAAGACTGTCATGGAGACACTAATTGCATTGACTACCGAATGATTATGATAAAATATGTTCCACTATGGAACGCCATGACTGTCTTCTGGTGTTATATTGTTTAATATGTTCGGTGCTTTATATATGCATTATGTTCAGTAGTATTTATATTATGTTCAGTAGTTTTCATATTATGTTCTGTAGTTTGACATTATGTTTAGTAGTTTTTACATTATATTCGGTGCTTTGGTTATTATGTTCAGTAGTTTCATTATTATATGCAGTGGTATTTAAATTATGTTCGGTACTTCTGACATTATATTCAGTGCATTTTTCATTATGTTCAGTACTTTCGACATTATGTTCAGTAGATTCAATATTATTTGCAGTACATTATGTATTACCTTCAGTGGTCCCGGTTTCTTTATATTCGGTGGATTATTCATTATGTTCAGTAAAAGCATCAGTATTATACTCGGTTCAATGAACTATATGCTCAGTGGTTGTATCATTATGATGATGCAATAAAAGTCGGGAAATCAACAACGGAAATTGTCGAAATAAAACGAACGCGGATATTGTTGACGGACGTTTTCTTCATGGAAACCTTTACGGGATGAAATGAAAATGGAAGACATGGAAGCAGTATTGAATCGGTTTGGTTTACGTTCCCATGTTGGCAATTTTCACAAGGAAAAATTAACTCCTGACTTAATTTGTAAGATGTCGCTACAAGATTTTGCATCTTTAGGTTTGACCGACAGGAGCAAAATAATGGAATTAAGAACAGCGTGTGTTCATTTCAGCAGCAATATTTTGACTAAGACTAATAACAAGTGTTTCATTCCCAACGAAAACACAGACCGGACGTGGCAGAGTATTTATACATCCCACAACAAACAAGACACTAAGTGCAGATCTGAGAGTACTCGCAGTTAATGACAGTTAGTTCAAAGCTAATAACAACTAATAAAAATAGCATGTATCTAAGACTAGAACAGTAAAAGTGAAAGTACAAGTCTTATTATAAGCGGCATATCACATTTTTATATCTACGGTGATGTGGTTTATAGAGCCAGTAGACATAGATACAACTCATGTAAACTTACTCATCCTTATGTGTTGGCATTGCAAAAGGTCGTGCTTTTCTCAGATTGTTTATAACGTCTTTACACTAAATCCGTTTTATGTGACTGACTGATACTGTATTCAGATACACACATGTACAGTTTTTCATTGAATAGAATAAATATGTTATTCTAGTAAACTGGAGATAAACATGGTTTCCATTCTTAATAACAAATGCATTTTAGAGGGTCTAGATTGGATTTAAAGAATGGAGTATATTGTGTCAAAAGCACAGAAAAATGGAACAAAAAAAAAATAGAGAAAACTTGCCCAAATAATACAGAATTTAGAAAAATAGACCCAAAAATAATAACGGGCGTCTAAAATATAAAGAATAAACATAATAATGGGCAAAAAAGATTATGAATAGAGAAAAATAGGCAAACAAAATGAAGAATAGAGAAATATGGGTAAAATAAACAAAGAATAAAGAAAACGACATACAAATAAAAAATAAACAACAGTATTGTATTATAGAATCCTCTATCCAGACCATCATTAAAGGGTCTGCTCGATCCATACACACCTCCAGTAAGCCACACCGAAGAAAATATTTAGTCGTTCTTCGATCCTGATTTTTTTTTTGCTTGTTATTTCTTTGCTATGAAAATGACGTTTATACCAAAGCTTTTGTTCTTATTCACGCACCTCTTTTTGTCCCCCTCGTAACACGTTGAGAGTACATGGAAATACCGGGCGTCCGGTCTTGTTAGCGCTCTCACGGGTACAATTCTTACCAGATTTTTATAAAACTTAAACTTTAGGTTGATATCAGCAATATCTCGGACAAGTTTTATAATTGTAGACGACTGAATTATGCCCCTTGGAAATATTAAATTTATGGAAAATTGCCTCGTTAGCTCTACTAAAAAAAGTTTTTATTTAGTTATTGTCCTTATAGCTTGGATAGACAGCTAAAAAAAAGGGCGCAACGACAAAATTTATGTCAACTAAATCCTTCAAATAAATAAGTCAGGCCTACTGATTTCACTATCACAAATTTGTAAAAACCTTTCCAAAAACTTATTGATCCTTTGAAAAAACTTGTTTCACTGACTTTGATACAGAGTAGCAATCAAAATGAAAAACACATCATTCAACATCATTGCACAGAAATTTTGTAACGTAAAATTCAAATTCAATTTAGTTGAAAAGTAACAACTATAATTCTTAAAAAAAACACACACATTCGTACCACTCATGTAGCCAATATAATAACTTTACATATATTTGTATTTTGTCATCCTGTTGTTATCCAGTTTTATTTCCGATATTTCAAATCTATATATAGTTTTTCACTAGAAGGATTTTTGTTTGTTTGTTAATATGTAAAAGAGCAATCACAAGTTATTCATATTATTTCTTTTTCAACCAAATTCTGTTGTAATTTATTATGAATACTCTAAAACTAATAAAAGATTGTACAGCTGTAATGTAAATGTTTTCGTAAATTCTTCGCCGATTAATCGGAACAAGATCAAAATCATGTACGAAAATGTCAGTGTGTCAGCTCTTCGTTCGAATGTGAAGAACGTCTAATACATATTGTAACAGTGGTTTGATTCCGCCAGTGTACTTTATCCGGAGGAAGAAAATCCCCAGTGATTTTTATCCACCAACAAAATTCACTAGGTTTTTCTATCCGGGTCCAGTGTAAAACATCCACCAGTCATTATAAGGTTCTAAAAAGGGTTTTTTGAATGGGAAATATATATAACATGTGGCTTAATAGTTTTTAGTGTATTTGAAACTTGCATAGCTGATTTATATAAAAAGTGGAGAGTTGTCATCCAAGGAATGTTCACACTAGTGTTTTTGAACCAGGAATGATTACACTAGTGATTTTGTACCGGAATGATGGCACTAGTTATTTTATACCGGGATTAATTACACTAGTGCTTTAGAAACATACATTGATGAAGTTATTAGTACTCATTTTGAACACACGATAACACAATAATGCTTATTAACGAATAAGATTTAAATAATTTTTCTATGCAAATCTTTAAAATAATATGCTTTTAAATTGTCACTAATTGTAATATTTATATTTATTGGATTGCCGAAGTTTTTCTGTGTATTTGCTCTTCGGTCGACTTGGATCATATTTTTTTTTGTCGACATCAAAGGATGCTTCTATAATTGAAACTTTATGTAAGAACAAATCTGCTCTTTAAATTTGGTTATAACAAGTTCAATGTCCTGATCATTGATAAAGTATTTTGAGTTATAAAAATATCCTCCTCGTCATCATCAATATTTTTTACTAGATTGACTCAGATTAATTAAACTGGTTCCTTGAAAATTATTTTAATTTTAACCCATTTATTTATGTAAACAATAAACCGGTCTAATATAAACAAAACAACAATATCAAGATCGACGCTTTCACACTATTTACATCCAATATTCTCTAGTGAAAAACAGTTACCCGGAATAAATACACGGCGGAATGAAAGTACGCTTACAATATCAGGGCGAAACACAACCAATAAAAGAGCCGTAGGGTACTTTATGATATGGTTATTTCCTAGCTTATTTAGATATCCTTTTATGTATTCATCTATTCGTACACTGTAACCATTCTTTACTCGGGAGTATAACATAATACAAGGCATATAAACATAGCTATAATGAAAAGAAAAAGAAAAAAACCAAAAAAACCAAAAAAACAGCCGTTACTATTTTTAATATATTGTTGATGTTGAAATTGATGAACCTTGATAGCTTCTAGGGGCCCAGACCCACTGCCTCGGTATTTACAAGAGGCAAGCTACACCACTGCTTATAAACAGTTATGAATGTAACACTGTAGTGAGATCTTTGAAATCAGTAATACCATTTATTTTGTTATTAATACATTAAAACAAACTAAAATCTGTAATGCTGTACAGTTATGAATACTTATGGTCCAACATCCTGTTGATACGTATATATATATAGCTTTGCACATCATTAGGTCGTGCTTTTCTCCGACGGTTCACGTTCCGGCTTATACTCAGCATGGTTGATGTGTTCCTTTTTCTCTTAAGTCCAGGAAAACATGACAGATGTATTGGTTGTAACTAACTTTGAACTAGCTGTCATTAACTGCAAACATTATTAGATGTTAATGTCTTCGGCCTTTTTGTTAGTTGTTCTTATGTTGTGCTGTGACAGCATTTTCCGAAGTTATTGATTGTGGGAGAAGTTAGCACATTTAGTTCTTCTTCTTGCTATTACACCAAAGTCTGTCCTATCCTCATTTTTCATTGTAATAAATGTATGACTGTACAAAGAAATGGGACTGATTATCGAAAAATACCAATGGGACTATTGTCACCATAGCATGCTGTTGCTAGATTTTCCAATTCAATTTTATAAAGTCTTCTCCTTTGCAATACATAGTGTCGCGTGGTTGACGTGGCCAAACATCCGGGTGCCCCACACACAATTAGCTCATGCTACAATATAAAGAATGGAGAATAATTGGTTGCGTTGCTACAATATAACGAATAGAGAATAATTGGGTGCTACAATATAAAGAATAAAGAAGATTCGGGTGCTACAATATACAGACTAGATATGCGTGGTTTTGCTCATTGTTGAGGGCTGTGCAGTGACCTGTAGTGGTTAACTTCTGTGTCATTTAGTCTCTTGTGGAGAGTTGTCTCATTGTTTCATATCTTTCATTTTTATAGAGAATGATTGGGTAGCTACACTATAAAGAAAAGAGAATAATATGGTGCTGCAATATGAAGAATAGAGACTAATGGGTTGATACAATATAAATAATAGAGAATGATTGGGTGCTAAAATTTAAAGAACTAGTTATAGGAGCTACAAAGCAAATTAATGTTGTATCTTGATTCTTTGTAATTGATAAGTGATTTATATATATGTAGGACTCTAAAGTGCGATGGTACTCTAAAGTGCGATGGTCACGCTAAAGTGCGATGGTCTACGCTAAGTACGATGGTTACTCACGCTAAAGTGCGATGGTTTTTTGTTTGCTAAAGTACGATGGTATATCACGCTAAAGTGCGATGAACCAATAGGGTAAGATTCGAGGGCTTAACACGTTAAATTATAATGATGTTAAAAAAATAGTATTTTTGCAAAAGCTAGTATGCTAAGGTATAACATATGTGATAGGCTTTATAATTTACTGGTAGGCTTAAGTGATTGTTTCTAAATTTAGAAGACCGACCACGTAATAACTGCTAAAAAGGTAATTAGGTGTCACAAAATACTATATTTCCTGTAAATGAATTTTTAACAATTCGGGCGTATTAAATATTTTGATAATTTGTGTAGCTTGCCGTTCAATCAGTCTTTCACTAATGTGGGTATACTATTTTGTATCTATATGATCCTATATAGTAAAATGGTCGACTGCAGGATGCTAGTCCTGCATTCAGCACCCGAAAAAAAACACACATTTGCTTCAGCCGACAAAGCACGGTTAGGTTTAAATTAATTAAGTCATGGATATTTGGTTTAAAAGTTGTTATTCAAATATTCTTAATTTGTCTTTCAGCATGTTCATTTTTGGTTTGTATAAACGACTGTTAACGTCATAATCCAACTACGTTTCTTACGTCTATACTTTCGCGGACCATCGGACTTTAGCTTATGGAGGCATCGCACTTTAGCGCAGACCATCGCACTTTACCGTGACCATCGTACTTTAGCGCCCCCATCGCACTTTAGAGTCCTTCATATACATTGTTAGATTTTTTAAGAAACTCAGTATGGTTGATTTGTATGTGTGTTGTGAGCAATAATGTATAAAGCACGTTTTTCTGAAGTTTTTCAAAGTTAAAAAAGTAAAAACTTTTTGATGATTTTGCTTAAAAATAAATCGTCAATGTTGATAACGATTTTCAGTTAGAAATACCAGATATGGGGTGTTGTGTTGAATTTCAGTTAAAAACAACTCCAGGAAAATAGACATTGGACCAATTTGCTGGTTTTTTGTGTGCTATCAATTTGCTGCAATTTACTATAAAATAATTAATACTTTGGTTTGACGGTTACCCTTCATATAGCAAAACAAATGTTCACATTCACATATTTTCTGAACTGTTTTTTATTCTTTGAAATGCTTTATGTATTACATTCTATTTTTTTAAGTTATAATTCAACGTATTTATGCAATTATTACTGCAAAAGGATATTTTATTTTTGCAAAGTAGTTTCAGTGTATTGACTTACATGTATGTACTATGTAACAAGTTTATTGTTACTAGGATTTTTTCAACGTTTCAGTTTACGCTGGCCTATCTTCAACATTTATTGTATTTTAAACGCTTCGGTGCACCAACAACTTTGAAACGTGTAGTCGGTTATATTGCACTACAAACTTATTTAAATAGATTTTTCAAAATGTTGTGTTCATGTTACTTAAAAAATTTATATATAAATAGCATACACATCAAATACCACCTGATTCAAATGGAGATCTTTTCAAAATTTCTGATGTGTGTGAAGGATCGTGAATCACTTTTGGTGTAGAACATATCGAAATAGTACATTTCAAAATTATTAGCAGAAGATATTTGTGTTTGTTTCTTCTAAGGAGAACTTATCTCTGGAAATTTATTTCTCAAAAGAATGAATCGTTGAAAGTATAGGGTAAGTTATTTTCAAATTATGGTATACTCATCAATGCTTGTTCATGTTGTTGTTACTCTAGAATCTATTCCATAATTATATCAATGACAGTCTTGCTTGTTCAGTTTTACATCTTCATAAAATATATTTTTCCTCAAGAGATTGGATATAGGACGATTCAGGCTTGTATCACAAGTTGCATTTAAAAAAAAAATTATATAATATTTGTTTATTTATATATCTGTTTAGCTGCCTCTTCCTTTGATTTTGCATGTAAGCCGTACATCATACTCATGTTATTAATTTGTCTTCTCGTTCGTACAATACTCGCCTTTGTAAAATATACAAAAGAATATATGAAAACTCATATTGACAGGAATATATATCATGAGTTTATATTTGAATATTCCTACCAAAAGTGGACCAGTCCCACCAATCGTAGTCCAACTCTAAATATGAATTCCATTGTAGTATACGATTAAATTTGAAATTCAACTTTTCTTATTTACCTCCTTACTATGTGAACACTCACTCTAACACTGAATCTGTCAATGGAATATTATGCAATCAAACTTCAACTAAACTTTTCCCCTGATTCATTACTTATTAAAAAAACTAACATAAAATATTCCGTGTACGTCGTGGAATTCCGTGTTTCGTAGGACAAAAAAAAGGAGTGTATGACGAATCTCTATACAAACGAAATATGAGACATAAATGAAGTCAATTTTACAACTTAAGTTAACACGCAGATTATATTAGTGTTGTGTCATAAATAGGGGAATTTTGTTTAACTAAATGTATGTAATATCAAACTGGTCGATGTCTTTTACGCTTTAATGATCCCATCGTTGAACAGTTTTTTTCTTTCAAAATTAAATAGTATCAAACAGTTAGATTTCATCTTCTCTACAATGGTGTTCTAGTAACAAACATAATTTTAATATGCTGTAAACTTTATATATTCGTTGAATGTCCTCTGTAACTTTGTCATTGATTTGACCATTTTTAAAAATGATATTTTCTCGAGTTCTATTGATAAGTTTTAAGTAGATGAAACGCGCGACATGCACAAAAAGAGGCTAAAGAAACCAAAGTACAATATTAAATAAGCAATCGAAGTTAAGGCGACAGCGCCGCAGCTGAAAACAAAAACGAAAATCGACGAAAGTGTACAAAGCATTATGTATATAAATCTGAAGACTGGGCAAACAAAACCAAATAAAAACAAAAAAATAAAGAAAAAACAAAACGCGGGGATTTCAGATGATTTGAATAGAAAATTCCTGATTCACATATGGCGCCCGTTGTGGTTCTAATGGTACGTACCAATTTGGTTATAAGTATCACAACCGATATAAAAAGAACCAGACAGGGCTATGCCAATTAGAACTTGTTTGTGGTCTGTGATACAGATACAAGTCATAAATCAGGTATTGTTGATACTTGTGATTATTTGTAAAGTTAGTAGCTTTTGTTTCAGTTGAATGACATCAAAGTTTATCGCATTTTGCACTATGTTGGAACACTATCACGACTACCTAACATAAAATATAATAATTAAATAATCAAATCGCATGCCTTACCAGTTTATCGTGATTTATTAATTGTATTTTGATTTCTTTAAATCTGAACAACCGTAATTTCAACTAAAAGTGGTCGTCAGCAAAACAAAACGGCAACATTGAAAACCACAAAAGACAATTATAACTCCGGTGGCTTTAATCGTTGTGCTGATCTTTGAGTTATATGTATAATTCCTTATGAAAATGAGCCGAGACTAGTCTCAAGTTTGGATGGAGTCATACATTTATAGACCTAATTTTTTCACAACTTGCCAAATAACAATAATGCGTCCATAATCATTACACAATATATTTCTTACAGCAGCCGGTTGTACGAACGTGTCATTAGCCTAATGGGTCATTAAGTCTTCATTAAGCCTTTATGATGCATTAGGCTAATGGAGACTTAATGACTCATTAGACTAATGACACGTTCGTACAACCGGCTGCAGAGCAATAAACCGGATTCTTCTAGATATCTTACTAATAAAATCAAAAATTAAAACCTAATTATTTCAATACTATATATGACGAATATCAGCATTCAATAACCCAAATTAATCAAAGATTGGAAATAATATTTTGGCCTCGATCATCACTGAAGAGACATCGATTGTTGAAATGCGCATCTGGTGCAGAAAAATTGGTACCGTTTAAGTTATTACTACCACTTGGTCGATGCCTCTGCTGGTGGACTGATAGTCCCCGAGGGTATCACCAGCCCAGTATCCAGTACTTGAAAATACGGGTTTTATGTTATTAAAATTTGCTGTTACAAAACTATGGAAATTATGTAAAATTAAGGAATGTATCTCCCTCATGGGAAGCTCTGATTCCTTGCCCAGCTTTGGCTATACTTTTTGGTCCCTTTTTTTATAGCTCTTCGTATTTTTAATAAGCTTTGGATTTTCAAATATTTTGGCCTCGAGCATCACTGACGAGACCTTGATTTTCGAAATGCGCATCTGGTGCAGAACAATTGGTACCGTTTATGTGATTACTACCACTGGGTCGATGCCTGTGCTGGTGGACTGATAGTCCCCGAGGGTATCACCAGCCCAGTACCAAATACTTTGGTACTGGCATGAAAATACAGATGTTATGTTATTAAAATTTACTGTTACAAAATCTTGGAAATTATTTAAAATTAAGGAATGTATCTCCCTCATGCAAAGCTCTGATTTCTTGGCCAGCTTTGGCTATACTTTTTGGTCCTTTTTTGTATAGCTCTTCATATTTCTAATAAGCTTTGGATTTTCAAATATTTTGGCCTCGAGCATCACTGACGAGACCTTGATTTTCGAAATGCGCATCTGGTGCAGAAAAATTGGTACCGTTTATGTTATTACTACCACTGGGTCGATGCCTCTGCTGGTGTACTGATAGTCCCCGAGGGCATCACCAGCCCAGTAGCCAGTACTTTGGTACTGACATGAAAATTCCGTTTTTAATGTTATTAAAATTTGCTGTTACAAAATTTTGGAAATTATCTAAAACTAAGAAATGTATATCCCTCATGCAAAGCTCTGATTCCTTGCCCAGCTTTGGCAATACTTTTTGGTCCATTTTTAATAAGCTTTGGATTTTCAAATATGTTGGCCCCGAGCATCACCGAAGAGACATTGATTGTCGAAATGCGCATCTGGTGCAGGTAAATTGGTACCGTTTATGTCATTACCAGTACCTCATTAGTTCGCAGGAGTTAATTTTGGTTTAATAAAACTAAGGAAATACGGTATAATTTCGAATGATACAACTATCCATCGAAAGAAATTGATTTTAGCGATTATAGGCATCTGTACTGCTTTCAACAATGAGAAAACCCAATACCATATGGTCGGCTATAAAAGGCCTAGAAAAGAAAAATATGAAACAGTTCAAGTGAAAAAAAAACAGCGGCCTAATTTATAACAAAACGATTTAAGAAAAACAAATATGACAGATATGAGCGAACGACAGCCAACTAACTACTGGAAATTGAAATCCAAAACTCCACTACAGACACGGGCATAACGAACGAGTTGGGCTATACAAAAAAAAAAAAAAAAAAAAACGTAAGACGGTGCAAAAGGGACATCCCCGTCCAAAAAGGAAAATTAACAATAGTGAAAAATTATCCATTTTGTCGTAAATTTTTGTGTACAGTTTCTGATGTAACACTGACATATCTTAATCTTGGAATAGACAGTTATTGCTGTCAATATAATAATGATTTATTTAAAGTAAGTTCCTTTGGGTAAAATTCAGCAGTATATTTAGAGAATTCTTGATTATTTAACGAAAACATATCATCAAGATAACGGTAAGTGTTGTTGAATTTATCAATTACTAGTAAATGGAATTTAGACGGTTCTTTACTGAGTTTAGCCATAAACTTCGATTCAAAACAGTATACGAACAAGTCTGCTATTAAATGTTGGTTATAGATTTGGGCCATGTTCCAAAAATTCCACTAAACCATATCTGCCGTTCCTGTACTCGAAATATCACTAACATAATATTATCTTTAAGTTGTAAACACTCGTAACCAAACAAACCGCGTTATATTGCTATGCATGATAAACGAAATATATTTTCATACAAGTACCATGATTACTAGTAATAATAATATTTCTAAATATTCCACATCAATTTCATCCACAATATAAACACACTTTAGATCTTACCTGAAACCCGATAGATAGGGCTGCGTGAATAGTTAATTATATACTGTTAAATTATAAAGATATATTAAGGACATGCAATAAAAATCATTCTTTCAGTGCAATATTTGAATTATATGCATGAATTCTGACAACAATCCGCTAGAGACCAAATGATGTTATCCTATATAGGCCATCGTACTACTTTCAACTATGACAAAAAGCATATCTTATGGCAAGTTATAAAAGCCCCCGACATGAAAAAATGTAAAACCACTCAAACAGGAATACCAACAGCCAGATTTATGATTAAAAAACGCATTCCAATGACGTATTGCTTGTCCTTATGTGAACGATAGATTAATTTACGTTCTGTTTGTTTTCAAGCATTTCTTCAGATCAATATGAAATAGACCCATTATCCGCTAACAGACAAACATGTACAACAGGATTAAATTCAATTTCTACGGCGCCAATCTTCAAGTTCAAAATATTAATGTGTACATATGTAACATGCAACAATGGCAATTTCAGTGAATGTCACGTTCAGTTCAAAATTCTGAAGCGTAGAACACATCATGCACTTTTGTCTTAAATCGGACAATGTTTTGTTATTTCTTTTTTACTGTGGAAAATAGTTATGTTATGATAAATAATTATTAATTTGACCGATGTATTATTGATTAATTTGCGGTATTCTTTTCGGCGTTTTCAGCTGATTGTGTGAATATTTTTTCCTTCTTTCAAAGCAAAAACAATGTACAAAATCAATTGCAGGATAAAGACAATAACTGTTTATAGTGTCCTTAAATATCAGCTGTATTTGTACTGGGATCGATACAGGAGTAAAAGCTCGCTGTTTCTTAGCCTCGTACAAATACAGCTGATATTTAAAAACACTAAACATTTACTGTCTATTTACCTGCATCATAATTTGCTTATATAAGCTTTAAATAAAGAAGTCATCTGTATTTATGATTTTTTTTTAATTTTAGATTTATAAAAAATAACAGCATGGTATCAAACGAAGAGGAAAACTTTCTTCGTATTGTTTATCTGAACTACAGAGTAGCCACTGGAGCACTCACAAGATTCTTTGATAAACTACATCCACATTTATTAGCTGATTTACATACACCAGGAAACAAGGCTATATTGCAACAGCTGTATAATCCCCCTCCCGGAAGAAGACGAGTTCTCTATCCAGGACAATGGAATATTCTGTATCCTCCACCGGGTAGGCAAAAGCAAACTCTTTAAAGATACCAGGTTTTAATTTTGTATGCCAGTAGCGCGTTCTGTCTACAGAAGACTCGTTAGTTGCTCTTGGATCGAAATAATTGGAAGGATAAATACAATATGCATAAATAGAGCATTAACAATTAAAAAAATAGAAAGGTGTACACAATTTTTGCTATGCCAATCTATGTCTGGTTTGAGTATTTTGAGTGATTCATTTTTTTAGATGGCATATTATGTATCCTTCATCAGTAAGATCCAAGAGAAAGCCAGACCTCTGTCGTATCAAGTGTTTGACATTTCCTAAAGACAAAGCCCCTAGACTAGCCTCTTAGGAATTTTGGGCTGCCCTATAGTTGAGCTAAATATCCTGCTGGACCTGCTTCTTATGATTGAAGCCGAAACTAAAAAGTTTCACTCTTTGCGTCATTCATTCACAAACCAACTTTCGTCAAGAGTTTCATGTGGTCAAACTTTGTAGTTAAGTTGCAATTGCATTCTTCTAATGCATTGTCATGCATATTGAACGCCACCTCGTAATTGTAATTTGTAAGTCATATTTATCTTAAGATTATCAAACCAACTTGTTTTTATTACTCTTTTGTTATATCTCATCCAGTGCTGAATATGCATGAAATAATTTCCACTGGATGGTGAGCAAACATCAATCAATCAATCATATTTCCATCTTCGTATATAAACGATGAATAACGTATGGCTTAACAAAAAAACTGTTAACGCTGACAAACAAAAAATAAAGGCGAAAAAACAGTCTACAAAACACAACATAGCAAATTTAACACTGAGAAATTCAAAACCCGCCAAAAAACGTAGAAGTAAGTAGTAACTAGTGTGTGAACTACTAGTATTACAATTGACAAATAGTCCCGATTTCTCTTTATCCGTTGTATTCTGATACAGGGGACCGCCATTGAAATGTTTGCAAACCATTAAAGAGGGTATAAAGGTACCATAAAGTGTTGATTCCAAATTAATATTAGAAATTCGATATTGTGATTGTACTGTCACATGTATCATCAGAAATCATTTCTGGTGATTACATATTTTCTATTACAATATTACTGACAGTTACCTCAGCCAATTAAAACCCGACAATAAGTATTTGCTTGCTCCGGACTATTGCTTCTGCAGTATCCGCGTATTGTATCCATTATTCTATTGTTATATATTTCTATTACAGGGGCACCAGCAGTACCCTCGGCAGAGTTAGACTTGACATTAATTGTTTGTCTACTTCGTAACTTACCTCCAGTGGTGGTAGCTCCTGTGAATGGATTTGACCTGCTACCTAATCCTAATGAAATAAGTGACGGGGCAAACATTGCACGCTTAAAATATTATAAAAACTTTCTGGTGTCGCATTCGGAGGATGGTACACTATCCAATGTAGACTATGTGGGTATCTGGAATACTTTAGAGCAGGTAATTATAAAATTGTAATATATGGCTGCTAAAACTATCTATATAACAACTGCGAAGTTATAACAAGCCTTTTAAACATTCTTTGCAAAATGGATAAAAATCAACTTGTTTTGTTATAGATGACATAAAATATGAAAGACATCAAATCTCAGGGACATTATGCTTGCTAAACTGATAAATTAACGGGATTGGATCAGGCAGATATCTTAAATAAAAAAGCAATTCTAAAAGATTGTTATACTACAATAGGTCAAAATAATTCAATTAAACCCTATGTTAATAATCATTAAACAATAAATGGTATAAAAAGCATGCTTAAAAAAGTAATCGACTCTAAAATGATTACAAAACAAATTTATAGTAACATTATAAATGACAACAAATAAAGGCAACAGTAGTATATCGCTGTTCAAAAGTCATCAATCGATTGAGAGAAAACAAATCCGGGTTACAAACCAAAACCGAGGGAAACACATCACTTACAAGAGGAAAACAACGGAACAACAGAAACACTGGAGTGCAACAAAAACAAACAAAAAAGTTTCAATCAGTTTAATTGAGGTCACATGTCAATAACTGCTAATGGTCCTTTGTTAATTTATGTATAATTGTCATACTTAGTTTCTTCAGTTACCTATTCTAATATTGGACTCGGACTTCTCTTACACTGAGTTTTACTGTACGTATTGCTGTATGTTTGTTTATTCAACATTGGCTAGAGGTATAGGGGAGGATTGAAATATCGCAAAACATGTTTAAATCCGCAGCATTTTTGCCCCGATCCCAATTCAGGAGCATCAGGCCTTTGTTAGGCTTGTATGTCTTTCTTACATTTTGGTTCACTTATATGTTTATGATTTGAGTATCACGTCCATTTTCGCTGAACTAGTTCACATTTTTGTTTAGAGGTCAGCTGAAGTCCGCCTCCGGATGCATGATTTTCTCGCTGTGTTGAAGACCCATTGGTGGTCTTGGGCTGTTTTCTGCTTTTTGGTCGGGTTGTTGTCTTTTTGACACATTCCCCGTTTCCTTTTTCCATTTTATTCTAAATAAGGAAAATCTTATAGTAGGATATAAAATAAAAGATGAAGCTTACCATGAAATTAACTACCTCATATGAATCGGAGTTTCTTCAGATACTTGTCAAAAACAAGAAGATCAAAGAAGCCAGGTCATTTAATTTCACATATCAGATATATAAATGATGTTCTTTCCATTAACAATCCTAATTTTTCCATTAATATACCCCCCAGAACTAGAAATTAAAGAAACATCAGACACGGCTTCCTCCGCCTCATTTTTACACTTATACCTCGAATTTGACATACACGGTCATCTCAATACCAGAATCTATGAAAAACGAGACGATTTTAATTTCCCCCACCTTAGTAGCAATATACCAACTTCACCTGCATATGGGATATACATTTTCCAACTTATTCGGTATTCAAGAGCAGACTTTGCAAAACGTCACCAGTGTCTGAGCGGAAAGTTGTGAACCAGGGGTATGTCAAAAAATGTCTCGTCCTTTTTCTATAAAAGTTCATCGGAAGGTACCAAGACCTTGTTGATAAATATTCCGTATCAACTTCACAAATAATACACGATGGTCTTGAAGTATAAATTCTGGGTACTGACGTTGTTTATCATCTTAATAACGTGTTATAATATTCTTTTATTTGTCTTTATGAATATTACTTTTACTGTTTAGTCTGTTTTTGGTGATACCCATTTGACGTGACTCTGTACTTATACGTCCCGTCATTGTGTTATTGTTCTATGATATTTTTTGTATTCTTGTCTTTCATTTTTGCTAATATGCTTTGTCTATATGCCTTTTTGTGTTTCTTTGATACACATGACGTGGCTCTGTACTTATACATCCCGTCATTGTGTTTTTGTTCTATGATAATTTTTGTATTCTTGTGTTTCATTTTTGCTAATGTGCTTTGTCGATATGCCTTTTTGTGTTTCCATGATACATATGAAGTGGCTCTGTACTTATACATCCCGTCATTGTGTTATTGTGCTATTGTAAATTGTTGTATTCTTGTCTTTCATTTTTGCTAATGTGCTTTGTCTATATGCCTTTTTGTGCTTCTTTGTTACAAATTGTTTGTTTTTATAGTGATTAAGATTATAACACAATGTTGACTGCTGTACCCCTATTTGTGACATTTTTACGTATTATGTCTGTTTGTTTTGTTCACACATCGTTGTCAATATAATGGAATTTAGTGCGACTATCATACAAGTGAGAGGTTTAGCTAGCTATAAAACTTGGTTTAATCTACGATTTTCTACATAAGAAAATGCCTGTACCAAGTCAGGAATATGACAGTTGTTATCCATTCGTTTGATGTGTTTGAGGTTTTGATTTTGCCATTTGATTAGGGACTCTCCGTTCTGAATTTTCTGAGCTCAGTATTTTTGTGATTTTACTTTTGACTGTAATATTTTTTCCATATACAAATCATGTTATATCTCTGAATCTAAGAGAAACAGCATATATATATATATTTTTAATATTTAAAGCAAAAATATGAAGAAAAAAAAAACTGTTCTAAAAAATGTTAATAAAAGTATACATTGCAAATTAATTGACAAAAAAAAACCTCAACTTCATATAACAATCATCAAAGTGTTAACTCTAAAGATATACTGTACTACCTTACCAACATATGTAGCACGTTACTCGATGACTTTTGCATATATGTACTTTCCAACACCAGAAACATGTTTAAAAGATATGATATTGAATAACACGTACACTTATTTTCATTTTTTTTGTAATTTTGTGTTGTAGATTTTGATGTATGCATAATTATGTCTACCTGGGTATTTTATAAATCTAATCAAAACTTCACAAACAGGTTCAAATTGTGACTTGGATGGAGAGTTGTTGCATTGGCACTCATACCACATCAATACCTAAAGGTTTACATAATAGCGAGACAATTGTAGTTCAAACTAAAACTTATGCTACCAAAAATGAATGAGATTATGATAATAATTGAAAATTTGTTTATATATATTGTATGTATTCAAACTATCGAGAACATCATAACTGATGCTGGCAAACACGCTGGATAAATGAACTAATGAGAAAAACCATTATCGGATAGAAATGACCTACTCTGGTAAACATGGAATCATTAAAGGGAAAATTCGCAAAAAAATAAAAATTTGATATTATGTTCATTCTGAAAAAAATAAGCATAAATCCAAAATACTAAAGGTTTATTCGTCTAGATAAGTGAGTTAATCGATTTTTAAAACCGACTATCAATTATCGACAAGTCGCCATTTTGACAGCATTTCGAAACTAATAATCACGTGATATCTAAAGCCCACAAAGTCCTAGTACCTAGCATGACATGTCATAATCGTTAATCAGTATTAAAATGGCTTGTTAAGCTCAGTATGGATGTTCTACCCGACCAAGTAACGGAAAAAGCCTACATAGTTTCCCGGATCCAGTAAAAAAAGAATTGTACCAGACTTGGATCTGCAACTTAAACTTACAAGAATTAAGCTTTACTTGTTACCTGTTACCTGTCGGGTAGGTTCACCCTTTCTAAGGGTCACTCCCAATGGGATTTATTTAGGTTAATAATATGTACATCATATTCAGTTGTACATTTAAACTTTTATAAAATATCAATATGTACCAAGAACAAGGTTGTGTGTGAGGACCATTTTGAAACATCTTGTTTCGAAGGAAATTTGATGGTAATTATAACTTTTTTCTTGGCAGTTATATTAAGAGCAGACCTGGGGTAATTTAAAATGTAATTGTAATTAGCTGTAATTAATTTCAATTTTGAAAGTAATTCAATGTAATGTGTAATTGAGCATATTTTCAATTACATGTAATTGAAGGTAATGAATTACATTGCCTATTTGACATGTAATTATGAATTACTTTTCGATTACTTTGAATTACATTTAAATAATTGCTAGGAAATTTTAATCATGTTTTGGCTTTTCTGATACAACTTGTGATTTTTTTCCCCTATATTTAGTATGCACTTGGTACTTTGATTTATTTAAATATTTTTTAAACATTTATCATGATGAAAAAAAATATAACATTCCTTGATGTTCATTGATCATCATAGGATGTATAATAATCTTTATTTGTATCTAATACATTAATTTTTTCACATGTTTACATGAAAATCTAAAAAATAAGACCATACCAATTTATTTACTTAGCACATTCTTACAACTTCTCGTCCAATCAAATTGCTTATATTTGCCTTCTAATTTTCATAGAACATACTTTTTCCGTGTACTAAGTAACTTCGCATGAATGACCACAAGGGTAAGATTTCATTGTATCGTAATCAAGATATTTAAAACAAAAATTGCCACTGGCTATTTTGAAATAAAATGCTGTGTTCCAAATTAAATTAAATAGTTTGTAATTAGTTTTCACGTTGATTTTTAAATATCCTGCTTTTAAAATCTTTGGATCTAAAAAATGTTTTTGACAATTGCAAATTTCTTTCATTTAATTAAAGGGTAATACATAGGGTTCTTTATACCTTGATTAGAGTACAACGATATCTTAAAATTATGATAATGTATCATCCATGCAATTACTTTGTACAAAAACAGTGTGTACTATGAAACCTTGTGAAGGGAAATTAAAGCAACTTAGTAATAATTTTTCAAACTTTCTTAAGGAAGGTGATCTATATATTTTGAATTGATTGATTAATTGATTATTGATTGCTTAATGTCCAGTGGCAAATATTCCATGCATGTTCAGGACGATGTCATGAATTGAAAAACTGTGATTATGTCTGAAGATAATATGCCACCTATATATATACTAAGTACATATAAACATATTCTGATAAATCTTTTAGTTTTTACTTAAATTTGAAATGATAAAAAAAAAAAAAAACACACACACAAAACCTATAATCTCTGATCTATTGGTAGTTGCTTTTTAATGCCTATCTGCTAGACTATTTCTATGGGGACAAACTATCTATATGTTTCAAATTTATTATAGCTTTAGTTTTACTGTGAAATTAAAAAAATGCTTTCAAAACATGTAAAGCTTCCACTGCAATTTAATTATTGCCTGCTTTTGGTCAATTTATTTGGTCATCTTACCATGTAAGAAGAACATGTATAGTAAAACATCGCTTTATATCAATATACATACTTACACCAGCAGCTACCATATTTTCATTCTGAAGTCAAGGGCCTTTTGAAATAACATATTTTACAATGATACTAGTGAGTAGATTTACAAAACTTCGTTAATGAGCTCCGTTTTATAAACCTGTGATACAAGTAGTGAGCCAAAATAAACTATCAATAGACCAATTAAAAGAATACTCGAGTTGTAAATATGTGCTAAATTGGATAGTTTATGAAAAGGTATATACTATGAAATTAAGAGCTCGGGGCAAGCCCCTCGCTCTAAATTGCATAGTATATACCTTTCCATAGACTAACCTAGACATACAATTTATAAATATGTTGTTCTAACAATTAACTACAATCTTAGCCTCAGGATATCTCCTTTCACTTAACTAAAATTATGAAATACAAGTTTGTCCCTGGATTAAAAGGCATTTTTTTTAAACCATTATATATATATATATATATATATATGTTAGAATCTGTACAGATGGATATTATTTTAATACTTTCTACACAATTTTAAATACAGCAGTCAAAAAATACAAGAATGGATACCAATATACTTGAGAGTTTTGACTTGCCAAAAGACAAGACTGGAAAATGCTACCATTACTGTTCTGTATTAAATGGAAGCTTAAAAGTGACTTCAAATTTCACATGAGGTACACGTGGAAACCTTTAATATCTAAATTAACTTTTTTTAGAAGAAACTTGAAATTTTTTGAAAATTATTTGAAGAATAAAAAATATATTAACTTGGATGTATATCTATATATTTATTTATAGTGTTCCCCCATAAAAATAAGAAATGCAATCAAATAATCAGCATTGAAAATCTAATGGTGATTAAATGTAACAATGACTTTAGAAATTTGAAAACGTTTTTGTAAAACAAATCCTGTACAAATGTTTTCACTGTTAAAAAATGCATATATAAATATAAAAGTTTCTATTCTAACCCTTTGTCATTTTTATGATTTTATTCTAAATGATATAGCTCTTGTATTCCTTTGGACAAAAGTAATTGCAATGTAATTAATTACATTGGCAATGCAATTGTAATGCAATTAATTACATTTAAAAATCAATGTAATTTCGATGTAATTAATTACATTTAACAATTAATGTAATTGAAATGTAATTAATTACTTTGGTATGTAATTGACCCCAGGTCTGATTAAGAGATAGTTATTGCTTTTCTGTTGTTCTCTGTTCTAAAGACATGGTTGTGCAAAATAGTATGAACTCGAAGGCCAGGTGCTTTAAATCTATTAAACTTAATTGTAACCTGCAGTTGTTAACTTCTATGTAATTTGGTCTCTGGTGGAGAAATAAAACAACACTTTTTTTTATTTTTATTTTTTTTGTTAACATGTTCAAGTGCTTTGGTATAAAATAATTCCCACTAAGATTATTAAAAAAAGAAGTATGAAAAACAGACAATATTATAAAATCAAGTAATGCTTTACTAAGATTGATTAGAATATTTAAAAAAAATACTTTACAAGACATCTTAATTGTTTCAGTGGGTTTATATATAAGAAATAGTCAGCGTACAATGCCGAAGTCAGATTTAAGAGCTGTAAATGACAGAAGATCGTACATCGGTTTTAGCTCGTCGTTAAATTTACATTTTTGCATTGAGATATAGTATCAAGTATTATATAGGGCTTAGGCTATTATAATGTAATAGTAGTCTCAATAAAGGAAAAAAAGTCCGCATATACTTATTCTGGAGGAATTATAAACTGAGATATACCTTTATGCTCTCATTTAGATTTTAAAAAGGTGTTTATTTGAGATCTTTTGAAAATATCTTTTTTAAATGCTTTTTTTCAACTTATATTTTTAGTTTATTTTTGGGTTTTCTCCCTAACTTGACCAACGTCGTTTCTAACGGTCGACTTCCTGCCAGGTTTGTTAATTTAATACACAATGAACAAGGTACATGAGTCGCGTGCGTGATCGCTAGTGAACCAGGTGTGCACAGGTAAAATTTATGAAATATGCCATACCAAATAAACTGTCCGTGATATATACATCCTGTGTACAACTGTGTGTCACGATTCTAATAGTAATATATAACATATTTGTATAAAGGGATAAAATGTTATTCCAAGTTGTTTCCCGCGGTGCCAAATTGCAGTGCATACTTAACTTTTAGCTTATTTTTTTTTCAAAATGTAAATAAAAATATCTGCCAGTCTCAATTACAGAATGACTTCCGGATTATTGTTCAGGTTGTACAAAATAGAAGCTAGGACAATACGGAAATAGAAATACAAATGAAGTTCAGGGTCGGACCCAAAATCTCCATGACTTGTAACACGTAGGGCTCAGAGACTTGGGGGAACAACATTTAAGAGTTGTTTAGAATATGTATAGTACAGGCCAAAATTTAAGAGTTGTTAAGAATAGGTATAGGCCTAATCCCCATGTGATCTATTTCCAATCTAACAAGTATTTATATTTCAGCTCCTATTCTTCCGTTTTCAATAATGTTTAGGTCCCGTTATTTCTAATCAGTACATACCCTCACATATGGTAACGGAAACAATTTTCATTTATCAAGGTCTTTGACCTTTTGTCTTCTGATTTTCTGTAAAACATTCGGAATGCATTTGTGTTATTCAAAATATACGAAACAGTTCAATATCACAGCTGCTCATCCTTCCACAAAAATATTGAATTGCCCCCTCCCCTTTTCCCGATTTTCGGAAGTCAAATTTAGCTGTGACTTCATTTTCACTCTAGATAAACAGTGTTATATTTTGAAATGAATGCCGTTTTTTTCATATTTGTTCATTCATTTGAAATATGAATATCAATTAGTAAACTTCGGGCTATACAAATGCAGAATATACCGTGCAGGTTTGCTTTCGTCGAAAGAGATGAATGACCTGGAAAAAAATTTATCACATCTATATTGCAAGACACCCATTAATTAGTTTGTACTTTAGAGTACCAAACTTCCGCAAAATAAGATAAGTCATTTGAATCAAATAAGGAGTTTTAGTAGGTTTGCCAATGAGACAGCTACACAAATGAAGTGGATTTAAGCAGCTATATAAGTCACGGTATGGCCTTCAACAGTGAGCAAAAGCAAAAGTATAATGTATAATGCAACTAAATATGAACATGAAAGGATTGAAGGAGACATATTTATAAATATACAACAGAATATATATAGCATAAAACAGTTTGATGAAAATTCGGAAATCAAATCAAATCTAATATATGTCCATTTTACAACTATTCAAAGTCTGACGTGTCACTTTCACATTCTCTGAAGCCTTCGTAAACACCATCTTGTGACGGAAATTCTTTCCTAAAAATGTTTACAACACAAGCTGGTATAGTTACTCTGTTTCTCTTGCCAAGTGGTTGACCTTTCCTGACCCAACAAACAAACTGACGATAAGACATTAGTCTGTTTTGCCTGTGAGTTAGTACGTCTGGAGCTCTACCTCTATAGCGCTTGTACCTAAAAATACTTATGAAGCTTGTTTCGAGAACAACCGGGTTCAGGCAAACTGTTCATAAATCGATATTGTCACTGATACATTCACTCAATTCAATCTAAACATAGAAGAGAGTAAATTCGTGGCAACATAGACATTCCGTCAATAATGGCATAACTATATACATGTATTTAGTACATGAACACCAATCAGTGTTAAACTGGCGAGGGTTGCTAATGGTATCATGATGTCGGGAAGTTTCTGCAGCTTCCATTTCCTGGAGCTCCTCTTCAGTATACTCTGGTTCTAGTGCGTACCCAAATTGACCACACCGGTCAAAATCAGTCTCTCTTAAGGGACTGGACACACTTTTAGTACTATCACTCTCTTTTTTTTCTTTTTTGAGCACTCAGACTGTAATTTACATTTACACTTTTTTATTGATATAAAAAAACAAAAATAAAGAAAACTTTTTGAAAAGTGTTACAATTATTTCTTATATCATTACTAATAAAATTTTCCACATATAATAATTAATCTTATTTTCTTACTTTTTGAAAGAAGAAAAATAACAAAGTAGTAACGTAACATGTATGTAAGTTAGTATTAAAGTTTAGAAAATAGCATAGTTGTGTTTTACAGATGCGTAGAAGGAAGAAAGTGAGAAAACTCGACCAGAGAATGTTTAGGAGATATATGTTTTAAAATGAAAATAGAAATAAAAAATAAAAAGATATCACAAAGAGATAACAATAAAAAAAACCCCACAAATTATTAAATTTTACTTGCTATATTCATATTTATTTTCAGTTTCGGCATTTCCACCATAAAAACCTAAGTACTATCACTCTCCGAACAAGTTTTTAGTTATGATTTTATGATTCATTTGTAAACCATATATACACTGTCATATAAAAACAAGCACGCTCAAATCAAAAGAGAAAAAATATGTGAGTAAAAGTAAATTGGATCAGCAAAATTAACAACCTTTGATCTCGAGTGTATTGGTAACTAATTAATGTGTTTTTATAGTATAGCTCCTTCCATTATCCAAATATCAGATAATCTATATTATTTTATAAAATAAACCCTCCCGACCTCACCGATATATAATGCCAAACGTTAAAAGTATTACAGGTTTTAAGTCATTAAATGAATTATAAATTACAGTAATTAATCATAAATGCGCTCTTTATTCGTACATATTCTAGGTTCTATTCCGTTCATGTAAAGTTGACTTTGGATGGTTTCCGATATTAATTAACACCATTTGGTCTCGGCTTTCAAATGTCTAAATTTAAGTGTTCACGTACATTTTTGCCTAATAAGGACAATCAAAATGCTTTGGTAAAACTAGTTCTATTTTCACTTTTTTTGTGAGACAAATAAATGATAAGAGTGTATATCAGTTCATTCTGACACCTGAATTTAATTTCCTGACTTAACCGAAAATTGTTCATCTCTTAGTTATTAACTAATTAAATTCAAATAAATAATAGCACCAAATATAATTAAATCATTCCACGGCGATCTATTTGTATTTGTCACCACCTTGAATATATATTTTAACTTTGTGTATTAAACGCGATCTCCTGTCTTATAGTCCACTGATTCTAATTGACAGTCACACCTGCACGGTGTGCCCTAGAGGCCCGGCCAATTGCCGATCTTCAAATAACATTTTACCTTTTTACAAGCCTTCCACGAGTATTGCCAGAGAATAATACACACATCGTATAAACCTAGTCATAGCGTAAATAGTAAAAGGTCAATAAGCGTACACCTATATTTGGTCTTTACAGTTTAAGTTATATACTTTAATGTTCACGTTATCAGTCGGAAAAAGCAAATATTAAAAAAAAAATATATATATAATTTTTTGTGCTGTCAACAAAAATAAATCGAAATATATGCGATAAATATAGAAAATTTTATCTCATGAAATTCAATGTAAAAAGTTGCATGTCTGTCCGTTTTATTTTCTTTTTATCGGATGGTCATAAGCTATCAAAATTGGTCATCGGTGCGCTTATGATTACGTAAAAAATTTGATTAAAGACCAAGACTTTAAATGATTGTATTTTAAATCCCGGCATGCAATACCAGGAGAAAACGTCACGTACTACAGGAAGTAGTCGATAATTTATTTTATTAATTATTGATTTTCTTCTTTACTACTGCACATATAGCAATAAAACTTTGTGAATATGTATTTCATGTTATAATGAACATATTTAAACTATAAGTAAAAAATCGCGAATTTTCCCTTTAATATTGTTATGTAATATATCAAACTACTTTTACACTAAGTAAATTGATAACAGAGTGCAATAAAAAAAGGCCTTTTAAATTTTCCTAGCTCTCTACTTAAAAAGTACTTTTATTTGTGAGATACCAATTTTTGTGAGTTACCCTAACCAGGAATTTAAGTTGTTAATGCAATATAGCAACTAGTTAACAAGTCAGGACATGAAAAAATACCCAATGCAGATCTTAACCCATGGATACGAGCAATTCAATATATACTTGAGAATTCATTGAATACCAGCACTTACACAAGGAACTGTACAACTGCAGAGAAGATTATACCCGTGAAATCACAACACAATTTAACTGAATGAGTTTTTAACTTTTATTTCTAATGATGAAATGTGAAAATTAGTTTACCATTTTCATCATATTCGTATTACACATTTTGTGTCAAACCTAGATATTACAGCCAAATATTTCAAGTGATCAATTGCTTATTGATTTTTATATGTTTGCTAACAATTGAATCTTTTTTAAGCATGTTTGCCAATTTGTCATGGGGTAAGGGTATATATATTAATTGTGAGAAGAATTGCTAACAACGAAGCTGATAATATTTAGAAAACTAATAGCCTAGGCTTGCAATTGAATTGCAATTGAATCCATACTTGAATATGTACTAAACTCTTGTATATTGGTGGACTTCATCTAATGTACAGTGTGTTGTATTTCCAGTGCCTTATGTCAGCCATCTTTTATACTGCAGTCCAATTGGATTGTTTTTTCTAGGCGCCATATCTGAAATAAGTCCATGCCATTCAATCTTTCATTATGTATAGTTTGATGCTTTTACCTTTAAGTTATGATATCAGCTGACTATAAACAGTAGATATAAATGCATGGTTTAGATGTACTTTCGGATCTTTTGCCTGTGAAAATTGGGATAATATGGGAGTGGTTTATTGTTACAAATTAGAGCAGCTGCAGGTTGAGGCAACCAGAATTGTCCCAGGTCCTCCTATTTTTATTAGTAATAGAACTATTTACAATGACATTGGTTGGGAAACTCTAGCTGAACGAAGAGAAAGGAGGAAGTTACAATGATCTTATAATAGTCAACATATAATGCACTAAGCTATCTTTGCAATTTAATTCCACCAACAATCCAAAGTACAGCTGTTTACCCCATACGTAATGAGAATGATATAATATACACGTTTGTAGACTTTCATCGATACAATAATCTTTCCTACCTGCAACTATACGACTGTGTAATAACCATAATGTGATTGACGTTTTAAGTAAATTCAAAACCGAATGAAAACATATTTAACTGAATTCAAAAGCCCAAGTACCTAGACATTATGAATTTGTCATTCGTAAACTCAACATTATTTTGACTCAACACGATGCTCAGCTTCTTATTTGAATTATGGGCTTAACAGAGGAACCAAACTACTTTCAAATTTCTTTTTGTCGCTGTAATGCAAAGCGTACAGATTCGTATCACATCTTTGTTTAATGTTTTAATAATGCGAATATAAGAATCAAACTATATAATAATCTTGAATGGTTGCCAGAGAACTCTCCACTAACTGTAAACATCTTAACCTCCGATGATTCGTCATTTACTAATGATCGATGAAAATGAAAGATTTTTAAAGAATGAATATGAATTTATGAAAGAGTTGAAGAGGTTTCTAGTTGTATAATATAGCACACAAAAGTGCATATACATGTATATTGTGCATAACAATTCACATCATCACGCACCATTTTTGACATGTCCAATATATATAATGTATAGTGTGCAATAATGCTTTATAAATATTCTATTGTCATAAGAGAAGACTTTATAAACTTGGTTTGTGTCTCATCCCCTTTGCATATTTAAGCAAATAGAATATGTCAGCTTAACTTTTGGTTGAAATAAAGGAGATGTTTTGCTACTGCTGGTTAACAAAAAGTCTCCTCCGGTTTCTTATAAATGTATGGGTTACTTCACACTGGTTCCAAAATTTATGATTTTGATTACTTTTAAACAAAATTAACTGAAAAAAGTCATAGATGAAAGCATGACCTTGTCCTGTGTCGCTGACCTCATGTTGTTTTATATAGATAGACATATGCCATAAAATCAAAACAACCTAGGTCTCTATAACTTTACGTAACGGATTACGAGTTACAATAAAATTTCACTTATGTCGAATACATTTACGGAAATCGCTTTTGTTAAAGTTCCTAATAACTAATTTCATGTGTGTATATAGCAACTTGTAAAACAAAATTCTTCGTTTCTTTCATGTTTCCAAATTAGTAGCAAAAACAAACAACCGTGTTTGGTTAAATTGGAAGAAATGCAAAAGTGCAATAACTCTTTGACATCAAATGCCTAATATGTACTCGACATCTTTTAATATCACAATACGGAATAAGAAGAAAATAATTCAGCAGAACAAATAAAATAAAAAGGTTATTCGACCACAAAAGTTGAAATATCCCAAACCTTAGAACTGACAGCAGCATGGACATTTAGTCAAGTTTGAAACATTAGTTTAAACAATAAGCAAGTCATTTGTATTTTATACTGCAACTCATTTATAAAGAAATCTTATTTTTCAGGCTATTAAGGGTCTTGACAATTCACAACCTACTGCTACAAGTTTAAAGGATGCAAAAACAAAGATACTGGATAACTCAATAGCACAAATGTTGTCAACCCAAATACAACTCAACACAAAGGTTTCTAGACTTCAAGATGAGTTAACACAGATGAATGAAAATATAGAAGACAAAATGAAAGTAACAGAAAGTAATTTAGAAATGGAGATTAAAGAAAGTAATGAAAACATACATATTTTATATGAACGACTGAATACCAAGGAAGAACAAAGGGTTGAAAGAGATTTAAAAGAATTTCAGAATTGGCAACAGCTTCTTGCTTCAAAATTCACTAGTATGGAAACCATTGTCAAGGAAAGTGAAAAGAAGAAAGAAGCAGTAGAAAAAAATGTGAGCTCATTTTTCAGTCAGATTCAAGATTATGTTGGCAAACATAGAAAAAGAATAGAAGCACTTGAACACACATCTGACGGTTTTGATGAAGCACTTCACGAAGTACAGGAAGATGTTGACAGCATAAGAGCGACCACAGGTACCTGCTTTTAAGTTCAATTTAAACATTTCATAATGATGGGGTGTGTGGAAATATACAGATAATTCATATTAATGTTTTGAATTGCAGAATCTGATAGATTGTTAATAAAATGCAAAACGACTAACAGTCGCATTTGCCATGTTTGAAACATTATGTAGAGGTTTTTATGAGTTGGTTTTAGCTACCATTTTGTTGGTATTAGGGGCCATTGCTCTAAAATGCAAGTTTAAGCACCTTATTTTTTTTTTAAATATTATACGTAATAGTTGATTGCCTCTACGATTGATGAGGAATGAATTTCGAAAAGTCCCATTTTATGCATCAATCTAAAATTAATTTCGTGTAGTAGTTTACTTTATCTATCTAGACACAATTAATTTAACACTGATATTCTAGTACATGGATATTTGTGAATAAATAAAAACAAGAACTAAACATTGAAGGTTATTGATGCTGTATATCATATTTGTTTTGTACATAAATCACAAAAATAACAAAAATTAAAAAAAAAGTCAGCTTGTTATTATAACAACCCTCCAATCGTGCCCTGTCTGGCATTCTGTCAGTTGATCTGATTTCTGTCTGTTTGTTCATCCTGTCGTCTGTATGTAAATTCTATATTAATATTTGGGAGTGATTAAGATTATGTTACAAAAATCGCAAATTTTGAAATAAATCTTTTTTTGCTTTCATTGCAACAACATTTAAATGTAGGTTATAATGCATGTAAAAAAATTATATCGAAACGTTACTTTTTTTTACATTAATTTAAAGAGAGAATTGGTGTAAAAACTGAGTTTTGTTAAAAATTCTCAAATTTTGAGAAGCATCTGATATTCTTATGTGCTAGGATTTAAAAATAGGATTTAAAAAAAAATATAGGTGTGATCAGGTAGGATTTATGGTTGGGTATAATATATTCTTCTTTATTGATTCTCCGTGTTAAATATGGGGTGAATTTGAGAAAACAGGATGTTACCGATATTCAAATCTCAAAAATCTATTTAGAAGAAACAGAATAAGGTCAGTGGGTATATTTTGTTAAGAATAAAAAAAAAATATGTTTCTTGATTAACTTTTTCAGGAACATTCTAGACCAATGTTGTTTTGTTGTTTTTTTTAATGCAAGGAACAACAAACAATCCTTAAAATATTACATGTCTAGTTAAGGTGAAGTAAGATAAACATTTAACTATTCTCTCATTCGATAAAACAATAAGATTCACCATGATAATTAATTTTGAAGAATTTGAAAAATTAACTTTCTCGAATGGATAGACATCGAATCACACTTGATAAAGTGGTCGACTCTATATATACAGCATAACGTTTATTGTCATACCATGGCTATGCTACTTCGTTGTACTTAGAACGAGCTTCAGCTTTAAACACAAACATTGTAAGATAAGTATAATAGGTGCAATGGTTGAATAACGATAAAAACATGGCCGTTTTTGGCCCCAACCCCAAATTTCATTTAATTTGTCATGTTGTAACTATATACCACAGACATTCTGAAAATGTTTGCATTTTGGGTTCATCTCGTATATTCTGTTGCCTAGGAACCTGTTTAATGGTGGCCATAAACTCATTTAATACGCATTTGATGTTGGATGTGTACTGATTTATATTTTAGTCTTAGATACATGAGTTTTGTTTTAGTAGTTGCTATTAGCTTTGAACCAGTTGTTAGTAACTGTACTCTCAGGTTTGTACTTATTGTCTTTTTGTATACATACAAGTGAGAGGTTTAGCTAGCTATAAAACCAGGTTTAATCCCTCTACATAAGAACATGCCTGTACCAAGTCAGGAATATGACAGTTGTTATCCTTTTATTTGATGTGTTTTAGCTTTTGATTTTGCCATTTGCTTAAGGACTTTCCGTTTAGAATTTTCCTCGGAATTCGTTATTTTTGTTATTTTACTTTTTGTTGTTAGGTGTGAGGGATGGATATATACCTGTCACTTCCTGTCTGTGTTTTTGTTTGATGTTTTTGTTTGAATCGATCTGATGAGTTAAGCCTTTTTCAACTGATTTTTATATTCTGTTCTTATGTTGTGCTCCTACGATATACACCACCGTCCCAGGTTAGGGGAGGGTAGAGCGTTCACAAGCATTTGTAACCCCGCCACATGATTTATTTGCCTATCCCAAGACAGGAGCCTGTAGTTCAGTGGTTGTCGTTGGTTCATGTTTCGTATATTTGTTTTTCGTAAATTTCAAAAATATGCCCATAGCAACGGCAAGTTGTTTTCTATTTTACAAGATTCAACTTTCATATGTTGAAACAAAAAGATTATTTACGATGAACATTGTAAAAAGTACTAAACTTCAAGGAAAATGTCAAGTATAAAAACCAATGCCCAAAATTATCAACAAACAAAACAGACAAACAACTGTAATTCTGCAAGAAATTGCGGTAACAAAATGCACTTGTAGAGCACCTTTGTGGAGAACAGAAATGTAACATTGATCTTATTGTGAAATTGCTCCTTATTTCATCTGCTTAAAGAATTAATACATGCACACTTTATATATTATTTTCAGTATACCCAGTATTGATGAATATACAGATTTTGTGTAATTTTACAGTTAAAGCATAATAACTCCATATTGCAACTTTCTCTCTTTCGACCTATTTCTTTGTCAACATGTTTATGCTATCCACTATATTATCGAATCTTAATGGAAATTTAAAAGAAGAAACATTTTTTTGTGTCGGATACTGTTTATTTCTTTAATTCTGTACCTGTCGAATCCGTTGCCCATTTATGTCAAATAATGATACATGTTTTGGTTATGATTCAAAGATCTGTTAGCAAACAGAAATGTGAACATCTGGATGACGAAACCATGAACATATAAGGTTTACCTACTATCTTGTAACTTGCCCAATATTTAAGTACACATCTCTTTATTATGTTTATCAATATTGACTCATGAAAACTTATTACACCATTCTCTATATATCTTTTAACATAAATGTCTATCTTGAAATTTTACACATTTTGTTTAAAACTTGTGTTTTAGTCTCATCCTTAAGTAACAAATTCAAATAACACATCATTAACCAAAGAATACTTAAACTCTTGATAGTCTTAGATACATGGGTTTTGTTTTAGTAGTTGCTATTAGCTTTGAACCAGTTGTTAGTAACTGTACTCTCGGGTCTGTACTTATTGTCTTTTTGTATACATACAAGTGAGAGGTTTAGCTAGCTATAAAACCAGGTTTAATCCCCCTACATAAGAAAATGTCTGTACCAAGTCAGGAATATGACAGTTGTTATCCTTTTATTTGATGTGTTTTAGCTTTTGATTTTGCCATTTGCTTAAGGACTTTCCGTTTAGAATTTTCCTCGGAATTCGTTATTTTTGTTATTTTACTTTTTGTTGTTTGGGGTGAGGGATGGATATATACCCTGACACGTCCTGTCTGTGTTTTTGTTTGATGTTTTTGTTTGTATCAATCTGGTGAGTTAAGCCTTTTTCAACTGATTTTTATATTCTGTTCTTATGTTGTGCTCCTACGATATACACCACCGTCCCAGGTTACGGGAGGGTAGAGCGCTCACAAGCATTTTTAACCCCGCCACATGATTTATTTGCCTATCCCAAGTCAGGAGCCTGTAGCTCAGTGGTTGTCGTTGGTTCATGTTTCGTATATTTGTTTTTCGTAAATTGTTTTGTTATAAATAAGGTCGTTACAATTCTCATTTGAATTGTTTCATATTTTTCATGTCAAGGCGTTTTATAGCCATTTATATGGGATAGGTTTTTTTTTATCATTGTTGAAGGTCGTACGGTTGCCTATAATTGCTTGCATCCGCTTTATTTGAACTTCGGTAGGTAGTTGTCTCATGTCAATCATACTACATCTCCTTATTTGTATACATCTTTGATCTCTTTATATTTAAAATTCAATCGGTTTAACATGCAGTAAATTAATGCAGTAAATTATACATTCATACACTATTTAAATTTAAATCAATTAACTGCAGATTTTTGGGCGAAATTGTTGTAACTTATTCCTAGCAACAACAATATGCCCATAGCAACGGCAAGTTGTTTTCTATTTTACAAGATTCAACTTTCATATGTTGAAACAAAAAGATTATTTACGATGCACATTGTAAAAAGTACTAAACTTCAAGGAAAATGTCAAGTATAAAAACCAATGCCCAAAATTATCAACAAACAAAACAGACAAACAACTGTAATTCTGCAAGAAATTGCGGTAACAAAATGCACTTGTAGAGCACCTTTGTGGAGAACAGAAATGTAACATTGATCTTATTGTGAAATTGCTCCTTATTTCATCTGCTTAAAGAATTAATACATGCACACTTTATATATTATTTTCAGTATACCCAGTATTGATGAATATACAGATTTTGTGTAATTTTACAGTTAAAGCATAATAACTCCATATTGCAACTTTCTCTCTTTCGACCTATTTCTTTGTCAACATGTTTATGCTATCCACTATATTATCGAATCTTAATGGACATTTAATAGAAGAAACATTTTTTTTGTGTCGGATACTGTTTATTTCTTTAATTGTGTATAAGTCGAATCCGTTGCCCATTTATGTCAAATAATGATACATGTTTCGGTTATGATTCAAAGATCTGTTAGCAAACAGAAATGTGAACATCTGGATGACGAAACCATGAACATATAAGGTTTACCTACTATCTTGTAACTTGCCTAACATTTAAGTACACATCTCTTTATTATTTTTTATCAATATTGACTGATGAAAACTTATTGCACCATTCTCTATATATCTTTTAACATAATGTATATCTTGAAATTTTACACATTTTGTTTAACACTTGTGTTTTAGTCTCATCCTTAAGTAACAAATTCAAATAACACATCATTAACCAAAAAATACTAAAACTCTTGATACCCAGAGGTGAAATAAAATATAAATCTCATGTTTCTCGCGATTTATATAAATCTTTAGCATAAAATTGTTCATATCCTTTTTCGGTATATTCTATTCTGTTTTGTGGAACCACCTCCTCCCACACACTTCCCTTTTTTAAATCCTGGATCAATCCCTTATACCAAAGAAGATATTGCCCATTTCGAACACCAAATTTTGAATTGAGATTAACCGAAACATTAGAAATGATCAGATTTTGTTATGTTATATGTCTATCTTTTAGTTGAAGTAAATATAATGTTTTCAAAAAATCAGCTGTTTTCCTTGAAATAACATGTATCCTTGAATCCCTTACAATATGTTGTTCATTGTTTTCTTTAAAATAAAAATAGATATACTTACGAAAATTATAATAGAAATGTATGCTTCAGATTCATAAGTGAAAAGGTCAAATGCATATAGACATTAGCATGTATAAATTAAACATTGTCAGAAGAATTGGTGGCATTTTATAGTCAAACTTCTGTGTTTAATAGACCATTTCCATATTACCGACTTATGAATTTGTATTATATGATTTGTCGACAGGTTACTTACTTTGTAGTAGGACATCCCTGTACTTTGACAGGTTAGAGCAACACAAAGAAATAAAACTAAATATATAATCGGTGCAATTTGGTGGGAAAGTTTACTGCTTTCCGATGATTTTTGTCGTGTACAGAAAAGATAAAACAGTTAATTTTGCCACAAAATTGTACCGACTGAAAGCTTTATTTTACTTCTTTGCGTTGCTTTTACTTGACCAAGTACCAAGATGTCCTACCACATAGTTGGTAACCTCTCGATAAGTCTAAAATTCCGGAGTCAAAATTCAGTGATATGAAAATAGTCTATTGCTCTGCTTGGCTATGAAAAAGTATAAAATAAACTATCGCACCAACCTTGCACCAACAAGATTTTTGATTCTGAAGGTTGATATGTATGAAGTAAATGTTAAAATTTCAATTTGGTGCAAGCATGGTGCCGTGGTAAAACATAAAATAAAACCACTCCAAGTTCTTTTTTTGTCATATTTTCCCGATTAGGACGTCATTTACGCTCACCATTTTGACGTCATTAAACATGTTTTGTTATATAAAAACAGTGTTATGAAATCTTTTACTCTAGTTCTGATGACTAATGGTAAAAAAGATGATCAGTTTGACTTTTTATTAATTTGTAAATATAGGGCCATTTTGGGCCATGTAAGCCCCTACTCCTGTTTGTACGGTCGATTTTACTTGAAAAAAAATAGTTAAAAATCACATTGGCAGTATAGTATTGTAGATTATCTATTTATTTTCAGAATGCATAAAGGCAGAAATAAAAAAACAAGATGAAGATCATATTCCGAAGAACATTCGAGGTATGCTTATTTTCTTAATTGTCATGAAACCTCATTGTAAACTACATGTGAATAATATGTATTTTTCTGTCATGAATTATCTCAACTAGCATAACACCGACAATTTTGACTAAAAGCAATCATCATTTATCATGTTGTGAACTATATCACATGTATATATAGCATATCCTGTTTCTACAGACTTACAAGTATCTTTTCTTTTATACAAACAAAAGAAAGCAATAGAAGCATAATTGATTTTCATGCCCGCCTTTATAAGTAGAAAACACTATGTAGATTTATTGTTGACAATTATCAATTTCTAAAATACAAAAAAAAAAAAAAAAAAAAAAAGAATTACTGGGAAAGTAAGTTGATATACCAAACATATTTAATACAGATAATTGAGCAATATATATTATACTGAAATAGGGTGTTACTTAGACTGGTATATCATGTGTATATGTGACTTATTAAATAATAAACTTAAAAAAAAATGTCAATGCTTCATTGCGAAGGGAATGCACTGTTACGATTTTGAATTTATTTACGCATTCAATAATCCATGCACATGATTCATATTAAAGTTTACAAAACATATTTTAAATGATTATGTTTCTTACTTTAGAATGTTATAAATTGTAAACATTTTTTTTATACAAATAAGAAGATATGATATGATTGCCAATGAGACCACTTTTCAGAAAAGACAAAATAACCAACAAGCAAATATTTTTGTTCGGTTTTGATGACGATGAAACAACATGCGATTCGGCCAAAAAGGGAAGTTATTTTTTAACTTTGAAAAAATCTGCATGTGTCTGGTCTGATTTTTTTTCTTTTTGTTATGTATATATTTTGTTTATCTACAGTTGAATGGCTTATAAAGGTTTAGACTGTTTTATACATAACTAGTAATTTCATTTTCTTACGAACGAGTCCTCTGTAAGATAATGACCCATTACGACTGTTATTTCTAATGTTTTCCAAATGATGTTCTTCAACATTTTGCCACAAATACATCTTGATGTGTACACTAACTGTTTTCGTGTCTAATAGAAATCAGATGAAGATCAGGAATCTGGGTAGGTTTTTATCTGCTAGTATTTGCCTATATATATGACGACGTCACATTGTGTACTATGATCTGTGCATCTTTGTCTGTTCCCTATCACTGATACAATTTTTGGTACAGAATGGTTTGGTAATTCGCCATGAAGTTATTGAAGGTCTTTCCACTTGAGATGAGACTAATGTTTTGATAAGAAAAATAGAAAAGGTAAAAATGAATACTAATAGTATGAATAAACATGTAGCCAAAACACTTTTTTTTAAAATAAATATAAATTTACTTGTAACAAAAATATAAGAGTTTATCAGCTACTTTTGGTTTCAAAAAAATCACTTTCAATGTCATATGAAAGATCATTTTAAACTGATTTGAAAATATTTAGTTGCTACGGACTTTTCTGTGAAATAAGGAATATAATACGCAACTTCCGGTTTACCGGTGTCATTAAAAAACTCAATATACAATAATTAAAAAAAAAATATGGTTCTATATAGTTTTGCGTGAAATAAGGGTGATCATGTTCTTTTCCTGGGTAAGAAAATGTCGACTCCGGTACCATATATTAATTTTTCTTTGGTTTATTACATATTTGATTTATATGTACTTTCACTTAGCATATGAGAGATAATCAACCACAAGCCATAAGATAGCTTACTTTACACCGATTAAAAAAAATTATGGTTTCTATGCACTTTGGCTTAACAGAAGGGAGATATATTACCACCTTCGGTTTACAAACGGTCACATCCGGTGCCATAAAATAACTTACTTTACACTGATCTTAAAAAGATATGGTTTGTATGTACTGTTCTTCCAAATAAGGAAATATTTAGCTACAACCTGTTAAAAAAAGGTTTGCTTCCGGTGTCATTTGAAGGTTAATATATTTCAAGGTCATATGTCACCCAATCTATTTTAAACAACTACATGAGTTAAGTATGTGCCAGGATGAGGTAATAATCAACTAAGGCTGAAGTTCTTAATTTCAAAAGCAAATCTCATATATGCATCATATCGTGTTAAACCGAATATACCATGTCTTCTGATCAATAACCCAATCATTTTGCATCTAGTCTTCTTTACCTACTTTTTAGAGTTTGAGAGGTGATGCACACATAAGCAAAGGAATACATTTAGAACATGACCTTGACCTATGACCCTAGCCTTATCTTTTTTTGTGGATTAAGGACATCAAATTAAGATAACCTAGGTCACTTTCACTTACGGTACACGAGTTACATTTGTATATCAATTATATCAAAAAAACAAAAGGGGAAATAACTATCATATGGAGTCTCAGTATCGCTTTGATAAAAATGGAAAGGCGCACCACCATGAGGATTTAACGAGCAATTTGGAAAAATAAATATGTCGATTTCGTTTACGGTTGTGAAGGAGATGTGTACACAGTGTCGGGGAGATTACTCTTACAAAGACAATTGTTAGGTTCTGTAAGGTCAAATAACTAACAGACACAACTGTACGATAACAAAAACCAAATATCTCAGCGACATGTTGTGAAACAATATTGCATGCAAGAAATAAGTTTGGCGGAAAAAAAATAATAATCGAAACAAAATACCAAGGTCTTTCAACTAAGAGTGGATAAATCTAATGAGATGTTGAATGTTTTCCAAGGATACACCAAGGTGTTGCCACAAGCGACTTCAGTAAATGGATGTAAACAGCTAGAAGATGTATCGTTCATTGTACAACCTTAAACAATAAGCAAAACCCATACATTGTCGTAAGTTATGAAATACTCCGAGATGTTGAAATGTAAAATAATTAAAATTAGAAAACTAACGGACTGATTCATGAAAAAACAGTAACAAAAAGTCAAAAATATAGCAGACAGAAACCAACGACAACAACTGAATCGTATGCTACCGACTTTAGACATGCCCATCAAGAGTACTGTGAAGATCACATATAATTGTGAGGTCCAAAACCCTTCCTTAGATGATTCATAACAGTACAAGAACATGTTTGCTATTAAAGGGGCGCAATTGGTGCCCATAGGAATACCTACAACCTGTCGATAGACTTGATTGCCGAAACGTGCATAAATATTACCAAGGAAAAAAATTAGCAGCTGCCATCATCTCATCACGCCTCTAGTAAGAAAATCTAGTATAATTACCTCTTTCATTAGAGAAGATGGCTTTAAAAGAGTTGCAGCAAATCTATTGGCATTCAGATTTACCAAACAACCATTTAGTTAATTAGGAAAACTCTTGTTTGATAAGATTGTGTGGGTGTGTTGTGTAATGAGTTGAAAAGTAAAAATTGTAAACAGAATCAAAATGACCATCAAAAGCACGTAATTTATCTAAAACGTTCAAAGATTTTTTTACTCTCCAAAAATAGTCAATTCCACTATTTTCATATATTGCATTACAAAAGTTAATGATAAGTTCTTTGATAATAGTTTAGGAACCTAGTAAAAGCACTGAAAGATTAGTTGAAGAACACTTACTTGAGGCCGAGATAAAACGATATGTTATTGTTTTTTTTGTGTAGTTTAGGTTACCAATAGATAGTAGGGACCTTCAAATGTTTAGAAGAGGCCTTCAGCTGTGCTGTGGTTATAGTACGTTTGTTAACTATATGACTCACTGTGGAACACACAGACTTGAATGTAGAAGAATTTAAAATTTCAATCTTCAAGGACGTTCGTGCAGTATTTATGGCATACCGCCACCACATTGTAGGCTGCTTTGTCGGCAGTTACAAACACTAACCGCTTTGAAAGTACTTGTAGTTTGTTTCTTATTCTAGAAATAGGCGTATTATGTACCCTTTTTATTTATTTATGAATTATTTTTAAAATGTGATATTCGAATATCTACAACATTCATACAATTGTTTAAATAAGAATCCAGAGATTGTTTATCAGATTTTTTCCGTTTACACCAATTTTTACAATACAATTAAAGAGCGTTTTTGTGACCTGACGACACTGTTTCCAATCTATTTAAGATGGAGGACGATATTTTGGTCCTTTTTTTTTAAATTGTTTAACCTCTCGGTCTTGAACGATATTGAGGTCCCCAATGATAACATTGCCATAGGGATCATATCTTTAATTCGACGATTTAGTCTCAAGTTAGAGGACTATTATTTTCTATATGACGTCTGATGTTACCGACGTATAATTAAAAAGTAATCTTATGCTGTTTTTGTTTTTGTTTTTGTTTTTTTTGGTATGTATACGAAATGATAGGTGGTTCTGTGTTATCAACATAGGGAGGTATAAAGTCTTGAACGGTAGAGTCATTAAATATTCTCGATAAGTTAATGAAATCAATACCTCCGTTAATATATGTAATTTTCAGAAAGTGCCGTATATGATCTCAAGGTTTATCGACACGCGGGAACAGCCTATGGTGGCAACAAACTGTAATTATACCCGAATATTCATAGGGTGGGCTGAAAAACGAGATTGTGTCACACTCTTTGAAAATATGATGTAATTTATTAATTGATATTTTACCCAGTTTACATAATAATTGATGCCTACCATTGTTTTTAAAAAGAGATGTTCAATTCGTTGATTTAGATTGATACGTTTGTCATGAGACCTATTATTACGTTGTCTTTTATCAACAATATTCATGATATCAATAGAAGAAGTTTTAGATATGTTCCCTGGTCCCAATATATTGTCATTTAGACCCCGGGGATATGCTATCAGCAGTCGTTTAATCCAAGACAATTCGATAATTAAAATTTCATTTTTAATGCAACCACTCAGCATACGGCTAAATCATATACCATTCGAAAGCACATCATCTATACTATCTTTTTTGCCGGGTGGTCAAATATTCGTATGGTGCACTTACCGTCAAATCACGATGAAAGGTCAAGGACAGACAATTTCTAACTTTATGTCAGCATTTTTGCATATTCTGTCTTCTGAATAATAATATTGTCTATGGACATATGAAAATCTGTTATAACAGATGTTAATAGTTACTTATCAATAGCACTTTGAAATAGCAATGTCGGATTTTTGATAAATAGCGCCATTTTCCAGAAATTCTAGTGAAAATGATAAAAATGCGTGAAAAACAAACTTTTTGTCTGTGGTTAAATTGTGATTTACCATAAAACCAAGTAACATATTTTATTTAGTTCTATGGATGTTTTTAACATTCTTGTTAATTAAACAGCCAATTATAACAACTCATGCAGTTGCCTAAAATACCGCCATCTGCAAAAAGATAGCCTGTTTAGCTGTTTCATGTTCAAAATAAATATAAGTAATCAATGATAGGTTGAAAAAACACAAACTTTTAAAATGCAAAAAGGTTAATGGATATATTAACAGGCAATTCATGCTTTTAGGGGAAAGTAACTTTGATATTTCAATATTTATACGTTTCTTGGTTGCTTATAATGCATCGTCCATTGACTAAGAAAGTGAAAGCTATTATAAGTTAGCCGCTGAAAATGTTATTCAAACCGGGTCGAAGTATTTAATCCTACACATGTATCAAACTACATTATTTCTTTTAAATAAATTAAGACATGTTGCATATATATTTACTTACATTAATTTTTGATTTGGCAATTTTATCAATTCGTAACAACAATACTTACACTTCCTGAATAGTTAACATATTAGTTCATTGTAATATAAAGATGATTGATTGCTTGTTGGTGTTTAATGCAATTTTCAGGAATATGGGTACTAAAGTATTTTGCAGCGATCACTTTTATTGGTGGAGGCCAACGGAGTGCCAAAGGAACCTCCGACTTTCGGCAGGAACACTGGCAATCCCCGTAAAAATACATTAGTTATATTTATTAGTATCAAGGACGAAATTACTGTGTAGGTGTCACAACAAAAAATCTACCAAAAAGCATCAACAGTCCTTTGTAAAAGTAGGCAACCTCGACCAAACAAAGCAGTTTTGATATTAATGTTTACTTCAGCTACATGTTAGAAATAATTTTGCTTAATAGAAACTGAGATATAAATGAATTTGAACCACTTTTATTTCAAATTTAAATGGCCATGGTTTTGCATCAAAATTTCAATGTGGATGTGCCACACAATATTTTCATTTGAGGCATTCAGAATACAGAGCGCTATTTTAGTAGATCATCTGGCAAGCATTGATTGAACATTGACATATTAAAGATAGTGCATGTATATCAAGAATATATATGGTTAACTAAAATATTTATACAATTATGAGAAATGAAAATTTTTGTTGAATTTATCCAGTTTTTTAATTGGTTTTATGTCATCTAAACTCAAATTATGTTTGTGGATATTTAGTCTGCACTAAGCCCTCTGTTGTTGATCGGACAGCGACTTTTGGTGATTTTCTCACTTTATTTTAATTTTTGTTTTGTTTGGGTTTCTAATGGTGCGAAGATCTCACAACAATAATAAGTGATATTAGTTAACAATTGTATGTATCAGTGTAAACAACATGGGTTAAAACAATCTTACTAAAATTCAGATGTATCACGACTCGCCTGCTCATATATCTTATGAGTATAACGAAATCAGAGATCTACAATTTAATTAGATTGAGATTAGCTTTATGATATAGCTTAATAGCAGTTATGTAATGGTAAATTTGAAGTGCTAACTATTTTTAATTTTATTTGAATATGTGTATTATGAAAAAATCCCTTCATGCACCACCTCCATATGAGCACTTTCAAAACTTTGAACTTCATTAAAATCTACCCATCAATGTAGAAGCAATATTGCTCATTACAAAGTTTTTAGACTAACAGATGAATATAAGAATGGAAAAAAATAAAGAAAAAGGACGTAGGAAGAGAGAGAGAAAGAGAGAGAGAGAGAGAGAGAGAGAGAGAGAGAGAGAGAGAGAGAGAGAGAGAGAGAGAAATCCGTTTTGAATTTTCCTGTGAGTTCGCTATTTTTGTTATTTTACTTGACGAAAATAACAAGGAGGCAGTCTCAAACCATAGTCGAAGAAAAACAGATGACAGCATGACCAAGGTGAAAAAATTGGACAGAAAACAACACTCCTTAAAACACTTTACAGAAATGTGCGAACACTTCCTAAACCCACCACCGGGTTCGCAGTTGCTCAGGAAGGTTATTCAATCTTCCACAATATTAATTTTCAGTCAAATTTGATAAAACAACTAATACAATATATAATTATGGGCTAACATCAAAAGGAATTCGCCGGATTTGTTATTGAAAAGTGCATGGTACAAAGAGTTTTCATTCGAATACTCTGGAATCTTTCGTCCCTCTTTTTTGAACAAGAATAAATTTCGTAACATGACTTTCGACATCGGAAAACTATTTTTTATTTAATATATCTTGTTTGTTCTTTAAGGTACTTCAATTACCGTCTTTTCAAATATAGTTTATTATTTTCTGCCGATATTGACAATATAATCTAGCCAAAAAAAAAAAGGCAAAATGATCCCTATTTGCAGATGGTGTTTGTTTAGGTTAACTGCAAAAGCTTCATTAGAAGGTTGCATCCTGACCTATATCATATTAATTGCAGTTTAAAATGATGAAAAAATTCCCTTGGCCTATAAACGATATATTTATTCTATTTTTGACATATGAATATTCAAATATAAGGAAACATTTAGCTTTTACTGCAATTTTATCATTTTTGGAAGTTTTTTTTCAAGAAGTGCTATTTTCTGTAAATATTGGGCAATCAACATTTTAGTTTCCATTTGATTTGTAATAATGGTATTTTGTTTTATAAGGTTCAGATAATTTTTAGAAAAATAAAAATACAAGTACCAGGAAAGGGGATTTTGTTAAATTCTAGCAAAATTTAGGAATGTTCAGTTTTGACCTTTGACCTTGATTGATCGAAAATTGCACCGTACGAATTATTGTCGATCGGACAAAACAGAAAGTACAGTCAATAAACTTTCGAATGATATATAATATAGCCGTGTGTTAGGTGGGTGAATTAAAGTCGTTAACTAAGCGTCTCTTTGAAAACTGTCACTCGCCTAAATTTGACAGGAATTTTCAAATTGTGTATGCGATCGCCCTTGTTGTTTCTGGATCGTTTCGAGTAATTGAAGTTTTATACATTTGATATTGTTATTGTTTCTTCTTAAATGTTAGTAAATAATACTATGAATTTCTTAGTTTTTTGGAAGCGGTATAGATGTTCCTGTGCTCGTCTAAAATTATCCCGTCCTGTGTGTCCTACGTATTGTATACCACACTTTGGCCTTGTTCAAGTAACCAGATAAACGAGGCTTTGGGTTTTTCATGTAATGTCAAGGGAAAAGTAAAGCAAAAAAGCTTTCCAGTTTACTGTTGACCTAACAGTATTATTAGACGAGGAAAAAAATATCTGCAATATCTTTGTTAAGTTCTAGTTATTTTGGACTGTCATTTTTCTTTCCACAAAGGACTTTTTGAAATTTTTGAGGCAATTGTTTGGCAGAAGGCATAGTCATTTATATAAATAAATGAACACTATAACTCCATGAAATGTCACAAACTAGTTCTTATTTTTTTCTTTTTGGAGATTTCTGATTTTTCTTATTATCTATTCTGATGGCTTTAACTCCTTCTATTATATGTTTTCTAAGAAACCTTACTAATTCATCAACTTTAAGCACTGTTACGTTGTTATCTTCCCCAAACGGTAGTTTTTGTAAATTTTTACTATCATTGGCATTTTATGATCTGAAACAAAAACCCATTTTCTTTGAGTTATAGGGAATCGTGAACAGTAAAAAGCTTGACATATTTAATAGTCAAATGTCACTTGTTGAAAACTGTTATTTGACATCAAGATGGTTGTTTATTTTGTGTATATTTTTTCTCATGTCATATACCACACCTCTATTTTTATCAATCCCCCCTGGGATTTCCTTGAGCGCAGAGGGTCTAGGGTCCAATCCTTAGCCGAGTCAATGAAGCTATTAGTGACTTCTTTGCTAAGCATGCGGCACTTATATAATTATGAGAAAGAGAAAATACTTTTTGTCTTATATCAGAATAATATGTCTAGGTAAAGTGGTGTGTATTCCTGTGGACTATTACCTTGTGAAATAGTCCGTTAAAAATTTGTCTCAGTCAATTAATTTTGTACCAGATTGGATTCATATGCATATCACATTAAAATGTTTTGTCTTTTTATGATTATATAGTTTCTTAGTTTGATTAAGTAACAGGTAAATTAGGGGACGATCAATTGACATTTGGGTTTGGGTGGAGATGGGGGGGTTATTAAATTACTATACTAGTCAACCACAGAAACGATACAAGGCAATGTACTTCATATATAATGAAATTGGATACACTGTACCAAGGTAAATAATTGCCCAATTGGTCTATTATTTACAGTGTTATTTTCTTATAATAACAAATAGATTTAAGGCAAATACGAGAATTTTTTTTGGCAATTTTTGTAATTTCAAAAATCATATTTTCACCCAAAAATCGATATCAGAACTTAAAATTTGAAACTTAAGCATGGTCTGCTTTAAATTTTGAATGCCTTTGCACTTCCTGAATACTTCAGGTTGTATTGGAATTGTTCCTTTAATTAAGGACCTTGAGCATTCAAACATCAGAAAGAAAAAAAAACACATACACTGACATTCACATATTGTTTTATTGAAAGGTTAAACGTATACTATATAAAACAGTTGTGCTGAATATCATGCAATGGAATGTTTGGTCAACATAATGTAATTCAATTTTATTATAAAATAAATATTTTTTGATTATCAAAGAACATTCTATCAGAAATTATAAACCTAGGTTATTTCATATATACTCTGACAATTAACTTTGAGATCATGAACATAATCGATTAATGTAACAAAGAGGATTGTAACATTAAAAATGCGTTTCTTCTTTGCAAAAGAAGTAAAATAGCAAAATTACCAAAAATTCCAAGGAAAAATTCAACACGGAAAGTCCTTATCAAGAATCAAAAGTTCTAACTAATAAAACAAATAGAAAACAACTGTCATATTCCTGACTTGGTACAGGCATTTCTACATGTAGAAAATGGTGGATTAAACCTGTTTCTATAGCTAGCTAAACCTCTCACTTGTAAGACAGTGGCAAGGGAATTCCATTATGTTGACAACAATATCTTGCAACCGGACATAAATTGTTTTTCTTTAGTTTATGGTCAAAATCATACTTTCAATACTGAACAATAGTTGTTATTATTTCTTTTCTGTGTAGCTCAACATGGACAAGAAATAAAAGAATGGGAGGAAGAGGAGACTACCTTTGTCGAAACAAGAGCCACACTTCACATACTGGGATCTTTGCCCTTAAATAACTGTATTATTGTGACAGGGAGCTCGGGCTGTGGAAAATCGTCAAACATACATTATGCTGCATTACACTTACGTGACAGTTTTGAGTATGAGATAATACCTGTTTTAACAGGACCAACGGACATTATGAATTATTTTAATGAAAACAAAAAACAAGTCTTTGTTGTTGATGACATCTGTGGAAAGGAAACAATCAACAGACAGACGTTACACACATGGAGAGATGCATCAGACTACATGATGAAAATATTTAAAATTGCAGAAAATGATGTTGCAAATAAAAATGAAGACACTGTTTCAAAAATAACAAGTCCAAAATTATTGATTACTTGTAGACTGCATATATATAAAGATTCACAGTTTAAAGGATTCACATCACTAACACAAAAAGAATGCAATTTACTATCACCAGAGTTGTGTCTTCTGGAAGTGGAAAGGATGATTATGCTGCACCAGTACCTTCCAAATGATATAATTGACAATGTTAAACATGTCATAGATAACGTTGATTTCTTTCCCTTGCTTTGTAAAATGTCAAAAGACAAAACATCTGAAGAAGTCAAGAAACTTTTTACAGCTCCTTTAAACAGTATTAAAGATAACATAAACAATATCATTAATGAAAACAAAAATCAATTCTGTGCTCTTGCTCTGTGTATCTTATTTGACGGTGGATTCGATACAATTTGGTTAACATCAAGATCACCTTCAGAATTGAAGGACAAAATTGAAGACATTGTTAAAGAATTTGACATAAACCTTTCCAAAGAGTTGCATAGAAATTCTTTAAAATTAGGTTTTTCTACGTTAAATGGCACCTATTTAACAATGAGAGGCACGGAGTATAGAATTGTTTCATGACAAAATCTATAAAATTGCAGCTTTAATCTGTGGCCAGAGTCTGACAGAATGTTTTATCAAAAATGCTTCTTCGGTTTTTATTCGTGATCATTTCATCTTTGACTCATCGGAAAATCATGAAAATGATGTTTCAATTGTACTCATGGAACATCAGGAAGAAGTCTATTTGGATAGACTGTTATATGACTTAATAGCGTTTGACATTACTAGTACATTCCATAATCAACAGTTAATATATAAGTCGTTTATTGGTAGGCTAATAAGCTTTTTTGAAAGGAGTGATGATGCAAAACTTGTATTGAAGAACATTGATAAAGAAGGTGGAAAAGTAAAAAACGACCATGAATTTCACCGTCATTTCGAGCACCTCATAAGTACTACACCTTTAATAGAAGCAGCATCAGGTGGTAACTTTGATATTGTAAAGTTTTTAATTCTTAATGTAAAATGTAATGTGAATAACACAGACGGAGTAAACAGATCTTCTTTACATAAGGCATCTCAAAGCGGACATTCTTATATTGTCAAACTTTTATTAGAAAACGATGCGGATGTCTCTCAGTGTAACACTTTTGGAGAGTCTCCGTTGTATGTGGCATGTCAAGAAGGACATACAGATATAGTAGATCAATTACTCCAGAACAAAGCTGATGTCTCTCAGTGTAATCATGTTGGAGAGTCTCCATTGTATGTGGCCTGTGAAGGAGGACATACAGATATTTTAATACTATTACTTCAGAACAATGCTGATGTCTCTCAGTGTAGATTTGATGGGGAATCTCCATTATGTGTGGCCAGTAAACGAGGACATACAGATACAGTGAAACTGTTAATGCAGAACAATGCTGATTTCTATCAGTGTAATCATCTTAATCAGTCTCTATTATATGTGGTCAGTAAAAAAGGAGATACAGACACAGTAAAACTGTTACTGCTGAAAAAAGCTGATGTATCTCAGTGTTCCGTTGATAGAGAATCTCCATTGTATGCTGCCAGTGAAGGAGGAAATACAGATACAGTGAAGCTTTTACTGCAGAACAATGCTAATGTTTATCAGTGTAATCTGTATGGACAGTCTCCATTATATGTGGCCAGTAAAGGAGGACATACAGATACAGTGAAGCTTTTACTGCAGAACAATGCTAATGTTTCTCAGTGTAATCTGCATGGACAGTCTCCATTGTATGTGGCCAGTAAAAGAGGACATACAGACACAGTAAAACTGTTACTGCTGAAAAAAGCTGATGTATCTCAGTGTTCCGTTGATAGAGAATCTCCATTGTATGCTGCCTGTGAAGGAGGACATACAGATACAATGAAGCTTTTACTGCAGAACAATGCTAATGTTTCTCAGTGTAATCTGTATGGACAGTCTCCATTGCATGTGGCCAGTAAAGGAGGACATACAGATACAGTGAAACTGTTACTGCTAAACAATGTTGATGTTTCTCAGTGTAAAGATGATGGACAATCTCCATTGTATGCTGCCAGTGAAGGAGGACATACAGATACAGCGCAAGTGTTACTTTAGAACAATGCTGATGTATATCATTGTAATAAGAAAGATGAGTCTCCATTGTATGTGGCCAGTGCAGGAGGATATACAGATACAGTAGATCTGTTACTCCAGAACAATGCTGATATCTCTCAATGTAACTTTGGTGGAAAATCTCCATTGTATGTGGCCAGTGAAGGAGGACATTCACATACAGTGAAGCTGTTACTGCAGAACAATGCTGATGTCTCTAAAGGTAATTCAGATGGACAGTCACCATTGTATGTGGCCAGTGAAGGAGGACATTCACGTACAGTAGATCTGTTACTCCGGGACAATGCTGATATCTCCCAATGTAACTTTGATGGAAAGTCTCCGTTGTATGTGGCCAGTAAAGGAGGACATTCAGAGAAAATGAAACTGTTACTGCAGAACATTGCTGTTTTCTCTAAACTTGTTACCAATAGAAAGTCTCCATTGTATGTGGCCAGTGAAGGAGAATATTCAGATATAGTGAGACTGCTACTGCAGAACAATGCTGATGTCTCTAAAGTTGATAGCGATGGAAAATCTCCATTGTATGTGGCCAGTGAAGGAGGACATTCATATATAGTGGAACTGTTACTTCAGAACAATGCTGATGTATGTAAGTGCAATGCCTTTGGAGAGTCTCCATTAAGTATTGCATGTAAATTAGGTCATACATTGATATCGAAATTATTACTGCTAAACAATGCTGATGTCTGTAAGTATGACCGTAACCACAAATCTCCATTGTATAAGGCTTGTGCATATGGAGATACAGTTATAGTTAAATTGTTACTACAGAATAATGCTGATGTCTCTAAATGTAGCTTAACTGGACAGTCTCCACTATATGTGGCTTGTAGAGGAGGACATATAGACATAGTGAAACTCTTACTGCAAAAAAATACTGATGTTTCTCAGTGTGACAATGATGGAAAGTCTCCATTGCATATGGCCTGCCAAGAAAGATATTCAGATATAGTAGAACTTTTATTGCAAAGCAACGCAGATGTATCCCAGTGTGAAACAGAAAATGGTAATTCACCTCTACATACGGTTTGTAACACGGAATTTTTAACAGTACCCCGAAATGTGTACAACCCAAAATATCAGAGCAGATATGCAAGAAAAATCAAAACTGTAAAACTATTACTTGCATGGAATGCAAATGTTGAAATGTGTAATAAGGAAGGTCAGACACCACTTGATATTGCCCGTACATTTCTATTTTTGGAAATTATTAATCTTCTTGAGGAAAATCACCAATTGAAAGCATCGCAACTAAAGTAACTTTTTCATTAACTGTGGATTTTACAACTGGGGAATAATAGTGTTCATGTAAGAATTGCGTCAGTATAAAAGGACAAACGAATGATTGTGTTGATTATTTTGCATTTTAGTGTTCATACTGTGCATTCAGAAATTATTGTGAGGATTTTATAAATGCAAATAATGCAACTTTTTGATTATCGCAATCATAAAAACTCGTATTATAATGCCAAATACATAATTATATCTGTATGCAGCTTTCCCTAAAATCGCTATAATTGATCTCGCATTTTTGTTCATTCTTCAAAAATTGCAATAATAAATGCAAGCAATAATTTCTGAATTTACAGTACTCTGTTCTTATATGTATGGATTGCACAATCCGGTTGTTACTTTAACAAGTAACTATTTTTGATAGCAAATATCTCTTAGAGGTAAATTTATGAAGAAAAAAAAATGTAATGGTTTTGTGTTTTGCATATCTTATTAAAAAAATAGTTTACTAATACAATATGCATACAATGTGGCCAGTATTGCGTGTAGTGTATTCATTTGATTAATGTATGCATGGAGTATATGTAATTGGTCAGTGTATGGATGGACTGTATAAAATTTGTCAGTATATGTATGGAATGTATGTTATTGGTATATGTTTAGAGTGTATGTAATTAGTTAGTGAATTACAGAGTTGGTATAATTGGTCAGTGTGTAGTATTACTTGAGTGTATATAATAATGTTTGAAGTATATGTTATGAGTTGGTATATGTAACGAGTGTATGTAGTTTGTCCGTATATAAATGTAGTATACATAATTAGTAGTATATGTCTAGACTGTATATAATTGGTCAACACATGTATGGATTGTATATACTTGGTCAGTATACATGTATGTATCGAATGTTTGTCATTGGTCGTTGTATTTTTGGAGTGTATATCATATTCATTATATGTAAAGAGTTTATATAATTGTTCAGTATATATATGGAGTGTTTATAAGTGGTTAGTATATGTATAGAGTGTGTGTTATGAGTCAGTGTATATATGAAGTATATTCAGTTTGTCGGTATAGGCATTTAGTTTATGCAATTGATTTTATATGAAAAGTGTATTGTCAATCAATACGTATCTGCATGTTGTTATATAGATAATGTGTGTCTAATAAGCACTCATATATGTGTGCTGTTATATAAACTTATAGTACATTGATTGAAGTGAAATACTGTGATGTCGAAGTCTAAGAAAAAAATCAATCTTTATTTGATAGAAATCCTGCAAAATCACACATATTTTGCAATATACACACACACATATATATATATATATATATATATTTATGCTACAATTGTTAACAAACAAAATGTTTAGCTTAGGTTTAATTAAGATAAGTTCTATTGTAAATATTTCTACATCTTGTTCTGCATTATAACTTTTCTTTTGAGTTCAATTTTATGTGCATGTATATTAGCAAAAATTAACTCCTCTTTATCAAACATGTAAACCTATTGTTCGCTGTATGTAACTTATATTCTAGTTCGTCCATGATTTGTTATGTAGTTGATTCATATCTAAGAAGACCTCTTTTGTATGTACTTCCATGATATATTTCTACTTATTGTAATGAGTTTCTCCAACACCAACAGATACTTTACCATGAAGTTGTAGTCTAATCGATTTGAAACTTCGCAAAACAGAGGCAAAAGATACCAAAGGGACATCCAAACTCATAAGTCGAAAATAAACTGACAACGCCATGTCTTAAAAAGAAAAAGACCAACATACAAACAATAGTACACAAAACACAGCATAGATAACTAAAGACTGAGCAACACGAACCCCACCAAAAAATTGGGGTAAACATTTTCATTGAGAAGCAAACTTTTAAAATTTGTGTCAAATTATGAATTTGATCTCAATTACACAGTTCACTAAACATGGACGATTCTCATTTTAGAGTTTTTTGTAAAGGTAGTTAACCATGAAGTTGTGGAAACATCAAATTAAAATCGTCTCCTCTGCAATACTGTGCCGACTTCAAAAAATCTTGGCCACACCATCATTGGGGTATCAATAAACGAAACTCACGATATTCCAGGGCTTGTTTTTCCTATCATGATTTCCTGGATAGAGGGTTGCTGCTCCCAAGGAATCTATTAATCCAAGAGCTCCAAGTGATGAAGTTGAAATCATCCCTTCGTACATGTTACGGACGCCATCACAAGTTGGTTGACCGTTATGGAATATCCGTTTCACAGATGATAGCGGATATGTTCCAATTGTCGTAACTACAATCCCGTCCCCTCTTCTCCGAATGTGACCTACCGAATTAGACTTATTACCGGGTTTGTAATAACATGAGCAACACGACGGGTGCCACATGGGAGAAGGATCTGCTTACCCTTCTGGAGCACCTAAGATCACCCCAGTTTTTGTGGGGTTCGTGTTGCTCAGTCTTTAGTTTCTATGTTGTTTGTTGTGTACTGTTGTTTGTCGGTTTGTCTTTGTCCTTTTTTAACCATGGCGTTGTCAGTTTATTTTTTACTCATGAGTTTGAATGTGCCTTTGGTATCTTTCGCCTCTCTTTTATTTTCTACACGGGCAGAAATGTTCAAAATTTTGAGATTTATTATATTTTATAACATGCTGCATTGAACCGTGCAGGATCTGTTCATTGTTGAATGTACATATGGTTGTGTTTTACTAATTGTGTTAAATAGTATCAAATAGATACGCATATATTTTTCTCTCTCTTATATTGTATTAACATTAATAATGGTATAAACATAGAATTGTGCTGAGTCATTTTTTTTAATCATAATCAAGTTTACAACTGTCACAACTCAATCAAATCTAATTGATATAAAGTCTATCTTTTTATTACAAATCAATGATTAGATTTATACATGATAAAATTGCTGACACATGGGTGATACGAACAAAGAGAGGCAACTTTAATACGCCTGCTTTTCCATGTGCATCTATTGCTCCGAACATGCAAATTTAACACACCGAAAGAATTTGCTGGAATCGCCCTTGCAAACATGTACATATGTACATGTACATATACAGAAGTGGTATATAACTACGTTGGAAGTTTAAAGAAAGCGTGTTCTCTTAATTTTACATTCATAACAAAATCCCTTACATTATCAAACCAATAACTATTTAGATACTTTGACCTTTATCTTAACAGTATTACAGACAACTAATACAGTATATTGAAACTATTTAGAAGATTTAAGCCTCATATATGATAAGGATTAATATGATTTTGAAATTTATTTCGTACGTAAACGACACTGCATAATCAGTCTGTAAAGCGGGTTCGTATTTATATACATGTTTTCTGACATATATACCTATGTCAAAATTGTAATGTATTGTATTTCATGTACATGTACTGTAGAATAAAATAAAATCTATGTATCTACCAACTGTCCATTTTAATCAAAACCGTCTGATGAATTTGTATAGGATTTATTGCAATTTAATGACGAATTTTAATAATGTTTTTATGTGTGTATTTTTGCCTATTATATTTAAAATCATAATTGATAGAGAATGATTTGAATAGTATCAATGATCAGCAAGACAGGATCTACAAATAAGCCAGCATGTTTTTAATCGTCATTTGACTCTTTATTGGAGTTATTGCCCTTTAATGTGGAATTTTATCAATTTTTTGTTTGTGTTGTTGCCTTAATCTTGTAAACCATGGTAGATAGAAACTGCAAACATTATTATAAAAGACAAAATATACAAACAAGTGAAAATGGTCCAATCGTCAGTCAACTTCTTATCGGAGTTGTTGCTCTTTAATAATGACTTTTAAGAACTCTTTGCGTGTCTGCCTCTCATTTAATTTAAATTGCAAAAACGATCAACAAGCCAAGAACTACAAATAAGTGAAATGGCCAAAATCGTCAGTTGGCCCCTTATAAGAGTTAGTGCCCTTAAATGACAATTTTAAAAAACAAGATCAGCAAGACAAGTTCCGCAAATAGGCCAGCATAGATGAAATTACCAGTTGTCTTCTTATACATGAATTATTGTCCTTAAATTATGCTTGTTTATTTTTTTGTTTTTTTTTTGTTTTGGGCAAAGATAATGAAAAACTGTAAACAGAGATACTGATCAGCAATACAAGTAAAACAAAAGAGAGGTTCTACTCATGAATTCTTTTCTTATCCACAATCTTGGAGCGTGTTCATTGTTGAAGATGCACACAGACCTAGGTCAGCGACTCTGGCTCTTTAGCGTCTCTAGTTTGTCAAAATTGTCCCTTTAATAAACTCAGTTCTTTAAAAAAATTTAAAGCCAAATAAATATTTGTTTCGGTCGGATAATTCGTGGTTAATTACGCAATACAAAATAAACTAGTAATGAACTCATTAATGGATCAAACTGGTGGATTACCTCTAAATTACATTTCAAATCATATTTCATGAAATACCACAATATTAATCAAAGTGGCGTTAAACGCCATGAAATCAATCAACCAATATATTTTTGTTAAATAAATAGCAGCATAAATCGTAATTGTAAACGTTGGTAATATTTGATTGCTAAACATAATTGAAAAAAACTGATATATTTAGATACGTCTTAACAATGTATTGTTAAATTTGTCATCTTCGACATTCATACTAACACAAATAATGTATAAATGCATAAGAACTATATAGCTTTCTGTGTTTTGTTTTTGTTAGAATATGATGAAAAATTAATATGAAAAACCAACATTTGGATTACACCAACAATACAGTAACCCAACATTTCTCCCCAAATATTTTTGGGATTACATTTTACAGTTTCCATTGATATACGACCGTTAAACCATTTGAATAGTTGAAATCATCCGAAGGTAAAAAACAAATTGATTCTTATGCAGATGACTTCCGTTTGGAATGCTCTGCATAGGAAATTAAAACATCATCTATAAATTTTATGTTGCTGAGGCGCTTTTCTGCATTTATCCTTATCAGAATCGCTACAAACCGAATATTTAAAAGTTAAGGATGTATAAGAAACGAAACAGTTGAAGAGCGTTATGAACAAAAAGGGCATAACTATAATAGCATAAGGAGATGTTGTATGATTGCCAATGAGACAACTATCCACCAAAGTTCAAATCAAGTGAAAAGTCCATCAAACGCCAACTTTGCCTGAGGGAGTTGAAACTTTATTTTCTTAATAATTTATAACTTTATAAACGGTTAGTTTTAGAACGATTGTTATCAATCATGTCAGTACCAAAGGACTGACTACTGAGATGAAGATATCCTCGGGGACTGATAGTCTACCAGCAGTGGTATCGACTCAGTGCTATAAAAATGAAAACACCCACACAATATCATGCGTCCGAAGCGCTTATGACGCAAATTTGCTGAAGCATGAACAAAACTATTTATATTAGGCGTTTATGTTGTAATGTTATAACACTGTTTCAGGTTAGGGGGAAGGTTTGCTCTTGTTAAATCGTTTAAACCCGCTGCATTTTTATGCACCTGTCCTAAGTCAGGAGCCTGTTGTTCAGTGGTTGTCGTTTGTTAGTGTGGTTCATAAGTGTTTCTTGTTAAATTTCTCTTTCTTTATATAGATTAGACCGTTGGTTTTCCTGTTTGAATTTGTTCTACCCTCATCTTTTTGGGGCCCTTGGTAGCTTGCTGTTCGGTGTGAGCCAAGGCTCCGTGTTGAAGACCGTACTTTGACCTATAATTGTTTACTTTTTACACATTGTGACTTGGATGGATAGTTGTCTCATTGGCACTCATACCACATCTTCTTATTTATAGTGACTATGACAGCATTTTCAAGATTGAAAACACAACGACAAACAGCAATGTTTGTGAAAAGGAAATCGAAAATAATCCTGATATCTTTGATGAGTTTTTTCAACAGGTAATGACTACTTTTTATGTATACCTTTGTATTACCTAAAAACAAGCTGAATATTGTTTCTGCTGATAAAGATATCAAGATGTCTTACATTACGACATCAACCCAATGTTTGTCGTGTAAAGATATCTTTGTTAGGATTTTTTTTTTAATTATTGACACATTTCTTGACCTTTAGTCTGATGGAATGGAGAGAGATGAAAATTCATTTATTATGTGCTGAGTTTTGATCTAGCTGAATTCAGTCGTATTCTAAGTTGTATTATACAAAAAGACTGTTTTCACAGTAATCCATTGCAGGCAACCTATGTCCACTGTGAGTAAAAGTATATTTTTTCGAATCTATACTGACAGTTTCCTCAAACCAGAATAAGATACTTCACAGCCATTCCATCGTGTTCTACGCAAATAGATGAATGTCATTATGTTTCATATTATACTTAAACAAGTCGAATTCCTCACTAAACAAACATTTTCTGAATAATCTAAATTACCAATTTTATGAGCGGAAATATGATTTGTCACAGATATATTTACCTTCAAATTGTGATGAACTATCCATCCTAAAACTTCCGAACAGCACATAGTGGCAAAAGTTAGAAAATAGTATACGTAGTTAAGCCGTCAGAATAAAGGATATGATAAAACTACGGAACAGCAGAGCACTAATAAATCAAAACCAGAAAAGTTGTACTTGGTCTGTCTGAGAGAAAATCATATTTTCACGATTTATAAATGTTATTGAAGACTTTTTAAGCTTAACTATTGCAATCACTGTGTGTCGTTCTCTCTCTTCTCTTTAATTTAATATTCACAAATAATTTTCAAAAATAAAGCAGAACACACAATTACACCATATTGCATTCTTGTTTCGGTTACCAAGGAAATACGGTCCAATTTAGATGCTGAAAAGGAACACGTTAAAATCACCAGTTGTGACTTTGCCACAATTATGGTCTTCATACAAAAGTGAGTGTGTAACAATACAACAATAAAAGGGGAATTTTTAAAATTTAGATCTAGAAGCAATGTTATGAGCACATTTTTGTTATTCGATGTGTGAACTTACAAACGTATTGAATATTTTTTCAAGAAGCCTCTAATATTATGTTCAGCCAAAAAAAGAATATACCAAAAAAAACGACCTCTAAGGTAAATGAAAAATGGGGCAAATCCATAAAACCTGAAAGAATCAAACGACCGACTATATAAACTACCAGAACAAATAAAAAACAACTGTCATATTCATGACACGGTACAGATATTTTGAACGGAAGATGGTGGGTTAAACCTGGATACCTCCCAACTTGTATCACAGTTGTTTAAAGTTCCGTTATATTGACACAACTGGGTGACCAAAAAGATATAATTGGTTAACATGGTTAACATTACAATAGTTTTGACCCAGCAGCCACCTGGGTAAACAAGCAGTATAGATATATACAACACAACTGATTTAACAATTCACACAAACATACAAATAAATCTGACAAAGACGCCAACAAAAATGTTTTTGTAGTTGATTGTACTTAAAGTCGATAGTAAAACATAATGACATATCGTTTTCCAATAAATTACAAATTAAGTTAAATGATAAAAAACTATTAATTTCTCTAGCCCGCACCCGCATCAAGAATGCACAGTCTCAAATATTTCAAAAGCTGGATGCACGAATACCGAGCCACATTAAGAGTCAAAGAACATAACAGTAAAAAATACATAAAGGAAAACCTGTAAAGTTGATAAAAGGATATACTACGTCAGAAGCTAGAATCAACGAACAGCGATGTCAAAACACATCTAGATGAGCGATTTGCAGCTTTAATGTAAAACATGTGGCATTAAGAGAAGGAAAAAAGACTGGTAGGTACGGATTATAAATAACGGTTTTTCAGAAATAAAAGCAAAGACTGTAGAAAACTTCGGTCCAACATTATTGTCAATTAGCGCTGACCTCAGTTTAACCTTTTTGATTCGAGCGTCACTGATGAGTCTTTTGTAGACTCTAACATGTTTAATCCGGTTTTTATATACGTGTTCAAGACAAAACAGTCAACACATTCATGGCTGAACATAAAAAAGGTGTAGCCAACTTTCTCCTTTTGGTGACATTATTTTCAATTTTTATGATTTGTTCCCAACAAAATGTTGCAGGAGGCAGGGATGCAAATTAATGCTTTAAAAAGATCAATCTTTTATCTTACTGTGGATTTTTTTTTAAATTAAGATGCTTTTCATCAAGTACAATCACACAGGCACATTATATACCGATCGTTGACCTGCAATCATTTCAGATCAAGTGATAAAATCTGTTTTCAATTTAAGTAAGAAAACAATTAATAATGCTTGACAATTTGCTTTTGACAATGAATATTTTAAAATAGTTTTCAAAAAAGGCTTTTCACGGTACTCATTGTACTCTTAGAGAAAAATGTACATAGTTTGGTTCTAATTGAACGAGTTGTGTTAAGTTCATGTTTTCATGTTATAATATTTTTCGACCGGTTCATGTGCACATTTCATACACAACAACAACTTTAGATTTAGAATGAACAGGATCATGAGGATGCAGTCTTTGAAAATACAAATTATTAACAAATGATAAAAAAATCAGCCATTATACGTATTCTTTGTCAATAAAAAAAAACCAACAAATTATTTTCTTGACCTTTACGTTAAAAGTTTACACTATTCACACGGTAATCTTGTTGTGAAACTCTTTAAGGCGAATTGTGAAAGTGCAATTCCCTTACACCTTTACCTTTAAGTATATATGTGTATGTATACACCTTTTCAGTAATTGCACAAACCGTTATCCCAAAAAGCTGCCTTATAATCGCAAAAAATGGATTGCCACAGCAATACAAAAATTATACACTTAATCAGTGCGGCCACAGTTGACTTCGAATTACAATTTTATAATTCGAAAAGCTAAATATAAATATACACAATACAAAGCAAGGACTCACGCCACCAACCAAAAAGACCCAGACTGTAAAATATGTTTCAACGTCGACCCTGAAGTCTTACAGGCAGATTAAGCACGAGTGCACGTTAATGACATATCACAATCATGATGGATTTGTATTTACTGAACATGCGTACTACTAGATAACTTCCATGTTGCAACAGTCCGCATTTCACTATTCAAACAAATGATGACAAGCAATTCAACAACCTTTTGTGTCTCTTATCCAACAACGCATGCTTAATGAGGAAGCATAAGATATCATTTGTATTTTTGAAATCACTTATCAATTGCTATTAAACGTCCAGCATATATTACGTATTTCGTGCATCTTATGGAAGATAGTACGATTGTGTGCGTAACATCGACTAATTAGAATTATCACTAGATGTGTACTTGCATGAGATGCATGATGGGTGCAATATGTGGAAACGGAGCAGTTTATCCTTTCGGAAAACCGGAGTTCCCTGGGTTTATGGTGGAGTTCGTGTTGTTCAATCTAAAGTTTCTATCTAGCATTTTGTAGACGTGTACGTCTTTTCGTCGTTTACACGTTTATTACTAAGGCGTTGTAAGTTTTTCTACTTTTAAGTTTGAATCACCCTTTGACATATTATGTCTCTTTTTAAAATTGATTCACGTAAGAAATTATTATACCTCAAATAATTACATGGAACTATTTCCAATCATTGTGACATGTGTGATGCGTTGTACATCGTTTATTGATCATAAATGGAATTTCATTGTGCTTCATTACGTTCTTCTTAAATTCAAAACATTCCTAACTAATATTTCTTTTTTTATATCACTAGACGGTACATAACTTTTAAAAAGCCACTTACAGGGATAAAACTTCATCATGAATCAACTGTATGATAACAAATGATTAGATACATACTAAATCGAAGAGCCAATTTATAAACAATATAAAATAGGGCGCAAAAGTCACCAACCTTATGTTACCGAACGGCCTTCAACAATGAACAATACCAATACCGCATGGCAAGCTATAAAAAGTCCTGCTATTACTAAACTAATGTTAAAAATGTCCATCGTGAAAATAAACGGCAAGATTCATGTACTAAGTATTAAACCAAAAAATTGGAATATACAGCAACAAAAAGTAAAATAACAGAAATAGCGAACTCCAAGGAAAATTCAAAACGAAAAGTCCCTTAACAAATGGCAAAATCAAAAGCTCACATCAAACCAATGGAAAACATCTGTCATATTTCTGATATTGGTACAGCGTCACTACCAACTAAACCAAAATCATGAATCTAAGACTAAAACATCAACGACAACCACTGAATTGCAGGCTCTGGTCTTGGACAGGTAGATAAATACTGTTACGAGGTTAGACATGTATGCGGTAGTTCAAACATTCCTTTAACATGGGATAGTGATGGCACAGCACAACATAAGAATAAACTATCGAAATCATTTGAAACGGGCTTTACTCGTTAGATCGGTACACTACACAAAAACAGCATACACAAACACTAAAGACATGAAATACAAATCTGAGAGTACTCGCTGATACTGTTAATTAATTCGGCGTCACTAACAATTAATACAAAATCATGAATCTACGACTAAAAAATCAATCAGTCTACAACTAATGAATTTGGTGTCAAGACGCCATCAACAGTCAGAGAAAAAAACATGATCATGTGTGATACCAAAATTGTAAATATCTACATAATGTGCGCATGCTTATAGCTGTATATCAATATTATGATCCCGTCAATGTAATACGGTTTTAACAACGATATACAGATAGGCATACAGGAGCTTGTTCGCTCTAAATAAAACCCAACACAAGTTGTATGTCGAAAATGAGCATTTAATATAAAATGCCAATATCAAACAAGAGAACACATGTACAATATGATATAAAAAACAAATTTTATAAAATATAAAAAATATCAAAATTATTCATGTAAACAATATGGTAAAACCATGCATATGACTAGACTGTGAATAGTGATTGGTTCATCTGATATAATTAGAGCGAAGGTGGGGCATAAAAAGCGCCCGCAAACATGGATATAAAAATAACTAGACTGTCAAATACTGATTAATTCATGTAATTACCAACAACATGAAACAAACAATCAAAACAAAACACAAATTTACACCTTTTCAAATAAAACAGTTTTGGTATAAAAGGAGGGAGGTAGGGGAGGAAAACGGAAAATCGACGAATTCAATTTTTCTTGGGATAAAATTTCACTTCTTTGTTTCCTTAATGAAGGTGTTGTCTAAAAGGAAACATTTCATTGGTCGATCGGCTATTGATCTAAACAAAAGGAACCTGGTAAAACAATAGCAACAATCCTGGCAGTATTGAGGGACCATACATTATGCTCAACATAATTACCTTTATGATCCCGCCAATGTAATACGGTTTCAACAAGGATATACAGAGAGGCATACAGGAGGTAGTTCGTTCTAAATAAAACCCAACACAAGTTGTATTTTGAAAATGAGCATTTAATATAAAATGCCAATATCAAACAAGAGAACACATGTACAATATGATATAAAAAACAAATTATATAAAATATCAAAAATATCAAAATTATTCATGTAACCAATATGGTAAAACTATGCATATGACTAGACTGTAAATAGTGATTGGTTCATCTGATATAATTAGAGCAAAGGTCGGGCATAAAAATCCCCAATAAAGCTGTTTGAATTTAAACGTCTGAACATGAAAAGTCAAACAGCTGCCCCAACCGATGTATGCCTCTAATAATACATAAGAATAACCCAGTTTCTATGAACAACTATGATAAAAAGAAAGAAATATTAAAGACTATAAACTACTGTAAACAAAACAAAAATATCTTTACACCATCTTCCTAGCAGCACATTTTACCATGCAACGTCCTACAACAATGTGCATATAAATCATGATAATGGTGAAACATAGTCTCAAAAAACGATGCAACTGTCAACCGTAGAACTAATTGATGGATTTTGGCTGTGTCTTTTAATAAACAACGGTATCGAATACCAGGACGGCATAATTATTATTAACATTCAGCACTGTGAATAATAATACACATTACAATGCTGTTGTAAGAGAAGTGTAGACCAATGTCTTTTAAATATAAGTCTACTCCTTATAAAACTTCAATGCAATATAATCATCCGATTTTGATCAAAAGTGTTCTAGCACAAGTCTAAGTTCAAATTTCGTAAAGCAAGCAATGTGTATCCTTGCAATGCATCCAGTATAAACCTTCAGCATGCCGATTTTTAAAGTCTATCCAACAGGTAGAAACGTACATTTTAAATTCCCAAACTGTTGTTGCTGTCCGTAATCGTGTTTCCTTTTATAACGGACAAAAGTTTAGTTCTTACATATTGTTTAACAGGTTAGGCATCACATATTGAGTCTTATTAAATGTGTACAACAGCAGAGTACCTTCTAAAACTATGATACTTTTCCATGTGCAATGTCTTTTTGTATTGTTCCGATTCAAGACTACTGAATAATCCACAGCTTCTCCACGAACAACATCAAATGTCACCATTCCATTCACAAATGTATCCTCTCATTGCAGACTAACTAACATAATGTAACTAGAAAGCTACACTCTTTCACTAAAAAGAGAAAATAATACTGTAACATTTGTAACATTAACAATGCAAGTCACTATATAAATGATGTATTTTCACACATTAAATGCAAAAACTTTGAATAAAGCAAATCCCAAGCCGCCTCAGACAGTCTTGAGAGAAAATAAAATAATAAAAAATGAATGTACAAGCTATCTAAGCCTAAGTCAGTCTCATATCTTTATTAAACTTAATAAAATTAAAAGATAACCGACTTTGTACGGTTATGAAAAGATTTCTAAACCATCTGAAGGCAAGGCAACAATGGCACCCGAATACATGTATATCTGTTGTAAGAATCAGAATGCCCAAATCTTTGAATCAGGAATACCTAACATGTGTACTGTTGTAGCAGCACCAATACGAAAACTGTGCGACTTGTAAAACTTTGTATCATACTTAGCAGACGAAAGCGCCAATGTTAAAATATTACAAAATTCAGATCTTTAAATAGGTCTTGTATTTCTGTCTTGTATTTCTGTAGCAAAAAAAAAGAGGGCCTGTTGCTTTTCCCCGTAATTTTAAAAATTCTCTCATTTTCTTAACAGGAAAAAAGTCAGGTTCAACTTGAGTCTGTAACTGAACAGGCTGTTTAGACAAATTATGTTTAAAGTTGGAAATCTTTAAAATTAAATACGGATTTCCAGAACCAAAATTTTTAAATGTCAGGTTTTCCAAATAAATCAAATTATGATTTTCTTGTTTCTTCATAATCGTTATCTCTTCTATACGAAGGAAAGCATGAAATGCCATTAAAACATCAACGAAAACATTTTTTTTTTATAGAAAGATCTACAGACAAATGGTAATGCCCTGATAATGTCACGGAGAACAGAAAGAGTAATAGGGCGCCTCACATCAGGAGCTGCTGATAAACGCTGAGCACCACAAATCATTTTATTATTAAAATGAATTGAACACAAATCCTGATGACGATTGATTTTGAAAATGTAAGATAATGCACCCAAGTAAGTACTTATAGTGTTTCGTGACTTTCCATCCTCATAAGAAGATGCAATTCATGTGAGCAATTAAATAGAGTATGACATCGAAAAACTTTACTCCTGATATAGTGGTGAGGCCTGGAGATATCCTTTGACAAATCTATCAATCGCATTAAAAAGGCTCGCTCTGGAACAACAACACAGCACGCAAAATTAAACAGCCCAATTAATGAAGCTGACTGAAGCGCACGTAAAGTAACCCTTTTCCGAACTTTCATAGCCTGCAAAGCAGCCTCAATTTTTCTAATTTTATCATCTGGTAACCTTGCTTACATGAGGACAGAATCCAATTCAATACCTAAGAATACCAGACAAGTACAGAAATATTCAGTTTTTTCATCCTTAATCATGTTAATTGGAACTCCGAATGTTTTACAGGGATTTAAAACATTCTTAAACTTTCCCCACAAACATTACTGTTTGCAGGACCTACAAAAAGAAAATCATCTAAAATATGAATCATATGATTGATATTTAGCCTGTTTTGGGCTTTCCATTGCAAAAGTATTGAATTTTTTCAAAAATAGAACAAGAACTAACAAGACCAATTACTAAACAACGGTCAAGATAAAACTGATTCTTCCAATTCATACCCAATAGTTCATAGTCCAAATAATTAACAGGAATATTTCCATATGCACTATCAATATCGCACTTGGCGAGATTACAATTACGATCGAGTAATACTATCAGCCGGACAGCATCATCTACTGCAACATATGAAACACTTTTAGATTCACCAAGAATATGATCATTTACAGAATGAATCGAGGGATAAGACAAGTGGTTTATCAATTTAAATTGACCTTCCTCCTTTTTAAGAACTACTCCGATAGGAGAAACCTGTTAATTTTTAAACGGAATTTCCGAGAAAGGATCAGCAATTCTACCAAGACTAACTTCCGTTGACAGTTTTTTTTATCTACAACATATGGGAGTTGATAAGCTGACTGTAAATTATTTGACATCATTTGTTCCCGAGGCACCCCTCGTAACCTAGATGAACACATTTCTCAAACCCAGATACCAAATAATTTGCATCCTGATTAGGATATCCCATAAGTAAAAATTTTAAAGTTTTAGAGCAAATAGGAGTGACAACCGATTTCCAAGTATGAAGTGAGTTTCATAATTACTTGTTCCTGGGATCGGGCTTGGGTGTTGAATGGTGTTGTTGTTTTGACGGAGCAACTCGTTTGGCACATCTGATAATGGAGGATTGCCTTTACATCCTCAGCAACGATGGGCAAATTTGCAAACTTTGATGCGACAAAATCCATCTTTATTAAAGTTCCAACACACCCCTTTTGGCAACGTTTTGTTCGTTGAAAACCCTTCTTGTCTATTGGAGGAATTCCGCTGACGGTTCCGAAAGGGACGAAAAGGACGACTTCCCTGGGGACTCCCCTGTTGGTGCATTGTTGCTATAATATAGAATTCCATGTTTAAACTATGCCATGGCACCCCTCTTATTTGTCTGTCCATATGGACTTGCTGATCATATGTCAGCCAAGTATTGTTACTTGACTGCGTGGAAGCCAAATCCCTAACAAGTTCTGCATGCTTAGCCAAGTAAGCAGTGGACTCTGGGAATTTTCCACTATAAATTGCCATAAATCTTAAAAAAAAGCTGTTGTCCACTGTTCAATAGATGGGATATTAAACCTAGGCCTGTTAGTAACCAGTGACCGGGTTGAATTCTTAGACACTTGAAACTGCAAGCCATTTTTCTTGGAATTTGCTAACCAATTTTGTGGTCACAATAAAGAAAGATCAATATATTTATCTTGCCAAATTTTTTGTTTAATGCCTGGGTCTACCATTGCTGCTATAGGAGTAGATAACGAATTAGTTGCAGGCAGATATACTTGCCACTCATGTTCTGTGTCATCCATCTCCACCCCTTCCTCCTCACCAATTTCAGAAATATGATCCTCTTGCTCCACACCAGGGATTCCTCTACTGGCTCCCTTCTATGCATCGACTGGATAACGGACTCAGTAATCCTAGCTATTAAAGCCTCTTCTGCTTCAGGGGAAAAGAGGGATGGAGACTCCGTTCTCTGGGCTTTATTTTTTTTGCCTTTTCTAGACTGTCCAGGTTTTGTTTTAGGCATGGCTACTTTCTAGAATATATAGCTAAAAAATAAATTTCTAACAAGACATATAAACAAAATATATGAAGTAACCATATAGCTGTAATGCTATAACAGTAAAATTACCAACTGCTTCAGCATATGCTAATTGAAAGGCCATTCTCACTAATAAATGACAAAAACTAGCATCCTAAATGTAAATAACAAAAATATGCATATTTCGTTGATAGATGTCTTGCCTATAGAATACTCACAACTACAGTGTCAATCAAATCGTCATACACAAACTGCCAATCTAAATAAAATTTGGACACAGTATTAACAGCAGCCCAACACATAGGGCATTAAAACAGCAGCCCAATACATTGGGCACATACAGCATTAAAACAGCAACCCAATACATAGGGCATTAAACAGCACACTAATGCATAGGGCATTAAAACAGCTACCCTATACATAGGACATTATATCAGCAGCCCCAAACATAGAGCATTAAAACAAAAGCCCAACAACTAGGGCATATCAACAGAAGCCCAACTAATTGGGCACAGTTCATTATTTCAGCCCAACCATTAGGGCGAAATATTTTCACAGGTTTCTTTTTTTTTTTTTTTTAATTTTTCCATTTTTCATTTATTTGTTTATTTATTTTTGTTTTTTTTATACCACCGCCTTTATATGAATAAAGGCAACAGTAGTATACCGGTGTTCAAAAGTCGTAAATCGATTGAGGGAAAACAAATCCGGGTTACAAACTAAAACTGAGGGAAACACATCAACTATAAGAGGAAAACAAAGGAACAACCGGAACACTGAAGTGCAACAAAATCAAACGCCAGCGTACATAGAAACGAACTTTTTGATAACAACTGCCATATTCTTGACTTGGTACAGGACATTTTAAGAAAAAATGGTGGGTTCAACCTGGTTTAAAGGCTAGGCATACCTCCCGCTTTATGACAATGTTAAAAAATATCGCTAAAATGACAACACAACGTGACAGAAATACAGCACAAACACACGCAAGAACATTCATCACAGAGAAACGCACAAACAAATTATATAATAGGCGACCCAACATGCAAACCGCAGAACAGCAACGAACATATCCCATCAACGACAAACACCACAGGACATCACAAACAATGACGCGCTTACGTAACTGACATGCAATCTCGAACTTTATACAATTATTTTCACAATACTCGTCCAAACAATTTTCATGACAATGATGGTATTAAACGGCAATTTTATAATTATTTGAACTACAAACGATGAGCCATAACACATTATCCAACCGAAACCTTCAAAAAAAAATACATGAATATAACTTGTCATATCAAGTAAATACATTTAACTTTTACGAGCTGAAACCACTGCAGCCCGAATACTATTGTAATATTTTGGGTAGCATGTATTCATGTTCAAATGTACCCCATCATTGCAAAATGCAAACTGTTTACTTTTTTCTGGCCAAAAACCAGAATGTTTCCAGAAAGACAACATTGTCCATTCTGTTTTCTCTAAAATCATGAAAATAGTGCGGTAAGAATGAGTTTAGTTCATCACAGCTTTTATTAAACCACTTAATGTCCACCTTAAATCTTATTCTTTTTTGAGGGGACACACGGTGCAATTATTTATTTATTATACATTTTTTAACTTCTAGCAGAAGTGCTTTACAGAGCTTCATATATTCTAAACCAAACTTTTTATTTTTTTTCCAGATTACTCCCTGGGTAACCCCTCAGTAAAATATGCTCTCTTAATTTATCTGAATCTAGATTCATGCTAACGGAACGATTTTTACTAACTTTAATGAAAGATTTAAATCTAGATATAAATGAATGACCTAATATAAGCGTTTTAACGACAATTCTTTCCAATGATATAAATTAATAAATACACTGGTTCAAAAACACGCCGTGGATCTAGGTCAGCACAACAGAACAAAGTAAATTAATTAAATTTTGTAAACAACATGAACAACGAACGAAGATGTATATCTATAAATAGCTTTAGCTTCAATGATATAACTTTTAAACAGTATTTGAGATTTTTGTTTACAAACCACTGCTCAAAACCAGAGATAATCGACGAATTAAAATTTTCTTGGAATAAAATTTCTCTTCTTTGTTTCCTAAATGAAGGTGTTGTGTAAAAGGAGACTTTTCATTGGTCGATCGGCTATCGATCCAAACAAAAGGAAACTGGTAAAACAATAGCAACAATCCTGGCAGTATTGAGGGACCATAAATTTATTTATGCTCAACATAAATACCTGTATATTGTTGTGTTTTTATTTATTGATAACAAAAGTAATATTTGTACCGATAGATCTAATTACAAAGTTAAACAAATAACCTTCTAGAATTCTTTTATTCAAACGATCGATAACATTACACGGATCCACTGATATAAATTGACGGCTCGATAAACAACATCGACGTAAAAGTAGGATGTTATAAACCGTTTGTAATTAGTTTTTTACAGCCAAATTTCCAAACCAAATCTGTGTATCAATAGAGGAATTTAGTAAAGTTTTGAAGTTATTGATGGTATCAAAATGCATGACTCAATAAATACCCAGTTAAACATTGATAACTTTCATTAAAATCTTAACATTAATACAGACATATACACAGCGAACGAATTGGGATATCTAAACCACGTAAGATGGTACACAAAAAAAATCAACGTCCAGTAAAAGGAAATTTAACAATTTAGATCGAATAAAAAGTCCTTTTTGTCGTAAAGTTTTTGTAGAGTTTCTTTGATAACTAGTTACACCACTGGGTCGATGCCACTGCTGGTGGACGTTTCGTCCCAGAGGGTATCACCAGCCCATGAGTCAGCACTTAGGTGTTGACATGAATATCAATTATATGGTCATTTTTATAAATTTCCCGTTACAAAACTGAATTTTTCGAAAAACTAAGGATTTCTTATCCCATGAATAGATTACCTTAGCCGTATCTGGCACAACCTTTTGGAATTTTGGGTCCTCAATGCTCCTCAACTTTGTACTTGTTTGGCTTTATAACTGTTTTGATCTGAGCGTCACTGATGAGTCTTATGTAGACGAAACGCGCGTCTGGCGTATTAAATTATAATCCTGGGACCTTTGATAACTATTTCACCACTGGGTCGATGCCACTGCTGGTGGACGTTTCGTCCCAGAGGGTATCACCAGCCCAGTAGTCAGCACTTCGGTGTTGACATGAATATCAATTATATGGTCATTTTTAAAAATTTCCCGTCACAAAACTTTGAATTTTTCGAAAAACTAAGGATTTTCTTATCCCATGAATATATTACCTTAGCCGTATTTGGCACAACTTTTTGGAATTTTGGGTCTTCAATGCTCTTCAACTTTGTACTTGTTTGGCTTTATAACTATTTTGATCTGAGCGTCACGGATGAGTCTTATGTAGACGAAACGCGCGTCTGGCGTATTAAATTATAATCCTGGTACCTTTGATAACTATTGCCGTGTGAAACTGATATAATCTAAATCTAGGGATAAATCAGTTATTCGGCAGTGTATTAAGGACATTTTTTATTATCTAATGAAAACATATCACCAAGATAACAGTAAGTTAATATTAACAGATTTAATCATCTCATCACATTCCCATTAGTATATCTAGCATATTTACAATTTGTTATATAACAGACAAGGCTTTAAAAGAGTTGCAGTAAAACATTTACACAAGGTTTTTCAAATGACAATTTAATCAAGTAAGACACTTTTGCTTGATAAAATTGTGCAAAAGTGTAGCGCAAATGAATATAAATGACAAAACTGTCAACCAATGTAAAAAGACCACAACAAGCACGTTATTGATCGTAAACATTGAAATAATTGTTAGAGCATAACTGATTACAACGAAGCTATTAAATCAAGAGTTCTAAGTGGTGAAGTTGAAATCATCCCTTCGATAATTGTACGGACGCTATCACTAATTCGTTCACCGGTATGAAATATCTGTTTCACAGATGACGACGGATATGTTTCAATCGTCGTAACCACAATCCCGTCCTCTTCCCCCGAATTTGACCTACTGGATTAGACTATCTACGGGATTGTACATACATCAGCAACAAGATTAATACCACATGCAGTACAGGAACTGCATACTGCATACCCTTCCAAAGATCCTGAAATCATCCCTGTTTCTGATGTGGTTCTTGTTGCTCAGTCTTTAGTTTGATATGTTGTGTGTTGTGTACAGTTGTTTGTCTGTTGGTCTTTTTTTTTTTAGTAATGGGGTTGTCAGTCTATTTTCAACTTATATGTTTGAATGTATCTTTGGTATCTCTCTTTTAAAATAAACTTAACCTATAGAAGACTTGGTAGATTGTTGATTTATTGATAATAACTTTCTATTGGTACGTAATAAAGCAGGGAAACATTATGCATTACGTTTGGTGGTATTTTCCTAAGAAACGATCAAGCAGGATTGAGATAATTACACTGCAGTTAGTTACTTTATCACTATTTTTTCAGAGAAAATCTATCAATCCATCGATTTTCAAACAATATGACTTATCTTATTAAATGACAACAGGAGTTATAGTTTGTGAACCAGCAGTAGCAAATTATCTCCCTCATGTCAAGCAAAAATAATATAAAACATTTATGTGTGGACGGTAAGTAAAATGAACTTCAATTTGACAAATGAAGTAACTTTGGTAAATATTGCTAATTATCTCCTTATTCACTTTAAAAATGTAACACGATAGGGTATATATAGTATATGTTTGAAATCAGTATTAGATCAACTATATACTGACACAATAAAGGTTTGGTTAAACCGAACAATAATGTTTTACATTGAAGGACATTCTATTGTTCTCAGGACAGTAGGTTATCAATATTATAGTTTGTTTTTGTCTTTATTTGTAGAGAACAAAGCTAAAATGTCAATTTGGATTTACATTTGTTTACATTAACTATACATTCAATCCGTTTTTGGCAAGAATTGTTTAAAAAAATTGACAATGCCGGGAACATTACCACAAACGAGATGACTTCAACTTTCAAATGATGAACTTTTCATTTTAATGAAGTAACATTATGGCAATGTCTGCATATGGAGTATATTTCTTACAGTTGATACACAGCTTTCGTTTCCGATCATGATTTGCTTGATAAAAGGTTGATGGTTACAAGGAAGGTAAAGACGATTTCATCCATTCGAACTTTGATGGAATATCTGTGCCACAGATAACCATTGACATGTTCCAATTATTGTGGCCGCAATCCCGATATGTTTTACACAATTATGATATCAACGAACGATACTTTTTATCGAATGTGTACTTACAATGAGCACGTGTGTCATCTGTAGATTAGGATTAACTTACCGTTCCGTAGACTGTTGTTTGTTTTTTTGTTGTTTTTCGGGTTTTTGTTTTCATCTTTATATCTTCAACGTATTTGTAATGTCCCTTTCACTAGTATCAATATTTCAGTCTGAAACGGTCATTTTGGTATGATCAAGTCTTAATCGACTGCATTTACCACAAGAGAAAAACCTCAAGACTTTTTCAGACTTTCAGACGCCGTTCTAATCGATATTCATATGAATAAGGTAATTCAGTCCGTTCAGGCATGTCAAGATTAACAAGACGGAATGTTCTAGCGAGCAAATAAAATCTGTTAAAACGGTTTCAGACAAAATCAGACCATGAATACAAAATTACATTAAGATGTTGTCAGACCGTGTTCAGTCGTATTCAGATTTTAACAATTTGGATACAAAACGGGTAAAACTTTCCAGGTGTGTATCAGGGGTTGCTCCCCTTTGAAAATAAAATCAAAAACTAGAAGATGACGTTCTTTTATCTCTTAGTTTTTTTTAAAACCTATTTCATATAGAATCCTTTAATCCTTAAACCTTTTTCTTCTAGTATGTAATTATTAGATATTTTTTTGGGTACTTTTAAATAAATAATAAATTCAATTGTTTTACTGGTTCTTGTTCAATGTAATACGGCTTCGCAAAGTGAAGTCATTTTAAAACACCTAATTATGGTTGCAAAAATATCAATTGATGATCGAAGATTATTTATATTGTTAATTTCTTTTAAAAGTGAATTACACTGTTGTGTGTGTTAGTGTGTTTAAATACACGGGCGTTGAAAAAGGTAGCGATCTCGACGTAAAACTTATTTATAACTTTTCAATTTGTTTGCTTTGGTCATGCTTGCTAATTATTTATTACAAGTTAACCTATCCATTTTTTTTTTGGGGGTCTGTAAAACGGATAGTGTTACAAACTTAAACACTTGAACAAAAACGTTCTTCAACAACTTTTGGCCCTCAATTAATTTTTAACCTTTAAATATTTAGGTTTCATAGTTACATTAGTAAATTGTTAGGAGAAAAACAAAACGCACTTGCTGATGTGGTAGCCTCCGAGGGGTTTCGATTGATTAGTGAGGCACGTTATTTTTGCCGCTGAAGCCAACCTAGACATGCTAGATGTGATAATGTCTATCTTATTTGCTTTAGAAATAGAACAAACCCGTGAGTACGATATACACTATAACCATTTATTTTGTAGTCAATGTAGCCTCCGAGGGGTTTCGATTGATTAGTGAGGCACGTCATTTTTGCCGCTGAAGCCAACTTAGACATGCTAGATGTGATAATGTCTAACTTATTTATTTTAGAAATAGAACAAACCCGTGAGTACGATATACACTGTATATTTTGTAGTCAATGTAGTTTTATCGATGCTGGTCCTTTTATAGCAGAATTAAATTACTGTACCTTTAATAGTTAGGGGTTTTGGTTGAAGAAGTGTTCAAATATCCTTAAAAGAGAGGCGAAAGATACCGAAGGGACATTCAAACTCATAAGTCGAAAATAAACTGACAACGCCATGGCTAAAAAAGAAAAAGATCAGCAGACAAACAATAGTACACAACACACAACATAGAAAACTAGACTGAGCAACACGAACCCTATCAAACACTGGGGGGTGATCTAAGGTGCTCCGGAAGTGTAAGCAGATTCTGATCCACATGTGGCACATGTTGTGTTGCTCATGTTAGTACAAACCCGGTAATAAGTCTAATTCGGCAGGTCACATTCGGGAATAGGGGACGGGATTGTAGTTACGACATTAAGAACATATCCGCTATCATCTGTGAAACGGATATTCCGTAACGGTCAACCAACTCGTGATGGCGTCCGTAACATTTGCGAAGGGATGATTTCAACTTCACCACTTGGAACTCTTGGTTTAATAGCTTCCTTTTGAGCAGCAAACCTCTATCAAGGAAATCAAGACAGGAAATACAAGCCCTGGAGTATCGTATCAACTGGGAGATATATACTCCGTATGCAGGCGCTGCTGGAATGTTGCTACATTATCATGGAAAGTTCACAATTGGGAAGCTGAAATCATCTCATTGTCATAAAGTTTTGTTTTCAACCGACCCTCATTGTCAACTTCTAGATGTAAGTCAAGATATGAGGCAGACTTAACTGTATCTTTTATTGTAACAACAATAAATAACCATCATACCACATCTCCTTATTTCAGTCATTTTTCAAAGAATGCTAAAATTTTAACAATTATTATAAAGTCCAGTGAACAATTTGGAAAATGAGAGGAAATCATATGTGAGGTGAATATAAAGTGCATGTATGGCCACAAGTATTGTAGCTTGTGCATGTTGTGATTTTTCCTAATATACTTCATGTTTATAAAACTAGAAAAAATATTGTGGTGTCATTTCTAAAACGATTTTAATCAACTTGGTACCAATAAAAGCAGAATTGTCACAGGCTTATTTGTTTATTTGGTTATAATTTAGTTCTGGAGTTTTTTTATTTTCTGATGATTTAAACATGCAAAATTTAATTGTTTGTTCATTAATTTGCTCTTTATTTCAACTAGATTAAATTGTAAAAAATTATCATATACATAGAAATAAATAGAGCTTAGGCATGAAAAATGAAATTGTTTCCTACCTCCTTACCATGACCTACAAATATTACCTAATTTTTTGTGTCTTCAACAATGAACTTATACTGTTACATGTAATTGCGCTATAAAATTACAGGACATATTTTTTTCCTTGCAAAAAATCAAACCAGGAATTTACATAGATAAGATTTAGCTCTAAACGACATTTAGTTACCTATATACATGTAGGAGAATGTGGATGGGGTTTTACAGAATAGAGAATAATGGGCAAAAAATAAAAAAAAAAAGAGAAAATGGATTAAAATAATAAAGAACAGAGAAAAATGGACCAAAATAATTAAGAAAAGAGACTAACACGGTGCTAAAATATAAAGAATGGAGTATAATGGGCAAAAAGTATACAGAACAGAGAAAAATGGCCAAAAAATTAAAGAATACAGAAATGAAGGACCCCATCCAGACCCTAATGTAGTGTGACAAACTGGATAACATGCATCAATAAAAATATATATGCCATTGGATGGGACGAATTGGTGCATCAATATCAATAGATTCACCGTATGGACCTTTGGTGAAGGGAATATATATATATGCGGTAAAAATTGTGCAGTATGCTCACCAAAATGAAACCGAGGTATTTTGTGACAACACCGGGAAAGAATATACCATTCAGGGACAAATAAACTGTAAAACCGTGGGCGTAGTATATGCAATTAACTGTACAAAATGGAAAAACTTATATATGTAGGACAAACGGGTGATACACTCTATCAACGGATGCTATTGAACTTTTAAAAAATACGAACAAACAAAACAGACGATCCGATCCGGTAACAAAACACTTCATTCAGCATATTAATCATTCGATGAAAAATTTAAAAGTTACCGCCATAGAAAGAGTATTTAAACAGAAATTTACAGAAAAACTACAGAAGCCTTTTGGATAAAAAAATTAAAAACTTTAGAGCCTGATTGTGTTTCTATAAATTAATTTGGAACTTGAGGTTACATGGTTACAGTAGCTTGTAAACAGGAAAAAGGGGTTAAAAACTTGATTGGTTAGCTTGCAGTGATGGTTATTATCAAAATGCAATGAAATGTATGTGAAATTTTGTCTGTATTACATCGGTGATCTGTTTATTTGGCAATCGCTAACGGCAGTCAGCAGGGTTTAAGAATATTTGTTGTTCGACCTGTTAGTCAAATGCGTTTTGTTAAAATATACTTTTTCACTTTTTTGGTCTTTTGGAAAATGTTGTTTGTGCTGTATTAAGACCCCTCTAACAAGAAATTTGTTTTGCATGCACACGTATAAAAATTGCGGTTTTTATATATACATATAGATACATTGAAAAAATACTTGCATTTAATTACTAACTTATTACTTACAATTACATGGAATTACTAGTAATCACTCATTTTTACTTGTTTTTTTTACATGATTTGAGTAAAAACAATACTTGTTTTAAGTAAAATCTAGTAATTTAATTTTTTGAGTGTGAAAATGCAAAATCTAAATACTGCGATTCCTGTTTTCAACTGTATTGTCAAAATGGCTTTGTAGTAGAAAGTCTTAAGTATGCTTGCAACATTAGGAAAACCAGTGTCATGTTGAACAGTAAAACAAAAACCAACATTGTTTAGGCTAAACCAAAGGTACATGCATGCAACCTGTTTCGAGTCTTGGTGAGCTATAATGTTAGTTAAGGTGGTACCAAACACCTTGACTAAAATTAATTTGGCTCGTTTAATTTCGTTAAAATTTTGACAAAATATTTACTTTGACCTTTGACAAAAATACAAAAATTGCCAAAAACTTGAAGCACACATTGTATCGGAAAAAATTCATTAGATATATAGCACTTTGACACACACTAATTTTGATCATTCAGAAGCTTAATATTTCCTTAACAATAGAAGGTGATTAAAACGTTCAGCTAATTTTTACAGAGTTATCTCCCTGTAGTGTTATGTACCACCTTAAGTACAGGTATAGATAGTCAAATAGAAAATTCTTTGAATTTCCTATTAACAAGACGTCATAGTATACAGTAGAAGACTGTAAGATATGTTGGTAGACTAACACGAACTCGTGTGTCCGAAGTGTTCTTGGAGGGTATCAACGACATCTCTTATGACATCGGTACTTCAAAAATTTAAGTTTCTACACAAAATAAGGAGATATTGTAAGAACGTTAACGAGACAACCATCAAGCATAGGTCAAATTACGTAGAAAATAGTTCGCCGTTCGAGCAAAATTAATTCATTCCGTTTAGTCAGCTGTTAAAAGGGCCCGACATGACAAACATTCAAAAATTCAATAACAAAAACGGCCTATTTATTGCAAAATAATAACAGAATATTGTTACCGACCGGCAAACAACAACAACCAATAAATTACAGGCTTCTGACATTGGAAAGCTGGCGCATATAACATTTAACGGGGCTAACCAAGTTTCTTCACCGGAAATGCAATATTACGCACCATATAATTATCTGTGTTGGAAACTATCAACAAATATTCCTGCGATCTTAGCTTTTCAATCATATTGTTGAAGATGTCAAGTACGGGGGAAACCTTGTTCGATCGATTTGTTGCGTATTTGAAAGTAAATCATATCCTTTTTAAGTGAAAACAAAAGAAAATCATATCTCGCTTCATGTGTATTTTATTTAATAATTACACTAATAAAACACGTTTTATTTTTCACAAATATAACCACCATAATAGATTTCCTTATCGCACTCAATATCATAAAACTGGTATTTGTTATTGGCATACAAAAACATGCAGTCCTGTTCATCCTTAGCTGTTCCTGAAGGTTGTCCTTCAGCAAAGGCAAAATAAGTCATCTTTGTGACTTTACCATTTTTGATCCACCGCCAATCACCCTTTGGAAGATATCTGTTGATGTTCCGTCCTCCAACGTAGTAGTGAATACCTTGAAGAAAATCATCATCATCGTCATCATCATCATCATCATCATCATCATCATCATCATCATCATCATCGCTGTGTTTGAACAGGAGTTGAAACCTTAGTTTCTTAATCATTTCAAAATTATAAATGTTCGTAATTTCTGCTTAACTTTTTTCAAGTATAAACACATTGGTTACACATTGGAAAAGTCGAGGCAAGTCAAGGAATATAGCAACGCAGATGGACTGAACAGATATATATAATATGGTATATGAACTCGCAGTACCAACTGATCATTCAATCATATGCGTTTCTTCTTGCATTTGTCAATATAACCTTCTAGTTGTTTTGTATGACCTTTTGATTGGATCTAAAACAAGTTTTCAGCAATGCTCACAAGTATTTTATTCAGTGTTGACTGGCTTGAATGTCATTCAATTGGTTGTACATAAATGGCAATGATGATAAAAACATGACCCGAATGAGAAATTTGTATACAACTACGTTAAACACTTATTCGGTTAACTCCTGTTCTTTATACTGTACAGTCTATACACACTATGCATTAAAACATTAGGTATAAATAAAAATATATAAGAACATGATATAACTGTACTTTAAAACTTGTTCTGAAGTTATTCTTTCCTTTTTTAAGTAAGTTTTACATTAAGCTTGGACACCAGTGTTGCATAAACTATAAATAAATACAGATTTGTTTTAGCTTATACATACAAACGTCAGATTTAGTTAAATTTTGTCGAAGACTGTAAGATTATTTAAACAAAAACCTGTAAACAAGCTCTAACAGATATTTGTAAATTACCTGTTTTCTGCTTCTGAATAAATAAGGTCATAGCCATGGCCTCTTCAAGGGTTTCAAAGTTAGCCAAATAAGCACCAGGGTCTGTACAGCTCGCCTGAATGAAAAGAATGACGAACATTGAATAGTCAGATATTCTAAGGACCGATATCGGTATAATTTTCAACAAGAACAATTTAGGAAAAAAACTTATAGTTATAAAGCATACTCATCGATAGTAGTACACGTGAACATGATTTAAACTAGATATTAGTACATTATGTCAGAAGCCATACACCGTACCCGCAATATTCCTAAAGGAAATATACTGGCATTATTTTGTCGCCTAAATATGTCTCAGCATTCTGTATAAAGTATAATAATATCACATACAAGTATTCTCCCGTGTATTCGGTACAATGCTATACAATACACGCATAATCTTGTATTTTTTCCCTTTATAAAAACAAAAGCAGATCAATTAAATGAGTTACCACTGTTTTCATGAATGTCAGATCCAGTTATTAATATAGTTTGTGCCACTTGTTGAAACAGTTATAGTTGCGTGAATGTTATCAGTTTTAAGTTTATGTGTACAAATCAAGCAAAGATGTTTTATATGAATGAAACGATTTAACAGAGGTTTTATGTGTAACTATGGTTTTCTTTCAAAACTGTTACCTATTATTGACCACTATGATCGAATCAACTCGAAATGCGTATTAGGCACATCTTATTTAAAGGAAATACATTGTACAAGAAAATGAGTTTTGTTGAATGAAAGATAACATTTGTTTTAAAAAATTACAAAAAAAAAGTATATCTACATGTGAAGGTGCAATCTAGCAAATTTTGTAAACGCAGAATAACATGTAATTTATACGTACAAATGCTGCATTTCCCGAAACTTTGTCATTGCTGATGAAATAACACCCGTTTCCTATCTTCTGATATGGCTTTTGACAGTTAGCTGATAAATATAATGTTTTAATCAATTTCAATAGTCAAAATATCTAGATTCTACATAGTTATAAATTATAGATGTTATATGTAGTGTAATCGTTTTACTTTAATAAGAAATTATTTAATAGAGATCAAAATTCGTAATAGTCACTTGATAAGTTTTCCGCCTGGGTAATTTTAGTCTTTATGAGAAATCCTTGACATTATTGATCACGTGATTGCTTGAAAAATACCTTGAGGTATAACGAAATTAAAGATTCTTATTTCATCGGCAACTATCGGATTATGATAATAATTGTGAATATAGATACATGTAAGACAAATCTAATACCTAGCATGCAATAGATTTGAGTAATGTTCACAATGCAACAACCTTTCTAATATTGCATTTGTTTCAACACGGTATTGCTACCTTAAATCATAATTCACATCGAGTGTTTGTATGGTATTTGAAAACTTAACATATTTAGGAAATGTCCTTACATTTTTCGATATCGTGTTCTTCAATATTCATGTGATAGTACGTTTGTACATCATATATACATATATTTTTGTGTTTAGTTTTAATCTGAGTGTACATATTTTCATGTCATACTATTTTGTGTACTAGTCTCTTTTTTCAGCAATCCAAGCAACGAATATGAGAAGGATTGATATTTAAAATAGTATATGAACCTTCAACATATTAATGTGCCTGTCTAAAGTCAGGAACCTAGTAATGTTTTTATTGCATTTCATTTATCGCTTGTTTGTCAGGTCAAAGTCATGCACGTTATTAAACTCGGGTCAATTTAGAAGATTGCATATTGTTGTGACATCTGTTTATTATAATGACCAACTGATCAATCTTGATATATTGTGCTAGTGTGTTGCTGTGTCATTGATGTTTATTACACAATGCTACTTTTTATCCATACTTTGAAAAAGAATGCAGTTTATATTTATCAGATACTAGTTATTATATTGCTGAAATCATCTTATCATATTTAGTCTGATCGATACGGACCTCGCCATGATGATCTAAGTCTTTTGATAATTTTATGATTTACTGCTGTCTCTATGACGTTTACCAAACCATTTCTATAAACGTTACATTTTGAATTATTTCTTTTTATTGTTTTATTAGCATCTTGCATGGCTTAAAAATTTTTGTTATATACAAATTTAAAATACTGCAAAGTGCTGAGATATTCAATGTTTCTCAAAAAAGCAAGAAAACAGCTATTGCTCGCTGCTGGGTGAATTGCAATTGTACAAATTTAAAACATAAATAAATTATTGCAAAAAGTCATTTTTTTTTTTGCACAAACAAAAAACTTATTTATTTTGCGCAAGTGTTTTACATTTGTCAAGTAATTTTATTTGCCAGGTTATATGAATGACAAGAGCAATTTCAATGCAAACCCCCTCCAACATGTCCAAATACGTGGCTCGTATAAGAACTTTTATGCCAATGAGATAACTATTCAACACAGTCCATACGACGTTGTGCTGCTTACCCCAACGTCGTATGGACTGTGTTGAATAGTTATCTCATTAGCAATCATTCACAATCTCCTTTGTTTGTATGTATCGCAATACATTGAGGTAAATTGATAAAATTTCTTATACGAGCCACGTATTTGGGAGGGATTTACATTGAAATTGCTCTTGTCATTCATATAACCTGACAAATAAAATTACTTGACAAATGTAAAATACCTGCGCAAAAAAAAATAAGTATTTTGTTCGTGCAAAATAAAAATTAATGTTTGCAATAATTTATCTATGATTAAACTTGTACAATTGCAATTCACCCAGCAGCGAGCAATAGCTGTTTTCTTTCTTTTTTGGTTCATGTTGAAAACATTGAATATCTCAGTACTTTGTACTGTTTTAAAAATGTTGATATAACAAAAGTTATGCGTCCAAGTATGACTTTTCACAAAGATCAAAATCTGTACCACAGACGCGAAACAATTCAAACGATAGAAAAATCGGCCTGTACTCTACTCAAACAATAATTGGAAATCAAATGTGGCAAACAACAACAGATATGATAGACACCACTTATAGAAAATGGCGGGATTATATAAATTGTTTGCTAGCGCTCGTTGTCCCCCGTCCGCTTCCCTCTCCTTTGCTAGAAATATTCACATCCAATCATGTCTGATACAGTATTAACTGAAGTAAGATGAATGTACAAAAACACAGATCACAATCTATCGTTAAGAATTAAAATTAAGTAAGTATTTAACAAACCAGTACCTGAAGCTATGGTTTCAAACGTCGGTGTCAGCTGATTAAGTGTATTTGTATAATTTAACACCAGAGCCTGTAGGGTTTTCTCCATTGCATCAATTTTTCGGTCACAATTCCCACTATCTGTCAAATTAATAAATAAAACTTAAAACAAATCATTATTCAACGAACTTCGAGTGGGTTGGGAAAAAAAGGAAAGCATTTTGCTACGTCTTAAATTTCCGTTCAAATAGAAATAAAAGTCTGTCAGAAAGGCTACCAAATATCAATACATTCATAGAAATATACTACGAAACAAACTTTTACAATTAACAGTAAACAACTTCCGGTTATCGGTCTGTTTATATTATTCTGCTCTCTTCCGAATAAGTAAAAATTCTCTGCGGCCTGTTATCTATTTTTTGCATTAAGAGACATTTCTCGTATCACATTGCACGGAAATCTGCGTTAATTTGATTGGCTTATCCATCATCATGAGACGATATTACGACATTTCCATTGGCTATTTGTTAAGTCATTGATGACTTCCAAAGGTTAAAACAATGTACATTTCGTCCATGGCAACGGACATATTTGATTTCTTCATTAATATACAAAACACTCACACTTTTCACCTGAACATCTTTTTTGGTAAACTTTTATTAGATATTCTGAAGCGTATGAATTTTCTTTTTTAAATGTCAGGTGTTAAAGTTTTACACCATAATAGGACATATGACATCATACTTGTATGTGCAAAATACTGTTCGCGGAATTTTTAATTTAACACAACGAGAGTGTTGCCAATAAGAGAAATAGGTTTAACAACTTGTGAGAATAAAATATTGTTTGATATCAACTCTCGTTATTTAATTTAGATAGTAATAATAAACTTGCCAAAACCTCGTTTTATTATTTGATTGTTTTGTTTGCCCTGACTTACCCTTAATTCTGTTCTTTTTGCCCTGACTTACCCTTAGTCCTGTTCTGTTTGCCCTGACTTACCCTTAATCCTGTTCTGTTTGCCCTGACTCACCCTTAATTCTGTTTCTGTTTGCCCTGACTTACCCTTAATTTTGTTCTGTTTGCCCTGACGTACCCTTAATCCTGTTCTGTTTGCCCAGACTTACCATTAATCTTGTTCGTTTTGTACATACTGCTTACTTACCATTAATTCTGTTTTGTACGCTGCGCTTCACCTCCTGTTGAATTACTCTCTTCAGTTGTTGCGTCACGTTTGACAAATTAATATCAGCAAAAAGTGGCGCCTTAACATTATCCATTAAAGGAATTTGTATATTTGTATTTTCGTCAGCTTTGCAAACATGAAAAACTGTCAAAATGAACAAAAAGCAGACAATAAACATCGTGGACATGTTTGAAATCCTTGAATAACTTAACGATTAATTTTCATAACACAATACTATACATGCTATAATTAAATCTGTATATAACAGTATTCTCCTTTCAAAGTGTTAACATCCGGAAAAGTCATTACACTTTTCAAAATACAGTTAAGGCTGGACGAATATTCAACTACAGCAAAACAAAGGTTACAAAATGAAGGTAGCAGCATTAACATAACAATGGAAGTTTTTTTTTTATCTGTGCAAAATATGTTGAATCATTAAGTTTTTTTTCCAATCCTTTGATCCTTTGTATCAAAAAAAGAAATGATTTCAATTGTTGAACTTCATTAAACAGTTATTAAATTATCATTTGTATAGTATATCGGTATCTGGCATAAACATACGAATACTGTTAGATTGAATGTTTCTGTTATAGAATTTTGGAAATAATCTTATATTAGCTGCACTATCTCCCTCCGAAGTTCCGACTCTTTGTCCGGAGTTTATGCTACTTCAGGTTTTTTTTTTTTTTGGCTCGAGCCGCTTTTACATTTATTTTTTAATTGAAGCTTTACATTGGCAGCAGACGGTTTTGTCCTGTTGGGAACCAGTTGTGTTTCATGTTCAATAATGTTATCTTTAAATTGTTTGTACCTAAACGGGATTTACAGTTAGGCATTAGTGCATAGGCACATGTTATTTCGTATCTCACATGCCCTGATATACTAATGGTGAATCTCATTCTGTGTCAAGATAGCAACATTTAAAAAACTTAATTATTTAATTTTTGTTTGCTCTAAATATGTATTTGATAGTTGTCACTAAACGTTTAGTGAACGTTAAATAAAAACATTAGTGAACAATACAAATATGTTCTAGTTCAGCAATAAGGCAAACCGAATTGATTTGAATAACGTAAATATTGTAAAACATGACACATAATATGTTTATATTCCAGTTTGCTTTCATACATTTGTGAATATAAAATAAAACAAAAACGTGTGCTGCGTAAAGCAACAATACCGGGTCATAATGTCAACGTTGTTAGCATTATTTTCGGAACCTGGTGCTTTAATTTTGACATAACCCATTTCGTTTGATTTTAACATGACCCATTTCGTTTAATTTTGATATGACCAATTTCGTTTAATTTTGATAAGTCCCATTTCGTTCGTTAATTGCATAGTAATACTACCTTGAAATGCAAAAAGTAACAAATCTGCAATATCCCTATGTTTTGTTCATTCTATGTATTTCTTCTCCTACAATGGGAGCAGTTTTAGGGTAAATCGAGCAATATTCGGAGGATGGAACCCTAGCCATTGTCTTTCAGTGTTTTTTATTGAATTTTTAATTAATCTAGAATTATTGTTGAAAATGAAACTCTATACACAATATACTCGTTCCTTCCATTGGATGACGTTTGAATGTCCATTACGTTAAACATGTTAAAGGAATACAAATATGGGATATTTACAAGTCAAAACTTGTTATATGCGTAGCTAAATGTACACCCTGTTTTGTACAGCCACGCGTTCTTATCTGCAATCTGCAATGCAGTTATACATACATAATTGGTTTTCTAAACTAGGTTTGGTTCAACTGCTCCTTAGTAAAGTCTGATTGCCATTGAGTAACATACAAGATAAAATACCACCTTAATAGGAGATAGGAATTAACAAATATTTGGGCATTACATCATAATATACACGGCTATTTGAAAAATGTTAAGAAGACTGAAATTGATTGCATACAAATTTAAATCAATAACATGTTAATAAAATCACTGCTATGTACTCGATCTACACTCTTAGTGGGACATTAGATGTGCTGGGTTAAAGACGTGTCATCCTATATTTTGCACATAGTGTCTGCTTCTGTGCTTGTGTCCTCACTCCCAAAATAGACGTCTAGTCTGGTTTGCCCCAGCTGTGGATCGTTCAAATCATCCAAGCACCTGAGACGTCCACGTTTCTACTAAACCAACTAAACCTAGGACGTATTAATAATCGGGATGCAACAACTATTTGTGACACGAGATGTATCTTTCGTCAGACCTGTACTGTATAAATAGTTAAGTTTAATTTGCTTCATAGTGAAATACGTTATAAATTGACCAATTATCCACAGGAAACACTACTTTGTTATAATTTGTCTTATTAAATGATGGCTAATAAGAAGTCATACAGTAGATTGTAAACTCTCAAAAGTAGATTTTAAACATGCATACATATGATTTTAAATTCATAAAGAGAAAATTACACTTTATACATTTCGTACGTCCGGCGTTTGTCTTGATTTATATAATAACGTATGACATATGAAATTGCATACCAAAAATAAAGTAACAACTCAGTCAGTCAGATTTGACCTCAGATGGCGTAAGACAGGTCATTTTTGTCGTGTTGATGTTGATTTTTTAAATTTAAACTTATTATGTACTTTTACTTAACCAATCAATGGGATCGCGCGTACTTGATGAAGGTAAGTCTAGATGTATAAAACATGTGAAATGAGAAACGTACAGAGTGAAATCGGCTAAAGACGTTTAGTTTTGTATCTGATCAGTTAATATTGTGAATTACAACTTGTGTCGAGGTTTTTTTGTCATTAACAATTATGGGTGGGCACAACTTATACTGAGCCTAATTTTTACACAAAATAATTCACGAATGACAATAAAACCCCGGTAAGCTTAAATTAGGGAAGATGGATGATTTTTAGTTTAAATTTCAGTAGCAAATATTAGATGAATAACAGGGCATCATAATTATGTTAATGTGATGTATGAAGTCTGCTTTGCAAACAACTGACTGGTTTCCATATCAAACATGTCATCTTTCATTGCAAACATTATGTGCCTAGGTAGCATTCCACAGTAATCTATGACAGTCTACCTGATAATATGATTTTGATTCCAGGTACAAATAAGAAAAGCAGCAAACTTAACCTGTCAATATGTTGGTTTGACGAATCCTGCAATCGAACCAACGACCTCTCACGCTGAAAGCGAGCAAGCTACCACGAGACCAACGAAATGGATAGCTTTCTTTGATATATAGTAGCCAATTGTAATGGTCGTGTCGTACATTTAACTCTCATCAGTATACTTGAGGGTCTGCCTTGGGATCTTTCATTTCCATATTCTCTATTTTTTTTTTGACAATTTTTCTCTATTGTTTTTTCCCCCCATTTTCTCTATTTTCTATATATACCCAGCCTATTATTCTCTATTCTTTATTCTTTTTTTAGCAATTTTTCTCTTTATTTTATTTGGTCGGCTCATTTTTCTGTGGTCCTTCTCCAATATTCTCCTTCATGTTAACCTTGTCTAGGCCTTTATACTAGAAAATGATGTAATTGACTTTTCATGATAAATTAAATTTTTTGTCTTTATAAAACGAACTATTGTACTTTTTGTTGGCATGTGAGAGTTAATGTTGAGCACAAGCGTGTCATAAGCATACAACTGTCAGTATTCATGCTAAGTCGGATTATGGCGTGCGTTGCTATTGCTGTGTAAACAAAGTATGTCATCATCGTATGAAAAACAAAGTATAAACCAGAGTAAGGTAACTTGTCAAATTATTGCCATGCACCATTCACTGGCTATAACCAACAGACCAAACCAGACACTTTAAAGCCCCAATAGTGGAAGTATATACAAATGATGCATAATTTCCGAATGGAATTAAAACAAAAACTTTTGTACAATATGAACACAGTGTATACGTAGGATTGATGTAGAATTGTGCCCCAGTATTTGATATTAACTGTTTTGTAACCATTACTTCAAGTTCCAATTTAAAAATGCCATGTTTAATTGCTTTCTGATATATTTTAATATCAGAAAATGATGTTGTTTCAGATTTGATTTACTTAAAATACGTAAGGTACCATTATACATATTGTATATGTAACAAATAAGTTTTGTCTGTAATACAATGTTTTTTACAAAGGTGCAGCTTTCGGCGAGCAATAATATGCTTGTTTAAAGAATAGTACTGGTATTTTTTTAATAAATTTGATGATATGAAAACCCTACATGACAAGTGAAGGATATAAGTTGTTCACGATGCAATGAAACTAACAGTGGACGTTTGGCCTGTTTACTTCAACTGTCGTAGTAATTTCATCATAAACGGATTATTTTTTGGCACCAATTACACATTGTCATAGTTGTCTTACATACATTGATTGATTGGTTGATGTTAGACACCACTACCATCACTATGGGCTATTCCGTAGAGGTCGGTTTTTATTCTTATTATTGGCTTGAGAGAACAATTGCCTTTCGGCTTGAAAACTGACTATCCTGGTAATTTAAGCCTGGAGTCAAATGCATCTGCCACGTGCGGGATTCGAACTCAATACCTCAGTGTTGACATGCTAGTGATACAGTAGTCGAATTTCTTAGACCACTCAGTCACCGAGGCCCCATTCTTGCACATAAATAGAAGTATCCCTTTACCAACATTTATGTCATAAGAAAAAAAGTGTCATTCATGTAAAAATTGACAGCAAGGGAAATCAAAGCATAAACACGGATAAAAAAAGAGAGGCGAAGGATACCAAACGGACATTAAAACTTATAAGTCGAAAAAAAATGACAACGCCATGGTTAAATAAGAAAAAGGCAAACCGACAAACAACAGTACACAAAACAACATAGACAACCAAAGACTGAGCAACATGAACCCCACCAAGAACTTGGTGTGATCTCAGGTGCTCCGCAAGGATAAGCAGATCCTGCTCCACATGTGACACCCGTCGTGCTGCTCATGCTAGTACAAACCCGGTGATATGTCTAATTCGGTAGGTCACATTCGGTCAAAGGGAACGAGAATGTCGTTACGACAATTGGAACATATCCTACGTCATCTATGAAACAGATATTCCATAACGGTCAACTAACTCGTGATGGCGTCCGTAAAATTTACGAAGGGATGATTTCAAAATCACCAATTAGAACTCTTGGTTTAATAGCTTCCTTGTAAGCAGCAACCCTCTATCAACAAGCCATGAAATATCGTATCAACTGGGAGATATATACTCCGTATGAAGGTGCTTCTGGAATGTTGCTACATAGAAATGGAAAGTTCACAATTGGGAAACTGAAATCATCTATTTTGTAATATTTTTTTTTTAACCGACCCTCATTGTGAATTTCTAGATGTTAGTCAATATATGAGGCAGACTTATCTGTATCTGTTGTATCCTCTGTCTCAAGTTTGATAGGATAGATGCGTTCAACATAGTCACCAAATTTTGAATTATTTAGTGAGAGAACATCATCTATATAGCGGAAAGAGAAGTTAAAGGATACTGCTTACTTATTTTCATTCTTCCTATGAACTTCTTGTATGAAGTCAGCTTCATGTGAATAAAGGAACAAGTCGACAAGAAAAGGAGCACAGTTGATTCCCACGAGAATGCCGATTTTGTTTCTTGAAAAACATTTCTAATGTTATGACTTAACATTTAAAACTAAATTTCTTTACCCTAAATATACCTTGATTTGGATTGTGATCAAATAGTTGACACAACATAGGTTTCTGACACAGAATAAATTTGATCAAAGAACTAAAATTCTTGAAATTGGACTTTTACCTATCATGGTCCAATGTCCAAAATCTAAATACACGGTTACATTCAACATATCAAAGAATCTCAAGAATTTATTTTTTGTTAAATCAAACAAAATAATGTACGTACAAGGCGATCGTAACCCAATATTGGAGAATAAAAAATGACGAATAAAAGAAAAGTCAGCTCCTTGCAAAACAACTGATCAAACCATTACGAGGAAGACCGACTGAAATCGACATTTCATAAGTGTCACAGTCACCGTCACGAATTTGTTGACTGATACGATATATCTGTATCTCAACTTACTAGCGACAGGTTTTTGCAGTGTTAGATCTTTCGATAACAGAATAGTCGTCTAGTTTTTAACTTTACCGACTGTGTCCTATTTTATGATTGTGGTATTTTGGTTGAATGTGGATACGAATTGCGGGCTATGACTGCATACCAGGAGACGCTTACTGTTCCGTTGAATGAAGTGGTGTAATAAAATGGAAAATGGAAATGGGGAATGTGTCAAAGAGACAACAACCCGACCAAAGAGCAGAAAACGGCCCAAGCCCACCAATGGGTCTTCAACACTGCGAGAACATCCTGCACCCGGAGGCGGGCTCCAGCTGGCCCCTAAACAAAAATATGTACCAGTTCAGTGAAAATGGACGTCACACTAAACTCGAAAACATATAAATGAACTAAAACTAAAAAAAAAACATACAAGACTAACAAAGGCCAGAGGCTCCTGACTTGGGACAGGCGCAAAAAAGCGGCGGAGTTAAACATGTTTTGTGAGATCTCAACCCTCCCTCTATACCTCTAGTCAATGTAGAATTAACAAACACACAGCAGTACCCACAGTAAAACTCAGTTTAAAATAAGTCGGAGTCTGATGTCAGAATATGTAACAGAAGAATATATGCAAAATTACAATGAAACATAAATCAACAAAGGACTACTAGCAGTTACTGACATGCCAGCTCCAGACCTCAATTGAACTGATTGAAAGATTATGTCATCATCGTATGAAAATCAAGCACAATCCCTCCCGTTAGGGGTTTAGTATCTTACCATCATAAAATAAATGAGAAGAACATAACCCGTATCATGCCAACAACTGGTTTTAGAAAAAATGTGTTTATTTCCAATGCAAAGACCTTATGAGCGAATCAATATCAATTCCAAAATATACCATCTTTAATGACCTGACAACAGTATCGTAACTATATCCCTTCTGAATAAGTCTGTTTAAAGGTTTGGTTAGCTTTTGAGGTGAATGACGACATTTTGTGTGCTTTGTATAGAATATTACCATACAAGATTGGATGAGAAATACCTGAATGTATAAGATGTCTGCATGTTGATTTATATTTACGAATGATGTCCTTGTACCGATGATAAAATCTAGTAAATATTTTGACTAGTTTGAGATATCAAAAACCCTACTGTAATAATTTTTCAGTAATACAGAGATTTCTTTCGTTAAAATCAAATACGTTGTCTTATACACGGGCGAATCGAACAAGTTGAGATATATAAACACCATTAGATTAGAAAGCCCTGATAAAACATCAAGCGATAAATATATATTTGAGACACAACTCGAGAGAGAAATGGATAAAAATGATAAATCACTCTGCGATGGGGATATTACAGTAGAAGAATGCTCAGATGCTATTTATAAAATGAAACTTAATAAATCCCCTGGATTAGACGGTTTAACAGTTGAATTTTATAGAAAATTTTGGGATAAATTAAAGTTCATAGTAGTAAACATTCTTAATATTGGATATAAAGATCAAATACTTTCATACTCACAGCGTACAAGTGTATTAACGCTATTATTTAAAAAAGGTGGTCCATTGTCACTAAATAATTACCGTCCTATTTCTCTTTTCAATATTGACATGAAACTTCTATCATACGCTCTAACACAACGATTGAAAAAAATCTTACCAAAACTTATTAAAGAAGACCAGACTGGATATTTAAAGAATAGATTTATTGGTTTTAATCTTCGACAGATACAAGATATTATTGATTTCACTGATTTATACAAAATTGAGGGGGTTATAATCTTTGTTGATTTTTCTAAAGCGTTTGACTCTCTAGAATGGAATTTTATGTTTTCAGTTTTAAAACATTTTGGATTTAATGAATCTTTTATCAGATGGGTTAAGACTTTATATAGCGATATTCAAACATGTGTTATGAATAATGGTTGGATATCTGATGTCTTTAAAAACACCAGGGGTATACGCCAAGGATGTCCTTTATCTGCGTTATTATTTGTTTTATCTGTGGAAATCATGGCGTCAAGATTAAGAAGCAATACCGATTTTAAAGGTATCAGAATCAAATTAGATTGCAAAAATCACAGTATAAAAATTTCGCAACTAGCAGATGATACTACTTTATTTTGTTGTTCTAAATATGATGTTCAAGTTGCTATGAACGAAATTGAAATTTTTGGTTCTTATTCAGGATTGAAATTAAACAGAAATAAAACAGAGGGGTTATGGGTAGGAAAGCTTAAATCATGTAAAGACAAAATTGAGGGAATCAACTGGAGCAATGGACCAGTTAAAACTCTTGGTATATACTTTGGGCATTGTAGAGAGGAATGTGAAAAACTAAATTGGGAAAATAAAATTGAAAAGATGAATAAAGTATTTTGTGCTTGGCAAAAAAGAAATCTTACTATTTTTGGAAAAATTTTGAGTATCAAAACACTAATTGTGCCCATTTTTACTTTTGTGGGATCTGCCTGCATAGTTCCAGAGAAATATTTAAAAGAAATAGAAAAAAGTTGTTTTAAATTTGTTTGGGATAATAAACCAGATAAAGTAAAAAGAAATTCAATTATTGGTCCCTATAAAAAGGGGGGGTTGGATATGATAGATATAAGAAGTTATTTCACTGCTTTAAAAGCTATGTGGGTAAAAAGACTAGTAAATGATTGTGAAGGAGGTTGGAAAATTATACCTCAGCACTATTCTTATAATTTTGGGTCAAACTGGTTAGTGTTTCAAACAAACAGTGGGGATAAGCCAGACGAAAGCATTGAACACATTCCAGATTTTTATAAAGATATCATTAAATGTTGGAAATTAACTGGTGGAGGTCTAACAAAAAAAACAGAAACATTTACAGATATAAGAAAACAAATATTATGGAACAATAAATTTATTAAATTTGAAAATAAAGCTATATTTTTAAAAAAATGGATTAAAAGCGATCTTATTTATGTTAATGATATCATAGATGAAAAAGGCTGTATTTCTCAAGACATAATTTTAAATAAACTAAAAAATAAATCAAACTGGATAGCTGAAATTAATTTAGTAAAGAAATCAATACCAAAAGACTGGGCAGCAATTTTAAAATCGGAAAATTCTGTAAAAAGTATTGTTAATATAAAAAGAAACCAATTTATATTGGAAGGTTCACATATAAAATTAGAATCACTAACAAATAAACTTTTATATAAGTCTCTGATAAATAAAAAAATTGAACCAGCTATCGGACCAAAAAAATGGCTGCGTATATTTGATATAGATGATGTGTTATATCAAAACAATTTTTATAAATTTTTATTCAGATATTTAAAAGAAAATAAACTTAGAATTTTTAGATGGAAATTACTACAACATATTCTACCTACAAAGAAACTTTTATGCTGGTGGAAAATTGTAAACAATAGTTCTTGTAATTTTTGTACACAAGAAGAGGATTATGAGCACTACTTTATACTGTGTCCGTATTTAAAACATTTTTGGAATGAAATAAATGAAGTTTTAAAGAACAGTAAAATAACTTTTAAGATAAAACTAAGACACTTGGTATTTGGATATAAAACTTTTGACGAAGAATATTTTGACTTTAACTATTTTTTAACAATTGTTGGCTTTTCAATTTACAAAGCCTATAACATATCTGATCAAAAGACAAAAAATGTCAATGTTTTCTTAATTTTTCTCAATGAGTTCAATAGAAGAGTATGTTTGAAAATTAAAATTAATATTTTAGCAACTATTAGAAAACATATGAATAGTCATATTAAGTGATATTGTTTAATATATATTTGATGTACAAATGTAATATGTATTTTACAACTAATCACCACCCTGAGTGATTAGTGGATTGTAACAGGGAACATCAGGAGGAGCTTGGACTTCTGAAGGATATTGTAACAAGCCAATATTTGAAATAAATATTTAATTATGTAAAAAAAAAAAAAAAAAAATAAAAAAGAAAAAAGTGAAATTATTTCACTAGTTGGAAGTTATAAAATAAAAAAAAAAAAAGAAAAAAAAAGGGAACGTCACCATCTAAAAATGAATAATTAACAATAGAAAATGAAAAATCATCTCTTTTATCGTAAATTTTGGTATTATGCTTCCCGATAAAGATATAGATATCAAGATCCAGGAAAGGGCAGTGTTCATTGTTAATATTAGCTTTATTTAAAGTCAGTTCAGCAGGATAAATCTCTTTAGTGTACATACTGAAGTCGTCATTATTGAGAGCCAATACATCATCCAATATCTAAAATTGTTATTAAATTTTTGTATCAGATGTTGTTTCGATGGGTCTTTGCTAATTTTAGTCATACATTGTAACTCATAGCAATACAAAAACAGGTCTGCAATATGTGGTGCACAGTAAGTTCCCATTTGAATTCCGATAACTTTACGATATACAATATCTCCATAGCGAACAAAAATGTTATCTAGTAAAAATTCAAGTGCAGTTATCGTATCAAAGCAGGTCGAATTGACATAGTTCTTTTGTTTGTTCGATGTTTAGTGTTTGATTTTGTCAGTTTATATGAACTTACCCTTTTTTAATTTACCTTGGAGTTCTATATTGTGCTACCTTCAAATTTTATTAATCAGATGTAAACAGCGATAAACAACAGTCGTATGAAAGAATTGTGTTTCGATTCAATATGTAGGGTAATGTATGGTTACACAATATTGGATTTGTTTCAGAAATAGAGATTCATTGCTTACCGGTATGAACAATTTTGAGAATCTCTTATTGAATTACCAAGACCTTTAACGGATTAAAGGGATATTACCTTGCTTGAGAACAATTGGAAACGAAACTGCCTACCATTTTTGAAGCAGATATGAGTTTCTGTAAAGAATTCAGCTAGTGTGAAGCTTGACTTTTTATTTACATGAATAACGACCTCAACACAACATTAACAAACACTGTTATACACGATAATGTGATCAGAGATCATGTTACCTTAAAACACATGTTAATTAGTTTCCAGTGGCACCGTTGGTTGATATGGTCGAGTGTTTGGTTTTGTCGGTTTTGATGAAATCTCCATATTCGAATTTCCATGAAATTTGGTGTGTTTGTTGTTAAGTTTCTTTTTTATTATGAACTAAGTCATATACAGATACAACTGATATATATATATCAATACAAATGTATTAATATGCTATCACAATACATTCAAGATAGCACACCACGTTTGTGTAAGAATCAAGCAGGGTATTCCCTATTTGATATCACATTACATTCAAGAATGCACAACACGTTTGTTTGAGAATCAACCGTGGTACTTTGAATCTGATAAAGTCTCCTACTTCAACGATGGTATGTCATGAATTTCTAGTAATTGGTGGCTAAAAAACAGCTAGTTCTAAGGTGTTTCATACCTTCTTTTAGCAAGACCATAATCATAATCTATAATAAATAATAAAACAAATGTATTAGATCCTCATTATGGTTTTTGCTTGCACGAAATTGAGAAATGCAAACAATGGTATTGACTCACAGAAATTCATTAACTATGCGGTCAAGCAGATACATTTTAGAATATTAAAGACAAAGGATATAAGGACATAGCAGCAAATTAAACCTTTTACATAGAAAATGAACCAACGCACACATTTTCAACAGCCTACTATACTTTGGGCACATTTTCAAAGTTTTGATTTTTTTTTCTTTTATTTAAGTTTGAGTTATTTTATTAAGCGATTGATAACTGCTCACATGCATTATCAATTGACTGATTTATCAAAACAAGAAACGACTGATATAAAGAATTAAAGAATAATCAATTTTATTGAATGAGGAAAAAGCAAATATACACGTTTCACGATTAAAACTTGTGCGTGTAATGTTAAGTCACATGTACAACAAAGGAAGTTACCAGACCAGCATAATGTATTACAACATCTAGAAAGAGTCATTACTCGTTAATGCTCACTGGTTAAAAAAGTGAAACAAATTATTTGAAATTATATATTGATCTTACAAAATGCCAGCTTATTTGGTAGCTTAATTGGTTCAGATGGATCAATATATAATTGAGATAGCTGACGAGTTTTATGAAAGTCCAAGTTGATTTAAAAAAGTTATAGAAATTTTCAAAGGAGACTATCTTAATTTAGTCCGAAGTAAAAATCTTAGTATTTTTTCCATTAATTAAATCCTTAAATTTGACAGCAATAAATCAAACTTCCAAATGACTTAACATTTTGCAAGATTAATCTATAATTGAGATAACTGAAATTCCAAGTTGATTTGAATAAGTCTGAATTTTGTCTGAACTGAAAATTCTAGCTTTTTAACCTATTAAATAATTCCCTTAGTTTGACAGCAATAAACCAAGCTACCAAATAACGTAACTCTTTGTAAAATTAATAGATAATTGAGATAGTGTAGAGTTTTATCATAATCAAAGTTGATTTGAATAAGTTATAGACATCTTTAAAGAGGACTATCTGAAAGTAGTCTGAACTGAAAATTGTATTTTTTTTATGCCTATTGACAGCAATAAATCAAACTACCAAATAACCTGGCATTTTGTGAGATCAATATATAATTGACATAGATGCGCTGATTTAGACCGAGTGAAGACCAGTTGAGACTACATTTAAAGGTCAAGATTGGTCGTGACTGGTCGAGACATAGTCGAAACTGGTCAAGACAGAGTCGAGACTGGTCGAGCATTTGTCGAGACCGTATTCAGATTATAACAAGATTATCAAGTACTCAATTAAACTTAGTAAGTAAAGTCTAAACCAAGGTCAAGTACAGTTAGGTACAGTTAAGATTATGAGGAGACTTGTCAATTGCCTTATTGGTTGAGTACAGAATATGATATTTTCAGACTCTGAGCAGTTTGTAGTGAATATAACAACAAATCAACTTTATGTATTGAGGCACATAGTAGAAACATAATACTTACAGTGTTCGATAAGAAAGACAGTTATGATTATTGTAATTCTCTTTTATCGGTTGCATCCATGCGTACTGGACTCCTCTGCATTTTCTGTTCATTGAAAGCTACAACATATTAGAGTATTGTCATACACATTAGATTAATATAAAAAGATTTTTCACTTTGTTTGTGTTTCCTTGTTTCAATTTATAACATATATACATATATCTATATTCGAAAAACAAATGTGTTATACATTGATTTATACTTTCCATCAAATGTGCATGCGCACATAACATATTACAGTGTCACGATTTATTTGATTTTTTATTTAAGTGCTGTAGTTACATGTAGTAGTCAATTCCTCAATTCAGTTCTAGCTTTGATAAAGTTATCAAACAGTTATATATTTGGAAAATGGACATATCCAACTTTACCAATTTAAATAAAGAAATCTGACTCACAAGTATCTGTCACTGGAGTGAAAAAAAAAGATGTATTGTCCCTAAATATCTAAATTAAAACTAAACATCTCTTCAAAGCAAACACGAGAACAATACACTTATACACGTAATACAAAAAAATAAAAACAATTCTAACATTAAGGTATATATATATATATATATATCGAAAACAGGTATCGTCTAAAGGTTAATAGATATATACAAAGGTATAGCAACTATGTAACGGCTAATTATGTAATTTTGTTTATATAAACATATCTTGCTGACATTTATTAAATGAGTAACTGAAGAGGGAATAATACAGTATAATCAAACATGTTAGCAGTCATACAACTATTCGGGGGCGATATTTTTTATTTATTGATTTAATATAACCATGATAATAAAGAACTGCAATATTTGATACTGATAACATGCATCTTAAAACGTGATTCTTCAATTCTACACAGGATTAGGGGTATTTGAAGCAAACTAAATTATGCATAAATGTGTCAAAGATATAATACAACATTCTACAATCCTACTAGATATCTCCAACCCCGACATTCATTTGAAGTAAAATAATAGCAACAACAAATAAATACGAACTACAAAGGTTAACATTGAGAATATTGAAAAAAATAATCTTTTAATTTCGGGTGAAATTAACATTATCTGTATGAAACATGTAATAAGCATTTTCAAGCTTTCGAGTATAATCATATGCGTGGAAGCGGTAGCATCAAGCAGCTACAACATATTTTAAAAAAGATAGCTCTACAAATAAAAATAGTGGTGTTAACACAACAATATATCAAAATGTGTGACAAATTAAATAACGAAATATTTAAAGACAACTGCTTTTTTGCATTTTAAATATAATGAAAGTAAGAAACGTATATAATAATTTATTTAATACTATCTTTATATAAGAATGTTATTATTGCAGAATGTATTGCATTTGAAATTAACTGTAAATTCCAAGTTCAAAGTGACAAATATTTCCAAGCAAATGGAAAGTATCAACGATATAACTAAATAACAATCCATTGTGTTGAAAAATATATGTTTGTTTTCAAGAAAAGATGATGCCGGTTAACATACTTACTATTTTCATTGTAAATAAATACACCATAAATTTGTTCTTTGTCTGTGTATATGACATTCGCTGTAACTACTGATGAAACTGTGACCTTTTGTACTTGATTGCCATTTGAACAGTATATTATTCTATTATATGCATGGATACCTCTGTTTGTGTTGGTAGTACTCGTCATGAAAACTTGTGATACGGCAGTTCCTTTAATATTAGAAGACATCAAATTCCCAGTTATATACTCCATCCAATAAATGTGTTCTTCGTTGGAATCTAATATGAAGATTGTGTTATTGATAATTTATTCCATGCATTCACAAAAAAATGATAAACTGGTAACATTCTCTATGTTTATGAATTATAAGTTAATAATTTGTCTGTGCATGTAATAGCTGTAACAATATATGTTGATGATCCCAAAGACGCCATCTATTGTGGTGTGTGTTCCATGCTTTCAGATAGAGTTGGCTTAACGTAAAACATACTATTGTGACTTAACATGTCATGATTAATAGTGTGACGTACACAAAACTTCTTCATTCAATAACAGAAAGTGTTAGAACCATTACTGCAGATGTATATAACTCTAGGTTTTAGCTCAACAGGAAAGGTAGACAATAGCGTATGCATTAAACTGATCAAATTTTAATTCCGCATTTTTATTTCGTAACATTATTGTATAAAATTTATTTCATTGGATTCTAATAATATATCCTTTAGAGCTAGACATTCACTAAACAACTGTCACGGCTTCCGCAGTCTTAATTTTAGACATATACCTGTAATTTTACATAAGCAGTCGTCTCCGTACCAGAATATGACAAAAAAGACGATTTTAGTTTTGAAATTATAAATTTCACGCACCTTAGCAGCAATATATCAATCTAACCTGCATACGGGATAAACATTTCCCAACTCACCCAAGAGCGTGTACTACTCAGACTTAATGAAACGTAACCAGTGTCTGGGTGAAAGTTAATGAACCAGGATTATGTTAAAAAACATCTCGTCCTTTTTCTAAAAAAAAATTGGAAGATGCTAAGACCTTGTTGATGAATATTCCGTATCAACTTCACAAATAATACATTACGGTCTTGAAGTATAGATTCTAGGTACGGACGGTGTGCATCTTAATTTTCTGTGTACATTTTTAACCTTTACTGTTTAGTCCATTTTTGATTATATACTTTTGTTGCGATTCGGTATTTTTACATCCTGCCATGGTGTTATTGTGCTATGGTCATTTAAATTATGATCGGGTAGCATACCTATGCTCAAACCAGATACTGTTTGTGTATGAACATCTGTAAAAGTCTGTATTTCAGTCCCATTCAATCTAGCTTGCCTTATTACGTTGTTTGCGGTGTCAATTATACTGTAATACACCCATCTGTTATATAAATGATCAAATTACTTAAATAATTACATGCGATGTGCAAATCTATGTGTAGCATTTCATTTTTAAAATGCATATATATTTGATTTTTCGATCCAAATCCAAATTAAGTTCATACATTTGGGTTTTTCTATATACACAGAAGATAACATACATGTAGTATCTGTTCGGCTTTTGACTTTTCTTTCCTTTCTCCTTTGAATTGCCCAATGTTTTGGCATTGCCGTATCGTTTGGAGGAGGATGTTTCCTTTAATATTTCACATTTAAACGCACTGTTATTCGTTCGAGGTGCTCTTCTTTTAAGAAAAAAAACTTCGAGGTGTAAAAAAAGTATTTGCATACATGTACGAGTCACAGAGCATACTTTTTGTTGTGTTAAAGAGCGAAACGACACGAATGTACAAGCAGTATTATAATAAACATACAACGCGGTTTGTTTGGATTTTTATCCTTGTCTAAATAACAAAAATGTATCATCATGTTAAAAAGAAAATCAATGTTGAAAGCAATTTTAAGAAACCACATTTCTATTTTAACTATTATTTTCAAATGATAAGTCAAACATGGATACAAGATGTATGGTTTTTAGGATGATGGCACAATTAACCTAGTTTTTTTGTTTAAAAAAAAAAAAAAAAATAGACGTTCACCTTCATGGCCAAGAGATGTGTAAACAACGTAGCAGTATTTTTTTTTATTGTTTAAATCATAATTTTCAATATATTGGATATACATAGACACACCTGTTAGTAACATCTAATGTTAAAGCAAACATTGGATCATCCTGTAATATTAACAATTTATTTGACCCATCCATATTACTCTGATAAAGCTTTCCCGTATATCGTTCTATCCAATACACATGATTGTATAACTGGTCAATTGCTATACCTATTGGGTTATTTGCCATTGTGACATTTTCTGTCTGGTACGTATAGTTTGATGGATAGCGAAATCTTAAAAAAGAAAAGTACAAAACAAATTGTTATCATCAACTCATGTAACTTATTATCCGTATGTATCTGAGATGAAGGAATACATTCATTTCAACTAGAACAATTGAATAGTAAATTCAAAGCCGAAAACGCGCTAGACGTGTTTATATATATATATTTATATATATAACAACCGTATAGATCGCCGACAGGGAAAACCATTACTCGTTTAACAAAAGCTATGTTTAAATATAGCTGATCGAGTGGTTTAATGGCTGAACACCGTCAAGGCGATGCTCCCATGATGTCATAGAAGCTGCGGTTTCCTCATGAGGGAAGAAAAAAAAGTTTTGCTGAAGTAAATTTGTAGATCTAAAGCGCTATTTCATTGTATTTTAATAATTTTTGTTATTTAGATAAATGTATGAATATTGATGATATTTGAATTTAAAATGTTGAAATAAATTTAAAAATAAATAGATAAAAAAGTTAATCATAGATACCAGGACTAAAATTATATCCGCCAGATAAGCGTGTTGTCTACAAAAGACTCGTCAGTAACCCTCGAATCAAACAAAGTTAAAAAGGCAAAACAAATTACGAAGCTGAAGAGCATTGTGGATCCAAAATGTTCATAGTTTTGCCAAATATGGGTAAGGTAATTTCTTCCTGGTAAAAGGGTATATAAAACGCTTATTTCTAGAATACGACAAACTTCAAATTCAAGTACATGCGAAGCGGTTTGTGTTCGTTTCGGCCGACAAAGAAGCCAGGAAAGTCGTGGTGGTATACCGTATATACTTCATGTAAAAGGAAGCTCTTAAGAAATAATTCTAAATTCTTCTACCTTTAGATGAAAAGAACAATAACAAAAATACCAAACTGCAAGGAAAATTCAAAACGGAAAGTCTCTTATGAAATTACAACATCAAAAGCTCACATATCAAATAAATGGAAAACAATTGTCATATTCCTAACTTGATAAAGGCATTTCTTTATGTAGAAAATGGTAGAATAACCTTGGTCTAAACCTCTAATTACTTGTAGACATAGATATTTGAGCTGCACAGAGAGTCACAGAGTAAACAATCATATCATCAGAACATCCCAACTGACCATTTTAAAGTCCCTACTATGTATTAGTTACCTGAACAATACAAACAATCCGTAAAATATAGTTTTATCACGGCTTTCATTAAGTGTACTACAACTAATCTTTCATTGCCTTTAAAATGTTTAACTAGTCCCTTAACATTGTCATTGAAGTTTGTAATAACTTATATGGAAGTAGTGGAATGAACTTTTTTTGAAGCGTAAAACATTATGTTGGTGTTTTAGAATAAATTACGTGCTTTTGATGGTTGTTTGAATTCGGTTGACAGGTTTTACTTTTCAACTCTTTACACTACACTTCCACACAACCTTATCAAACAAAAGTATTCCTATTTAGTTAGATGGTCGTTGGATAATTTGATTGCAAATTCATCTGATGGAACTCATTTAAAACCGTTTTCTCTAATAAAAAAGCAGAAATATGCTAAATATATTTGCTGGAGGTGATGGGATGATTGAAGCTGAATATTTTCTCCATGACAACATTGAATTGTTTCATATTTTTCATAGCAGTTTCTATATCCGACCACATGGTATTGGTTTTTCTCATTGTTGAAGGCCGTACGGTTGCCTATAATTGCTTACAACCACTTCATTTGAACTTTGGTGAATAGTTGTTTCATTTGCAATCATACCACATCTCCTTATTTTTATATTGTTCCTGTACCGTTAACAATCACAGTTAACTTGATCATATTTTTTCGTTAGATAAGCAAGAATTTTCTAAATATACTACTGAAATTTACAAAAAAAGAATTTACTTGAAATATATCAAATATAGATGGTAATAACCGTCCTTTCCTAGATTTCGATATGTCAGGTCTAAACGGGAAACTCATCACGCTTTTTCTACACAAAGGACGATTTTCGTTAAATATTGATAAATTTTCCTTTTTTTTTTAATGGTGATATTCTTTTTGCACCATGTAACGGTGTATATATACCAACTTGTTCGCTATGCCCGTGTCTGTAGTAAGGGTTTAGGTTCTAATAAACGTAATTTGTGTATTACTAGTAAATTAGTGATTTAAGGATTTCGTTACCACACATTACTAAAAGCCTTTACTATTTTTTTTCAAAAGATAAAAAGAATTGGTTTGAAGTTAGCTGTAATACAAACAGGATAGCACATTATAATGTTCACTGGGATATTGTTTACTGAGCCAAACTAAACTTAATATCATTGTTATACACGTATGTACATTCACGGTTTTACAATCTATCGATACCTATATTTTGGCATTGTACAAGGCCATTTTTTTGTTGAAAAGTTGATGACATCTTATGCATTTGATGTTGGATATGAGCCGATTGATAGTTTAGTCTTCGACACATGTTCTTTTATTAGTTGATATTGCTGTTGAACTAGTTTTAGTAACTGTGAGTACTACTTTGTGTCTTTTTTGTTTTTGTTAAGGCTTTAACGTGCTTTCTATCTATCTGGTGAGTTAAACCATTTTCAACTGATTTGTATAGTTCGTTCTTATGTTGTATTGTCACAACACTGTACCAGTTTACGGGAGGGTTAAGGGCCAACAAACATTTTAAAGCACGCTTTGTTGGTGCCTATCACAAATTAAGAGTCTGTTTTTTCGGAGATTTTGTTTGTTGCTGTATTTCATATTTGTTTTTCGTTTATTAATTTGTTCATAAACCAGGCCGTTAGTTTTTTGTTTTGATTGTTTTATATTTGTCATTTCGGAGCCTTTTATAGCGTGCTATACGCGATATGTGATTTGCTCATTGTTGAAGGCTATACGGTGACCTACAGTCGTTAACTTCTATGTCATTTGGCATCTGGTGGAGAATTGTCTCATTGGCAATCATATCACATCTTCTTAATTTTATATTGTCTATCTTTGTCATGAAAACGTATTTCAATTTCGAAATTTTTATTTAGTTTCGGGGCTTATAAACATTCCTGATTGCTTATACATTTGGTAATTTCTTACCAAATTACAAAACCAATGTTGTGTAATGCTTAATCACTTAATATATCTTGCCAGCATATGTTATAGGATACACACAACGGGTGTCAAATGTTGGGCAGGGTCTGATTACCCTTCCGGAGAACATATGATCACCTCCATTTTGTTGAGGTTCGTGTTGCTCAGTCTATAGTTATTTGTGTTTTGATATGTATACTATTTTTGTCTTTGGTAGTTTATTTTTTTTTTGCTACGGGGTTATCAGGTTGTCATCGACTAGAGACTTTAATATATCCCTTTGGTATCTTCCGCCTATCTTTTTGTCCTTTAAAGGATTACTGGAGTAATAAACAACGCAAACATATATTTTTAGACTTGGTTACTTGTATATCACCACAACCAACCTACCCTCAATTAAATAACGAAACTTGACAAAAAGGTATACGCCTTGAAAGCGTCAATATTTAAAGTTTCTTTACATATATGTGTTTTTTAATCGACATCTAGCATACATATATAATTTAAAAAGTGCTAGGTACAATCTGGAATTTGTAGAGACTTGTATATCAAAGTTTATTTTGGGGGACATTAAATAATGCACTATATTTATTCTTGTCAGTCTAAAATCATAACAGTTGTTCTCATTACATACTAAGGTTTTAAAGCTGTTGGTATGCATTTGAGAGAGGAAAAATATCTTGAACAACATGAATATACATGTTAAATAAAAGGTGAACATTAATAACAAAATTCACCCAAACATACTAATATACTTATAGATGCATAATATGGAATTTAAAATGTAATTGAAAATAGTTTGACATACCTTAAAATGTCGTTTTTACTGTATCTTGGAAAATAAATGTATTTATTTTCATAATCATAATCCATAGAATTAATTTCACTTCCCAGATCGGTCAAAAGATGTGTCACGGCCCTAGTCTGCAAGTTTATTTCTTTAATCTTACCATAAGTTGAAACGATTAGCTTGAATTGTAGACCTGGAATGTGAATTAAAAGGGATTGAATACATTATTGTTACCTTTTTACTTTTAAATTAATAACTTTTCAATCATTAGTAGCTTCATAACAGCATAACCTGTTTTTCCTTCAAAACCGAGAACTGATTTGTTTGTTTTGTACTCATTTATAATGTTCCCCGTCTCAATTTGCTATATGATATGCAGGCGCACACTTCGATTAGGGTATATTTTTTACGAGTTCACATACATAGGATATGTATGCATCCGTCAATTATGTCATTGTGATATGTCTTTCGTTTAATTAAAACAGACGAGTATTGACTTGAGAAGTTTACTGCTTTCATATTTGCTGCAAATCTTAGAAGCTGTGCACTAACCGTCATCAGAACATTTAAACATACAATTGAAAACAAAAATGAAAATGACCATGTGAACAAAGTAAATATTTCTATGCCAAACGCACGTAATTTTGTATCTTTTGCATGAATATATATCGTTTGGCTGATGTTTAATTGACACTGTATCTAGCACTATTTGATTGACCTAATTTAATTTTTGTTTAAATCTTATAGCCTGAACATAGTTATAGCTGTTTCTAAAAATGCATCATAATAATGAAAGTTGCAGATGTCTAGAGAGAAATACAATTTACTGCTTTGCCTTTTGCTGTTAATCTTAGCTGTTGTGCATTACCCATAATCGAATCATGTACACATACAAGGATACAATAGATACAGTTAAGTTTGTCTCCTATCTTGACAAACATCTTCAAAGTTAATATTAACAATGATGGTCGGTTGAAAGCACACTTTACGACAAAAGAGATCATTGCAGCTTCCCAGTTCTGAACTTTCCTATGTAACAACATTTTAGCAGCTTCTGCATATGGAGTATAACGTCCCAGTTGATACGATATGTCAGGGGTGGCTTCCATTTCCTTTCATGATAGAAGGTTGCTGCTCACTAGGAAGCTATTAAAGAAAGAGTTCCACGTGCTGAAGTTGAACTCATCCTTTCGAAATTTTAAAAGACGCCTTCATGAGTTGATTGACTTCACAATCGGCGAAAAAAGAACGGAATTGTAGTCACAACAATTGTAATGTATCCGTCGTATATGACGACGTATATATTACAATTGTCGTAACTACAATTCCGTCCTTTTTGCCACGAATGTGACATATCGAATAACAATTATAATTGCTCCTTGACCTATGTAGACATATATTCAAAAAATTCAAGATTAAATAAAGATATGCTGTCAAACTACCAGCAAGATAACCACGGGCATTTGAAAAAGGAAATGAAAGACACAATGCTGGCAAAATGTTCATTTAAATGAACAAATGTATGTGAATTAGTGTACAAATTGTCATATGTATACAAAGGTAAAATATTGTTGATTTATTTCATGTTTTACCTAACATATTTTCTAGGGGTAACTAGTACATTTTATAATTTATAGAGGAACATACAGAATATTGTTTTATTGTATTTGATAGCAGGAAAAAAAAACGAACTTACGGTGAACCCATATTTTTCTTTCAATATTACGAAATCATTTTATGAGAGCTATCTTAACTTTGTATTCATGCAATGCTACTTTATCTCTGTATGATCCATACACAATGTATCGTGTGTTTCACAACATGTAGTTTGAAAACAACTAGATGACCCAATGTATTATCTTTATGTTGAGGAAATAATCACAATATATACTACATTTTGGCAAAGTTTAAAAATTTACCATCAATGGTCGATTATACTCCCATACTACCTCAAGTAATTATTTGATAAATGAATAATGTCAGAATATATTTTTAAAAAAAACGTTTGCAAGCACAACACTTATTTAAAGTAGAGAGACAAGTAGATAAAGAAACAAAGAAATAATAAAATTAAACTGTATCTAAATAAACAAATAAACTTATCCATTAAATAATATACACACTGTAAAACTAGTTTTATTTTTGCGTAAAGTAGAATATCTCTTATTCACTTTTTATGAAACACAAAATAAAAAGAAGTCTCCAAAAAAGACTTTCATTCTTTTCAAAATACCGACCAATTTTGACCATAATTTTCAGCTGTCATTTGAGAAGTACTCACTGTACATTAAGCATCCTTTACGATTGGATTGCTTGATAAAGTACCCATACATGTAATAATGGCTCGTTCGGTTATTTGTTATTCAATTGTATATCTGTTTGGGCTTTTTTTTTTTTTTTTAGCTATTTTTGTGTGTTTAAATCGTTAAATTGAACTAGTGATATTTGCTTCGAAAACGTTTCCATTACTCACCTTGACCAATAAGGCAGAACAAAATCACCAATTCAGACAAAAACATCACCTTGCACTTCATGTTGATCTGATCTACAAAAACATATGTGTGTTCAATGTAACTCTTCAGCATGACAGGTGGTATAATAAATAGATAAATGCAAACTTGATTTACTTGATCCATACCTATCTTAGTCTAGACGTCACAAATGTACTTGATCCCCATTATTTTTCTTTTGTTATTTGATTCATTGTACATCTCGTAAATGTTCATTATTTTACACTCAATTAACATACTTGTTTTAGATTTAAATGGCAAAGAGAACTGCATTTGTAGAAAGTATAAGGTAAGAATACCGATTAAGTAATTCATAAGCAACACTGTTAGTGATTCAACTATCCAATATACTAGAAACGGCCCGAAGCACAGCATTATGCATCCAAAATAATAAAACAAACTGTTGTAGTAATATCAGATACGTATATTCTGATTCTGTAAGTCATAAATGATTTTTTCGTTGTTGTGCTAAAGACTCAAAACATATATTATGTATCAATTTTTTTGTCAGGAATTGTGAGTTGGGAAATTTCCGTTATATTTAAACAAGGATAGTTCGAGTTGAATTCAACAAGGAATAATCAGAAAACAGTTATACCACTAACTCGTCGAACATAATAAACGTGCAAATGTATATAGAAAAAAACACACTGTGTAGTTATGAATTTTAAAATAATTCAAGCACCTTAAAAATGTAAAAAGTAAAATAACAATAATACCGAGCTCCAAGGGTAATTCAAAACGGTAAGTCACTTAAAAAATGACAAAATCAAAAGCTAAACACATCAAACGAATGAAAAACAATTGTCATATTTCTGACTTGGTACAGACAAATCCTTATGCAGAAAATGATGAATTAAACCTGGTTTTATAGCTACCTAAACCTGTCACCTGTATGACAGTCGCATAAAATTCAATCATATTGACAACAATGTGTAAACAAAACAAACAAACATAATACATGTAATAGGTAAAAATGTCAAAAATAAGGGTACTGCAGTCAACAGTGTGTTATAATCTTAATCATTATAAAACCAAACAACTATCTTAACAAAGAAAATAAAAATTACATGTAGACACTCTGTAGATAAAGCACATAAGCAAAAATGAAAGACAAAAATATAAAAAAATGACCAAAGCACAATAACACAATGGTAGGATGTATAAATACCGAGCCACGCCAAAAGGATATTGCTATAAATGGTCTAAACAGTAAAGATTATAAATATACAAAGACAATTAAACGAACACTATAACACGATACAAAGATGCTAAACAACGTTGGTGCAGACACGTCAAGACCATCGTGTATTATTTGTGAAGATGATACGGAATATTTAGATAAAATATGAAAACAAAACGTTAAATACGTTCATGCGTCCGAAACACTTTCCTGGATTTACCTTCATCAGGAACGGTAAAAGTCGAATATTTCAAAGCCAAAAATGTATAAGAACCGAAATCGTTGAAAAGCTGTATGACAGAAAAATACCTAAAAAATTGCCATATCCATCTAAGGTCAACTTTGCCTAAAGGAGTTGAAACCTTATATAATTATTTATAATTTCAAAATTAATAAACAGAGACTTTTAGACAATTTTGCTATAAATTATGTCAGTACTACTGAGCTGATGATATCCTCGGGGACTAATAGTCCACCAGATAAGGTATAAGAAAATCGAGTTACAACTTTTTCATAATATGATATTAAAATGAAACAATCGAATCCTTTTCCTTTCAGTCAATACATTTTCTTATCGACCCATTAAATAATTTTGACTTCGAACTGGGTCAACACACTTTCATTGGGTATGTATACAAATTTATTTATCAATGACGTAAGATGCACTACAAATTGTCGATTTAATATTATTACATGTGTCTAAGGACAGGTGATTAATTCAGGTCAAATACAGAAAAAACTTGTAAATACAGATATTTTACTGGTCTTAAACAGACTATTAAATTCTGTTTTGTGGTGAACAATGGAGTAAGCAAATACATGGGTGAATTTGGTGAAATATAAAATCTCAAAAAGTTGGATGTTGAAGTTGTTGTTATTTTTCTTTGAGTATATACAAATATGGACCGAAGAAAGGGTGAATATCAGAATTATCAATCGTAAAAGATTATTTCTCTGAGGACGGATCTCGAGGTGAACAAAAATGTAAGGGGTAACAATTTTGGATTTGCAAGGCTTACAATGGTCACTTATGTTTAATTATATCAAACTAGCAATAAAAGAGCCTTTCGCAGACCATTAAACACGCACACCAAGGAAGCTCTTGCACATGTCTTAGAGAAGTATTGTATTATCAAAACTCTTACGCCAGAGAGTTATTTTGAATCTCAAGTTCCAATCTGCCCCCCAAAAAAACTGAGTGGTAAAACACGACAAACAAAAACCCACTAAGCTTACATAAACTTCAGTTCAAAATGTGTAATAGTGCACAAATATAACATTCGTTTTCAAGTTGTGGTATTTAACGATGTAAAACGATTGAAGTGCACTAACAAATACCAATAAAGGGGAGCTTACTCCGTAATTTGCTATCATTCTAACCAAGACATTGTTTGAGATTTTTCGAATTATAAGACTCGCAGAAATGAAAGACTTTCCATTTTCTGTTTACTAAGGATGACAGTAACCCCAAAAATGGATGGTTTTGTTCGAGTTTTTTTCTCGGCCATGTAACATGTGTAATGTAGCAATTTTCATTGACTGTCAAACAAAAATAAATCTTGCTATATTTATGTTTCCTTCTCTTAATGACTGTAATATTGTTATGTACATGAATTCATTAAACGCTGTTATGAACTTGAAGTCATTGAACTTTGGTATGTAAAGGACACTTTATATATAGAACGTCGTTATGTACTTGAAGTTATAGAATGCTGTTATGTAAATGAAATCATAGAACGTTTTTACATACCTAAAGTCATAGAAAGAACATTGCCAACCGAGGCGAAGCTGTGTAAGGTAACTTACCCGATCAAACTTCAAGTAGCTTGTATTCCTTTGATTTGTGTTTTAAAAGATATGTTTCACAATATACATTTATATTTCGAAACTATGAAATTTAAGTGTGTTCTTTGTCTGCATCAACATTATTGTCTGACGAATGTCGATGTAGTTCAGTAGTTCTGAAAGTGTTCTATTTAAATTGGGCGGTATGGGATAGGTGTTTTTGCTTCACGTATAGTAATTTATTATAAACATATATAATTGTGTCCAAAACATATGATTGCTATAACTATTTACGAAAACTGTATAAATAAAAAAAAATGGAAACAAACATAACACACGACCAATCTTTGAGGGCTATTGTGTCACATGACAAGTTCATAGAAGGGAGATTGAAAATTGAAATTACCTTACCTTTATTCATTTTGATATATGTCATGTATTCTTAATTTATTCTTATCCTGCACATGCATAATACATTTACCCCTGGACGTTCAGCAAACATTAATTAATCATTCCTTCCATTCCTCATTTTTAATGATCAAACACGCTAATATATGACTTTTGTATTTTCCTTTTAAAATTATATAATAGGAGCCGCTTTTAAACTAATTCAGTACCATATGCTGCCATACAAGATATCGTATTAAGTTTCAAGCAACACACATCAGAATTAAAGGAGAGGTTACTAGAACTGAATTACTTCTTAATTTTTGCAAAACAAACATGATTTTTTTTGTATCAACATTTATAATCTAGCAGAGAAAAATTGCGTTCAGGTTAAAATCAACAAAGCGTTTTGCAATTTAAAAATTAAAAAAAAAAATTCTTGATTGTGGCCAAAACAAGCGGTTCCGTGCGAACACTCTGGCTTCCGTGCCAATACAAACTGGCTTCACGGTATAGTCAATAGTTCTAAAAGTGGCGTTTAATACAAACAATCTATCAATCAATCATGCGAGCATATGTACCTCGTAGTAAATGAAAAGTACAGAAAATATCCCTTATCAAATTGAAAAATTAGAAGCTCAAATACATCAAACGTATGTTAAGACAACAGTCATATTCCTAACTTGGTACATAAATTTTCATTATGTAGGAAATGGTGGATTAAACTTGATTGTATATTTAGCTAAACCTCTCACTTGTATGACATTCGCATTCAATTCCATTATAATTACAACAATGTGTAAACAAAACAAACAGACATAATAGGTAAAAATGTCAAAAATAGACTGGCTGCAATCAACACTGTGTTAAAAATTACTGTTCTATAAAATATTTCTTTCTGGATAAATATAATTTGATAATGACACATTTATAATTATTCTGGTAAGCTGAAAGTAATAATTTATTTTATTTTTTTTTTATCAAAATTGAATTCCCGCTATTTTTGTCTGTGTCCTTTATGATCAGAAATGACTTTTTGTTTCTTTTAACTGTTTTTTTTTTCTTGTTTGTTTCTTTTATTTGTTAATAATTTTTTTTTATAAATGTATATATATATACTTAAAACAATACAATACGTTGAACATGCCAGATTGTTTGCGAGTTTCTCCCTTGATTACGAAATTTCAAACTGCTTTTGTTAATAGTAGTAATCTGAACACAGTTTAGCTCATATCCTTTAATCACGTTACATGCAGTGAGCGTACTTGTTTTTATACAAGAAAAGAAGGAACAAAGCATTTTTGTCTTTACAAAAACGAAAAGCATGTTAGATCTAGTATCTTAGTCTCATAAACAAAGTGAATTCGGATGTTACATCTACTTACTGTAATGTAATATTCTGGTCTATGTCTTTGAACACACAGAACAAAGATATGATCATTGTTTTTGTCAGTTGAATAATGGCGTGTTAAGGAAGTTCGCTACTGCGTTTTAAAATAAAAAGATTTTTAAAATATTGTTATACATTGATAGTACATAAATAACGAAACTAAAAAAACAGACAAGCATCTGCGTCCTTGTTTTTGAGATAGAAGCCATTGAACATTTGGCGGGAACTGGTTTTCTCTAGAATGTTCGTATACTTAACATTCGCACCATTCATTTTTTTTTCAAAAACAATAAAAAAAAATAAAATAAAAACAAGGATTATTTGTCATTTTCAAAAAAGACTTTTTTAAACTTTATGTTATTGAAATATGAAATCAAAAGAAGGGGTAAGCGGGCAAAATTTGTAATTGCACTTCAGATAAAACCAGAGTATTCCGATTATCTACAATAAAAAAACAAAACCAAGAGCAGCGACCTTCATTTTGAATTAGTGTGGTTTAAACTGATACAGATATACATCATTTGTCGCACCTCTATATACTATAGAAATGATGTGAAAGCATCTATGTCGTTGTCATTTAAAAGGGGAAGGTTTATGACATGCAGAAACAATTCATATCAGTGTTTTACATCATAACGGATTTAAATGAATATTAGATAAATATAACTAAGCGTATTGCAATGTGTTAGCTCACCTGGTTCGAAGGTTCAGTGTCAGCATTTCTTATCTCTTTGCACTGCCTAGTGTTTTGAAAATTATTGTGAAAACTATGATAAATAGAGAGATTCGTTTGATGGAATTGAATCAACAAGAAAAGATATGCGACTAACTACCAGGGTCGAAATGGTCTGTTGACTACTTAAGAAAATGTTGCACTTGATTGACGATTTTTATTTGTGTTTTTGTCTATAAACTTGATACCTTTAAAAGATAGGGAGACCTTTTTACAAACCCATTATTGGTAAGCTTAAGAATAGAGTTACACAGTTATATACATGTCATGTACAAGTTGCGATTTTGTACATGTTATAATGTGTACAGAAATATTGTACCTGTTATAATTTGTACAATGCAAAAATACAAGTTATAACATGTACAAAAGTACTTCGTACATGTTGTAACATGTACAAAATATTGCTAAAAATTGGTTTTAACTTCTACAAAATTTGAAAATTAAGCTATGTTTTATTTCAAGTACTACCCCACATGTCATCAACTCAATAATATTTTCATCTTTTGTTTATTGTCCATTCATGTTAGTGAGTTTTTGTCCTATATATATAACCATCCGATATAATTAGTCGACTCTCAATACGAGTTTTTTTTTAATTTGATATCGATTTTAAATAATTTTTCTGCAACTTTTCTTTTGATTAAAACTTTACATTTTTTAGACCTCAAAGAGAAACTTTAAAAGGCAGACAAAATCATCTTGGCAAGATCTACAAATAAATCAGAATGCTGAAGCTGTCAGTCGACACATCATAGGAGTCTTTACCCTTCAATGACATGTTAATCTATTGTTTGGGCTTTTGCATATATTCGTGAAAGCTATGATAGAGAAAGGGAACTATTATTTATAAGAACAAACTATGATCCGCTAGTTGATATCTGCAAACAAATTCAAATGACCGAAATTTAAAATTTCGACCACTCTGTGCGTTCTTGACAAAACATACAGTAGATTGACAGATGATGTAACAGCCAAAAGTATGAACGATGGAAGATGTACATGTACACAAAGTCAGTAGACCAAAACCGTCAGTCGACTATTGCCTTTAAATGGAGATTTGTACTATTCGCTTGTGTTTTCTACCTTTATTATTACAATCGTAGATTAAGAGAAATTCAGGCCTTACATTGATCAACATCTTTTTAACAATATTAATCGAGGATTGGCTTTTATCTTCTCAAGGTCAAAAGAATAATGTCCCTTGGTAGTCATCATAAAGAGATTGTCTTGAATAATATGCAAACATCCTTTGTAAATGCTGTTGGGTTGTTATTCATGAAATAAAAGTCATTCTCACTTGAAGATGCCAAAACATTTGATCTTTGCTGTACTATCCATTGAAAACAACACAGTGGTAAAACCACGAACTAGTATGACCTTTGTATAACATATGTCACACAAATATTCAATATATAGTTGAGAAGATAAATTATAACTCACGACACCAATACAGACTAGAAACTATTGAAAACTTTAGCAGTAAATCAACTAGTAATGGGATGATGATTGAAGAAGAACCAAATGTTGCATCTTACGACAAGAAAAAATGGTCTGGATGTCTGGATGTCTTCATTTGTGTATCTTAAAATATTTCATTCCATCTTTCTCTTTTCCTATTTTTTTTGGTCCATTATTCTTAATTTTTTTTTATCGTACCAACCAATGATTCGCTATTCTTTATACTATAGCACCCTGTTATTTTCATTTTTATATTATACAACTCCGTAATTCTCTATTCTTTATAATGTAGCACCCATTATTCCCTATTCTCTATAATATACAACCCGATTGTTCTCTATTCTTTATAATGTAGCACCCATTATTCTCTATTCTCTATAGTGTACAACCCCATTGTTCTCTATTCTTTATAATGTAGCACCCATTATTCCCTATTCTCTATAGTGTACAACCCCATTGTTCTGTATTCTTTATAATGTAGCACCCATTATTTCCTATTCTCTATAGTGTACAACCCCATTGTTCTCTATTCCTTATAATGTAGCACCCAATTATTCTCTATTCTCTATAGTGTAGAACCCCATTGTTCTCTATTCTTTATAATGTAGCACCCATTATTCACTATTCTCTATAGTGTACAACCCCATTGTTCTCTATTCTTTATAATGTAGCTCCTATTATTGCCTATTCTCTATAGTGTACAACCCCATTGTTCTCTATTCTTTATAATGTAGCACCCATTATTCCCTATTTTCTATAGTGTACAACCCCATTGTTCTCTATTCCTTATAATGTAGCACCCAATTATTCTCTATTCTCTATAGTGTACAACCCCATTGTTCTCTATTCTTTATAATGTAGCACCCATTATCCCCTATTCTCTATAGTGTACAACTCCATTGTTCTCTATTCCTTATTATTATGCTCTAACAGTTATAGCCCTCTTGTTTATATAAGCGAATAAACTGTGAACACGAATGGCCATCGTCGCCAATTTGCAAGATGATACAATCTACTGGGGAGAGTTGTTGAACTGACGTAAAGCAAATTAATGATATAAGGGTTTTCTACAAAGCTATAACAAGACAAACTAGATTACACAGGTGTTATGATTGAAACTCTACTTCAACAATTTTTATTTCACACCCTTATGAGCATTTGACAGTCTTAGAAGTATAGCGTTGTTTGAAAATTACAGGAATGAAAGATCCAGATCAATCTCTGGTGGAAATTCAAAACAATTGCTATTATTTTGATGATAAGCATGGGAACTAACAGTACGAAACACAAGCAATGATGTCGGACTGATACACATATATTTGAGCTCATAGTATACTGCAAAATTTCCTTTCAAAATTTATCAATTGCACTTAATTCTCGCGTACCCTTTTTTTTTTTAGATAAAAAAGAAACATGTAAACACCGATAATTTGGTATGTATCAACTGTATGTGTTCTATAACAGTGTGCTGCTTTTCCCAGTTTTTATTGATAATTAACTTGAACATAAAAGTTATTCCACTATATACGGGAAGGAACAGACAAACAGAGTTACTTGTTATGTGATTGATTCTGAAGGCAAAGGTTTTGCAACTTGATTATATATTCATAATACGACAAAATGTTGCCATCAACTTCATAGTGTAAACATTAACACTTTATAGTGTATCACTAACCGATTATATAACTGCTAAATGATTAAGAAAGGTCATACCTCTCCAGCTGTATTAACAAATGGTTCAGTATGGTGCAATGGAATACAATTTGAAATAATGAATTAAACGTTCAGAACTACTAGTCTCTTAGACTTTGTGTGTAACTTTCTCGTTCTTTTTTGCTTATTTTTGATCCAGCTTTTTCAATCTGATTTTTACATTTTATACAGCTGCCCTAAGTAAAATGTCCAGGTTCTGATATTAGACAAAATATATAGTTCAACATGTCAATCACAGTCTGCGTGTGTTTGAAATACATTTATTTAATCCATTTAATAATGCATCCGAGACTGTCTGTAGAACTTTATAAATTAAATCTACAGACTTGTCTTTGAAGAAGTATGGGGTTGCACGCGGACACGGACATGGGGTTGGTTTCGTTTTAAATTTAAGAAGAGTTAAATTAAAGCGGGAATTGTGGAGACTTTTTCTTCGTAATACCCTCAGCATCATACAGAATACGGTTATTGTGTGTAATATTCAATGCTCAGGAGTAAATAATCCTTATATGATTTGAGAAAAGAGGCAAAAGATACCAAAGGGAAAAAAAGCTCAAAAGTTGAAAATAAATTGACAAAGACATGGCAAAAAAAAACCCCAAAAGACAAAAAAAAGACACACATCAGAACACAAAAAACAACATAGTAAACTAAAGACAACACTAACCCCATCAAAAAGCGGTTTAAAAGAACAACATGAAGAATTGATTTTATTTTGTGATAGATTTCGTAAGATTTTGATTTGACAGTATTTAGAATTGAAAATTCGTACTCGCTTTTTGAAACAAAAAAATTCATCAAGCATCGAAACTAACAGTCGCTAATAAATCATTATCTTCTTAGAATCTGTACTATCTTGCTCCAACAACAGAAATGTATATTCGGTTGTAGATAGTTTGACAACCTCTTCCTCGAAATTTAAAGGAAGTTTCCTCACTTACTATGAATGACGATGTTATTCAGGGTACCGTGTATCTATAATAATGCACCGTTCAATTCATGATTGATATTTGTTTATTTATTATACCTAAAAGACAATCAATATATGTTGCATTAAATGCTTATATGTTTACGTAATAGCTTTTAGCGTTTTGTGATTGTTTTAACACATGACTCTTTGTGAACTTTAATAATTTATAAAAATCGAACATGTAAGCCAAAAAAAAAACAGTATGCATTGACTGTTTTGCGAACTTATTTACCGAATTCAAAGTATTGCGTTTATGAATTCCCTGTCAATAAATGATGCAACAAAATATATTATATAAGCTGCAATATATTTTTGATGGTGTAATATAATTGCATCACGGCATCATACACATTTTGTTAAATGCATGCACATTCTGACGTATTATCCACTGTAAGGAGCATGGGCATTAGCTATTCCCGATTTAAACTTCCCGCTTTTACCCAAGTAAATACTGTTATGTGTATAATGCATCTCAGAATACATTCACTCAAACACCAACATTTTATAAACCCCTCAATGAAAGCTCTTAAGAATCTAACTAAACCACTCATTTATACGTCTGTCATTTATGCATCTTGATTGGAGTATGTATATGTACTTTAGTTCACATCTTTGCTTCAACTACCAAATCGCCTTTTTTATTTGAATACGGTAGACATTTTTTTGCTTTTGATTATCATTCATATTTGCCAGTTAAATCAGTTCGAGTTTATTTTAGAACTATTTTCAACACAAGTTGACATATATTTCGCTTTGGTCTATTGATACTATTGTCCCGAATACGTCGGCAGTATGGATAATGATTTAATATGTAATCACAATTTACCGATTCGAATGTCCCATGTTTTATATATTTATAATTAACATCATATTCCTTGTAACATTCACTCGATTGTCCGACTGTGAGTCACTAGTGTGTATTGGAGATGTTCTGTGGTCCTAATTCTTGCATGCTCATTATCTTTTTTTATTCCTTTAAATGTTTCAGTAAAATTAATGAAAGTCGTCGTAATCATTCTTTTGATGAAAGTTAGAATTACTTTACGATATCACTCAATAGTTGGGCTCCGTCGCGGTCTATCCGACATGCAGTGTGTTCCATTACAAACTCCAACGTCCTTCTATCGTATCATTTTTCATTTTTAAGTTCAGGAAGAGTAATAACGACCAATTATTGTCACTGCCGACATATCTGTAAAACATAAACATAAATATGAGGCATATCTGTAAAACATAAACATAAATATGAGGAAAGAGTTTTTCCTTTGTTTCCTTAATGTATGTTTTTTCAAATGATGATTTTGATATCTTATATTTGCTAATATCGGAAGAACATAAAGCTTCAACTAAATGCCAATCATCATAATAATCATACATTTCTGATATCTATTTATGAACAAACTGACCAAACAACACACGTATAGAAATACTGCTGTTGAAATTTTTTAATGATTAAAAATAAAACATGAAACTAATTTTAATCATATGTTTGTCTGAATACAGAAGAAAAAACTATAACATAATCATCATATATTCAACTTAATGAGTAGAAGGCTGACATGAGTTCACGACAAAACATTTCACACTCACGAATGATCAAAGTATATATTCTATGTAATTTTAGTTTAGTTGGAGGACAAATTTTATGACAATACTTGGCAAGAATTGTAGGTCACAAGTGATTTAGATTTTAACATAGAGATTAAACTAAATATAAGATTCGGACTCAAAATACACCAACTAAGATCCTATACACACCAAACGTCACATTCTGTACATGTTTTACAATTAGTTTCAAGTAATGACCACTGGTTTTACATTAAATTTGTTCTCATCTGTACATCAGTTTCAATTACCTCTTTATGGAAAATGTTCAACCAGCAAACAATATGCACATGTAATTTACGAATAGTGCTGCAAACTGTTACATCAGTTAGGCGCAGACCAATTCATATTATTTTCAATTATAAACTTTTTTTTGGGGGGGAGGGGGTTTCGGGGGGATGGTGGTTAGATAAATTGTTTAAATTCCATTTTTTTTACAGAAAACATACATTTGTTTCAGGAAGGGGTGAGGAAAATTGTTTCATTCCATTGAAAATGAAGGGCGGTGTAAACAACATGGAGTTAAATAAATGTTCCTGTATGTTATGGATGAAAAATTGTTTGTTTTTTATAAATATGAAAAATAATGGTTTGTCACAATAAGATGAATGGTAAATACCTTCCAAAAATTGTTATATTGATTTGTAGAACTTTGAGTGTTCTAAAGATATCACAATTAAACAGGATAACACAGCATAATTGTAGGCGAAAAAAATATTTTGAAAATAAGGGATGGATTGATTGGTGGTTGATTCATGTCTAGTGGCAAATATTTCATACGTGTTCAGGACATGAACAAATTCACAATCAAAACAATAGGTAGGTCTTATAATAGAAGCCACTCGGGACGAAGTTCAGAGAAATTTAGACTGCCACTCGAAAATTAGAGTATATTGGATAGGGAAAGAGTATATCCCTTGCAACAGGTCACCAACAGACCCTTGAAAGTGTTGTTGCAAGGGTTTTTAACGTGCTCTGATCTCTCTTTACACAAGTTATCAGATTTAATGTCCCCATTCTGACAGGTCGTTGCTACATACTTGTACATCCCGCACAGCCAAACTGATGATACACTTTGACAAGGGTTTTACTGTCGATTGTAAATAAGACCTAAGTGACAATATTTCTATTACCCCAAAACCTTAGTGGTGATTTTGGAAATTAATATTCTGGACTGGTACTAACTGTTCAAAATAACCGTTTCCAAAAAAGGTTCACAATAAATATTTTTCCCTAAAAAATGCAGGACTTTGCAAGAAATAGTTGTATACAAAAAGAAAAGAAAAAATGTTCGTGCTAAATAATAAAGCCGTTATATCAATAAGTAATATGCATGCTATCAATACATTTGTTATCGTGTTTCCGGTTGAAAAAATCTGTATGCATAATCTGGAACTGTTTGAAAATTGAGTTGTTATAAGGACCGTACAAAACAGACCAAATTTATCTTTTATTTTGTATTTGAATGTTCCAAAATCTTTCAAAGTCTTATACACATATATGTGCGCTTGCATAAGGTGAATTCATATATTGACTCAGCTCAGATGTAAAATGAATATTCCATTAGCAAAAAAGAAAACAAATATTAGAAATCATTTTTTTTTCAATAATTGTAACCTCCTTAAATATTCATGGTAAAAACCACGTTCTTAATATCAAGTTATATGTATACTTAACATACACAAGTCCTATATTGACTATGGACTGCATGTTGTCGAAACCTGATTTAAACTATATGTAAACATTGAATTTTATCAATGGAAACGTAATAAAGTTTATTCTAAGTGTTTAGTTAACTTTAGCTCAATGTGAAAACGGCCTAACACAAAAATTTGAAAAAGTACATACTCTAGGACTGAGAACAAGCAATATTCAAAAATGTTTAAGGTTTTTTATTCTTTTTTTTTTTAATTATGGTTTTATATTTCTAACGTTGCACCAACAAACGTTGATTTTTATATTTAGCATTGTCATAACGATTTCAAAACTATATCGTCAGATAATTTGTGTTCTGTCTTTATTGGGTGTGTCTTTACCATTGAACAAACCCTGACATGTTTTCTGTTATGCAAAAAGTAAAATAACAAAATACCGAAAATTCTAAACGGAAAGTCCCTAAGCAATGGCAACTCAAAATCCAAACACATCAAACGAATGATAACAACTGTCATATTCCTGACTCGGTACATTCATTTTCTAGTGTAGAAAATGATGGATTACACCTGGTTTTATAGCTAGCTAAACCTCTCACTTGTATGACAGTAGCAAAAAATGCCATTATATTGACATTGATGTGTGAAGAAAACAAAAAGACATAATAGGTAAAAATGTCAAACATAGGAGTACAGCAGTCAAATTGTGTTATAATCTTAATCACAATGAAAACAAACAAATAGGTCAACATAAAAAAATAAGGCATAGAGACAAAGCACATTAGTAAAAACGAAATACAAGAATACAAAAATTTAACATAGCAGAATAACACAATGACGTGATGTATACGTACAGAGCCACGTCAAATGGATATTACCAAAAATAGACTAAACAGTAAAAGTAATAGTCTACAAAGACAAATGAAAGAATACTATAACATGTGTTAAAGATGATAAACAACGTCAGTACCTAGAATCTATATTTCAAGACCATCGTGTATTATTTGTGAAGTTGATAAGAATGATTTATCAACAAGGTCTTGTTTAAGAAAAAGGACGAGACGTTCTTTGACATACTCCTGGTTCATCAACTTTCTGCTCAGTGATGACGTTTTAAAAAGACTTGGTCGATTGGTTAAGTGATTTTCTGTACACAAGATTGCATCAACATTTAAAACAAATTAAATTTGGCAGGGTCATGTTGTTTACTAGACTGACTTAACATGTTTATGAAGTTGAAGACGTTTAAAGAACACAAAAGACTAGAAGAAACTAAAGGCATTTATAAACTTATGATTATATCGCATAAAAACCAAATACGCACGACAAAGAAAACTTAATTGACGTGGCCGAAAGTATCTAGTTACATCATGTTTATTCTTAGTTAAAATAAAAATTCCTATATATGAAAAAATTAAGTTTTTGTATGATTTCCAGGAAAGCAAATCTCCACCACTGCCAAAATTGCATATAAGTTAACAAAATGTAGTCACCGTGTAGCCTTCCATATAATTAATCAGTTATATGACATCGGACAAATATATAAGTTCATGTTTTCCATTTACCTTCACTATACATGTACATATGTTTGTAGCATCGCAATCAAAGTAAAAACTCATCAACTATACCTGGCTTATATTACGCGTAATTTCAATCGTTATTTTTCTGACAAAGTGTTCGGTTTAAGGTGACGTTATTTGATGTCATGTGTACGTTTGTTTGGCATTTCATCGACGTAGTAAATTAAGATGGAGAATTTATATTGTAAAGGGATACTTTCCACATGACTTTTTCAATAAATGTGTTCAATGATGAAATAAATATTTGACAGGGTTGGATTTTTTACATAAGAAAACAAGTTGTTTCAAAAATGGCAAGCAGGCACATTGATTGTGAGTTTAAAGATGCATAGATTCAGTTATCCTATCAAACATTCAAAAGACCTGATAAATCAGCGTATAGTAAAATAGTTTTTTTTAATGGTAATGTAACTTATATGAATAATGCGCATCGGGTAAGCCATCATCTGACACTAAAATGATTTGAAAAGCGGAAGTTACTATTTTCACCTTCACAACAACTAATTTTAACATGTACTTTGAAATTATATCTGTAGAACACAACATTATAATAAATTATAACAATACTTACAATGAAGGATATATAAAGCAGGAACAACAATGGTTAATTAAGATACTGCATAATCTTTCTCAACTGTAAGTCAGATGTGTTAAGCAAAATCTTCTACAGAAAAATAAATGTCTTTGTTCAAAAAACAGGTAAAACAATAGGTTCATGTAAACACTTTTGTATATCCATTTAATATCACAAAAACTTATATGTACTGATTTTTTGTCATCGTTAAATACCCTATATCCTCCGTTTTTTTTTTTTTTTTTTTTGTTACTTCTATTATGTATTTTGTTTTTTGTAGACGAGTGTTTGTGTAATGTGATTTACTTTGTAGAGTCTAGTCTACGGATAACAAACTGTTATGCAGTTGATCCAAACTTGCCAATATCAACGCATATGCGCGAAAAACAATCTGAGGATAATAGTGTTTTCAGTTCAAATATGTGTATTGTGACATATTAAATATTTCTTTATTCAAAATCAATTGAAAATTATAATCATTTGCCTGTGCTGATGTAACTATAAACATTTTTTACACGTTTCTATAATAAGTTTTGAATTAAAAAAAAACATAAAATCTTACTCACCTTTGGATGCCAGTGGGATCAATTAAGGTTATGTTTGTAAATACCTCATATATAGACGTTTTAAACATTTCTTTAAATGAAAAAGGATAACATAAATCAATTCGTTAGGTTGAAATTAGATATATAAAACATATGTATAATCAAACTCAACATGCTAATATGTGCAAATTTAGAGACATGTTTAATCAAATATCAATTAATTCATGAGATAATGGTCATTGATTTGAAAATCATTTGTTCATAGAAGGGATACTTTGTTTTCATGAAAATATTATTCGAAAAAAGCAAAAGTGAGTTCAAGTTTTATTTCAAATATGACATTATCAAATTAGTCAAACTAAACATTAAAAACCAATAACACATCGTATAATATAGACATGATGTAAACATGTCATAAAGTATTTAGAAAACATCTTAATCATAATATACAATGTGACATGTCACTTATGTCGTTTTAATGAATGAAATAAGGTTGTGTGAATGTATGTAGTTCAAATCTGTATGGAAAGAGGGGCAAACACGATATTTCTATGACCTATCGAATTAAACTAGCTATCGGGTTTGTACTAACATGAGCAACACGACGGGTGCCATTTGTGGAGCAGAATCTGCTTACCCTTCCGGATCACCTAAGATCACCCCTAGTATTTGGTTGAGTTCGTGTTGCTTAGTCTTTAGTTTTCTGTGTTGTGTTTTGTGTACTATTATTTGTGTGTTTGTTATTTTTCTTTTTTAGCCATGGCGTTGTCAGTTTATTTTCGATTTTTGAGTTTTAATGTCCCTCTGGTATCTTTCGCCCCTCTTTTCTAAATGTATTACAAACTTGTATTAACATAAACCTTGAATATTTATCGATTGAAACATTATTAGTAAATACAATTAAAAACTCGTGATTATGAGGTAGAACGAACTATATGCATCCCTCTGTAAGCCTACAAAGTAGGATACGTTTATTCGTTTGTACTATTGTTTTGTCTAGGTTTTTTTTATTATTGATTACTCATAGCTGATATCCAAATGGTTACGTCAATAAAAGACTGCTCTCTCATATCATAAACATCTGTTATTGTGAATTCATTAATATTCGTTGGAAACCAATTTTCGTGGATTTCGTTTTCACATGGGAACCACGAATTAAAATGTTCAACGAATTACAATTTTTTCTAAAGGAATGTTTGCAGACTTAGCATTAACAATGACATTAGATATACACGAAAATGCAAGTTTTCCTCAATCCACGAAAATTGGTTACCACGAAATAAAATGAACCAACAGTATTGCATTTATTAAGCTAGATAATAGAGTTAGTTAACATGTACGTTTCGTTAATTTAAAGCGAATTAACAGCTACGAGATAACATTGATTATATGGCTGCATACACGTACAAGCAGTACATAACTATTTCACAATCTTTAGACAAAGACCCAAACAAAAAGGTTAAACATCGTCAACTAATGACAAATAAAAGTTGCAGATGAAAATATATAGATTACATATATGATAAAATTATGCATAACATATTTAGGTCAATAATTTAAACATTTATTGCAAACATTTTTATTTGTCAAATTACGTGTACAATTCATCCGTATTGTGCAATATACATTGTTTGTATGCATGTAATTTTCTCATTTACAGACTAACATACATTTGTACAAACTTATTCATTCTTCTTAACAAGTCATTATTTACACATATTGCATTTTAAATAATCCAATTAAAAAACATTGCAAATCAATTATGAATTGATTCGTTAAGAAATATCCACATGTTTATTGGACTGATAATCCTCTCATTATAAGCTCTGATTCCTTGCCCGGCTGTGCCTTTACCTTTTGTTCTTTTTGGTTTATAATGTATAGGCTCTTCATTTTTTTTTTCATTAGGTTTTGATTTTTTCAAATATTTCGGCCATACTATCATGTGACATGTGAGCTGCATCGGATAGAAATTGACAAATACACTTATACATGTACATGTATCATACTTTGATTGATTTTGAAACATTCAAATACGAAATAAAAGATGATTTGGTCTATTTTGTAGGTTTTTTATATCGACTAAATTTTCAAACAGTTACAAATTTTGCATATAGATTTTTTTCAACCCGAAAAAGGTTAATATATATATATTGATAATCATTTGCATAAGGTCGATTTCTATCTGACACAGCTCATGAATTGTGGAAATGCGCATCTTGTGCAGAACAATTGGTACCGTTCATGTGATTTTATCTTAATTGACTGAAAAAATATAAACAGTATACGAATATGTCAGATAATTTATCTTTACCCTTTTCTTCCAATAAGTATATCCTTACCATCATAATAAAGTACACCATGAATTTTCTCTGTATCTGTGTGTACGACCTCTGCCATTGTAACTGGTGATACTTTGACCTTTAATATTTGATTACCATTTGAGCAATATATTTTGCTACCATAAACATAGATGCCTATGTTTGTTCTCGTTTTATTCGTGCTGACAACTTTGATAGCATTTGTTCCATTTAGATCGGAAGATTCCAAATCACCTTTTTGATATTCCATCCAATACAGTCGTTTTTTGTTAGCATCTGAAATAGCAATGGTGTTTTTAGAATCACTATCATCAGTTTTGGTAGTTATTTCAATATGGTGTTACAAGGTATTTATGTCGTGACTATATTGAAATAAAATAAACATAATTATCGCCTCACATTTGACACACGATTCATTACACTGATCAATGATAATTAATACTTAGCACAAAAAAAAATATAAAAATAATACTAGTAATAAATATACAGATAGTGGAATTGTTGATTTACAGTATAAAGGCCTGACCTATAACGACAATTTAGTAACATGAATTTGAATTAATAGATATAATGATGTGGTATGAGTGCCAATGAGACAACTCTACATCCAAGTCCAATTAATAAAAGTAAACCATTATAGGTCAAAGTACGGTCTTCAACACGAAGCTTTGGATCACACCGAACAGCAAGCTATAGAGGCCCCCAAAAATCACTAGTGTAAAACCATTCAAACGGGAAAACTAACGGTCTAATCTATATAAAAATCGAGAAACGAGAAACACTTATGAACCACATCAACAAACGACAACTACTAAATATTAGGTTCCTGACTTAGAACCGATGCAAACAATTGCAGCGGGTTTACACGTATTAATGGTAACAAACCTTCACTCTTATCTGAAACAATAGTGTAACATCACAACATAGAAAGACACTATAAAATATCAATTGAAATGGCTCAACTCAATCAAAAGACATATTAACACCAGTGAACATACACTGAACAAATATTTGATACAATGTAAATACAAAATAAATAAACTAAATGAAGAATAGTTAAAGTAACATGTTATACCGCTGTGGAATGTCAAACAATTTAAGAAAAACAATATGCTTGAAGAAAAATATCAGCCATTTGCAATTACTTTAAACACAGGTAAATGAAAATAATTTTGTTGTTAGGTATACGTGTACAGTTCAAATGGACAAAGGAATTTTTTTTACAAAATAAATAACTTTCATTGATGTTCATAGTACGAAGAATTGAAAATTTATAGTAATAACAAACACTTATCAAAGCTGGTATATAGACCAGATTTAACCCTGAATAAGTAAACATTAAATAACAAAAAAAACATTACAATTAGTATCAACAGGTCAAATAAACAAGAAAGTACGATTTGAGAGTACTCGCCGTTACTGACAGCTAGTTAAAAGCCAAAAACAATTAATAATAAAAAATCATGCATCAGAGACTAAAATCAACTAAAACACATCCCAGGGATTTAGTATTTTAACGTCATGGACAGTCAAAGAAGACAAGACTTGTGCAATGCCAAGAATAAATGTATCGACAGGCAGTAGGATAGTTAGGAGTTAACCTCTTTATAGATGAAAATGAACGTGGGTGTGTCTTTATACATCCCGTTTGAAAAGAATACAAATTTAGTTATGTTTTATTTTGCTGATGACAAAATCGATATTAGTGCCAATGTAAACTATATTCAAAGATCTAATTACAACATTGGTAAGATAACCTTTACTAATAAGTTTGTTTAAAGGTAAGCTTGGCAGGAATATACAGTTTTCACTAGTTGTTTAAATCAAATGTTGTCATTTCTGGCCCTTCGCGACACACAATGGTTTAAAAGTTTTGTAATTTTTTCTTTTCGAAGGGTGTCAGTTTTCTAGGAATAACGATGAGCCTTTCGGGATTACTAAGAGTATTATTCTTATTATTTGAAGAAGTCATTGTATGTATAATAATAATAGTATTATTATAATCATTATCATGATTGTTGCATTGTTATTCAATAGAATACACTCTTTAGCCTAAAACCAGCTCTTACTGAAAAGTAAAATAATAGAAATACCGATCTGCAAGGGAATTTCAATACAGAAAGTCCTTTATAAAATTGCAAAATCAAAAGCTCAAAAGTCAAAACACACCTTACGACCGGAAAACAACTTTCATATTCCTGACTTGGTACAGGAATTTCCTTATAAAGAAAATGGGGAATTAAACCTGGTTTGTTAGCTAGCAAAACCACTCACTTATATGACAGTCGCATTGAATTCCATTTTATTGACAACAATGTGTGAGCAAAACAAACAGACATTATAGGTAACCACGTCAAAAATTGGGGTAAAGCAGTCAACATTGTAATACAATCTTACTAACTAATAAAACAAATAACAGTTTCAACAAAGAATCACAAAATGGCATATAGACAAAGAAAATAACCAAAATTAAAAGACAATAATTAAAAATAGACCATAGCACAATAACACAATGAGGGATGTATGAGTACCGATCCACGTAATCCAAAATGAACTAAACAGCAAAGGTTAAAAATTTAAAAGGACACACATAGGAAACTGTACACGTACAATGACGTAATTAAGATGACAAACAACGTCAGTTCCTAGAATCTATACTTCAAGACTATCATATTTGCGAAGTTAATACAGAATATTTATCAACAAGGTCTTGGTATCTTCCAATGATCTTTTTTAAAAAAAAGGACGAGACGTTCTGTAACATAACCTTGGCCCATCAACTTTCTGCTCAGACACTGGTGACGTTTTATAGAGTCTGAGTAGCAGCAGCAAGCACTTGGATACCGAATGAGTTGGGAAATGTAAATCCCATATGAAGGTGAAGTTGGTATGTTGCTGCCAAGGTGGGAAAAGTTTATAATTTCATAATTGAAATCGTCTCGTTTGTCAGATATTCTGATATTATGTCAAATTCGAGGTATAAGTCTAAAAATTGAAGTAGAGGAAGCCGTGTTAGTTGTTTCTTTAGTTTCAAGTTCTGGAATATATATTAATGGAACCGAATCAGAAAAAGTATGGATTCTTTATGGAAAATACATCATCAATATATCTAAATGTGAAATTAAATGATCGGGCATCTTTGATTTACATGTTTTTGATAAGTGTCTGAAGGAACTTATATGAAAATTAGAAGTGATCGGCAAGGAGTAGCGCACAGTTTGTTCCCATAGGAATGCCAACAACTTGTTTAAAAAATATACCTCCAAATTCAACAAATTTGTTATCAATGAGAAACTCCATCATACTGATCACTTGTAGCTCTGTGTAGCATGTTTTATCTTTTTGTTCAACCAACTTTGTTTGAGCATTGATGTAAAAAGCTACTGTTAACAACCTTTGTCAAGTTTATGCTTAAAGTTATAATCAATTAAAAGAAACTGTCTGCTTAATGTTTTATTGTTTTAACTGCTTACATATTTATTTAAGCTTGGCCTTTGTACAGTTTATTGCTTAGTATCCACAAGGTTCAAAGTCAATCGGTCACCTGCAATTGTGCATGTCATTCTTGGTTTAACTCTATGGATTGTTATTTTATTGGCAATAATGTGCCATTTCTAATTTTCTAATTTTGAAAAATGTCATGGAAACAACAATTGTTATGGGGGTATTTTTCACATAAATTATACCATTTTCGACTTATTGATATACTATTAGGTCTTTTCTTATGTATATAATCTTACACATAAGAAGTTAGCAACTATGGGTCACCGTACGGCAAATTTTTTTTTCTTAACGTTTTGTAACATACAGATAGCAAGATTTAGCAGTCTTCATTTGGGCAAGTCAAACATTAGAAAAGGACTTTTTCTTTGTATGTCACGGTCTAAAAAGAAATGAAAGAACATGAAAAGTCATTTTTGGAGGTTTTCTGTTCAAACCCCTGGAATAGACTACTTTAGCAGTATTTAGCAAAACTTTCAGAACTCTGACTCTCAAATGCCTTTTAAATCCGTACTTTACCCGGTCTTTCTAAATTTTTATTTTTTATTTGAGCGTATCTCTGATAAGTTTCTCCTCAGTGTAAACGGACATTTCGATAAGTTAATGTACTCAGTTACTCTTTTCCATCATTAAATATTCAGAATATATTGTGGTATGTTCTGTTCATGCTTTTCTTTTATATAATACTTAATTTGTAAATATGATTCTGATAAGCTTTCCACTTAGACTGGAAACACTACTTCTTCCGCATATTATAAGTACTTGTTGAAGGCTTCTGATTTATGGATAAAACATATTTTTGTCATTGTATTTTAGCCCATTAGATTGAAAAACGTCCAGCTTCAACCTCTAAAAAGGATGCCAGGAAAACATTAAATGCAATCGTCAACACATTAAATCTAATTCCAGGAATCTTCTATCATTATGAAGGCTATCGGTCATCGGTACCACATATTTTATATCCATGTTGTCGTTTTTTTTTTAACATAAACCATTGAGTCTACATACCTATACCCAAACCAGTTACATCTACCAATTCTTTAATGGTCGTTTTGTCAGCAACATTTAATCTTGATCTTTTTATTTTATTTGTCTTTGTACTATAATACAGCCATCTGTAATCACATAATAGAAAAATATTGAAAAACGTGAGAGAGTTGTGAATAAATGGTGGTAGTCTACTTTGGATCATAATAAGACATGTTCCTTAAAAGGAAAATGATATCGTGTGGCTTCTATCACCTAAACCAATTTAATCTTTTTCAAAGAATGTTTATTACAACTAGTTTTTTTCTTTCTTATTCGTTATTATTTAGTTTACATCATGTCAATACCCTACGATGATATTGCACAGATAATCCATCATGTTTATTATGCGGCATTGACATTAAAACGAATAACATATCGGAACTGAATTGATCACATTTTAATGACATTATTACTTTTCAATAAATAAGAACCAATTTAAAAACCCCTTTACTATCAGTTGATTTCAACAATCTGCTTCCAAACGGTGTCTTCTTATACGTTATTTAATGTTTCTTTACATTGTTTATGACCTTGAGTAAAAATGGTGGTAATAACAAACAATATAAGAATTAAGTAAATGATAAGAATTGTTGTTACTGTTGCTGTATCGTCAGACACTACCAGACTTATCATCTGTGCTGCCTCAAATTTCAGAATATAATCTTAACACAGAGGAAACAACACCAAACGACTTATCATATAATAATATGTTAAAAAAAACGCAAATTGAAGACAGTTATGTAAAATGATTTGTTATAATCATTAAACAATATTATTCACTAACAGACTAAAAAAAATAGGAAAATGAAAAATGATGTTTTAACATGCTCAGAATGCACGAATGACAACCTCAATAGTGTTGACTATTTCCTGTGAAGTCACAAAGATTTGGTTAGATAATATGTTATAGATAATGCATGTTTTGCGTTTTTTTTTTTTTTTTTTTGTCGTATAGCACACCGAGGGATGTCAGAATTAATCAAATGAAAAGGCAATCCTGACAGCCATATATGTGTTATACGACAACAAAACTTAAAATCTGCATTATCTGACTTGTATACCATAAACAAATATTATTTTCTGCAATGATTTGTGGTATATTTCTTTCTGATACGGCTCATTTACAATGTGAAATAAAACTCACTCATTGATTTAGATATAAACTTTAGAAGTCATTATCCAGTTACCATGAAAACATAACTGTTACAGTATGAAGCAAGACACAACTGATTTGTCACGGTGTATGAAAAATACAAGTCACTTTGTAAGTTGTTGACAATTTTATCGCAAAAAAGCAGATTATTCTTGTAACAACTTTTAATAAACTATTCAGAATAAATTTTGCCACTCTTTTGTCTAGCATTACATTTTTGTTAACTGATAACCTGGAGTATACATTATGCATCCCCCCTAATGTTCACGACTGTTATTCTGTAGAAAATAAGAATATTTAGTAATTTGATCATTTGATAGAGTAAAACAAAAAAATAGATGTAAAAAGTTATGAACTGGCACAAAGGAAATATGCAATCGTGATACCTGTACATGTACAAGTAACACGAAAAACGAATATCCAAGGTCGAAGAATGATTTCCAATACAACGTGAATCAATAGGATTTTCAAAAATCCTACACACGAATGTAAATGTGTTAAATCTGGCTTGTTTTGAAAGTATTAGTTAAGTAAAGTTAAAATGTGCGATTTGTTGGTATTTCAATCTAATAAACAGTGGAAATGATTGTTTCTGTCGAGCCAGAAACGATGGAAAAGAAAAAATGTAAAACCCTAATTGGTAACATCACACGATTACTATCAAACGACTTTAATGTTTATTAAATAATTTAATTATAGTTTGCATTTTAATCAGGGAAAATAATGACCGTACGCAGGACATTATTTTATGTCTTGAAGTATTGTAACTTGGTATCGTCCGGGTTGATTCTTCCAAAAAAGCACCTTACGTTCTGTAAGAAAATAACTCCGTATAGGTATATAATGTTACTTATCTTTTGAATATTGTTCCCAAAAAAATGCCAAAATAGAGAGACAAGAGCTTAACACACTGAAAATGATTTCTACATGTATATTGGTTCACTATTGTAAATAGTCTTTGTAAAATTTGCAAACAAGTAAGTAGTAACATATGCACTTCTTCGACATATTACACATGTTTTACTGAAGTTTCTGCGATCTTCTTTTAACATTGTAATGAGATGAAATAAAATGAAAAGGGAACCCACGTCATCCCGCCCGACCTTTCGCTCGTAAATCAGACTGGCATTACAAACATAGAATATAGAAATAAGAAAATGATGTATTATTGCCAATGAAACAAATATCCACCAAAGTTCAATGAAGTGGATGTTAGCAATTGTAGACAATCATACGGCCTTCAATAATGAGAATAAAAACCTAACTTTATAAAAGGTTCTGACATGTAAAACATATGAAACAATCCAATTGAGAATTATAACGGCCTAATTTATAACAAAACAATTTCCAAAAATTAAATATTAGACATGAATCAATTACAACGACTAAACAACAAGCTTATGACTTCGGACAGGCACATTACGAATGTTGCAGGGTTGAACTAGTTTACTGGCGCTTAATCCTTCCCTTAACCTGGGACAAACAGAACAACATTAGAACAAATTTTGAAGATCAGTTGAAAAGGGTTCACCTCATCAGATCAGATACAAACTAAAAACAAAAAACAAAAAAACACGAAAACACAGACCGGATGTGGCAGCGTATCTATACATCCCAAAACAAAAAAGGCACCAAGTAAAGACTTGATAATACTCGAAGATACTGAAAGCTGAAACCAATAACAACTAATAAAAAGAATCATGTATCTAAGACTAAGATATCAATCAATACACACCCAACACGCAATGGATTTAGTGTAAAAACGTCATTAATAGAAACCATGACATTGTGCATTGACAGTCATCGACAAAGTGTAATTCCATGCATTTGTGTATAACATTAATATCAACTATTGATTTAATTAATGATATCGAATCCAGCCAAACTTGCAAACCAAATTCTTGTCTCTATGGAAGAATATAGAAAAAGGTTTTAAAAGATTCGTGGTATCGAAATACTTGACTAAATAATTTTAGTAAAACATATATTACACTCATTCAAATTCAAAGCGTCAATTCAGACACGAGTATAGCGAACGAGTTGTGATATATAAATGTTGTGTACAAGTTATCATTTTGTACAAATTATAATTTGTACAAAAAAGTTGTACACATTATAATTTGTATTTGGACTTTGTACAAATTATAATTTGTAAACAAGTGCCTGTACAAATTACAATTTGAACACAATTCAACTAAAATTCACTTATAACTTGTACAATAATTTATAGTATGTATTTTGTTATAAAAAAAAAAGCATAGATATACACTACAAAATATTTATATAATATTAAATGTTAGTGATACATGAATACCAGTTAATTCTGATAGTACAATGAAAATTGGCCTCAGTGGCAATTCTGATAGCATAATAGAAATTGACCCCAGTGACAATTCTGATAGTATAATAGAAATTGGCCCCAGTGACAATTCTGATAGTATAATAGAAATTGACCCAGTGACAATTCTGATAGTATAATAGAAATTGGCTCGGGTAACAATTAGGATGATATTGACGTTGAATCACCAATCATTCGTGCCAAGAACCGTGAGCTGGCTGGCCAACAGATCCAAGCCGAATATCTAACCATGAAAACGAAACAGAAATTATCAAAGCTGGCTGTGGGGGATAATGTCATTTTTCCAATTCCTCAGTATGATCGTTCCTCAACTGAAATCAAATTGAAGCTGTTAAAGCCACATCTTTATTCGCAGCAATGGTTTCTGAGCTTAAAATTTTGCTACGTGAAACAGTTAAAAAGCTTTCAAAAACTGATGGTCAGGGTTTTCTTTCATGTAGATACAAAGGAGGAGAAGCACTTCTCAATATGTAAAATGTAAATGTAAAAAGTAAATGAGTTTGTGCGATTCCCGATGCCATAGTTCACTCACACGCTCAAACAAATGATGCAGAAATATTTTTGTATTCGGTAAATAAGGTTTTTTGTGTGGTCATTTAATAAAAAATTTATAGTGTGTATCAATCCTTTTTTTTTATAACAAAATCAACAATTTGAATTAATGTACACGTTATAGGTTGGACTTTGTAAATACAGCTTTTTCACAAACCACGCTTCTTTTGGGGAAATATAAAAAAATCATCGATATTTTTTTTTGTTTACGTACTGGTTCCCAGATATGATCCCTATGTTTCATCTTAAATCGGGAATGTTACCAGTATAAATGCACATGGTAGGGGGTAAATTGAATTCTAAGAAAGATCATAAGTGATGTGAGGGGTAGTGCAGAATTTTAGTACAAGTTTAAACTCTAAGAAGTTGGGGGTATATAAATGTTGAAAATATGACGCACAGCCCTGTGTATTTACATTTGAATAAAAAAGTAGTGCAAATCAATTTTCCATTTTAGGTCATTATGTTTTACGAAACTTTATAGTAAAAGTTGCACAGTTCTAGCCGTAAAGGGAGTTCCTATGGGAAATTGCATTGTCTATATTTACTGAAATGCAACCTATAAGTGAATTTTAGTCAAAATATGTAAATATTTCAATTTGTACAAAGTAAAAATACAAATTAGAATTTGTACAAAATGATAACTTGTACAACAACAAAAACACCGTTAGACGGTGCCAGAGGAGCATCACCTCCAAAAAAATAAACAATCGTCCCTTTGGTCGTAAATTTTTGTTAAGACTTCTCGTGTAAAACTGATATATATATCTAACTCTAGAAAAGTTCAGTTATTGGTGTTAATATTGGATCTATTTAAAGTAAGTTAGCTGTGGTGAATTTCGGCAGTATATTCAGAGTATTCTTGATTATTATGAGAAAATATCATCAAAATAACAGTAAGTATTGTTAAATTTATCAATCAAATCGAATTTAGACAGATAAGCTGGTTTTGTGCTTTCTCTATTATCCTATTATAACCAGATTCCCAAATGCCGTATTAATTTTAATTCAAACCTGTTTACGTAATCTAATGTAATAGCATATAGTTGATCATCTTGCAGAATGAAGTTCTTATTTGTCCCATCAAAATTACATCTATAGATCTTTTGTTGGTATATTTCTGTCCAATACACATGATTCAATAGCGGGTCAATAACCAGAGCTATTGGTTCCCTTGCACTTATTACCAATTTAGTGCTATAAGCTGTATCAGATGGATAACGAAACCTATGAAATGTAAATAATACTTTTGTATAATTTCACACTTCCTTAAATGAAATAAATACTTTCCGTGCGTTCGAAGCGCTTTTCAGGATTTTCTTTCGTGAAACACAGCAAATTATTGAAAACACGAAACCAACGAAATATATACAAAACATTTGTCAGAGGTGAAAATATTGAATAAAACCATAACCCATTGACCAAGACAAAGTGGTTAGCATGAAAAATGAGACCAAGGTTATTTGCTCCCATGTAAACAATTAAGATGAGAATAGATTAACAAAGATCTAATTATCAACTAAACAAAACAAAATGAATGTGACACTTGTTTCGTCTTCACTCTCTGTATTTTGAGGATATGAGGGTTCGTCCTACGAAAATATCTAACTTTCATTTGTATGTTAACATCTCTCTTTGATTGTAGTTTTCTCTCTCCCAAAACAATCTTTTCATATTTGAAAATCCCTAATAGTACCTTATGTACTTTAATTGAGGTTATTGGCGTTCAGTCTATCAGAATGATTTCTCCAATATATTTTATGATTTAACCATTATATTTTATTAAAATTTAAGACCATTGTTTTCATTCTTATTAGCAATCACTACAGTATATTATATTATACTATGTAAGATAAACTAATTTGGGGTAATATAAATGACGTGGATATATTTATAAGTAACTTAAGGTTTATCAGGTCTTTGTATGGACTTCAACAATAATGGAAACCATGATCGTTAATTAGCTAAAATGCATCAATATGGCGAAATATGAAATAATTTAAACAAGAAAAACAATAAACATAATACAAAACTCAGAACTTCATTGAATGATCCCGACTTAAAACAGGCACACAATGAATACATAAGGTTGCACACAATTGTTTGTGTGTAACTGTCACTCTAAGCTGGAACAGTATTGTGACAGCATAAGTTAGGAACCAACTGCTTAAATCAGTTGAAAAGGATTTTGGTGATAAGAACGACGCAGATCACAAAACTATAAAGTCACACAGTAGTTACTATTTCTATGTAGCAATATTCCAGCCTGCATACGAAATACATATCTCCAAGTTGATATGATTTTCCAGGGCTTGCATTTCCTATCACCATTTCCTTGATAGAGGGTTGTTGTCCACAAAGAAGCTATTAAACCATCAGTCCCAAGTGGTGAAGTTAAAATAATCTCTTCGTAAGTTTTAAGGACGCCATCAGAAGTTGGTTGACCGTTATGGAATATCCGTTTCATAGATGTTCATAATGTCGTAACTACAATCCCGTCAATTTTTCCCGAATGTGAACTACCGAATTAGCCTTATTACCGGATATTTGTACTTATATGAGCAATACGACGGTTGTCTTATGTGGAACAGTGTCTACTTACCTTTCCGGAGCACCTGAAATCACCCCCAGATTTAGGTGTTCGTGGTGGTCAGTCTTTAGTTTTTTATGTTGTGTTTTTTGCACTTTGTCTGTTGCTTTTTTTTTCTTTTTTAGTCATGTCGTTGTCAGTTTATTTTTTGACTTATGGGTTTGAATGTCCCTCTGGTATCTTTCGCCTCCCTTTAAATGTAAGATGATTAAAGCCAAATACAATTAGCTGTCGTCAATAATAACTTTCAGTCAATCTTTTAACATTTTGCCAGAATGCTGAACCATTGATAAAATGGGATTCCTGAAATTGTATTTAAATATATAAATGATTCCAGCCAAAGTCAGGAGTACTGAAATACAACATACACATGTATATATCAATTTCAAGATTATAAGAAAATGCTTTGATTGATTACCTCAAAATATCGTCTTTATTATGCCTCGGGAAAAAAATATATCCAGTTTTATAATCATAGTCTAAGGAATATATATTACTCTGCAGATTGGATACTAAAGTTGATACTTCTCCATTGAGCAAGTTTATTTCTTTAATTGAACCATAAATTGAATAGATTATCTTGTTTTGAAGCCCTGAAATTAAAGAAAAAAAGCCAAAACATTCTATTATAATTATACTCTAAGTTTTCTTTCTTACATCCCCCCCCCCCAAAAAAAAAAAAACAGCACCAGCTAGTGTTGGCTTTGGTCGCTGTATATTTTTGTTTTTATTTATGAAGAGAAGCTGAATTATCTACTTAAGCTTTAAACAACACATTAAATTAATAGAGATTACCCGTTCCAGATGCTTCGTGTAGTGTAATAAGTTGTTTTTCGGGAAATTATGTTCTCTGTTGCAATATTTATGTCTTTTTACCTTATTATTTCTATATTTATTATATCAATTGCAGAATAATCTACAATGGTAACATTCAGAGCTTAAGCCCGCGTTAGTCTGAGAGAATAATCCACGGAGGCCTTGACATATTTATGGTATTTTTATTAAGCAAATTTTCTCTGTCTTCTTTTTTTTTTCTTGTTATATATTACGTCATCGGGGACAAATACTTGCCTCCCAATACCGCTAAACGTATATTTGATAAGAGCCAACAAAAAAAAAAAAACACACATCAACTAACCATAGCACGTTTATTCAGAAAGAAAAAAATTATATCACATGACATATTGCATCATTACACAAAGGGCCGAAACTGTCATGACTTTGTTATAAATCATATACGACTATATATAAACACATAACACTAACTAGATTAAGTGTTTACTTTAACAGCAGTTTCAATAAAACCATATTAAAAGATTAAACGTTGGGACGAAATCAAGGCTTTAAAACATTTGTTTAAGTGATTCACATGTATGTTTGATTTCTGACATTTATGTCCATCAGCGGCATAAATAAATATATGTATATAGCTTTTATTTTAAACTCGATTATATATAACTGAATTGGCATGGTTTTTACATACATTCAAAGATACGATCCCTTTATAAAAAAAAAACCTGTATATTAATAAATGAATAAAAACGCTTGATAAGTGAAGTTGGTAAATATTGATCATATGTTTTTGAAAAGTATTTTTGTCGAACCTTAAACAATAAATAAAAAACAATATATATAACCATCAATAGCGTTGTTTCATACATATTTAACTATGAACAACGCGCACATTATGTAGCGATATCATACAAACAATGTCAGCTACATTTAAACATTTATAAAAAGAAACTTTTTGAAATACAGATTCGAACCATGAATCTAATATTCAGCGTGCAAATTCAATCTTTTGGTAAGTATAAACTACAGCTTGAGTAGCGTTGTTTATTGATTGCATCAATTACTTTGTTTTTTTGTATCGAACACCACACGTGTCGTCTCGTTGGATCTCTGAATGACAACCTTTTTTGACAACACTTAACTAAAAAGGTTATAAGGTACGACACAAATGTTACCATATAACATTGTGTTCAACAAATGTTCAACCCTTTTTTCTAAGCAATATAAACGTATATAAGGTACAGATGATCACCTTTTAAATTGTTACACTTTGTATTCATTATTTGTTGTAATAAGCATTGCGTGATCGTTTTTGTTTTCGTTTATTTAAGAATAATTTATATAGTATTATGTGAATGACTATTTAACTACAAGCATGTCCCTTACCTCTACTGATGAAGCAAACGAAAATGAGCAACTTAATAAAAACACAAACACTGTATTTCATCATGATGTTATCTGCAAAATATAAAGAATTTATTGTTAATAAGTCAAAGTAAAACACAATTCTCAATTCAAATTGTGATGAAATATTCAAAAATTAATCATGTTTAGATGGTAAATGCAAATGTCTATTATTTGCATCGGGCATTTTTTATCCATATTGTTGTTTTTTTTTTTAATATCCAGGCTGTTCTGTTAGCTAAATGTTGTTATATTGTTTGCATTTTCTTTCAAATAAAAAAAGGCAACATTAGTATAACGCTGTTTAATAAATCGATTAAGCAAAACCAAATCAAGGTTACAAACTAAAACCGAAGGGGAAAATCTACTTTAAGTGGAAAACAACAGAACAACAGAAACACTGTACTGCAACATTAAACAAATTTCAACATACACAGAAACGGACTAGTTTATAGCAACTGACATGTTCCTGACTTGGTACAGTACATTTTAAGATCATTTAATGTATAAAAAATGTCACGAGTTTATTATAACTTACCCTTAAAGTGACTATAAAACAAGATGCAAAAGCATTATATGTCCAATCTGTAATCCTATTGACAAGCAAGGTAGATAATGAAACGCAAATATAAATTGTTGTAACTAAATTCTTCCGTATCAAGTTCCCTTGTTGATGAAAGAATGACCTTTCAGATAATCATATGTTTTTTTGTTTTTTTTTATTTGTATGAAAACTGGGTTTGTCGTTCCGCATTCTTTGTAATATTTAAATTAGTAAAAAGAATAAATAACAAAACATCTCACTACTAGTGTATTTAGTTTACATTTAACATAAATTAACGGATACAAAAATAATTGTTCCACGATAAAGACAAGGATACAGTGAGTTGTTAAAAATAAAATATTCGTATCTGTGTACCTTTAACAAAGACAGTATTGCTTTTAGACCATGTGATTTATAGTGTTTCGTTTCAACTATTGTATTCAAGATTAAGTCAAATAATGTAACACCTGTTGTAGACCTTTATTTTGATGATTTTGTACTAATATTGATAACAAAATTGCTTTCAGAAAAAAAGTATATCTAAAAATACTTACAGTTTAAATAAGCTAGTAACTTAATAAATTATATTCACAACCGATAAAAACTATATATCCCTGTTACCAGTATGACTGCAGTGAAACTATATTATGACATGGTCGACACGCTTCAAAAACATGATACAAAAAAAAATTATAAAACATGATTCAACAAAAAATGTAAACCATAGGGTATGTAGTCGTATGTGAGATAAGGGAAAAAGATAAGTATATTCATTAAATATTCCACATGCATTAAATTAAAATGTGATATGATTGATTGCAAATGCTACAACTATCCGATAGAGATAAAAAAAAAAAACGAAGATAAAAGTAATGATAGGCCAATGTCAGCCTTTAACAATGAAAAAAACACAAACTGTAAAGTCAGTTATTATAGACCTGGACATAAGCAATGTGAAACACTCCAAACGAGAAAATTGACGGCATAATTTGTAAAATCCAACCAACGAAAAACAATTATGATAGACAGGTACAGAAGACAATCGTAACATTAAAGCTGACATGGGACAGCCACATGGATTATGAGGTTGGGTAAATGTGCAAATGATATGGTTATAAGTTCGTATTTTCAAAACAAGGTCCTAACTTTGTGTTTATGCTGATCATGGTTTGCTGTAATTGAGAACGGAAAATCAAATGCATATTCAGGACGGAAACATTTAAATGTGCCCTTCTAGACTGACATGCAAAGCCTTATCAGATTGTACATTCAAGAGATATGGTAAACTACCAGACATTTTTTTTTCGAGCCAACCAGTCTTTGCTCTTTTTAATGTTGCGTGCTTAATCAAGAAGAACCCTTATCAAACTGTTAGGAAAGGATATGACCTGACCACAGATTCAAACCGAAAATCCTGCTTTCCCAACAAAACAATGCAGACTAGCTACTACAAGATAATCGATGAGTTGTTTTATCCAAATGAAATGATACAATATAAGGATTGGAGAACAAGCATAATATAACCATTTAATTTGGTAGTGTAATATGAGAAATATTTCTCTTAATGTTACACTTATCTATTGCTTGCATTCATGACTGTCGTACAATGGACGGCTCATAACAGAAAATGCAGAACGGCAGAACAATTATATATAACTAATATGTTTTGTCAATAAATTTTGTCTTAGGACGTTTTGTGCATCGCATATGGAATATGTGCACTCTTTGAAAATAAGTATATTCGCTATACACGTTTCCTGAACTTGCTGCTAATGTTTGTTGTTTCTGCTGTTTCTGCTGTTGATATCGTTGCTTCAGCTGCTACTGCTGTTGATATCGCTGATTTAGCAGCAGCTGCTGCTGCTGCTGCTGCTGCTGCTGAGGAGGAGGAGGAGGAGGAGGAGGAGGAGGAGGAGGAGGAGGAGGAGTTAGGTCTGTCACATATTTTGAACAATATCTGATCCAACAATTTAACAGCACCAGATGTGCATTTCGACACGTAATATATCGTCGGGAATCTTGGGGCATAATACAAAACCTAATACTACTGACGAAGAAACCAAACAGAACCTAAAGTAAAGCCAAATAAGGAGTTAAAACTGAAGGTAAGGTTAGGAGAAAGATTATTTCTATTTTGTCATAGTGAACTATCAATTTCAATATGTCAATATGTAGCAGCAGGGCTTGTGTCTTTTGTTAAATTTCTGTGGACTACTGTTATTATTAAAGCTATTGTTTTTACTCTTATCAAAATAAATGTATAGACGCAATCACAATTCGGTTGATGGTTAAGGGATATCTTAATCACAAATAGCTTAGGGCAATAATAATTGTATACAGTCGTTGTACAATATCAACGTTTGACAAAATAAACCAGGACACTTTTAACAATTATATATCGAAAGAAATGATTAGTGTTTCAAAGCTCGCAATGTTATAAAGTATGTTAATAAAAAATCGGACTTATGGTTTATAAGTGACATAACAGTTTTTATGAGTCAAACAATGGTTATTTAATGATATAAACAAGTCTCGCGTTTCCTTCGCTAGTGATTTGTGAATGATGTGTACATGCCACGAAAATTGTGTGTTATCCAGTCAAAATGAACATTACAAACAATGTTGCATTAGACTGACTGTTATTAAGACCCAATTTCGTACAATTTTGTTCGGAAACTATGTTTGCACGTATACTATTTTGTTCATACTAACCCTACCAGGTAATCTACCCATAAACTGCTGCAACAGAGTTGCAAGAAAGAACAACCATTACGCACAGGTTGATCAAAAGAAAAATCACAAAAATATCGAACTCCGGGGAAAATTCAAAACGGAAAGTCCCTAGTCAAATGGCAAAAAATCAAAAGCTCAAACACATCAAACGAAACGATAACAACTGTCATATTCCTGACTTAGTACAAGCATTTTCTTATGAGAAAATGGTGGATTGAACCTGTTTTTATAGCTAGCTTAACCTCTTACTTTTATGACAGTCGCATAAAATTCCATTATAAACCAGTAAAGTCGTCTGAGCAAATTTTCCGACTGTAACATTGTATTATAGTGTAAATTCGGGGAAAGTATACATATTAATTCACGCTTAGTCTTTTGAGCCAACCAGTTTTGCTCCATTTTGGAGTTCTCGCCAATCTTTCAGTATTTAAGCGTTACCACTTTAATCAACCAATTAATCTGCTTATATTTGTACAATATCAGAATGTTTGACAACTTTTATTTGCCAAACATTTCCAGCATTCCCAATTTATTGTTTCTATAAACACTCGTTGTGTGAAACCTATGTAATGTGTACAACTATGCCTTTCAAACGGATAGTATTTTGTTCGTGCTATAATTTATACTATCTCTTAAGTAAATTATCATTAGATTAATGATATATAGATAATGCATTTTAGTTGGCTATTTTTGTAGAATAATACACTGAGGGTTCTAAAGATGATCAAATGAAAGACTGACCGTCAACAAATCTTTATACCTTTAGGTGTGTTATACACAAGGAAAAACCGTAAAATATGCATAATCTGACCCATATTTATGAAAAGTGGAACATTTTTTTCTTTTGCGATTATGTATAGCCTCGCACTCCGTACAGGTCACATTCATCTCCGCATATAGTAAGTGTTCTACTACTAATCTATCCGTGCTTCTAACTGCCTCCCTTACTACTATCAAAGAACTTATTAATAACTTTTGTAATAAAGCTTATGAGCATAATGGTATTAATCATTTTGGAGTGTTAAAAATTCTTTAGAGGTTTTAGATAAAATACATGCTTTTGATGGTCCTTTTAATTCTGTTGACAGTTATGATTTTTTTACTCTATACACTACAAGTCTAAACAATCTTATCAAGAAAAAGTTTTCATATTCAATTAAATGGTCTTTTGAAAAATTTCATTTCAAATGTATTTGCTGTAGTTCGTTTAAAGCCTTTTTCTGTAACGAAAAAGGAAAGTATGCTAGATACACTTACTGGAAATGTGAAGATATAATTGAAGCTTTAAATTGACTCCTGGACAACATGTATGTACGATTCGGCGATAAAGTGTATCGACAAGTAGTAGGTATTCCTATGGGCACTAACTGTGCCCCTTTAATAGCAGATTAATTCCTGTATTGCTATGAATCTCAGTTTATGACCAAACTCAGTAAAGACACGTCATACTAAAATTTACGACAAAAGAGACGATTGTTCATTCCCTTTTGCTAAATTTCCATTTTTAGACGGCGATGTTCCTTTGGCTCCTTTGGCTCCTTCATACGGTGTTTATGTATCCCAACTTTTTCGTTTTGCCCGTGTGTGTAGTGGTGTCATAGATTTTAACGAACGTAATCAATGCATTACTGGTAAATTATTAAGTCAGGAATTTCGTTACCATAAATTACCTAAAAGTTTTACTAAATTCTTTCATAGATGGGTCAATATCCCTAATATGCGCCTCAACTTGAAAGTTGTGCGTAAAATCTCTGTGTAGTATTATTGGACATGTTTGTATTTTTAACAAGTGACTGAGCTTGACCATTTGTATTGTTTTGAAAAGTAGAGGACCAAAGAATAAATGTGTAAAAACTATGAAGTTATTAAATGTATGCAAAGTATTAAATTTTCAAAGAACTTATGGTGTGAAAAAAGGGATTTTTTTAACAACCAGGAGCCGCAACACGAAAGGATTTTCGGGGTGTGCTAATTTACGGAAAAATGAATTACACTACATACCTCGAAAATTTAACCAAATATGTGAAAATGTCTCAGCTTCGAAATGAGCCGTCATGCATATCCAAGTTTACGATATGGACTGTGCTACAGAGGAAAACGTTTCCAATACCGCCTATGGAAAATCTATTACGCATATTGCCCAAGATACAAAGATTTGATTAGTAAATTTGTCTGTACCTGTAGAAAATTTTATTAAAATTCGGTATTTCCCATTCTAAATTTTACAGTGATATTGTACTGAAAGCGCGGAAATCACTATGTGATCCATGTAAACTGATCGAATCTTTAAACAAAAATTATTAGTAAAGGTTATCTTACAAACGTTTTAATTTGATAAATATCGATTTTGTCATCAGCAAATTAAAACATAACTAAATTTGTATTCTTTTCAAACGTTTTTTTTTTTTTTTTTTTTTTTGGATGTATAAAAACACATCCACGTTCATTTTCTACATAGAGATTAACTCCATACTATCCTAATGCCTGTCGTACTTTTATTTTTGACATTGCACAAGTTATGTCTTCTTTGACTGTCCATGACGTTAAAATACTAAATTCCTGGGATGTGTTTTAGTTGATTTTATTCTCTGATGCATGATTTTTTATTATTATTAATTGTTAATAGCTTTTAACTAGCTTTCAGCAACTGCGAGTACTCTCAAATCGTATTTTCATGTTAATTTGACCTGTTGATGAAATTTGTAAAGCTTTTTTTTTATTTAATGTTGACTTATTTAGTTTTATATCTCGTTATATCTCGTCTCTCTGTTTTAATATATACTATCTTTGATAAGTGTTTGCTATGACTATAAATTTTTACTTCTGTTCTCGTACTAAATGTACTATGAACAACAAAATTATTTATTTTTTAAAAAATATTTCCGTTCTCCATAAATGTATACCTTACAAAAAAATTATTTTCATTTACCTGTGTACATTATTCTATTTGGCGGCATTGTGTCCAAGATTATGGATGACTTTCTGAAATTGTTTAACATCTCACCACATATTTTATTGATTTTGTAATTATATTGTGTCATAGATCAAATTTATTCGTTCAGTGAATGTTCACGTGTTTGTGTTAATATATCTTTTGATTGAGTTAAGCCATTTCAATTAATATTTTATAGGTTGTCTTTCTATGTAGTGATGTTACACTATTGTTTAAGGTAAGGATGAAGGTTGGTACCTATTAAAACGTTTAAACCCGCTGCATTTGTTTGCACCTGTCCTAAGTCAGGAACCTGATGTTCAGTGGTTGTCGTTTGTTGATGTGGTTCATAAATGTTTCTCGTTTCTCGTTTTTTTTATATAGAGAAGGCCGTTGGTTTTCCCGTTTCAGTGGTTTTACACTAGTCATGTGTTGGGCCCTTTATAACTTGCTGTTCGGTTTGAGCCAAGGCTCCGTGTTGAAGACCGTACTTTGACCTATTATGGTTTACTTTTATAAATTGTGACTAGGATGGAGAGTTGTCTCATTGGCACTCATACCACATCTTCTTATATCTAAGTAAAGTATAACTCACTAATTAATTTACCGATAAACGTAAGAAATCATTGTTCAGTTTTAAAAACATGTTACTGTAACAGAGTGTTGAAAGAAACAATATCACGGTGTATGAAAAATAAATGTCACTTAACTTTGTTAGCAATTCATTATATTAACTTCATAAAAGGGGATGCCATACTTTTTTTCTTGTTTCAAGATTTGTTTACGGAGGAAAAGCAGATTATATTTTCAACAATTTTTTAGCGAACCATTCAGGACAATTGTTTGCGTTTGTCAATCAATACAATGTTGTTTTGATAGACAAACTTCAACTGGATAATCATCAAAAATGAGAATCAGAAAAAATGTTATACCCCCCCCCCCCCCTTCCACCTTAAATAACGTTACTGTTATCCTATAGCAAACGATGATGTTTATTTTTCAATTGAGAGAGTACAAGAGAGGCGAAATATGCCAAAGAGACATTCAACTTTATAAGTCAAAAATAAACTGACAGAAACATGGCAAAACAAAACCCAAAAGACAAATACCAGTACACAAAACACAACATAGTGAAGTAAGGACTGACCAACAGGAACCCAACGAAGAAGATATCGGCTACTCTGAAAGGTTAAGCAGATCCTCCTTCACATATGGCATGTTTTAAAGAAATAAATATATATATATATATATATATAGAGAGAGAGAGAAAGATGGAAAACTATCAAAAACAATCAAAAATTACAACGGAAAGAGGACAAATTGTAAAACCTTTATACAACAATCGACATCCATCGGTCAAAGTACGATTTTCGATGCAGGGTGAAGCAACAACATTGTATACTTCCTTCCGAATGCTATGAATATAAGCTTGACAAAATTTGTAATCAGCTAATTCATCTCAAATAATGTTTCTGTATTTTAGCGAAACATTCACGAAACTTTTATTTGTTTCGAAAATAAAGCAGTGCGTTTACAACTTTTAGGATAATACAGTCCACAAAATAGAGGAAAAGTTTGTTTCTACATGTACTTAAAACCTTCACAGACTATTAAATTTCCATTCTCAATTTTATTAAAAACTTGATAAAGAACAGTAAAACCAAAAAGACCCAATACAAGATAAAAATCAATTAAATCAATTAGTATAGGAAACTGTGGTTTTGCATCTTAAATAGGGTAAATGATGACCTTACAGAGATCCTCATTTTTTGCTTTGAACTATATGCCATTGAAAGTAGGTATTGTCCAGGTTGTTTTTGCACAATTTAACCCATTTTTTTGACAGAAAATAATGCCATATAGATGTATATATTTTTTTGATAATTTGTCTCTTAAATGTACATTAGAGTCAACACATTTTGCTGTTCAATATTTACCAGATTGTGGTTTTAATTATACTATGTAATACAACTATTGTACATATTTGATGCAGCAGTTTCTTTTTCATATATTGCCCTTTCTTGTGTATAATGTTCCAATTGTCCAAATTTATATAAAAAAAAAAGTCTTTAATGGACCGCAAATTGTAATAACAGCTGTATTTAACTTACAAATTAGACAAATTTCTATCATTCTATTAAAACAAAAATATCGGGTTTTTTTTTATTTATTTACCAGACAATGTAGGATTTTTGTTTACATAATTGATACAAAATGAGTCTTAAATGAGGTTACAATTAAATGATGACTACCGCCATACTGGTATGTTCCCTTCATTTCACTACTTTTTAGTTCATAAAGCATTATGGCGCTAGCAGTCTTCTTTGGAAACCTATCATGTAACAACCACTAGCATCGTTTCTGATTTGTTATCTGCAAAACAAGAACAAAAATCTAATTTCAATGTGAAATCATCTTCAAATTTAACAGAAATAAGTATAAATATTAAATGCATAGACAAAGTAATTTTGAATTGTAATTTTCGCTACATTCATCAACATCAATACAAAAGGAGATGTGAAAGCTGTTTGATGTTAAGTGTTCTCATTAATTATACGTATGAATTTTAAGATATGAAAATGTACTGTACGTAGAGGATATAACTGGCTAAAATATGAAAAAAAGAATACATACAAAACAAGTGTTTTTGTTATAATGTAGATCTATCAGCTAGATGTTACGAGCACACACCAAAAGGGTTTAAATATAAAGTCGTACGTTTGTTTTCTAATTTTGCATTTTACCACGATGTTAAACAAATTAGTCGACTAATCTAGCTTTAACGTTTTGTACCGTTGAAAACTTTTCGTGGGATTTTTGTGGTTTCAATGCACTTGTTAAATCAGCTGCTTAACATATAAACAACTTCAAAACATGTATTATTATAGATAGATTTAAAATAGATTTATTACATATAGTATTTTTTTAAAGATTTTAAACATATCTCAACCTTACTGTATTTCGTTTTCCACATTACAATTCCGTGTCTGTATCTCAAATAAATCAGTTGTCAGACTTGAACCAAATTCAGGGAATTTAAATATGTTCGGTCAATGATTCGCGAGTGTAATGACCAACATTATTTGTATAAAAAAAGGTGCGAAAGATACCAAAGGGACATGGAAACTCATAATTCGAAAAAAAAAACCAAACTGACAACGCCATGGCTATAAAAAAAGACACACAGAGAAACATTAGTACAAAAAACACAACGTCGAAAACTAAAGACTAAGCAACACGAACCCCACCAAAAACTGGGAGTAATCTAAGATGCTGCAGAAGGGTAAGGAGATCCTGTTAGTACAAACCCGGTAACTAGTCTAATTTGGTAGGGCACATTCGTGAAAAGTATAATTCGCATTCCATTCTATAACCATGATAACAGTATGTACCTGGTGTAGTACTTTTGGGTTTCTAAATTTGCTAATTTCTGTAGGAAACGTTTTATCATATTATTCATTTAGGAAATATTTTTTTCTTTGCATGACGATCATATTAACAAACAAGACATACATATGCAATGTCTAAATCCAATGAACACTCAAAATACTTACCTTGTACACTTTAGATTCAAAGGGGGTCTCATTGATCCAACAAAAATCGTCATAAACACTTTGATATTGAGTAACGGTCATCGCCTGTTCAATATAAAAAAAATCACTGATGAGTTTATTTACAACATGCCTAATATATTTTCATAATAGTCCAATCATTATATGGTGTTCATTTTATTTTTCGTGTTTGTCAAAAGTATCTTAAACGTATGTAAGGTATACTCAAGGGCTCCTTGAAATGAAGGAGAAAGCATCGACTAAGTATCACACTTAAAGTAATCATTTGTGACCCTTAAGTTGTAAGTTGATACCCAACTTATTCCTACGTGTGTTCGATTCTGATCTCATGTTAATAACGACGGGTGGCGCATATGGAGTAAGGTATGCTTACCTTTCAGGAGCGCCTGAGATCATTCCCAGTTTTAGCGGGGTTCGTGTTTTGCAGTATCTAGTTTTCTATGTAGTTTTTTGTTGAATGTTATTTGTCTGTGGTTCTTTTTTCTTTTAGCAATGGCGTTGTCAGTTTATGTTCGACTTATGCGTTTGAATGTGCCTTTGGTATCTTTTGCCTTTCTTTTTCAAGGACTATCAGTTATGTTGCGAACGTTAACTGTTTTCTTCGGTACTCTAGCTTCAACAACACATTTCAAAACAGCTCACAAAGATATAATACACAAAAAAAGAATTTGACGGTATGAACAATAAGTCATTTTTTGTATAATATGAACCATTTAAATAATAGTGAAAGGATATATTTTCGAAACACAAATATACCGATGTGATCTGGTTGACAGAGTTGAAAGAGTGAAGTGCACAATCAAATGATAATGTTGCTTATGTTTGATTCGTATGCTGCAATAAGAGCAGTGCTTAATTTCATTTTACGGTCAATTCTTGGATGCCATTGTTTGTCACAGTAATATATAATAATACTTACATTCTATAAAAGACATTCTTAATTCTACACTCGTTTTCTCTAACAAAATAAATGCAAAGTTAAAGAAGCATGATTGTCTTTTTATTTTTTTAGCATTATTAACAGATTTCTAATGTAAAGGAAATGAGAACTTGATTATTAAACAGAAAACGAAACCAAATTTAATTTATATGCATATATCTATACTTATCTGTATTCATTTATAATTTAAAATCTAAAAAAAAACAACAGTCCAAAAGAGTAACGATTTTGTGGAAATTAACATTTTTATGAACTGCTACACACAGCAATATTGATGCAGTTGTTATACATTGTATCTATAGGAAATCTGAAGACAAACGTTGTGCATACCAGCTAAGTATGCACTGACTCAAATCAACATACAATTCTAAAGCGTTCAGCTGGGTTATCATCTTTCAATAGGTACATGTAATACATTAACAACTTATACTCGTTGAACAAAATAAATATTAAAAGCATTAAGTTATATATCAGTTAAGTGCATTATGTTCAAGCATTCATATCAGAGATTAACAAATTGTGAATTTAGTAATAGAATGCGTTAAAGAAGTTGCCAGTTAACAACTATCAATTGTTGACAAGACGAATACAAACGCAAACATATACAAATTTAAATACACTGATGAATGAATATATTAGTAAAAACAATTATTAAAATCTGACACTATGATAATCAATAATAACATATTTTTCAATAATATACTTGTTAAACAACAAATAGACCACCTTTTTCATTTGATATATTGTATTGAATATTTTATTCAAACCAGTAATTATCAATTTAAAAGGCTCCTTTGATAATTCTAAGCTCATTCATGTTATACACTTATTACTACAATTTTTGACAATTTTAACTAATGTCTGTTTTAGTCACATATTGTTGTCAATATAATGGGATTCTATGCCACTGTCATATGTGTGAAAGATTTAGCTATCTTAAAAACGAGATATTATCTACAATTATCTACGTATGTTAATGCTTGTACCAAGTCAGGATTAGGGCAGGGATTTTCCAGTTGTTTGCCATTCGTTTGATGTGTGTGAGCCTTTATTTTCAATAAGGACTTTCAGTTTTGAATTTTCCTTGGAGTTCGGTATTTCCGTTAATTTACTTTTTGGAATATTTCTTTAACTACGAATACAATTGAATATCAATCGCACAATTATGTTTTCTTGTTAATACGTTTTCCTTGATATACTTACATTTTTCAGTATAGAAAATCACACTAAAAATTCTCTCTGGATCTGAGTATATAACATTCTTTATCGTTGTAGTTGTTATTGTGACATTAAGTATTGTCGTACCAGTTGCACAGTATACGTTGCTTCCGTATACATGAATGCCTATGTTTGTAGAGGCTGCATTTGTGCTGACAACTTTGATTTCATTATCTCCATTGGTATTTGAAGATTTTAAATCGCTACTGGTATATTCCATCCAATAAAGTTGATTTTCAGTGGCATCTAAAAAAAGTTATTCTTTTATCTTTTGAAGGTTTGATCTCATTGCGTTATAATTTGTGTATTGCAGATAATTGACTCATATGTACCCACTGTATCACTCGCTGTTTGCGTCTTTGAAGATATTTATCCAAAAACTTAAAGAAGACGTCAATAATACATTGAATAGACCTGTATAATTGGAATCGCTGCGTATACATGGTAAAGATATGAAATCAAATAACATTTCATATTAATAATAATAACAGAACGAATTTGATATATTAATATGTAAAATAACTCACCTATGCTCATCCCATATATTCTGTGTGAACTATGGATGATTGTCTGTTTCTCTGTTCCATTTAGTCTCGCTCTTTTTATTTTTCCGTCGCCAGTTAAATATGTACTGTAGTACATCAATCTGTTTTAAAGAAAAAAAATATGATTTGAAAACTCAAATAAACAATAAACTCATCATTGATACCAAGGTTGAAATTGTGTATGACAGACTCGCTTGTCGTAAAAAAAAAGACTCGAAAGTTACGCTCGAATAAAAGGGGTAAATAAAGTCCAAAGTTGACGAAGGAAGATTGAAGACCAAAAATTCCGAAATGTTTTTCAAATACAGCTCAGGAAATCAATTCCTGTGGTAGAAAAATTATACGTATTAGAAATATCAAAAAATATAAAAGTTTCGTAAACAATGAATGATACTCATGAACATCCCAATGGTTATTCAGTGCTGTGTACTAGTATGGATATACCCTTGGAGAAGAAACCTCCAAAACCAGTGTCAAATAAATTAATATACTCTTTTAGTTGTTTCATGTTTGAAACAAGGTTTTCATGGTTTGTTTTCTTGCTACCTTGAGGTAGATATGTTTCATTCGTAATGCTGTACAAAAGTTCACTAGAGTAAAATTGTGCATAAATAAAATGGAGAAAAAAAGTATAACAAACATAGTGAACTCGAAGGTAAATGCAAAAAGACGAAATCCATAATAGTTGATAAAATCACACGACGTCAACCAAGAGAACGATCGGAAAACAAATCTCACATCCTTGCCTTGTTACAGGTATTTTCCGGAAAACATGTTGTGTTACAGCTAGTATTATGTTCAACTCGTATGCCAGTTGTAATACACGACTCATAGATGAACACTAACATGACTAAGACTGTATACATTTGCACAAGAGGGTCTTATACGGTTGATAAGAGTCCATAATTTCATTTTGGAGGACATGGACTATAATTTTGTTTTGCTATTTCACTGCATACATCGTACCAATGTTGAATATTTCGCAAACTATTAGCACAGGGTATGTTGTACTGTTTTAACGTAGTACCAAAATAAGCGAAAATAATTTCGCGAGCAACTGAACATGTTCATAGTTATAAGCCATATTTTGTTTTAATTAATGACATACCTGTGCGAAAGATCTAATGTGAGAGCATACAGCGGATCATCCTTGAGTATATTTATTTTATTTGACCCATCTAAATTACACCTGTAAAGCTTTCCTGTGCCATATTCAGTCAGATACACGTGGCTGGATAGTGGATCAACGGCAACACCAACAGGTTTATCTGCCATTGTGACAGTTTCTGAAATGTATGGTTGTTCTGAAGGATACCGAAATCTAAAAGTTAAAAAGAGTAGATGTGTCATTACCTCTTCAGTAATATTTCGTTAAACAAACTACTGTAAATCAGGCATTCAAATAACTGAAATTCAATGAAACTACATAGTCACTACATAGTGTATGAAATCACCAGATACAACAATGAGGGGGTTAAACGACCTTGACTACCTATGAGGGTCTCGCACAGTCTCTCGTCATATTTACCACATGTACCATTGTATAAGTTTTTATAGGCTTTGAACTACCTTTCAACAACTGCGAGTACTCTCGAATCTGTACTACGTATCTCTCTTGTTATGGGGATGTATAAAAGGCCTGCCAAATCCAGTCTGGTTTTTTTTCTGCTTTGTATCGATCTGATAAATAAAACCCTTTTCCAACTGATTTGTATAGTTTGTTCCTATATAATAATGTTACATCACTATGCAAGGTTTGGTGAAAGTTGTGTGACAGCAAACTCGGTTATCTCCACCGCATTCATCCTTTGTCTGTTCCAAGAGAGGATCCAGTAACTCAGTGGTTGTCGTTTGATGCTGTATGTAATATCTGTTTTCTTGTTTTAATAGTTTTACATTTGTCATGTCGGGACCTTTTATATTTGACTATGCGGTTTGGGATTTGTTTATTTTCGAAGACAGTATGGTAACCTTTGATTATTCAATTCCGTGTCATTTGGTCTTTTGTGTAGATTTATCTCAAAGGCAACCGTACCACGTTTTTTTTTTATTTTGATTTGATAAAGTCAAAACAAATGAATATATAATTACAATGAATCCAGAGTCTAGAGTCTTTCAATTTGAAATCTGAATCAAGAAAGTAATATTCACCTTATATGGCTTCCTTTAATATTTGTTCAAATAACTAGTTGCTGGTAGACTTATCACAGTTCAAGCCTTAATTTTACGATTGACTGTTCATTGTCAAAAAGCTGGTTGAGATTTAAGATTAGGAATAGAAATGTATAGGAAAATGCGTTGTTACTTTGCTTGACGTGTTTCCTTTCTTTTGTATATATATATATATGTATGACTCCTCCTTTCAAAGAAAATAATAAAACGAAAAATAGTTATCTAATAGGAAAAGCATGTTCACATGTTTGCAACAATAACTGTAAATGAACAATTGGATATTGTCTTTTTTTATGACAAGTTTTCATTATAAACAAACGGGAAATATGTTTGCATGCGTTTGATATATTAAGTCTTGATTCATGTTGTGTCTGCGCCAAGTCAGGCTACCGAGATAATAGATAGTTCAATGCTGCATAACTTTTTTCTATGTTTTATTTTAACAGTGTTTTGATGAAAGTTCACATCGTAGGGGCTCCTGCATTTTTTAAAAGTATTATTAAGGGAAAATATAATCTATAACATATATATGGAAAAAAATACCTCAATATGTCATTTTGCTCAAATCTTGTAAAATAAACATATTCATATTTATAGTCATAATCTATAGAATGGATGACACTTTGTAGATTCGTCAACAAATCTGCTACTTTTCCAGTTATTAAGTCTGTTTCCTTAATTTTCCCATTAGTTGAAAAGATAATCTTGTGTTGATGACCTGGAATGAAAAAGAAAATAACATGGTGTTTGATTTTTGTTGGTAACTAACACGATATATGTCATCACTCCCAGGTTTTGATTTGATTCGTGTTTCAAAGTCCTTATTTTGCATGTTGTCAATAACCTAAGCGGTGCCACTGTTACTTCAACAACAGTGCATATTTACAAATAATGTTTTCTCAGTTCAGTTTGAAAACAAAATCCAAATTAAGCCAAAGTTATAAAACAAATACAATTAGTAATTGTGTATTGTAAAACTATATGGTGCGTAAAAACAATGTAAATGAGTGATGAGGGTCCTGATATAGGTTCAAGTCACTGTACTCATCGTTTTATTCGATTATTTGTTGAAATGAAACCTGTCGTATATAAAAAAAAACATTTATTTTCAACGTGTTAATAATAAAACATCTACATTTTGTACCTTTTAGTGGCTTTTGCTCTCCGTCAGTTCGTTGCATCATATCAGCAATATTATTTTTTTTTAACAAACAGCGATAAAAAGATCATGTGTAAAGAGAATAGTAATGTTTTTTTTACTTATGATTTCTTAACATACGATTAGTCAGCTCTTGTCGTAAATATCGATATCGGTACACACGCTGCAGTGCAAGATAACCCAAATGACTTTGTAATTAGTAATCCTGGTATCTGAATCTGATCTTGCAATTTCACAGGAAGCGTATTAAAGATCCTAGTCAAATGCTTTGCCGTTTTTAAAAGTTATTGGAAATCAGACCGTATTCTCGGGAACAAGAGCTCTATGTTTCACTTGTTCATATTTACACTAAGTCACAATGTTGCGGTTGGATCAGCGAATCTGTTGTATACGAAATAATGATATTTATAGTACGTTATGCGTTACCCACTAAAATGAGAATAGACATTAGTATGTAAATTCCTTACCTTTGTCAATAAAGTAGATGTAAATCATGAATCCAAACAAAAAGCATTTCATGTTGAGATATCTCCGGACAATCTTTAACCGTAAGCTTAGTTAAATTTATTTGAATCCAATTGATCAAGTATTATTTCTAGCTTAGTGTAGGTTACTGTTTTGTTAACGTATACATGATACTTCTTGACTGAATTTGTCAACTTCAGAGTAATGCTTACTGCACAAACTGTATTCGAATATTATACGCTTAACTGAACTATTAAGTGTCGTGTTTTATATGTAATTCAAATATAAAAAAAAAATGGACATTAAATTAAAACTGTCATTTATTGTGATTTGGTATAAATTATACAAATATGATCTTTAAAGTTAGTGTTACGGAAAAAATCATAAATTAGAAACTTCATATTTGACATTTAAATTGGAAACTAAATCTGTTCACGCATTGTTAAATATTCCTTGCATTCCGCAGCACGGTATCAATGATTATCAGATTTTCATTTATTTTATCATAAGCATCCCTTTAACAGTTTTGATTCTGTAAAACATTGAAGTACGTGAGTTATACTGTTATACTTGTGTATACAAAAGTTCACTTTATCAATAAATGTAAGAAAAAAAAATAATTTATTCAGAATAAAAATGCCAAATTTCAGTGGGTATATACATGATCATCAACATCAGTGCACTCAATTATAAAACTGTAACGTAATAAGGGGCAACTTTACGTGTTTGGGTAATTATTAGATTAATGTAACACAATATAAAAATAAAGCTTCTGATAACGTATGTATAAGTTATAACATACTTAAGGCAAGCAAACAAGGTCATATGATAACACGTTTGGTTGAGTCTGCCTTTAACATTAACCATGCAATGCCGATAATGATGTTATTTAAAGAATTAAAATAATTTCGCTAAATTAATGATGTGATATATTTTTAATTGATAACTCACTGGTCCCAATGCAAAGATATAAATGTAATTATTTTCAAACAATATGATGCCTTCAAGGTAATAATATATATTTCCTCTCGGAAATTTTAAATGAACTCTGATCCAAGCGTAAACCTCTTATGAAAGAATTCGATACAAATCACAAAATAAATGCATTGCTCTTCCTTATATGACGCATCGTATTTGATAGATATACATCCTCTGAAATAGATATTCATAAATTCCTACTAATATTATCGCTACCCTTGTATAAACTGTTTAATAGCATTTTTACAATAATAAAGAAAAACGTTAAAAGGTTATTTCTGATTTGCCGTTATTTCAATCTGCTATAAGGGACATCGAACCGACGGAATTATGTGACCCAGTTTTTTGGTGGGGTTCGTGTTGCTTAGTCTTTGAATAGTTTTATATGTTGTGTTTTGTGTATTTTTGTTTGTCTGTTTGTCTTTTTCTTTTCTAGCCATGGAGTTGTCAGTTTATTTTCGATTTATGAGTTTGAATGTCCTTCTGGTATCTTTCGCCCCTCTTAAAGTGTACCAGGATTGATTGAGTGACATACAGATCGGTGGGAGGTATTTTTAGGGGATCCTGACACCATAACACATGCACAAGGTGTCTTATTTGACAAGGACAACCTTAAAACAGCATTGTCTGACTAATATATGGTCAAACAATATTATGTTTTACTACGCTTTTCAATACGACGTTAATTAACAAAAAAATAATACTTTCGTGCTTTAATATCCCTTTACATGAATGTGATAACATTTGGTTTGTTATAAAAGTGACATTAAACGTGTTATCGCATGTACTCCCTTCACTGTAGCTATATCTTAGCAGAACTTAACGTTATTCCTGTTTGAAGCTTTACTTTGTGTTTACATCGTTTTGTGATGTTTTAGTCTACGGATTGAGGAAATTATGGTTTCAGCGAACACACTTAAGGAATATTAAAGTTGCAAAATTGTCCACCTCACCAAATCGGAACAAAAACAGATCCTGTGTTCAAGCTTAACTGACAAGGATCTGATTACGCTCCGTTTTAGTTTTTGTCCAGGTAAAGTTTACATCAGCCAATGAAATTTCAGCCTTCAAATTTTTGAAGGTGCGTTTTTATCCGACAAAACCGTAGAATCATGAAAGATTTTTAATACGGAGATTAGAAAGGGGCGTTTTTTAATCCTTGTAAACAAAGCTTGGACACATGATCTGTATATTACTAAAAAATACTCAAATTACATAAAAACACAAATGTCCGATACATGTTACTGTAATGAATTAGATGAGTAAATAAACCTGACTAGCGCGGTGTCCTTGTGGTGTCCGATACATGCTACTGTAATGAATTAGATGAGTAAATAAACCTGACTAGCGCGGTGTCCTTGTGGTGTCCGATACATGTCACTGTAATGAATTAGATGAGTAAATAAACCTGACTAGCGCGGTGTCCTTGTGGTGTCCGATACATGTTACTGTAATGAATTAGATGAGTAAATAAACTTGACTAGCGCGGTGTCCTTGTGGTGTCCGATACATGTCACTGTAATGAATTAGATGAGTAAATAATCTTGACTAGCGCGGAGTCATTGTGGTTTATTGTAAGCCTCTAGAACGGGAGGTCGTGGGTTTTAACTCAAATCGAATCAAAACAAATTCTTTGAAATTGATTATTGTGCTTCTACGTTCAGCGTTAAAGAATAAGAGCAAAACATAGTCGGATATAAGTCAGTATTATGCGTCATGTAGGGTATCTGTCTTCTTGCAGACTGTTACCATTTGTTCCGTTGGTTGATAAAGTTCAACGTTTGTTTTTTCACTGTTACTGACTTCCTCTTTTTAAGATAAACTTGGAGTTTGGTTATTGTTCCTATACTTTTTTCCCATGAGAACTAACACCTTAACAAATAATGATCGGTCTGGAAGAATGCAGGTTTAGCATTCTTATTACATTAACAGTGTATCCTGTAAAGTTTGCGCTTAATCGTTTCTCGTGATCTTGCTAGATCCTTGAGCTTGATACAAATTAAAGATTTATACTAACTTAATCTTCAAAAGTAGTCTTTTTTCTGTTTGATCTTATGTTCTAAAAAACAAACTCAATGAATTCACGATTGAACAAACAATACGAAAAGAACATGTTAAGCAAGGAAATGATTTGTTATCGTAAATTTAATATAAAACTTTAAAAATGTGCAACCTTAATGTGTCTCCCGCATTGGAGGAAGATTTATTGCTTTTCATAGAAAAAAAAATCATCGATTTGCTTCCGTTTACATTTTTGTTTTATATTTGTTTTGTTTGAATCAAGAAAGAAAGAATTCAAAACGATTATAGAACCCTTTATGACGTCCAAGGTCAATCAGAGTCAAACCGTATTGAGGAAATAGTTGTTGTATTTTGTGTATCATTACCGCAGGGAAGTAAATGTCTCCCTAGCAACTATTTATTTTGATATGTATCTTTTGCAGTTATTTTGAATAATCGTTTGTCTGCTTTCTTTTTTTTTTTAGATTTGACTGCATAATATTTCCTTTTGTTTACATGAAATATGTTTGTTGTTGTCATTCTAATTTTATTTGAATGTATACAATTTATTTCATTCTTTTATGAAATAGCATACAGTGTGTTGGATGGCGCGATACTGAATTGGTTGCGTCCATAGTTTCATCGTGGCAGACACTTGTTATTAATTGTTGAATAAAGTAGTTTTAGTCGACAAAAAAAAAAGATCTTCGGAAAGAAAATTTCACAACCCTAGATATGATATGGTAGTGGTAACTGCATATTAACAAATTTCGCCACTTCGTCATAAATGACTCTTTACGTAACAACATTCAAGTAAGCAATCAAAATTGAACATAAAAAACAAATATTACAAGGACCCTTCTTGTTCATTATTCACTATTTAAGAATGAGTTATAAAACAATAAGGACTTTATTCATGGGGCTTGAATATATGGATTGAAACAATCCATGACGCTGACGATCCACTGAGATATCACTATTTTCATATTTTACCACGGGTGTGGTTACAAATCGTTTGTAGAATGTCATATTAAAATGCTATATAACACACTCTTAAAAAAACAAGCGATTCAACTATAGCCCATTAGGAAAAATAGACAGAGGTTTCAAAAGGGTTTAAAAAAAAAAAAAAAAATCAGGACAAACTGACAAAAGCTGGAAAGAAAAAAGTAAAAAAACCACGAAAAAAAAACAAGTCTATGAAACACATCATAAGAACCAACAACACCAACATCACCAATCCTGCTCCATAAGTGACACCTTTTGTGTTGATAATGTAAGATTAAGAGATTGTAACCCTATGTGCGAGATATGACATGGCGAATGATAGTAAAGTCACCCCCTTTCACAAACACGAATCCAACAGAGTTATGAGGAAGATCGATTGATACTAAAATAGTCGTCTTACCTGTACGTTTGCTTATTGTGCATGTCTGACTGAGTTTTAATTTGATTTTTGACTTTAGGGATAGCCATGCATTTCAGAAGACGCTTAGCTTGTCGACTTACCTTCATTTGTCTTCTTAATCAATTTCTGAGATTTAAAACATCGGTAAACTTTTGTTACTTTTATTTACAGTCATGTGCACTGAGAAAATCGTAAACATTTTAAAAATTAACTCTATATGCTAATGGGACGACCATTTGATATTCTGGTGGGGGCAAGGAGAATTTATTTTTGTAAACTATAAGGACAGATTATTTATTTTCTGCACTGTTGAAGCATGATTTTTTCATTTTCAGTAAAACAAGGGACTGATTTTTTATTTTCAAAATTATATATTAAAATCAGTCGGATCAAGAACCAATCCAATATATCTTATTATAATCCAGAATTGTTTTACTCAATATATGATAAAAACTTTAAGAAATATTAAGACTTGTCCGAATTTGATGTTTTACTTATGGGAAAAAATTATTCGGGTCTAGGTCCAATCCAGTATCTCTAATTATTATCCTTCGTCATACTTTCCATTTTCTATGACCATGTATCTAGAGTTATCTAGAATTGATTTACTCAATGTATAATAATGATTTTTTTGTCATGGAATACTTTTTCAGCATTTATTTGTGTACTTTTAAAGAAATTCATACGTACTTCTACATTAAATAGTGTGTATATTCTAAGAAAAAATCACAGAGCTGATTATATGTTCCTGATTATATAAAAGGTGTTTCTGTTAAGGTCGTAATGACCTAGTCCTATCCTCTTGAGGTATCCTGGCCATATGTTTTCCTTTTTGTAATATTAAGAATTGTTCGAATTTTATTTTTACGTATGGGGATACTAAAAGTCATAATGTGTACATTTCAAATATCAAATTCCCAGTGGCGTAGCAAGGCCTTTAATAATTGTATGCCCGAACCTCGACGAGGGGTCCGAAGGCCCTTAGTAGCCCACGGGGCAAAGGACCTCCGGGTATGGGGCGAAAACACCGGAAGCTCACGCGTTATCGTGAAAATGATAACATTTCTGTCATTCAAAATTCATCAATAACAACATACTTGGTTGGTTGAGAACAAATCTTGACTACATAAGAGATGATTTCAGCTTACCAGTTGTGAACTTTCTATTTCTATGTAGCAATAGATCAGTAGAACCTGCATATGAAATATATATCTTCCAGTTGATACGATATTTCAGAATTTCCCATTATAACTTCCTTGAATGAGGTTGCTACCTACAAGGAAGCTGTCAAACTAAGAGTTCTAAGTGGTGAAGTTGAAAGCATTCCTTTGAAAATGTAAATTGGTTGACTGTCTCACAGATGACGACAGGCATTGTTCATTGTTGTAGTCACAATTCCGTCCTCTTTTCTTCGATATTAACCTACCGAAATGGACTTATCAACAAGTTTTTACATGCATTTGCAATACCACACAGGATATGCTTACCCTTCTGGAGCACCTGAGATCAGCCCCGATTTAAGGCGGGGTTTGTATCGCTTAGTCTTTAGTTTTCTATGTTGTCTTTTATATACTTTTGTTTGTCTTTTCGTAATTTTTCGTCTTCTGAAATGGCATTGTCAGTTTGTTTTCAACTAATGAGTTTGAATATTGGTATTTTTCGCCTCTCTTTTAAAGTTTGATTTGGGTTTTTTTCATGATTTCATTGTGTTTATTTGGAATCTAATGGTCCTTTGTTTTAGAGAAAAATGTCCAAATCAGTTACTTTAGAATATGTTTAAAAAGGAGATGTTGGGTAAACCAATCAATCCACAAAAAAATCAAAACTTTATAAAAATAGTTTAAAAAGCAAGTTCTATTAATTGTTTTAACATCGTATAATTTTTACACCTTTTTACGGGAAAATTTCGTTAATGGACGCATGCAATTATTAATTTTCATAGATGGTCAGGTGTAAAATAAAAATGCAAGCCACACATATTGTATCCCAACAGATACTAAATTGCTTTAAACAATAGTAATCTGAGTAGAATATTCACAGTAGATTCAAAGTTTGACAGAAAATGAACAAATATATAATACGATACCATTTGATTAAAAAGTAAATGTCGTCACTTGTATCTTCATTTACGAGTCATCAAAGAAAGCATTACAATTGCTCGTGTGCTTTAAACAATTCCTTTAATTTATTTGGATCAAAATATTTTCCCTCCAAAATTGATATGCACACCCGGTCGTTTTGACGTAAACGTAGCTACGCGCCTGTCTTCTGTCCTCCAAAAATGAGTTGGATGGGGTAATTATCAAGTTTTTTTTACATATCTATCTTCAAAGGTGAAAGATTTGAAAAAAAAATCTAATATTAGACATTAAAATCTATAGAAAACCAACTGATAATTTTCAATATCTTGAACGAACATCAGCCCTTCCTACGTCAGTATTCACAGGCTTCATAACTGGAGAAATTATTCGCCTTACTAGGTCTTGCAACAACTAAAAAGACCTCTATAAAGAAGATCAACTGTTTAAGTCTAAACTTCTTAAAAGAGAACATTGCAAAAGTGAAATCGACAATATCATAACAAAAACAAGAAAAAAAGAAAAATCTAATTATAAAAAAAACAAAATTTCCACCACTCGTTTTTGGAACAAGATTTAATCTGGTATTTAAAGAAATCGACAGAGCTATATGAACAGAAAAGCAAAAATAATACTATTTCCAAAACCTCCGCGTATCTAAGACATTCAAAAAAAAAAAGGATATATTAAGATAATTTCCAACAAAAGATAAAATCATGCATAACAAAATAACAGAAAAATATTTAATCAAAGGAATATAAAGAAAGAAAAAAAAAAAGAAAAAAAAACGAATGTATAAACAGATGTCGTATCCCTATACGTAAAAATCAAATTCTTAATATTACAAAAAGGAAAACATATGGTCAGGATACCTCATGAAGATAGGCCTAGGTCCATACGACATTAACCGAAAAACTTTTTAAATAAAAAGAAACGCAGACTCAACTCTGTGATTCTTTTCTAAGAATACACACACTATTAAAATAACAAGCACGTATGAATTTCTTTAATAGTACAAAAATAAATGCTGAAAACAGTATTCCATAACAAAAAATTATTATCATACATTGAGTAAACTAATTCTATATAACTCTAGATACATGTACATAGAAAATGGAATTATTACAAAGGACTATAATAAGATATACTGGATTGGTCCTGGACCCGACTGATTTTAATATAAATCGATGAGATGAAACACAGTATTTACCATTTAATTCAAAGCTGTATATAATGCATACGTACAAAAAAAAACAATACAGGTTAAAATGGGAAAAGGTATTAAAGTGAGATTAATGTTTATGAGACAATATACCGTAAGTGAAATGAAACCCATGTTCAGACATTTCAAAAACATTAATATTTATTTATGGTGTATTTTATATTTTATTAGAAGATTTGGGAAGTTTTTCCCGAAAAAAATACGAATAAAAAAGAATTTTTGTAGAATCTGGTGCCATCTCATACTTTAAAACATGCATTTATAAAATGGTTTAAAATATTTGCTGAGATATTTATTTTCAATACATAGTAGCTTAGTTTATTTATTTTCAAACTACCACAGAACGAACCATTCATTTTTTTCATTATCAAGGTGGAGTTATTTTTTTTTTAAATCCTCCTGCCCCTTCCCCTCACCCTACCCCCCAGAATATCAAATGGTCGTCCCCTAACACAGTATTACATTTCATGTTTCAGAATATTAACATTATAACATTAACGTACCATTTTGTTTGCACCAGGTACTAATTTCGACGATAAATGTCCCTTCAGTGAAGCCCGACACCAAAATATTTGAAAATCCGAAGCTTATTAAAAAGATGAAGAGCTATAATCCAAAAAGTATAGCCAAAGCCGGGTTAGGAATCTGAGCTTTGCATGAGGGAGATACATTCGTTAATTTAAGATAATTTCTAACATATAATTACCAAAAAAAGCATTAAATTCCTGAAAATATTCTGAAAAATGAATTTTGTAACATAAATTGGTTGAATCAATCTTTACTGAACACATTCGCAATAATCGATCAGTTATGGGTTAAAAATACTGGCGCATCTGTGCAACTACATAAAACATAGTAGACATCTTTGCCATGTGTACCTTTAACAAATCTAAAATGTTTACAGAAGATGAGCAAAATAGTATGATCACACCTACTGTTTGATTAAAATGATTATTTTTGTCTTCAAATAAGAACAAATAGAAACAAAAATGTGCATGCATTTTTGCAGTGCGTTTTGTTGAAAAATTTTACAAGTGTGAACTTTATCTGTTATTATTAACAAAATAAAATATAATTACTACTGTTTATTTAAACAAAAAAATTAAATTTGACATGCAATCACACTAAATACGCAACTGCAATATACGTTAGTATTATAAAAGTTCTGCTTCAAAGATGACATATCCTAAAGTCATAGTAAGTGTTGGCTGATAAAATATTATTCTTCAGGTTGTGTTATAAAAAATTTAAAAGACATCCGTCCTGATCTACAATATCTAAAATAAACAATTAAATGAGATATAGTTCACATTTCCAAAGTTTGGACGTACATTTTGTGTCGAAAGAAAACAAAATGTTTTAGATTGATGTGATGCTACTGGGATTTAAAATTAAAAATATTTTCAGTATTATTCAGTTAGAGAAAGAAACAAAAACCATGAAGGAAAAGAAAATGATCAAGTCAAAAATTGCATACATCGAGAACAAAGTCACATCTACTTCAAAACGTGCAGAAAATTGCGGTATGGGCTTTGCTCATTTGTTGAAGGCCATACGGTGACCTATAGTTGTTAATTTCTGTGTCAGTTGGTCTCTTGTGGAGAGTTGTCTCATTGGCAATCATACCACATCTTCTTTTTTATAGAAATAGACCCATTTAAACATTACTGTGATTACAATACTGAGAAATACAAGTAATTTATTGACTCATGTATTTTGATATACTATGTTTCTAGTATATGTTAGAGTATTGAAGGCAAACAGATATAAAGACATAGAATTTGGTATACAATACTGTAAATCATACCTCTAACGTAGACATTGATACATGTACACTTTTGACTACTGTCTTCTTTAATTTGAGTACATTATCAAATAACAAATGCTTTTCTGTTTGTTTGATTTGGGTACGACATTTGTCATGTTAATAGCTTCGGAAACTTAACATTGTATATTACTACTTGATATATTTTTCTGACGTCAGTCAGTTGTTCTAATAAAATGTATTTAGAAGGAATAAACTGTAAATAAAGGCAACAGTAGTATACCCCTGTTCGAAACTCATCAATCGATAGAGATAAAAACAAATCCGGGTTACAAACTGAGGGAAACGCATCAAATATAAGAGGAGAACAACGACACAACAAAAACACAACATTAAAATGTAACACACACAGAAACGAACTATAATATAACAATGGCCATTTTCCTGACTTGGTAAAGGACATTTTAAGAAAAAAATGGTGGGTTGAACCTGGTTTTGTGGCATGCCAAACCTCCCGCTTTTATGGCAACGTCAAACACAACACCAAAACGACAACATCACATGACAGGACCACAATACAAATAAATGGGAGAACATATAGGACAAAGAAAAACACGAATAATAGCTAGCAGAAGGTACTAGGTAAAATTCAATACGCCAGACGTGCGTCTCGTCCACACAAGTGACGCTCAGATAAAAAAAAGTTTGAAAGCCAAAACAAGTACAAAGCTGAAGAGCACCGAGGACCAAAACTTCCAAAAAGTTGCGCCTTACACGGCCAGGATTTTCTGCCTGGGACAAGAACATCCTTATTATTTAGAATAATTTATAATTTTGCAAACAGTAAATATTATAAAATGACTATATAATAAATATACATGATAAAACCAAAGTGGGAACTAACTACAGAATCGAAAGTAAATGATAGTCTACATTTTACCTTGTTTACTATTAATCGCTAACACACGCATAATATCTCCCCAATAACTATCCAAGTCTGCAGTTTATTTCCGATACCACTCAGCTACGGCCACACAATTATTGCAGAAGTACTATATCATACTTTCGAAAATTCTAAACGAAACCTTAAACAAAATCAAATGTTATAACACGCATCATGCTATTGATATTAGGGTTTTATCCGTTGTTTTGATTCTTGTTTATTAGAGGACTTTTCTATTAAATGCGCTGAAGCTACGGAGGTAGATTATGAAGCAGGATATGCTAACCTTTCCGGATCCCTATATATATACAAGACGTTTCTGTGAGGTGTTGTCAGTCGTTTTTTTTTTTGCTATGATTTTGCCAGTCTACTGATGAGTGTCGAGCTTTCCAGTTTGTGTTTATAATATACTATCACATGCATTCACTTTGTTTGTATGTAGTATCTAAATAGTTCAAATATATTTATTAATGAACAGTGGCAATTTTGATCTACATCAAGGAACTTGCCTACAGTTGTGCATGTGCTCATTGAGTCATATCGTAAAGTAATTCTATAAATAAATCTTCTAATATAACAATAATTGAAAGAAACACATGCCCATATATCTTGAATATTTTAGAAAAAATCTTACCCACTATGTACTGTCGTTTAAAGTAACAGCTGGCTAGTAATACTACCGACAAACACGGCATGAAACAGATAAGAGCTTAATTTATACTTGAAACTGAGAACAATTCAACATCTGAGTATATATGCATGTAAAATTAAAATACTAGTATACAAACGTAAACGTTATTTGCAGTCATTGGTAACTTTATAAATGTTTAAAAATACTCACATTTAAAGACCAAGCAAGCTTGAGTATATCAAATTTTTAATATAAGTAACGCCTAAGATTAACATTAATATCTTGGTAAACATAGGTAACATATTTTCGTTACAACTATAAAACAGTAAAAGAAATGATAAAATAGAACGATATAGTAATGCATGTTATAAATCTACGAACTACACCATGTACACGACAGTATATAAAATTATGCAACATTATGAAGCTGTTGAATATCATGTGACTATCATGTGAATTCTACAGATTAACCATCACAAAATAGTAATGCCAGGAAATACCTCGTATTAAGGACTCTGATAGATATTGAATAACGAGTTTAGTGTATATTTTGGTTGAAAATGTTTGTAATTATCAAGTAGTTGGTGTTAATAAATAAATAAAACATCTGCAAAGAAAAGCAAGCAACTAGCAATCACATAACATATTATAACACTGATATATAAATAAAAGAAAAAGATGCAAATACACATTGAAATGTATCATAATAATCATAATTAATACAAAACTACATGTACAAACAAAAATAAAACGGTCTTTTACAAGTTGCTCTTCCGTAACAAAATGATAATGAAAAAGAACATGATAAGTTAATATAATGTTTGTCATTTAATAGCTGTAAGTTACTTAAACGCACGGTGCAATACATCTATTACATTAATTGAGTTAGAAATACTTACCGTAAATATGTTATCCAAAAACAGAAATTGCGATAATTTTGGAATGTAATCAAAATATAAAAAGCGCATATAACGTGGTGTTCAGAGAGGATCTTTGACTGATTCTGTTTCTGTTTCTGTTTAATTCATTCAAAAATGTTAAAGAATCAAAACAATTTAGAGCCTGGCATTTTTTACAGATACTTTTTCAATATGGAGGCCTTTATGATCCCGATTAAAGTTGCCGTTTGGTTGTTGTCTCATTGACGTATATCCAATTTCTCCTTTTACTCGTAGTAGCAAGATTTTGCAATACATTTAAGAATCTCTTGGTTGTTTATGCGGTTAAATTTCCTATTGGTTTGACTTTGGTCGTAATAACTGTTATGCTCTTGGGACGTGCACTTGACTTACTACGTATATGTATATGATTTTTGTATCAGGTATATACTTACCCTTTTCCTTGTAAAATAGTACACCGTAAATCATCTCTATATCAGAATATATGACATTTGCTTTAGTTCTTGGTGATAATGTGACCAGTAGAATTCGTTTGCCATTTGCACAGTATATGTCGCTATTATGTACGTGTATCCCTAAGTTTTCATTTGTTGCGTTTGTGCTGACAATTTTGACAACGTTAGTACCATCAAAATTGGAAGAATTCACATCACCACTCTTTCTTTCAAGCCAAAACAGTCTATCACCATTATAATCTGGAATAAAATTGGAAACCGGGCATTGCATATATTCAAAATGCATTTAAAACTAAAGATCCTTTATTTGATTATCTTGTCATTATTTGTTATAAGATTTACAAACTGTGTTTGTAAACAAATGCAATATTTGTATTATAAATGTTCTAAGGAAGTAAGCCTCAGCATTGTTGTTTCTTTTTTATTTCTATTTTTCTAAAGTGCTATCCAAAATAGATTATATTAGTCTATTTTGGAATGTTTTTATTTATCTTTTCGTGTTTATATATTTGCCACAGTCCATCATGTCTATGGAAGGAGATTATTAGTTACATAGTGTGCTAGTGACCTAATACGATATATATGGTGTCTGTACATTCCTTATGGGGTGAGAGCGATGCGTATTAGGTCACTAGCACACCATGTAACGAATATATCTTACCGACTATCATAACATGTGGTATGTTTACTAGTGGCTTATCAAATCGAATAAGTCTTCAATATATAGTTAGCTTTAAATGTGTTTAAAAATTTATTTCAATCGTTCATCATCAATTTCTTCGTCTGTTGAAACCATCATATTTTTTCTCAACACCGTGTTGTTTTTATAAAGGGACGTAAAACCACCAGTAGCCGTGTATTGAAATAAGCCCCGCCTACTAACCCTATATGAAATATACACGGTCTCCGCACGTTAGCTTTTAACCAATCATATTCCTAGAAATATATAGGAGGTAAGATAAAAGCTCATATCGTGCTTAAAATCAAATGGGGCCGCTAAGCTCTAGATGTCGTTACCAAATATAAAAGTGAAAATGTGTCTTCTTTGCTAGTATAAAACTCGATTGTTTCCATGATACACACACTAACAATATCTTTATAAAATATTATTGACTCATCAGATCGTGGTATACTACAAAGTATATACCTTAGTGTACTCACAAAAAGCTAGTTCAAAGCATAAAACAGCTAATACATAGATCGTGTATCCAGACAACATAGTAATCGAACACATCCACTAGATATACATTCAAGACATACGAAAATCGATGTAACATCCTGGTCACAATGAACAGTTACAAATTTTAACTAAAAGGGAGGCAAAAAATACCAATGGGACATTCAAACTCATAACTTAAGTCGAAAATATACGCCATGGCAAAAAAAAATTTAACAAACCAAAAGAAAACAATAGTAACGAAAACATAACATAGAAGATTAAAGACTGAGTAACAGGAACCTCACCAAAATCTGGGATTGATCTCAGGTGCTCTGGAATGGTAACCATATTCGGTTAATAGAATTAAAAGGCGTTAAACATTGTTTCGATGTATTTTCATGATAATAGCAAGGATAGAGGTCAAGCAGAAAAGTGACGTAATTCCTATGTCATGTATGTTTCACTCATGGGTAGATTTTTTTTTTTTTTTTTTTTTTTTTTTTTTTTATCACAGATTAAAAAAGCAATTGTGAAACAAATCAAACTTATTTAATGTTTTAGTGGACAAGCTGAAAATTGTATAAGTGTATATAATCTCGGTTCAAATCCCGAAAAGCAAACTTAAAACATCAACAATAACACCTTTGCAGATAAGCTATTGTGAAAGCAAATTTTACACGAATTTATAAACAATCTTGTCATTATCCCTGTATAATGTGAATAATCCCGGATATTTTTTTTCAGGAGAATATTTATTTAACGCATATAAGGACGAGTCAAGTGACAAACAATTAATTATTCTAACTGAATAGGAAATGTCAGCTCGACTAACGCACGCTATATATTATAAATAAGAAGATGTGATATGAGTGCCAATGAGACAAACAGAAAAACCAACGGTCTAATCTATATAAAAAAACGAGAAACGAGAATCACTTATGAACCACACCAACAAACGACAACCACTGAAAAACAGGCTCCTGACTTAGGACAGGTGCATAAATATGCAGCAGGTTTAAACGTTTTAACAGACGCTAACCTTCACCCTAAATAGGATAGTTGATCCAATAGTCATGGGCATTTGACAAAGTACAAGAAAAAAAAAACGAATCAAAAGCAACTTTTTTAGCGTTAATTAGAAATTCGTATATTCCAAGACTGTATTTTAGACAAAGTATAGTATAGTTAGTGTACCAAGGTAATATATGCAGTGGTAAATTGAATTCATATTCATGACGAGATCATGTTATTGTGAAATGAATAATATACATGTTTTGTACTAGACTAACACTTAGATTTCTATTGTATATCGAAACAATTTATGAGGTTGCACTCCACAGGAAGACGCGTCACCTGTTTGGCCACTTTGTTACTGCTCCTGCAAATCGAGGAAACGATACATACTCAAGTTAGATATATAAGAGAATGCGAATTTAAAAGTAAAGAATAAAAGAAGTTCAGTCAAAATATGTAGTATAAAATACAAGCATGCTTTATAATTTCCAAAGAGACAACTACCCAAAGTTATCCCACAAACGTGAATGTACGCATTTATATTAGTCACCAATGGTCTGAATTATGTACAAGACAATAATCCAAACATGAATTTAGCAAACAACTGAATTACAGTCCCTGACAACTTAGAATAGGCATACAGAGAATGAGGCGGGGTTATTATCATTTTTTCCCTTATAATATTGTTATATGTCATGCTAATATATCATGTTTAAAAACTCAGTTATTGCTAACAACTCGTCCTTCTGGTATAAAATCCTGTCACCCTGCACTACAAAATATCTCCAATCTCAACGTTGACATCATAAATGTATTATTATCACAAGTAGTTTTTAAAAGGTTAGTATGACCATGCATTGTCCATAATGTGGTCATTTGGGGATAAAATTTTAACATTTTTTTTTTACAAATTAATTATGCAATATTCTGATGCTATACCTATACTCAAACCAGTGACTTGTTCTGTAGAAACATTTACTACTGTCTGAGTTTCTGTTCCATTCAATCTTGATCGTCTTATTGCACTATTTGTAGGATATATACTGTAATACAACCATCTGCGTATAAAATGACAAAAACAATGAATAAATACATTATAAAATAATGTTATTACTCTAATATTTCCTTTAAAAGTGTAAAACTATATGTCCTATTCCAAAGGTATTAAATGTTTGCTCTTGTATTCGCGTTAAGGTGTGTGCTAATACATGATTTGGGTTATACTGTCGACAAAGTAAACAGAACGAATATTAATGCGCTATAAGTTAATCAAATAGTACACTTACGTTTAGATCTCGATGTAGTAATGATGTGTTGCTAGGCTACAAGTTATCTTATTTGCATTTATTGTTTCAAATACTATCTTAATAGCTTGTTTATTGAATCGCTTGCTTCATGGGTTGTTTCCAAGATATTTCATTTTCCTTTGATAATTATATCGATAGATCCTTTATGTTGATACGTTGCGATAAGATATGATAGCGAAGTACGATTGCATGAAAAACAAAGAAGTCATTGGATGATTTCAAATGAATATAGCGATGTTATAATATCTGCTATGCATGTAGAGATTGGTATGCAGAAAATTACAACTAATTTAACAAAGCTTTGTTACACCTATTCCAAAACATATCTTAATTTATTAAGGATGTGCACAAAAGTCAGTTAGTAACCAGCTTTGTTTTGGTTTTCATGGGTTTTATTCAATCCTAAGTCACTGATAGCTAAATAATTACAAACCTGTTCCGATAATCTAACGTTAGAGCATATAGTTGACCATTTTGAAGTATTGATGTATTATTTGACCCATCGAAATTACATCGCTTAAGCTCTTCTGGTGCCATTCGTTCTGTCCAATATACATGATTGCCTACCGGATCAATAGCGACACCTATTGGCCTTCTTGCCTGGGTCACTGTTTCTGTCATGTAAACTTGTTCTGATGGATAACGAAATCTTGAAAAACAATTAAGAATATATCCATTATATATTTGTTTTTGTTTTTATATATATAGATATAAGAAGATGTGGTATGTATATTAATTATATACAATTTAATTAGTCATTTCATAGAGAGAAATCATCAAAAACTATAACATAGAAGTAGAAAATATATACGGATAACAGAAGAATAACATTGGGATCGATGACTTGGTTCATATATTTATCAATTTAAGAACAAAGATTCAACACTTTTTCAACTGTAAGCGTTGATCTTTTCAAAATTAAGTTTCGAGAACAGGTCATTGGGTAATTTGAAATTCTTCTTTACGGTAATCGCCTACAGCATTTTTGTCGAACAATTTTAATCAGACTGGTGATTTGTTTGTTTTACCCCCTCTTTTTATTACGAGAAAAAGTGTGGGCAAATAAACTAAGGTACGATATCTCTTTTGTCTTAGATGAAAAGAACACATTCTTACTGATTTTGTACTAATTTCACTCTTTTAGCTTTTTTGTATTTGTTTTGTGTCCAAAATTGATTCACACCGGTATTCGATTTTTACATTATCTCTGAAACTCGGTTATGATTGCTAATCAAATTGTTGTTAAAAGTGAAGAAAGGGGTTTTAAGGACGACCCTTTAGTAAAACATTGTTTGTAAGGACACTAATGTAATTAATGTGTTGTCTGTTTGGTCATATAGCTCTTCAAATGTTTTGGTTTTTACACATTCTTGGCTTTTAAATATTAGGCTTTGAGCGTTCCTGATGAAGGTAAATCCAGAAAAACGCTTTGGACGCAAAAACTTCATAGCGTTTTGTTTTCATTTTTTATGTTTATAGTACAGAAAAGGAATATCCAGTTATTATTCTTTGTTTACAATTCCACAGGAACATATGACAGACCTTAGATTTCTCAGAATTTCCTTCTTGGTTAGTGTCGTGGGGATATTTGTTTAGTCATCAGGTGAATTAGCAATACCTTACTAATGCATTAACCCGTTTATGTATATGTGGTTTACGCACAAACGAGATGCTGTTTGAGGCCTTATATGCAGGGATATAAGCTTACACGTGCATGGATGATGACAAGTTCTTTGCAATATTTGGGTCATTACAGTTAGGTGTAGCATGTGTGTTTGTAGACCAAACATTTGTTTTTTATTTTTACTTGAATCCACAACCTCAAGGTCTAAACCATTCGCGGAGAGTATTATATTTCTCATAAGCATATTACCTGTAAAAATCCTCGACTGAAGCCATCTGTTTGGAAGTGGCCATTTATTCTTTTGGTGGAGGGCCGGAGGATTTTTGGTAGATTGACTATTTTTATATGTTGCTACCCTTGCTTCTATTATTAAAGTTATTCATTTTTCAAATCTTTCAAGGCCAGGATATTCATTTCCAAAATCCTCTTGCTCCTTACCCCTCAGAAAATCAAATGTCATTCCCTTAACAACCACTAGAGGTAGCGAAAACATTTTGAAAAATTGCAAGATAAAAGGCAGCAGCACCAACACAAGAAAGTTAACAATGTAACGATGTGTTCGTATTCGTTAAACATTTGAAAATAATAGCTATTATTGTCAGAACAAGTAGCGTAAAACCATTGCCAATTGAAAGCAATACAGTAATATGTTAAATGCACGAAAGAGTTATCTCAAGCTATTTGTGTCAGGTGAATCAGATTTGCTATTTCCTTATACAAAACACATACAATGTACCTCAATATATCGTTTTTGTCAGCTCTTGGAAAATATATGTATTCGTTGTTAGAGTCATAATCAAAACAATGTATGTAACTCTGTTGGTCGATTAAGATTTCTGATACGTTTCCAGTCTTCATGTTGAATTCTTTAATTTTACCATAAATTGAAAATATGATCTTGTTTTGAAGACCTGAAAAGTAAGTTTAGAGATATTTAAGGATTTGCTTACAATACCTTCTTCAGTACAATACTTCCTATTTTCTTTTTTCTTGTCTATAACACAAGTATGATATCATTTGTTCCTTTATCAACACTTGGCTATGGACAATCAATTTTAGATAGTAAACGATTTACAAATTAATAGAAACAGAAACACGGTGTCATATACTATGACCATTGATTCATTGTGTTAAAATAATAATCCGTCATATGAACTTAAGTTCGATACAAAAATGCCTTGGGTGTTTAAGTCCAAAACTGTTTCTTTATTTTTATTTCAGCAGCATTTGTTACTGAGTTTTAAGCAGCAGATCATCATCAGCTATGTGCACTAAACAATAGCTTAGAAGTTTTAATTGCATTGAAAAACTGTGTTAAGTTTTTGATATTTATATTTTTTTATAGCACAGTGGGCAGGGGCGCTCAACGCAGTTTAGAGGGCGTTGCCATATTGTCAAAATTGACTAGTCGGTTTATCAACGTCAAAAAATGCAAGCATCTTATCAATATAATTGAATCAAACGTAAAACAAGAAAGAAACTTCGTTTATATCTGGGTTTTTTACTTTTTCTACCGACAGTGTATATTGTACGAGGGGTTAAAATCGTTTTAGTCTAATTATTTGAGGTCTATAATAATTCCAAAACAAAAAAACGTTTGAAAGTTTATGATTATGTTCATTATGACTAAAACATTTTATTATCCTGATATATTTCGTTGAAATGTCGGTTTGAACGACTTTTTTTTAAACCTCCTAACTGTTTTATAGATTTTCAATTGCCATATTGAACACCTAGTTTGTTCGACCGTTGTCTTGAAAGCAAGCAAAGATGAAAATTCCACAGGTGGTACTATGTTGGGACATAACTCAAAAGAGTGCTTTTAGCATATGCATGTTGTATTGATACTAGATGCTTACTTTCTATTACTACAAAGACCTGCAAAAAGTTAAATATTACTGGTGTCATGTTTGTGCTTGTAAACCAAAACTTCGAATTAGAAAAAAAAGGTAGAGAATTTAAAAATAACAACGTCAAGTAGTCCCTTCAACATTCTAAAACCAACAAAAACTGGACAACAGAGAGGTGAATATCATCCATGTAACTGATATGACAAAAGCATAGATGGGAGCTTCGTGAGTGTGAACCTTGATAATGGTCAACCCAGAAAGCGCTACGGATTCATGACATGTATTAAGTGTTGTTCTAATTGTTGACTATGTCTAAATATCAGAGGTTTTGAATATTCTTTGTCACTGTAAATGTTTATAAAATGTTCAGTTAGCAAAGCATATATCAGTTACATTTACAAAGACCTGCAAAAAAGTTGAATATCACTGTTGTCATGTTTGTGCTTGTAAACCAAAACTTCGAATTGGAAAAAAAAGGTAGAGAATTTAAAAATAACAACGTCAAGTAGTCCCTTCAACATTATAAAACCAACAAAAACATAAATCCCTCCTCAGTTAGAAAGCCTCAAAGGTAGAAACTTTAACTTGATACACACTTTGTGTTTTGCATTTGATATGAGGACAATGTGCTGTTTCGTGTGTATTGAATTTGACTTCTGACTATTTTGATTTCAGTGCCAATAATACTTTTCGTGATTAATATTGTTATACATTTAAATGTCTTACCTTGATTAATAAAGCAGACAAAAAGGAACATTTCAGACAATACCATCACATACCATTTCATATTGTTGTAAACTGCGTAAATAAAAACTGGATTATTCAGCACCAAACATAATTTTTCATAAAAGGAAGGTACCCTGAAATACTTTTAAAATATAAGCTGCGTTATTTTTCAACAAAACACGCGATTTGTTCTAATAATAGAGATAACATGTTTTATAATAAGACGGAAACAATATGGAAACATTCAATTGATAAATTAAAAAGAAAAAGGTATATATAGAAAGAATACTTTATCAGATCAGAACCTATTTTTACACGAATAGTCATTATACTATATTCACAGTTGTGATATTTGTACACTGATAACATTGCTTTTTATTTGTTTCAGAGGATTCACAATTATGGCAACTGATATGACAAACACATAGATGGGAGCTCCGTGAGTGTGAACCTTAATGATGGTAAACCCAGGAAGCGCTACGGACTCATGCAATTTATAAAGTGTTGTTCTCATTTTTGACTATGTCTAAATATCAGAGGTTTTGAATATTCTTTGTCACTGTAAATGTTTATAAAATGTTCAGTTAGCAAAGCATATCATTTTATTTGTAAATTGACATCGATTTGATTGATAATATACATAATGCATTTAAGTATTCGTGAAATCCTTTTGAAAACACAGTTGTATATACTCTTTCATAGCTAGTGTCTAGTTGGAATTATCAGTACCAGCGTTTTGCATTTAGGTTGTGTTCAGAGAATATCATATTTTTTGAGTGATTTAAATGATGAAGACTGTGTTTATTTATTAACTGCATTAATAGTTTTAGATTTTTACTCATATGGAAACGGTTGAAGGTTTTGTCAACAAATTACGATTCCATACTGTTTTCGAACGTAATGTTTGTTTCGCTCCTTTCGGTTCATTCTTATGTCCTCATAAAAATCAAACGAAAGCATTATTTTATCATGTTTATGTGTTGGTCCTTCACCTTTCCGTGTGTTTTTCGTAGATATCTATTTTCAAATTTAACCAATTGTTGAACTCAATACTTGTACGACAAACTATATAGTTTAAGTAAACAAGTATCAGTTTACTGTCGCGATTCTATCTTTTTTATGTGAATTAAAAATGTATTGTCACGGGGACATTTAAATGTATGACTGAATCCATATAATTTTCTTCTGTATACAAATGGGTCAGATAATTACTTTTCTTTGTTTAATAAAGAGCTGATTTCTTAAACCGACACGAACACTTTTATCTTTTATATTAACAGCGATATTTTTTTTTAAAATGGACTAATGACAAATAAGTAAACAGACAATTCCGTGTCCGAATTACAATGAGTTTTTGCGGTCGTCACAAAATTTGACACCCAGTTCTATAAAATTGCATCAGATAAAATGCATTTGTCATGCGTTATGAGAAAGCGACGTTGATATTTTGATATTAGACCTCGGAGATACTGTGGACATGTATATTTCGTTTTTGAATTAATGAGCATAACTAAGATAAAAGTAAAAACAGATTTTTATATGTATAACTTACCAAATCTCTTTGTCAACGTTCTTAAGTTATAATTTCCACACGATACATAAGTTTCAAATTTATATAATTACTATTGCCCTGGATTTTTAAAGTGAACCAGTTATTAGCCTGATTTGACAAACATCAATGCACTTCAGTAATTTTCAGTGTATTTCCGTTTACGTCATACTGTAAGAAAAGATGTGAAATTGAAATAAACGATTTGCGTAGATTCATTTTATAATTACGATACATGTTTGGTTGACCTTTTTTTTCAAACATTATGCCTTATTGAATATTTGATGAAAACTACAGATTTCTCTATATGCAATTTTGCTTCTCTTTGTTGACATACCTTTTTGTTTTTATAATGAGTAGGATTATAACACAATGTTGACTGCTATACCCCTATTTGTTGCATTTTTACTTTGTTTTGTTTTGTTCACACATTGTTGTCAATAATTATTTGACTTTCTTACGAGTAAGAGGTTTAGCTAGCTATAAAACCAGGTTTAATCTACCATTTTCTACATAAGGAGATGCCTGTACAAAGTCGGGAATATGACAGTTGTTTTCCATTCGTTTGATGTGTTTGAGCTTTTGATTTTGCCATTTGATAATTAAGGGACTTTCCGTTTTAAATTTGCCTTTGAGTTCGGTATTTTTGTTATTTTACTTTTATAGTATACCAATGACTTGTAAATGACAAATTAAACTAATAAGTTACAACTGTTTTACTTATCATATGCCAATTTTTATATTGTTACAATGCATATGAATTATCAAAGAAAGTGATGAAGTAAAAATTTAAGAAAAGGCCACTTTGAGGAATGTGAGTTAATATCTATTTTTCTCTACACTATATTTGTGTCAGACTAAGTCGACCCCTGGTGGAGATTTAAACGCTATCAAACACCTAATCTTTAAATATCACCAAGCGGCAAATGAAAGCCACCCTTACGTTGACAAAGGGTATCAAATATGATTTTTGTTTAGTTATGATTGTTTTTATACAGGTTTTACTTAATAAAGTATGTAAGGGCTGACCCTTTGACTACTGCGCAAATGAAACGGTTGAAACTATCAGTCCCGAGGGTATCACCAGCTTAGTAGTCAGTACTTCGGTACTGACATGATTTATATCAAATCTTTCTAAAATTCTCCGTTTATAAATTTTGAAATTATAAAGAACTAAGGTTTCAACTCCCTTCGGCAAAGTTGACCTTAAATGGATTTGGCTATTTTTTTAGGTACTGTTTGGCCATCTTGCTCTTCAACTGTTTCGGTTCTTATACAGCCTCAGCTTTCAAATATTCGACTTTGAACGCTCCTGATGAAGGTAAATCCTGAAAAGCGCTTCGGACGCATGAAATTAATAATGTGTTGTTTTCATTTGTATTTTAGGTCTAAGGTTGCATAAATGTTGTCGAAATGTCGCTATGCTCGTTTTTTACTGAACAAAACAGTAACAGTCCAAATGGGTTAATACAAACCATAAATATTTTTCTTCTTTGAATTGCTTAATATTTTGTAATTGTTTTAGCCTTTTATAACTTACTTTACGATAAGGGTCTAGCGTATTATCGAAATGCTATTATTTAAGAAAAGTTATAATAATAATTATCAAGATGTCTTTGGGTATTTGATGCTTTCCTTTGTAGGATGAAAGCATCAAGTACTGCATCTCTTGATCTTTGCCATAGAAACAAAACAAAATTACCTAGATCATTTGCATGAATCCATCCTACACATGGATGATATTCACCTCTCTGTTGTCCAACTCAAAATTGTCTTGCAGGAACATCATCCCTGAATACTTGCAATACAAACTTGAATGTCATCATTATCAGATGTTATAGGTTCAGATAGTATTTCCAAGTATTCAATTTTTGCTACTATGTATCTAAATTGTTCTAAGTCATTGTTACCTGATTGGCTGAAAATGAACTGATTTAGATTTCCATAAAGGCATTGCATGTTTATTTGTTTATGGTTTTTTATTTCTCTTGCTACTCGTCATGTAAAGTATTAAGCAGGATCATACAGCCATGAAGTGATGCTGTACACTAAAGAATGGTGTAGGATGCTCCTGTGGCTTGCCAACGTTTCTCTTGTTTTGTCATTTCAATACGTTTGAGGTGTTCTATGTTTTCCAGAAAGAGTTCTTATTTGCGGTTTCTGTCCGATCCATATTTTATGAGATTAAATGGTTTAGTCTTAGTCGATTAAGAGGGGATGTGTTACCATATATTGCGATCAAATTCTGTTCCAATGGTCTTTCGCTGATCGTTGTTAAAATTATTCTACTTGTTTCAAATTGTTTTCTCATTAGAAGTTGACAGATGATACCTGTTCCTTTATATCATGCTTCATAGGATATGGCTGGGAGTTGGGAGGGAACAATGTGTTATGTTTACTGTTACAACTTGTTTATCCTTCTAATCCCTGTGGATCATGCCTTGTGGTTTAGAAAATATCAACTGTCAAGGTATTATTTCCTATGCACTTTAAATATTCCTACAGAATTTTATTTAGAATCAAATTGTTATTGATGTTGTTTTTTTCTTTTTTCCGTATTCTCGTTTTCTAAGCTTCTGTTCACTCTTTGCTTGACATTGCCTTTGCTTTCGAAGAAATAGCAAAGGGGCAAACTATGTCATGCTCACGGAATTAACTTGTTAAAGAGAGAAAATTGTAAACATCATAAAAAAAAATATTTATCTTGCATAACTTTAATAAACAATTATGGCCCGTAGAGAAGTTGAATATCCAAAATCGTCAACACGAAAAGGTTATTTCACTGAGGGCGCAGCCCGAAGTGAAATAATCTATTAGAGTTGACAATTTTGGATATGCATTGCTTCTTAAGGGGCCACAATTGTTTTATTATACCGAACTAAAAGTGGGAGGGCCTTTTGAAACATTGAAAAGCACGTAACCTACTGTATCATAACAAACACAAGTAAACGTTCAACAGAAATGTGTGTCTTAGAATTTCTCATATGTAAAACAAAGGTAGAACCTTTTTGTGAAACATTGATGGCCCTGAAAAGGACTGTTTATAAGAGATATCCTCGGCACTAGATGCATTTCCAAAGCCTTGTTTTACTCGTCACTTGATGGGCTTCCTGTAACTTGAAGTTGAATGTTGCCATTTTGTTTACTTACTTCTGTGACGTCATTTTCAAGGGAGATAACTCGTGTACAAATCATGAAACTCTAAAGGTTATATACATTGGTGAATAATAGGGTTATTCAACGCTGGTGTACATTTTTAGGGTTATTCGTCCCTCCCTGCAATTAAATCATAATTAACAGAATTATTCCATGTCACGTGATAACGTGTAACCTAATAGAATTGTTTATAATATATGTAAGGTATAATAATATTTGTTGTTTATAAGTCCTTTGTTGGTGAAAGCAAGATCAAATCTAAAATTGGTTGACAAATTTCATATATAAATGATCCTATTTGTAAAATGCAAATTTCCTGTTTTTCATTTAGTTTATATTCATTTAACTCTTCATGTAGATTACAGTTTTGGCAAGTGACAATTTTGTTGATATTTCACAAAACATGTTTAACTCCGCCGGATTATTGCGCCTGTCCCAAGTTAACCTCTAGCCTTTGTTAGTAATGTGTGTTCCTTTTTTTTATTTTGTTTGTCTGTATGTTTCGGAGTTTAGTGTGGCGTTCATTGTTCTGAAATTGTATACATTATGATTTAGGGGTCAGTCCACCTCCGGTTAGTGGATTTGGTCCATGCGTTGACGACACATAGGTGACCTTGTGCTGTTTTCTGCTCTTTGGTTAGGTTGCTGTATCTTTGACACATTCCATATTGTCATTCTCTATTCTATCATAATCTTGTTATAGCTTAACCTTGATATAATTCATTTGTGATCGTTTGGTTTCGCATAATTCGGATTAACTGAACTATTTTTTTAGAATGTTTATACATTGAAAATCTACTTCTTTTGATATGAATAAAATTAAATCCCTGAACTAAAGACTCGGATAAAACAAAACAAAAGAACAAACAATGTATATACAGCAAGAGAACCACTGACAACATATTTAATGGACTTAATATCCAACAGACAGACCGACAAATATACCGAACACATCTAGAGGGCAAAACATAGTCTTTAACATATATTGAACACTCAATCAAAAGTAGTTTATAAAGAAATAGGGCAGATGTAGCCCTTTGTTTCACACCATGAACATTTTAAAAGTCTTTCAACCTTATTACAATTATGTGTTTCACAAGGGTCACCGGTCCTTTACCTTTCATCTGATACCTTAATCACTAAAATATATACTATCTAGTTATAAATTTACACATATGCGTAGGAACTATTTTGTTTTAAATATGTACTTCTTTCCAGTTTTTCTTTGACCGGGCCCGATTTGGTGGAGTTACATCTTACAAATTCTGTTTCAGTAGTTTTTGCCAAGAATTCCGCTCACGCCGGTTCCTGGGGCTATTTAAAACTTGCAGTGAGTCGAAAGTTTTTTGCTCCGTGTTGAAGGCCTTACAGTGACTTTGAGATGAAGAATAGGAATTAAAAGTGCTGTACCTTTTGGTTTTTTGTGTGTTTTGAAGTGCATGTACTGATTTTGTGTCATGGATGGATACCCCATATTCTTTGTTTTTCTGTTACAATTCACATATCGAAGCTTCTGGTGTTTACTCTATGCATGAGTGGATATTACTGTGTGCTTAGAATAATGAAACATTAAATGAAGGTCTTTTGATAACTCAAACCACAATCTAGATACATTTCAATAATGATGAGTTTTTTGGTTAAAAAGAGAATAAACCAGATGTGCCAAATCTATCTTGTAAGTAAAACGATGTGTTTACCTTCAGAAACAAATACATGCCTTTTGGTATGCACAACAGTTCAAGAAATATCAAATTTGCAATATTCTTGATTGGGTGGACCGGCTGGTCCCTGATACCCACTTCCCTACCCTCTAACTCCCACTTTTCTCTCAATTTACCCCCGATTCCCTCCTCCCCAGCTACTCCCACTTCCCTTTAGCCCCATACTCCCAGACAAAAATTGGTAAAAAATGATCACCAGAATATCCCTATATTTACTCCACCTTTTCCCGCCCTTCATTCTTATATTTTGATTTCCCTGTCCTCCCCTCATTCTTATACAGTCAACAAAAGTAACGATACACAAGTTTGAACTCAAATTTATCATAAAATATAATAAATAGGAAAAACTGTTCAATTAATCAATAAAAAACATTCATCTGCAAAGCAAATGCATATGATTAAAAGAATCTGACCAAATTCGAAAGTGAGAAAATACAGTGTTATTGAACACTGGGATCAACTTTATTTTGCGGAAAATGATGACAAAAGTCGGCACTTAATTTCGAAGATGAGAATTAAGTTTTTCGCCTCATTCACAGAAACAATACAACAATGTGCGATAACATGTTAGTTCTGTCAGTATCGAAAACATTCGAATGTGGTATGAGACCATCGACTGGATTCTCTACTAAAAACGTGGAACCAGTTTTGATAGCACAGAATAACTTAAATCATCTAACTGTACGTGTAGTAACAGTATAGAATAGAATATTATATCGCAAAGGATCAGACGAATTATAGTATTTTGAAATTGGTACCGTTTGCATGTTTATCTGGAAGAAAAATGTATGAACATATTGTTTTGTGAATTATATTAGAAAGAAATGTTATTTCATATATATATATATATATATATATAGTTTTTTAAATCTTGAGTTCTCGGCTGATCTCCAATTTCAATTTAATATTAGCTCATACTTTTTATGAATGTCTCATCTTCTTCAAAATCAAACAAAACAAATCAATAGTTCCTTTCTTGTGAACATTGTTCTGAATTATAGAATTAACAAATTCATATTGTAAACATATGTCCTCAGTCCCTCCAAATAACTCCAAACATAAAACTCGACCTGTCATTTATTGCAATAGTCTCTATTTTTCTTGTTGTTTTGGCGACACACATGAATTCTGAAGAAAACAAATACATTATTTTACTTAACGGTTCATTCAGAAGACTTTCTACATGATAACATTATTTATATATACATAAAGGTGTTACATGTTGTTATCTTTGCATCTTATGGTATTAAAAAATACTCCTTGTGTCTTAGGTACGAATGTCCAATCAGTTGCATTTTAAAACGTTCGATTTTGCATACAATGTAATCAGTTATTTTTCTTTTCTTTTCTGTATTATTAATTCTAAATTATATTGGTTTTCCCAGAAAACACTAAATAACTATGGCAATAAAAAATCTTAACTGCAGACTATATTATTCACTTGCGATTAAAAAAGAGGCCAAAGATACCAAAGGAACTTCAAACTTTAAACATTAAACATTTTCAATACACCTTTGGAACGAGCATTACTCCTTTTTATTTATTACAAATGAATAACACTTGTTTTCCTACTTTGAACACTTTAATAGGACTATATGTTTGATTTATTTTTTCACATTTCCAAGAAACACGATAATTTCGTGAAGCAGCAAATCCTTTTTGACCAATGTGTATTGTAATACCGAATCTAAAAGGTGTGTTTGCATCGAGTTTTTTTTCTCGATTTTTTTTTACGAACATTTCAGTCATATATGAATGAAAGTTTTAGACGTTCTTTTTGAAGTTCAGGAAAGAAATGTGTCAGACTTCCAATTATAATCGGAAGGTTCACGTGAAGTAATTCATTATTCGACTGCATTAAGTGTTAATAGATAAAAATAAATACAACCTAATACTTTAAATATGTAATGCATCTGACTCACTGTTGTGCATTTACCTTAATTAAAAACGCCCTACATTAAAAGATGACAGCTGTTGATTCTTATATTTCTGGAGTTATATGACTGAAAGGTATTTTTAAAACCATCCTAAGTCATCTTTTTTTAAGTTAGGCTTAAAACCAAACTTTTTAAAGCCTAGAATATACAAATTCTAAAAAATGTTTATGACCAAAAGGAACCAACAATGTTAGGGACATTATTCTACATACAGTCATTGTAGTTCGATGGCAAAAAGTAACATACTTGATCTATTTTTTTATAGTCTTTCTTGTAAATATTCTGTCAAAGTTGATGATACTTAGACAAAACAAACACCTCATTGAGCACAGAGACAGGTTCCCACTAATGACAAGATTCAATACACCTTTTTGTTCAATTGTACTCCAATCACCCCCAGTTTTTTGGTTCGTGTTGCTTAGTCTTTAGTTTTCTATGTTCTGTCTTGTGTACTATTATTTGTCTGTTTGTCTTTTTATTTTTTAGCCATGGCGTTGTCAGTTTATTTTCGATCTATGAGTTTGACTGTCCCTCTGGTATCTTTCGCCCCTCTCTCTTCTACCTAATTCTTCCGAAATATGTTGATCATTTGTGAAGTGTACAGCCGTTAAACTCACCTTAAATTCGATTTTTTATATCCGTTTTTAGTTTATCAAAGATGTACTACGCATGTCTTTTTGATACTGCCGGTCTTGTTTAGTTTATAATCGTTTAGTTTCCTTTAAGTAATACATTTCTGATTTACTTGTCACTTGTGTTTATCCCATGAAATACAATCAAATAAAAACATCTAACACAAAGCAACCTCATTGATTTATATAACTGCACTGAAGTTTACAATGGCGAATAATAAAGACACTTTCATTGAAACACCCTTTTTTTTACAATTAATTGTTATGTTCTGTGATGTATGTTAAAAAAAAACAACAAACAACAAACTGATATTCTTTTAAAAGAATTTAAAACTTTAACGACCGTTTCGATTTCAGCATAATTTGCAAATGTCAAGTCTTGTGCGGAAAGTTGGTTTTGTTTGTTTATACAATAGTGTTCCAACATTTTGCATTTGTTCAATCTCGTTCTCTTCAATAGTTTATCAGATAATTGAATATTTTGTGTTTTTTATAGATAAAAAAAAAGTCTGTCCATTAACAACACATACCTGTATTGCCTGCCGGCAAATTGTATGAATAATTCTAAGTTTGTAGCAGAGGATAAGTCTAACATGTTAATGTAAGACTTGCTTGATATGACGTATCGTTTATTGCTCATTCTGTAAAGAGCTGTTCAGATCAAATATTGTTTCCTTATACTTTATTTTTTATTTTTTCCATTGTTCCAGGAACAACTTTCATCTTTTCAACTTACTAAAGCTCAGTTATTAGTGTTTGAGAATTAGATACATCAAAAGTCGTATGATCTAGAGACCTACCGATTACAACTGCTTCCTTAATGTCAGACTTTGATTGAATAATCCCGCTGCATTTGTTTGCACCTGTCCTAAGTCAGGATACTGTTTCAGTGGTTGTCGTTTGTTGATATGGTTCTTAAGTGTTTCTCGTTTCTCGTTTTTTATATAGATTAGACTGTTGGTTTTCCTGTTTGAATTGTTTTACACTAGTCATTTTATAGCTTGCTGTTCGGTGTGAGCCAAGGCTCCGTGTTGAAGGCCGTACTTTGACCTATAAGTGTTTACTTTTTACAAATTGTGACTTGGATGGAGAGTTTCTCATTGGTATTCATACTACATCTTCTTATTTGTATATAGTATGGAACGCTTAGACCCTTGACATATTGTCCGTTTTGAATTCATCTGTGTTAATACTATTTTCTTATACTTCATAGGCCTTCGTGCAGAATTAACAAATTGGTTTGGATAGAAATAATCCTACTCACCATTGCAAGTCAGTATACACACAGCGGTTCAAATAGAATAACTGATTATATATCAAAACACATTATCAATGCTAAAAGAAACTAAGAAAACACTATAATTGAATAGCTTTTTTTGGGGGGTCTTTTGTTGAGTCTTTTATAGACCAAACACGCGTCTGGAGTACAAAAATAAAATCCTGGTATCTAAGATGAGTTTATTGATTGTCAACATGTTCTTTCATGAAACATTAAAACTGTATTAATCATAAGACTACTTTGCATGAATGATAATTTTTTTTAAATTTGTTTATACAAAGAAATGTCACACAACAAACATAGTACTATTAATTAGTGTATTGTTAAGCATGCATAATTCGTATAATTGCAAAGCGATAGTATTAATGCAAAGGAATACAATACAGCAATAACATGTGACCTTTTGTTTTTATTTTTGAACATTCAAATACGAAATTAATGAAGAATTTTGATCTGTTTTGTAGGGGTCTTATAACAACTCAATTTTCAAATAGTTACAGACTTTGCAAGGAGATTTTTCAACCCGAAATAGGTTAACAGATGTATTGATATTCATTTGTATAAGGTCGATTTCTATCCGACGCAGCTCATGTTTTAGTAATGATAACGTATCACACTTAATTCAAGGAGTACATCAGCTGTTTTTATAATACGATTTATCCTGTACGACTGTCGTATTATAACATATTTATACACGGTATTAATTATTCTACTGAACATTTGCTCATGCGCAGACAGTGATAAATATTCGAGTGTTGCTCGTTAGATGCAGTACCTGTTTATAGAACATCACACTGGCTAAGTTCAAAATGTAGTATAAAAAACGAAGATTGTGTTACGTAATAACGTAACGCTTTTGATAGTGTAACATGCAATTTCTAGAGATACTGGTAACTAGCCCATTTTAATAAACAATTGTTACGAGTTTCAACAATTATGTTCATACCAAGATTCTTCATACATGTTGTCAACACATTGTTGTCAATATAACAAAATTCTATACGATTGTCATACAATTTAGAGGGTTAATTAGCTATACAACCAAGTTTTATCCACCATTTTCTGCATAAGGAAATGCCTGTATGAAACCAGAAATAAAACAATTGTTTTCTATTCGTTTGATGTGTTTAAGCTTTAGATTTCACAATTTGATAAGGGACTTTCCGTTTTGAATTTTCCCTGGAGATCGGTATTTTTGTTATGTTACTTTGTAAGTATTTAGTAAAAAACAATTTGCATGGATGAAAACAGCGATCAGTTAAGCTAGCAAGTACACATATTTACATAATTGAGAAAAAGTAAATAAAGAATGTGAAAACATAATTGTGTTAAATAATACATTTCCTGTCGAATATCAAACCAAATGAACATAATCACTGCTAACTGTAAGATTAATGCTAAAACACATTGATGAATCATTACAATAAGAAATATAAAACGTAATCTACTTCAATGAGATACTCCATCGTCGTTTGTCTAAAATTAATGATATTACTAAATGCAGTGAATCATCTTAATTTATTCAATTGTTAATCAATTTAAAATTAAGAAGTATAAACCTGTTTTAAATTTCTATTTTTAACAAAATTTAGATTTATCACTTAAAAATACTTTTCATAAATCCTTTTAAAAACAATTAGAATATCGAATATATTAAGTATACGTACGTATTTCATGGTATTCATCATGAATAAATACACTATATATTATTCCTGTATTATTGCAAATGACATGCGCTGATACTCCTGGTGTCACATTAAGTAAAGAATTACCATTTGCACAGTACACGTTGCCTCGGTACACATGGATATCTTGGTTTTTATTGTTTGTATTTGTGTTTAAAACCGTTATGACACTACTTCCATTTAATGTTGATGATTTCAAGAATCCATTATTGAATTCCATCCAATAAAGGCGATCTTTATCATTATCTAATGAAGAAAAAAAAAATTCGGCCGATTACATGAATGTGACATCGATTTGAAAACAATCTTATTGTACCCAACATAGTATACTTTGATTTATATGAATACATTCAAACAGACTGTGTTTCCTATTCCTTGTCCGGTTAATCCAAGGCACTGATATTCAATGAATATGTCTTCAGATGATCATATTAAAATAGGCGTTAGATACCAAAAGGGAAAATATTTTTTTAAGTCATAAAAAGTCAACAACACCATGCCAAAAAAACAAAAATAACACACATATCTGCAGGAACATTAATATACAAAACGATACCTGGAAAAGTGAAGACTGAAAACACGAATATAACAATCAACCATGTGTTTTCTTAGATGTTGCGGAAATGAAAGCAGTGGTTGTATTCAGATAACGACATTCTACAATCTATTTTTAAACTTAAAAGTGAATGGTGATAGAACATGTTTGAATGACACAAGTATTAAAAAAAAAACATCAAAGATGACATGCTTTTTGACAAAGACGCATGCTTCTAAATAAATCCCGTCCAATGTTTTACCAGTCCAATTATCCGGTAATCAAATTAACTGCTTTTACATAATTTGATTGCATTTATTTGAAGTATTGAAACATATGTATCAATGTGTTTATTACAAAACAAGGTGACAATCATCTTGCTTTTTACAAGGGGTTGTTTATTTGTGTGTGTCTTACACCTGACAAGTACACATAATTCGTATAAATATTACAAGATAGTTGATTATCAAAAGCATAGTAAAGTATAAATAAACATATATTTTGTGTACATGGGCAGTTGGTTGCGTGAAATATTAAAGTACAATCAGTTCTATTTCTACAGAAACCGTAAAAACATTAGTTATCAAGTTGCAAGGGATCATCCTTATTTTGTAATGTATGGTTAAAATGATTATGTGACAAATCATATCGCATTTCCGTTGTTAGTGTTATTATTTTTAGACAACATACCAATGCTCATACCAGTAACTAGTTCTGATTGAACATTTATGATTGTTTGATTTTCAGAACTGTTAAGTTTCAATCGCCTAATTGATTTTTCTGTACCATCCGTACTGTAATACAGCCATCTGAAATTTAAATAAATAAAACGATGATGGCCTGAAGAAAAACAGTAAATATATGTGTAGCATTTCTGACATAGGAAAGAACGACTGGACTCGATACTTCAAGGGTTTTACCGTCACCAACACCAATTTGTTGAGTAACACAATATGTCGTGACTCTAGGTTTTACAGTCTTAGATCCTAAAATACAATTATAATCGTCTCACCGAATCCCGATTAGATATGTTGACTGAGTGTGGATTCGAATGGCAGGCTGAGCATGCCTAGCAAGAGACGTATTTCCTGTCGATACACAAAGTCTCGGTCTTTTAGGAATTCATGAGATTCCCTCAGTTTTTTTACGCTACCTTGATTTGTTTTGTTAGACGATTGATTCGATTTGAAACTACCGTTATCTTAAGCTATACACTGCCTACATTAGACATGACAGGTAATTTCTTCAATTATAGGGTTTCGTTCAATATTATCCGATATGACAAAGAACATTATGAATAGATAGTAGCTATACAAATATAGGGAAATAGTACGATAGGGACATTATATGTCGCGAAAAAGGCGGTTCGAAGAATGCTTGTTGATATCAAAGGGGATATTGCGACTCAGTATATCTATCTGTCTGCAATTGGAAAATGATAAAAGAGTAACACAACGGATAATTTTGCATTGATACAAAAAAATGCTCTTTTGTAACACTATTATTGTAAATAGAAATAAGAAGATTTGGTATGAGTGCCAATGAGACAACTCTCCATCCAAGTCACGATGTGTAAAAAGTAAATAATTATAGGTCAAAGTACGGCCTTTAACACGGAGCCTAAGCTCACACCGAACAGAAAGCTATAAAGGGGCCCGAAATGACTATTGTAAAATATTCATACAGGAAAACCAACGGTCTAATCTATATAAAAAACGAAGTTGATATGTTATTTGATATCTATTTCAGTTTAACGTGTTTTTGTAATTTTCTAATACAAACCTGTTCCGATAATCAAATGTGAGAGCAAAGAGTGGATCATCCTGCAATATAACTGATTTTAGTGACCCATCTAAATTACATCTACAAAGTTTCCCGGTGGATCGTTCTGTCCAATACACATGGTTATATAAAATGTCAATCACCAATCCTACTGGTCTGCTTGCAAAAGTAACAGGTACTAAATCCGCCATTTGTCCTGGTGGATATCGAAATCTTAAAGAACCAAAAATTATAAACAAATGTGTAAACTATAACGATATATAATTGCATTCTTGTATAAAAATTTAACTTCACAAGCTATGCAAATATTTAAAAAGAAATGGTTATGCTTCACTTCTAGAATGCAAGTGTGTATGCCGTGTAACCATCAAAGCAAGAATAGTACTTACCTTAAACATGTAATATGATATTCCGTAATGTTACATTATGCAATTAATGAGTGATACTAGTCTAACTATGGTAGGTAATGAATATCTCCACTTTTGAAAACCGTTTAACACTTGCAGTTTTCCAACTTAATTTGTTTAAGACACATTTTGAGCATGTATGGCATTATAGAATATGCCAACCTTCCACATAGTACTGTGTTGTTAAAGCTAGTATGGTTAAAATTAGTTTCAATGGTATTCAAAATATTGTCTGATTATAGTTGAAAGTAACTAAAAAATGGTCATCAACCTCTTCATACCTTTGTATATCATTTTTTGTATATCTTGAAAAATATATATATCCATTTCTATAATCATAGTCTACAGAATAGATAAAGCTATGAAGGTCAGTCTGAAGTTCCAATTCTTCTCCATTTTGCAAGTTAAGTTCTTTGATAGTACCATAAGTCGAAATGATAAGCTTATTTTGAAAACCTGAAATTGAAATTCAACAAATATCCACTGTTAATTTTACAACTTGTCAATAGTTTGTTGCAACATAAAGTCAAAAATACTCATTCCCAACTGCTATCTATGCATTAGTTATCATTTAAATCAAAGGCATTTGGCCCATACTCTTATATTATTACATAATAAAATAGTGATCAGAATTACAAGAGAAAACAAGAAAAACGAATGAAATCGTTATAAATGTAACAACGTATTGCGTATCTTTTTTTACACTAGACGCAGACTAATTTATCATATAACAGAATATTTGAGGATTGCTGATAGTAATTTGTCCCTGACCAAGATTTATATATACATAATAATTATATAAAATAACTGGTGCTGTTAAAAATTATGTTCATTACTTACCTTGAAATCTTAAGCAGAGGCAAATAATCAATTCAGAGATGGTCAACACATCTTTTAACATCTTGTTGAAATCTACAGAGCATTGAAAAGCTATTAATAGTATTATCTATTTTTATTTTTAAATTACAGATCTATTGTTGTTGTTTTTGTTGTCTGTACATGTCGTTTAATGTTCACGTATTATTTTGTGAGAAGTTTCTCAGTTTAATCGAATCATTTAATAAAAGTCTCATCAACTGACTGTGTTTGTATTGGTCCTTTAAAAGATTCTCGCTCAGCTGTATTAGCCCTCGATTCTTCGTGTGCTGGGGCCTATACAGCTTACCTGGAATCTATAATAGGACCAATACAAAAACAGCCAGTTAATGACACTATATTATATATATATATATATATATATATACATATGCGTGATAAATAAACAACCAACAGTATGTTGTGTTGTTAAATAAAACTTTACGTAAATTAGTACACAACAAAATTTGAAAGCAATCATATAACATTGTTCTGTTGATACTAAACAATATGACTAATACTTCTAAAATAATGAGTAACACATCGATATTTATTTGCACAATAACCGATCTAGGATGATTGCAACGTTTGTCATATGTTTTTTTGATCCTCTACATTGATTACTGTCCTTGAAAGAGATAAACTTCCTCCTTGCACAATACACCATTCACTATAGCAGTATGCACCATGCACCTTTACAAATAACAATTACTTCATACACTATACGTCAGGCAAACATAATCTTAGTCTTTCAAATGGTTTGGTTTAAGCGTTTCTGATGAAGGTTTATCCAAAAATGCGCTTTCGGAATTGATAAAGTATCATATCCATTTACGCAGTACACAATGCACGATTACATCAGACACCATTCTCATTATATCATACAAGACCGTACATTATCCCTTCATTTCCCCCTTTAGAATTTGAATCATAAATGATGCACATCATTGAAAATTATTTACAAGGTAAAATATTCAAGGGAATTGCAATATAACCGCACCAATACAAAAAACAGCCAGTTAATGACACTATATTATATATGTGCATGATCAATAAACAACAAGGAGTGTGTTGTGTTGTTGAATAAAAATACACATTAATTAGTACACAACACAATTTGAAAGCGATCATATCACGTTGTTCTGTTGATATTGATACTTCTAAAATAAAGATTAACACATCGATATTTATTTTGCACAATAACCGAACTAGGATGATTACAAAATTGGTCATATCTTTTATGTTCCTCTTCATTGATTACTGTCCTTGAAAGAGATAAACTTCCTCTTTGCACAATTCACAATTCACTATAAGAGTATGCACCATGCACCTTTACAAATATCAATTATATCTTGCACCATACGTCAGGCAAAATTAATCTCAGTTGAACTTTTGGTCATATAGCTCTTAATGTTCCTCTTTATTTATACATTCATGGCTTTCAACTGTTGTGGTTTAAGCGTTTCTGATGAAGTACATCCATAAATGCGCCTCTAGAATTTCAAAAATGTTATTTTCATTAACACAGTACACCATGCATCATTACATCATTAATATCAAAATAACATAAAAAAGTTCCGTGTTTTGTAACGATTTAAAATCGAAATTTTCCACAGCCTTTTCGATTGTTACCCCTCTTTCGCATTTCCTTTGATCAATCATCGAAACGCAGATAATAACAGAGTGAGAAAGCTACTTCATATTTGCTAGATAACTTAATTTGATTAAGCAGAGGTTAAGTAGTTGGACAAGACATCAGATATTAAATCAATATTGACAAAGATGCATCGTTACTGCGATTGTTGATTAAAACTACACGAACATAAGCACACAACACAATTTGAACATTTCGATATTTCTTTGCACCATAACCGAATAAGGATGATTGCCATATGCATTATGTGCCTCTTCATTGATAATTGTCATTGAATGAAATGAACATCCGCTAACACCATGCACCATTCCCTTTATCCTCATATACCTTCAAAAATAGCAATTACATCATGTCCCATAGATCAGGCAAAATTGATCTGAGTTTGCATTTTGGTTTTATAGCTCCTATTATTTAGGTTTGAGCGTTTCTGATGAAGAAAGGCGCTTCCGGAATTTATAAAATGGTATTTCCATTTTGCACAGTACATCATGCACCTTTACACCATATCATTCTAAATACAACTTACAAGCCCTTATACTATATCCCTTACATAAGAAAATGGACAGTTGTTTTCCACTCGTTTGAAGTGTTTCAGCTTTTGATTTTGCCAATTGTAAAGTGATTTTCCGTTTCGAATTTTCCTTGGAGTTCGGTATTTTTGTTGTTTTACTTTTCACTTTCCCCTCTAAAATGTGAATCATACATGATTGACACCTTTCAAAATTATCCGCTGAAATGTTTAAAGAAATTGGAAATGTTTATACATCTTTTATTAGACGAACTGAAATATATACACCATACAACAGTCCTCATTTGCCTTACACAATACATCATACACTATTACGCCAAACACCATTACATGCACGTTTTATTTGAAAGTTTACACCCGTCCAGAATTGGATGGCTGTTTGCTTATGTGTTTACTGTAATATTTTTCGATGCCATCACCGTTTATTCTACATTACCCTAAAACGTAAGCATGAATTCGTGTGTACCGTTCTAATCATAAACGGATTTTATTTTTGGCTATTCTAATCTCATTTTTTCGGTTAAATCGACATAAAACAGGACAGGGACTGTTCATCAAACAAAATGTTATGTGTACTTGTTTTGTATGAAAGCGAGCTCTGCATGATTTGATCACTATTCCATTCTAAACGTGTGTGACAATAACTGTCAATTTCTTGAGTGTATTTAAATGACATAGTAAGAATTTAGTTATCATAATCAGCTTAATGTTAAAATGATTATAGATATTATATATTTATAACTTACCAGATTTCCTTATGAATAGATTTGTCGTTTGCAGTTTGCATAATTAAACTGAGAAAATGTAAATCAAAACATACCTGTTCCTCTCGTTAAATCAAGAGTACAAATGACACAGACAATAGGTTATAATATGGATAACCTACAGTACTTTTAAATGAACGTCTATGAATGTAATACAAACATATAGTAGGCTGTCATTCATAACTTGCTCTTGATCTTCCTTTTTGATTAGGCCTTTTAACCATGTTTAATTCGAGCGTCATTGATCAGTCTTTTGTAGACGAAACGAACGTCTGGTTTACAAAATAATAGGCTGGTATCTTTGAAGAGTTTTTTTTTCTTTAATTTAGTAAAACTTATGACGACTACCGTAATAAATAAAAACAAAAAAACAACTGAATAAAAGTATAAATCGAAATATACCATTATAGTGGATGACCTTTAGTGAAATGAGAAAAATAGTATTTGTCAGGGAGACGGCAATCTAAAAAATAAAATAAAAAAATACCGAACTCCAAGGAAAATTCAAAACGGAAATTCCCTTATCAAATTGTAAACTCAAAAGCTCAAACACATCAAACGAATGTAAAACAACTGTCATATTCCTTATGTAGAAAATGGTTGATTAAATATAGTTTATAGCTGGCTAAACCTCTCACATGTATGACAGTAGCTTAAAATTCCGTTATATTGACAACAATGTGTGAGCAAAACAAACAGATATAACAGGTAAAAATGTCAAACATTTGGGTCCAGCAGGCAACATTGTGATATAATCTTAATCTCTAAAAAAAATAACAATTATGTCAACAAAGCAAAACAAAATATCATATAGAAAAAGCACATTAACAGTACCACAAAATAGTTCCTTAGATATAAAACAAATGTTTCTTCATTTTGTTGCTTCGTCCCTTAGGTGAACATATGTATGATATACGAGAGAATTGTAAATGCACAAGTAAACTAACGGAATATGTTTATATCGATAAATTATAAAAACGTGTACATTTTTTCAATCGTTTTGATATTATGTTAATTTATTAATCCAAACCATGCAAACATTGAATGAAAACGTTTGATTATTTTAGTCGGAAATATTAGTTGTGATTTTTTAACGTCTTTTACAAGTTATGCATATGCGAAGGAAATGTTGTATTATCAAACATCAATTTACTGATAGGTTTTAATAAACAAGATATATTGATTGTCGGGGATAGATATTGGGTTAAAACTGGCAATTCCTTAATATTCGACAGAGGAAAGTCATATGAAAATTCCGTTGATAAACATGAATAGCTGTTCTTTTAAACAAATAAGCACATACATTAAAAAAAAATTGGCTGGTGATGAAACATTCACTTAAAGAAAACGCTCGATATCATGTGTACATAAATTTGTAAATTGGCAACTACTTTTTCGTTAAATTTTCACAAAGTAAAATGTTTAGACTATAATGAACAAAACATTGATACCGTGACGAAGAATGATCGAGGTCACATTTCAAACAAATGGATGACAATAATTATCATAAACAAAAAGCAATTACACATTTCCATATCTTTGCAATCCTGATAGAGCGTATGTAAATTATATTAAGTGTAAAGATATTGCGGTTCATAGACGATGGATGTTTATTGAATGGTAACATATTAATAAATACGACTAATTTAATTACTAGTATTGTTTTCAAAAATGTTGAAAAGGTTATTTTCCTGTTAAATGTGTAGAGCAACGTCACCATGTGAATAATCGTCTGTTTTTTTTTTAATGTTTGTACTGAGTTGCCACTCACGAGAATATGTATGAGCTTGCTTTTCTGTTCATGTGTAACTGTTCCTTAAGCGCAGTTATAGGTATATGGTTATGCGGAGTTCTTTATGCGTTTGACCGTTCTTATATCTTTTCGTTCTTACCTTCACTTGTCGTTTCGAAACCTTTAAAGAACATTTCAGTAAGATGATTATAAACCTATTAAGGAAAGTAATATATTAGATCATCGACAGGTTCTCGCAGATCTTCACGAGGCATAATCTAAGATACTTGTTTAAATTATAGATAATTCATATTTTTAGGTTTGTCTTGTCTTAGAACGCACCGAGGGGTATCAGAATTGATCAAATGAAAGACCAACCGTAGGGAGGTCTTTCTTTGGGCAATCCTGACACCCCGAGGTGTGTTCTACGACAAGAAAAACCTTAAAATATGCATTATCTGACTTATATACCGTCAAAAAAATATTGTTTTTATAAAGATTTGCAAAATTTAGCATCCTATTTTACCGATCACACTTAAGTGGGATATTCCTTTCTATTGCGTTCAGGTTTTAATACGCCCTACGGATCATTTAGAATGTGAAATAAAACTCACAAATTAATCTAGATATAAACCTTAAAAATTATTATCCATACACAATAAAAAATATTACTGTAACTGCATGAAGTAAGACACAAATGAATTGTTACCATCTGATAACGGTGTAATGAAAAATACAAGACACTTTGTAAGTAATTTATTGTACCAACTTAGTTTATGGAACGGGGGAGGTGCTATGTTGTTTTTTTTTTTTTGTCTGTTTGTAATGACATTTTATTGCGGAAAAGTGATTATTTTTTCAACAATTTTAATTGAATCGAATTAAATATTCAGAATGATTTTCTTTTGAATAGCAATACATTTTTTAACAGATAATCAGGATATAATTATATACCCTCCCCCCACCCGACCTTATTGTGAGGTACGTGAATGTTATTCAATAGAATATAAGAATATTCTATTAGTTAATCATTTGATATAGTAAAAGGTATACATAAATGTAAAAAAGTTAAAAACTGACACGAAGGGGGCACGAAGTCGTGATACATGTACACGTTACACGAAAACGAATATCAATACATGTAGGTCACAGTATGATTTCCTATTCAGTGTGTATCGTCCTGAACATGCATGAAATATTTGCCACTGGACGTTAAGTAACCATCAATCAATCAACATATTCAGTGTGAATTACACACGAATATGTTAAATCTGGCTTTATTTTAAAGTGTTATGAAAGCTTTACATTAAAATTCATCTCGCATATATGATAATCTCTCTGTATTGTAGCGATAAATTAACAAAACTTCACATTATTTGTTTCTAAAATTAAAATTCGGGCAATGACGATTTATTTTACACCTATCATAGATTGAACTTTAAAAAATAAATTCCAAAATCGGCAACAGAAACTATCTGAGGTAAGAAAACTACTGAAATTGTTTACGATTCAATATTATGAATAAAAAGAGGACATGCTGGTACTCTAAATTGATGCAGAAATGTTTTTGTAGTCATTAGGTTCCAATATTGCTATAATTTGTTTTATACAATGCATCCTTACATGAAAATATTACTGATTTACTATGCGACTATAAGATTTACATAATAAAGTGCTAATATGGTCAGTTTTGGTTGATGCGGACAAATAATTGTGTCATACGAGTCAGTCTGAGGTATGAAAACTACTAAAATTTGTTTACGATTTAATATTTTGAATAAAAAGAGGACATGCTGGCACTCTTAATTGATGCGACTAAAATGTTTTAGTCATTATGTTCCAATATTGCTATAATTTGTTTTATACAGTGCATCCTTACATGAAAATATTACTGATTTACTATGCGACTATAAGATTTACATAATAAAGTGCTAATATGGTCAGTTTTGGTTGATGCGGACAAATAATTGTGTCATACGAGTCAGTCTGAGGTATGCAAACTACTGAAATTTGTTTACGATTCAATATTTTGAAAAAAAAGAGGACATGCTGGCACTCTAAATTGATGCGAACAAATTTGTTTAGTCATTATGTTCCAATATTGCTGTCATTTGTATTATACAATCCATCCTTACATGAAAATATAAATCATTTACTATGCAGCTATAAAGATTTACATAATAAAGTGCTAATATAGTCAGTTTTGGTTGATGTGGACAAATTATTTTGTTATACGAGTCAGTTTGAGGTATAAAAACTACTGAAATTTGTTTATGATTCAATATTTTGAATAAAAAGAGAACATGCTGGTACTCTTAATTGATGCAGAAATGTTTTTGTAGTCATAATGTTCCAATATTGCTATAATTTGTTTTATGCAATCCATCCTCACATGAAAATATTACTGATTTACTATGCGACTATAAGATTTACATAATAAAATGCAAATATGGTCAGTTTTGGTTGATTCGGACAAATAATTATGTTATACGAGTCAGTCTGAGGTAAGAAAACTTCTGAAATTTGTTTACGACTCAATATTTTGAATAAAAAGAGGACATGCTGGCACTCTTTATTGATGCGAACAAAATTTTTATTCATTATGTTCCAATATTGCTATCATTTGTATTATACAATCCATCCTTACATGAACATATAACTCATTTACTATGTGGTTATATAGATTTACATAATAAAGTGCTAATATGGTCAGTTTTGGTTGATGCGGACAAATAATTTTATTATACAAGTCAGTTTGAGGTAGGAAACCTACTGAAATTTGTTTACGATTCAATATTTTGAATAAAAAGAGGACATGCTGGCACTCTAAATTGATGCGAACAAAATTTTTTAGTCATTATGTTCCAATATTGCTGTCATTTGTTAATACAATCCATCCTTACATGAAAATATAAATCATTTACTATGCGGCTATAAAGATTTACATAATAAAGTGCTAATATAGTCAGTTTTGGTTGATGCGGACAAATTATTTTGTTATACGAGTCAGTTTGAGGTATAAAAACTACTGAAATTTGTTTATGATTCAATATTTTGAATAAAAAGAGAACATGCTGGCACTCTAAATTGATGCGAACAAAATTTTTTAGTCATTATGTTCCAATATTGCTATCATTTGTATTATGCAATCCATCCTTACATGAAAAAAAACTCATTTACTATGTGGCTATATAGATTTACATAATAAAGTGCTAATATGGTCAGTTTAGGTTGATGCGGACAAATGATTTTTTATAGGAATCAGTCTGAGGTAAGAAAAATACTGAAATTAGTTTACGATTCAATATTTTAAATAAAAAGAGGACATGCTGGTACTCTAAATTGATGCAGAAAATTTTTGTAGTCATTTTGTTCCAATATTACTATAATTTGTTTTATATTATCTACCTTACATGAAAATATCACTGATTAACTATGCTACTATAAGATTTACATAATAAAGTGCTAATATGGTCAGTTTTGGTTGATGCGGACAAATACTTTTGTTATAAGAGTCAGTCTGAGGTATGAAAACTACTGAAATTTGTTTACGATTAAATATTTTGAATAAAAAGAGGTCATGCTGGTTCCAATATTGCTGTCAATTGTATTATACGGTCCATATTGGCAGAAAAATATAACTGAATTACTACGCGGCTATATAGATAACTTGATAAAGGGCAAATATGGTCAGTTTTGGTAAATGAGATCAAATAATTTTATTTTACGAGTTATCCTGAGTCAGCCTGTCTGAGATGTGTAAACTGCTTAATTTTGGTGATGATTAAATTATTTGAATAAAAGGACATACTTGAACTATTTATTTGTGAAGAAAAAGAGATTTACTAAGATTAATTTTCAATTAATTAAAGAAGTGTGATTACATTATTAATTAACTGTATTCGTCAATATGTCAATCGAAAATGGCCAGTTGGTCATTTAATTTTGATGTACCTTATCATTTGATATTTTGGGTCAGTGTATCCAGGATACGATGACAATCTGCGTAAACGCGCGTTTACTACAAACAGTAAACGTGCGTTTACTTTTGATGAAAATAGAAGACACGCATTTTTTCACGTTAACGTGGAAGTAAACGCGAAAGTAAACGCCCGTTTACTCTTTACAAAATTAGAAGACGCGCCGTTTTTGCGTTAACGCGGATGTAAACGCGAAAGTAAACGCCCGTTTACTTTTTATGTCTACTGAAATTTCGAAGTTAACGCACAGTTAACGCGGCGTTAACATGAAGTGCTTGCGAGTAATTGCCGCGTTAACTTTTTTGGCCCGTCTACATGTAATGCTTGGTCTGCACCCAACTGTATATAATGGTAGATATCAGCATTAGGACGTCAATCTGATGTCATATTAAACATTCTGAGTTTTGAAGTTTTTTTTATTAAGAGCACTAAAAGCATTTAAAACCGAAAATTGAATGTATAAGAATGTTCATCATTATATTCACACATGTACTTATAATTTAGTCACCTGTATCGTGATATTAACACATTTGCTTAAGTTATTACCCTACGATTACAAAACTTTTTCGTTAAGAAGCAAAATTATTGACATAAGGTTTATTTACCTATTTCTGTCCTTTTTGTGGTTTATTTAGCGAGAAACTTCAACTTGCTAAAACTTTGTGTCATGTGTGCGGTTACAGATAGACTTATTACACCCTGGATTTTAGCTTGGTGTCCTTGATCAGTAAGTGTGTAAGCCTGTGTAATGCAATACAATCAAATCATTCAATCTGCACAGGAAAAATTTTAATTTTATTAAAATGGGCTACACACGATTGTTACTATCATTAACGTTAAAGTTTTTGCTGTTGACCTCAAATAATGTTTCATTCATAAAGAACAGATATTTAAAGAGTATTTAACTTGTACAAGCATTCAATGAATATTTCCTCGCGTGTTTTTTTTTTTAACGCTATCTTTTCTTTTGATCGTGCATTTAGGGAAGTCATTAATTCTTGTGTTTCAGAATTTGTAATTAATGTATTGTTCATATATAGGAATATTTAATTTGATGGTTTTGCTATAGGGAAATATTCATTCTGAGAAACATAGATATAAATATATCCTTGTAAAACGTCCATTAAAATACGATGAGCGGCAATAAGGAAAATATTGTGATGTTCACATTTCGATCAATCATGTAAACGACACGTGTTAACATGAGAACAATATCATATTAGACAATTTAGAAATACAATTTATAAATTTGAACATATAAATGAATCTATATAGATAAGCAAACCGTGAACATAAGAACATTACATTTGAATAAAGTGGGTTTTATTGAAGAGTTGGTTTTTTTTTTCTTTACACATAATGTCTATTATCTTTTAACCTTTCTGAGCCAAGATCTGTTGATCGTGTTCTTTTTATTTGGATGTTTAGCCTTTTTTTATCTGTACACTTACATCTTTTTTTACAACTTTTCTTTGATTCCAATATTGGTCGTTTTCATTTGTAACATGCGGAACAGATCATTGAATAATGCAAACAACAATTTTATCGCTTTTGTTGTCAACTCTGTGTAATCAAACACATTTTTCATCTGATAGTTCTAACTCTTTTTGTTTTTTATCACCACTGCATTGAAACGGTGAAGGCTTTTAAGTTTTTCGTTTTCATATAATTGGTCACATCTCTAAGAAACGTCAATGAAGTTTGACATAGCATTTGATTTATTTCCTAATTTCCATTATGGCAGTCAAACTGAGATCAAGATCAAAGGTCATTCAAAGAGTTTGTCATGTTTGGTTTTTTAGCTACTCCTCTTAAACAACAAAAGAAATGAAATGAATTGTTTCAGACAATATTTGAAGGAACTGATAGTTGCAGTTAAAATAATTTGACTATATTTATACTCACTGTATATTGGCTTAAACAGTTACATTACACATGCATTTGGATTGTATGTATTAATTATGGATGGCTTTGATCGTACAGATATCAATTACACGTGACCTTGTGTGAAAAGAGAGCAGATGCTTTATCCACTAATTTCATGAAATATGAAACCCATTCATATTAAGAATTATTGTAAGGTGGACTATGCTACATACATTGGATCTTCACCAAAACATGATCGGACTTATGGTTTTGTATTCGATTGAGCAGTTATTTGAACATCGGTCAACTTTTGTGGCCTAATATTCAAGTACGGATATTTGAAATTTGTATACCCTGATCTGATATAGAAAAAATTACTAATGATGTTCAGTTTCATGTTATGTTATGCATATATTCATTCATTGATCATTTGAACGTTGATGATCAACAAATGTCAATTCGATTTGGAAAAAACCTCGCAAGTGTTTTGTGAACAATGCTATAAAGCTCCATGTTATTAAATCAACAAAAGATTTTGATTTAATGATAAACATGTTAGACTGAGTGATGCAGCTTACAACTGAGACCGATGTCTATTGAACCTTGTATAAGAGGATATTCATCTGGCACAGTTTTTTAAGAAATGTTTTAAATTTGTTTTTCTAGTTTGTCATCGCCCATAGTCGAGGTAAATATTATATATCTTTATAGTTTAGATGACTTATTCATATTCATAATTGTTTAGATTTCTTATCTAATAGAAAATCAAAATGATTATTATTTGTTAAGATCCGGTAATTTATTACTCAATACTATTTCCCTTTTTAATCTTATACCATTCACTAATTAGTTATCAACAAACTTTTATAATTTGACCTAAACGGTCATCTCAGTGCTCAAAAACGAGACTATTATAATTATCAATGTTCCCCACCTTAGCAGCAATATACCAACTTCACCGTCATATGTGATATACATTTCCTAACTCATTCGGTATTCAAGAGCTTGCAGCTGCTACTCAGGCCTTACAAAACGTCACCAGTGCATGAGCAGAAAGTTGATGAACCAAGGTTATGTCAAAGAACGTCTCGTCCTATTTCTAAAAAAGTTCATCGGAAGATACCAAAACCTTGTTGATAAATATTCCGTATCAACTTCACAAATAGTACATAATGGCCTTGAAATATAGATTCTAGGAACTTACATTGCTTATTATCTTACATACGTTTTATAGTGTTCTATTTCTTTGTCTCTCTATATTTTTACTTTACTGTTTAGTTCATTTTTTGTAATATACTTTTGGCGTGGCTCGGTATTTATACATCCTGCCATTGTGTTACTGTGCTATGGTCATTTTTGTATTCTTGTCTATCTATTTTGCTTATATACTTTGTCTATGGAGTGTTTCTATGCCATTTTGTATTTCTTTGTTGAAATACATGTAGTCATTTGTTTTTACAGTGATTAAGATAATAATTCAATATTGACTGCTAAACCCCAATTTTTGACATTTTTACCTATTCTGTCTGTTTGTTTTGCTCACACATTGTTGTCAATATAATTGGATTCTATCCGACTGTCATAGAAATGTGAGGTTTAGCTAGCTATAAAACCAGGTTTAATTCACCATTTTCTACATAAGGAAATGTCTGTACCAAGTCAGGAATATGACAATTGTTTTCCATTCATTCTAAGTATTTGAGCTTTTGATTTTGCCATTTGATAAAGTACTCGTTTTGTATTTTCCTTGGAAGTCGGTATTTTTGTTATTTTATTTTTTAAATTGACGTTTTTCATTAACAGTTGGCTATATGTTCATCTGTCAAGATGAAAGATACACTATTGTCATATTATTGGTAGGATGCGGACTTTTCACAATGTACAATAAACACACTACACTACAATTGTAATGATATAGTGTCTATATTAACAAGACACTTGCTTAAACATATGTAACTGCATTATAACAAATAAACCAAAAGGAGAAATACAACATTTGACAACGTAGATTCAAATTTATTTTTATTTATTTTGCATGATATCTTTTGGTCGCCAATATTACAAGGAAATGAGTGAAATATCAACATGTGTAATAACGAATTAAAGACAGAATATTCCATCACATACATAGTTTGAGTTTAACATGCAACGGTCTTATTTTTTAAGCCAGTTTAATTTTTGAAATTTTTTATTATTATAAATATTTTGACAATGTCTTTTTTGCATTAAATTGTCTATAAATATTGGTCTTCATTGCAGCGTTGTCTCGCTTTTTCTAGAAAGAAAAAGCCATATTTTCTTTTCCATTCTATCAATACCCTTTCGATCTGTACCTGTTAATCTTAAAAAACAAGTTTATTGTATATAGTTATCCAGCCAGAAAACACATATACAATCAAAATTAGTTTTATCAGCTTTTACAACTTAATGCACGTATGCTGTGTCAACAATTACAAAAAAAGAAGGATTCTTTGTTAGATAAAAAATGCCATAAACGTATACAATCTATACTTTTATGTTATATAGTTTCGCTAAGATGATGTGGATGTTTCAGCAGTTGTTGCATTCCACAAGTATTACGAGACTTGTTATTCTGACTCTAATTCAATTTCAAAACCCTAGATAAGACACAGACCGTAATTTGGTACGTTTATCCTTGCATCTGTGTTTATTGCGACATTTAAATATGACAGCAATTCTGTTAAACGATGTTTTAATTGGTGTATATTTTATCATGGATATTCCTTAAATTGGTTTGTGTCAGTATATGATGCTGTTGCATTTTAGGATATTTTGTTTTTTCCATGTTGCTCTTCGTGTATCTTGTTTCGATATAATTATATATAGTTGAATTAAATTATCTGAAATGTTATGCTGAATCTGCTTTTTGCTTTTGTGACAACATAGACCTATGATTAAAAACAAATATGCTTCCTTGTCAGGGTTGATATGCATAAAACTACTTGTTCCGAACGGACGGGTTACATGTCCTACGATTAATTAGTACTACGATTGGATATCTTAACAAAAGTGGTTTTATGCATATTAGCCCAGATCTACAGGTATGTAAATCTATCAAATAGTCAACGGGGAGCCAAACAGACCGATGGCACAAATTACCAAAGCCTTCGTAAAAAGCGAACTCAGCGAAAATTTAATACATGTCTTCTTCACTCTCACAGTTCTCTTCTTTTTACTAGTATAAATGAAGTCAAATGATAATATAGTATAATCGAGTAACTTTTACACTAACGTTAACATACATTAGTCTAACATTTGATCGTTCTAAGACACAATTTTGCGTACAGTTACGTACATTTAGTGTACTTTTATATTCTGGTAATATGGTAACGGAAGCTATTTAGATCGAAAAGAAGTGGTCATCTAAATGTATTGTAGTCAGTTCCTCCGAGTGTGCTTCTTTTTGGACTAGACAACTTTGTTACTGCGTTTCATTTCCTTTACATAGAATACAACGAGTATATCAAATGCAATACAATATATTACTTTATCATTTTGATGAATTTATCCCAGTTACTGTCATTTTTACCAGTAATTTCTGTGTGCGTTGCTTACACAATTTTGTCAAAATAACGGAACTAAACTATATACAACTATAATACAAATAAGAAGTTACGCTAGTTATAAATCAGTTTTACCCCCAGCAGTTTACTCAGAAAATCCCTGTATCATGTCAAGAATATGACAATTGTCTTTACGTAGAATGATATTGTCTTTTTTTTTTCGGTTTTTCCTGATTTTACGTTTTGAATATACTCTGACGTTTTGGTATTTTTGCGATTACATTTGATTATAAATAAGGAAATCACATACTTTTTTGGATTATAAATGACTCTTCTAATCTAAGTGATCCTCCAACTTTTGTCTTTATAATCCCAGTCGACTGTTCTGTTCTGTCTTTGGTGTTTATTAAATGATACATCACGATTGATTATTTCACACACGTCCAATTTTCTGCTTTGTTAGTTTTGCTGAAGAGGTTCAATTTTTCATTATTTATTCGTGTTTTTTGCTGGAATAATTCTACACTTCATGTGACAACGGAGAAAACACATTTTTCAATTAATAAACTGCATTGCATGAAGATGAAACTGATGACGATAGTAACGTGTGTACTATATAAACAAACGTCACATACACGCATCAAGGTTTGATATTTTAACATTTCCTGTCGACGTCAAATGTGACGTCATGTATTACAAAAACAATATTCGGTCAATCTCTTTGTCCGAGTATCTTATAGTCGATGTTCAATATGATGTTGATATAATTTAATGATTATTCAATTCATTTTTGATCAGGTTGATGGTCTGGGTTTCACATAATTCTGCTTAACTAAACTTTGTTTTAGAATGTTCATATATTGAAAATCATGCTAACTTATTTTAAATATAGAATAAAATTAAACCCGTCCAAAAGAATCAGACGAAACAAAACAGAAGAACAAACAATGGCATATGCAGCAAGAGAACCAACGACAACGTATGTAACGGACTATATATCCAACAAAAAGACTGACAAATATACTGAATACATCTAGAGGGCAACGCATAGTCTTTAACAAGGCAGCTCACTTTGCCATACATGGATCACTAAATCCAAAGTAATAAATAAAGAAACAGGGCAGAGGTAAAATTGAAAATGGAAATGGGGAATCTGTCAAAGAGACAACAACCCGACCATAGAGCAGACAACAGCCGAAGGCCACCAATGGGTCTTCAATGCAGCGAGAAACTCCCGCACCCGGAGGCGTCCTTCAGCTGGCCACTAAACAAATATGTATACTAGTTCAGTGATAATGGACGTCATACTAAACTCCAAATTATACACAAGAAACTAAAATTAAAAATGATACAAGACTAACAAAGGCCAGAGGCTCCTGACTTGGGACAGGCGCAAAAATGCGGCGGGGTTAAACATGTTTTTTGAGATCTCAACCCTCCCCCTATACCTCTAGCCAATGTAGAAAAAACAAACGTACAACAGTACGCACAGTAAAACTCAGTTTAAGAGAAGTCCGAGTCCGATGTCAGAATAGGAAACAAAAGAAAATAAACAAAATGATAATAATACATAAATAACAACAGACTACTAGCAGTTACTGACATGCTTGCTCCAGACCTCAATTACACTGATTGAAAGATTATGTCTTCATCATATGAATATCAGGCACAATCCCTCCTGTTAGGGGTTTAGTATTATACCGTCATAAAATAAATGAGAAGAACACAACCCGTGTCATGCCAACAACTGGTTTTAGAATAAATATGTTTAATTCCGATGCAAAGACCCTATAAGTGAATCAATATTAAAGCCAAAATATGCAATCTTTAATGACCTGACAACAGTATCGTAACTATATCCCTTCTTAATAAGTCTGTTTAAAGGTTTTGTTAGCTTTTGAGGTGAATACTGGCATTTTTGTGCTTTGTGAAGAATATTACCATAAAAGATTGGATGTGAAATACCCGAACGTATAAGATGTCTGCATGTTGAGTTATATTTACGAATGATGTCCTTATACCGATGAAAAAATTTAGTAAATGTTTTGACTAGTTTATGATATCGAAAACCCTGGTGTAATAATTTTTCAGTAATATATAAATTTCTCTCGCTAAAATCTAATACGTTGTTACATACACGAGCGAATCGTACAAGTTGAGATATATAAACACCATAAGAAGGTTACAAGGGAACGTCACCATCTAAAAATGGATAATTAACGATAGGAAATGCAAAATCATCTCTTTTATCATAAATTTTTGTATTAAGCTTCCCGTTAATGATATAGATATCAAGATCGAGGAAAGGACAGTGGTCATTGTTAGTATTAGCTTTATTTAAAGTAAGTTCAACAGGATAAATTTCTTTAGTATACATACTGAAGTTGTCATTATTGAGAGCCAATATATCATCCAAATATCTAAAAGTATTGCTAAATTTTTGTATCAGATGTTATTTCGATGGGTCTTTGCTGATTTTAGTCATAAATTGTAATTCATAACAATACAAACACAGGTCCGCAATAAGTGGTGCACAGTTAGTCCCCATTGGAATTCCGATAACTTGACGATATACGGAATCTCCAAAGCGAACAAAAATGTTATCAAGTAAAAATTCAAGGGCAGATATAGTATCAAAGCATGTCTAATTGACATAGCTCTTTTGTTTGTTGCTACTAAAAAATGACCTAAAAGAGTTTGAACATATGTATTCGCATTCCGACTTTTTAAATGCCCATTTAATTAGGTGTGTGATTTATTTCTTAATAAGAATATGAGGCAAAGTGGTATATAGTGTAGAAAAATCAAAACTTTGAACAGATTCAAAATCACCAATATAAGCATGCAATTTATCAAGTACTTCCAACGAGTTTTTGACACTCCAAAAGTAGTAATTCCACTATTTTCAAATGCCTTATTTGAACAATTTATTATCAGGTTTTTGATTGTACCAAGTGTACTAGTAAGTAGAATAGACAATTTAGTAGTTGAACAATGACTTGAAGACGAAATAAATCTATATTTGTAAGGTGATTTGTGTAGCTTCGGAAGCCAGTACATAGTTGGGACTTTCATTGTATTTGGTTCTGCTTGTAAAGAAGTAGCTAGTAGTTTATGTTTGTTACAGATATCGTTTTCTGAAAATGAAGTCAGTTGGAATGTTGGTGAATTCGTGATTTCCTTTTGCAGAACCTCAATGTAAAATTTACGTAGCCTTTTTTTCCACACCATGAACATTTTAAAAGTCTTTCAATCTTTATTACATTTCACATAGTCACAGCTCTTTGTTTTTGCTCTATGCATGCGTGGATTTAACTGCGTGACTTGGATTATTTAACCACCTAATACACGTGTATTGAGCATTCAAAACTATATACCCTAGATACATTTCGACCTTGATGATTTTGTTTATTACAAAGAGAGTTAACAAGTCAAATCTATCTTGTAACTTAAACAGTGCATCGATCTTAGGATACAATCAAATGCATGATGATTAACGATGTCAGTCGATGCACAATAATTCAGCACAATGTAAAATTTGCAATATGCTTATTATAAAAAGTATCAAAAACAATATGCAATGGTAAATAAATGTGTTGCTTCATGAATGAAATTAAAACTAATGTTGATATTTTCTAAGCATATAATTCAGACTCAGTATCTTTACGTTTCCGATGTTTGTCCTGACACCGAATCACATAGTTACATAAAAATAAACCGTTTGTTTCTATCACAGACACAATACAACAATCTGCAATAACCTGTCAGTTCTTTAAATATCGAAAACTTTCTTATGTGGTATGAGACTACCGATGGAATTCTAAACTTAAAACATGGAACCAGCCTGCTAGCAAAAAATAACTTAAATCATCTCACTGTTGTAGCAGTATGTCAAGATATTGTATGACAAAGGATCAGACAAAATACATTGTTTTGATATTGGTATTGTTCGCAAGTTTATTTGCAAGAAAATATATGAACATGTTGTTTAGTAAATTAGATCTAAAAAAAACATGCTATTTTATTTGTAACATTTATCGTATTTAAGTCTTGAGTTCTCAGGTGATCTCCACTTTTGACTTGATATTATATAATTAGCTGCTTCTTTTACGAAGATTTTTTATCTTGACGTATTTTCTTTGACATCTTCTCCAAAACTAACCGGAAATAAACAGCAGTTCCATCCTTTATTGCGGAATTTGTTCTGAATTATAGAAATAACAAAATCATTTGGTAAAAATGTTCCCTCAATATATCCAAATAACTCCAAAACGTAAACCTCGACTTTTTTTTAAATTACTGCATTAGTCTCTAGTTTACCTGCTGTTTTGGCGACAAACACGAATATTGAAAAAAATAACTGATTTATTATACTTCACCGTTCACTCAGAAGACTTAAATATGGTACCATTATCTATTTATACCTCAATATTGTACATGGTGTTATTTCTGCATCTTAAGTTATTAATAATTTAAAACAATTTGTGAATAACAGTGTCTTAGGTGCTAATATCTAAAATAGTTGAATGTTTTTACGTTTACATTTTTAAAGAATATGACCAGTCTTAAATTGTTCCTTTTTTCAATATTAACGTTGAGTTTATATGGGTTTTTCTAGAACTATTTATATCAATAAAACTTAACTGAAGACGACAGCATTCACTAGAAATTAAAAGAAAGGCAAACGATACCAAAGGGTAATTCAAACTTTAAACATTAAACATTCTTAATACACTTTTTGGAGGTTAAAACGCCTTTTTTGATTATCAATGAATGACACTGTTTCATACTTCGACCACTTCAATGTGACTATTTGTTTGAATATTACATTTTCAAGAAACACGATAATGTATTAAAGCACCAAAACTTTGTGTACTATATTACCATATCCACATGGTGTATATAAAAAAGAAGATGTGGTGTGTTTACATCGTCTGTTTTCCCCGTATCTTTATTTGACGAAAATTTCTTTCTTTTGTAGTTAAAGAGGTAGATGTGTAAGACTTCAAATTATAATTGGAAAGTTCATTAAAAGTAATTCATTATTCAACTTTATTAAGTGTTCACAGATAAATTGAAATACAACCTAATACATTCAATGCATCTGGCGCGCTGTTATGCATTTACCTTGATGAGGAATGCTCTACACTAAACGATGGTAGCTATTGGTTCTTATAGTCCTGGAGCTATATGACTGAAAAGGATTTTTTAAACCATCCTTAGTCATCCTTTTTTTTAAATACCATTAAACCAGACGGGTGAAAGCCTAGAATATACAAATTCTAGAGAAGCTGTATGACCAAAAAGAACCTGAAATTATATGGACATTGTTAAACATACAGTCATTATAATTCGACGGCAAATAGTAACATACAGTCTCCTTGTGCGTATTCTGTCAAAGATGAAAATATGTAGACAAACAAACACTTCATTGAGCTCAGAGCCATGGTACCAATAATGACAAGACTTATCAATATTTTTTTTTAATTAGCCTCCAACAAAATTTATTCTAAAATATATCTATTATTTGTGAAGAGTACAACCGTTTAACTCACCTTCATTTCGATTTTTTTATATCCATTTTCAGTTGATCAAAGATGAACCACGCATCCCTTGTTAATATTGCATGCCTAGTTTTGTATCATAATCATTTAGCTTACTTTAAGTAAGACATTACTGATTTACTGTCCAATGGTGTCTTTCCTATAAATTACAATCAAATTAAATCATCTAAAACAAAGCAACAGCAATTATGTATATAACTGCACCGTGATTTACCATGTCGAATAATGAAGACACTTGCATTGGAAAATTCCTCTTTTTTAACATTCTATTGTCATGATCTGTGGTAAATGTTTTAAAAAAACAACAATAAACGGATATTCATTTTTAAATGAATTTAAATCTTAAATGACCGTTTCGATCTCAACATAATTGGCAAACGTCAGGTCTTGTTCTAGAAGTTTTTGTTTGTTTGTTCATTTATTACTGTTAAACATTTTTGCATTTGTTCAATCTCGATCAGATTATTATTTAACTATTTGGCCTTTTTATTATTTTTTCGTTCGAGTGCCACTGTTGAGACTTTTATAGACGAAACGCGCGTCTACCGTACAAAATATCAATCCTGGTATCTATGATGAGTTTAATAAGTGTCAACATATTGTTTAATGAAATATTAAAACTGTATTTGTCATTAAACTACTTTGCATGAATGGTATTTTTTACAAAAAATAATGTTATACAACACACAAAATATCAGGAATAAGTATTTTGTTACGCATGCATTATTCGTATAATTACAAAGCAATAAGGTTAAAGCAAAGGAATACAATACAGCAATAACCTACGTCGGATAGAAATCGACCTTCTGCAAGTGCACGTAAACATTTACATGTATATGACTTTGATTGATTTTGAAAAATTCGAAAACAAAATTAATAATAACTTTTGATCTGTTTTAGGAGATTTATAACAACTCAATTTTCAAACAGTAACATATTTGCATAGAGATTGTTTCAACCCGAAATAGATTAACAGATGTATTGATATTCATTTGCATCAGGTCGATTTCTATCCGAAGCAGCTCATGTTTTAGCATTGATAACGAAATATGGAAAGTTCATGGGAAGTAATTCATTATTTAACTGTATTAAGTGTTGACATATCAATTGAAATGAAACCTAGTACATGTGATGCATCTGACGCGCTTTTGTGCATTACACTTGATTAGAAACACCATACACTAAAACTAAAGTATGGCAGCTATTGATTCTTATATTACTGGAGCTATATGACTGAAAGGGATTTTAGGACCATCCTGAGTCATCTTTTATTTTAGTTACGCTTAAAACAAAAGTTTAGAAAGACTAGACTTTACGAATTCTAGAAAAGGTGTATGACCAACAAAAACCTGAAATGATATGGACATTTCTGAACATATTGTATATTGTGTGTTTTTTTTTTTTTTTTTTTTTTTTTTTGGCTGTGTATTGTGTATGTACTGCTTTTGTGTCAGGGATGGATATCCAATATCCTTCGTTTTACTATTATACAGTCATTATAATTCGATGGCAAAAAGTAACATACTGGATCTATTTTTGTAAAGTCTCTCTCGCGCATATTCTGTCAACGCTGATGATATTTAGACAAAACAAAAATGTCATTGAGTTTAGAGCCATGGTACTAATAATGACAAGACTTATCAATATTAACCTCCAGCAAATTTATTCCAATATATGTTTATTACGTGTGAAGAGTAGAACCGTTTAACTCACCTTTATTTCTATTTTTGATATCCATTTTCAGTTGATCAAAGATGTACTACGCATTCCTTTTTAATACTGCATGTCTACGTTTGTATCATAATCATTACTATAGTTTACTTTAAGTAAGACATTACTGATTTACTGGCCAATGGTGTCTATCCTATAATTACAATCAAATTAAATCATATAAAACAAAACAACAGCAATTATGTAAATAACTGCACCGTGATTTACCATGTCGAATAATGGAGACACTTTCATTGGAACGCTGCTCTTTTTTAACAGTGTATTGTCATGTTCTATGGTATATGTTTAAAGAACTACACTTAAAGGATATTCATTTTTAAGTGAATTTAAATCTTGAATGACCGTTTCGATCTCAACAAAACTGGCAAACGTCAAGTTTTGTTCTGGAAGTTTGTGTTTGTCTGTTCATTCATTACTGTTCATAACTTTTGCATTTGTTCAATCTCGATGATATAATTGAATATGTTGTTGTGTTTTTACAGATAAAAACAGTCTGATCATTGACGAAACAGATCAGTATTGCCTAGCTGCCAGCAAATTGTGTGAATAGTACTAAGTTTGTAGCGGAGGAAAAGTCTGAAATTTTAATGTAAGACTTTAAATGACGTATTGTGTTTTTCCTCGTTCTGTAAAGTGCTGTTCAGATCAAATATAGTTTCCTTAAATCTTTTTCCCCCCATTGTTCAATAGGGGAAAGTTGATGTAAAACACTATATTATCTTTCATCTTTTTCAACTCACTAAATCTAAGTTACTAGTCTTAGTTACATCAAAAGTCGTATGATATCGAGACATAGCGTCGTATTTTGATTGAATGTAGATTCGCCTGCATATGACAGCTAATGCATGCACAGTATGGAACGCTTTGTCCCTTGACGTATTGTCCGTTTTGAGTGTATCTGCATAGATAAGGTTTTCTTACTTGTCATAGGCATTTGTGCAGATTTAACAAATTGTTTAAGATAGAAAAAAATCCTACTCACCATTGACAGTCAGTAAACATACAGCCGTTCAAATATAAGATAACTGGTTAAATATTACTACACATTTTTCTAAACTCTTTTTTCATTCGAGCGCCACTGTTGAGTCTTTTATAGACGAAACGCGCGTCTGCCGTACAAAATGTCAATCCTGGTATCTATGATGAGTTTAATAAGTGTCAACATATTCATTAATGAAACATTAAAACTGTATTTGTCATAAAACTATTTTGCATAAATGGTATTTATTTTATAAAAATAAATGTTATAAAACAAACACAATATCAGGAATAAGTATTTTGTTACGCAGGCATAATTCGTATACTTACAAAGCAATAAGGTTAATGCAAAGGAATACAATACAGCAATAATATGTCACCTGCGTCGAATAGAAATCGACCTTCTGCAAGTGCACGTAAACATTTACATGTATATGACTTTGATTGACTTTGGAACATTCGAATACAAAATTAATGATGACTTTTGATCTGTATTTTTATGAGTTTTATAATAAATCAATTTTCAAACAGTCACAACCTTTGCATAGAGATTGTTTCAACCCGAAATAGGTTTACAGATGTATTGATATTCATTTGCATAAGGTCGGTTTCTATCCGAAACAGCTCATGTTTTGCAATGTTAACGTATCACACTTATTACAAGGAGTACAGCAGCTGTTTTTAGAAACGAGTTGTTCTGTAAGACTGTCGCCTTATAGCATATTTATAATGGTTTTAATTAATTTTTTGAACATTTGCTCATGTGTAGACAGTGGTCAATTTTCGAGTGTTTTTTGTTTGATCAAGTACCTACCTGTTCATAGAAGATCACACTGGCTAAGTTCAAAATGTAGAATAATATACAAAAATTGTGTTAAGTAATCACGTAACCTTTTTGATATTGTTAAACATGTCATTTCTATAAATACTGGTAACTAGCGCAGTTAAATAAACAAAAGGTTAGTATGAGTGTTAAATATTATGTTTATAGTTAGATTCTTCATAAATGTACGTATTTAGTGAAATGAAATGCATGAATGAAATCAGCTTGTTAGTACACATATTCACATAAATGACAAAAAAAATAAATATAAAATGTGAAAGCATAATTGTCGTTAGATAATATATTTGTAATGGATATCAAACAAAATGAACATAATAACTGATAACTGTATTATTAATGCTAAAACACATTGATAAATCATCACAATAAGAAAATGTGTAACGTAATCTACTTCAATGAGATAATCCGTAGTCGTTTATTTAAAATGTATGATATTACTAAATGTATTGAATTATTTAAATGTATTCAACTTGCAGTCAACTTATAATTGAAAACAATGAAACTTTGTTTAAATGTTTTCTTTCTATCACTTGAAATACTTTTCATAAACTCTTTTAGAAACAGTTAGGATATCGAATTTGTTAAGTATACGTACATTTGTCATAGTTTTCGTCATAAATGAATACACTATAGATTATTCCTGTATCATTGTAAATGACATCCGCTGATACATCTGGTGTAACTGTCACATTAAGTATAGAATTACCATTTGCACAGTACACGTTTCCTCTGTAAACATGAATATCTTGGTTTTTATTTGTTGTATTTGTGTTGAAAACCGTTATAACACTGCTTCCATTTAGTGTTGATGATTTCAAAAAACCACTGTTGAATTCCATCCAATAAAGGCGATCTTCATCATTATCTAAAAAAGAAATATATCGGCTGGTTAAATCAATCAATCAGAAACCCATTTAAGGTAGAGGTATGCAACTTTTAAGAAAGACGTAGATTCAGTCATAGGAATACGTTCAGGCTTTGATAAAATATTTTATCGGTGTGTCTATTGTATCAAGATTTGGTTGCCCCTTTCCTATTTACAAGGGAGGTCTAAAATTCATAACTACATTGTTCTTATACGTTAGAAGTTCAAATATTTCTTAAAAGCATAATAAATATTACAAAATCTAAGATTATCAAACCGATAGTAAAATATGAATAAAAATATATCTTGTGCACGTGTGGATTTTGATGGGTTATATGGAACATTCAGATCGGTTTCCATAAAACAAACCGTCATGAATTTTAATTACCTAATTGTATGAGATCATCGTTATTCTTTTTATTAACGGATAATATAGATAATATGATGTATGACAAATTATATTGTAATGCCTTCTTCGTATGCAAAATACTGACCTCACAAAATTGTTTTCGATAAGTCTCAAACTTCGATTGATTGGCCAGTTTAAACAAATGTAAAACACGCCTATCCAGAACACTCATAAATGCATCACGTACAGTCTTTCCAAGGAAAAGGTGGAATTAGAAATTTAATTCAGTATTAACAATGACTGAGAAATATATATATATAGATATAAGAAGATGTGGTATGAGTGCCAGTGAGTCAACTCTCCATCCAAGTCAAAATTTATAAAAGTAAACCATTATAAGTAGAAAACTCATAACTGTCAACAGAATTAAAAGGACCATCAAAAGCATGTATTTTATCTAAAACCTCTAAAGAATTTTTTTAACACTCCAAAATTAATTAACACTATTATTTTCATAAGCTTTATTACAAAAGTTAATAACAAGTTCTTTGATAGTAGTAAGGGACATAGTAAGAAGCTCTGATAGATTAGTAGTAGACCACTAACTAGATGCGGAGATGAAACGGAATTTAAATTGTTCTTTTTTCAATTTAGGTAACCAGTACATGCATGACATAGTAGGGACTTTCATATGTTCGGAAGAGGCTTTAAGCTATACACTTTCCAATTCCGAACTTCAAATCGTTCACTTCAAATAGAGAAGGGGGTGGTATCATATTAACAGAAGTCAAAGAAAGAGTTCTATATGCCAGAATGGAGATATCGTAGACGAATATCTCTATATTTTAGTCTGACTGGCTTTACAAGATGAAAAGAAAAGATTGATACCAAACGAACTATTAACCAGACAGAATGTTTTGAATTCAAGTCACTGTTTAACTCTAAATAACAAAAGACACTCAGACCGTTTTGCAATTTCATAAAACATATATACACGGTGAAAGTTCTACTTCTCCTCAACCTTAATTTCAACATATTTAAACACTAAAACTTTTTCTTTAAACATGTTTATTTACTTTATTTAACTTCAAATATTTTTATTTAGTCATCATGTTCATCTCTTTTTGCCTGTTTAAAAATTTTATTTCTAATATATTTTTTCACATCCAATATTTTGTATTCATGATTTTAAATTCTCTGTAACCTTTGTATCTGTATTGTTTTATGAGAATACACTTTATATTTATATATATGCTCCCAGATAACATACCTTATAAGATGATTTAGGACCTTTTTTTATGAAAGTAATACATTGCATATATGTGGTATCGTTATAAAAACACCAACAAGATCTAGATAAATAACGTTATGGTAAATGATATCACAATTAATAAAATACTCATTCCAAGTTCAGGGAAGATTATAAATCAATTCAGTCTTGGTTCACATAGAACAGCAAGCTTTAAAGGGCCCCAAAATGACTAGTTTAAAACCATTCAAACAGGAAAACCAACGGTCTAATCTGTATAAAAAACGAGAAACACGTATGAACATATCAACAAACGAACCTTTTTTTTTTAATTTAAAATATGTCCAAGTAAATAATGTTGATCAACGACTTTTTTAATATGAAATAACTTTGATCTGTTTCATTTGTATAGTCAAACATCAAATTATATGTTATTCAATCCACTTCGTTTTTTATTTAAATTTTTATTTTTATTATTTACAAATTTGCTTACATTTACCCACTCTGATTTCGAAATATGTCCGTTAATGAGCTAGACAAATGACATGAATTGTGTGTACCTCTATATTTTTCCTGTGTATTGTTATTTTTCGAGAAACTTCAAATTAATAGAGCTTATGTCATGCATGGAGTTATAGATATAAATTCTCCAGATTGTATCTTATAGTCCTGGGGTATGTGTATGTGTAATGCAAAACCGTTTTGTTCGACGGTTTTCATAATGAGACAACATTCTATGTGTAAACACAGGAAACATTTATTTTTTTCTAAAAAAGGGTACGTAGGAGTGATCGCGTACGTTTATTTATTTTTTTTTAAAATCAATTAAATGTCATTCTTTAGATTTAAGTCTCATTGAGGATGTTTTGAAAAAAGTTAATACGCTGATGTCAACATTGTGTAAATTTTCAAAATTCATAACGAACGGATCTTTAAACAAATTACATTGTATGGGCTTTTGTAAGCTCTCTTTCTTTTTGTTGTGCTTAACAGATGGTATTCAGGATAGAGATTATTTCAGGGTTATAAAATTGCTCGCATAATTACTTCATGTAATGGTGTTGATATGAGGAAGATTTATGCTTAGAAACCGAGGGACAAAAACGAATGCCAAACGTCAATAGGGAAAATATTGTGATGTTTTTATTTTTTATTTCGATCAATCATGTAAAAAAAGCGTGCTAGAATAAGTGCAATATCAAGAGATATATACAATAAAAACTATTTATATTTTAGATTGATGATCGATTGTTGCTTGTTTAATGTCTACTGTCCAATATTTCATTTAATGTGATGTAGAAAACAACCTTTTAATGGTTTTTTGACTATCGTTTTTTCATTGGCCTTACTTCAAAGCTGTATAACGTCACGTTATTAAAACCAAAACGTTAATTTAAAAGTGATAACAGAAGACCAAATAAAAAGCAAGATATACATCTGTGATATATATGCCATTCTGTTTTACTATACAGTACTATCAACTATTAGTCGAATTAAAAAGTAAAATAACTAAAATACCGAAAAACCAAAACGAAAAAACCGTGAATAAATGGCAAAATCAAAAGCTCGAACACATCTAACGAATGGATAACAACCGTCATATATAGAAAACTGAGGATTAAACCTGATTTTATAGCTAGCTAAACCTCTCACTTGTATAACATTATTATAATTCCAATAGATTGACAACGATGTGTAAACAAAACAAACAGACATCAAGAAAAAGTTTTCATATTTAATTAAATGGTCTTTTGAAAAATCTCATTACACATTTATTTGCTGTAACTCGTTTAAAGCCTTTTTCTGTAACGAAAAAGGAAAGTATTCTAGATACACTTACTAGAAATGTGAAGATATGATTGAAGCTTTAAATTTTCTCCTGGACAACATATATGCACGTTTCGGCGATAGAGTGTATCGACAAGTAGTAGGTATTCCTACGGGCACTAACTGCGCCCCTTTAATAGCAGATTTATTCCTGTATTGCTATGAATCTCAGTTTATGACCAAACTCAGTAAAGACACGTCATTGTTACATTTGGTTGATACATTCAACAATACCTTCCGTTATCTGGATGATATTTTTTCGTTAAATAATCCAGAGTTCTCTAAATATACTACAGAAATTTACCCAATAGAACTTACTTTAACTAAATCTAACATAAACAGCAGTAGTTGTCCTTTCTGGATTTGGACATTTCAATCTCTAATAAAGGAAAACTCCATACGAAAATTTACGACAAAAGAGACGATTTTTCGTTCCCTATTGTTAATTTTCCTTTTTTTAGACAGCGATGTTCCTTTGGCTCCATCATACGGTGTTTATATATCCCAACTCGTTCGTTATGCCCTTGTGTGTAATGATGTCATAGATTTTAACGAACGTAATCAATGCATTACTGGTAAATTATTAAATCAAGGATTTCGTTACCATAAATTACGTAAAACGTTTGCTAAGTTCTTTCATAGATACAAAGATTTGATTAGTAAATTTGGCTGTACTTGTAGAAAACTGATTAAAAACGGTATTTCACATCCTTAATGTTACGGTAATATTGTACTTAAAGCGCGAAAATCACTATGTGATCCGTGTAAACTCATCGAACCTTTAAACAAACTTATTAGCAAAGGTTATCTTACCAATGTTGTAATTAGATCTTTGAATATAGTTTACATTGGCACTAATATCGATTTTGTCATCAGCAAATTAAAACATAACTAAATTTGTATTTTTTTTCAAGCGGGATGTATAAAGACACACCCACATTCGTTTAGATCTATAAAGAGGTTAAACTCCTAACTATCCTACTGTCTGTCGATACATTTATTTTTGGCATTGCACTAGTCATGTCTTCTTTGACTGTCCATGACGTTAAAATACTAAATCCCTGGGATGTGTTTTAGTTGATTTTAGTCTCTGATGCATGATTCTTTATTATTAATTTTTTGGCTTTTAACTAGCTGTCAGTAACTGCGAGTACTCTCAAATCGTACTTTCTTGTTTATTTGAACTGTTGCTACTTATTGTATTGCTTTTTTGTTATTTAATGTTATTCAGGGTTATATATGGTCTATATAACAGCTTTGATAAGTGTTTGGTATAACTATAAATTCTCACTTCGTACTATGAACATCAAAATTATTTATTTTGTAAAAATATTTCCTTTCTCTATTGGTACTGTACACGTATACCTAGCAACAAAATTATTTTCAGTTACCTGTGTTTAAATTTTTTGCATATGGCTGATATTTTTGTTCGAGCTTATTGTTTTTCTTTAATTGCTTAACATTTCTTACCGATATAACATGTTACTTTTATTATTCTTCCCTTAGTTTATTTATTTTGTATTTACATTGTGTCATAGGTCAAATTTATTTGTTCAGTGTATGTTCAATGGTGTTAATATGTCCTTTGATTGAGTTAAGCTATTTCAGTTGATATTTTATAGTGTGTCTTTCTATGTTGTGATGTTACACTATTGTTTCAGAAAATAGGTGAAGGTTTGGTACCATTAAAACGTTTAAACCCGCTGCATTTGTTTGCAACTGTCCTAAGTCAGGAATCTGATGTTCAGTAGTTGTCGTTTGTTGATGTGGTTCATAAGTGTTTCTCGTTTCTCGTTTTTTATATAGATTAGACCGTTGGTTTTCGCGTTTGAATGGTTTTACACTTGTAATTTTTTGGAGCTCTTTATAGCTTACTTTCGGTGTGAGCCAGGGCTCCGTGTTGAATACCGTACTGTGACATATAATGGTTTACTTTCATCAATTTTGACTTGGATGGAGAGTTGTCTCATTGGCACTCATACCACATCTTCTTATATCTATATAATTAAACTTTACTAACAAAAGTGTAGCCGGGTTTGATTTATTTGTAGGTTTTTGTTTTTTTTTTATTTATTTTTCGCTTTTTTTGGGGGGAGGGGATGGCCGGGGGTTAAGTTAGTTATGATGTATAATTATATATGATGTATGTTTTCGAAATTTTAACTGCTGTATGCAAATAATGGTCCGGTAACGTATAGCTGTATTGTGTATCGAATGGTCGCTTACTTATATTTTTTCTTCAAAAACAGGGACAATACATTACTGTCATACAAGTTACAAGTGGCAGGCTAAATCTCAGTTAACTTTCTTTTTTTATTTTTTTGGAAAATGCATGTACCGAGTCAAGAATATGACAGTTGTTTCCAGTCGTTCTGTTGTTTGTGTTTGAGTGTGTTGATATCTTGTGTGTATTAACAAAACATGTCGATAAACACAAGCAACTGCGTTATAACTAATGTACCAACAAAGTAAAAGAAAAAACTACAATTAACAAAAAATATTTAATATCATTATTCTGCATGATATGTTTATCACATAGAAATAGATGAAATATCAACACGTGTAATAAAAGTTAAAGATGAGATATGTAATCACATACACATCTTATGTTTGACATGAAATTGTCTAGATTTTTTGAGCTCGTTTAATTTCTGACCATTTTGATCTTAATGATTATTTTGACAACGTCATTCCCGTATTTAATTGTCATTGAAATATTGATTTTCAACATCTGATTGTCTCGATTTTTGTGGAAGAAATAAATAATAGTGTGTCGTCCATTCTATCAATACGCGTTCGATCTGTGTCTGTTATTCTTTAAAAAATATATACATTATATTTACATTAATCCGGCTAGAAAACAAATATATAATCAAAATTAGTTTTATGATATTTTACAACTAAATACACGTATGCTGTGTCAACAATTTGTCAATGTTTCTATACATTTTGTATGACAACATCATTTCAACCATGATAATTGAAGAAGAAGAAAAAATGCTAAATGTAAAATGCCAACGAACGTAAACAATGAATACTTTTATGTTCTTTTGTCAACTAAGGTTATGCTGATATTTCTGAATCTGTGTCATAACACAAGTACTAAGAGATTTGTTAATGCGACTGGAATTCAATATAAACACATTTTTAAGATTAAGGCCGTGTTTATTGCGACATTTAGATATGACAAGAAGTCTGTGATACGATGTTTCAATTGGTGTGTATTAGTTATATTCATTTGCTCTCCGTTAATCTTGTTTGAATGTTTGTAGTGTTGAACAAAATTATCAGTGTAATTCCTTAAAAATATATACATCCATGTCAGATCTATAGACATCCTAATGTTTCAAATTGTCAACGGAAAACCAAGCCTTTACAAAAAAGCGAACCTAGCGCATAATTAACATGTCTTCTTCACTCTCGCAGTAGACGCCTTTTTAATAGTATAAATGAAGTCAAACGATGTGTGCAATATTTATATATTCGCTTCATATTTATTTTCTATTTTCTTGTACATTTGTGATTTAATATAAATGATAATGCATTTCGTTTTGGACAAAATGACGTTGTGAAATGAAAATATATTTAGTTTACAATCGTGTAGAATGTTATCAATTAATAAATAATGTACTACTCACCTCAATGTCAATGCAATCGAACGGATAAATTGAATAAGCTACTAGATCAGAACAATCAGGTAACAATACAATTGGCATGTTATACAAAACAAATGATTATACCAAAGATCATATCGATTAAACCGAATTTGACTTGTTACGGGGTTTGCACTTACATGAGCAATATAGCGGGTGCTACATGTCGAACAGGATCTGCTTTCCATCCAGAGCACCTGAGATAACCCAAAGTTTTTGGTGGAGTTCCTGTTGCTCAGTCTTTAGTTTTCTATGTTGTGTTTTGTGTATTATTGTACGTCACATGGTCCCTTTTTTTTTAGCCAAGCAATCGCGTTGTCAGTTTATTTTCGACTTATGAGTTTGAATGTCCGTATGGTATCTTTCGCCTCTCTTTTATATTATGACGTAAAATTAAATCTAAGTAACTCATTAACTAATGTAAATGTCAACATTGCAAATCGGGACCATACAATGCGGAATAGAATCGTATCGGTCAACATTTAATGTATACGAAACTGCAAAGCGAAGCAGATAGGTTAGTAAGAGATATGCAAAGAATTCCAAAAACTAGTTTTGCATTATAAATGTATAATAAGCATTGTAATATGTACATTCAAAGACTGTATGCCATGACTGTTATATGTCTGAAGTAGAAACATTTTGACGTAATATACGCTGTTAAAGAAGTTTAGTGTATCACGCTCTTAATATGTTACATGGAGTGTAATCTGTGACGACTTGTAGTATTTCAGTTAAGCTATACATATGTGCATCAAAGCAACAAGCAGTAACCATTTTATATAGACCTATTTAGTTAAACCATGTATAAAGAGAAAAACATATGAGTTATACTACCACACACATGCTGTATTAATTATATCAAACAGAAGACAAGTAGATTAAACTATCGACCATGTTAGAGTCATGAACCTAACAGAAGCTTTGAAAACCAACAAACAAATAATCAAGCAAACTTAATACATATACTAAATTCAATATTTTATCGCTAGAAACATACTTAACATGCTTAATGCGACTTTCACATGTTTAATGCATACATCAGTTTTCAATTTAGAAAATGTTTTTATTTTGGTATATATCGGTAACTTTTAGTAGCATAAAAAAAACAAATACTAATAATGATACATCCTTTGCAGTACATTCCCATTAATATTGTAAAACTTAATTAGATGCTGGTGTATTTATATGAATACATGTATATACACTGACATATTCCCCGTTTCCGTTTTCTTGTTTGTATATACTTAATAATGGGCAACTTGTCTCACTCATTGTATAGTAAAAGTGATTTCTTCACTTTTTGTGTGTTGCCATAATACGCATTCTTCATCGATATGTGAGATTTGAACATAGGTAACTTAAAATTGCGTAAATTTCTATTCTGGTACTTACGTCTATCCTTATATACAAATAAACCATATATTCTGTTGGTGCCTGCGTATATGACATTCGCTGAGGTTACTGGTTGCAATGTGACGTTGAGTATTTGATTCAAGTTTACACAGTATATTTCGTTATCAAGTGCATGGGTGCCTACGTTTTTTATGGTCGTATTCGTGCTGAACTCTTTCCTGTCATTAGTTTCGTTTAAATATGCAGATTTCAAATCACCTGTCGCGAAGTTCATCCAATAAAGTCTATTTTCTTTGAAATCTTAAATTAAAATTATTTCAGTGTTTTATGTATGCATTCACAGCAACGATAAATATTGATACCGTTATGTAGTACAAAAGGAAATTTATGTACATATTTTTGTTTGTTGACCATCATTTCAACATATACTATAATTCAGACACATAACACCCTCTCTCTCTCTCTCTCTCTCTCTCTCTCTCTCTCTCTGATGCTAACATTGTGCGCAGTTCAACTTTTAGTTTTTGATCAATTAAATGACTCATTAAAGACTGGAAGACTGGCAGAAAAAATATATACAAACCAGAACGAGCCTGTATTGGACAGTTTTTGTACTCTACTGTACCGTGTTTTTTCGATCATTTTGAATAAGAATTATTTTACATGATATTAATCAAATGTAGTCTGAAGCACACGTCACTGTCTAAACAAATACACTCCCCTTATTTTGACTATACTAAAATGTTAAACTCATACTCGACCTGGCTTCAAAAGTTTTAACCCATTGTCGACCTCTTTTGTTTTAACTAAATAGCCTGATGAAGATTGTGGCCAAGTTTGACTAAGTAGTTTCAGAGGAGAATATTTTTGTAAAATTGACTATAAAGGGCAATAACTCCTTAAGGGCTCAATGGACCATTTTGGTCATGACGTTTTTGTACATCTTACTTTGCTGAACTTTATTGCTGTTTACATTTTATCTCCATCTATAATCAAAATTACTGTACCTTACTATAACCTTCGGTCGCGAATTTCCGTAATATTATTTTTTGCGGATTATATGTCACACTGACATTTGTTACGTCGTAAATCTTCATTAACTATCTTCTTCAAAATGGTATATAACACGTCTATTTTAGTTTTCGCAATCATTCGGAGCAAGTCTTATACATGTTATAAGTTGGTCAACCATAATTTATGTCGTCTTCTAACAGTGAAATGGCATTGTTACGATAACATCTGATGTGCCATTAAAAGTAATCTCTGTTCATAAAATTATTATAATGTGGTAAGCGTCTGTGTTATCGAATGATTTGAAGAGCAGCTAAAGCATTTAAAAGCCAGATGCTTGATTGATCGATATACCTTATTACACAATATCAGGAAATGACATGTGAAAAGGTAAGACAATCCCGATGTTCTATGATACTATTTCTGCGTTATCTTGGAGCCTCAATTTTTAACAACAATAAAACCTATATGTATCGGTAATATCCGTTCATTCCAGTTACCGGAGATACATAAATGTAAATTCTATGAGCATGCGTGAACTAACATGTTTCTTACTCTGGTACATAATGTATATGTTAATAAAAAGAACACGAGATGAGTTTCTATCCGCATATGCGGGGAGGTAAGTGTAAACTAAACACATTTTGCAATCGATTTTAACTAGTTTGTTTTCATTAGAAAGTTCATATAGTTTTTCATGTAATCGAAATATGGGTTCCATGCCACTCTTAAGCTTATGCATTGATTAAGAACATGCGGATTTTCTCTTTTTAAAGCTCTTGTCTATCCTTTTTTTCTCAGAAATTTAAACGTTCAAAATTATGTATCAGGACAAGAAGCACCTGAATTCACATAGATTTTTTATTTCGTTTTTTAACCTCCCTTTTTAATGATTAGAGTTTTGATCTTCATTTTTCGAGTAATGGTTTTGATTTCCTTTTTTAAATTTTCCATCACTTTTTAGCCATTAAACCAGGTTTAACCCTCCATTTCTGTTGTTCTGTTGTTTTCCTCTTATAGTTGATGTGTTTCTGTCTGTTTTAGTTAGTTATCCGGTTTCTTTTCTCTCTCGAAAGATTTATGACTTTTGAACAGCAGTTTACTACTGTTGCCTTTATTTATATGAAAATAAAAGCATTGCCTCCAAGAGAAAGATCGATTAAGCTACGATTTCGTAGTAAAGTTTAAAAATGTTGATATACAACATGTACAATACACAAACCTAGACCCTCGCTGTTCTACTCCCTCAAGAAGTTAGGAATATAAATATGTAATTAAATAATTTGAAGCTTTGAACACCATTGCACATTTTCACATATCTATTAACTTTTTTTAAAACAATCTTGAGTTATATTCGATTTACAACTCAAATATTTCAGTATTTTCTTTATCGGAGTTAAAACAAAGTGTGCAGAAGTTGAAAATCTTATCAATATTCTGATACAATCAGTCTGTCTATTAAAGTAGTCCGGGGTATGTATCTTCTATATTTTCTATTCCATGACATCAATTAATACATAAAGATTGTTTTCTGTTTAAAGGACATGTTGCCTGATCAACCTGAAAATAAAATGTTACAAAATTTTGAAATGTTATTAGATTTAAAAAGATTTGGTTTGAGTTGAAATGAGGCCATTCTTATTCATATTTCGCCTTCGGTCTCAAGTAATGAATTAGCTTAACTTCTCTATGAGGGGTGAAGCTTACATGTAATATCTCTGTTTAAAGAAACAAACTATAACCACCAGACCATAGATGGCCAGTGACCTTGACCCTAGTATATAAGCACCTGTTCCATAATAACTTGTCATTATTTTTCTAGAGGGTGTGAAGTGAACACAACACTTCACTTGAATTCTGTTTAGTTATTTTATTTTTATCTTAGATTTAGGGGAAAGTTACTTCAATTACATTTAACTTGTCTACGATGTACGACAAGTGCTAATGTTAATATGTTAATTAGACATAATATTTTCTCAATTGTCTACGATGTATGACAAGTGTTGATGGAATTGAATTAAAAATTTCTTGTCTACGATGTATGACAAGTGTTGATGGAAATGAATTAAAAATTTCTTGTCTGCAATGTATGACAAGTGTTGTTGGAAATGAATTAAAAAATTTTATTGTCTACGATGTATGACAATTTTTTATATTCATTAAGTTTTTGCCTACGATGTAAGGCACATGTGTTACTTAATTCATTAACTCCTGTTTGTTAAACAGGTAGATATTTAAAAGTATTTCTTTTACCTGAAGGTCGTGAGTACTCTTCAGAATTAGCACGTGTTTTACCTGTACAGGTACACATTATTTTATTACAATGGCTGAATTTGATAATGCAGATGTATTGCTTTAGCAAGATGTTTAGAATGATGTTAACACTAATGAGGGTGATGGCTTTGATTTTCATCACCTCTGGGTTGTTTTAAAAATTAAAGATGATAAATTTAATAGGAAAACTAGAGGTATTTTGAATAAATCCTCTTCTTAAACAGTTATAGAACCTAGTAGTTTTATAAAAAATCATAAAAGGCATTGCAATTGGAAATGAATGACAAGTGACAAAGCAACAAAACCTGTCAAAAGGAAGTTTTAAAATCTAGTGCTACTGGTATAGCTTCAAAATATCCTAGATTTGTGAATATTTCTCAAGAGGAGATAGCACACTTGAGATTTAAAATAGGCATGTAGATTGATACATTGACTCATTATTATTAAATGTAGTAAAGAGTCTGTATGAACCATGAGGTTTGAGACAGTTTCTCTGCCTTCCACTCAAGCAGAGGTTGTAGAGAACCCTGCTGCTTTATTCCATTTTTGCCATTAGAGGCTTACTTTAATGAAGATTAGTTCTAGATTTTGATCTGAACTACTGTAATGATACAGTGCATGTACGGGCCTCCTTTTGGAGTTTGTGCCATGGCTGATGATAGTTCAGCCAGAGCTGAATTTGATACTTCGTTTGATCCTACATTAGGGTTTTCAGAAGCCTTTAAGGCTTCTCTTGGTGAGATTAATGGTCCAGTATCTCAGCCTGTTTGTTGAACAGTTTAATCATGATTTTGCTTGGGAAATCCCAAAATTGTTTAAAAAGGCAGAAAACTGGGTCTGAATTTTCTTCTGGACTTTCTGTGACTGTTTATACTACCATGTCAGTAAATATCAAATCATGAAAATATCAAGTTGATAGAGGAGTAATAATATCTTCCTGAGAACTGCGAGAATCCTAGTGTGCCAAGGATAAATAAATAGATCTAAATGGCACTGTCTAGACAGGCCCACTATGTGGTTTCAAAGATGTAAGAAACCCAGAGATACTTTATTAACGGGTTGACCATCACCCCTATTGTTGAGTTGGCTAATATTTGTTGTAAGAATGAGCCATTAGATCTTCATAATACATGATAAAACCAATTTGTAATTCTGATGTGATAGTTGATTTATCACGTTTTTAGTTATGATTGCATGAAGCAAACTTGGTGATTATACCAAGATTCTTAAGCAAATCCTAGATTCCTTGGAAGAGGTTCCAGGTCTAGCAATTATTTTACTCCCAGCAGTTATGGGAAAGGCAATATCAGTCTTTTAACTGCAGAGGTTCTGTCGGTCAACAGGGTGTATGGCAATTCCCTTCATTGAGAGGGAGAGGTTTCCCAACAGGGAACAGAGAATCTCAAAGAGGTCACAATTCTCAACCAGTTCCTATATACAGTAGATAACTTAAATATTATGAATTGGAAAATATTACTTATGATCTATTGATATTCGATTTAATAAGAAATGGTTATAAAATTATTTTTAATGTTGTGCCACAAGGTTCATCATTTTTGAATAAAATACATTTCACTTTACATAAGGATGAAATAATTTCAGAAGTCTAAAAATTGATAGCTAAGGGAGCTATTTAAGAGGTTGAATCATTGGGAAATCAGTTTATTTCCTATATTTTCTTAGTTCCTAAGAAAGATGGGTCTTCAAGGCCTGTTATCTATTTGAAAAATTCAAACAAACTTAGCTTGTGGCTAACCAGCATTTGAAGCAGGACCATTTATCATTTGTTTAGATGTAATTTATAGGGATGATTATCTATATATATATATATATATAGCTAACATCCATAGATCTCACAGATGCATATTTTAATATCAATAATGATTATATCAAAAATTCCTGATTCATGTGGAAAGGACATTATATGATATTTATGTTCTTTGTTTTTTGGATTGGCTTCTGCATAAAGAGTTTTTACTAAGGCTTTTAAACCTGTCTACGCATTTTTATGAAAAAATGTCACTTGAAGTATATACATGATAAAGTTACATTGATGATTCTATTATTATGGATCAGAATCTAGATAGTTGTACTGTGAATACAGAAAAAATGGTTCAAATGCTTGATAAACTGTGCTTCAGAATAAATTTTAAGAAGTCGGTCCTCATTCCTTGGAAACACATTGTTTTCCTTTGTCTCATTATTGATACTGAGTTATTTATTTTTTTTCTGACAGATGAGAAAATAGTAAAATTATCTCCCTTGGGAAGTTCTTCTTAAATAGAATTGTGTAACTGTATTATAGATGCTTTGCATCATATATTGGTCTTGTTGCGCATGATTTAATGCGGTATCTGTGGGAATGTTACATTGCAGAAACATGGCGAGAAATAATGTTCAACCACTGAATAGTTGTTACAGTGATTATTTTCATCAATAGGTGAAATTTTAACAATTTAAAATCAGAAATTGAAAATTGATAAGACCCATCCAAATAAGTTTTTGGATTGGACCAGATGCCTCATCAGAAGGATTTGGGATCCAAATTTGAAGAAAAATTTTCTGTTGGTAGATGGAGCTTCTCGGAACGTAGGCTCATTTCATATAGATTACTTAGAATTGTTGGCTATATTTTTCTTTTGCAGAGAAATTTTTAGTCACAAAGAGTCTTGTTAATTGTTATACAATCAGAAATTACATTTTCAGAAGCTTTTATAATGCAATAGGAGGTATAACCTCTGTCAGTTGACAGGCTTACTACAAATATTTCATTATTTGGGCTTGGTGTTCAAGAAAGGACATTGTTATTACAGCTCATTATATTCCTGGAAAGAAAATTTTGATGCTTATCATATGTCTAGAAATTTTACAGATTCAACAGAATGGCAATTGAAAGAAGAAATATTTGTTTTGTTTTTATCACGTTTTCATTTTCAAATCTGTAGATAATTGTTTCTCTGTCTTTTGACCAACAAGCTCCTTTCAGAGATGTTTTTACTTTTCATGGTCAGAATTAAGACCTTATATTTTCCCATCTTTTTCCTTGTTGGGGATAATTATAAAGAAAATTATTAGTGAAGTTCAGGCTATTTTTATTATTCCTTTTTGGCCGGCTCAGAGTTGGTTTTCTTTGCTAAGGCCTTTTTAATTTATTTGCCAGTTAAACTGCTAAGCATAAAAATTAGTAACGATGTTGCATACTGAAGAATGCCTTCCCCTCAGGAAGAGACTAAATTTAACTGTGTGTATAGTAAAAATATAAGTGAACCAACACCTGAAGTGGTGATTGTGCGGTAGGGTAAAACATGTGTATTGTATTCAGAAATCACTTATAAATAGAAGATTTCAGAATCATTTGCAAAATATGTTTACACTTCATCTTGGAGACCATGCATCTATGATCAAGCAATATCAATATTTTTTGAGAAATTTCATTATTTGGTGTGTTCAAAGGAGAATCAATTCCTCATCACCATCTGAAAAGGATGTTATTGATTATTGAATTTTTTTTTTTGTAAAACAGAAGTTTTCATATTCAGCATGTTCAATGTAAATTTTACTTGGTCTATGTTGAAACAGACTTGATCCTTTAAGAAGTAGATGTTACTAAATTTGTTTGTTTACTTTATGTGAAGGGTTGCTTAAACCTGAATCTGCAATTGAAGAGTTAGATACTCTTTCACTTGGGAGGTGAATTTAGTGGTAAGTTCTTTATATTCATTGGAGGATTTAACATTGAAGACTGTCTTTTATACTTGTGTCTTTATTTGCCTTGACTACAGCTGCCAAAGTACAATCTTTATCAGCTCTAGATTTACATTCTATGTCTTTCATTCAGAGACAAGGCAATTTATTTTTTCATATACATGAGCTTTTGAAAAATACTAGATCTGTTAGTTAGTCTACCTAATGAGGTGTTCAAGGGTTTTGATAAACCAAAACTTTGTGTTGTTAAGACAATGATTTATTATGTTTTGTGTACAAAATATGTGAGGAATTCATCTAAGTCTGTTTATTTTTTATGGAACTTTTCGTAAAGTTTAGATAGAGAGTTCTAATTTTAGCAGACGTTTTAAGGTTCACTCATTTAGAGGAACCTCTTCATAAGTGCCTTTAGCTTCAGGATGTTCTATTAAAGACATTATAGCAACAGCTTAGTCTGGACATGTGCTAGAACTTTTTATAAGTTCAATAACAGGGAAGTGAATAATATCAGTACTAAAACACTTTTCTTCAGTTGTAATTACTGGATGATCTTGTGATTTTTATGCTTTATTAAATGTGGCATTTATGTAAAAATTGTTTTTAGTTTGTGTCTACACTTTAAACAAGCTAATTCATTACTTGAGACCGAAGGCGAAATATGAATAAGAATGTTCCTTCATCCAAGCATATCTTGGATGTGCAGGATGAAGGTCATTCTTAGAATATGAGCCTGAGGCTCGAAAGTAATTAATTCCCACCCTAGGGATTATCAGTCAGACCCACCCTTTTCCAATGGGTTTTATGGTCGACACAAACTTGCTTTAAATTATGACAAGTTATTATGGAACAGGTGCTTATATACTAGGGTCAAGGTCACTGGCCATCTATGGTCTGGTGGTTATAGTTTGTTTCTTTAAACAGAGATATTACATGTAAGCTTCACCCCTCATAGAGAAGTTAAGCTAATTCATTACTTTCGAGCCTCAGGCTCATATTCTAAGAATGACCTTCATCCTGCACATCCAAGATATGCTTGGATGAAGGAACATTCTCCTTTCAAGTCAAAATTTGTAAAAACACGGAGCATTGGCTCACACTGAACAGCAAGCTATAAATGTATAAAAGAGGGGCGAAAGATACCAGAGGGACAGTCAAGCTCATAGATCGAAAATAAACTGACAACGCAATGGCAACAAAGTGCCACAAAAATGACTAGTGAAAAACCATTCTAACAGGAAACCCAACGGTCTAATCTATATTAAAAACGAGAAACGAGACACACGTATGATTCACACCAACAAACGGCAACCATCGAATAACAGTTTCCTGACTTAGGACAGGTGCACCTAGTCTCAATCAGTTTCAATTTAATGAAATTCCGATTGTGTTTACATCTTATCTGTCTTTTCGGTACTAGTACATGGAATGGAGAACTATCAATCCGTTAAAAAAACACCATATTAATCCCGTCCGTCCGAACAGCTTTTCTGGAAATGCTTTCATCAGAAACAATCAAATGTAAACATTTTAAAGCCGGGAATGTATAAATTAGTAGAACCTTCAGAAACTATTTGACAAAAAAATGACAAAAAAAAGGATTGGCAAATTCAACAAAGGTCAACTTTGCCCGAGGGAGTTGGAACCTTTGTTTCTTCATCACTTCTTTATGCATCAGTATGTGTCACTAACATAATATGCTGTCTAACCCATGGTTTAACTAGCGTATATAAATATGATCATCTTTTGACTTCTCCCGTCCGTCAGTAAAACTTGCGAAAACAGGCCGTCTTTTTGGCCATGTATAAATACGAATCTGCGTCTGGTCATAATGTTGGCAAGTATTAAAATGCTTGATGGTCCTTGCTCTTTACACATCAAAGAACCCTTGTAATCAATCAGTTAGGATTTATGAGTGGTTTCGGCCCCTATCCAACATATTATCATTTTAAATTGGAAGTCCGAATATCCCGACCTCAATCCCGGTCTAGCAAATTACAAGATCTCTAGTCCTGAATTTGCATGACATATTTGCACGAAATGCGCAATTGGGCGTTAAGCAATCAACTATCAAGCAATCAATATGTATGCTATCTTCCTATTTTACCTTTGATTACTCACACCGTATGCAGATACAGTTAACAATCAGTTTTATATTTTTTTAATAAGAGTAATCAATTTTTTGTTTGAAATTCATTTATTATAACATCACATTTCTCTTTATATTATATGGGGTTAGCATCAAGACAGTGCCAAAGTAAGAAAAAACAAAAATTAAAATAATTACATGGAGATGTCCGGTATACTGGTATACGTCAATGAGAAAACAATCGAACACAAAAGGATATCGGGAGTTAAAATATGGTCTTGAACAATAGGCCATTTTTGTAGATTCATTGATATAACAATAAGAAGATGTGGTATGCTTGCCAATGAGACAACTCTCCACAAGAGACCAAATGACACAGAAATTAACAACTATATTCGTTTGGATCCATGTGTTGTTGGTTCAGAGAGAATCAATATTGCATTGATTCTAGTTTACGTGGTTTTAGAGAAATTCTGTACACAGCTCATAGGAAATTTGTTTTTCGCTAAAATTAAGATTTGTGGCTCACCTATACCATCGAAATCAATGAAAATTAGTACTCTTCGATGAATTCAGATTCCACAGTATCTATATTTCACCTCGAGTTAAGAAAGGTGTTAAACGATTTTAAAAGAGACTGTCAAAGATACGACCATTGACGATGTTAGGTATCGAAACACACATTAAAATATAGGGTTATCGGTTATTTTATAAGAACTCAAATCAAATCTCTCTCATTTAATCTCGATCAATGAATATCAAAAGGGACACATTAAAAAAAGAAGATAAAATTGATTCATATAAACCACTTAACTGCATAAATAACACCCCGAAAATTATACTTAATAATCCGTGTCAATGAATAACAAAACCATAAGTACAATGCATTTAATACTAAATTAAACCGAATAAAAACAACAAATGTAACTATAGATCAAAGGACTGATTATAAATCATGCCCTTGTACACTCTAATGTCATTGAATGTACATAGAAGACGTCACGAACAGTGAAGGAAGACATAATGTGCAATTGATTTAGTGTAATATCCAAAGTAAATTGCAACAGTTTTAAAATATAGAAAACAAAAACAAAAACACCCCATTCATCGAATTGAGTTGATAACAACATACATCATACATACATAAAAAGACAAGAATTGCAAAACATAAATTGGTAAGAACAGCAATATCGATTCCATTTGGAACACAATATTTCACATAATTAAGGGGAGCAGCTCATAAATCACCCATTAATTTGAATATCTCTTTTCGAGAGTTGATCCCACAATTTGTACAATGTATATATGATATATAAAGGCACCGCTGTTCAAAAGTCATAAATTGATTAAGAGAAAACAAATCCAGGTTACGAACTAAACGGAGAAATATCTTTGTCTTTATCATTTAAAAGCCAAATTAGTTTGTTTTTATCAAAAATTTACTAAAATTCTTAATATGATTATTCATTTCATCGAAGAATGGGTTCCGTTAGCTGATGCATAGACTAAACAAATTTGCGTAATCACTAGTTGAAGGTTTTGTTTATCCTTTCTTTTCAGACTTTATAAACTTTCTAAATTATGTATAAGGATAAGATAATGAATGGATAGTCTATAGTTTCTCATAGTTTAAAAAGAAAAGAGTACATAAGATGGATATAATCAATTGATTTAGACAGAGTTACAATACTTGTGTCAATATTCATATATGAACTGATGACCCTTCCGGAGCCTGTATTCACCTAGATTTTTGGTTATGTTCATTTTGATCCTTCCTAGTTCTGTGTAATATAAGAATAAGGAGATGAGGTATGATTGCCAATGAGACAACTATCCACCAAAGTTCAAATAAAGTTGATATAAGCAATTATAGGCAACCGTACGGCCTTCAAGAATGAGAAAAACCCATACCGTATAGTCGGCTATAAAAGGCCCCGATATGAAAATATGAAACAATTCAATTGAGAAAACTAAAGGCCTAATTTATAACAAAACAAATATGACAGACATGAACCAACGACAACCACTTAAATACAGGCTCCTGACATGGGACAGACACATAAAGAATATGACGGAGTTAAACATATTTGTGAGCGCTCACATCCCCCCCCCCCCCTAAACCTGGGGCAGTTTTAATCTATTGATCTTTATGTTTTCTGTATTTTTTTATATCTGGTTTTGATTGCCTCTTTTAAATTTTCTGTCCCTTTTCGCATGTTTCGATTAAAATCAAAACGTTATTCCTACAAATAGTTTCATTTTGCTACGATTTTCTAGTAGACTTTCAATCTGTAAATCATAATATATACAATACAACTTCGAAACATAACAGCTCTGACCAAATTGCTCAAATCTAGAACCATACTGTCCTTTTTGCTCCATTAGGTAGGAATATAAATATGGAATACAATAATTTTGAAACTTTCAACAAAAATATAGGTCATTCATAATTTAATGTTTTCACATAAATATTATTAGTTTTTATATCTATCTCTGAGTTATATACGATTTACAACTCAAATGCTTTCAGTATTTCCTTCATCGGTGTTAAAACATAGTGTCCACACGTTGACTGTCCTATCAACATCCCAATACAACCAGTTTGCCTACTGAAGTAGCTCGAGTTATCAACATACACACACGTCCCCGAATCTCCTGGTTGAAAATCCATCCCATAGAGACATAGCTGATTGAACATCGTAATGTATCCAGACTGTAGATGTGAAGGCATTCTTACAAGGACATTCCTCTTCAATGTTTTTGAATCACTTATCTGATTTCCGGAATATCCGCAAAATGCTTTGGCGTTACGCAATGTTACTGGATCGATAGCATTGTTATTCAAATAAGGTGATGACAAACCTGACAAAAAATAGACAAAGAAACAGTCCGTTATTAGTTTTGTTTTCTTGTTTATATATACAGTATATTTTGTTACGATATTCAATTAATACATTGCTGCAGTCCATCAGTTGTATGGCCACTGCTTCAAACGCCAAGAAACGACAATTCCATTGAAAAGGATGCACACGATTTAGGAAAATTAACATTGTAATTGCAATGAAAATATAGTTGTTATCTAATACTCTTCCATAACCACCTACATTTTTTCTCTCACATATTTATTTCACATACCAAGGTTTCTCCCATCCGGCATTAAAAGCCTTGCCAAAGAGGAGCGTTTGTTTGACTTTGCTGAATGTATAAACACGCCCTCTCCTTCGTCAAGTATGACTGTTGACCTAAAACCCGATGGCTTTCTATTCGTGTTAAATAACCAATTACTATGTGGAAAATAACTCTTGTATGAATTGTTGAATTGTTATCATCCTGAATATGCCAATGAACGTTTGCACTGTTCAAATTAAATACATTTTAGGAATGACGGATAGCAAATACAAACAGTATCAATATTGAAAGGGCCTGAAACAAATGATACTGTGATCTTATCTTTTTTTTTTCTGGTTCATGATTACGCGATTTCAGTACATACGTTTTAGTGCAGGGGTTAAATTCTTGGATAAAGAAAAGGTTCGCCTTAGCCTATGCCGCAATATGTTTGGTTTTCTATAAACTTTTCGCCAGGGGGTATTTCATGTCATCGGGAAATAAACAAAGTTGCCCCGTGCACAAATTTCCACGTTGACAGGAAATAGACGATAATATGTTGTTTCGATATCGCGATCGACTGTATTTGGTATATCTCACCAATATATCGCAAGACATTAAGCTCACTTCTGGGATTTATTATGAGTACCATGATCCGAAACACTATCTTATAAATCATAGGTATTATTACTTCGCCGCTACATTTTATTGAAATCGTATAGGTTGTATTAAATGTTTCATATCAAAAGATGTAACAAATTTTCCCGACCCGTGCAACTATGCCACTAGATATTTTGTGTTACTTTTATTGTGTTAATTTGATTCGTCGATACGTTGTTGTAGACAGAGCTTTCCAGTTTTTAATGCACATATTTATGAAGTGGACATACCTAATCCCGAGCAACAGTGATTGTTTGGGCCGTCTCTTGCAATGTTGATTATACTCAAATCGCCTGTCTTGATTATAGCCAAAGCTGCATCGATGCTCGTCTCAGATGGATCATGATTATTATTTTTGAATTGATGCCGAATCAATATACATTCTGTCTCATCAGAAATGGTGTTGCCCTTCATTTTATGACAGTTTTTGAGATGTATTTCTTTTTTTGTTATTGAATGCACATTATCTATTCCAAAGACAACATGAGCACATGTTAAAAATGTGTCCAATCCATAATATTTTACAAACCCCCCGAGCGTGCCAGTAGCTTGAGTATTCGTATTTTCAACCACATCACCAATCCTCAAAGTGCCAAGTAAATGTGTTGCTCCCTCTAACACATCCGTTCGGACACCTTCAATTTCTAAAGGAAAATGAGTCTCTCCTACTGGTATAACTCCTTTTACGCTACAAACTAAGTTGATACAGTCAAGTTTCTCGACTTTATGAGATCCGGGATTCTTAAAACCTTTCGATTTCATAGTAGAAGGATAGATAATGGATAACTTAGCGTGTTTTTTAAACAGTTCTTTTGCTACTTTCCCAGATATATTCCCCTCTATCAATTGAGTTTCAGAATTTTCCAAAATCTTTTTTGCAACAATGCTTGCTTCTGTTGAGTTTGATTCCATAAAATCAATAATCCTTATCGAGAAACCAGCAAACATTTTATCGATAGATGTATCTTCAAAGTTTGATTGATACCTTTCAAGAATTATCTTGGGCTTTGAAGAGAAACAAAGACAATCTTCGTAATTCTCATCTTTTGTTGTCTTACAAGCGCATTCGATGCCTAACCAAATACTTGTTTTTCTGTCCAACACGTTCTTATGCATTTGGGAAAATTCTGTAATGATTCGGGAAGTGACAGCCTTTATTGTGTTTCTACATTTTGTTCTAATAGCTTTGTCTAAAGCTTCTTCTAACAGTGGAAACAAGACACTTTTGTTGGATTTCATTAGTATATATCTACATAGGTTGATCTGATTTGCTTCAATTGAGTTGTGTAGTTCTTCTCTTATGTTTACCTGACGTATTGTCCCCATTTTTTGGAAGATGAGAAGTTTTTCAAATTCAATACTCGATGAAAGATGTAAGATTGTTAAATCCATCTCCGATTGAATGTTATCTGAAATACCAATGGCATTAACGTATTTAAGTGTGGTTAATATATATAACAAGATAAGCTGTTCGTTTATGTTATTTGCATGGGACTCAATAATGTGTAAAAGGTAACGATTTTTTAGTAGATGACTCAAAAGTTATGGTTTAAAAAGGTGAATAGAGGATTATAAAATTAGGATCCTGTCAATTATTTTACAGTAAGCGCCACAAAGTCAAAAATGTAACATAACAGGTGAGGACAAATGAAAACCTGTTTGTGGAAATGTAAGATTAAAAATTATTTCAAATGTCAAAATTTATTTGAGACATAGAAACACGGTTATCCGTAGAAATTGGAAAAATAGGGAGAACATACCAAGGGGTCAATCTCAAGTCTTTAATAGTTTTGAATAAGAAAGAAACATTATCTGATATATTATATATGACCATTGAATATGGTTATTTCTCAAACTTATTTTTACCTGAAATGATGCTCAATTTCTTCTTTTTTATTATTTTCTGTAATACTTTATAGTTTAACTGTAGTCGTTTATCAATGATACAATCAACCCCGAATCCATCACATACAATTGGCCATTTATAGAACCATTCTGTGAAAATAGAATGTATAAATTAAACAAACGTTGACCGCATCCATGTTTTGCTTATGTCATTACTTTCTAAAAATAATAATTACGTCCATTATTTACGTTACAAGAGGGTCATGGGACATTGCATCACTTTTTTGGTTTAAATATGTTAATCATTGACCAACAGAGTAGTTATCTGAATGATTCTATGTATCAAAAATGTTGACATGCATTTGAAACATCAGTAAACTTACAAACAAAACGTTTGCAGCCACTAGAAAATACATTTTGATCTTACACGGTCATTTCGATCGACAGATCTAAAAAAAACTTAACAAGAAATCATTAAAAAAAGAGTAATTTTAAGTACATCAGTCAATTTTAGTACTTATGCACTGCTGTAAATTAAGTGCTGTTCGACAGTTCGCTTACGGTCAATTAAGATCTGTTCAGTCTACGTTTAGGCTGTTCAGTTGTTGTTATTCACCTGAACACATCAACATACGACTGAATTGTCTGAAATGCTACTGAACAGTTCTGAATTGACTACAAGCGAAGTGTCTGAACAGTACTAAATTGACCACAGTGGATCAACTCGAAAATTGATTGAAAAACTGAACCCGACTGAATTATTTATTATTCAAGTAGTTGTTATTTTTAAAAAGTAGACAACACCATGACCCCCCAAAAAAGAAAAGACAAGAAACAGTCCACAGAAAACGACACATAAAACTAAACAACGCATTTCTTCGTTAGGTTTCGCCTTTCATTCTCCACTAGTGGGAACTGTCGTTTTATTCATTGGAAGTAACAATTAGGTGATAATTGGCATCCGGGGGTGTCACAATCAAGTGAGATTAATGTAAAATGACCGTCACTGAAGTAACGGTCGTGTAACATTAATCTTACTTGATTGTGAACTGAACAATGATAACGGATTTCTCTACGTAGAAAACACCGGGAATTAAGAAAATATGCTCAACTGAAAATAAGCCAATGTTAGACTTTGACAACTACGTATATATCTAGTTGCTAAAGAATACATTTACACGATTAACAACAATATAGATACAGCTTTTGAAAAAAAAGGAACTAATTGACCGCCAAGACCTTCTGCGGTACAGAGATAAGTTTCAAGGGGCCAATATAACACCTCTTGTACTCACTTACCATCCTGATTTCAAACATTTGTCATCGATTGTTCGAAAGCATAGACAATCATAAAGAATGAATCCGATTTGAAGTGAGTAGTTTCCTCCAAACCAGTCATGGCCTTCGGAAGACTGAAAAGCTTCCGTGACAAATTAGTAACAGCTCTATTTACATACCAACCTATTCCACTTCCAGGTTGCTATTAACAATGTGGGAGGAGGACTAGTTTATGTTGTAAAGCTGTCAATACTAGTAGTTCTATCCTGAGTTCCTGTATAAATCAAAAATATACCATCTACGCAAATTCAAACTGTAAAACTGAGAACACAATTTCTAATCTATTTAAGTGATTTGAACATCGGTAAACTACTGTTATCTGAACCTACCTTGTCGCTGCGACCAGTCGTGCTTATGTTTTGAATAAATAAATTTACCATATATACCAGGCTTAAAAATGTGTACGCCAGAAGACTAATCAGTGACGTTCTAAACAAAAACAACAAAAAAAAAAAACAAATAAAAAAGGCCAAATAAAGTACGAAGTTGAAGAACATTTAGGACCAACATTTCTTAAAGGTTTTTGCAAAATACAGCTAAGGTAACCTATTTCTTGGAATGCGATTTCTTTGGGATTTGTTTTCATCTTGTTTTGTTTGTTCTAAGTTGTTTTCATAGAAGTTTAATCAAATAACAGCCTTGAACATACCCTGATTAATGGTGGCCGTAAAATATCTGTCAACCATGAAGGTCCTTTATGTTCATCGTTATATCGCCTGTAGCTTGTCTATTACAAAAGTATTCATAGCAATCAAATTACTAGTCAATGATAAAGGATAGTGATGATTAAATTCTAGTGACGAAATTAAATAGCTTACAGGTAGTGTCTCATGTACATTGTACATGTGTTGGACTTGTCTTAAGAGCATTTAATCTGTTTGACAAAAGTGGTCAATTAAGGTTTTTTTGTTTCAAAGAAAAATCAATAATAAATAAGTAATATAGACTTACATACATACAACTATTCACAACTAATTTTGAGATTTTTTTTTTTATAATGTTTAATAAATAATAATTTTGTTACATTTGTTTTTTTTATTTTTTTTAAAATGTTATGTAGTACAGAAAAATAGTTGTAAAAAAAATCTATTAATGATCAAATATTTAAAAAAAAAAAACAAGTTGTCAAAGTGAGTTGTAATTTACTGGTCACCTGATTCTCATAATATATGCTTTAAATCATTACAAGTTTATAACTCTTCAGTAATTTAACGTTTTATAATTTCCAAAACTGTAAAATTAATTTATTTTGTAAAAAGAAAAAAAAGTCGAGAACTTCTCTCTTATCTTTTTCAACCATATTTAATTATTTAAATTTTACTTTTAATGCCTTAATTTTTTTTAATATATTTCCGTTGACTTTGTCTGTTATTATAGAAAGTCCCAGGTATCAATGATTGCCAAATTTGACTGAGATGTGGGGTTTATATATGTTTTAATTTTAGTTTGCTTATTTCGACCATATCAATAAAATTTGATAGATCCTCGTATTTTTTTTTTTAAATTGTTGAATTAATTCTCTCAATTTATGTTATGCATGTTTGTAAGTTTAAGAAGAAATGGTTGTCATCTTCTTATATGTTGTAAAGCTTGATCTCTTTTGATCTTGTAATATCTGTTTTTCCATTGTGTCCACTAATTTTGAATTAAAATATATAAACTGTTCAAAATTAAAATCTCTGGATCTAGACAAAATTAGAAGTACATTTAGAACTATGTTACAAAACTCCAAGAGTTACTGATCTCTATAGATCTTATAATATCTGTTTTCCAGTAAAAGGGTGTTTTCAGTAACTTTAATTATGTGTTATTTTAGTTGTGAATTTTCTAAAATCTAAAGTTGTTTTATTTAGATAAATTTAAAAGTACACTTTAGATAATGTCTAAGACTTTATTTGATTAAAAAGGGAGATATGTTTAGGGCTACTACTTATAGTGTAATACCACCAAAATATAGTACGTAACATCCGGTTTCAAACGAAACAGGGTCGAAAAAATATTCCCTTGAAGCTGACAGTTGTAGGAAGTTAACCATGCATTTCATTGCAGTCATCATCATATATCTTGGGTTTTTCAAAGCATCAATGATATTTGGTGTTTCTACAAATTTTTTGGAAACTTGAGGTTACATGGTTACTAAAGCTTGTTGTAAATAGAGAAAAAAAAGGGATGAAAATTTGATCGGTTAAGTTCCAGTGATGGTTTATTATCATATATGCAATTAAATGACATGTGAAAGTTTGTCTGTAATACTAGACAGGATAAAACTTTACTCATGCCAAGTATTTCTTTATTCAAAACAAAGATAAATTTTGCACAATTTTTTCAAAAGTGACAATTTAAAAAGACTAATAAGGGATAAGTATTGGTGGTATGACTCCTTATATCTGAAATAGAAATACATTGTAAAATAACTCAAGCCTTTCCAAATTTTGTTAATTATATTGATAAATGAACAGGTTAAGATAATCTGGATACTTGAGTGCAGAAGGTCACGTTTGATGTATCTGTTATGTCATAAACATTTTGAAATTGACACATTTGACGTAAAATTACCATTTTATACATAGTTTTGGGACAAATTAGTATGCACAACAGCCTTAAACAAAAAAGATATTTAACACTTAATCATATCTGTGCAAAATAAATCTTGCAGCTGTTGCTCTTTCTAAATATTAATGATAAGATTTCAAAATGAGTCTATGCAATTTTGCACTGAAGTCATACAAAACTCATGACTTCAACAACCCAGGCATTACATGCAATTACTATTCTGATGGAGAATAACATGTTTTCCCTCACATTTAGGAATTGCATGAAATCCCTGAAGACACTTATTTCCTATAACATATACACGCCTTTTGAGTATATCAGTACATCCTTTTGCAATTAATCTCCAGTTAATTTCATCTTTGTATTTCGTTCATTATTTGTTTCAGTGTATACTTAAGGTTTTGACATAGCGTAGCTCAATTTACTGAACTATTGTTACAGTACAAAACAGTTTTTTTTTAAATCGTTGTTTGATATCCTTTAATATTAAATGTTAAGAAAATCTGTAAACAGAATTTATTGTCAATAATATAAATATTATTGATTAATTCTTCGAAAAACAAGCTGTCAAGGTGATTTGGTAATTTAATGATATCAAGGTGCGTAATTTATCCTTTGTAGGATTGAACTGTAATAAATATTCAATTTACAATGCTTATTGACAACGTAAACGGTAAAACGAATGTATATTTGAACCAAAAACAATGTCCTCTTACTATTCAAACCATTTTGAACTAATGTTTATCCTACTTCACTTTATATAGCTTTTATCTTATTCTTTTTTCTTCTTAACGTATTTACGCAATTTGAATGTCGCTAACCTACAGATGGGTGCAGTCCTAATCTGTACAAAAGTTAACTTAGAGCAGACTTGTTGACTGCTTTCCAAGTGAACTTGAGAAATTGTAAGCAGACAAGCAAGTTAACTTCGTCGTTGGTAGACCAGACCTAGGTTTTTTAGGACTGTTGCAGACCTATTGACAAGTCTGCTCCAGACCAGACCTGTGGACAAGTCTGCTATTGACCAGTCCTGAGGACATGTCTGCCCCAGACCAGACCTATGGACAGGTCTGCTCCTGACCAGACCTGTGGACAGGTCTGCTACTGACCAGACCTGTGAACAGGTCTGCTACAGTGACCAGACCAGACCTGAGGACAGGTCTGCTTATGACAGATTACCGTGTTTAAGACTTTTCATATTAGACCTGAGCTTTTATTATGTGAATAATAATCGCATTGTTCTTCAAGTTTTCCCAGTATAGCAAATTACTTTTCTCGTTAGATATTATACAAATTAAAAAAAATGGTTTTTTTTTATTTCATATTCTTACATACATTAAACAATGGCTATAAAATTACACATTTGTGATCACATGCAGCTATCATAAAAGAAAGGAAAGTTTTTTTTAATTAGAATGCGGATAGAAGACCCATAGAAAGGTTATCCAACGCATCGGAACACTATTTTTATTTCATGGGATATCAACATCATAGTTGACGTTGCTTCGTTCCCCATTTTTTACAGTGTCTTCCTAAATTTAACTCTATGCGTTTATACATGGACATTTCATCGTAATTCACCTTGTTTGCCTTAAATTTACGATTCTGTTTTCGACAAAATGTTCAAACGAAAATTGTACAGTGTCCGTAAACATAAGGTGTTGTATAATTATGAACAATCTCGTCAATTTCGTCAGCCTTGTCTTTACCGATTATAAATGATATCTGGGACGTCCGACAAAATATACTCATTGTGAACATGAATGAAATATTTGCCACTTGACGTTTAGCTACCAACAAAATCAATCAACCGACATAATATAATAACAGTATACTATATCCAGAAGAGAACTTCTCATACTTTTCATTATAAGTACAAATGAAATTAGTCATGTCAGTGTTGGATGATGCGGTCAAATAGTTTATTATACAAACCATCTCGAACTACTGACCTCAGTGACAGTTAAGTATTATGAATACAGAGATGAAATGCTGGCACTCTAAATTGTTGCGGACAAGATTTTGCATTCACTGTTTTCCAATATTGCTTTCATTTATATTATACAATCCATCCTTACATAAAAAAACACTTCTGGTTTATAATGCAGCCATATAGATTTACATATAATAATGTGCAAATATGGTCAGTTTTGGTTGATGCGCTAAAATATTTTTGTTATAGAAGTCAGCCTGAGGTATCAAAACTACTGAAATTTTGTTGCGAGACAATATTTTTAATAAAAAGAAGACATGCTGGCAATCTAAATTGATGCGGACAAATTTTGTAGTCATTGTGTTCCAATGGTGCTGTCATTTGTATTATACAAGCCATACTGACATAAAAATATAACTGATTTTCTATGCGGCTACATTTATATAGATTTACATAATAAAGTGCAAATATGGTCAGTTTTGGTTGATATAGTCAAATATTTTGTTTATATTTGAGCCAGTCTGAGATGTGAAAACTACTGATTTTTGGTGATGATTCAATTATTTGAATAAAAAAAGGACATGCTTGCACTGTTGATTGGTGCAGAAAAAGAAATATTAGTAAGCCGACCATAAACATGATAAATAGCAGTAACTGTACCGCAATATAGCTTTCAATTATCATGATTATTTTATATGATCTAAGTACTATTCCATTTTGGCATTGTTTATTGTTTTTATCTGAAAACCAAGTTTATAAGATTAACGCTACATTTTTAAACCGATATTTTATATAAAATACTGGTTTATACGATTTAAAGAATTTGACATTTATTGGAATATATTTCCAATGCCCATTAGATTTGAAACCAATATCGTTTTTAATTTATAGAAAGGCAGATCACGGATAAATTTGTATAACAAGCAAAGTTTTATGCGTATTTTATTAACTAATACATGTATTTAATCTGTATTGTTCATATCACGGAAGTATTATATTGACTTTATTTTTCTATGTTTATCATGTTTATACCATGAAACAAAGACATTCAAAAATATTTTTAAAAAATCGATGTAGACCGGTCCTGGTAACAAGTTAACTTATTGTTGAGCAGACCAGCCAAAAGTTAACTTGAGATCAGGTCTGGTTCGATTGGAGTTGTCAAAATCAAAGTTAACCTATGTTAACTTATGGAAGGACTGGTTTCGAAGTTAACTTATATTAGTAGCGGACCTGTTTCCAAGTTAACTTTTTCGGCAGACATAAAAACAGTCCTAGGACCAAGTCCGCTTTTCAATTTAATTAGAGTGTGGTCCTAGGACTGGTCAAAGCAGTCCTAGATCATGTCACAGGTTAACTTTGACCAGTCAAAATGACTGGTTATCAAGTTAACTTGCTGTACAGGTTAGGACTGCACCCATCTGTACTGTTAGCTCAAATTACCCCATTTTAAACAAAGAGAATCAATGGGGAAGAATAAAGTTTACCAACCATAAATCCTATCCGATAACACCGATACATATTTTTGACCTATAATAGTTTACTTTTATAAATTTTGACTTGGATGGAGAGTTGTCACATTGGCACTCATACCACATCTTCTTTTATCTGTATATGATAGGCAGAAATTCAAATATTATTAACGCAGCACCATTTCAACAACATCGCATGCCTGTTGTTACACATTTGAAATAACTTCCGATATAAAAATAAGAATATGTGGTATGCTTACCAATGAGACAACTCTCCACAAGAGACCAAATGACAAAGAAGTTACCAACTATAGGTCTGCGTTCGATCTTCTTCTATGTGCAAAATATATACCACATAGTTAGCTATAAAAGACCCCGAAATGACAAATGTAAAACGAATATGATACTCAGCAACTAGAAAACCTTTAATGTTTACCACTTTACAAATATCGATGCAGTAGAATATCAGTATTAAAGTAGTTGTGTTTAGATAGATATGGTAAAAAGTAAAATAACAAAAATACCGAACTCCAAGGGAAATTCAAAACGGAAAATCCTTTATAAAATAGCAAAATCAATAGCTCAAACACATCATGTGGAAAACTATTTCTTGCAAATAATTTTTAATTGAGACATAAAATGGGCCTTTTCAAAATGCATTCCTCATTAATCGAACTGGAAAATCAACTATTATATATAATATCAGAAAAACTAAGGTGCTTTAGATTGAATTAAAGACCAATGACTTCTTATAACAACATAAAGGAAGCTAAAATCGGCTGATGAAAACCTTTACATAACGCTTTAAACATGTCAAATGCGACTGTTTGTCCATTTGATTTTTTTAACTGTCTAATACATTGTGCATTTCAAAAGAATAATATGAACTATCTGTATAATTCCGCAATCCCAATCCTTTTGAAATATTGAAATTGAACATTAAAGCAGATACCTGTGGTCGCTCTAATGCTGTCAACATCTTTCTGTACTTCGTGAAGTGTATCATCAGAACCGTCAGATTTTTTCTCAAGTGCCTCTTTTCTTTCTTTGCCGGCAAAAACTTGAATCTGACTGCATAATGACTTCACATCTTTTTCAAATTCGTCTTTCTCCTCTTTACTTGCCTTGACAATGGTTTCGATACCAGTGAATTTTGAAGCCAGAAGCTGTAGGCAATTCTGATATTCTTTTAAATCTTTTTCAATATTCACAACTCTTTCAACCATTTGTACTTTCTTTGTATTCAGTCGTTCATGTAAACTATCCATGCTTGCATTACTTTCTTTGATATCCCTATCTAAATTACTTTCTGTTATTTTCCCTTTTTCTTCTAGATTCTCTGTCATCTGTTCTAACTCATCTTGAAGACTTGAAACCTTTGTGCCAAGTTGTATTTGGGTTGACAACATTTGTGCCATTGAGTTATCTAGCATCTTTGTTTGTGCATCCTTTACACTTGCAGCAGTAGCTTGTGAATTGTCAAGACCCTTAATTGCCTAAAAAATAAGAATTCTTTACAACTGAATTGCAGTATATAACACAAATGACTTGCTTATTGTTTTAACTAATGTGTCATACTTGACTGACTGTCTATGCGGCTGTCGGATGTTAGATTCGAGATAATAAGGTATTGTAGCTTTTACGGTGGTATGACCTTTTTAATGTAGTTTGTTTTGCTGATATTCTTTTTTCTGATTTCGTATTGTGATATTGGAAGATGTCGAGCAGATATTAGGCATTGTATATCAAAGAGATATTGCGATTTTATATTTTTTCCTATTTAGCAAAAAAAAAAATATTTGTTAGTGCTACTCATTCGGAAACGTAAAGGAAACGAACAATTTAAACGATAATAACAATGCAAACGGTAATAACTGTCCTTTCCTAGATTTAAATATTTCAGTTTTATACGGGAGACTCCACACTATAATTAACGACAAAAGGGACAATTTTTCGTTCCCTATTGTTAATTTTCCTTTTTTGGATGGTGATGTTCCTTAGGCACTATCTTAAGGTGTTTATATATCACAAATCTTTTGCTATGCCCGTGTTTGTTGTTATGTTTTGGTTTTTATGAACGTAATCTATGTATTATTGGTAAAATATTAAGTCAGAGATTTCGTTACCACAAATCAGTTATAACCTTTTCTATATTATTCCATAGGAATAAAAATTTGGTTTTGAGGTTTTGTTGTACCTGTAGAAAACTTATTTCAGACGGGATAGCACATCCGCATTTTTACGGAGATGTTGTTTACCGTGCCCGGAAATTCATAAACAATCCAGGTAAACTTATTCTAAAAGGATACCAATTCAACACTGTAATTAGATCTTTGAATATTGGTTTTATTGGTATCAATATTGATTTTGTTATCAGTAAGTTAAAAGCAAACTAAATATTATTGTTATATACATATGCACATTCATGGCTCTACAATCTGTCGATACCTGTATCTTGGCATTGCACAAGGCCATGTTTTTCTCTGACTGTTTATGACCTCTTGACACTAAATCCATTGGATGTGTGATATGAACTGATTGATAATTTAGTCTTAGATGCATGATTTTTTTATTAGTTGTTATTGGCTTTGAACTAGCTATCAGTAACTGCTAGTATTCTCAGATATGTATTTAGTGTCTTTTTGTTGTTGGGATGTACAAGTATCCGGCCACGTCCACTCTGTCTTTTTGTTAGATGTATTTCTATTTATATCCATCTGATGAGTTAAGCATTTTTCAACTGATTTTTATAGTTTGTTCTTATGTTGTACTGTTATACCACTGTTAGAGGGGAATAGGCGCCCGCTGACATGTTTAACCCCGCCTCATTCTATATGTGCCTGTCCCAAGTTAGGAGCCTGTAATATAGTGATTGTTGTTTGTTGCTGGTGATCATATGCGTTGCTTGTTTATTGTTTTGTACAGTTCTTGTATTGTTCTGTTGTACCACTGTCCCAGAGTTAGGGGAGGGTTGATTGTCCCTTAACATATTTAACCCCGCCACCATCTGTATGTATGTGCCTGTAATTCAGTGGTTGTCGTTTGTTGCTATGTTACATATTTGTTTTTCGTTCATCATGTTCAATATTTTGTACATAGATTATGCCGTTAGTTTAGCGTATTAACCTGACAATATCGGGATGTTGGTATTTAGTCATACCTTAACAGGAAGTTGTGATAATATTAAAAGACCGACAGGGATAAAAAAAAAATAAACAATGTAAAAATGTTCAGGCTTTAATTAAATCTGTTTTTGGGTAAGTTGATGCAGGCATACGATCTGTATTGTGTCTCATAATGTTAGAGACATATAATGTGTAACAACCATATCATATTAATGTGTAAAAACGTAAATTATGAGCTATGAATGTCAAGTAGTTAGTGCATTTTTCCGAGTAGGTTAAAACAAAATTCAAACATATATACTTCATTGTGAGTTAGCATTCATTAGCAGTCACTATCCTATAGATTTGCAACTGTTGGTTATATTGATAATTTTGAATCTTCATTGAAGCTGAAGCCCGAATGTTGTGATAATTAATTCGATTGATGTGTCAGTTGTATGCAAATCATTAAAAAATCTATAAATTAACTAGATCTTAGTATTTATCATTGGTTTATTAAAGACATTTATGTATATCTATAACTTCACTTATTGGTTTTGAAACGTTTACAGTTATTATATACCAATATAAAGAACCTTTCATTATTTAATAAATAGTATTTAGTTACATAACTTTTTAATTTCTATAGACCGTGCTCGATCCTCATGGGTGTACAAGGTCGTTCAAAACCACCCTCATCATTAAGTTCCTTAATCTGGTGAGATAATCTTCTGTGAGAGTACAGATAGTGCATCTGCCTGAAACTGATCATGAAAATGTTGACTGTTAAAGCCGTATTATCGTAATTTATTTATAAAAAGTATTCTGTCTACTTTTAATTTGAGGGAAAATATTCTGGTGAATAACACGTTTCATTCTGCTGTCAAGAATGCACTGTTTCAAGTTGTTGTATGCATCATATAATCTCCAACAGAATTGATCCTGCTACTTGTAAAAGCATTTATTGCTTTAATATGGTGTATACAATTATGTCAGAATTCAAACGAGGCAGACATGTTGTCTTAATTTATCTGCATTAGCTGACAAATACATATATGAAGTGTAACACCCCCATACACAAACACACACAAGATACACATACGCACAAACACAAAAACAGAACACAATAACCACCACTTGAAAAATGTCAAATGTTTCAGTGAAAAATTATTACATTTTAACTTTTTTGAAAAAAGACTATAGATGAAAACCGAATTATATTGAATGGCATAGACTAATTTCAGAAATGGCGCCATGAAAAAAACTATTCAATTTGGCTGCCAAATAAAAGATGGCTAACATTGGATATACGTCACCATACATTTGATGGCGTCAACCAATATACAAGAGTCTAGTGCATATTCAAACGCCAGTCCAAAGTACTAGCTTTCAAAATATTATCAGCTTCATTATTCACAATTCTTCTCACAATTAAAAAATATATACCCTTACCCCATTACAAATTGGCAAACATGCTAAAAAAGATCATTCAATTGTTAACAAACACCAAAAAAATTATAAAAAAATATATATTTAAAGCCGCTCGACACAATGTGAACCTTTTTTGCTCGTTCGCTGCATTCACTCGCCAGAAAGTTTCACATTTGGGCTCGCAGCTGATATTTTACGATAACAATATGTAGAAAACCTGGAAACCTGATAATTTATGCATGCAAATTGAAAATCATAGAAATTAAACCAGGCATACATTAAATAAATGTATTGATATCAGTTCAATTGCAGTAGGTTTGAACAAATTATCTTAAGTTATTTTTTTTTTTATATTGTTGCATAAATGAAATAAAATATATAGAAAAATCCAATTTTTATGAATAGTTCAGGTTTTAGTAATCACTATCATTGTCAGTAATGCAAGGACGTTTTCGTTTGGTCACCTGGTTCAAGATGTTGTTATTAGAGGGTTGCTAATGGGATGATGTTCCATTGTTGAAAGTAAAGTTAAAATTTCCACTATGGAAGGTTGCATTCGTTTAAAGACCACTCATTGCAGGATGCAATCAGGAAAATTACAACCCCAATGATAAATCGACTGATTACTCTCATTATAACTAACAATTTCTGTTAACAGAGACTGTTTTGAAGTTATTGTTTCTACAGGTTTAGAATTTTTTAACAATTTGATCTTGTTGGATAACTAAATGGGTTTCTTGTTGTTAATAGCATTAATGATGTCTTTTTCCGCTAAGCTAGTTTTTGAATATGATAAGAGGCTGTTCACATTTGTATATTCTGTCTTTTGAACGATTTCAGTGTCCTGAACTCCTGCATCTTTTTGTTTTGTATTGATCCTTTCCTAACACTGTGACCTGTGAGCCTCTTGTCGTCATTAAGCAGTGATTCAGATTACTTTTTAATGTTTTAGAGATGGATTTTTTGTTATCAAATTGTTCGTTTCTATGTATGTTGGCGTTTGTTTTTGTTGCACTTCAGTGTTTCTGTTTTTCCGTTGTTTTCCTCTTATAGTTGATGTGTATCCCTCGGTTTTAGGTTGTAACCCGGATTTGTTTTCTTTCTCAATCGATTTAGGACTTTTGCCTTTATTTGTACCAAGTCTTTGACCTTTGTAACACAGTAACTTTGATCCATCTTGAAATGTTGGTGCTTGTATGTAAAAAGAGGAATCTATTTTTTTCATTGTTTCTGTTTTTTTCTGTCTATAAAGTTTGTTTGCAAATGCTGGACATCGTGTGTGATCGTTCTTGTTCTCCATGGCAATGAGTCCTGCTCACCTTGTCACCTTGTTTTTGTTTGTCGTTCACGGCAATACTGTAGATATTCATCTTCATTAGTGTCTACTTTCAATGTGATATCCCCCAAAATAAATTGTAATGTTCTGTAACTCTTCGTAGATAAAAAATGGTAGTTATTATTTTTGTATATAGTAATTATTAGAGAGCGCGGATTAGTTGGACCCATCAAATATTTAGAGTAAAACAGGTTGATATAATCATCTGTAAATGGGTCAGCGGCTTTGGTTTATTTCCTAATCCAAGCGACTTTATTTTTTTTTAATTTTGCACTCAATGTTTGACGGCTTTTGTAAAATTCATCTTCGGTCATGATGTTGAATTGGTAATTGTTATCTTTCATGTACCGACTGATACTTTGTTGAATAAAGTTAAGTGATGTTGGTTCGTAATCCATTGTATCTTTTGTTTGTCTTTCTTTTGTTTCATTTATGAAAAAAGAAACCGAAATATCGGTCTCACTCCTAAAGAGGGATTTCATCAATATTTCTTGTTTCATTGTGTTTTGTTTTTATATATGATTTGAAGATATTTAGATCAGATTTGGTTTTTCTTGAGGTATTTATGCTTTTTTGTTCCTTTATGAATGATTTTTAATCAGCGTCTGTCACATCTCTGAATCTTCTATGGTCTGTTGATGTTTTGTTAGTTAGATTTATTGCCATATCTTCAACTTGATTGTCTGAGTGTATGTTTACAATTTGTGGTTTTTGTGTAATTTGATTGGATTGGAAAGATATGGAGATTTTGAAAAGTCCCCGTAATTGCAACAAGGACTATTCATTTCACTTAGGAGTTCATTTTTGTCAGAATTACCTTCTGATTCATATAGTGCATCATCATCACTTTGACTTTAGCTTTCGTTTGCTGAACTTTCCTCGAATTGAAGTAAAAAATGTCTGTTTGATTGTTCTTCAAGAGCATTATTTTTGTCAGCAGCCAATTTGTTTTGTTTTGTTTTAGCAGATGAAATTGGTATTTCAGACTTGTCAGAAAAAAAGTTGTTGCATTGTGGTAGTCAACGTTTTCCTATTTTATGATTTAATATGAAATGTTTAATGTAGAGTGTATAATACATGTGCATTTAATTAACTAATTTTTATTGTTAGTTTTAGTATGAATTTTATGTTCACTATAAATCTTTGTAATTATCTAAATTGCCACCACCGCATGATTGACATTGGTATCGATAGATTAATCTCAATACAGGTCAGATCAACAGTTCAAATAAGGTCAGATAGTTCAGTTCTGAAAAGATACTTCCCGCAGACTCAAGACTTTTTATCAACATCTCGTTTCAGAATTTCAAGTAATTCTAAGGGAAAAAAATGGTTCATCGGAAAATACGTGTAATTTATTTGATTAAATGACTTGTTACTATTACAATATATGGCAATATGCTGGCAGAATTTGTTGAGAAGTCCTCCTCACTTGATAATTCCGCCTCACTGCATGCGCTAACCTAAGACAAGTTTTACGGAGATGTTATGGAAGCTAATATTGCGGTAAGGAAAAATAAAATAACACAAATACCGAACTCAAAGGAAAAATTCAAAACGAAAGACCCTAATCAAATGGCAAAATCAAAATTTAAATACCTTAAACGAATGAATAACAACTCTCATATTCGTGACTTGGTAAAGGCGTTTTTCTTATGTAGAAAATGGTTGATTGAACCTGGTTTTATAGCTAGCTATCCCTCTCACTTGTATGACAGTCGCATAAAATTTCATTATATTGACAACAATTTGTGAACAAAACAAACAGACATAATTGGTAAAAATGTCAAAAATAGGGGTACAGCAGGTAACATTGTGTTATAATCTAAATCTCTATAAAAACAAACAAATATGTCAACAAAGAAAAACAAAAAGGCATATAGACAAAGCACATTAGCAAAAACGACAAGAATACAAAAAAATTACCATAGCACAATAACACAACGACGGGATGTATAAGTACCAATCCACTTGAAATGGATATTACCAAAAATAGACGAAACAGTAAAAGTAATAATTTACAAAGACAAATTAAAGAACATTTTAACATGTAAATAAGATGATCAACTACGTCATTAGCTAGAATCTATACTTCAAGACCATCGTGTATTATTTGTGAAGTTGGTACGGAATATTTATCAACAAGGTCTTGGTATCTTCAGATGAACGTTTTTAGAAAAACAACGAGACCTTCTTTGACATAACCCTGGTTGATCTACTTTCTGCTCAGGCACTAGTGACGTTTTACAAAGTTTAAGTAGCAGCAGCAAGCTCTTGAATACCGAGTGAGTTGGGAAATGTATATCCCATTTGCAGGTGGAATTGGTATATTAGTACTGTTTTTGAAAATTGATAATTTCAAAATTAAAATCGTCTCGTTTGTCATATATTCTGGTACAGAGATGACCGCTTATGTCAAATTCGAGGTGTATGTCTAAAATGATGCCGAGGAAGCTGTGTCTGTTGTTTTTTAAATTCTAGTTCTGAGGATATATTCATAGAACTCAGAATAGTTTGATTTGTTAATGGAAAGAACAGCATCAATATATCTGAACGTGAAATAAAATGATAATGCTTCTTTGATCTTCTTGTTTTTGACAAGTGTAAGACATAATTTCGACTCATATGCAAATAAGATGAGATCGGCAAGTAGAGATGATATATTTATTTTCTATTTAGAGATTGCTTTATCTACATATTACATGATACATATTTATTATAAGGTTAAGTCCTAACTATCCTACTACTTGTCGATACTTTTATTTTGGCATTGCACAAGTTGTGTCTTCTTTGACTGTTCATGGCGTTAAAACACTAAATGCCGTGGATTTGTCTTAATTGATTTTAGTCTTTGATGCATGATTTTTTATTTGCATTAATTGTTTTTGGATCCTAACTAGCTTTCAGTTACTGCGAGTACTCACAAATCGTACTTTCGTGTCAATTTGACCTGTTGACACAATTTGTAATGTATTTCTGTAATTCAATGTTTACTTAATTTCTCACTATTGTTGATAAGTATTTAGTATGACGATAAATTTTCACCTCAGTACTCAAACTGTGAACAACAAATTAATTAATTTTGAAAAAAATGTTTCCGTACTCTGTACATAGGTTTATATGTTCCTTTATGTTTGAAGGTGTATATAGTTCCTACAATTATACCTTATGGGTAGTGGTCAATAATTAATGGAGCTGAACTGAACTGAACTACTAATAACAAATTCATTATGTTTAAATTTCCCTGTGTACGTTATTGTATTTTACGCCATTTTGTCCCAGGTTAGAGTTGTCTTTTTTACACTGTTGGTACATTTTTTTTTTTATGTTAATATTATATTTATATTGTGTCAAGGAACAAACTTAGTGGTTCAGTGTATGTTTACTTGTTTTTTGGGTTATATGTCTTTTTGATCGATATAAGCCATTTCAATTGATATACTATAGTGTGTCTTTTTATGTTGTAATGTTACACTACTATCTCAGGTTAGGGTGAAGGTTGATGCCTGTTAAAACGTCTAAAGCCGGCCAGTTTGTATGCACCTTTCCTAAGTCAAGAGCCTGTTGTTCAGTGGTTGTGGTTCGTTGATGTGGTTCATAAGTGTTTCTCATTTCTAGTTTTTTATATAGATTAGACCGTTTGTTTTTCCTGTTTGAATTGTTTAACACTAGCCCCTTATAACTTGTTGTTCGGTGTGAGCCAAGTCTCCACGTGGAAGACCGTACTTTAACATATACTTGTTTACTTTTTATACATTGTGACTTGGATGGAGAAATGTTTCATTGGCACTGATACCACATCTTCTTGTTTATATTATACCTGGATATTTTGTATATTTAATCAGAATTTTATATACAAGTTCTTTTACCTAAAAGTTTAGATAATAATGAGACAAATGTAATGCAAACTTAAGCTCGTACTACAAAAATGAATGGGATTATGATTAAGGTAGACATGTAATACATACATCAAAGTACACAACATAATATTACAAAAAAATAGAAATAAGAGTGTGTTATACAATATACAATTATGGCCCGTTGAAAAGGTGAATATCCAAAATTGTTAACACGAGAAGGTTATTTCACTGAGGGCGCAGCCCGAAGTGAAATAACTTTTAAGGGTTGACAATTTTGGATGTTCATCGCTTCTAGGGGGCCACAATTGTTTTATTATACCGAACTAACAGTGGAAGGGCATTTTGAATCATTGTAAAAGCATTTACCCTTACTTGAGTAAGTAACAAACACAAGTTGACGTTCAAAAATACATGTAATTTGTGTCTTAGAATTCTCGTATGTACAACAAAGGTAGATTCTTTTTGTAAAATATTGATGGCCCTGAAAAGGACCGTTATTAGAGATATCATCGGCACAAGATGCACGTCAAAAGCCTTAATTCCTCTTCTCTCGATTAATGGGCTTCCTGTAACTTGAACGTTGCCATTTTGTTTATTTACGTCTATGACGTCATTTTCATGAGTACAAATCAACAAACTAAAAAGGTTATTCGCCGGTGTATAATAGGGTTTTTCAACGCTGGTGTAAATTTTTAGGGTTATTCGTTCTTCCTTGCAATTGAATGAAAATTAACTGAATTATCACGTCACGTGATAACTTTTTACTCAATAGAAATGTTTGAAATATATGTAAGGTATAATAATATTATATATTTTAAACATGTGTCTGGTGTTGGCAAGTACATGTATGTAAATCACCTGACATACTTGAGTCATGTGACATGTATGTTGGTTAGGTGATACATACATACACATCAGTCTATACTTAGAGTTAAATGTTTTGATGAAGTTGAAATGTTTTTTAACTAACTTGCGATTTTTTCTTTTAAAACATTGTTTACCTCAACATTTTTATTTATGTCGGCTTTAAGTATTTTAAAAATATCTATTATTTTTCCTTTTGGTTTTGAGATATAATATGATTGTAGATGAGAATGAATATTACATTCAAAAGGTAGTTAATTTCAATGTAATTTTCATAATTTGTTTTCTATCCTACTTTTACATTTTCCATCTTTAGAATGTTTGTTATTTAAACTTAAAAGGTTAAGTACTCCTGACAACAAAATAATAATATTTAAATTTACATGTGTACGTTATTCTATTTAACGCCATTTTTCCCATGATAGAGTTAAGGAATAACAGAACTGTAGTTAAAGAGTTGCCACCGTCAATTGGCGATTTGATGGTCACAAATGCAGTTTTACTGGCGATGCGTAGCGGAAACAGTAAAACGGAAAATTGCAACCTTCAAATCAATATTAACGGTAGCAACTCTTAAACTACAGTACTGTTATTCCGATTCTAATGCATTGCAAAAAGAAATAATACGTTAGACATGTTAGAGCTTGAAAAAATGTATAAATTTGAAATAAAATAAAATACCGCGAAACTTCCTGAACGATTTTGGCGTAAAGGTGTCATGGCTAAACGTGACGTCATACAAATGAAAACTTACAAACTGAAAGGTATTACGTTACCTCTACGATTCAAACTTTGATAAAATCACATCAAAACGGCGATTTTGAGGTAGGTGTTGGTTTATTTTCGATAATATTGTAGTAATCGAACATTTGTTATAAGCCATTTCAATTGATATTCTATAGTGTGTCTTTTTATGTTGTAATGTTACACTACTATCTCAGGTAAGGGTGAAGGTTGGTGCCTGTTAAAACGTTTAAACCCGCTTCATTTGTATGCACCTTTCCTAAGTCAGGGGCCCTAATAGCTTGCTGATCGGTGTGAGCCAAGGCTCCGTGTTGAAGGCCGTGCCTTGTCCTATAATTGTTAACTTTTATTACATTGTGACTTGGACGGAGAGTTGCCTCGTTAGCACTCATTTCACATCTTCTTATTTATATTATACCTGGATATTTTGTATATTTAATCTGAATTCTACATACAAATTTTAATACCTAAAAGTTTAGATAATAACGAGACAATTCTAGTGCAAATTTTAGCTCGTGCTACAAAAATGAATGGGATTATGATAAAGGTAGACATCAAAATATACAACACAAAATTACAAAAAAAATGAAAATAAGTGTCTGTATTATACAATATCATATCTTTTAAATATGTGTCTGGTGTTGGAAAGTACATATATTTAAGTCACCTGACATACTTGAGTCATGTGACATATATGTTGGTTGGTTGATACATACATTAATATCAGTATATATTTAGAGTTAAAATGGTTTCATGAAGTTGAAAGTTTTTGTAATTAATTTGCGATTTTTTCTTTCATTAACATTATTTACTTCAATACTTGTTTTGTCGGCTTTAAATATTTTAAAAATTTCTATTATTTTTCCGTTTGATTTAGAGATATTATATGATTGTAGATGAAAATAAATATTACAGTCAAACGGTAGTTAATTTCATTGTAAGCTTCGTCATCTATTTTCTATCCTACTTTACGATTTTCCATATTTAGAATTTTTTTTTACTGAAACTTAAGAAGTTACGTAGGTCTAATATTTGTTTATATACAATCAATATTGTAGCTGCAAGATAGAAAAAAGTGTTCATAGACCTCTTTAAAATACAATGATTGTATATGTTATGTGACAGTATTTTCCATTTTGCTAGTAAGTCATTGCATGGTAGATTAAATGAATTAATTTCCACTTAAAAAATTTCAGTTTATTGTAAGGTAGGTAGAATACAAATATAATTAAAACAACTTTCTAGTTTAAAATGTAAGTTTTTGGCAGACATTTTTCAGAGGTATTACTCCTATTGGTTTATCTGGGATGTTGTCATTTATAAAGATATTATAGATTTGTTTTGTACTCATTTAAGAATCGATTTCTTTGTTAAGCATAATTGTAAGACCATTAATAGTTTTATAGATATCAACATCTGTTTTAATTGAATGTTCTTGACTTATGCCAATGTTTTGGTATTATTTTTAATGCAACATATCTACCTGATCCAATCCTGTTTATTTTTTTCAGTTTAGCAAGTATAAATGTCTATGAGATTTGACATCTTTCATCTATGATGTCATTTATAAAAGAAACCGAATTGCTTATTAACCACTAAAAATAGTGTGTAAAAAGCATGTTATAACTTTGCAATTGTTCTATAGTTTAAACATGCATATATAAGACTTTTGAAAGTACCTGCTCTAATGTATTCCAGATACTGACATAGTCTGCATTTGATAATATACCATCCCCACAGTGCGACACAAGAAAGGAATTATAATATTTCAAGCGTGCAATGTTTGCTCCGTCACTCATGTCATAAGGATGAGGTAGGCGGTCAAATCCATTCACAGGAGCTATCACCTTCGGAGGTAAGTTACGAAGTAAACAAACCATCAATTTCAAGTCTAAATCTGCTGAAGTGACTTCTTGTGCTCCTGTAATATCAATATATAATAATGAGATGATGGCTATATTGCACGAATACTGAAGTAGTATTCTGTTGCGAGCAAATACTCATAATCGGGTTTTCATTTGCTGAGGTAAATGTCAGTAATCTTGCAATAGAAGATATGTTACAATGTACCACCAGAAATAACTGCTGATGAAATAAGTGACAGTGCAATCACAAAATCAAATCTCTGATGTTAATTTGCAATCAACACTTAAGGAATAACTGTACTGTAGTTGAAGAGTTGCCACCGTCAAATAAAAATTGACGGTGGCAACTCTTCAACTACATTACTGTTATTCCGATTCTAATGCATTACAAAAAAAAATAATACGTTAGAGCTTGAAAAAATGTATAAATTTGAAATTTGATAAAATTCCGCAAAATTTCATGAATGATTTTGGCGCAAAGACGTCATGGCTAAACATGACGTCATACAAATGGAAATTTACAAACTGAAGGTTATTTTGTTACTTCTACGATTCAAATTTGGATAAAATGACGTCAAAACGGCGATTTTGAGGTAGGTGTTGTTTTATTTTCGATAATATTGTAGTAATCGAACATTTTTTGATCCATGAATTCAACTGATGAGTCTTGTGTAGACAGAACGCGCTTCTGACACATCAAATTAAAATCTGGTATATTTGATGAGTATTTTCTCCTACCTGATTGAGGATACAGAATATTCCATTGGCCTGGATAGAACACTATTTTTCTTAGCTTCACTTACCATTTGGAGGATACAGAATATCCCATTGTCCTTTATAGAGAACTCGTTGACTTCTATACAGATGCTGCAATATAGCCTTGTATTCTGGATTATGCAAATCGACATATAAATGTGGGTGTAGTTTATCAAAGAATCGTGTAAGTGCTCCAGTAGCTACTCTGTAGTTCAGATAAACAATACGAAGAAAGTTTTCTTCTTCCTTTGATACCATGCTGTTAATTATTCATATATCTAAAATTAAAGAAAAAATATTAGTACAAATAACATTTTTTAATGCTTATAAAGATGAAGGTAAAATACAATAAATGGAACACTAAGGCAAAAATAAAGGTAAACACAATAGGAAACAAGAGGCTGTCAGAATCATAGCAAACCAGGATTTTATAACATTCATTTGTGTTATTGATATAGCATTGAAGGGCCATAACCTCGAATTCTGAACAACTAAAGTGAAAAAGTTAATATCAAACTTGAACGCAATGGGTATGACATGTACACAGTAATGTTTCAAATCATATACCGGTACCACATACCACTTCTACTAACAGTCAGATGTAATAAATCCTCTAAAATATGGGAGAACACATGTCGTGCAAGAAACGATGTCGAATAAAGTGGACTAGACGTTGATGAATGCTTTAACAATATGAAATTCAGCGGTTGTTGTTTTGTGCTGTTTATCGTATTTGTTCTTCATTTTTTTCTGTTTTTACATAATTCTGGCTGTTGGTATTCTCGTTTGAACGGTTTTTACATTTTGTCGGATGGAGCGCTTTTATAGCTTGCTATGTTGTTTTTTTTTGTCATAGTTGAAACCAGTACGACGAGCTATAATGGCTAACCTCTCCGTCATTTTGGTCTCTGATGGATAGTCGTCAGAAATCATACTACATCTCCAAATTACAGAGAACCATAATAACTAAACACGCGAAATAGAAGGCTTTCCTTAATCTAAGTCAGACAATTACAGAGTGAACATCAAAAGTAACCCCAATGAAATGAATGAGTAAGAAGAAAAAAACAACTAAATAATGAATGACGACATACTTCAAGCAATAAAAAGAAAGAAAAATGGTTCTTCTTTAGGAAAGAACTTCGGAGACCAAGGTACACTGTAACCTAATGATGAATATATCATTGAAAAGAAAAGCTCTATTAAGGTGACGACCGTTTGATTTTCGAGGGGGGATGGAGGATTTTAAAAATGAATATCCTGGCTCATGAAGAATTGAAAACACATAGCATTGTATAAGACAGTATGAAAACGAAAATTCTGCAACACTAAATGCAAAATCTAAACGTGTATATAGTGCAAATAAATATTCACGCGACTTTACCGCGGAAAAAAATAAGCATACGTAGCAACAGATGAAAATAAATAGTCAGTCTGAAAAATTCTCTTTTTCCCAAATAAAATGGTCGTCATCTATGATCTTAGAAAACTATGCAAGCTAGATATGAAAAGATTGATCACGCCTACAAATATCTATCGACATACCTTATTCGATAAAAATAAAAGAGAGTAAAGAGGGAAATTAAGCCGTTTTATTGATGAGTTTGAATAAATAAAAACTCGAAATTCGCTTCAAAAAGTTTAACAGCATATGAACCTTTCAATCAATGCTGTTCAATGGCGTGATTTGAAATTGTGGTTGTCTGAAGACATTTATAGAATAATTTGCAAGAGAAAGCAATGATCTCAAATTAACCATTTATGCGGTATTACCGTATAGCAGGTTATTTTCGCGGGTGCAAAATTGCGCAATTTAGGGGCAACAATATTTACGAAAAAAATTGGCGGTTTTTATTTTGGTGGATTCTTAAATTCCAATTTAATATTTTGGCGGATACTGAAATTGTTGCAGATAAAAAGTTTGAGAAGGAAGTGTCTATTGTTATGGTTAGTTGATTTTTTCCCCTGAATGACGTCTTATTTATTGATTATATTCTGATACAGTTAATCAATAGAATACCGGTTACTTAGATATTTGTCACTGGTATACATACTTCTTCTAAATTTTACGGTTGATTAGTTACGAAATTGACAGGACCTTTGATGTACTTACTAATTAGGTTATAACATTATCTAGAGTGACTTACAACTCTTATGTAATTTGACACTAATTAATAAGGGTAATTACCTGATAAAACACCTAATACTCTTAATCTATTTGACACTTATTGTTAATGGTATACACACCTGACAGTCATTTTATAAAATACATGTGTGTACAAAGACCTTTGGCATTTATGTTGTTAAAACTAACCTATACCGTTATTGACCTGCCAACCGGAAAAAATAGATCGCTAACAAACGCGTTACCTATTAGAATGTACCGAACGAATGCATAAAAAAACCCACTATACGGTATATTATGTTGTGGTTGATGCTAATTTAATTTGACGTATATTTCAAATTAGATTTTCAAATAAGTCTATATCATTAGTCAACGAATGAGATGAAAACAAAACTTTATTCATTAAAGAAGGTTTTAATGGGTTATACATAATAGAGAATAATGCACAACAAGTGCAGAATAAAGGGCCAAACAAACTTTAAAAGAAGAATAGAAACAAATATGTTAACAAATGTAAAGAATAGAGAATATCAAGCAAAATAAATAAAGAATAGAGAAAAATTGCCTACAAAGATAAAGAATAGATAAAAATGGCAAAAAAAAAGAATAAAGAAATAAGGGACCTCATCATGACCCTCATTAAATTGGGCGAAAAAATCTATAATCAATTATGTGTTACATGTATTGACCAAAGAGTCCACCAAGGTGGAGCTTTCAGTACAGACCTGTACAAGTTCTACATGTATCTTCTTGTGGATATCCTTAGAGAAGCAGGTCTTTGAGGCAAAAAAGAAATAAACGTTGCTATGCATCAACATGCGCTGATGATTTTGCTTTAATATACAATTAACCACTAGATTGGCAGACCATGATCAATGTACCTGTTTACTATAGTTAAAGAAAAAGTAACTTATTTAAACTACTGAAATGTGTTGTTGCAAATTAAATTTATAGAATTAACAAGATTTTAGGTAATAACAAAATTTTCAAAAGATTTAGAAATTATATAAAAAAATATATATAACCGAAGCCTGGCAAGGAATCAGAGCTTTGCATGAGGAAGATATATTCCTTAAATCAAAATAAAATACACATTTTTATAACACGATATTCGTTTTTTTCATACCAGTACCGAAGCAGTGGCCACAAGGCTGGTGATCCCTCAGGAACTAACAGTCGACCAACAGAGGTATCGACCCGGCGAGAAGATCCCGAATGGTCTTTGATACAGATAATGAAATGAATAAAATAATACGAAAAGCACAATTAATTCCTATAGAATAACAGAATGTCTTCTGAAAAAGACATTCTCCAAAAGAAACAAATGCGGTGCCAATCTATCTAGAGGTCAAACCTCTTGATATTGTCAGTTCTAATATTGCCTTTTTCAAAGATTATATTAGAAATAATGTTTTATCCCGATATCCCTTTCGCGAAAAATCTGTTAAGCTGTAAGTTTTGACTGCGCAATACTTGTGTTAAATTGTATATATTTTGGAAATATTTGACGGGAAGAATGATTTTTATTGCATGTCCTTTAACATATCTTTATAATTTAACAGTATCTAATTAACCGATTCACGCAGCCTTGACCTGCGGATGTCAAGGTAGGTCTAAAGCATTGTTTGCACTGTAGATAAAATTGATGTAGAATATTAGTCGTATTATCAGTACTAGTAACAGTTTGAAGACAAATTTCGTTTATCATCTTGTTGCATAAGAATATAATGCGCTTCGACGGATACTGGTGTTAACAAGTTAAATGTATGTTAGAGATACATCATGTAGATGAATGGAAGATCTAGTTTAGTTCAAAGGAAGATAACAGCATTTGATAACCAGCATTATAAATGTTGTCCGCCGTGAACTAATGAGGAACTGGTAAAGGATTTATTCCCATCATTGTTTTAAATGGGGGTTTATTTTTATCCGTCATATACAGTAAGGAAATTGATTTAATTGTGGTTTAACTAGTAAGATATCTAAAAGAATCAGCTTAATTGCTTAGTACAAAATAGTTTTAGTAAGGACTCAAGAAAGTATTATTGTCATTTGGCAAGATGGGAAACAATAAGGTCTGTAAGAATTCCACAACGTTGAAAGCCACCAAGTTGAACGCGATAATTGTCATTGCGGTTTTCGTTTTGTTTTGCTGATGCGAATTTTATTTGAATTTACGGCTGTTTAGGTTTAAAGAAACAAAAATACAAAAAATGAATCACATTAAATCAGTAAGACAAGCTATTTGAGCATACTTTTCTGTGCACTCCTATTACACCAAAATAGCTAATATTACCATCAAGACAAATAGTAAATGAAACATGAAGGATATAATTTCTGTAAAAAAAACACCTTTACCTGCTCTCAACAATGACGACCTCAATATGTACACTAAAGATATTTATCCTGTTGAACTGACTTTAAATAAAACTAATACTAACAATGAACACTGCCCTTTCCTGGATCTTGATATCTATATCTTTAACGGGAAGCTTGATACCAAAATGTATGATAAAAGAGATGATTTTTCATTTCCTATTGTTAATTATCCATTTTTAGATGGTGCCGTTCCCTTGTCACCATTTTATAATGTTTATATATCTCAACTTGCTCGATTTGCTCGTGTATGTAACAACATATTTGATTTTAATGAAATAAATCTATGTATTACTGAAAAATTATTACACCAGGGGTTTCGATATCACAAACTAGTCTAAACATTTACTAAATGTTATCATCGGTACAAGGACATCATTCGTAAATATAAATCAACATGCAGACATCTTATAAGTTCGGGTATTTCACATCCAATCTTTTATGGTAAAAATCTTTACAAAGCACAAACATGTCGACATTCACCTCAAAAGCTAACCGAACCTTTAAACAGACTTATTAAGAAGGGATATAGTTACGATACTGTTGTCAGGTCATTGAAGATGGCATATTTTGGTTTTAATATTAATTCACTCATAGGGTCTTTGCATCGGAAATAAACACATTTATTCTAAAACCAGTTGTTGGCATGACACGGGTTAATGTTCTTCTCATATATTGTATGATGGTATGATACTAAACCCCTAACGGGAGGGATTGTGCTTGATTTTCATATGATGGAGACATAATCTTTCAATCAGTTGAATTGAGGTCTGGAGCTGGCATTTCAGTAACTGCTAGTAGTTCTTTATTAACTTATGTATCATTGTCATTTAGTTTCTTTTGTTACCTATTCTGACATCGGACTCGGACTTCTTTTAAACTGAGTTCTACTGTGCGTATTGCTGTGTGTTTGTTTTTCTACATTGGCTAGAGGTATAGGGGGAGGGTTGAGATCTCATAAAACTTGTTAAACCCCGCCGCATTTTTGCGCCTGTCCCAAGTCAGGAGCCTCTGGCCTTCTTTTAGTCTTGAATGATTTTTAATTTTAGTTCATTTATATGTTTTTGAGTTTAGTATGACGTCCATTATCACTGAACTAGTACACATTTTTGTTTAGGGGCCAGCTGAAGCACGCCTCCGGGTGCGGGATTTTCTCGCTATGTTGAAGACCCATTGGTGGCCTTCGGTTGTTTTCTGCTCTCTGGTCGGGTTGTTGTCTCTATGACACATTCCCCACTTCCATTCTCAATGTTAATACACAATATTTTATAGTGTGTCTTTCTATGTTGTGATGTTGCACTATTATTTCAGATAAGGATGAAGGTTTGGTACCATTTAAACGTTTAAACCCGCTGCAATTGTTTGCACCTGTCCTAAGTCAGGAATCTGATGTTCAGTAGTTATTTGTTGATGTGTTTCATAAGTGGTTCTCGTTTCTCGTTTTTTATATAGATTAGACCGTTGGTTTTCCCGTTTAAATGGTTTTACACTAGTTATTGTTGGGGCCCTTTATAGCTTGCTGTTCGGTGTGAGCCAAGACTCTGTGTTGAAGACCGTACTTTGACCTATATTGGTTTACTTTTATAAATTTTGACTTGGATGGAGAGTGGTCTCATTGGCACTGATACCACATCTTCTTATGTCTATGTGTACGCACGTCTCAGTCTAACATGTCTGATCTCACTTAAAGATTACACCACTAAATATTTACTGTATGAAATCGATATCGGTACACTAACATGCAGATTTATGAATGCAAATGAAGGATGACTTTTGATGAAATGTACGTGTTGATACAGCATTATCAAACAGGTTTAATGCATTGTTTCGTGCTTTGAAAAGTACTTTATTTGAACATTTTCATTGTTTAAGGGAAAATGCACTGAAATTACATTTAAAGCCATATGAAGTTTGATTTTTCACTCGATAAAACAAGGACACACTCGAAAAAACACGGACTGCTCTCGAAAAAAGACGGGCATATAAAAATGAATTTACTCTCCAAGATGTCATTTTCAATGCAAAAACAAGATATTTTGTAAAGTGTCTGTATATCTAAGTATAGATAGTTTACATGTGCACAACGTTGACATTTGTATATGTATGTGTATAAAAATGGCTTTAATATATAACGTTTTCAGAACAAAATAATTTAGGGTTGATAATATCTTATTATCAAAAATACTAATTAACCTCTATGATCTTGTATATAAGGTTCTAGCATCTTGTTCACGTTTTTTTTTTCTAGAAAGAATGTCTGTTTGTTTACATTTTTTATCATATTCACTCGAAACAAAGTGGTCACACTCGAAAAAAACCCGATCAAATCACTCGAAAAACCTACCGTGAATTATTAAAGTTGAAATTATATAGAGCTGTTGTGAAATTATAACCGGTATTTTTTGGCAGATTTGGCTATGTATAGAACTTAAGGAAATATACGGAAGATAGAAATTAGCATAACATAATTAACATTATGATTGTCATACCGGTACGCGATTTTGGCGTTAAAGTTTTTGCTTTATTTTCGTGTGTTAAATTTTTGTCATTTTATTGGAGGCGCCAAATAAACCAAAATAAAACTACAACCAAAATAACCGAATACTATTTCGACAATGTTCTACACCAAAATTATTCTATGATTATTCGCACACGTCAGTAATTTTGAATAGATCCCTATTTTTACATCCCGGCTCTTTTGTTCTACCAGAGGTGATCTGAGTCAGATTACCCCTACCAGATCACCCTAGCTTGTGTTTCTTTGTTCTGCATAATTTCCTTTTGTAACAATTTAGAAATATTTATACGGAAAAGATGAATTATCAAAATGCATGTAGAAAAAAATCTAGTGTCTATGCTGGGAATCTAACTTTATAATATATATTGTCATACCGGTGCATGTAGACCCACGATATACCTTTAGCATATAGACCCACGACTTATACCCCTATACCAGGACGATTGGATATCAACTTTGAGTTAATTTAAAATATTTAAACATTGTGTTCGGGGCTCATAAAGGGTATATACTATATAGTAATATATCAGTATATTATAATATTATTATGGTTGTGTGGCGTTCTAAACTAGATGTTATGAAGCGTAAATATTTTTGATACAATCTAGAACACCTGTGATGTAAAAAAAAAGTTATCCCATTCGGACTGGACGGTAATTATATGTAAAAACAATTTACCCTTTGTCGTCAACAATTCTTTCTCCTATGAAATGGATTTCCTGAGATGAACTCTCTTTAGAAAAAAAAACAAACACACGTATCTTCTGTCTGTAATTTTAAAATGTACTATTTCGACAATATTCTACCCCAAAATTATTTCACTATCATTCACACACTTCGTTAATTTTTGAATAGATCTCTATTTAAATCAGATGGTATATGATGTGTATGCTATTTACATGCAAAGGTTTTAAGTACATAATCGCATTAGAATGTTGAATTATAACTTTAAAAAAAAAAAGAATGTAAGACATAAAGATAGAAAAGCAATTTAGAAAATATATGAATGTGAAAATGTGTTTTGCTTTTTAAAGGATAACCGTCAAACAAAAATATTAATTATTTGAAAGTAATTCGAAGTAACTTGTCAGCAAACAAAAAACAGCAAACTCGTCCAATGTCTATTTTGACTGAAACTGGCAGATAGTTAGCTGTAGAGTAAAACAGACAAAACTAATAACTATTAAACTATATTTTACATGGAAATCACTGTAAAAATATGGATTCCTTTTAAAATTAGATAGCTAGATAACATCCTTACCGTACTGGTATGTATTTAAAACAGAACGGGTTCCATTACAACAAGGCAGTTGATCATAGGTATACTAGTAGTCTATGTTCTACTAATTGTGATTTATTAAGACAGAACTTGCTTGTTTTCTCTTTAATCAATAAATATAACTTACATACTCAAGTGAAATAAGACCCGAATATAAAACTAGCAAGCAATATCTGAACTCGTTCAAACTCACTTGACTGCCAGACAATTATTGAAAACAGAATATCATTCAAGGTCAGTTGGGATGTCAAACAAATATTTTTATAACAGAAAATCATCCGGACTCACCTTGGCTTAAAACCATTACTCCAAAAAAAAAAACAATCGACCTCACATCGGCTATTACACAATATCTGAAAACTGAAGACTCACTAAAGCTCACCTTCGCTGTCAAACAGTTACTGAAAACAAAACATCTCCCAGCTCACATTACACATGAAGTTGTTTAAAGATTACCGAAAACAGAAATTAAGTCGAGCTCATCCCAGCTGTTTAGTCGTTAGTGAAAACAGAAACTCATCGAAGCTCCTATTTGCTGTCAAATAATTACTAAAAACTCGTTCACTCCACGTGGCATTTAAACAACAAGTATATATTGGAAACAGAAGCTCCTTCAGGATCACCTTGGGCCCACGTTGCAAAAAACCAAGCATATTGATCTTCAAAACAATTATCGACTTTCAATAGTATTTTCAAATGCATTGGTATTCATCAGTTTTAAATAAAACCTTAAAAAATAAGTATTTATTTATATGTAATGATTACCACTGTTTAGCTCAGCTGGCCCAAAAAGCCAATGTGAGTTGTTCGAATCTATTGGCGTTTTTCATGTTTCGTCGGCCTATAACTTTTACAAAGACCATCTCCTCTGAAACTGCTTTGTCGAATGTAACCAAACTAGGCCACAGTCACCATTAGGGTGTATGGTTTATAGAATATTTCCGATAACAGAGCCTGCCAACCAACATGGTCAACATGGCTAGGAAAATGAAAACAACACGTTATCAATTTTATCCGTCCGATGCGCTTTTCTGGATTAACCTTCCTCGGGAATGCTCAAAACCGAATTTTGGAAAGTCGAGGATGTATTAGAACCGAAACAGTTGAAAAGCTCTATGATCAAAAACTAATTTAAAAATAGCTAAATCTATGTTAGTCTTATGTCTTCATATTAATATTTATAGTCTGGCTCAAGCTTTGCTGTCTATCAAAAAATTGCGATTATTTTTTATTTGTGGAAAAATTTGTTTCAAACAGCGATTTTCTGAAAGAAAATAAAATTACAACACGTTTCACGTACCTCGTGTCATCCAGAAACCGTCTAAATGCGTGTAAGTTGCATTTTAAACTTCTCTATGGGAAATTAACATTGCAATGGTCGCGTATGTTTTTCCGGATTTTTGTTTGGGAGAATATATTTACGTCATCAAAGTTCACGCGACGTTACGCATAGTAATCAAAGGGAAATAACTCCTATGTAAAACGCTGACTTTGACTTGCAACCAGCTATATAAACTACGTGTTGTGGCAAATAAAATAAAAAAACAACAGATGTATGAAAAGGAATTTTTAAAAATAAACAAGTGAGCCATTGAGGTTCTGTTAGCCTACCCTTTTCATTTAATTTAAATTTTAAAAACATATACCTTTTCATACATTCCGTAGGTAAAAATGTTACCTTTTCCCATATTGTTTGCGTTTCATGTGGTGTGTACTGTAACAGTGTAATACAGGTGCTAAAGTTTTAAAAGAGAGAAAATTGGTTGAAAAAAAAACTCAACTGGGAACACCAAGAAAGATACCGAAAGAAGAAGTTATGGGAACTTTATTGACCTTATCATATATTTCTGATAGTTTTCCCGACCGATTCAAATATTTCCAACCTTGAAAATGCGACCTATTCCAGCGGCACGTACTATCACATTGTATATATGAAGTGCCCCCACCCCCCGAAGATTATCATAACATTTCTTTTTTTTTTTTTTTTTTTATCTAGAAAACAACATTTCTCACTTTCTCGGATTAACTTGCTTGCATTAATCATTACGTTCATAATTGCAAATCCGCCACACCGTTTTTTATGTATGTCTAACAGATTAATTCCGAAAAAGTAATTTACAATAGAACTTTGTTTACCTTCCAGGATTATTAAAAAAATGACGGATTTCTTTTTTAACATGGAGGTATTTCTTGTTCCGCTACTGAGGATATTTTTTTCCTTTGCGAATCCATAGGAGAATTGCGACTCCAAAAGGATATATTTTGTTGAATAAAACGGTAGTTTTTATCCGATAGATTTTTTTGATATTTTAATCGGATATAATAATAATTATTTTGATAAATACAAATAATTTATTGAAGTTTCGTATGCATCTATATCAAGATAAAAAAAAATCTCGTACAGCAATTTTGTCTGGTGAAGCGCACAATGTCAGTGTGAATTGCAAAACATGCTTTCTACCTGAAAATGCAAGTCATCCTATGAATAAGATAAAATATGGTTTGCTGGCTGCAAAAACTGTGTATAATTTGTAAATTCAAACCAAAACTATATGTTATGCAACCTTATCACCAATGAATGGGATGGAGTTAATTTTTTGCCTGTTTAGGTACATTTATGATTTTGGTTTTTAAATTCAATTCAATTCGGAACACTTTATATTTAATTTGTTAATTAATGAAATAAAATTGAGAATGGAAATGAGGAATATGTCATAGAAACAACAACCCGACCAAAAAGCAAACAACAGCCGAAGGCCACCAATGGGTCTTCAACGCAGCGAGAAAATCCCGCACCCGGAGATGGTCCTCAGCTGGCCCCTAAATAAAATTGTGTACTAGTTCAGTGAAAATGGACGTCACCCTAAACTCCAAAACATATAAATGAACTAAAATATAAAAACATACAAGACTAACAAAGACCAGAGGCTCCTGACTTGGGACAGGCGCAAAAATGCGGCGGGGTTAAACATGTACGGTGAGATCTCAACCCTCCCCCTATACCTCTAGCAAATGTAGAATAAAGAAACACATAGCAATACGCACAGTAAAACTCAGTTTAAAAGAAGTCCGAGTCCGATGTAAGAATAGGTAACAAAAGAAACTAATGAAAATGACAATGATACATAAATGAACAAAGGACTACTAGTAGTTACTGACCTCAATTAAACTGATTGAAAGATTATAACTTCATCTTATGAAAATCAAGTACAATCCCTCCCGTTAGGGGTTTAGTATCATACCATCATAAAATATATAAGAAGAACATAACCCGTATCATGCCAACAACTGGTGTTAGAATAAATGTATTTATTTCCGATGCAAAGACACTATGAGTGAATCAATATTAATACCAAAATATGCAATCCTTAATGACTTGACAACAGTATCGTAACTATATCCTTTCCGAATAAGTCTGTTTAAAGGTTTGGTTAGCTTTTGAGGCGAATGCCGACATTTTTGTGCTTTTAAGAATATTACCATAAAATATTGGATATGAAATACCTGAACATATAAGATGTCTGCATGTTGATTTATATTTACGAATGATGTCCTTGTACCGATGATAAAATTTAGTAAATGTTTTGACCAGTTTGTAATATCGAAAATCCTGGAGTAATAATTTTTCAGTAATACAGAGATTTCTTTCGTTGAAATCAAATACGTTGTTACATACTCGAGCGAATCGAACAATTTGAGATATATAAACACCATAAGATGGCGACAAGGGAACGTCAAAAATGGATAATTAACAATAGGAAATGAAAAATCATCTTTTTTATCATAAATTTTATTATTAAGCTTCCCGTTAAAGATAAATATATCAAGGTCCAGGAAAAGGCAGTGTTCATTGTTAGTATTAGCTTTATTCAAAGTTAGTACGACAGGATAAATCTCTTTAGTGTACATACTGAGGTCGTCATTATTGAGAGCCAATATATCATCTAAATATCTAAAAGTGTTATTAAATTTTTCAATCAGATGTTGTTTCGATGGGTCTTTGCTGATTTTAGTCCTAAATTGTAACTCGCAACAATACAGAAAAAGATCCGCAATAAGGAGGGGGCGGACAGGGGGTACCTTTCTCCTTTCTCCCGCCCTTTCTCTCCTTTCTCCCGCCCGCTCTCCTTTCTCCCGCCCCTCTTCTCCTTTCTCCCGCCCCTATTCTCTTGTCTGCCACTCTAAAAAATGAAAAACTAATGTATAGGAAGCTCATTTTAAAAGAAATCAATCAAATGTCTTGTTTTTATGGCTCGTCCCCGTCTTGTCCTTTCACGAGATAGAAGTGTTGTTTCTTTTGCTTCAAGAATCTCAATAAATTTTTCACTAAATGTTAAGCTTCCTGTTTGCAATGAATTTGTAAGTCTGATGCACGCCGTTTCCGGATGATTTTTTTTTTTTTCAAAATAGAAATCCAAATTATAGAATCGCAGGATAATGTTTGAAAATACGGGGAATTGTTGTGCCACTATTAGTAATTTTTTTAAATTCTAATAACTTTCTTAAACTATCATGGATTTCTACAAAGCTTGGACATAAGCTTGTTTATGATCATTAGATAGTATCCAGAAGTAAATTTTGTAAAAAATTATCTTTTTATCCGTATTTTACTCATAAATAACTTGGTTTTTCTGCCAGTTAACATTACATTAACTCTGTGGTTAAAGTTTTATAAATCTTAATAACTTTCTTAACCTATCATGAATTTCTACAAATTTTTAATAAAGGAAATTCATTTTAGAAAAAAAAAGACCTAAAAAAATGCATATTTATCTGGTTTAAAAAAAAACCGTCGGCGATTTTCTTCATTAAAAGTTAGGACAAATAATCTTCAAGCCAATTGTCAATTTAAAAAAAAGGGGGGTACATGTGCTCGTTTTTAAGTAAATGTTAAAAGTAATTGGAAAACATGCATCATATATAGATTAGACTGTTGGTTTTCTTGTTTGAATGGTTTTACACTAGTCAATTTTGGGGACCTTTATAGCTTGCTGCTCGGTGTGAGCCAAGTCTCCGTGTTGAAGACCGTATTTTGATCATAATGGTTTACTTTTATAAATTGTGACTTAGATGGAGAGTTGTCTCAGTCATTGGCACTCATACCACATCTTCTTATATCTTTTACATCCCAACTTTGTCTAAATTACAGTGTCTATTTCATAATAACAGAAAAGAACTCGTTTTAAGTTGGCAAAATGTTATTCCACGTTGAGGCTGTAACAAGAAAATCCGAGATTCTCGTCCCCATCTGCTATTTGGTTAATTTCTTTCTTTTTGTATTAGTTTTCATTATTTTTATTGGTCGGTTTATTTTTTTCCGACCTCCGGCCTGAAAATGTTCTCCACGCCGTCAACTGACAAATCTCAAGTAATAGCAAAGTAAAAATGATTGATTTTTATTGAAAAAATGAATACTCCAATGGCATGGATGGCATACGTGAAACGTGAACACATTATATAATACACCACAAAAATGATAAAATAATCATATATAGAAATGAATTATTGTGCTGCCGATTTATTATTTCACGGCATATTGTTCAATTGCGTATGTAATGATTTTGATACGATGTTCCAAGAGATATTGTTGACTTCGACACTATCTGACTTCCGAGTTTTTTACAACACAAGTGTAAATATTTTTTAGTACATGTATCATGTGTATATTGTTTCCAAAATGCAACCTTCTTTTAAAAAAAATGAAACTCTGATAGGATGGCATAAGAACTTTAGCAATCAATAACACTTTAAACTATTTCAATCGATAAACAATACCGTTTTGCAAGCCGTTGACTTTACAACACTATATAAAAAGGGTATTTTCAAGTACCTGCAAGTTAATTTATTTCGACGTCTTACACATAAACGCCACAACTAACACTCTTTTTAATGACGTCCTATGCTTTAACGGTACAGTTTGAAAATAAAATAACAATGTTTTTATAATGTCAACTATGTAAACTTAATGTTTACAAAGTAAAAGACATCAGTAAAGGCATATTAGGTCAGGAATGTGTATTCAGAATATGCGGAAAATATGCATTTTACCACGAAAAAATAGGGTTTTGATAATTATTTGGGACTGAGAGGGTTAAAATGTCTATATATAGAACGATTTATACAATATATAATTTTTAAAAAATTCATTTTATGGGTAAACATTTTTAAGGTCATCCGCAAAAGTGATGAGAATAAATTTAGATAATATACTTATTTTTTTTCATGCAACTAAATTTAAATGCTAAAAGTTACATAAGAGGGAGTTTAATGTCTGACGATTTACATTAATTTAGCGATTTTTTCGTCTACACAAACATCACGAGAGAGAGAGAATGACAACTTTATGTGCACATGCATACTGTTTCTGATTTGTGATGGGCGTGTCTGATACAGAAACCGCGCGAAGAAGATAGGAGTTAACGGTTTCGCTGATTGGTTGACGGAATGTCACGGAAATAGCGGAAATAGTCGAAGTGAAAAAAACAATAACGACTCCCTGTTGTTACAAGGAGACGGAAAATGGCCGGCATAACAATGTTAAACCTCCGCAAGGATCGGAAAGTGGGCGGTACATGATGATCAATGGACCGGTTAGTAAATAAATAAAGCTTAATTGAATGGACAGGCAGTTATCGAATGTAATGTGTTGGTCAAATCATTTAAAACATAGGGGTAAAAAAGTTGTATTGTTTTTTAGCCGGACAGGACCCCTTGAGCCAGACTATAATGGTTTGTAGACTGTCAGTTTTTTTTATAATTTTTTTTTCAGCCACGACGCTGTCGGCTTAACTTCAATTAATGATTTTTGTTGTCTCTTTTGTTACTTCCGCCTCCTTTTGTGCATATCACATCGTTTACAAAAGAATTACCAATATTACTCGTGATAAAAATAATGTAGAAGACCAAATAAATGATAAAGTTACAGAGTATTAAACAAATATATATCATTTTAACCGTAAATTAAAATTATTTTGAAACTGAAAGATAATTTTAGTTTAGATTAACTCCACTTTAATACTATTCATTTTTGAAATAAAAAAAGGCAAAAAGAAAGTTTACAAGAGTATTCCAAATATGGTTTTGACTGAATCTTAAAAAAAATCCAATGATTAAATCATTAAAGCGTAGAAAACGTCGACCTGTGTAATATTATATACATTTAAATTGAACAAAATGTTCCTATTTATTAATCAAAGCAATTACGATTTTGTTTGCAACATACAGAATTGCGTTTTATTAAGTTAAGTTGTAAGATTGACCTTCATTTATGTCTCATGTTTTGTTTGTATAAAGATTAGTCAGACACTCATTTTTCTTTGTATATAATTGATAAAAATGGAATTTCAAGACGTACACTGAATATTTCATGTTAGTGTTTACAATATATAAATAACACATAGCAGAGAGGGTGATAAAGCAGATTGTTACCCCGAGAAAACATTGTCAACTGAGGCGAAGCCAAGGTTGACAATGTCTTTTCGAGGGTTAACAATCTGCTCTATCACCCTCTCAGATATGTGTTATTTAATTTATTATACTGAATGTTCTGTTATTACTGTCTATTAAATTTCAAATTCAAAGTACATGACAACCATCCGTATTTAATAAAGCGCCTACTTGATCAAGCGTCTCCGTGAAGGGTAATAGAGTATTTACCATAGGATAGAGTAAATTGTCTCCCTCGTATTAACCAATCAAAATCTGGCATTTTGACATGAAGTATTATAATAATAATTCAATTCACAGTTTCAGTTTTAAAATAAGTTATCTAATAGAAACAAAATAAATAAGAAAATAAAATTTCAAATTTAATCGTATTGTACAATGCAATTCATATTTAGAATCGGAATTTGATTGGTGCGCTGGTCGAGTGTTGGTAGGAAATGTTCAAATATAAAGTCATTGAAATATTTAGTTCCAAGTCAGTATGACTTTTCATATATTCTTTTATCTATGACACAAAGGAGAATATTGTACAGACAAGAAGACAAATTAATAACACAAGTAAGTTGAACGACTTACATTTAAAATAAAAGGAAGGGGCAGCTGAACAGACTTACAATTTAGCAGGAAGAAGAACAATTATAGATATAAAGCAAAGCAACTTGGGGAATATACACTATCAAAACAGTTAAATATAACATGCTGAATAAAAGAAATCAATATGTTTTGTTATACATGTCTCAATCGGTCTGTATCCAATGTCTGGAGCAAATATTTATTTTACGAATCTGTAAAACAAACACTATGGTCATCGATATATGGGATATATTCGAAAGTAAAAAGTGTATACCAACATAAAGTAAAGGACAGCAACCTTACTTAGATATAATTACCATAAATATCTTCCAACATTTCATTTTCTTATGAAATGTATCCTCCAAGATACAGTTATCTTTAGAAAAAAAGCAAGATAACGTATCTTCTTCATGATATTTTAAAATGTACAATTTCTACAATGTTCTACACCGATATCAATTTGCAACAAAATTTCAATGATTTTCAATAGATCTCCATTTAAATCAGGTGGTACACGTGTATGACGTGCGTGCTATTTATAAATCAAGGTTATAATTAACGTGACCTGAAAATATAAATGTTCCCTTTAAAGTAGTTTGTAGTGCATTTCAATCGACTACGCTTTTCAAAAGTGATCGGTCACTAAAGCATTTATAATACAATGACTATCAAAGATAGATCAGAAAAAACTGCAGATGTTTGGTCTGATGATTTATTTTCACATTTGCATGTTAACTTAAGAAAATAGTTAGTGGTTTTACCTTGGATATTAAGTAATTACAAGACACAATAAATTAAGGTACAGGTGATGGGTGCAGCTCCAACCTGTACAAAAGTTAACTTGGAGCAGACTTTTTAACATCTTTCCAAGTTAACTTGAGAAATTTTAAGCAGACAAGCAAGTTAACTTTGTCTTTGGTAGACCAGATCTAGGTCTGATTTTTTAAGACTGCTGAAGACATATTGAAAAGTCAGTTCCAGACAAGACATGTGGACAAGTCTGCAATGGACCAGTCCTGATGACAGGTCTGCCTCTGACCAGACCTTAGGACAGGTCTGCTGATGACATATTTTCGTGTTCAAGACTTTTCATATTACACATGAGCTTTTATTATGTAAAAAATAATCGTACTGTTCTTTTTTTGCCAGTATAGCAAATAACTATACTCGTTAGTGACTCTGTATACATATTATACACGTAAAACATTTCTTTTTCACTCATATTGTTATATATACATTAAAAAATGGCTACAAATTTTCACACTTGTTGACCGACAAATATACATGCTGCTATCATAAAAGAAAGGAAAGGTTTTTTTTAATTAGAAGGCGGACAGAAAGGTTATCCAATGCATCGGAAAAATATTTTTATATAATGGGATATAAACATCATTGTTTACGTTGTTTCGTTCCCCATTTTACAGTCTCTTCCTAAATATAACTCTTTGCATTACATGGATTATTCATCGTAATTCACTTGTTTGCCGAGGATTTACGATTCTGTTTTTGACAAAATGTTAAAACAAAAATTGTATAGTATCCGGATATATAAGGTGTTGTATAGTTATGAACCATCTCGTCAATTTCGACAGATTCATCGTTACCGATTAGAAATGATATATGGGACGTCCGAAAAAAAACATACTCGATCTGAACATGAATGAAATATTTGCTCCTGCACGTTTAGATGCCAACAAAATCAATCAAGCGACATAATATAACAGTCAGTCACTATACTATTCCCAGATATGAACTTTTAGATAAATTCAGTCATGTTAGTGTTGGATATTGCGGTCAAATAGTTTTGTTATACAAACCATCCTGAACTACTGACTTTAATGACGGTTCAATATTATGAATACGAAGGGGAAATGCTGACACTATAAATTGATGCGGAGAACATTTTGTAGTCATCATGGACACTGTGTTCCAACATTGCTGTCATTTGTTTTATACAATCCATCCTGATTTGACAAATTTATAATTTATGATGTGCCTATACAATTGCAAATGATCATGAAAATTATGGTCAGTCAGTAAACGATTCCCAGATGATGCCACCTCATACATTTCATACTTGTTTCATGTTTATAATAAAGAAAGACTATGTTCAGTGTTGGTTGATGCAGTTAAATATTTGTGATATACGAGCCAGCCTGAGATATTAAGAGTACTGATTTTTTGTGACGCATTAATATTTTGAATAAAAAGAGGCGTGCTGGCATTCTAAATTGATGCGGACAAAATTGTGTAGTCATTGTATTCAAATACCGCTGTCATTTGTATTATAAAATCCATCCTGATTTAAAAAAAATACTGATTTATTATGCAGCTATATTAAGGTGGCTTCCGATACTAAGGGAGATAACAACGTTTTACTGATGTAAGACTGGTTCCCTGTTTTAATCTGTAAATATGTCCCCTATATTTCTATGTCACGGTAACAGTTCCGATGTCGTCTGTTGGTTACGTTGGTAAACAACTTCCCTTCAGTTGATCGCACGGAAGAAAGGAAGGTTTGTCAAAAAGGATAAATTCAGGCGTTCTTTTAAAATGAAGAATATAAATATCGTCAGCCTGAAAGATCACACAGTCTTAAATTATTCTCAACATATAAGATCATATAAGTTTTTGTGAGTTGCCACACTTTCATGGACAGGGATGTTGGAGAATCGGTGTCCAATCACAGTGACCTTTCGTTTGACGAAACATGGAAAGAAGGTCGACGACTAGTCTAGCTCACCACCTAGTGCAGAATCTGTTTTGTAAGATGTGTGGCTGTCCCCTGCGGATACTGTCGGCGAACGGAAACACGGCCTAGGAGGTGGAGGCAATGGAGCATTTTGTCCATACCTTGTAGTTGTTGCAGTGCATGTAACAGCAAAGAAACGAGGAAAAGAAATGATACTGGTGCATTTGTTGTCAATTCAAAAGCTGCACTTGGTAAGAGTTTAAAATTTTCTGTTTAGATTCTCTAGACACATTTTACTAGGTGGAGAAGGTGTATGGTTTCAGGTCTTGTATAAATGAACCTGCCCCTCACCTCTCTTTTTCTTTCTTGAATCCCCTCTGTAATGGTCTGGGTTTATATGGTTAGAGGGTTAAAGGATAATTTTAAGGGGAAGTGCTGCCCAAATTTTTTATGAAGTTGGACTGAGTTATTTTTCTGCAATTTTACCCCTGGAAGTTATCAATTTTGCAATGAACAGAAAGACATAGCAGCATAAGGTGCTTTACATTTTGCAATAAAAAGGGGTGAATTATTTTGTGAATAATTATTTGGTAGCAATTTATCATAACTGAAATTACAATTGAAAAAGAAAACAAATACAGTCACAATGATTCATTCACAGAAATAATGTTTTACAAACTTAAACTATTAGCTGTCTTTATCTTATAATCAGAATTTTCATATTAATCATCTCCTGCATGTGATCATGGACCAAGTGGTCTGACACCTTAGAGATTTAGTCATTTAAAAACAAAACTAGAATGATATGTAGAATGCAGGATAATGCATTAAGACAAGACAGAAAATGAGGGAGGGGCAAGCCACACCCACCCTCACTCCACTTTATTAGAGATGTATATGAGTATGTGATCTATAAGAATAAAGGCAGATATGAATTTACAATCAAATTATATAAATATAAATAAAAAAATACAAATGTATATATATACATGTATTCCAAAGAAATTATGAACTCAAAATAGTTTATAGTTTAGCTTTATCATGAACTAATTAACCAATGCAGACTGACATTTGATATCAAGCACAAAACCAATGGTTTTAAATGAAAATACTTGTTTTTTTCAGGAATGATACATGTAGGAATTGGTGCCACACATTTTAACAATTTTCAACAAAATTGTGAATTCATCCACCATTAAGAAAAAGGAATTAAACTGGAAAGATAATATTTGCAGAACTTTGCAAAATAATCCTGTAAATTAAATCAGGAGACGGAACAGTTAACATGGTTAATATAATGAGTAAATGGAAGGTAATTAAATCTTTAGCTAAATAATTTTAAAGTAATTTTTTTATAATTTTCCAAAGTAGATAATTATTGAGTATAATGAGGACCATATCATATTCATATTTGCCCTAGCAGTCATAAAAATGAATTAACAGATCTTGGTAATATTTCAGGTTTAGGGTCAATATTTCGAATTGATTTTGTGGTAAAGCAATGATACATATACTTGAAGACTTGCATGTATAGATCATGACATAATTTGTTTCAGCAAAAATATTGAATTAGAATTAGTTACACTTGTAAATTAAATAAAAATCTATATTTATGGATAATTTCAACAAATTTCATGAAACAAATTTGGTTTTGAAAGCCTTTATACATTATTATTACAAATTACATTGTTGAAACCTGAGTTTCCAGTTAATTTTAAATGTACTATGTTTATAGCTATAGTATTTGAACACTGCATGTACTTTCAATAATACATTTTGTACTACTTTTTTTTCATTATGTTGAAGCCAGTTTTGTTGTAGAAAGGCAAATGTATGATACTGGTTGGAACTATGAAAGTAATACAGGTAAATTTAAAGAATTTAGGCTTTAACTTTATTAATAGAAAAGATGTTCCCAAATGTCAAGGTCAATGTGGACATTGTAGATTCTCAACACCCTTGTGAAAACTTTAGGAACAACAGCTTTCTATTGTGAGAGGAAACCATACTTTGCATTGCTCTTGTTGTTATAATGAATCTGATTTTTTTCAGTTTGTGAGTTAAATTATAATTTTTTTTTGAAATTGCTTGTTTATCATTATTTTGTTATTGAATAACCAAAGTTGACAACAAGTAATCTAAAAGTCTCACTAATTATGAAACGTATAATTATATGATTTTACTCTCAATAAGATTTTTATTATATTTCTCATCAATTGTGGGTCTTATGGTGGATCATCATCTTTTAACAGCAGGTAATTAGCAGCAGTTTTACAGAAAAATGAAGGATATACATGGCTGCCAATGGTAAATACATGTTAGGATAACTAGTTACTTTTGAGAAAAAACTTGAGAACATTTTAGAGACTTATCAATCTGATAAGGGTGTTTTGCTAGCATAAACATTTGTTTCTGGACAATAGATTTAGTAGTTTCTAGTTTGCCTCAAATAAGTTGAAACGTCCAAGTTCATATCTCAGCAAATATAAGTGGTAAGATCATGCAAACTTATACATAGATGCCTCTCAGTTAGTAACTCAGCTTCCAGGTAAAAGAAGGTCACTGTGATCCACATTTAAATTTTAATGCTTTTGATTTGTACTTTATTAAGATATTAAGTATATTATCAAGACTGCCACTGATTCCTATGTGCAACAATGAAGCTAACTATGTACGTTTACCTACGTTTATCACACACTTGCTCACATGATGTATATGTATACCACTAAGAGCAGTTCAAATGTATTGATTTAATATAAGTGGTCAAGGTCACAGCTATTAAATATGTACTTTGAATTTGCATTTGTATTGGAGACTATAATGCTCCCTATATTGACACTTATATTTCATTCTAAATTTCCATTTCACATAAATAAAACACTAAAAAGGATGTACATCATATGCAGAAGCAACTTAAAATTGCATACCCATCAGTTGACCTAATTATTGCAATCACTTCAAAAACCTGGCCATATGTAACATAAAGTTAATTGTTTGGACCATGTTATGTCAAATTTAAAAAAAAATTCATAGAACCAATTTTTTAGAAATTCATTTGCACTAGTGTTGAAGAAATTGGGGCGGGATTTAATAAATATGTATAAAACTGCTATTATTCCTGTTTTATTTACATTTTCAACATTATTTCTGTAATAAATGAAGAACAAACCTTTCAAAATACTTTCAAAGGCTTGAAAAAAATCTAGAATGTTTACTTCAGGTATGTATTTATTCATACATGTGATGTGCCAACTTTGGTGGCCGTTACCATGGAAACGAATCTGGTGACATGATATTTTTTACTCAAATTTTTATAGAGGCCATTGCATAGTATATGTATGCAAATTTTAAGAAAAATTCATTGGTGAAAAAAAAATTGCTATATCTGTAGGGATCCACCTGAATTAACATAATAAAGTGCAAATATGTTCGGTTTTGGTTAATGCAGTCAAATAATTTTGTTTATACGAGGCAGCCTGAGGTTTCAAAACTACTGAATTTTTGTTACAAGTCAATGTTTTGAATAAAAAGAAGACAAACTGGCACTCTAAATTGATGCAGACCAAATTTTGTATTCATTGCGTTCCAATATTACTCTCATTTGTATTATTAATTCCATCCTGATATACAAAAAAAAACAATGATTTATTATGCAGCCATATAAATTTACATAATGAAGTGCAAATATGGTCGGTTTTGGTTGATGCGGTCAAACAATTTTGTTATACGAGCCAGCCTTAGGTATTACAATTACTAAATTTTTGTTATGATTCAATATTTTGAAAGAAAGGGAATATGCGGGCACTTTAAATTGATGCGGATAACATTTTGTTGTCATTGTGTTCCAATATTGCTTTCATTTGTATTATACAATCTATCCTGACATATAAAAAAATACTGATTTATTATGCGGCCATATAAATTTACATAATAAAGTGCAAATATAGTCAGCTTTGGTTGATGCGGTCAAATAATGTTGTTATACGAGCCAGCCTGAGGTATCAAAACTAGTTATTTTTTGTTACGGGTCAATATTTTGAATAAAAAGAGGACATGCTGGAACTCTAAAGTAATGCGGACAAAATTGTGTAGTCATTATATTCCAATATTGTTGTCATTTGAATTATACAATCCATCCTGGCATAAAAAAAATACTGATTTATTATGCAACTATATTAATTTACATTATAAAGTGCAAATATGATCAGTTTTGGCTGATACGGTCAAAAAATTTTGTTATACTAGCCAGACTGAGGTATCAAAACTACTGAATGTTTGTTACAATATAAAAAAGAAGATGTGGTATGATTGCCAATGCGACAACTCTTCACAAGAGACCAAATGACATAGAAATTTACAACTATAGGTCACCGTACGGCCTTCAACAATGAGCAAAGCCCATACTGCATAGTCAGCTATAAAAGGCCCCGAAATGACAAGTGTAAAACAATTCAAACGAGAAAACTAACGGCCTAATTTATGTACAAAAAAATAAACGAAAAACCAATATGTAACACAGCAACAAACGTCAACCACTGAATTACAGACTCAATATTTTATATAAAAAGAGGACATGCTAGCACTCTAAATTGATGTGGACAAATATGGTCAGTTTTAGTTGATGTGGTCAAATAATTATGTGATACAAAACAGCCTTATATTAATTTACATTATAAAATGCAAATATGGTCAATTTTGGTTGATGCGGTCAAATAATTTTGTTATACGAAAACTGCTGATTTTTTGGTGATGATTCGATTATTTAAATAAAAAGAGGACATGCTGGCACTGTTAATGGGCGCAGAAAAAGAAACATTAGTAATGTGGGCACTCTGAATTATAGCCTACCATAAACATGATACATTTTAGTAACTGTACACTAATATTGCTTTCATTTATCATGATTATTTTATACAATCTAAGTGCTATGCGTTATTGCCATTGTTTATCGATTGTAATTGATAACCAAGTTCATAAGATTAATGCTACATTTAAAAACGGATCATAACTTATAACATTTTATATAAAATACATGTATATTCGACTTAAGGAATTTGATATTTATTGAAATAATTATTCAATGCACGTTATCAGTATAACCAATATCGTTTTAAATTTATAAAAAGGAAGATCACGGAGAAATGTTTTTAAACAAGCAAAGATTTATGCGTTCTTTATTTACTTATGTATTTTAGCTGTATTGTTTATATCAAGAAACAGACATTTAATACAACATTTTTATAAACAAATCGATGTAGAGCGGTCCTGGTTACAAGTTAATTTAGTGTGGAACAAACCAGCCAAATGTTAACTTGAGATCAGGTCTGGTTCGATCGGAGTTGTCAAAATCAGAGATAACGTATGGCAGGACTGGTTTCAAATTTAACTTATAATAGTAGCGGACCTGTATCCAAGTTAACTTTTTCGGGAGTCATAAAAACAGTCCTAGGACCAAGTCCGCTTTTCATGTAAACTTAATTGTGGTCCTAGGACTGGTAAGCGCAGTCCTAAATCCTGTCACTAGTTAACTTTGACCAGTCAAAATGACTGGTTTGCAAGTTAACTTGCTGTACAGGTTAGGACTGCACCGATCTGTAGTGGTGTATCGGAAAAAATATCAATCTTAAACAATATAAATGTTAAAAACACAAATTCCCTTTAAACTTGAAAGATAATATATGTTTTTAAATTTATCATGTATATAGAAAGAACTTTTATTATCAGCATGATCAGTGTATTGGCGAGTGTCTATGTATAACTAATAAAAGAGGTTCTCTATGTAACCTTCACTAACATAAAATTTGCAAAAGAAGAAGAAATTGAGAGAATAAAAGTTGTTTGAACTTTCCGGGTAGCTATTAGGACGAATTGTATGAAAGTAGACCCTCAAAACCGGTGAAATATTACATATTTATATTTCCAAAATAAGTTTTGAAAAAGTATGACGCTACAACATGGTAATCTTAACAAGTAAGTCGAAACAAATCTGAAAAAGGATTACAGAACCAAAACCAAAAAACAAAAAAAACAACGTTCGTCCTAAAAAGCAAGTCAGGAGCCTGTTGTTCAGTGGTTGTCATTATACCTTATAATATACCTTACTTATGTAACTCAATTAGCAATAGTTACACTAATGTGTCCCGATGATACATTTTAAAGTAAAAAAAAAACATATGTGCTCATGTATTGATGTCTAGCAAATTATTGATATTGTTCTATTGAAGTTAAATGAGTTAAGCATTCTTACAATCAGCTGTAATGAAGCGTTTATAATGAATAAATATGTGTGTTGTCATTATTTACTTGAAGGTGTTTCCATGTTAAAATGAAATATATTCTTTTCTTTTTCGTGTGTATAGGACTTGCATAGGAGAAGCCTGTTTGCCTATATGTTTGCCATTTTGTTTTTCTGTGTGGGAATAGTTATTTGTTTTTAAAGTGATTAAGATTATAACAAAATGTTGACGGTTGTACCCCAATGTTTGACATTTTTACCTATTATATCTGTTTGTTTTGCTGAAACATTGTTGCAAATATGATTGAATTCTATGCGACTGTTATACAAGTGAAGGTGTAGCTAGCTATAAAACCCGGTTTAATCCACCCTTTTCTATATTAGAAAATGTTTTTACCAAGTCAGGAACATGACAGTTGTTTTCCATTCGATTGATGTGTTTGAGCTTTTGATTTTGACATTTGATAAAGGATTTTTCGTTTTGAACATTCTTTGGAGGTCGGTATTTTTTTTTTTTTATTTTACCTTTTGCTATTTCAATATATGTTGAATATGGTTTAAAATAAAAAAATAAAACAAAAATACCTAACTGTTTCCCTCTTCATTGCAGGTTTAATTAAAACGTAAGACCATAATTTACAATTACATGATGAAACTGCTTTAGGCTTTGACTTCGAATTTGGAAAATTGGTTTTGTTTTATTATAACATATCGATAATAACATATATGTTGAGAATTTGAATATTAAATTTATAACATTTAATACTGAGACAGATGTAAATTTACTTATGCATCGTAACTCCATAATCAACTGAATGTTTCTAATATTTCTAATCATTTTTCTTCTGTTTACTTACTATTTTATAATTGCTTAACAATATATTTGTATGCAATAACCTGAATATCTACTATATTCTACGAGCAAAACCTAAGTTATAGGTCATTACAAAGTATGATTTATTCTTAATTCTTGCTATCCTTTTTTTTGGAAACTATCTGTTAAGCTGTTAATAAAAAAACTAGCAATGCTTTACATATTTTGATACTTTTGCACGAAATGAGTGGTTTTTATTGTATGTCCTTTAATAGGTTTTCGGAATTTAACAGAATAAACATCCTATTCCCACAACCATGAAGTTTCTATGTAGCTCTGAAGCTTGCTTTCGTTGTGAATATAAACGGATGTGGAATATAAGTAGTATTATAAGTATAGGTAAAAGTATTGAAACAAAATTTGTTTATTATTTCAATGACCTAAAAAATATAACGTTGTAGGTTTGGATACGGATGTAAATAATTTTAAATTTGTAATTATATATCATGTAGCATTGTGTAGAGGAAAGGAAGATTTAGTACTACTATTTAGTGGAATATTCAAAATTTTCACACAATTTAATGACCGACTTTACCATGGTTATACCCTGTGAACTTCTGAGCTACTGGTAAAGATTTATTTCCATCTTTTTTAATAAGGGGATATCCAGTGCTGATAACCGTCATATATAGTTGAAAATTGGCAGGTTTAAATGTGGGTTGTATTAGTAAGATATATAGAGGAATCATGGTATACTGCTATGTACGGAGTATTTGTAGTCACGATTTACGTAACACATTACTGCCATTTAACACGTTGGTACATTGAGGTTAATAAGACTCCAACCTTTCTTGAAAGGTATCCTAGTTTATTGTAGTCATGGTCATCGTGCCGAAAAAAACTGTATATATAAAGCAAAGATCTGCACAGCGTTCAAAGCCACCGGCGTGATAAATGTCTTTTGCGGCTTTCAATATTGTCGTTTTGTTTTGCTGACGCAAATCTCTTTATTTGAAATGACGGTTGTTCAGATTTAAAGAAATCAAAATAAAATCTATAAACCATGTTCAATCAGTAGGACATGCGATTTGAGTATCCAATTATTATATTTTATGTTAGGTAGTCATAATAGTGTGTCCAAAATAGTGCAAACTGCCATATATTTATGTTTAATTTCATTCAACTGAAACAAAAGCTAAATTCTTTACAGATAATCAAAATTATCAACGATACATTATTTATGACTTATATCTGTATCACAAACGACCACAAACAAGTTCTTATTTTCATAGCCCTGTCCGTTTTTTTTTTATACCGATTGTGACACTTATACCCGAATTGGTATTTACCATTAGTAACAACAGGTACCACATGTGAATCAGGATTTTCTTTCCCATACGAATCGTCTAAAATCCTCGCGGTTTTTTGTTTGTCTTTTGTTTTGTTTTGGTTTGTATTTTGTTTCGTTTTATTATATTTTGGGGGGGGGGGGGGGGGGGGGGGGGTTTGTCCAGTCTTTCGATTTATATGTAATGTTTTGTACACTGTTGGATGTTTTTTCGTCGATTTTCGTTTTTGTTTTCTGTCGATATGCTGTCAACTTATCTTAAAGTAGTGATTTTGTATTGTTCTTTGGCATCTTCAACCTCTTGTTGTGCCTGTCGCGCATTTTGTCTACTTAAAATTATTAATATAACTCGAGAAAATTCCATTTAAAAGGCCAAATCATGAGAAAGTCACAGAGGGCTTTCAACGAATATATAATGATGACATTAAATTGTCGTTCTTTTGTTACTAGCACACCATTCTAGAGAAGATAAAATATACCTGTTTGATGCTATCTAATTTTGAAAGAAACTAAAACCAAACAAAACAGTAGGTTAACGAGCATATCAGGTAATCCATATATGACTTTGACTGACTTCAACGATTGGATCATTAAAGCCTATAAAACATCGCACAGTATAATATTAAATACATTGAAATTGAAAAGAATTTCCCTATTTAAAAAACGACAACAATATGATCTGTGATAATATAAATTGTAAGATTGGCCTTCATTTTGCTATCATGTTTCGTTTGTATATAGAATAGTCATAAATTTTTCTTTGTCCTATAAAAAAATGAAATTATACGACGTACACGGAATATTTTATGTAAGTGTTTATAATAGAGAGTGCATTAGGAAGAACAGATCATTTAGTTAAAGTGTGAATACAATATATTCCATTGACAGTTTCAGTTTTAAAATAAGTGTTCCCATACGAACATTTGAATTTCAAATGTAATTGTATTATACAATGAAATGTATAATTAGAATTTCCATTTGTTGACGTTTAGTAGGAACTATTCAAATATAAACTCATGGAAAAATTTAGTATAAATCAATATGAGTCTTCTTATATTCTTCTCTTTACGGCAAAAACGAGAATATTGTACGGACAAGAAGAAAAATTAATAATACGAGTATGATGTAGGGCTTACATGAAAAATCAAAGGAAGAGGCAGCTAAACATATAGACAAATAAACAAGTATGAAAACAGTTAACAATTGAAAAAAGCAACGTGAAGTATAAATTTATCAAAAAGATAACATGCTAAATAAAAGAAATCAATAGGACTTGTTGAATAAGCCTTAACCGTCCTATCTCCAATCTCGAGTAGCAAAAATATATTCTGAGAAGCTGTAAAACTGGAGAGAAAAACAAGTACGACTCTTATCGATATATGAGATAGGTTCACGACTGTCATTGATATATTGGATAGATTCGAGAGTAACATTACGTATATCATAGTTTAAAAAGGACGGTAAATATATGTAAAAGTAGCTTACCCTATATCGCCAACAATTTGTTCTCTTGAGAATTGGATTTCCTGAGGTAAGTTCTCATTAAAAAAAACACATTTATCTTTTGCATGTCATCTATGTTCTACTCCAAAATTATTTCACGATCATTCACACACTTCATCCATTTTGAATAGATCTCCATTTAAAGCAGGTAGTATATGATGTGTATTCTATTTATATATAAACATGATAAAGGTTTATAGTAACATGAACAAAAAATTTAAAAAAATCCATTTAAATGACCGACTTCACGTTTCAAAAGTTAGTGGTTCACTGAAGCATATTAAAATACAATAAATATTAAAGATAGGTCAGCGTAAAAATATTTTAGTGTATATAAACTTTTCGTTCTATGACATATTTTTTAAGAAACTTCATAGTAAATGTGGCATAACACGAACAAAAATGTTAAATACAATGAATATAAAAGATAGGTCAGCGTAAATATTGCAAAAATCCTAGTTATAACAAACTGGTAACATAGTTTTAACATGTGAGTAAAGACACTGGAACTACTTTGAAAAAAAAAACAAAAAAACTGTTGCATTAATAATTGCATAAAGACGTTGAGTTATAGCTTTAAAGGATAAGAAAGTAAGACATAAAGCATTTCGAAGGCTACGAAAGCAGTTTTGAAAATATGTGAATGTGAAAATTTATTTTGCTATATAAAGGTTAACAGTCAAACAAAAATATCAATTATTTGATAATAAATTGCAGCAATTTGAAAGCCAACAAAAGCTAGCAAATTGGTCCAAAGTCTGTTGCTGGAGTTAACTTGAAGTAAAAAAAAACCAAGGTACTTAGCTCTAGAATAAAACAGACAAAACTAATAACTATAAAACTACATTTTACATAGAAAAAATAACGTGGATTCCCTTTCGAAAAAATAACTAGATGACATCATTACGGTAATGGTATGTATTAAAACATAACGGGTTCCGTAAAAACAAGGCATATGCACTTAATTATAGTTTGTATTCGGCTTTTCGTGTTGAACTTGTCTGTTTTCTTCCCTTTTATCATTACACAAGTATCACAAATGTGACATTAAGCCCAAATATTGATCTATCGATCAACCACTAAAACGCATTCAAACTCACTTTCGCTGTTGAACAATTTTTAATTGTTTCATATTTTTCATGTCGGGGCCTTTTATAGCCGACTTTACGGTATGTTTTTTTTTCATTGTTGAAGGCCGTACGGTTAGTTATAATTGCTTAAATCCACTTCATTTTAGCTTTGGTGGATAGTTGTCTAATTGGCAATCATACATCATCTTCTTAATTTTTTGATTGAAAATCATAATATCTTTCAAGGTCAGTTTGGGTGTCAAAGAATTACTGAAAACAAAAAATCTTCCGGACCCCCTTGACTCAAAACCATTACTACAAAAAAAATCAATTGAGCTTACACTGGCTATTACACAATATCGGAAATCTGAAAACTCAGTCAAGCTCACCTTTGCTGTCAAATAGTTACTGAAAACAAAACCTCTTCTAGCTCACCTTAGATGTTAAAACATTACTAAAAACAGAAATTAGGTCAAGATCATCACAACTGTTCAGCCATTTTTGAATACTCGTTCAAGCTCTCCTCCAATGTCAAATAATTACAAAAAAACCTTCTTCAATCGACGTGGCTGTTTAACAAGTACAACATGTATTAAAAACAGAAAACAGACTCTCATTCGAGCTCACTTTAGGCCCACGTGGCGGAAAACCAAAAATGTTGATTTTCAAAATGATTTTCAACTTTATATAATATTTTCAACTGCATTGTCATTCACAAGTTTTAAATAAAGCTTTAAAAACTAAGTATTTATTTATACGTTAAGCATGTTAAGATTAACACTTTTTACTTCACTTGGCCCAAGCTAGTGTAAGCTTTTCCAAACTATTGGCGTTATTTGTTTTTCGTCGTCCGTTAACTTTTACAAAGACCATCTCCTCTGAAACTGCTGTGCCAAATTTTACAATCTTGACCACAGCCATCATAAGGGTTTGTAGGTTATAAAATATTTCCGTTAACCCCGCCTGCCATACAACATGGTTAACATGGTTAGAAAAAAATGAAAACAACACATTATTTATTGTATGCTAGCGAATTGCTTTTCTTGATTTACCTACATCAGGAACGCTCAAAGCTGAATGTGTAAGAACCGAAACAGTTGGAAAGCTGTATGACCTAAAAGTACATAAATAAATAGCTCAATCCATCTTAGGTCAATTTTGCCTGAAGGAGTTGAAACCTTAGTTTCTTTATAATTTCAAAGCTTATAAACGGACAATGTAAGACAGGTTTGTTATAAATAATGTCAGTACCGAAGTACTTACTATTTGACTGATGATCCCCTCGGGAACTGATAGTCTACCAGCAGAGGTATCGACTTAGTGCTGTAAAAACATGAAAATAATACGTTATCAATCCCATCAGTCCGAAGCGTTTTTTATGACTTACCTTTGTCAGGAATGGTTAATGCCTAATATTTAAGAGCTGAGGATGTATCAGAACCGAAACAGTTGAAGAGCTATATGACATAACACATAGGGGGAAAATGCAAGTTTTTTTCTAATATCATGAAAACCGCTATAAATAGAAAAAAATCCCACAGGGGATGAAATGTTCAGAATGATATAATCTTCTTTTGCTTTATAAATAAAAACTGTAAGACGACATAATGGAGTTATTGCCCTTTAATGAAAATTGTTATCCAGTGTTTTGCCTAATATTTTAAAATGTATTGTAAATGAAGAGAATTGTTGAATAGCAGAAATGACAGACAAGTCCATATGGAGGTATTGCCCTTTAATGGCGATCTTTAGCAAAGTTTTGCGTTTTTGCTTATCATCTTAAAAACTATAAAAGGTAGAAAGAATTTACAAATAGCAAAAAAGATCAGCAAGACAAGATCTACATACAAGTCAAATTTTGAAATCGTTTGTCGACGCTTTATAGGAGTGATTGCCTTTTAATGACGATTTTTTTTACCCTTGTTTGTGTTTTGGGCACACAGTAAATAACAGAGAGAAAATGTAAACAGAAAAAAATATCAGCAATACAAGATCAACAAAAAAAAACAATGTTGTCATGAATTCTATTCTAGACCACAATGATGGAGATGAACATAGATCTAGGTTAGAGACACAGGCTCTTTAGACCCTCTAATTATATAATACAAACAGAAGAACACTATTTTAATTGGCTTGTAAATATGAAGTACCAAAAAACAGTTTATCATCTAATCCGTAAACCACCTCTACATAAAACAAATGTCAAGATTATTGATGAGAGTACATCATTTTACATTCATTTTTCACCAACCTTCCTTTATATCTTCAATGTAAACATCTATCTTATCATGATCACAGTGTTGTGAGTATTGTTGTATTTGCTTTTGTTCCTAATTGCATTTCTATTGTCTGTAGGTTATTGTTTTGTTTTGTTCCTTGTATGTTTGTTGCTTTTTGTTAGTTTGCTTGCTGTTTTTAGCATTATGTTAAATATGTAGACAGGGTTGATACTGATGTTTGCAAGTAAAACAAACAGAAAATAATGTAGTAGCTGTGGTAGGTGATGATTGATTGAAGGTCTTACGTGTAATTATTTTTAGGATTTTACATATCGTGAGGAGCATCAGTTCTAGACCAAAATGAATAAAAATACACCAAAATATAAAATTAAAAAAATGCGTACCCAAAATAGCAATAATGTTTAGTATGCTACGTTATATTGGACAAATGTTATGCTAAACTTGAGAGACCAAGCGCTCGACCAAATAGAAAATCATGTCTTGAATAAAAACATAAATCACAATGACTAAGAATAAAAACGACGCATTGGCAAACAAAAATTTCGAAACACCAAACAAACGCCTGAGCAACATGAACTCCTACAACAATCGGCGGTTATCACCGGTGTTCCCGTAAGATAATCAGCTCTTGCTACAAATGTGACACCTGTCAAGTAATTCATGACAATAATTAACTCGAGCCGCAATAGCGGAAAAGAGGACGGCGTTGTGGCTACAACACATGGAATTTTTGTTTGGGCATCTATAACGACAACAAAAGCATGATGTCGTTCTTTAATCTTTCGAAGGGATGACCTTAACTTTACGATGATCTGTCCTAGTGGAATAGCATAAAAATATATTCTACCATTTACCTAAGTATTTTTTATTATAAACATAAAGGCAGGTTGAAAGACAAAAACAGAATACGAATGGCTAACGTAGATCCAAGTATTATGTTTTCGAAAATGATAACTAATACAAATAAAAAGTTACAGCAAAACATTCTTTAACACTGATATCATCAAGATGTTTACAAGGGCAATTTTGAACCACGGACTACTTAGAACTTTAGATACCAGAATATTTGACTCATTCTTATTACATGTAGTGGGCTATCCTCGATTGTCACATATTGACTGTGTATGTGTTTGCATGCACAGTAGGAGACGCTCACACTACCGACGCACCCAGAGGTCACTCCTTTTGGGTGCATGCAATTCACTTAGTATTTACTAGTTGTATTGAGTTGTCTTCTTTATAGATTTATTTTACAGATGTACTTGAACATAGGTAAACTAATGTTGCCTAATGGTACCACAGATTATTCTAACAGCTCTAAAGAGAGGTAAGATCTTATCGAAACTGAAATTTTTCATCATCAGTAGTAATAACCACAGTAAACTGTACCAATTTCACTGTGCCATATGCAAGATATAAGCTTTTCGACAATTGTTTCTCTTCATTGATGTTTGCTGCAAAACTATGTCAACTATTTCAACGCCCTAAATAGAAACTTCGATAGGCCAATTAATGTAATCAAATTGGACCAAAACTGTTGGCACACCTTGACAAGGAACCGGAGATATGCATGAGGGAGATATATTCCTTAATTTCAAGTGATAAAATGTTAATAGTTTTCGTAATTTGCAGACCCAGCAATATAACGCTGTTACACTTATGTTATTTGATTATCCGATACCTCGAAAAATAATAACTCATTCTTCTTCGGTCGAACTTCAAATAGCACAACCATATCATATTCATTTGGTTGGTTTTCTAAAAAAAATGCAAATATATAATGTCTTTATCACGAATTAGATGTGATGTTAACAACAATGTAAGATGCTTTGTTTGCAAGGTTCATACTATGTAGCATTGGCTAGTGGTAATAAAACGAAACAACTCGAAAAGAAGGTGTATAATGACGATGACCGTGACAACGTCAAAGTCAATTCAAAAATTTGTATTCCATTCACTGAGCTGAAGGATGGAGTCGGTATAATACCTTTGTCATCAATTTTGCCACTATCATCATGTGCTGTTGCCTTTCCCTGCATCCGATAGTCTTTGTTTTTTTTTTCTCGGAAAATCTGTTTAGACCTATGTAGGAAGGATTGAATGATTAGACTGACTAAACCATTGATAAAGAATGTCGTTTGCGTAGTTGTTAGTGTCAGACATTTGCCCGATCAATCGTGCGATTATTCTATATTTCGTTCTACCGACATATATTAATCTCCAAAGGTAATTATTGTCAGATTTCAAAGGATTTGCAATTTTTCTATTAAACTTAACACTGATACATTGTTGTTAAGATTCATTAAGATCTATACTGTCTAGTAGCTTAACTATACACGACCGTGTAGGAGGATTATTTTAATTTGGATGATGATTATTAGAGTGGCTTATTCGAGTCGTCTGTCCAGTCTGTTGATTATAGGATACCTGATATTTCAAACAACACTGTGTCCTTCAAGACGTAAATATCAAACCTTTTCGTGACAACTTTAACTGTCCGACCAGTGTCGTTTTTAGGCTTGCAGAGTCACCAGGAATAACAGATTATTCTCAACAGCCATTGACGTGCAAATGTACTACGGGTGCCATCAGTAAGCAACGAAAATTGAGAAATAATACCGATCCAAATAATCCATTATACACACATATAATCTTAGAGTGAATATAGTCAAAAACCTATTTAGATTGATGAATAATGCTAGCATGATATGTATGAAGTGTATAAAAGTTGTTAGAGTATAGCTTTTATTACATGGAGTTTAAGTGATTTGTCAGTCTATGTATGGAGTGTATGTAATTGGTCAGTGTGTTTATTGTATGTGGTTAATTGTTCAATATTTAACAATATAGAGTTCAGTGTTTCTGTTGTTCCGTTGTTTTCCTCTTATAGTTGATGTGTTTCCTTGGTTTTGGTTTGTGACCCGGATTTTTTTTGTTTCGCTTACTCGATTTATGACTATTGAACAGCGGTATACTACTGTTGCGTTTATTTATGTCATGCTTTATACTGATATTCTTAATTTGATATTCATGTTTGATAATATATTTCCAACTAATATTTGGAAGTTCATGATTATCAAAACCGTGGTTTATAGTGCTTTCTTTCACGTCCACAATGCGGTCTATAAAAAGAATTTGAAAGAACTAAAATCTAATTAATATTGTAAATATTGAAACAAAAGTATTAGATTTTGTTTTTTTGTTGTTTTGTTTTTTTTGCGGGATGGGAATTTTGTTAATAAAATGAAGGAAATTACTGGATAAGTGGGTAAGAGAGAAACTTGAATGAAAATCGTAAAAGGGGAGAGGGGGCCTTGACAGTTAACAGACGAACGAATTAAAATATCAATTTCAAGATGAAAGAAAGATTAAAATAAGCCTAAATGTTCCTTTTGACCAACTTAAAAACGAAAAATGGTGAACAAAAAGCTTCAAGCACGAAAACACGAAAAGTAAAAATTGCAACACCGTTGCACAAAAACTACCATGTTCCATCGGTTTGAGAGATTAACAATGGACACTACAGTTCATAAACTTTAAAACTTCAGATATTTTTGCTTGCATTTATTTTTGTGTCTTTTAAGAATGAACAAAATGTTGCGACTATTTCAGTAAAAACTGTAAACATATATTGCTATCATTTTTGCAATATCCATTCCTTTGTGTAGCAGACTCTGTTTAGCCTTTCAGGGCACCTGAGATCATCCCTAGTTTTTTGGTTTGGTTCGTGTTGTTCAGTCTTTAGTTTTCTGTGTTGTGTTTTGTGTACTGTTGTTTGTCTGTTTCTTTTTTAGCCATGGCGTTTTCTGTTTATTTTCGATTTTTAAGTTTGATTGTTCATTTGATTATTTGAATTTTCCGATCTTTTTATGTCACCCAGTACCCGTAAGCGATAATATGCCATTGATCTATACAGTTTAAGTGTTGCAAACGTAATTTAACTAGAGGCTCTAGAGAGCCTGTGTCGCTCACCTTGGTCTATGTGCATTTTCATCAAAGGACACTCTCCAACATTGTAGACAGGAATAGAATTCATGACAAAAATCTGTTCTGTTGATTTTGTTTTGCTGATAGTTTAGCCTTTTTAGTTTCTCTTTATCTTCTTTAGTTTTTGCTCAAAACACAAAAGAGGATAAAACAAATCCTCATATAAGGGCAATCACTCCTATAAAGAGTGACAGTCTACTAAACTATATCGGCAAAATTTGACTTGTTACTAGATATTGACTTGCTGTTTATTTATGTGATTTAAAGTGTATATTTATCTATTATAATTTTCTATCATATATGGCAACATACAAAAAAAGGTAAAAATAGTTTTTAAAGGGCAATACCATTTCCTCCATATTGTCTTCATTGTAGATTTTGTTTTGCTGATCATTTTTGCCTAGCTAAGTTTCTATATGTCTATTATAATTTTAAGATAAAAGGCTAAAACGCAAAAAATTGGTCAAAATCATCATCAATGGGCAATAACTCTAATAAGGAGTCGATTGACGATTTCGACCATCTTGACCTTTTTATTGAACTTGTCTGGCTGATCATTTTAAAGTTTCTCTGTATTTATTATAGTTTTCAAGATAGTAGGCAAAAATGAAACAAATTGGTAAAATTTGTCATTTAGGGCAATAATTCCTATAAGAAGTCATATGACAGTTTTGACATGTACGGACAATTGGTAGAGCTCAACATTTTGAACAGTTTTGCTCTTGTCAGATTTTCTCTCTTTATAATGGTTTCCAAATAATAGACAAAACTTGCATTTTACTCCATATGTTCTATTTTTAGCCATGTTGTTAACATTCTTAAAGCTTTAAGCAAGGAAAGTTTCGGCCTTTTACTAATGATGTTATAAACGGTCCTGTGTTAAGATGATACTAAAAAGAGATATTTAGGTACTTAAAAAACAATAAGTAAAAAAAAACAATAAGAAAATGGATAGAAAATGCATGATAAGACTAACGGCAGTCAAGACATCACTACACAAAAATCTAACAATTGAGGAGCACCAACTCAACTCTCATCTGAGGGTGACTGAATGTGCTGGAGAAGGGTCAGCAGTTCCAGTTCAACAGGTTCAACCAGTGACACCTGCCTTGGTGCTCCTGATCAACTAGATTGGTGAGTCATATCCAGTAATTTGGTATATATCATATTATGATGGATTTATAAATGTCTCTTTTCTAAACCTTATAATCACAAAATTTAAAACATGTAACCTTTGGTCTTAAACGTGACCGAATGTGAACGTTTGAAGTTAGATAAGGTTTCCAATAAAGGCAACAGTAGTATAACTGTGTTCAAAATTCATTAATCGATTGAGAGAAAACAAATACGGGTTACAAACTAAAACCGAGGAAAACACATCATTTATAAGAGGAAAACAAAGGAACAACAGGAACACTGAAGTGCAACAAAAGCAAACACCAACATACATATAAACGAACTATTTGATAACAACTGCCATATTCCTGACTTGGTACAGGACATTTTAAGAAAAACAATGATGAGTTGAACCTGGTTTTATGGCTAGCCAAACCTCCCTCTTATATAACAATGTTAAAAAATATCGCTAAAATGACAACACTACGTGACAGAAATACAGCACAAACACACGCAAGAACACTCATCACAGAGAAACGCACAAACAAATAATATAATAGTCGACACAACATGCAAATTGCAGAACAAGGCTTGTACGATGGATAAACAAGACTTTTACAGGTGTCACAGAAGGGTGCGTAGTTTCTGGACAACTGACACCTCTTGTGTTGTTACTCATTGCAAGTAGATATTCGATGATCAATTTGATGTTACCACAATCAACGAAAAAGAAAGGATTGCGACAAGGAAACGTGGAAAATATTCATTATCATTTATGACTCATATGGTGCTAAACGTTCAAACAAATCCTAATGGCGTCCTGAAAACATTCGAATGTTTCCATTTTGATTACTTTGATTAAATTGTCTTTCAAGCAATCTCAATAATATTGTATGAATTGCAAAATGCAATTCAATAGAAGTTATTTCAGCAAAGCCTTGTCTTAATCTTATTTATTTTTACTTTTTGGTGGCTATTATGAAAAAAATGAAAAGTCTTATATAATGTCGTGACTTACTAAAAACGTTAGATAACATTTGATGTTTTCAAATGATTCGATTTGAATATTATTTGCTTGAAATTATATATGGTTGTGAAATATGGACTTTTGAGCAGACATCTTGAAAAAAGTGGCCATATTATATTTTCCAGAGTGGATCCATATCTTGAATTTTCATCCAAATATATATCTACAATTGTGCAACGTTTTGTGCTTTTATCATTAAACCCACAATTCTTCTAAAAGTATGCACGAATCAGCTGGACTCTATACTTCTTTGGGAGATATGTTGTTATTTTCTGAACTTACGTTATTACAGTTTCATCAAGGTACCTTTTGCCTATATACTTATTGAGATTGAATTGGGACAGTGGTGCTAAATGCTAAAGAAAACTAACTCGTTAAATTTCTCCGCATGTTCATGTGTCTGTAAACGATTTTAAATATGTGTGTCCTTTATGAAATTGGTATTAATTTTGATGGTACATTGTAGTAGATACTATACTGTCAGCTAAATCGATTTAGTTTATTAGACAACGGACACTTTGCTGGACATTTTGTGAACGACATTGTTCTATTGATGATCATAAATTAGTATCTATAATTATATTAATCCTTTGATTTGTTACGTATTGTTTCGTGTTGTTACTTTCGTTTCGTTTTTATATAGCAATAATATATACCCGCATTTCATTATTCTTTCCCAGATGAAACCTAGAGGATTATAATTCAAATCCAGTTTCTCCCACTACGTAACACGACCCAATCCCAATGGGAAGGGGCGTAAATGATTTCACTCGAGCTAAAAGAGTGTCCCACTGTTAGCAAGAAAAAGACCCCTGCGAAAGTATCGTTATGAGCAAATTTGTTTCCCTTCCAAATTCTATATATATTTCTATTGGCGGTAAAAGTAATTACCGTGATTACGCCTTGATCATTGTTTATGGCCCAACCATCCATTTCTCGGTCATTTTCATTTCATATTTATAACATACCATCTAATGATTTCATGGACATTTTCTATTTTGAGTTGAATGGCGTGATAAGCCAACAATTAATCGGCATCTATCATTGTATCTATATACATGTATTCATAAACGTTTAGACATTGTTTGTATTTTTAATTTTTAACAAGTACACCAAATACGTAAATACGTAATCTCTTTTTAATCTTGAGTTAAAGTTTTCTTCAGTTTAAAATCAATCTATTTACGAAACACTAATTTGACAAGTGAAATTAATCCTCCCATTATATCAGACAATAATCCGTCTTTTTCGTTTTCAACAATATTTCTTTGGTTTGTTCTTAACGCATTTTCTGTCATTTTTTGTTTGAATTCATCTTCAGTTTTCTTCAATTGCTCTTGCAAATCTTTCTCTTTGTTCTCCTGCTCCCGCTTCAGTTTTTCACTTACTTCTTGAAGCTGTTTCTGTAGATTTACTTTGTTTTCCTCTGTTTCTTTTTTATTGGAGTTTAAGGCATCTTCCAATCTAATTTTCTCTTTCGTTTCCTGTTCAAGTTTTTTCTTGTATTTATCTTCTACTTCATTTCTTACCGTTTTTTTTTCTTTTTCCTTTTGCTCTTCTAATGCTTCCTTTTCAATAAGCATCCTTCTCTGTAGGCCATATTCTGCTTCTTTGTATAGTTCATTTGTATAACAGGATCCCCCATTTTCACTGCACATCGCCTCTATCATTTCAAAAAAGTCATCAACTTGCTCCGTTTTCGAATGTCGAAAAGGATCATTGTAAAACGCAATGAATCTATTTCCGCACTGACTCAGTATAGTTTTTAGTTTATTCGGAACAGTTTCAACGAATTGATCAATCGATTGATTATGTTTGATAAGTTTATCCTTCATAGTGAAAAGAACAATCATATGGCGAAACACACCTTCACCAAAATGATTAATAAAATGTTTGACTGTATCTTCCTCTTCCTGCGTAAATCGACCGACACTTACAACAAAGACCATTGCATGAGGTCCCGGTGACGTCATAGCGATACATTTGACTATCTCCTTATTAACAGTTTCATTCGTCGTTGTCGTATCGAATAAACCCGGGGTATCAACTATAACTACGTTTTTTCCTTTCCGTTCAGATTCTCCGCGTTTACAATTTCCAGTTACTGAAGGACCGGAATTTTTGGATAGAAAATAATTCCGACCTAAAAGACTATTTCCTGTTGCACTTTTCCCAGCTCCTGTTCGACCAAGAAGTACTATTCGAATTTCTTTATCTTCTGCACTGGCTTGTAAGTCTACAAAAGAATGAAACGTAAGTTATGATTTGTTTTATCACACTGTATTACACGCTTATAATCTTTAAAAGTTAGATATCCTATTTTAGGAAAGGCTTCGGTTTTGTTTCTTTTGGAAAATCTTGAACTAATATGAGCCAGGTGTTACCGTCCGAAAGAGTCCGTATACATAGCTAATTTACACTGATTTTTGCAGAAATGAAACTACAGTTATATTATTTTGATAATTGTTTATTCGTATTACTAAAGCCATCATTTTTTTTTACATTTCACAACGTACATGAAGTATGAAATTACAAACAATCAGTATTATCATGATGAATAAACTTCTTTTTGGCTCTCTGCACATATTTCAGTATTGAGAACATGTGTTGGAATTTAATCTTTTATAATGTGAAGTCAAAAGCCAAAAATATTAAGACATTTTTTTTCTATCAAAATCTGATGACTCTTTAGTGTATATATGACAACTATTAAGTGTTCATGATCAATAGAGACTAGGTAAACTTAAATTGTACATTCCTCGAATATGTGTTGGATTTAGATCTTCAACATTTTTTTTCATTACTTCTTCCGTTAGTTTTTCTGAAAAAAAAATAAGTTACTCCAATTGCAATACATTAAACAAAACATTTATTATGCATTTCATTAGTCTGTTTTTAGTTCTAACTACGCACATGTTTTGAATAAGATTATCTTTGATGTTTTAATATGAAGTTCTATCAATGTGTCCTATTGTTTTCTCTGTTTCTGTGGGGTTTTTTTTCTTATGTTTTTGTTTGATTTGTTCCCCTTTTGTTTTGAACCACTAATATATGAATAAAAGTAACTAGCTGTTAATATACGCTGCTAAAATTTTTCCACCTTCTGTAGAATAAATTAAAACAAATCGAAGTATAAAAATAATGTCAGCTTTTGTTTACTATCAGCTAATCCAATTTTATTGGTTTGACACTATCTAGTAATTCACAGTTTGCATGTTAAACAACAAAAAAATATTCCAGGTTATTCAATCAATCCTGACGTACATATGTATTAAGTTGTTCTTAACAGTCCTAGTGATTGGATAATCCGTATACAAAATTCAGACACTATGTGGACCTTTTGTTTGTAGTGTTTAGGTAAATATGTTGCAAGTTTGCTGTCTGCTCATGTTTACCCAAATTATCATCTATTACCAAAAAGCAATTTCTCTATAGCCGTTTAAAATCAGAGCATGTGATCTTAAGAAATATGTTTAATATTTTCTGAAAATGTATTTTGTATTACTTAAACATTGGAAATACTAACATATTTTTTCATCTTGTTCCTCAGTTTTCTGAAAGAAAATATTGAATAAGAACATTTTACTTGAAGCTTTAATTCATATTTAACTATATCAAAAAAGAAAGTGAACTCTGGCGCTTTATAATAGTAATTTCTTTTTTTGTCTCTACCGCCTTGTAAATACATGCTTATTATTGGAAATAAAGTCGTCATGTCATAGAGGATTTTATAATAAAAAAAAAAAACATTCCAATAATGAAACGATATAAAATATGCAGGGAGATATCATTTAAGTATCATTCTTTAAAATTTGATTATATTATGTCGAGCGGTTTAGAAGAAAATAAGAATGAAATTAATGACAACATGATGTACTAAAAGACAGACCACATGTGTGTACTACATTTTTCATTCAATGCCACTTTGATCTGCCGATTATGGCAATAGCCAATTCCCTTTTTTATACACAAGTAAGTTATACGTGTGTTATAGTCCTTGTATACAGAAAGTAAACGGATTGACGTGTCCAGAACATATATAACTGAAACTGTTTGAAGTGTATTGGTTATGCCATGGTCACATATATTTTTTTCTTCAACTTTTACATACACTTTCTAAATTTCGTATCCTTTCCCATGTTTCCTGTAAATCGTTTTCTAAATATTTTAATTCTGTCTGCACTTTGATGTTCTGATTGTAATTTTCAGTCGAACAACTCTGTACATATTCACTGAGAACACGTGTCTGTCGGCGTATTTCACACACTTCCTCTAAGCCAAGCGGTGTTCCACTCAGAAATATCAAACCTGACAAAAAAGAAAGGCTGTAGAATAACTGTTGCGGTAACATACTGATAACTTAAGAGGTTTGTTATGTGTTGAAGCACGGCATGTTTTGTGTTGCAACTTTCTGTGATTTTGTCATTGAAATTTATGTTGTGTTCTCAGAGATATGTGTTGTACATGATATTTTGGGCTGTTTGGTATTCATTTTGTGTTATCTGTAATGACAGTCATGGCAAATTTTTTTGTCGCATCTGTACTTTTGGTCACTATCAATATATTTTGTGTCATCTGGAATTTAGGTCAAGATAATAGAGTGTGTCTTCCGGAATTTTGGTCACTACAATATATTTTGTGACATCTGAAATTTGGTGGCTAAGTTGTATTTGATGTGATCTGTAATTTTGGTGAATGCAATAGATTTTGTGGCAGCTGTGTTTAAAACAGTACAATAGATTATGTGTCATTTGTGACTTAAGTCATTTCAATATAGTTTGTGTCATTTTTAATTATGCTAGCTACAACATTGTTTGTGTCATCTGTGATCTTGCTCACTAAAATACTTATGTGTCTGAAATTGATATAATTAGATTGCAATGTGTATTTGATTTTGTTGAGAAAACTTAATGGTTTGCCGATTCTTTTTTTGGGTCACAGCAATATGTATGACTGTTGTCTATGTTTGGGTCACAACCATATATTTTATGCCATCCACATATATTTTGTCATGTGTTTGTTTGGTCACATAATTATGTTTTACGTTGTCTGTGATTTGGGTCCAAACAATACATTATGTATCGTTAATATCTTATATTATGACTGCTATTTTGATCAAAATATAGTTCTTTAACAATAATGGTTGCATTTGAAGCGCATAACTGGATTTATCTTCGTCAAGAACGCTTAAACCAAAACACTGTTAACCGGGACTGCTCTAATCCGCTATATGACCGAAGAAGACGTAAACAGAATTAGCAAATCAATTTGAGGTCAATTTGCCCCAGGGAATTGGATTCGTGGTTTCTAGATAATTTCTTAATTTATGAATGAGGAACTTTCTATCAGAATATGTTGTAAAGCATGTCAGTATCAAAGCACTAATCAACACAGAGCTTCTGTCCCATTTCATAAAAGTATATACGTTTTGACAATAGTTATAATGACTGAAAGTTTAACCTTATACTGGATCTTAATGTTTAATGCAAGCAAATTAGGTCAATATATCAGTGAAATACGAACAAAAATAAAATAAGTGACACCACTAACGCCAACGACGAAATTTAGTATGGCTATTTTTCGCTTTCGCGACAAAATGTTGTAGGCTGCGACAAAAAGTTCATTGAACATACAATACATTTGTGTCATTGTGTACCATTTGTTGCCCATGTGTTGAGTTGACTCAATATTCTCTTTTCTTCTTCGTTACTCAAATCAAGGTCCTTAACAAGTTGGCTCATTAACTTGAATGAATCTGTATATTTTCTTCTAGTCCATTCTCTAAAGTCACAATGTGCCCAGGGATTACGTATGTCTACTCGCATCTGAACAATTGAAAACATGTGAAATAGTTTAACAATTCCATAAATGAAGATATCAAAATGTCTGTATTTGAAAATTCAAAGGAAAAAGAACTTCTTAGGAAGCAATTGACGGTTGTCGTTGGTATGTGTCATATTTGTTATTTGTAAATTGTTTTGTTATACATTAAGCCGTTAGTTTTCTGGTTTGAAATGATTCACATTTTTCATGTCAGGCCTTTTATAGCCGACTATAAGTTATGGGTTTACCTCATTGTTGAAGGCCGTACGGAGGTCTATAATTGCTTTCTTACATTTCATTTGAACTCTGTAGGATAGTTGTCCAATTGGCAATCATACCACATGGCCTCATTTTTATACTAAAACCAAATATATTTCCAAATCTTATCAATTAGAAAAAGTATTTGTTTTTGCTAAATTACATATTGCATTGCTTTTAAGGACACAATATTTATATACTATGGGTTATGTGGCTATGCTGGTTGAAGATACATGTAGTATCAAAAGTACACGAACAGTCATGCAATTACTCGTCTATAAAACTATTTCGAAAATTGTTACCTTGTCAGTATCCGTCGTCTGTACAGCCGAAGAGAAGGAATTGATGTTGATGACCAACAACCGATACAGAAGCTAGCTCGCATTGCTAGTTCATTACTTTAAATTGAAAATTGTCCTTTATATTTTTTTAAATGTATACCTTTTTAGCATCAGTCCGTACAGTTGTTGAAAATGTACTGATGTTGATGACCATTCCAAGCAGAGCAGATGTGTCACATGACTCATCAATTCCAGAGTAATGAACCATATGAGGCTGTAGGAACAACTTTGACAGATCCACATGGCTTGTTACTTTATAATCATATTTCTGGTAATCATTAACCCATTTGTGTCTGATCATTTTTTTCGCTACATTCATGTTGTTGTTGATTGATTTGTAAATAAGAAAATGTTCGTTTGTTGCTGGGTATTTTTTCATATATCCATTATACCCCTGTGTATCGACAGAGTCGCTTGATACCAGTGAGTCATACAATTTACTAATTATAGGATTAACAAAGTTTCTTAGAAGTGGAGAAATAACGGAGTGAAGACAGATCCCTACAATCAGCCATCTTTTCTTTTCGTCATTCAAATATCCAGGTGGACCTAGAATTTAATCAACATAAGAGAGGTGGAGCTCACACAATCGACAAAATGTAAGTGAATACAATTATATACTATATCATCTATCCTTCCGATTCCGTTAACAAAAATCGTCCTTTTTCTGGTTATAATTTCTCTGTTTTTGCAGAAAACAATTATTTGTTTAGAAAGGAAAAAAACTATTGAGGAGTAGACTAATCGTATGTCTTTTCAAAGGAAAGCAAACTAGTGCGAACAAACAAATTGATTCCATTGTTACCAATCCTACACTAACAGATTTATACTTTCTTACAAAATAATTTTTTTTTAATTCCTTTATTTTTGAAAAAAAAGTGTTTCATTATAAACATATTTTCTTTAAAATCAATCGCCTTGATGGTTTCCAGGTAGCGCGCAAGCTTTGAGTGAGCATGGTGGGTTGTTGGTTACTTGAAAATATGTGTTTGCACTCTCTGCTTAGCTCATGGAATTGGGTTTAACATGAGCAACACGACGGGATGTGGATCAGATTCTGCTTGCCCTTCTAGAGCACCTGAGGTCACCATTGGTTTTCAAGCTGGATTTGTGTTACTCTGTCTTTAGTTTTTTCTATGTTGTGTTTTGTGTACTGTTGTATGTCGTGTCGTCTTTACCCTTTTTTTTTTTTGCCATGGCGTTGTCAGTTTGATTTCGACCGATAAGATTGAATATCTCTTTTGAATCTTTTGCCTCTCCTTTGACATATATTGTCCTAATATGCATGTATTATTAATCACTCGACGATAAACACAAATCCATTATCATCATCCTTTAAAATTTATATGTTAAAATGTGATCCTTCCCTTGCTAAAGTTTAGAAATAACAGAATGACACAAAATATTAAATCCGCCCGTGTATGATAAAAGCACAAGATGTATACAGCACTCAGTTGACATAAAAGAATGAGTCAACAATGACAATCAAAATATGAAACGCACTTTTTAGCACATATCAAAATCCCTGTGTGTTTTTTTTTTTAGCTCTCAGTAAAAACGTTTGAAAGTCAGGGGAACTTCTTGTACAAGAATCATATTATTTATAAAAACAAGTGCATAATTTCGGAGGTACAGTTATCTCCCTTAGATAGACTTTTCTTCACTTAAATAACTCAGAATTTTTTTTTTCTCTTCAACAACTTTACCTAATAGCATTGTTCTAATAGAGTGTTTAAATATCTGCCATTACAATTCATAAAAATACCATTCCATGCACAATGAAAACATATTTGTTATGTTTTTTTTTCTTCAAAATATTGCCTATTTACAAGCCTCCAGAAGAATTTTTTAAGGTTTTGCACAATTACGTATCATCTGTGTTTCGATTGTTATAATTTTCTTAAAATCAACGTTTAAATAACTTGTTTAAAAGTGATGCGAAAACAATGAAAAAATTATTCTAGGGTTGTTTTGCCTTCCAAAAACATTCATATTATAGGATTGGTAAAACAAATGCTAGTAACAATATTTAGTAACTTGTATGGAGAGATTATAAAAATATTGATCACACAATCTAAATGGAACGGATTTACTTAAACTTGTAGGTTATTATAACATATATCTTCAAATATGTTAACAACAATTGTATAACTGTATCCTTGACTGATTTAAAGTCAGGCTTATCCAAAAGTGTTTTGTATTCAGCTATATGTTAAACATGTTAAAGCTATACACACTTTTGCTACCATACATTTTGGACTAAGTAAACCAACTCAATAGTCTCGGAGTTGCCTCTTTGCCTAGTGTCTTGGGATCGTGGTTAAGATGCCCAGCTAGATCAAACCCAACAATTAAAATTGTTATTTTCTGTTTTTCTCTTATACATGCGGCACTGTGGAATAAACAGCTAAGACTGATTAGAATGTGTTAAACAATTGTACAAGTCTTTCTATACATTTTCTTGTTTACTGGCACTTTAAAACTCCTGCTCTTTGTGTCGTTCTGTTACAAAACATACTCATATAAGATAAACTCTTTCTCATGCAGAAATGCATGCAATATTTGCAATGCAAATTAATTATCATAATGTAAATAGGTTTGCATGTTTTACAATAAGAGTACACGTGTTATTCACAACCTATTGAGTACCTGTAATCCTTGGAACTTTATTCTGATCGTCTTGTCCCTGTAAACCAGGTGTAATTATCCGTGTTAATGGACTTCCTGCAGCTTGTGCGTTCATTCTGTAATGTTTAATATATCATATTCTTCTTTTCGTTTAAACATTTATCTTTGGAAGAGATATTCCTGTCCTTCACAATTTTAAACAAGAACTGCAAATATAATTAATACAAAAGCTATAATTCCAATCCCAAAAACTATCATATTACACATATTTGTTATACATAGTGTCGCTGGGCTTCCAAGTCCAAAAACTGCTTTTTCCTTTTTCACAAAAACCTTTTTGACGGGAGGAAATCTCTGATATTCCAAAATATCATACATTAAGACCAACTAATAGTTATCAAAGGTACAAGGCTTATAATTTGATACGCCAGACGCGCGTTTCGTCTACATAAGACTCATCAGTGACAGACATATTTTAGGCCCCGAATGCATTTAATATGTACAAATGTAACTATTTAGCGTATTTGAATGATAGAGATCTTTTCAATTAATACAAAAAAAAGCTATGATCGATATACTTTTATGGATTCATTTTGGATATACTTTGCCTTTTTTCGGAGTATGACCAACATGACACCTCTATAGCCTCGCTTGCCCTTATTAGACCGTGGGAATGATTTTATAATATAATAATCTGTTAATATAAAAATAAGAAGATGTGGTATGATTGCCAATGAGACAACTCTCCACAAGAGACCAAATGACACAGAAATTAACAACTATAGGTCACCGTACGGCCTTCAACAATGAGCAAAACCAATACCGCGTAGTCAGCTATAATAGGCCCCGAAATGACAAATGTTAAACTATTCAAACGAGAAAAACTGATTTATGTACAAAATAAACGAAAAATAAATATGATATACAGCAACAAACGACAACCACTGAATTACAGGCTCCTGACTTGGGACAGGCACATAGAGAATGCCTACTCAGGAAAAGCTTAATTTCCCTTATAGTATTCTCATGTAAAATGTTGCTGGTTCGACCCAACGAAATGAGAATCTTTAGAAAAAGACATCCTATCATATTTATTCACAGTTTTAAAACATTTCGAATTGTAGTTTTGAGGTCTGAAATAGTCTAACACGTTTAACAAGCCTTTCAACCAGTCCGAAAAGTCTAAGGCATGTTGTTTCTTAAATAAGTCATAGGAAAAAAAGTTTAAACTGAAATTGTAATTCCTCTTGAAAGGGTTTTATGTCAAATGTCACTCGTTTTTCGCCTGTTTGACATCCTAAATACATATTTCAGCATATTTCTATTTGAGATTTCTGTTCATGCTTCAAGTGCACAAATACATGCTTAGATACCAATTCTTTGTGAAATCAATACACTAAATACTTCCTAGTCGACCATAGAAAAATTGCGACAACTACGTGGCTGGTGGGATTGAATGCCCACAGCGCTTCGGGGGCAGTTGATAGCAACTGTCATGCCATTTAGACCACACACGGAGCCTCGGGTACAATTTTATTCCAGATACCGGCATTGCATACATATTAAACATAATAAAATTGAGAATGGAAATGGGGAATGTGTCAAAGCGACAACAACCCGACCAAAGAGCATAAAACAGCCCAAAGCCACCAATGGGTCTTCAACACAGCGAAAAAATCCCGCACCCGGAGGTAGGGTTTCAGCTGGCCCTTAAACAAAAATGTGTACTAGTTCAGTGAAAATGGACGTCATACTAAACTCCGAAACATATAAATCAACTAAAATTAAACAACATACAAGACTAACAAAAACCAGAGGCTCCTGACATACGCATGTTTTTCTGTGGACAATATATACATATATAAGAATCATGTACATTTTTTTTGGTAAAATTCAAACGCAGTAGTTTCATAGAAAAACAGGATGATGCTCAACAGTTTAATTACTACCTTCAATAAACCAGTTATGGAATTAGATTTCCCCTTGGAATTTGTCATTTTAGGCAATAAATTATATCGCATGTCGTTCTCCGCTCGGTACCCTCTATATGCGTCGTAAACTTAGAGCTACATGTAGACCAAGAGCAGAAAGAATATAATGTAAAAAGTGAACTTGCGATTATCGTTCGGGATTTCTGGTATATGTTGAACACGCTATTAGCCGCTTCAAAACTTTCAAAGTCAAAATCAACCAGACCAGACTGTGAAGCTTTATACGGGTTTAGTAGAGATCGATTGATTGTTGTTTGTTGTTTGTTGTTCGTCCAGTGACAAATATTTCATGCATTTTTCAGGACGAGATTAAGTAGTTGAGTGTCAGATTGGTAATTATGCCCGAAGAACAGTAATTAATTTTTAAAAAATCAAACTGGCTTATTATGTGATTTTTTATTTCAAATCTAGAAATGCATACTTGAATAACGATCAACCCCCTCCCCCGCACACAATTACACATTTCCCGTCCTATAAACATAACCAATGATATCAGAAAATAATCATTCTAAATTAATATAATTTTAAATGAACGAAAGAAGTGTGTAAATACCTGGTTAACATCACGCAAATTGAATTTTACCTGTTGTAATCGGTAACCAATGTTTTGACACAGTCCCCACATTTAAAGTCTAATTTGTCAATCTCAGTGTCAAGTATATACTTTTTCGTAACACGTCTATTGATTTTATATAAATAGTTCAATAGATATACTTGTTTTACTTTTTGTCAATATGCAACTTAATGTTAACATTATAAGACCCTGAACATTAAATAATAGATGTAGCGTGTGAAACACTTATTCTCCGCAAAAACGTTCATCCTGATCTTTGACCAATCTACATTCTATTAATGACAATTGATTTTGTAATTTCTGAAAGTTATCTTTTAAATTAACATGTTTGGTGAAGGGAAGTCTTCAGGTGAACGCACACTGAAGCAAAAATCGCGTATAACGAGCACCGTGGGGGACACATTTTCACCGTAATTATTTATTTTAAAATATGCATTCCATTTAATATTGTATAATATGTAAATGCTTGCAATTTTCACGAAAAAGAACACATATGAAACAGAAATGAACTTACATCAAATAGCCTACTCGCTGTGCATCAGTATTTTTTCCGTATATTTGTTTCCTGTCCGAATAGAATCGCATGCAAATCTCTTCAAATGAACAAATGAATATCCCTGGAGGGGAAAAGATTAAATTGCCCATGAAAAGATTTTACGGTTTATTTTAGTCACAACGCACATGAGCGTAGACAAACGGAAGGCGCGAAAAAGAAAGAATTTACAATTGAAGTTTGATTAAGGGTTATTTGGAAACACAAGAAGCTTCTCTTATTTATTGAGCAGATGGATACCAAGCATTTGGGTCATTTTCAAGTAAAATTTGATGACAGCTGTCCATTTGATTAAGGTGAGCGGTTCATGGTATTTTTCAAGAGGTATTTTGAAAGAGATATACACATGTTGTGTAAATTTTCTCTTCTTCCCTTTTGTTCTCTCAACGAGAGGCGAAGTATACCAAAGGCACATTCAAACTCGAAATAAAACTGATAACGCCATGACTAAAACGAAAAAGACAAACAGACAAACAACAGTATACAAAACAACATGGAAAACCAAAGACTGAGCAATACGAACCGCACCAAAAACAAGGGGTGATCTCAGGTGCTCCGGAAGGATAAACACATCCTGCTCAACATGTGGCACCCTCAGTGTTGTTCATATAGTACAAATATGTCTAATTCGGTAGGTCGCATTTGGGGAAAGTGGAAGAGATTGTAATTACGACAATGGAACATATCCGTCGTCAACTGTGAAACAGACTTTCCATAACGGTCAACTCGTAATGGCGTCCATACAATTTACGAAGGAATGATTTCAACTTCGCTACTTGGAACTCATGGTTAAATAGTTCCCTTGTGAGCAGCTACCCTTTATCAAAGAAACATCGTATCAACTGGAAGATACTCTGTATGCAGGCGCTGCTGGGATGTTGCTAAATAGAAATGGAAAGTTCACAATTGGGATGCTGAACTCATCTCTTTTGTCCTAAAGTTTTATTTTAATCGACCCTCATTTTCGATTTCTAGATGTTAGTTAAGATATGAAGCAGATTTAACTGTATCTGTTGTATCCTTTATCTCAAGTTCGATGGGGTAGATGCGTTCAACAAAGGTCACCACATTTTGAATCATTTAGTAAGAGATCATCTATATAGAAAAAAGTGATATAGGGATACTTTAACTTTTTCCCTTCTTTATAAGAAGTCAGCCTTATTTGAATAAAGGAATAAATCGGCAAAAAGGGGAGCACAGTTTGTTCCCATGGAAATGATTGTTTTTTTTTGGAAAAACACGTCCTCCACACTTAACAATTATGTTGTCAATCAAGAAAATTAAGCATCTCGATAACAATTGGAAACAAAACATGACCAAATCTTCGAATTTGTCTTTTAGTTGGGAATGGGCAATAATTGTGTAAAGTGTAGACAAGTCAAATGTATTAATACTATTGCTAATACTAATAAAGTTATTGTTTTGTATAAGATAACATTGATTGATGGCTGTCTGTTTTCCGTCTAGTGCAAAACAATTCATGAATATTAGGGACAAAACCAAATTAACAAATAATCAAAACAGTTGGTTCTGCAAAGTGGTTAGACTGACACGGAAAGTTACAAATGTAGACTGCCACATGTTGGATAGGGCAGATGTGTTCGCTGCAGCAGACCTACAATGTATGGCTGATCAAATTATAATACTTTAGAAAAAGTTTTAGATTAAAATGGACTTAGTCTATATGAAGTGTGCCAAGCCCTCTCTGGTTTTGGGTGACTGAATGTTTTGTTATATATTTTCACAACCAAGAACAAGGTCAAATGCATCGAAATCAAAGTTTTTTTTAACTCCGTTTATGTACAAATGACGAAATATCAGCATAGATCACAGATTACTGATTTATAACTCCAGTCGGGCGTTTTGTCTACGCGGGACTTAAAAGTAAAGCACTTTTTCAAACTTAACTAGAAAATATAATCAATGACAACGATGACATGCATACACACATGATATGACATTTAACAGAAATTAAAATTATTTTGTAACTACAACATTTTTCTAGCAAAATGGAAAATTGTGTTTAATATTCTCAATCATTTTAGCAAATAAATGCAAGATAAAGTTTTAAAATATTATGTTTAAAGAGTCCTTGAACATGGTTTCTATGTAATTAATAGACAAAACATATAACATTTTGACCGTGACATATTCAACGATCAGATCATTTGAGCGAGTAGTAGACCTAAACCATTCATTTAAATTGACCTGCTAATGATTAAAAAGAAATATGATCAGTGTTTGCCAAACACATTATTGTTTGTCAAGTTTAAATGTAATAAAGGCCTACATTTTTTTCAACTTGTTTCGTTTGTATAGAAAAACATTAAACATTCATGTATAATGTATGCTCTTAGCAGATTTCAAATAAAGGATTAACTTAGTGACAAGTTGACAGTTTAAATTTGCACTTCTTCTGTATTGACTAAGTAATACTAACTTTGCCTTTATATTTGTTGGTGGATACTTGTTCAAATATGGTTGAAAAAAATGTTGAAACATCTTAAGATTTATATTGCTCATGCAATTTCAATATTATATATTGTAGACGATCAAAAACAAGCACAGGAAATAATGACACACATTAGAAATTTGTGTGGCAACTGCTTTTTTAGCAATTTAATGCATTATTATAGAATGCAAATATTTATAGGTAGCAATGATGCAATAATGATGAATTATATGAAATTTTAGTGTTTCCATGAGAAGGTTTTATCTCAATAAAAGAAAATTCGAGGTTATTTAAAGTATCTAGTGCATACATATAAAATGCAAGAGAACGCTTTGCAAGGTAATTCAAAAACAACAAAAGAGGTAGATAAATGTTCCTACTTGCAAGGCCAACATGACAAGCGCCAAGTGTGATCAAGAATCTGCTTACTTTTCCAATGCGTATGAGGTCAATCCCAATTTTGGTTCGGTTCGTGTTGATCATTTCTGAGATTTATATGTTGTGTTTAAGTACACTGTTCTTTGTGTGTAGTCGTTTTCGTTTTTATATCAAGTCATTTTCAGTTCTTTTCGGTTTATGACTTTGACTATCCCTTCGATGCCTTACGCTTCTTTTAAAATATATTTTGATTATTAGATATGTAAAGGATAACATACACGACAAAAAGTAAAATAACAAAAATACTCCGAGGAAAATTCAAAACGGAAAGTCCCTAATCAAATGGCAAAATCAAAAGCTCAAACACATCAAACGAATGCCTAACAACTGTCATATTCCTTACATGGTACGGGCATTTTCTTGTGTAGAAAATGGTGGATTAAACCTGGTTTTATAGCTAGCTAAACCTGTCACTTATATGACAGTTGCATACAATTCCGTTATATTGACAACGATATGTGAACAAAACAAACAGACATAATATGTAAAATATCAAAAATTGGGGTCCTGCAGTCAGCATTGTGTTATAATCTTAATCACTATAAAAACAAACAAATAGGTCAACAAAGAAAAACAAAAAGGCATATAGCATGTTAAGACAAAGCACATTAGCAAAAACGAAAGACAAGAATACCAAAATTTACCATAGCACAATAACACAATGACGGGACGTATAAGTACCGAGCCACGTCAAATGGATATTACCAAAAAAATAGACCAAACAGTAAAAGTATTAATATACATAGACAAATAAAAGAATAATATAACACGTTATTAAGATGATAAACAACGTCAGTACCTATAATTTATACTTCAAGACCGTCGTGCATTATTAGTGAAGTTGATACGGAATATTTATCAACAAGGTCTTGGTATCTTTCGATGAACTTTTCTTAGAAAAAGGATGAGAGGTTCTTTGACATACCCTTTGTTCATCAACTTTCTGCTCAGACACTGGTGACATTTTACAAAGTCTGAGTAGCAGCTGCAAGCTCTTGAATACAGATTCAGTTGGGAAATGTTTATCCAATATGCAAGTGCAGTTGGTATATTGCTACTATGGTGGGGGAAATTGATAATTACAAAATTACAATCGTTTCTTTTGTCATAGATTCTGGTACTGAGATGACCGCTGATGTCAAATTCGAGGTATAAGTCTAAAAATGTGACAGAGGAAGCCGTGTCTGTTGTTTTTTTTAATTTCTAGTTCTAGAGGATATATTAATGGAAACCAATAAAAAGAATTCTTGCTTTTCGACAACTGTCTGAGGGAATTCCGACTCATATGAACATAAAAAGAGGTCGGCAAGGAGAGGCGGACAGTTTATTCCCATAGGATTGCAAAGGTCATTAGCTAGCTTGTAATGAATGATAAATCATAGTGTTCGAAAAAAAAATCAAGTTTATTGAGTTTGCTAATCTTCAAATTATCCATACATGATAGTGTTTAATATATTATTAGAGTATATACACAAGAGATTCAAAATATGCACGTTGAATGTAGAAATTAAGGTTGTTTTATGCTAGAATAACTTACCGATGTCCATAAAATTTCTCCTCTCCAGAATTGAATTTCTCAAGATATTGTTAAAAAAACTAATCTTCCTGATGACACTTTTAAATGTAAAACGTCTACAAAGGTCTTATCTTATCACAAGCATTGACACACTTCAGTAAATCTTAATAGCTCAATATTTAAATAATTTGGTACAATGTAAATGATATGTGATATATTTATATCAATGCTTTTACTTAGTTTAATATAGATTATACTCGAGAATACGATATGTCTTCACTCCAGCTGGTTTAGATCTAAAATTAGTTCACTGTAGAGAGTGGAGAGATATAGTTTTCACGATTTCGTAACATCAGATCAGAGGAAATGAAGTAAAATTTGACATAACAATTGACTTGTGGCCAATGCAAATCAAGAATCAAATACACATCATAATCAACTGTCTGGGGTAAAAATAAATCAGACAGAGTGAACTTACGGAAAAAGACGATAAAATACGAAGTGAGTACGGAGTCAAATAAAGGCAACAGTACTATACCGCTGCGGGTTACAAACAAAAACCGAGGGAAACACATCTACTATAAGAGGAAAACAACGAAACAACAGAAACACTGCAGTGCAACAATATCAAACGCCAACATACATAGAAACGGACTATTTGATAACAACTGCCATATTCCTGACTTGGTACAGGACATTTTAAGAAAAAAATGGTGGGTTGAACCTAATTTTATGGCTAGCAAAACCTCCCGCTTATAAAGCAATATTAAAAAAATATCGCTAAAATGACAACAGGACGTGACAGGAATATAGTACAAACAAACGCACGAACACTCAACATAGATAAACGCATAAATAAATAATATAATAGTACATTTCAACATGTAAACCGCAGAATAACAACGGACATCTTCCTTTTACAACAGCACACCACACCGCAAACAGTGATGTATTTTTGTGACGTATATATAATCTTGAAATTCATACAATTATATGAAACGAGATCCAAAATTTACAATTATTTTCACAATACTAGTCCAAATAATTATCATGAATATGACGGTCTTGAAAGGCTAACTTTTCACTTGATAAATGTTGGTTTAAAAGTCATGTATTTTCCCAGACACTTTTTAAGTACTTTTCAAACAACTGCGTTTTATAACAGTTAGCGTTTTGAAGAAACAGTTAGCATGTAATGGTGAGCCTCACCTGCAGCCTTACAAATGATTTTGATATTAGTCATAGATAGATATAAGAAGATGTGGTATGAGTGCCAATGAGACAACTCTCCGTCCAAGTCACAATGTGTAAAAGTAAACCATTATAGCTCAAAGTACGGCCTTCAACACGGAGCCTTGGCTCAAGCTTAACAGCAAGCTATACAGGGCCCCAAAAATGACCAGTGTACTAAGTAAAGACACTGATCGTATATCATTGTGCACAGGAAATCCCCAAAGCCGTCAATGTATAACTTTATCATTAAAATTAAGAATATAGTATAAAGAAATGCATCGAAAAGGAAATTATTTGAAAAAAACACATGTTGATGTGAGATGTTTTCTCTGCCATATAAAGAAGTATCACTACCATTGATGTTCCGATATTTGTCTATGTTAAATTCGCACTTTTCAAAAAATTGGAAGAATTTATATTTGTTTTAAATAAGGATATACTTGGCATTAGTAAAGTATTATCCTGTCCAGTACTACAGACAAAATATCACATACATTTTATTGCATATAAGATAAAAACCACTCAATGGAAGTTAACCAATCAAATTGTCACCCCCTTTTTCCAGTTTAAAAGCTTTAGTAACCATGTAACCTCAAGTTTCCAAAATATTTTATTGACACACCAAATTAAAAATAATGATTACATGTATTTGAGACACCCCAGATATATGTTTATGACTCAGACTTTTCTCCTGAAATGAAATGCTGGGTTAAATTCCTACCACTCTCAAATTCAGTTGAATATTATTGTTCGACCCTCTGTCGTATGAAGCCGGATGTGAAGTTCTATTATTTGGCAGTATAACACCCAAAGGACACCTCTATATTTACAACTGTCATACTTTAAGAATTCAAGACCATGAAAAGTGTAGAATGAATATCCTTAATTTTCATGTGATCGAAAGGAAATGCATAGTTTTTGGGTAACAATACATATATTTGCTTGGTACTTTATGTGTTATGCAGAAAGAATGATAATTACGATGTGTGTACATTTACGTTCATGTGTCCTTCGTTATGTTAGCTCCTATAAATTTCTAAAAATAACATTGGTTAAAAGCGAACACGTGGGAACCGTGGATATTGAATATATGGTCAGTGGACGTGTTATAGTTTAGCTACACAATCAGTGGGCGATGTCCATTTCAAATAATTGGTAAGTAGCAGAGCTAGTAAGTTTTCTCTTATAAAAAACTCAAATTAACATACATTGTAAATCTATTTAATTATGACGGGTTCATGCTTTTAGACATAAACATGTCTGAGAGACGCTGACTTTCTCGTTGTATATTACTCATGTTAATTCTGTTTGATGTTTTGTGAAAATTGTGATATCAAACTACGTCTAAACTTTCCATATTAAAGAAGTCGGTAAGATAAATTCGTCACATAGAGTTTTAGTGACCTTATCTGATATAAACAAGGTCAGTAAATAAACGCAACAGTAGTATATCGCTGTTCAAGTCATAAATCGATTTAGCGAAAACAAATCCGAGTCACAAACCAAAACCGAGGGAAACACATCAACTATAAGAGGAAAACAACGGAACAACAAAAAAACTGAACTGAAACTACACATTGGGGCTCGCTCTCACCCAATATGGAATTTACTGACCCCGTAAAGATCATATTAGGGGTAAATTCAGTAAATAAACACACGGCATTACGGACCAGCTATTTGGGAGGGATGAATGGGCGGGGGTGGGGCTTTCTGTATAAAACAGATGACCTGTGCTCCACTGGTTGGTAAATAGTTTTTGATAGCTGAATCATTGAATATTGAATGCACTTATTATTTTTACTACATGGTTGAAAAGTAATGATGTCAGTGTAGGTATTTTGTGCGAATCTACAGTGTTTGTAAAAATGTCATGTGAATGGTCCAAAAATGCTGCATGTTGTTTTAGTTGTAAAAGATCGGGCTATATTAGTACTTTGATGAATGATATATGAAAGCTTCTGATTTCGTTAGGTAAAACAGGTATACATGTTATTCAAGAAGTAGTTTGCATTGAAATCAATCTGAGATTTAAACGGAATTTACCCCTATAGGGAAAATTTGCCCTCTGTGACTGTACTTGTTCATGGTCACACAATAAAACCAAAGCTCATTTTCTGTAAATATAAACATGATAAATGCAAAAGAAGCTTTTTGGAAACAATTAGTGTTGTTTCTCCTGCAAAATCTATGTTTAACTGTGATTGACAAGGAATCACTAAGTCTACTGTTGGAGTAAGAAGACGGTATATGGGGAAAAAAATTCTGTATCCAGAATGAAAGAAACAGTAAAAATTACCCTTGAGAGTTATAGTTTAATGTAAGACATACATATTCTCCGTATTTTACATCACATTTTGCACATTTTTCTATTTCCCTTTATAAATGGGTACCAGATTTTGATGAACAGTTAAGAATTGATGTAAACAGTTTTTTCTGATGTTTTTTGTTACACCACTTTTAGTGGAGGGTTGAATAATGAATATGATGAAAACATAATAACCCCGTAATGTTCTTTGTGCCTGTCCAAAATTAGAAAACTGCAATTCAGTGGACGTCGTTGGTTGCAGATTGTTATATTTGTTTTTCGTTTATTGTTTAGTCATAAATCAGACCATTTCTCGTTTGAATATGTTTTCATTATTTTTATGTCAGAGACTGCGATAGCTGACTATACTTTATGGATTTTACTCTTTGTTGAAGGCCATACGGTGATTCATTGATGCTTTCTGGTGGATAGTTGCCCCATCGACAATCATACTACATCTATCTCCCTGTGTTAATAGTAAAGAGAAACATTTAAACCGGTCTTGAGAGTCTGCTACTTACGAACGCTTCCCTTTGTCCTGGTTTCACTACCACCGGTGGAGCTTCAATAATACACCATTGATGTATGATTCGGGGTAAATCAAAGGGTATTTGGTCCAGTTTTCTACTTACACCGTACAGGCAACACTATAACCGGAACCACCTAAAAGGCCATTAAGTACACTTGCACCGGCATTTACAGCATTGGCAGCCGTTCCAGCCGCTGCTATAGCAGCTGCCCAGTCTATTAAACCAGTCACTCTGGCAAATAGCCCTGAAAGTTAGAAACATCTAAAATTGTTCAAAGTAAAATATAACTGTTTTTCAAGGCATTTTGAAAATAGAACTTTGTGAACGGATTTAAATTTTATAAATCACTAGTACCTTTATGTCAACATATTCTTAACTTCAAAATAACACAGATTATATTCGATTTCACGTTAATTCATAACAACTCTGAAGATTCTTGCTATCACAAATGACTTACAATCGGCAAACCTCGGCATTTTCCGCTACCTTTCATCTTAAATCTGTCAAATGAAAAGCATTAGTGATTGTAAGAGTTGTCTTCCTTAACAAACGTAATTCAATTACAAATATTCATTTATATTACATGTCCCTCTGTAATTGTCCATAGGCTAATCAATCATATGTAAGAACTATTTTAAACTAGTAATCTTAGATCTGGATGCGCTCCCGATTTACCAAAATGAATGCGTGGAAATATGAATTTAAACAACTCCTCAAAGATAGCTGTACATTAGTGAAGATTTCGATAATATGAAGTATTTTCTTTTAAAATTAAGTCCATGTACACGTGTTTTATAATAAAAATTGACATTCAACTACATAAAACAGATTCAACTTTTTTTCATAGTTTGAAGTATCATAAATAAAAAGTAAAATAACAAAAATACCGAACTCCAAGGAAAAATTCAAAACGGAAAGTCCTTTATCAGATAGCAAAATCAATAGCTCAAATATACCAAACGAATTAAAAACAACTGTCATATTTCTGACTTGGTACAGTCATTTCCTTATGTAAATCCTGTTAAATAGCTAGTTAATTTTGTCACTATTAACAAAAGTCTATTCAACAGTAAAATGAGGAGAAAAAAACAGTTTATCAATTCAAAATTTCTAAATTTACCGGTACCTTCAATTACGGAAAAATTGACAAAAAAAATTTCAAATTTTGCTATTGTTACTGTCTGTTGGTCATAAAAAAAAATTTCTCCAAATTTAAAAGAAGGAAAGTTTAACAAAGTTAATGATTTCTAAAAAAAATCACTTAACAACAGACATGCTAAATGTTGATGTCACAGCTGCCGCCGATGATGTTATTTCAAATATCCCACCTTTAACATGTTGACCCGGTTCCAAGTTGTGTTCTGCAATTAGACAGACAGAACGACAAGCAAACATGGCGATTTAAATATACCTCCAGACTTTTTTCGGGGGCATACAAATAATTAAACACTTTAAAAAAAAAGACTGCCTCAACATGCTCAATGCAAATATTGACAAAAAATTGTGTGCCCGTACATACCAGTAAGACAACATAACAGAAGGTCAACTCTCATGTTTGTGGACGTTAGGATTAAGTTTAAGTGGCATATGTTGATAACCTTTTGCTCCAGACCTGTTCTTACTATGTTGATAACCTTTTGCTCCAGACATGTCTTACTATGTTGATAACCTTTTGCTCCAGACCTGTTCTTACTATGTTGATAACCTTTTGCTCCAGACCTGTTCTTACTATGTTGATAACCTTTTGCTCCTGTTCTTACTATGTTGATAACCTTTTGCTCCAGACCTGTTCTTACTTTGTTGATAACCTTTTGCTCCAGACCTGTTCTTACTATGTTGATAACCTTTTGCTCCAGACCTGTTCTTACTATGTTGATAACCTTTTGCTCCAGACCTGTTCTTACTATGTTGATAACCTTTTGCTCCAGACCTGTTCTTACGATTTTGATAACCTATTTGATTTATCCTGCTAGATTACAAGCAAAGGTTATACGGTTAATGTGTGCAGGCGACATATATATGAATTTAATTATTATTATCAAATGAAAAGTATGGAATGGACAAAAGGACAACAGCAAGAATAAAATATTCGTACCAATAAAAGATCATGTCCAATTGTGGACTGTTGTTGATCCATACAAAATGCCCAGTAACATATGTGCAACGTTCACCATTTCAATAATAAAACTTTTTTAAATGACCAATAATTTAAGTTTTCAAGGACATACAATTGCAAATTTCGATGTTAATAAACTGAAAATAAAATGAAAGTATAAAACCCTACCTTTCTTCACTGCACGATACATCAATATGATTGATTGGTGTTTGCTTTACGCCGCATGAGCGCAAAAAGTCTATATCGCGGCGAGAGCTAATTCGAATATTTTGAAAATTTAATACATCAAGATGAGACTGACTACCAATCGAGTTAGAGTTCAAGTTCGAATTAGAGCGATAGTTGAAATTCGAATTAAGGTTTTGAGTAAGTCAAGAATCAAGTCAAGTTCGACCCTAAGTTCGACAAGTAATATAATTTGTACTTCCCAGAGCAACTTGACAGGTGCCACTAGTGTATCAGGATCATCTTACCCGTCCGTAGCATTTCATGCATCCTAGTATTTTTTATTATTTTGTTTCACAATCTTTTATTGTCTACGTAGTGTTTTATGGAAATTATTTCTCTGTAAGTCGTCTTTCGGTATTTTGCTATGGCTTTGTCAGTTTTTCTTCGGTGAAATCTGCAAGACGACCAAGTACACCATTTAAGAGATAACTGTATCGTATTTGAAGCTTTGCGGACGTCCATCGGTAGTTTTACTGTCGCACATTTAGTTTACCTGGCGACGCGTAGCGGAGACAGGTAAACGGGTATTTGCGACAGCAAAACTAACTATGGACGTCCGCAAAGCTTCAAATACGATACAGTCATTTCTTTTATAATGCAAAACAAATTCATAATTAAATTTCAATCATGATTTCAGTATTAAATTTTCATTTCAGAAATTCTGCGAAAAGATGTTATCTTCTTTGGTCCCTAAACTAGGTGACGTCATAAGTATGCACCGAGCGTTTTCTGGCTTCTTGGCCGCTTCAGAATGTAATAAAATTTGATAAAAAGAATATTTTTAGGTGCAACATGTGAGTTATTTTGCTCATTATTGTAGAAATTACATGTCAATACATTCCGCAATTCAAAATGTCGGCTTCCTTTGTTTCAGACAAGGAGATAGAGAATTTTACGCTTACTGTCATCCAATCAGAACCATTGATACAAAATAATTGCACTAGAAACAGTCTTTCCATACACAAAACACATCTAAACATTTGCTAATACTACTCCATAGTACTTCATAGTGTACTTGAGAAACGGAGAAACAAATCAATCCAAGAAAACCAAAGATTGACTTTTGAACCATAAAAAATAGGTAAAAGTCAGATGAGCCCTTCAACAGACAAGTACAGAGTACAGTCATTCCATGCACCAAATGCACAGTTGGTCTATTACTCATAATATGAAAACAAGAGCCGAAAAGATGAAATGTGTCGCCTGTTTTACTTACCATGAATGAGTGTATGTTGATATTACTAACGATAAAGTGTTATATGTATCATTTAAACTAAACATTATCAAGTATCCATGGAAATGAGGTCAAGGTCAGATAAACCAAGTCAGACATAAACATATACTTTTTAACTATTTCATACACCATAAATGACCAGTTACTCATAGTATAAAAGAAACAGACCAAACCGAAAAATTTTAATATTAATTAATGAACCATGATCTTGATGTCAAGGTCAAAGGATCCCTGACAGACAGACATGTACACATAATTATCATTCCACAGACCAAATATAGTTGACCTATTGGTTATAGTATTTAAGAAGAGGACATAACTACTTGCATGCAACACTGATCAATGAAAAAAGTGAAAATCGTCAATAATATCGAACTGGACTCCATTTTAGATCAGTCACAACATATTACTAAGTTGAAAGACTCATAAAATTGAGAATGGAAATGGGGAATGTGTCAAAGAGACAACAACCCGACCATAGATCAGACAACAGCACAAGGCCACCAATGGGTCTTCAATGCAGTGAGAAACTCCCGCACCCGGAGGCGTCCTTCAGCTGGCCCCTAAACATATATGTATACTAGTTCAGTGATAATGGACGCCATACTAAACTCCAAATTATACACAAGAAACTAAAATTAAAAATGATACAAGACTAACAAAGGCCAGAGGCTCCTGACTTGGGACAGGCGCAAAAATGCGGCGGGGTTAAACATGTTTTTTGAGATCTCAACCCTCCCCCTATACCTTTAGCCAATGTAGAAAAAACAAACGTACAACAGTACGCACAGTAAAACTCAGTTCACGAGAAGTCCGAGTCCGATGTCAGAATAGGAAACAAAAGAAAATAAACAAAATGACAATAATACATAAATAACAATAGACTACTATCAGTTACTGACATGCCAGCTCCAGACCTCAATTAAACTGATTGAAAGATTATGTCTTCATCATATGAATATCAGGCACAATCCCTCCTGTTAGATGTTTAGTATTATACCGTCATATAATATATGAGAAAAACATAACCCGTGTCATGCCAACAACTGGTTTTAGAATAAATATGTTTAATTCCGATGCAAAGACCCTATAAGTGAATCAATATTAAAGCCAAAATATCCAATCTTTAATGACCTGACAACAGTATCGTAACTATATCCCTTCTTAGTAAGTCTGTTTAAAGGTTTTGTTAGCTTTTGAGGTGAATACTGACATTTTTGTGCTTTGTAAAGAATATTACCATAAAAGATTGGATGTGAAATACCCGAACGTATAAGATGTCTGCATGTTGAGTTATATTTACGAATGATGTCCTTATACCGATGATAAAATTTAGTAAATGTTTTGACTAGTTTATGATATCGAAAACCCTGGTGTAATAATTTTTCAGTAATACATAAATTTCTTTCGCTAAAATCTAATACGTTGTTACATACACGAGCGAATCGTACAAGTTGAGATATATAAACACCATAAGATGGTGACAAGGGAACGTCACCATCTAAAAATGGATAATTAACGATAGGAAATGAAAAATCATCTCTTTTATCATAAATTTTTGTATTAAGCTTCCCGTTAATGATATAGATATCAAGATCGAGGAAAGGACAGTGGTTATTGTTAGTATTAGCTTTATTTAAAGTAAGTTCAACAGGATAAATTTCTTTAGTATACATACTGAAGTCGTCATTATTGAGAGCCAATATATCATCCAAATATCTAAAAGTATTGTTAAATTTTTCAATCAGATGTTGTTTCGATGGGTCTTTGCTGATTTAAGTCATAAATTGTAACTCATAACAATACAAAAACAGGTCCGCAATAAGTGGTGCACAGTTAGTCCCCATTGGAATTCCGACAACTTGACGATATACGGAATCTCCAAAGCGAACACAAATGTTATCAAGTAAAAATTCAAGGGCAGATATAGTATCAAAGCATGTCCAATTGACATAGCTCTTTTGTTTGTTGCTGGTGCGGGAGTTTCTCGCTGCATTGAAGACCCATTGGTGGCCTTCGGCTGTTGTCTGATCTATGGTCGGGTTGTTGTCTCTTTGACACATTCCCCATTTCCATTCTCAATTTTATCATAACTCTACAAAAGCCAACTGATAAAAATGTTCTTGTGGATATGCTCATTAACATATTATGTCCTCATAAAATACAAAGTTTCAAGAAATTCTGTTGTGTGGTTTTAGAGGAGTTGCGATTACAAACTGTTGCAGTAGTATATTTAGGCCAAAATTCTAAATTCAAAGGGCATATATAACTCGTAGAAAAAAAATCATAATTTCCTGTCCATATGCATATCTACATAGAATGTCCTTATTATCTACAAACTTTCAAGAAATTCGGTTGTGTGGTTTCAGAGGAGTTGCGATGACAAACTGTTGCTGTAGTATATATTGAGGCAAAATAGTTCAAAGGGGTGTTACTCCTAGAACAAAAATTGAATCATAATTTCCTGTCGATATGCATTATGCAGCATATCTACATAGTATGTCCTTATTATCTACAAAGTTTCATTAAATTTTGTTGTGTGGTTTCAGAGCAGTTGCGATGACAAACTGTTGCAGTAGTATATTGAGGCAAATAAGTTCAAAGGGGCATAACTCCTAGAAAAAAAAATTGAATCATAATTTCCCATGATATGCACATCTACATAGTATGTCCTTATTATCTACAAAGTTTCATGAAATTCTGTTGTGTAGTTTCAGAGGAGTTGCGATGAGGACTGACTGACGGACGGACGGACAGACATAAGATGGACAGGTCAAAAACATTATTCCCGATGCAATAAATAATGTGGGGTATAAAAATTGGTCTACATAGTATCTTAAAGACAGATTTACTCATAATAAGTGATATATTTGCGAGTTTGAATGTTCTTTGGTATTTTTAGGCTCTCTTTTTTACAAACCAAAAAAACATTTAAAAACCACAGTGCACATAAAAACGACAGAAACTTTGTCATATACGCCTATATAGAAGGTTTTAAAAAAAAACACAAATAACATAAATACATAAGACACACATTTGTTTTGATGATTATGAATATTAAAATCATAAATTTTATTTATATTTCATGAAAATGCACTTTTATAATTCTGTATAATGTCTTCAACAACATCAAATGCTTCTTCAAAATCCTCCTGAAAAAGATAAAAATCAAATCTTAAAAAATTACACTGTTCTGCTATTTCATATTTTAGCTTTGAATGTTGAATTCAAAATGCATTTAAGGATGTACTTAGGTGAGGTTTAGGAATTTGTGTCAGATCTTCGGACTCCTTGGTATTCTTCCTTCAATACTGGGTAAAATATTTTGCCCCATAACACCCATTTTTCTTTTCAAATAAGACTTCAATAGCTCTGAAAAGGTCATTTACCAAAAATTAAGCAGATTCTAGATTTCTTTTCTTTCGATTTGAGACCCAAATAATACCAATGCAAATATAAGATAAAAGTCTGAGTCAGCCTTTTCCCGCCATTTTTTAAAACTCAAATATCTTGAAAGGAAATCCATAACCTTTCAATATTTTTAGCTTATTTTGTTCCTTTACTTAATGCTCTTCTGACTTATAGTATCAATTCTAAATTCTAGATTTTTTTAATTTCACCTAAGTACATCCTTAAGTGTGTTCATAGATATAAGAATGTGGTATGAGTGAAATGAGACAACTCTCAAGCCAAGTCATAATTTCAAAAAGTGAACCATTATAGGTCAAAGTATGGTCTTCAACACGGAGCCTTGACTCACATCGAACAGCAAGCTATAAAGGGCCCAAAAAATAGTGTAAAACCATTCAAACGGGAAAACCAAGGGTCTTATCTATAAATAAGAAATGAGCAACATTTATGAACCACATCAACTAACGACAACCACTGAATATCAGGTTCCTTACTTAGGACAGGTGCAAACAAATGCAGTGGGTTTAAACGTTTTAAAAGGTACCAACATTCACCCTTACCTGAAACAATAGTGTAACATCACTATAAAATATCAATAGAAATGGTATAACTCAATCAAAAGACATATGAAAACAAACAAGTGAATATACACTGAACGGTATTAGATCTATGACACAATGTAAATACAAAATCAATAAGGGGTGAGATAATAAACAATTTCAGAAAGTCAACCATATATCCTTGAACAAAATGCCGCCATATACATGATATAATGATGTTAACCTTGAACAAAATGCCGCCAAATAGAATACATGTTATATACACAGGTAAATGAAAATAATTTTGTTTGCTGCTTAAAATTATTTCAGACCAGGATTTCAAAAGCAATTACTTCATTATTCTTTGTTTTTCCTTGACATCGATGATTAGCTGAATATCTGTTACCATTGATTAAATATTTAGACATTAGATTTGATTTTTGATTTTTTTGCGTTTTAACACGTTTTTAGCACCGCTATGGGGCTATTTTGTGACGGCCAGTTTTTATTTGTGGAGGAAGCCGTAGTGCCTGGAGAAAACCACTGACCTTAAATAGGGAAGCTGACAATCATAGTCAATTAAGATTGGAGTCTAGTGCACCAGTTCCAACTCACAACCTCAGTGTTGACTGGCTAGTGATTACAGTAGTTACTACTTATAACACTCAGCCACCGAGGTCCCTTTTAGACATTAGACATGTGTTAATCCACTATTGTAACTTTTTGTCATATAGCTCAACACAAGTTTCCATACTAAAACATCTATTGGTTTCAAATATTTGACTTTGAGCATTCCTGATGAAAGTGAGATCATAAAAACACTTTCTCCCTGCGTTGAAGACACATTGGTGGCCTTGGCTGTTATCTGCCATTTGGTCGGGTTGTTGTCACTTTGGCATATTCCCCATTTCCATTCTCAGTTTTACCTTGAACCGATACAATTAATAAACTACTATTTATAGAATAACTAATTGAAAAATTCAATGAGGGAAAAATATTCAACGAGTGCATAGATGCCAACCTCCTTTTGACACAATCAGTAACAATCTATCAAATTTTCAGTAATTTTGAAAACTTTTCAGTTATCATTCAAAAACGTGCATTTACCAAAAAAATTACTGACAAATGGTTGCAAAGTGATGTGCAATAACATGTTTCGTTAAACATGTTATCTGTAGTATGTATTCCATTCATTAGTTGTTCATAATTGATTTTTTTTCTTGTTTTCAATAGATATCTTGGTTGATATGTGTGTACCATTGTTTATTGGAATTTGTTTACTGGCATGTCCTTTCAATTTATATAGTTTTGTATGTTCCTTGATTTTTAGTACATCTATATCAATGACAATACTTGGGTGTTGGAAGTATTTTTTTTTAAAAGAATAGTAAAACACCATCCTACTTACATTGGTTACTCTGTCTAAACACCATCCTATTTTCTTTGGTTACTCTGTCTAAACACCATCCTACTTACATTGGTTACTCCATCTAAACACCATCCTACTTACATTGGTTACTCCATCTAAACACTATCCTACTTACATTGGTTACTCTGTCTAAACACCATCCTACTTACATTGGTTACTCTGTCTAAACACCATCCTATTTACATTGGTTACTCTGTCTAAACACCATCCTACTTATATTGGTTACTCCATCTAAACACCATCCTATTTACATTGGTTACTCTGTCTAAACACCATCCTACTTACATTGGTTACTCCAACTAAACAGCATCCTACTTACATTGGTTACTCCATCTAAACACCATCCTACTTACATTGGTTACTCCATCTAAACAACATCCTATTTACATTGGTTACTCTGTTTAAACACTATCCTATTTACATTGGTTATTCCATCTAAACACCATCTTACTTACATTGGTTACTCCATCTAAAAACCATCCTACTTACATTGGTTACTCCTTCTAAACACTATCCTACTTACATTGGTTACTCCATCTAAACACTATCCTACTTACATTGGTTACTCCGTATTTGTTGTACCAATGGAGATAAGCTTTTGCAGCAAATTTGACCCTTGACCTTTCATAGACTGTCTCGAGGTATTCTACTATTGACTCTGAATTTGATGCTACTGTTATCGAAGCTGTGTCTTTTGGTCCAATACTGTTGGTCTTGGCTGAAACAATAAATTATTGAAGATATAAGATAAATTTTTTACTGACACATAATGTATGTACTTCTCTCATTCTTAAAAATATTTTCCTGAACAGTTGATTAATTTTTGTTTAATACCTAATTAACATGGTTTCCTATAAAAAGACAAGAACATTTGTTGTTTATTTCTGAATTGCAATTTATTTTTTTTATGTTTTCTTTCAAAAGACACCTTAAATTTCAGTGTACTGTGGATTCATTATTATTCGATGGATACCAATTTTCATTGATTTTGTGGGTACAGGGGAACCACGAAATTAAATGTTCAAAGAAATAATTATTTTCTTTAGGATAGTACGCAGAGCTCGGCATAACCACAAAATTAAATATCCACGGACATCCAAGTTTTCCTTAATCCACAAAAAATGGTACCCACGAAAATAAATGAATCCACAGTAACTGTTTTGTCAAAAATGTTTAATGGATAAATGGTGTATGTTTTCCATTATAAGTCAACACAAGAATTGGAGTACCCGGTAGCTGTTTTGACATAGATGACTTTATGATATCAAAAGACTAAAATAGTTCAATTAATTACTATATTTTAATTGAACCGGTGAAAGTAAATAATGTTTAACAAGTTTGTAAGACAGTTATCAATCATACTGTTAAAATTGTCTTTTTTACATGATATGTATTTTTTGGGACTAAATAATTTTGTGGGCTTTTATTTTGATGTTTCTCATTAGATACAATACTTTTTTTATTCTCTCATGGGTAAAACTTTTTAACTTTTAAACTGCTTGACAAGCCGTGAGATTAAAATAAAAATTAAAATTTGACCTATAATTGTTTTTTTTCTACACATTGTGACCTGAATGAAGTGTTGTCTCATTGGCACTCATACCACATCTTCTTATATCTATATTCTTTTTCACATACCAGTCCAGATATCTATAGGGAATGGATTCCAGCTGACAGTGTTGAAAGATTTACGGAACTTTTTATCCAGCCCCTGTGTCATCTGAGGATAAAATGTCTCTGTACTGTCACCTCGTGCTATCACTACATTACCTATACTACCAAACTGATGATTGATAAGGAAAATATATGTTCCTCTCCTCTTGAATCCATTTAACTATATACAGTGAAATCTGTTTTAACAGACCACCCAAGGGAGAGTAAAAGTGGTCTCATAAGACTGCATATAATTTGTGAATTTGGGGCCTTTTATAGCTGACTATGCGGTATGGGCTTGCACATTGTTGAAGGCCGTACGGTGACCTAAAGTTGTACATTTTTGTGTTATTTGGTCTAGTGGAGAGTTGTCTCATTGGCAATCATACCACATCTTCTATTTTATGTGTCCTTCATTTTTGTTTTCTTTAATTTTTTTAGGCATTTCACTTACACTTTATATTTTGTTCTCTATTCTTTAAATTTCGGCACTATCAATCAAATAGTCAGCTTTTTTAGTTTTCTGCCTATTTTACTGTATTCCCCTCTTTTTTTTGCTATTATTCTCTTTTCTGTAAACCTAATTGTGAACTTGATACTAATTATATATAAGGATACTACAATTCCTTTGCTATCGTGCCGTCTAATGCCTTGACTCATCTGTTTCTGTAATCCTGCCCAAGACAACTTACTGTAATAAATAAAATTGTAATGTATGTTTGGTTAGTATACACCCTCATCTGTTTCTGTAATCCTGCCCAAGACAGCTTACTGTAATAGCAAAAATATAACATGTATAGTGTGTATTTCTATGTAGTGATGTTACACTATTGTTTCAGAAAAGGAAGACAGTTTGGTACCATTAAAACGTTTAATCCTGCTGCAATTGTTTGCACCTGTCCTAAGTCAGGAATCTGATGTTCAGTAGTTGTCGTTTGTTTATGTGGTTTATAAGTGTTTCTCGTTTTAATTAAATTAGACCGTTAGTTTTGCGTTTGAATGGTTTTACATTAGTAATTTTTTGGGGCCCTTTATAGCTTGCTGTACGGTGTGAGCCAAGGCTCTGTGTTGACGACCATACCTTGACCTTTTATGGTTTACTTTTATAGATTGTTACTTGGATAGAGAGTTATCTCATTGGCACTCATACCACATCTTCTTATATCTACACATTTGATTAGTATACGTACATCTCCAATAATTTGGAGCACCACTATATGTGAACCTAAAACTACTAAATAAAGATCCTTTTGCAATAATTTTAGACATCCTTTGATTGACCAAAAATAATTTTCTTCAACTGTTATCACATCACATTTATTCAGTCCAGAGGATGCCTTTATAAACTGTAAATTTAAAAATTATTGTGAGTTTTTTATCATTGCAAATAATGTGACTGAGTGAGAATCACAATAATAAGAACTCACATTTTGATATCAGATACATATATTTGCACGCAGATTATCCTTAACATGTTAAAATAGCACAAATAATCTTGCATTTGTGTCCCTACTTTAAAAATCACACCAATAAATGCACTCATTAATTTCTGAATTTACAGAAAATGTTTGACTTAATCAACATATATACCTCTTAGCTATATGATGGAGCTGTACAAATACATGGTCTAACTTACCTCTTAGCTATATGATGGAGCTGTACAAATACATGGTCTAACTTACCTCTTAGCTATATGATGGAGCTGTACAAATACATGGTCTAATTTACCTCTTAGCTATATGATGGAGCTGTACAAATACATGGTCTAACTTACCTCTTAGCTATATGATGAAGCTGTACAAATACATGGTCTAACTTACCTCTTAGCTACATGTATATGATGGAGCTGTACAAATACATGGTCTAACTTACCTCTTAGCTATATGATGGACCTGTACAAATTTATTTGCAGGCAGTGGACAAACAGATCTTATCATCTCCCAAGGTTCCATACCAATACTTGGCCCACTACAAAATAAAAATATAAAGGTATACTGTGAAAGTACCTTAGTTCGTGGGTATCAATTTTCGTGGTTTGAGCAAAAGTTACATATTCGTGGGTTTTTAAATTCGTGGATTTTAGTTTTCTGAAAGAAAAAAAATCGAGTGAAGAATTGAAGCCATCAGAAACGAAGATTCTTTATAATAACCATATGTTGTTTCATAATAATTTGTGGACATTTCAAAGTAAGGTTTTCATGTTCACTTACTGGGATGCCTTTAAAAACTGACAACATTTAACAAATTTGAAATAAAATAACTGCTTTCATCTGTGATTACAAATTGTCCTGATTGAAGGAAACATTTGAATTGTTGCACACGTGTAATCAGAAGTGATGACACTAATTAACCAGAGATCGAGTGATCAACAGATTAAAGACCATCAAAGGTGTTAATTGGGTCATAAACATGTCACTTAAATAAACAGCTAATTAAACATATGCTATAAATGTACCTTGAATTGTAAAATTAATTCTGATCAAAAGCAAGCCCAGCATGAAATTATTACTTTCAACATGAGAAGTATTATGATATAAAATGAACACTTTATCAAAGCATATCATCACCGGAAATCTGACTTTCATCGATCGAAAATATTTTTATAGGTTTAAAGATTGAAATTTGTAGTTTAAAGATTAAATATATTTGTTAGGGTATAATTCTGCCTGCAGTTGTAGTTCATAGTGCATTTGGCGATATTCCAATTTCTCTAGATTTTATGGCATGCCCGTATCCATGTAGTCAAACCATGTTTTGATTTGGACAACATTTATTATATTTCGTTGGACACTTAAATTCGTGGATAAAGTCATCCACGAAAACCAAGAAAATTAGTTCCCCGCGAATAAAACTACTTTCACAGTATACAAAAACGTTACCCATACATTGATTACCTCCTCTCAAGCTTGTAACCTCTACAGTCTAGATACATAGTTTATCATATGTTACAGGAAGTAAGTTATAACAAAACTAGAGGCTCTCAAGAGCCTGTGTCGCTAACCTGACTCTACTTGGGTTTTTGAAATCATATAAAAGAAGATAAAAATCATAACAGATACTTAAATAATGATTGAGGCCAAATTTGGTTTAATATTGGCCCCATACTTCATAAATTCTGGTGGCCATCTTGAACAGTAAATCAGCAACAAAGTATAACAATTCATCAGCACCTCATTATAAGGAACATTTATGACATAGTAATTAGTTTCAAATTGATTGCAAGCAGTGGTTCTCTAAAAGAAGACATTTGTATGTATTTCCCACAGGGTCCTATGTTAACCTAAGTCTCCCGCTGGCGGCCATCTTGGATGATGGATCAACAACAAAGTAACAACACATGGTCAGCACTTCATAAGGAACATTCATGCTATGTTTGATTTCATTCTTCAGTGGTTCTCTAAAAGAAGATATTTGTATGTATTTCCTATAGGGTCCTTTGTTAAACTAAGTCCCACGCTGGCATCCATCTTGGATGATTGATATCTAAAAAGTAACAAAACAAGGTCAGCACCTCATAAGGAACATTCATGCTATGTTTGGTTTCATTCCATTTAGTTGTTCTCTAAAAGAAGACATTTGTATGTATTTCCCATAGGGTCCTATGTTAAACTAAGTCCCACGCTGGCGGCCATCTTGGATGATGGATCGGCTAAAAAGTAACAACACTTGGTTAGCACCTCATTATAAGGAACATTCATGCTATATTTAGTTTCATTCCATTTAGTGGTTCTCTAAAAGAACATATTTTTCTGTATTTCCCATAGAGTCCTATGTTAAACTAAGTCTCCCACTGGCGACCATCTTGGATGATGGATCGGCTACAAAGTAACAACACTTGGTCAGCACCTCATAAGGAACATTCATGCTTTGTTTGGTTTCATTCCATTCAGTGGTTCTCTAAAAGAAGACATTTGTATGTATTTCCCATAGGGTCCTATGTTAAACTAAGTCCTCTGTTGGTGGCCATCTTGGATGATGGATCCGCTAAAAAGTAACAAAACATGGTCAGCAACTCATAAGGAACATTCATGCCATGTTTGGTTTCATTCCATTCAGTAGTTCTCTAGAAGAAGTTCAAAATGTAAAATGTTAACGACGACGACGGAGGATGGATGCCAAGTGATGAGAAAAGCTCAGGTGAGCTCAAAAAGCCATAAAAAATAATCTGCTTTTATGCTATTATATAATAGGCAATTCAAATTGTTGTGGGAGTGACTATATTAAAGCTTTTTTTAAACATAGTGGGACAATATATGCATTTTTTATGGTTTCATGTCAGAGTTGGTACACAATTCTAAAGTAATGGGAGACAATTTAAAACTTTTTTGGTGTGAGGGGAGATCAGTTAAAACTTTTTTGGTGTGAGGGGAGATCATTTAAAACTCTTTGATGAAACCCATGACTGTTTAATTTATACACATACCTGTCAACCTATGACAATGAAAATGCAGGTCATGACCTGCATTGAAGAATGAAATCTCAGGTCATAACCCGTACGAACTTTTTCGAGCTGAATTTCAGTATTTAGGTGACATTTTTCTTATAATCTAAATCAAACATTTTCCGAAACATGTTCACATAGTTAAGTAATTTTAAACTTTATTTTGATATGCATTTGCATTCTATTCACCATAGATTTATTCCTTTTACAAAAAAAAAACATAAGTTTAAGGAGTATATTGTGAATGGTGACAAAAATCGGGAAGTAACTCAAATTGTTTGTAAAACAATTTCGATATACACATATTATTTACGACATAAAGCTTAAGGTAATTGGTGTTCATTAACAGTGTGTTTGACACCAAAGCTGTCAAGTGAAGCCATGCACTTAATGGGTCATTTAATCTGACAGTTTACACACCTAGTTGAACTTCCTGTTCATGGAAGAATTACGAATTTGCTGGTATTTCAAAAGAGATGAGTCTGATAGTCCAAATAATTATGACGTCTTGAAAGGCTATTATATTTTTTTCTTTGACACCTTACATTGACAGAAGGCGTCAAAGCAAAAATTTAAAATAGCCTTCCAAGACGTCATAATTATTTGGACTATGAGTCTGAAGGCTCCAGAATCCGGGTGAAAAAGGGTTATTTTCGGAATTCTCAGGTTATTTAACGACCCGGCGGGTGTCCCGGGTGTCTTCTCAGATTTTTAAAAATCTCGGGTCATACCCGCAGGATACGGGTCAGTTGACATGTATGTTATACATTATTGTCATTTAACATGTTAAAGGGTTGAAAGTTTTTAAATGGAAACTTGCTGTTTACCCAATTTGTCATGTAAGGGGAGTTGATTTAAAAAAATTTAGTGGAAGCAGTGATTATTTTCATAGGTTTCTACAGACTGTGTTTACCTCTTTTTATGTTTTAGGAGACATCGTGTAAGAGGTGACCCTTCATATCTGAATTTAAACTTGTGTCCCATAGTTAATCAACATTTTTCAGGAAAGATGTTATAATTTTATTGTAGATTTGAGAAAAAAACTTTAAACACCTCATTATGGGTCAGATAACAAGGGTCAATCAAATCTTTTTAAAAACTTTTTGTAAAAGGAATCAAATCTTTTATGAGGAGGGACAACATTTTTTTATCATTTTAAGTGCCAGGGGATACAATCAACATTTTTTTTTTAATTAGTGTAAGCATGTGAACATGTTTTTAGACTATTTACATCCTTTAACATAAGGGAAAGCAATCTATTCCTTGTTTTAAAAAGAACTGACAGTATATAGCTTGTTTTTAATGGGTTATTATTTGCTACACATTTTTATATAAGGGAAGAATGCATCAAACCTGCTTTTTTATATAAGGGAAGAATGCATCAAACCTGAAAGTGTAAGCATATGACTATGTCGTATAGATTTGGAGTAGAAACTATGTATGCCCCTTAGTATACATGAGGGGACTATTTTTAAGAATTTGTGTTTATTGTGATTTTGTTATACTGTATTATGTAAGGTGAAATGAAATAAATCTCTATGGTGAAAAATGTTTATTTTTTAATCTTTAAAGAAAGTACAATAAACAAAAAATTTGTGAGTAAGGGGAGACAATTCAAGCTATTTTTCATGTCAACATTTTACAAATTCTTTTCTACTTAGATAACAAATCCAATCTTTTGGTACTTCACCAAATTAACATAAGGTAGTTGTAAACATACTGAAATTAAAGTGTTTGTTTATATAAATATGTAAAAAAGTGATATTCAAACAATCTTAATGTAAAAGGGGAGATAATCTAACCTTTTTGGTGTCATGTTATCTGTGGGCAGGAATACTCCCCCTAGAGCAGAGGCTATAGAGGTGTTCATGGCATCAACAGAAACATTTTTACTTTATGTAAGGGGAGACAATCTAACCTTTTTGGTGTTTGTGGATATTTTGGCAGATATATCCTAAATATTATGAATATAGCAGAGGTGTTCATGGCATCAAAAGAAACATTTTTTTCTTGATGTTAGGGGATCGATACAATCTAACCTTTTTGGAAATTCCCAAAATACAGTGGAGTGAGGTGTTCATGGCATCTAAAAATACTTTTTGTTTTACATAAGGGGAGATAATCTAACCTTTTTGGTGTCATGGTATCTGTGGGCAGGAATACTCAACCTAGAGCAGAAACTTTAAAAGTGTTCATGGCATCAAAAGAAACATGGTCAATTTATGTAAGGGGAGATAAACCTTTTTGGTGTCATGGTATCTGTGGGCATGAATACCCCACCTAGAGGAGAGGCTAAAGAGGTGTTCATGGCATCAATGTAGCACTTTAACTTTGTGTAAGAGGAGACAATCTAACCTTTTTGGTGTCATGGTATCTGTTGGCAGGAATACTCCACCTAGAGCAGAGGCTATAGAGGTGTTGATGGCATCAAAAGATACATGTTTATTTTATATAAGGGGAGATAACCTAACCTTTTTGGTGTCATGGTATCTGTTGGTAGGAATACTTCACCTAGAGCAGAGGCTATAGAGGTGTTCATGGCATCAAAAGAAACATGGTCACTTTATGTAAGGGGAGATAATCTAACATTTTTGATGTCATGCACTACAAAAGTAAAAAAGTCTGAAAAGACCAGTTTTTGTCTGAATTTGCCTGAATTTTTACTCGACATTCTTAATTTGTCTGAATAATTTTTGAAAATTCTTGACATAGTATGAATTTGTCTAATAAGGTTCTTGATTTTTCTTGACAAGTGTCTTGACAGTATGAACATTGTCTTAAAATTTCTCGACACTTCCTGTATCATCTGATAAGAGTCTGGATTAGTCTCGACCAATTCTTGACTGTCTTAAATTTGTCTCGATCTGTCTTGACATATTCTTGACATTCTTAATAATGTCTGAATATGTCTCGACATATTCTTGACATTCTATATAATGTCTGAATATGTCTCGACACATTCTTGACAGTCTTAAATATGTCTTGACACTATCTCAACAGTATAAATTTCGCCTGAAATGTGAACAGACTTATTCTGCACTGTTTATGACATTCTATTGCTGTTATATACTCCTTTTTATTATGGCTAAACTAAACTTTGAAGAATCAAGGATTAATTTGGTATAGTAAGATACCCTTTTGGTGCAACTAAGTTGGAATACCCTGAATAATCCCCCATGTAGTTTAATTTTGATTTATTTTTATTAAACATTTTTAAAAGTAATTGTTTTCACTTGGAATATAAGTCGAAGGTATTGACAAACAGCATTTAGATTTTTGCCGTTCGCAAAACTGCCAGTCAAATTTGCTTTACTAAAATAGGTGTCTTGTATCTCTTTTGGACCCCACAATTCATCTTTTGGGTTTGTGTGGCTAAAAAAAGAGGGGGGGGGGGGGCTTTTGTTTAGGTCAAAGAATTTGTTCCCATCTTGATTCAAAAACCTTGTTCATTTTTTAGAACAACCCAAAAACATTTTTCTCCTTCCTGAAAAGAAAAAAATGTTTAGATCTATATTATGCATGTCTGTTTGAGAACCATTTCATAAGACCGATGATTTCTATAGAAATCATTGATGGGACCCATTATAAATACATTTTTTTTATTATTCCTGGAGTAGATAATAATTTTCTTTTAATCTTTGGGAATTATTCAATTTGTTTTTATGTTAAAATAATTAACTTCATAATTTTGATGAAGAAAATCCATTTCAATTCAATTTTTATTCATCAAAATGATGATTTTCATCTATCAACAAACTTTTTAAATTGTAGTGGCATGGTCGGTCAACTGATAAGTTGTATGTCTGATTACAGGTAAAGCAATAACTTCTATTTGACAGTTGCGTGTACTCTGGGGTGTGGAATACCTTAATTTTATGGGGAACATCCTGTCCATGTGTAATACTTAATATATTCCAACAGATGACATTAAACAAATTTTTCTTCTGTTAAATGAATGATTTGTATATCATCATAATTTGCTATTTATATAAACCACATTTTGGTATAATAATTATTTACCATATCAACATTGAATATTATGAATGTAGAATGAAATATGTCTACAGTATGATTGGTTTGAATCATTTAATTTATAAGATTTAGGAATCAAAATTTGTAATTGTATTTAAAAACCCACATTGAAATTGTTTTATATCAACACACCCACATTTGAATTATTTAAACTTTAGATTTCATAGCCATATTTGCATTTGTAAAAATATTTATATACCCAAATTTTCAATTATTTTACATGCCCAACTTTTATTTTTGTTGTAAAATAGTGTAACTTGAAACAACAGTATATCATATAAAGAGAAATAAAGATTAAAGTTATATCATGAATATTGGTTATGATTTGTAAAACTCAGAACTATCAAGTAAATTTAAGACACGATTCAAAATGTTCAGAATATGTCAAGCCATACTGAGAAAAAATAAGAATGTCAAGAATATGTCGAGAAATTTCAAGACAGTATTCAAATGTCAAGAATTTGTCAAGAAATTTTAAGACCATATTCAGAATGTCGAGAATATGTCGAGTAAATTTCATACAAATTTAATATAAATGAGAATTTGTCAAGAAAAATTAAGACACAAGTCACACTTTTGGAGAATGTCGAGTAAAAGTTCATGCAAATTAAGACAAAAACTGGTCTTTTCAGACTTTTAGACTTTTGTAGTGATGGTATCTGTTGGCAGGAACACTCCACCTAGAACAGAGCCTAAAGAGGTGTTCATGGTATCAAATGGATGTAAGGGGAGACAATCAAACCTTTTTGGTGTCATGGTATTTTTAAGCCAACATACTCCATCTAGTGCAGATGCTATAGAGATGTTCTGGCATAATAAAATACTTTTACTTTACATAAAGGGAGATGATCAAACCAGTTCAGTGTCATAGTATCTGTCAGCGGGAATACTCCTCCTAGAGCAGATCCTATAGAGGTGTTCATGGCATCAGAAGAAACACTTTAACTTTATGTAAGGGGAGATAATCTAACTGTTTTAGTGTTAGCCTATCTAATGGCAGGAATACTCCACCTAGAGCAGAGGCTAAAGAGGTGTTCATGGCATCAATGTAGCACTTTAACTTTGTGTAAGAGGAGACAATCTAACCTTTTTGGTGTCATGGTATCTGTAGGCAGGAATACTCCACCTAGAGCAGAGGCTATAGAGGTGTTCATGGCATCAAAAGAAACCTTTTCACTTCATATAAGGGTAGATAATCTAACCTGTTTGGTGTCATGGTATCTATTTGCAGGAATACCCCACCTAGAGCAGAGGCTAAAGAGGTGTTCATGGCATCAATGTAGCACTTTAACTTTGTGTAAGTGGAGACAATCTAACCTTTTTGGTGTCATGGTATCTGTTGGCAGGAATACCCCACCTAGAGTAGATGCTATAGAGGTGTTCATGGCATCAAAAGAAACACTCTCCATCTTTCTCTGCAGTTTTCCGAGAACATCATCGTTATAAGTCAGAACAACACAGTCAGTATTCCTGAAATAGAATCGTCTTTATAAATATATTTCTGAAATAAAAATTGCATTTGTAAAAGATCATGAAACTTACTAAATATCTATAGTTTGGCTGTAATTTTTTGATAAAATATTTAGGAACAGTTGAAAAAATATATATTAAAATGTAGGAAACAAAGAAACTGCCAATAAATAAAAAACAAAAATAACACCAGTTTATATCAGCTAAATGGGGCATTAATAAATAATAATATTGATTTATAATAGTCCTTAACAGCAATATGTTTTTTTATTTTTTCATTTTATCAAGAAATACACTGATGAAAATGAAGATGAAACCACATAATTATGGTCACAAAAAGAATCTATGTTTTAAAACTGTTAATTTTTTTGTGCATTCAAATTTTGGAATTTCTAGAACCAAATCTATTCCAAGGTTTTGTTTTCTTGTTTCCTAATTTCCTTTAAGATCAGATTCAGTTAAACACAAAATTTCCAACATTATAGTATTTGTAATTTTACCTTTGAAGATATGACAGTGTTAGCAAAGCATTATAGTTCTGTAATGGACTTTCTCCTGTCAAACATGGTGCCACAGTACAGGAAATCAGATGGTTCATGGGATATTCCTCCCTCATGGCCTCACACAGACGAGATCCTAATCCTACAAAATATACAAGTCTATGTTCTGTTCTGTGTTTGAATGATGCTACACAGTACAGGATATCAGATGGTTCATGGGATATTCCTCCCTCATGGCCTCGCACAGACGAGATCCTAATCCTACAAATCATACAAGTCTATGTTAGGTTCTGTTTAGGAATGATGCTGCACAGAACAGGAAACAGGGGATTTATGGGATATTCCTCGCTCATGGCCTCACAAAGATGAGATCCTAATACTACAAATATAATAGTCTATGTAATGTTCTGTTTAGGAATGATCCCCACAGAACAGGAAATAAGATTGTTCATTAGATATTCCTACTTCATGGCCTCACAAAGACAACTCCTAATTCCATAAAATATTCAAATATATGTAAGGTTCTATTTGGGAATGATCCCCACGGTACAGGAAATCAAATGTTTCATTGAATATTCCTCCATCATGGTCTCACACAGACAAGATCCTAATCCTAAAAATATACAAATGTATGTATGGTTCTGTTTGGTAAAGATCCCCACGGTACAGGAATAATAATTGGACTGCCTCTATTCTAAGAATATATAGATTTTTATAAAGTTGTGCTTGATATTTCCACAAATCACAAAAAGACAACAAAAATAACATCATAAGGCAGTGTGATTGGTTTGGGATGTCTCCCTTTGTCCTTTTATTGTACATCATGAAATATATCGTTAAATGATAATTAATGAAAAAAAAAACAGTTGTGAAATATATGTTGCTGAAACGTTTAATTTTTTTAATAAAGTATGGACTTCAATGTTCAATTAAATGCCCATGTAGATTATTTAAAAAAACAAGTGTTTTATTTTAAAGTAGATATATCATTATGCAGATTATAATTTTACAAGCCAGTTTCAGCCAAAAATCAATCCCATCATTGATGAAACTTGGAATTGGGAAAAAATTACATTCAAAGGACATGTACAAGGGGAGATAACAAAATGTTGTGGCTTCATTTACATGAGAGGTAGTACCTACAATGTACATACAAACAAATACCAACCTGACCCTGTACCACCTGTCAAACTGTGCATCATAATACAACCACTGTACATGTCACATCTATAAAAAAATAAACAAACTTCTTGAGAAATAAGGTAATTTCGACATACTGTATATGCGCCTAATTACTTACTGTTGCAGATTTTGTTGACCTCTAAAAGGTCTTTGAATTTTCTGTGTTGTTGGGTTATATTGAAATATTGATGTAAATAATTATACATAAATTAATCAAAGAGTAAATACTGTAGATTAATTCATTTTCGTGAGCACCACTTTTCTTGGATTGAAAAATTTAATGTTAGCGTAAAATTGATTTCATGGTTTTGTCAGTCCGCATCCAAGCCTCTTAAAATATGAGTTCGTCTTTACCCACAAAATCCACTAAAATGTATATCCCACGCAAAATAATTAATAATTAAAAACCAATTGTTCAGAGAACAATTGAAGGTCTTTCCACTTTTAACGATTTATTTTGATATGAAAATATGAAAATTTGGTTTAAAATGTCATTTCCAGTGTCAAATGATGCTGATTCCAAAAATATATGGTTTCTACACACTTTTGTATGAAATGAGTCTAAAATGTAGCTACTTCCGGTTTACACAAGGTCATTTCAGGTTTGCTTTTTCAAAGTCATATGGCTTGTAACTTAAAGCTCATATGGCTTTATAATGCATAAATATGAATTTAAAGCAAAGGTCAAAATCTAGAATGTCAAATTTACCTTTGACCTTGACCCCAATTTCAAGGTCATAAACCAAGAACACTTAATCAAAAGACCCTAGGTCTTTAATATGTATGGTTATTGAGTTATATCACTATACACATAGTTCTACATATAAGAGGGGCAAAAACTCCCATTTAATGTATACGCACCCTTTCAACTAAAATTCAGGAGTTACAACATGTTGTAAATGTCAATTTAATAAAAAAAATGTTGTCGATATTTTGTACGGTTTATGAAAAGGAGTGAGAATAAGCCAAAATCAAAATTTAGAATTTGACCTTGACATTTGACCTTGACCTAATTTGTTTTTTTTGGAACAAGGACCTCAAATCTGAAAACCTTGTCTCTATCACTTATGGTTTACTAATTAGAAATGCAAATCACTTATATCAAATGCAAAAAGGGAAATAACTTTCATATGGAGTTTCCAGAATGCTTCAATGTAAACCCAACTCAACATCCTGAAGATATAGCGAGCAATTTGGTAAAATAAATTTGTCGTAATCTTTTACGGTTGCGAAGGAGTAGCACACACAAGAAAAACAGTGTTCGGGGAGATAACTCTTACAAAATAAATTATTCAATTAAGCAGTGTCATTTTCAAAAGCGTATAAACTGTTTGATATCACATACCAAAAATCTCAGCGACATCTTTTGAAAGTACAAAACAGCGAAAGAAAAATTAAGCGGAAGAAAAAAAAAATTTGTAAGGGTTCCGCGGAATCCAGTGTCTCGCCTACTTTTTCTGTTAATCGCAGGCTCAACAAAAATGAGGAAGTTAATCAATAAAAATATTCCTCTTGATACTATCTTTTGATTGTAAGAAGCTTCTGTCCAAGTTTGGTAAAAATCCAGGATAGTTTATGAATCTAATAAATGTTTAAAAACTTTAACTGCAGACTGAATGTAATGTTAACTGGAAGAAAACAAAATTTCCTTCTAGATACTAGCATTTGATCATAAACAAGTTTCTGTTCAAGTTTGGTACAAATCCAAAATAGTATAAGAAAGTTATTAAAATTTTAAAAACTTTAACCACAGAGTGAATGTGTTGTTTCCTGGCAGAAAATCTAAGTCCATTTAAAAGTAAAATACGGAAAAAATGGATTTATTTTTTTACAAAATTTCCTTCTAGATAACTAGCTTTTGATCATAAACAAGCTTCTGTCCAAGTTTGGTACAAATCCAAAATAGTATAAGAAAGTTATTAAAATTTTAAAAACTTTAACCACAGAGTGAATGTGTTGTTTCCTGGCAGAAAATCTAAGTCCATTTAAAAGTAAAATACAGAAAAAATGGATTTATTTTTTTTTATAAAATTTCCTTCTAGATACTAGCTTTTGATCATAAACAAGCTTCTGTCTAAGTTTGGTACAAATCCAAAATAGTATAAGAAAGTTATTAAAATTTTAAAAACTTTAACCACAGAGTGAATGTGTTGTTTCCTGGCAGAAAATATAAGTCCATTTAAAAGTAAAATAAGGAAAAAATGGATTTTTTTTTTTTACAAAATTTACTTCTGGATACTCTTATGATCATAAACAAGCTTCTGTCCAAGTTTGGTAGAAACCCAGGTTAGTTTAAGAAAGTTATTAAAATTTTAAAAACTTTAACCACAGAGTGAATATTTGTGGACGCCGTTGACGACAACGCCGCCGCCGACGGAATGTAGGATCGCTATGTCTCACTTTTTCGACTAAAGTCCAAGGCTCGACAAAAATAAAAACCAATTGTTCAAAGAGCAAACAAATTAATCACTAGACTAAGTGATTTAATTTTATTGTAGCTTTAAATATAGAATACTAATGATCCAGGGACTAATTATGTTGCTAAAATTATCAGAACCAACATCTGTGTTGATAGGATGACTGGGTCATGTCAGGTGATGACCTTGTACTAAATCTAGGATAATGACATAAAAATCACTTGTTTAAGTATCATACCTCAATTTCCTTCCAAAAAATCACTTCTTTAAGTATCATTATTTTAATAACCCCCACTAATTTCAACACCCCCGAACAGTGAAATTTTGATAGCGAACAGTAGAATTAAATTACATAATCTATAAGATGAAACCTTAAATTTTACAGGAAAAATACTCCCACTGCTGGGAAAAATCTGTTAAGAAAGTAACAGTTCATTATGTAAAGCAATTTTTATAGCATTTTTTCAACTAAAATAGAATTTGCAGCTAAATGATGTCATCAAAGGCACAAACCTTGCTGCTTAAAAGAAGCAAAAAGTTATTTTTTTCCAATTTTACTAATGAAAAGATATTATCTAAACCTATGTGTTTAAAATTTTGGTAAGACTACAAAATCACAATTTGTGACAAAACTTTGAATTTTCTACTTAAATAAGTGATTTAAAAATCATTTATTTCAATAAGTCCCCTGACTGCTTATTGTAAGCTGATTCTCAAAATATATGGTTTCTACACAATTTTTTCTTAAATAAGGGAGATAATTTTGTTACTTCAGGTTTTAAAAATGTCACTTCCGGTATTATTTGATAGTTTACATGACACTGATTCCAAAAATATCTGGTTCTATATACTTTTACATGAAATAAGTACAAAATATAATAGCTACTTCCGGTTTACACAAGATCACTTTCGATTGGCTTTTTCAAGGTCAAATGGCATGCAACCTAATGCAAAAAAGTCCTATGGCTTTATCATGTATACATATGAGGTAAAATCAAAGGTCAAAATCTAGAACGTCAAATTTGCCTATGACCTTGAGCTCAATTTCAAGGTCATAAACCTAAGACCTCAAATCAAAAGACCCTAGGTCTTAATAATATATGGTTAATGAGTTATATCACCATGTGCATTATTTTAAATACAAGAGGGGATAAAACTCCAATTTGATTTTAGTGTACCCTTTCAACCAAAATGTATGTGTTTATGACATGTCACAAGTTACAATTTAGTAAAAATATATTGTCGATATCTTATGCAGTTTTTGAAAAGAAGTGAAAATAACCCAAAATCAAAATTTAGAAAATGACTTTGACCTTTGACCTTGACCTAATTTTCTTTTTTTTGGACCTAGGACCTCAAATCAAAAGACCCTAAGTCTCTATCACTTATGGTTTACCAGTTACAAATGCATATCACTTATATCCAATGCATAAGGGGAAATAACTCTCATATATATGGAGTCTCCGGAACGCTTAGGTCCAAACCTATCTCAACATCCTGAGGATATAACGAGCGACTTGGTGAAATAATTTTGTCGTAATCTTTAACAGTTGCGACGGAGTAGCAAACACAAGAAAAACAATGTTCGGGGAGATAATTCTAACAAGAAAAAGTGTTCAGTTTAATAGGGTCAGATTCAAAAGCGCATAAACTGTTCGATATCATATACCAAATATCAAAGCGACATCTTGCGAAACAACCAAACAGCGAATGAAAAAAAAAATTAGGCACAAGTTTTGTTGGCAACATAATTGCTTTTTTTTATAGTTTTTTTTTATAGTTTTTTTTGTAGTTTTTTTTACTTGTGTTTGGAATTCAGAATTAAGTCAGTTATTAAGACCTTGCTTTACAGTGCAATACTTGTCAGTTGGGCTTTAGGGCTGTATAACACGTATAAAGGACCATTACTTATGTATTTAGGTGTACTGTGTGGATGACACACATCTCCTTTGATCAATGCAACGTAAAAAGTTACTATAAATTGAAAAATTATTCAGCATTCGATCTCAGATCAAAAGACAAAAATCAACATTTCAATTATAGCAATACTACATGTATTGTTATCACATTTTCGCAATAAAATATTGTTACCTCTCAATTTCTTTCCTGACTTGGTTTGCAGTATCCTCTAGTATGTGATCTTCTCCACTCTTCATAAGTCCATGGTAACCTATAAATCATGCAAGGAAACCTTTGTGAGTCTTTCTAGGGAAAAAAATGTGTTGCTGATCATCCCCAAATAATACATGATGTAAAATCTTTTTATTATTGTTACATTTCCATGTAACTGTAGCCAGTGCCAAATTAAATAGCAGATGTACATGTACGCTTTCATGTCCTGCAAAGGAATTACTATAAATTTGGTGGAATTCAGTTCAGCAGTTTTCAGTCAGCTATTATTCAACTATCACACAAATAAATGCAAGCAAATATTTTTGAATTTACATACATGTACAGTTATTCAAAGAGTGATTGAATAGAGGGAGACAACTCTTGCATTGTCATGGCGATATATATATACCTAATGCCCAATTTGTTCCTCTTCCTCTCTTTCCTGATACAATATTTCCATCTCTGAAAAAAAAAAAAATATTTATGACCCTTGACAAATCAGGAACCCCAGACCATCAGTGGCAATATCTTCCCTAGAACATTTTGGAGGATCAGGGTTGACTGAAAGGATAGTGTTCATGAATTTTGATGGAGATGGCTTATATAAAGTACAGTCAAACCTGCTTTAGATTACCTGTATTAAGTAAAAACCTGTATTATAAGACCATAAATTTTAGATCCCTCTGTAGTACATTGAACCTGTATTAAAAGACCACCTGTCTGATTTAAGATACCACTTTTTTGTTCTCCCTTAAGTTGTCTCTTAAAACAGGTTTCACTGTACTAGTAAATTTCAAGTTATAAAGGATGGGGCCATTGACAAAGTCAGGAACCTAGACCATCAGTGGCAATATCTTCCCTAAGAGCATTTTAAAGAATCAGGATCGACTGAAAGGATAGTGGTCATGACTTTTGATGGACAGTATGGCTTATACAGAGTACTAGTAAATTTCAAGTTATAAAGGATGGGGGTCTAAATTAAAGCATTATGGTACCACCGATATGTAAATTAGTAGTTGTTGCTGTATATCGTTTTTCTTTTCTTTTCTAGGTATATCAGGCTGTTAGTATTATCGAATGGATTGTTTTACATTTGTTATGTTAGGCCTTTTATAGCTTGCTATGCAGTTGTGGGTTTTGCTCATGAAGGTTGTATTGTGACCTAGCTATAATTGCTGCTTTTATGTCATTTGGTCTCTGGTGGAAAGTTGTCTCATTTGGGGCAATATGCATAATTGTTTCTACATACGCGGTAATGGTAACGTTTCTTCTCTAGCTCAGTCCATATCGTAAACTTGGATATGTATGATGGCTGGTTTCGAAGCTGAGACATTTTCACATATGTGGTTAAATTTTTGGGGTACGAAGTGTGATTCATTTTTCCGTAAATTCGCATACCCCGAAAATCCTTTCGTGATGCGGCTCCTCATGGTAAAAAATCCCTTTTTGCACACAATAATTTCTTTGAAAATTTAAAACTTTGAATACATCTAATAACTCCATAGTTTTTTACATATTTATTCTATCACTGGTGTCAACGTGATGATCGTAACTGCAATTACGATCATCCCAATATGGCGGACACAAATTTAGGGAACTTTTATATGGCCGATTTCTCCACTTTAACAGTCTATTTTTAGATATGTTTTATGTCAAGAAAAATCTTTCTCAGCATTGCCATTGAATATGTTTTTCCAAAATGATGGAAAAACAACCAGAAGAACGAAAATCGCGATACAAAATAACACGATGATGATCGTAACTTCGGCTATGGATGATCGTAACTCGGACTTGTTATTATATAAAGATGATCGTAACTCACAATTTACGATGCGTTAAATGAGCATTCTATTTAGCAGTCACGATATATTGGTATAACTGAAAACAGTATTATTTTGAAACTGAACAAAATGAGCACCGCAATATGTCAAAAAGAAATGACATAAGGGGGAATTGACAGGCTTATTTGCAAATGTCATCAATATTTTTTTCTTATGAGTAACTAAGTTAACATTCAAAATGAAATACGTTTATATGAAGTAAATATAAATTTCATCCTCATGATACTGTTTAAGATTGCAGGCCAAAACTTTTTACTGAGTATTTTAGAAATAAGTAATGGTAGGCATGAAGTTACATTATTTTGATGTGTTTACCTCGGTTTTAGCGTGTTGCCTGGTTTTGTATTTTCTTAATCAAACTATGGCTATTAAACATTGGTAGTATACAGAGGCGGATTTAGAGGGACGGCCAGGGTCCCCGCCCTTTTGTGGGAAAAATTTGGATGATTATACAGGGAGTCACTGAAGCATGACTGGAGCGGGCCCCCTCTTATAGGCAGTCAGTGCCCCCTCCTTTATGAACATTTCTGGATCCGCCACTGGACTACTGTTGCCTATATTTATCACGGGTAGGCTATTTTTGTAATGAAGGAAAAGCTAAAATAAATGGTATATACGTTCATATAAGTTTCCGGGTTTTTCAAACTTTAAATCCTTACACTTACGGTTATATGACACGTGTTTTTGTAGCTAGTAGAAAGAAGTTGTTTTAGCCAAAAATATCAATGAATTATTTTATTGATGGTTTCAATTTTTTTATTCATTCAACAGATATGGTTACACTTCGTAATGCTATATTTTCCAACCTCTATTTTATTGATGGTTTCAATCTTTTTTTCATTCAACAGATATGGTTACACCTCTTAATCCTATATCTGTCCGAATTCCCCAAAAACATATCAGGTCCTCGAAAGGTAATATTGTCCCTACAAATTGTTCCATTGAAAAAAAATCTTAAATTTTACCAAACTGGTCATTAATATGAAATCTCCAATACCTTATTGATATAAGATATTCAAATCATTATAAAGTTATTTACCCCAATGCAATTTAATATAAAACTATATAAAAAAAAGTACGAAATCTCGCAAAATCATAACCATTATTGTGCACTCACACGTATACCAATCAATATAACCCTCCCCTACAGTAATCGTCCCCCATTATTATCACAATATAAGCTGATTATGTACATTTTTTCGCATACCATACAGCTCTACTTATTAAAAAATGCTTCGTTGGAAAAGACAGTTACGATCATCTTAAGTAAAAATTACGATCATCGTTGATAAAAATAAATAAGAGTTACGATCATTATCGTGTTTTTTTGTATCTCGATTTTCGTTCTTCTTGTTGCTTTTCCATCATGTAGGAAAAAAACCTTCAATGGCAAAGCTTATAAATTTGTTTCTTGACATAATGCCAATCTGTAAATAAGCTGTTAAAGTGGAAAAATCGGCCTTATAAAATTTCCCTAAATTTGTGTCCGCCATATTGGGATGATCGTAATTGCAGTTACGATCATCACGTTGACACCAGTGTTCTATGGTCCTCTACTTTCCAGATAAACACAAATGGTTAAGCTCAGTCACTTGTTAAAAATTGAAACATGTCCAATATCACTACACAGAGATTTTTTGTTAACACACACCTTTTGTGTTCCTCAATTGGAGGCGCATTAGGGATATTGACCCATTTGCAATTATATCACATCTAATTTCTATAGTGTCTTGTTCTTTTGCCATGTTTTAATTATTGTGAAACTTGTGTTAAGATCAAGGTGTCCTAAATATAAAAAAAAATTAAAACTTAATTTAAAATTCGCGATAATAAATAATCTCCCCTTAGACAGTATTTGTGTTTATTGATCAACAATCACAATAATAAATGCAAGCAAACATTTCTGAATTTCTAGTCCTTCATTTTTGCACTTATTTATGTTCATTTACTCACCTTATTTTGAGACCTTTACAAGCCTTTTGTACAACTTTTGGCTCACTATCTACATGTACAGATCTTTGTTTTCCATCAGGGTGTATAAAAGTGTGTCTGAAATAGCAAAAAAAAAAAGAGACTTAGGTGATAGTAAAACAAAAAGACAAATGAATTAGCAAAGCCTCACTCCTTTTATCTCAATGCATGCATGTGGGATTTCATAAAAAAAGTTAGGTGAATGTAAAACCAAAAGTCTTAATTTTTGTGAGCTTTAATATTGGTGAAAAATATTTCAAGAAATATCCAACAGAAATCATACATGTAAAATAAGATAAGATACATGTACCATTTGAGGTGTGCCCAGATCTACTTTGATTTCAAAATGATGTCCACGATTAAGTAATTTTCCCAGATATATATATCACTTCTGGAAAGTATTAAACATCAAAGTTCAAACTCAGTAAAATTTGGTAAACCTGTATTTTCAGTTAATATAAATGGAATGTTCTGGAAATTCGGGACAATAAAATTTAATAGAGTTTGAAATGTTAAAATCTCTGGAAGTGAAGAATGTTGGACTGAGTGTGTCCAAATAATGATGACGTCTTGAAAGACTGTTTTATTTTTTTGCTTTGACGCCTTCCTGTTGCAGGAAAAAGCAAATAAAAAAAAAATCTTTTCAAGACATCATAATCATGATAATTATTTGGACTATCGACAGGAAGGCTAAAAAAAAAGCCTTTCAAGACGTGATGATTAATTTAGTATGACTAATTATAAGTGCCTGCCAATTGCTACCAACAGGCTTCATGTAATAGTAATACGATATTAAAATATTAAACCCTCTTGCTGCCTGAGGTACACATGTGCCCACACGGACGACACATACATGTTTAAACTTATGCAAGCTTCTCATCATTTAAACATGTCAAATAAAAGACTGAAAATTAAACACTGCAATATTTTTCTTCAATGGCTCCAAAATGTAATGGTCATTAGGGCATGATGTCATTAAAAGAATGAAGCCATTGTTGGATTTGTGACGTCAACAACGTAGAGATGTCGTATTTTTGGCACATGAAATGCAATCTTTAATAAAAACTACTGGCAGCAAGAGGGTTAAATTAATAGTATCTTTACCCACTTTGTAAATAACCTTGTAAATAAACCCATACTGCATACATGTCATGCATGTTGTCTTGGACATTGGAGTTCATGTCTAAATAAAATTTACTTACTTACTTACTTACATGTCGGAGTGCTCCGAAATATACATACAGGGAAAAAAATTAAAGGTCGCCCAGTTGCCCATGGCAATATGAAGCGATCAAATACCTGTCGGAAGCGAAGAAAGTCAGAGAAGATGACAATAGCATGTTATGAAATAATATCAGTCAAATAAAAGAAAGTATATTGTTAAGAATCTGGAAAACAGTACCTTTTGTAGTTCCCTTTTCAAAGCCCATGTGGTGTCCAGAGAATGAAGGTCAAAAACGAAAGTAGAATATTGTCGACCACAAATAAATAACATTAGTTCAAATTGATTTTAGTTTCCTACTTACTGAACAGTTTACACAAAATAGAAAAACAGAGGAAATATCAATTTTATGACAGTGCTTTTGAAATACGTGTACAAGTCTTTTGAGAGAAAAAAAGGGGGGTCATTTGTTTACAAATGCACATAGTTATGCAAAATAAATCGACCAAGATATTTAATAAATTAGATTATTATAGAAATAAAATTAAATATTTCATCTATCATCTACATGTTTTCAAGGACAGAGAATTCTTTAGTTGTCTTAAATAGATATGTAAAAAAATTGGTACACTGGGCATGAAGATTCCCATTTTGTAAATATTTTTTTTATTAAATTTGATTGAAGTAAACAACAAAAATAAGACAACATTTACATTTTCCCAAGCCTCTAAATCACCTCCAGGTATGCTCAGAATGCAGGGTTTTGAGTCTAAAATTTCAAAATTTTCTGGGGTGGGGGGCATGCCCCCAAACCCCCCTACCTAGTTCAGCCCGCTTCGTGGGCTTCACTGGTGAAAGTGAAATAATGTGGGCTACTAACTTTTTGTCTGGGCTACCTGATTTTCAAGTCTAGTAGCCCAGCTGGCTACTGGCCTTAAAAAATTAATTTTGACCCCTGACAAAAGTTATATACACCTTATCGCTATTTGCCTGCCATTACTGGACTTCACACAGGTTCCCGTAAAATTTTGACCTCATAATATAAAATATCTGACGACACAATGGAAAAGTGATTGTTGTATGACGTCAATATGTCAAGCGGGACTGATTTTCGGGTCAGCCGGGAATAGCGATAAGGTGTATTATAACCGAGTGCATGGAGTGTCATACTGTTTACATGTACAGAAAGGAAGTATTTTACATAGTATATAAGGATTAATTAATATGAGAATAGTGTCTGTATTATCCCGTCCATGTGTAACAAACAGTTTGTCAAAGAATAGTTGATATTTTTTGTGTACCCCTCATGAACAGCTTTGTCTTGTGATGTTTTCTTCCAGAAAGCCTTTCCTATTTGGTTTCCGCATTGACCGACATGTAGAAATACTGCTGACATCTTCAGTTAAAATCTTCATTTGTTCATAACATTGCCGTTGTCTAGCAAAACAGACTTTACATTTAAATCAAAACAGATCAAAAACATCTCAATTTCAACCGGAAGTTAAATTATACATAAAATAAAAAATTCAAATTGAAACCGGTAAAAAGTTTCCGCGTTTTAGTAAAAAAATATAAAAAAAAGATGTGATATTATTGCCAATAAGACAACTATCACATGAGTTCAAATGAAGCAATAATATGCCACCGTATGGCCCTCAACAATGAGAAAAACTGTATAGTCGGACGTAAAAGGCTGTTGACATGAAAAATGTGAAAGAATTATTTTCTTCCAGGTTACTGACGAGTCGAACTCTGTAGTAAAGTGTAATAACTAGTGTCAAGCTATCCAGCAATTCTCATCCTGCTATTCTCTTGCGAAAAACTATCCTACAATTCGTCATCCTGCAATTGCTTTCGAAAAACATGAGTGACAGTTTTTATTTTTTTTCAAAATCATGGATTTTGACTTGTTTTGTTTGAAAAAAAAAGATAAAAATAGATATAAAGTTTTTTATATCCCATTCACAAATGTCTAACTTTAGTTTACAAATTTCTAACTCATATTTACGATTTTTTAATTAGATATATATATATATAACTCTTTGTGAATCTTCATGATTTTTCTAATTGAAAAAAATGAAGATTCACAAAGAGTTATCATGAGATCTGTGAAGTCCCGGATATGATTCGTATTTGTACATGTTTAACCAACATTTGCGATTTTTAAAACTCATATTAACTATATAAAATGTACAATTTTGATGTAAAATTAATTTTCTTATAGAATACCGAAATACAAATCCTATTTAACATTTCATAACTCACATTTGCCATTTTGTAAAGTCATATATAATGGTTCTTTAACCACCAACTTTAGAAGGAAATCCAATTAGTTACGAAATATTCAGTCCATGAAATGAACTCATTTACAATTTTCTGCATGTGCAAGAATATGTCACATTTCCAAGCGAGATAACCCAATCTGTTTATATTGGACAGCAGATAATTAACGATAACTCTTAACTCCTTCCAATAGATGTCGTTGCATTTACTAATCTTGTTAAATACAACAGAGACATGTTTCTGATAAAAATTAATTAGCGTCTTCACGGGAGTTATGAATTACGATACTTGAGTTAGTGGTCTTTAAAAGGACTATGATATTGAGATCAAAACCTCGTCGAGATTATAAATCAATGTACGAAGGGGAAATTATTTTGAAAAATTTGGGAAAAAATCCATAATTTTTGTTAATTGATCTTGAATGACATTTTTTAACAAACAGTCATAAAACGTATCTCACGAGTTTTGATGTTCATATATCTTAAAAAATACCATCTAGGAGGTTATATGACATCCTTGTGATCAAGAAATTTAATATTTTTATTTGTCCTTATGCAACAGAGCTGACGACGAAATTGGTACCGAACCGTAGCTTATTGCAGTTTAATCACCATTAGTAATGAAATAATTATATGGCTTAATATCAGCTGTATTTTTTATAAACATATTAACACCAGCAAACACAAGTTTGTCCTGCTTTCTAACAATAGGCTATATACATTCATTCATTTCAGTACAATCATTCATTTAAGCCTTGGACAAATAAGTTTGCTTTAAAATGATGCTATATATGTCTTTGAAGAAATAACTTACAGGCTAGATGTTTTACATTTTTTAAATGTTTTATGTAAAAAACGGCTAAACATATTTCAACTATCTTTAGTTAGGTATAAGGCGTAAGCAGACAAAAAGGTTCAATAAACCAAATTTAGACAATTGGTGAAAATTAAAGATATATATTCTAAGACTAAATAATTGAAGAATAAGTCATTCAACAGTTTAAATATATTTTTATTGATATTGATAAGTAGAGCTCTCTCTCTGATTGATAAGTGAAGATTTATCAATTGTAATAACTAAAGACATCATCATGAAGCGAGTTAGGTCGCAAGCGCTTTTATAGTGGGTCTCCCTTTTTATGTGTGTTTAGGAGTAATTCTTATTTGAAAGTTTTCTTTCATATTTCAACTTATTTTCATCCATCTAAAATTTTCTAACTGCTATCAGTGCGATTTAATACTAACAGTATTTATATCTGATGTTCATCTGTCCTTATTTTCAACAGTGCAAGAAAGGTTTAAAATTTGCCTGAATTGAGTCACGTATAAAAATTCAAAAGACAATAAGGGACGACATCAAAAGTTCAATGTAGGATAAACAAACTTAATTCACGTAGTTTTTTCACTGACCCCAACCCCCTCTTAACGTAATTTGGGAAAAAATGATTGACCAATACAGATATATGTAAAATCGATGTCAAATAAACAAAACTTGCAGCAATTTGTACTTGTTTCATAGTTTGTCTTTGATATATAAATCGCCTTTAACAATTGATTATAAAAACTTAGGAAACATTTTTCTTGTTTGAGATTTTTTTCCAAACAGCAATAAAGATCGAAAATTTGAATTAAAAACAAATCAGGGACACAAATTCGTCGGACAAAACAAAATTAATAAATATAAGTTAGTTTTTATGAGTCGTGGCATATGCACCAGACAAAAGGTGTTTTGAAATACAAGGAAAACCCAACATATCAACGAAGAAGGGCCTCTTTTGCTGTGCATAAGATTAAAACTTGTCACCAGGTCTTCAGCAATCGGCTTTTTAATATTCATTTACAATGACAACACATTCATCATTATAACAGAAACCAACATTCAACGTGTTGTAAGCGTTACATTTTTTCACACAAGAACATTTTGAACAGTGTATTTCTAAAATGTCACCGAGAGACAACTTACATGTGTTTCGTATTGCACCATTAAGTAATTAAAAAACATATATATAGAAAATGACAAATTAAAAGAAGAAATAAAAAAATAAAAGCAGCAAATTAAACTATCTATACATAGATAACACTAATCAATTTATTTCCATGGTGAAACTAAAGAGCGAGGACTACGATTCCCTAAAAAAGAGTGATTTGAAATATTTTTTGCATTAGTTTTCGAGTTCTCAAATTTGTTTTAATAGTTCCACCACATTGATGTAATGTCATTACAGGATGATACTTCCACAACAAACCGTGCATACATTCATTACATGTACATATGTCACCAATTAACACAAGTTGTATTGTATCAGATTCAATTTAATAAAACAAACAGTGGCATCCTGGTGAGCATATATAAGACATCGTAATTGGAGATAGGAAAGACAATCAAGCGACAGGCCTGCTGATAATAAAATTCATTTGACAATATATCAATTTCGAACTTTTGTAATATACCACCTTTTCATTTTCTTTAAATATTATCGAAATACAAATGATGGAAAAATGTTTTACGGGTGAAAAAAAAATTATTAAACAGCGAATCGTTTATTATTATTTAAATGTAAACATAATATTATTATATTTTATCATTTATCACCAAATATCAATAAAAAAATATCTTTATAGTCTCTATTATATGAAATTATACGAACTATGAACTATCATGAACAAGAACCCTTATAGTAAAACTCCATATTGTCCTTTGAACAGATGAGCTATCCCGACGAATACAATTTAATATAATTAAATATAATTTTATTTTGTATTCAATATTTATCGTTTCATTTTGAACAATTAAAAATAGCCACAGTGAACACTTTGAATTTGAACTTATTATGTATTACGTGTATTTCATTTATTTAAGAATAACCGGAATTTAGTTTACATGTATAACAGTATGATCTCGTTAATGTACGTTGTTTTCGTATATTACATTTGTGTTGGTTATTCAAAGTTTTTCAAAGACAATTTTTCAAAACGCCGGAGACCTAAGAATTTCTTAATTTAAACTGACTTTTCTGACATCAAAATATAGCTTATTGACAGGAGTATTCAACAGTATGTGTTAATAGTATTTCCTCCGCATATTAAGTGTGCTTCAATTTTTTTAGTTACTGCTGTCTCGTTTCTTTTGAGGTAATTCATCGATATTTACTGATGTGAGTAAGGGAATTTAGATAATGAAATTTCAAAAAATCGGAGACCTAACAATGAGATAAGATAAACTGGATTTTTAAATACCACCAGAAAGGTAAATCTATGTAGAATTCGGTCGTATGTGTTAATAAGAATTCAGATGATTAATAAAAATAATATGAAGAATTAATGAAGGGTACCCATTTATTTTCCCATTACTTTCTATGTTAATCGAACATCATTAAAAACATTGCACCCCGGGTGTCGCTGATAAGGGTAATCGGCCATTAGTGTCCTTCATTCTTGGGTATGACCCATATTTTCGACAAAATCAACATTTGAATTCAGCGCAAAATAAAATGACTAAAATATTTTCCTTTTCTGTCAACTTCTTAATTCACATTTGCAGTTTTGTAACCATATTTACGACTTAAATGCATGAATTATGTTTAATTTATCTTTCCATCTATTGCCGACAATCAAAGTACATTAACTCATACTTGTGACCTATTGAAAATTGTAAACGACATAACAACTCCCAGTAGTTGGTCAAAACAAAATTAAAACTTTGAAATTCATACTTAACCAGTTATTCACATTTCAGATGTCTAAAAAAACTATTTATCTATAAAACAGTATGATAGTATCCGAATTCTGCAAAACAATTCTTATGTACGACAAATTTCGTCTAAAACATGCAAAAATTATATAAAATACGCACTGGGGTCACCCACTTTCCAATCAATTGTCTGGGTATTTTTTTTTATGGCTAGGAATTATAGACTGCTTCAATGATTAGCTACTATATGGTTCTACATCGGGATAGTAAAGAATTTCTGATGTAAGCCTTCAAAAAGGCTGCAAATTTTGTTAGAAACACAAAAAAAAGACAAATTTTATAAAATACGCACTGAGGTCACCAACTTTCTAACCAATTTTCTGTGTAGTTTTTTTATTGCTAGGGATTAAAGACTCTGACTCAATGAATAGCTAAAATATAGTACTACTTCTGGATATCAATGAATTTCTGGGGTAAGCTTTCTTAAAGAACTAAAATTTCGAGCGTTCGAAACACGAACAAAAAAATCAATAAAATACGCTTATGGGTTACCCACTTTCCAACCAATTGCCTAGGTAGTTCTTTATGGCTAGGGATTAAAGACTCTGCTTCAATGATAATGAATAGCTATTGTACAGTACTACATCGGGATAGTAACGAATTTCTGGGGTAAGCTTTCTTAAAGGCCCAATATTTCGTTCGACCGAGTCGGGCGCATCTCAAACAGACGGGAGGCCACTCCTCCGGCCAATAGTAAAATTCCAGGGAAAAGTGGATGGTATTTACAATAAAATAAGTAAAATTGTCACGCGGATGTTCGGGAAACTAAAATGACTTACGGCTTATTTTAACAAAACAATTCACGAAAAATAAATATTACAAACGTGATCCAACAACAAGCATTAAGTACTACATGATCATGACTTGTGCCATGCGTATACATCATGGGACAGAGTTAAATGTGATTGTGAGCAACAAATCATCCCTCTATCTAACCTTGGACAGCGGTGTAACACTTACCGAGCATAACATAAGGAAAAGCTTTAAAAATTCATTGAAGTTGTCTTAACTCCAACGACCGTTACGAATAAAAACATAAAGTTTAGCATGATGTAATTTTGTTTCCGTAATTTTCATTAAACTACTTTAATTTGTAGCAACTACGGACAAATAAATCCAATTACATGTAGGCTGAATTTCGTAAATGTAAGCTTAATATGTTCTAGTTTTAATTACGATTTTTGTGTATCTTTCAATTAATAAATATATCATTTATTGTGCATATAACCAGATACATATAGTACAATGTAAATGTCTTTGATATAACTGAAGAGATATATTTGGAGGGCGTTTAAATATTCGATCGAATAATTTGCAGCTTCTTAAACTTTCTTGTCAAAAAAGTAACCCACTTCTAGTAGGTTTGAGTTGTAAACTGTCCCAGACATGCTTTCTGGTTTCTTGTTTCGTTCGTTGCTGTCTCTGTGAAACTTGTAAATTCATCATCTTTAAATAATGTTGTTACAATTGCCACACAAAACAGTGTACTAGTTACCTGTTTAACAAATTATACATCTCCCAATTGACAATACCATTGCTTTTCAGATATGACAGCATTTATAAGTAAGAAACAATGCTATTTCACAAATTAAAATCCTACAGGATGTACAAAACTAACACATTATTCGGTGCCATTTGATAAGCATAATTATCAAGGGACATAACTCAGTTATACGGAATTGAGATGCATCATGTGACAGCTCACTCCCCAACCACTATAAATTTGAAGTATCTTGATGTCATTCAAAATGGCGAGATCCGCCCCAGTGTAATGAGGCACAGTTTATGGAAAAACTTGAATAATTGTTTTGTTATTAATTAAGTCGCTAGTTTTCTCAATTGAATTGTTTCATAATTTTCATGTCGAGGTACGGTTCCGTGTGTGTTTCGATACTCTATTGATACTCTAACAGGTCTTACTGTTGCTGATATTTGAGGGTTTTTTTTATCTGTTTTTCTTTTCTTTTCGCGTAATGTATGCTGTGAACTATTTAAATATGATTACATTTTTAATTCAGTTTAAATTTTAAAGTAAAAAAAATATTTCCGTAATTTTCATGAAACTGTAAATAACCTAATTTAAGGATTCGTAAAAAATTTCGTTTACATGTCGAAATTGTTTCGCAGAAGATGTTTAATTGTTTTAAGTAATGGCAATGCCTGACATGATGCTTTTCAGCTAGATGAGCTAGAAGGTAAACTTTTGTGCTTTTTTATTAGTTCTTCCTTCGAAAATGTCTTCCCCGAAGCCTGGTAAAAGTAAAAAAAAAAACATTATTGATAAATATATCATGTATATTGTATGCAACTGAAGAGATATATTTGGAATGCGTTTAATTATTCTATTGAATTTATAGCTCTCTATAGTTTATATCACAATAAGTAACCCACTCCTAGTAGGTTTGAGATATAAAATATCCGTAACAAGCTCTCTGGCCACTTAGGTTCTTGTTGGTTGCTGTCTCTTTCTTATACTCAAATTCAAAATCTATAAGTTTGTTATATAATTGTCATACACAACAGTTGTAGTAGTTACCTGTTTAACAAATCGTACATCTTCCAATTGACAATACCATTGCTTTTCAGATATGACAGCATTGATAAGTAAGAATCAATGCTATTCCACACATTAAAATCCTACAGGATGTAAAAAACTAACACATTATTCAGTGTCATTTGGTAAGCATCATTATCAAGGGACATAACTCAGTTCTACTGAATTAAGATGAATGACAGCCAACGCCCTAGCCACTCTCACTATCACAGATCTTGATGTTATACGTTGACTAGTTACTTTTTATTGAAATGTTATGAGACGCAGTTTATTGCCAAACTTGAATATGTTTTTGTTATATAAAATTAGGCATCAAGTTTCCTCAATTGAATTCTTTCATATTTTTCATATCGGGGCCTTTTATAACATACTGTACGTGTGTTTTTCTTGTTGTTGAAGGCCGTACGGTTGCGTGTGTGTTTCGATAATCTATTGAGACGCTAACTTTGTCTAACTGTTGCTGATACATGTAGTTCAGGTTTTTTTTATCTGTTTTAAACGTGGTGAAATATCTAAATGTGATTGCATTTTCAATTTTAGTTAAAGCTGTTTGAATTTTAAAGTAAAAAAGTTTTCCCTTTTAATCACGAGATCATCGTTTGTTTGTGATGGTCTAAATGGTGTTTCACGAATAGTAAATAAAGAATAGAGAATACTGGGCGCAATAATATAACGTGTAGAGGAAGAATGGGGAGCTCAAATATAGAGAACAAAAAATAACGGTATGCTACAATTTGATATAAAATCTAGAGAATACAGATGAATGGGGAGCTAAAATATAGAGAATAGAGAAGAATTAGGTGCTGCAATGCAAAGTATAGAGAACAGAATAATAGACCAAAAACTAAAAAAAGAAAAATATAGCATGACATATTTAAGGATGCACAAATGAGGAAATCCAGACCCTCGTTTTTCGTCGAATGTTGCAACATTGGAATAACAGATTTTGTTCTAATTTCAATTAATATCCCACTACTAGTAGATGTATGTCTCAAAAGTAATGTGTAAGTTTATAGACTAATTATGTGTCGTGGGTGACTGTTGGACTTCTCTGTTGTATTAAATTTTTGCGACACAACTGTAATACAAAGGTCATAGCAATTCGCTGTTTTACAATGTTATTGCATTCAATGGACAGTACAACAAAGATAAAATGTTTTGGCATCTTCAAGTGAGAGACAATTTGATTTCATGAATGAAAACCCCAATGGCATGTACAAAGGGTATTAATATTTTATTCAATATACTTTCTTTATAATAACTTTCAAGGGAGATTAATCCATTCACCTTAGAAATATCTAAGTCAAAATGAATCCTTCAAATACAGAAACAGTTGGGTCAATAGGCGACAAGAAGGCAATAAAAAAAAACAGTTCAAAGTAAAAACATAGCATCGTGACACTATCCATTTCTATTTCATTTGTATTTTATTCGATTTGAAAACCTCTGATAGAAATAAATTTAGGAAATATACATCAAATATGTTGTGTCTCTATGACCAAAATAAAATGACAATTATTAAGTGGTTTCACAAATGTCTAATGTCAAAATTATGAATCAAATGTAAGAAATAATGTACATATCACTGCCTTTAATTGATTTTATTTGCTTTTTAAATCCGGGTCTATCATGAATCAGTATTTAACAATGCATATTTCTGTGACATTTGATAGATGTGTAATGTTTATTGATGGCTATAGTTACAAATAAGAAGAATCTTATTGTAGCAATACATGATTAACGCTTGAGAAAGCGTTATGCAGATTTGGACGTTTGGCGGGAAATTTAGTGGCCGGGTCGAAGGTTATAGAGGTGTTCGTAATGGATTCTCTATGCTTCGTAAGGGGAACCGATGATTTGGAGAACACCCCTTTCAAGGAAATAATGTATTCGACCACGGGTATATATAAGAGAATGAGAAACGGCACTCGGGGATGTCAGTTGACTGTCAATGAACTGTCAATGTTCATTAATCAACAGATACGGTGGTAATATTAAGTGCAAATAGAGCTATAATATCGGAGGACACTTTGTACTGGGTACAGGCTGTACCAACCTGCACTGTCTGCAAGTGACAGATTGTCCAACTCTTGGAGGACAAATTTTACCAGCCCTTACTGTCTAGTAGTGACGGTCTGTCAACTCGGAGGAGAAGTTGTACCAGCCCGCACTGTCTGATGTTTGCGCTACCGGGAACACGTGTCAATCATTACTGATGAAAGACATTCAGGGAATAGTTGTTCTCCAAAATATACATGTAACCTTTAAAGCTATTCCAGGAACATAAGTCATCTTATTAAGTATACAGAATAAAAGCTAGTTCAAGAACATGTGTCATCTTAGATTAAAGCCATTACGGAAACATGTGTCACATTGTACCTGCCAAAGGCCTTTTGAAGAACACTGGCCATGGTCATAATATAACAATAAAAAGATGGGACAACTATATATATCCGCAAGAGGCCTCATGACACAGAAATTAACAATTATAGGTCATCGTAAGGCCTTCAACAATGAGAAATACCTATACCGAATAGCTAGCTATTTAATGCCTCGAACTGACAAATGTAAAACAATTCAAACGAAAACACTATGCAAGTCACAATAAATAAACAGTTACAATTGTAAGTCAAAGTACGGCCTTCAACACGGTGCCTTGACTCACACCGAACAGTAAGCTATAACACACCCCTCAATGATAAGTGTAAAACAATTCAAATAGGGAAGAAAAACACGGTCTAATGAAACGCCAGTTATGCTAATAACGTGTGCTTTTTGGAATATCTTCCTGTATGAAAATTATGATGACAACTTTTCCTGTAATGAACAATGAATGAAATTCGAGTTTCTTATATATATCAATTTTTGTTTTTGAATCCATGTCAAATTGACTTTAAACTGCGTTAGAACATTTCGTTGTCTCATAGAAAATTTAAACTAAATTTATTTTGTCTTGTTAAAGATCTGGTGTTTAGTGCATTTTTGATATAACAAAAAGGACAAACTGTGAGATGTCGAATACTGCCAATGTAGAGAGAAAAAAAACCTTTTAAATAAGATCAATTGAATATTTTAAAAATTACAAAACATATATGTCCGTATAACAATAAAACCTTGTTTTGCTAAAATATAAGACCCAAATAACATACCATTACACTTCCATGTATTATTTTAATAGTGTACTAAACACATATAATACATTTCAGTCAACAAGCTTGACAATGATTTTCTTTTAAAAAGACATTTTAAAACCTTTTAAATCTAATTTACAATGCAAATCCTTGATCTATTTTTTTTTTTGCATTCTAACTATACAGAAATCTTGTCAAATTGACTCTTTACCACCGTATGACATTTTCTAATTTTGTTTTTTTAATTTTAAGTTTAACTTATCTTATTAAAGTTCTATTATGCAGTGCAACGTTAATATAGTAACCTTATGTACTACATTTTATTTAAAGATTAAATGAAATAAAATATAATTATTTTTATTTGAAAGTCAACAATCTGGACAATGATCTTGTAAACAAAGATATTCAAATCTATTCAACGCATAACCTTGGTAAACCTTTAATCGCTAGTGTAGAAAAAAATTACGAAGATAGCATTTTGTATTGAAATATTCAGTTTTTGAAAATATGTTATTCACTAAGACTATTTCAAGTTAGATCATGCACCCTCATTATTTAAATACTACAATAATCATAACTAACGGCATGCGAATTAAGCATTTTTAGGAAGAGATTTCCTTTAATTTTTTTACTGAAGATCTAGTAAGTCATGTAAGAAGATTTGACCTTATATTTCAGCATGACAACCAGTTAAATACATTAATAAGGTTTCTGCGTATTTATTCCGCATCATGCTATGATGCTTTTTGACACCATATGAATATGAGAACAAATCTTATCAGTATACATATATCGTCAGTTTTTACGAGCAAAACTATGGTTTGTTAACTTAGGGTCAAACCTATTCATGTATGGCCAAGCATTATGGCAGTGCCGATACGTTAGTTGATAACTTGGATAAAATGTACACTTTGTTATCCTTTATACGATTGTGATAGGATTAAGCATTAGTTGTTCAATTACATTTCAATCATACATGGTCTTTTCCAGGAAGGTTTCATAAATGACATACACTTTCGCGGACCATCGGACTTTAGCGTATGGAGGCATCACACTTTAGCGCAGACTATCGCACTTTAGCGTGACCATCGTACTTTAGCGTCACCATCGCACTTTAGAGTCTTACATATACATTGTGAGATTTTTTAAGAAACTCAGTATGGTTGATTTGTATGTGTGTTGTGAGCAATAATGTATAAAGCACGTTTTTCTGAAGTTTTTCAAAGTTAAAGAAGTAAAAACTTTTTGATGATTTTGCTAAAAAATAAATCGTCAATGTTGATAACGATTTTCAGTTAGAAATACCAGAAAGGGGGTGTTGTGTTGACTTTCAGTTGAAAACAACTCCAGGAAAATAGACATTGGACCAATTTGCTGGTTTTTTGTGTGCTATCAATTTGCTGCAATTTACTATAAAATAATTAATACTTTGGTTTGACGGTTACCCTTCATATAGCAAAACAAATGTTCACATTCACATATTTTCTGAATTGTTTTTTATCCTTTGAAATGCTTTATGTATTACATTCTATTTTTTTAAGTTATAATTCAACGTATTTATGCGATTTTTACTGTAAAAGGATATTTTATTTTTGCAAAGTAGTTTCAGTGTATTGACTTACATGTATGTACTATGTAACAAGTTTATTGTTACTAGAATCTTTTCAACTTTTCAGTTTACGCTGGCCTATCTTCAACATTTATTGTATTTTAAACGCTTCGGTGCACCAACAACTTTGAAACGTGTAGTCGGTTATATTGCACTACAAACTTATTTAAATAGATTTTTTAAAATGTTGTGTTCATGTTACTTAAAAAATTTATATATAAATAGCATACACATCAAATACAACCTGATTCAAATGGAGATCTTTTCAAAATTTCTGATGTGTGTGAAGGATCGCGAATCACTGTTGGTGTAGAACATATCAAAATAGTACATTTCAAAATGATTAGCAGAGGATATGTGTGTTTGTTTCTTCTAAGGAGAACTTATCTCTGGAAATTTATTTCTCAAAAGAATGAATCGTTGAAAGTATAGGGTAAGTTATTTTTAAATTATGGTATACTCATCAATGCTTGTTCATGTTGTTGTTACTCTAGAATCTATTCCATAATTATATCAATGACAGTCTTGCTTGTTCAGTTTTACATCTTCATAAAATATATTTTTCCTCAAGAGATTGGATATAGGACGATTCAGGCTTGTATCACAAGTTGCATTTAAAAAAAATTATATATTTGTTTATTTATATATCTGTTTAGCTGCCTCTTCCTTTGATTGTGCACGTAAGCCGTACATCATACTCGTGTTATTGATTTGTCTTTTTGATCTTACAATATTCGCCTTTGTTAAATACATAAAAAAATGTATGAAAACTCATATTGACTTGAACTGAATATTTCCATGAGTTTATATTTGAATATTCCCTACCAAAAGTGGACCAGTTCCACTTATCAAAATCCAATTCTAAATATGAATTGTATTGTAGAATACAATTAAATTTGAAATTCAACTTTTCTTATTTATCTTGTTCCTATGTGAACACTTATTTTTAAAACTGAAACTGTCAATGGCATATATCTAAACCAAACTTTATCTAAATGACCTTTTCTTCCAGATTCCATATTTATTAAAAACACTAACATAAAATATTCCGTGTACGTCGTGGAATTCCATTTTTCATTGGACAAAGAAAAAGGAGTGTCTGACTAATATCTATATAAACGAAACATGAGACATAACTGAAGACAATCTTACAAATTAACTTAAAACATAGATCATATTAGTGTTGTTTAATAAATAGGGAAATTGTGTTCAATTTCAATGTTAGGTCATATTATACTGGGCGATGTCTTATACGCTTTAATGATCCAATCGTTGAAAAGTTTTTCAATTCAGTCAAAAATCATATATGGAATTTTTTATATGCTCGTAAACTTAAGTTTATTTAGTTCTATTTCCTTTCAAAATTAGATAGTATCAAACAGGTAGATTTCATCTTCTCTACAATGGTGTTCTAGTAACAACAGAATTGTAATATGCTGTAAACATTATATATTCGTTGATGTCCTCTGTAACTTTGTCATTGATTTGGCCTTTTAAATGATTTTTTCTCGAGTTCTATTGATAAGTCTTAAGTAGATGAATCGCGCGACATGCACGAAATGAGGCTGAAGTTACCAAAGTACAATACAAAATCAGCAATCGAAGCTAAGGCGACAGCGCCGCGACTGAAAACAAAAACGAAAATCGAAAAAAGTGTATAAAACATTACATATAATTCTGAAGACGGGGCAAACCAAACCAAATAAAAAAAAAAAATAAAAAAAAACAAAACAAAACGCGGGGATTTCAGATGATTTGAATGGGAAAATCCTGATTCACATATGGCACCCGTTGTGTAACTAATGGCAAGTACCAATTCGATTATAAGTATCACAATCGATATAAAAAGAACCAGACAGGGCTTTGACAATTAGAACATGTGTGTGGTCATCTGTGATACAGATATAAGTCATAAATCAGGTATCGTTGATAATTGTGATTATTTGTAAAGTTAGTAGCTTTTGTTTCAGTTGAATGACATCAAAAATAAGTTCTTGCATTTTGCACTATATTGGAACACCATCACGACTACCCTCATGAAAACATTGAAATATAACAAACAAAGAATTTCAAAATAATCCTCATGAAAAACATTGAAATATAGCAGATAAAGAATTACAAAACAAACCAGAGATAAGATAAGAAAAATCTAATAAATTTTTTTTATGATATATACAATTTTCAAAACAGGTAAAAATAGTGAATTCATATAGTATTGGCATCATTCAAATTACCTCAGCAATATTTAAAATTTAATTAAGTGTTTGAAAAGTGATTATGCATATGAAATTACACAGTTTTTTTTTACGTTCAATGTTCCAAAAAGTAACTTTTAAAATCTTTTTTGAATGAACATGTACCAGAAGTTGATTTTTACAGTGATATTGGTAAATTATTCCATAAAACAGATCCTAAATATATAAAATATTTCTTATGCAGCTCTGTTTTAGCTTTTGGATTTTTTTGTTATATGTATTCCTCCGACAGTAATGGTTTATTTTTGGCATTTCTCTAATATTTTCAGTTCAATATACAGGGGCTTTATACTTAAGACATTTAAGCAACAACACAGACTGATGGTATGAAATTCTGTTCTCTACTGTCATCCACTCAAGCTTATTAAACAGTGATGCTGATTCCGATGCTGAAAGTGGATCAGCTTATAAAATTAGTCTTGCAGCCCTTTTTTTGCAATTCTATTATTCGTACGAGCTCATTTTTAGAACAACCACTCCATACAATACAAGAATAATCAGTGGAAGACTATAACCATTATAAAGTTATTTTCTTGACTCAATATTTAGAAAATTCTTAATCTTAGAGAGTAAATAGAGCCGAGATGATATTGATGAACATAAGTAATTAACATGGCCTGTCCATGATAGATTAGAGTCAATTCTAACACCTAAAAGTATTTCAATTGTTGATTTTTAAAGAATACCATTCGCAATAGTTAGAATTGGTTCTGCTTGGTGGAAAAGCAGTCCTTGTCTTGTACCTATAACAATACAATTAATTTTGTCAGAATTTATGAACATATTATATTCATGACACCATTTTCAACACATTGGAGATCATCTTGTTATTCTAATTGATCAGCAATACTCTTTCCTGAGGTATGCATAGTTTTATCATCTCTGTACTGTATAGCAGTTTTTAATATATAATGGAAGATAATTTATGTACAAGACAAACAAAATGGGACCAAATATTGAGCCCCGTGGAACACTTGAATTTTGTGAAAATCTTGTTTGCTTCCATTGCAACAACATTTAAAATGTAGGTTATAATGCGTGTAAAAACTATATCGAAACGTTATGACATAAATTTAAAGAGAGAATTGGCGTAAAAACTGAGTTTTGTTAAAAAATTTCAAATTTTGAGAAGCATCTGATATTCTTATGTGCTAGGATTTATGTGTAAATTTGAGATAACAGTAGGTTACCGATGTTGAAATCTCAAAAATTTAATTAGAAGAAACAGAAGAAGGTCAATGTTTTTTGTTTGTTAAGAATAACAAAAAATCATATTTCTTGATTAACCTTTTCAATACCATTCTCGACCAATGTTTTTTTTCTTTTGGATTTTTTTAATACAAGACACAATAAACAATTCTTAAAATATTTCATGTTAAGGTGAAGTAAGATAAACATTTAACTATTCTCTCATTTGATAAAACAATAAGATTCACCATGATAATGAATTTAGAAGAATTTGAAAATGTAACTTTCCCGAATAGATAGACATCGAATGACACTTGATAAAGTGGTCGACTCTATATATACAGCATAACGTTTATTGTCATATATTGGCTATGCTACGTATACTTCGTTGTACTTAGAACGAGCTTAAGATTCAAACACAAACAGTGTAAGACAAGTACAGTAGGTGCAATGGCTAAATAAAGATAAAAGCAGAAGAGTTTTTGGCACCAACCCCAAATTTCATTTAATTTCTCATGTTGTAACTATATACCACAGACATTCTGAAAATGGTTGCATTTTGGGTCTTTCTCGTATATTCTGTTTCCTAGGAAACTGTTTAATGGTGGCCATTAATTCATTTAATATGCATTTGATTTTGGATGTGTACTGATTTATATTTTAGTCTTAGATTTTTTAGTAGTTGCTATAAGCTTTGAACCAGTTGTTAATAACTGCGAGTACTCTCAGGTCTGTACTTACTGTCTTTTTATATGCATACAAGTGAGAGGTTTAGCTAGCTATAAAACAAGGTTTGATCCACCATTTTCTACATAAGAAAAAGCCAGTACCAAGTCAGGAATATGACAGTTGTTTTCCATTCGTTTGATGTGTTTGAGCTTTTGATTTTGCCATTTGCTTAGGGGCTTTCCGTTTAGAATTTTCCTCAGAGGTCAGTATTTTTGTGATTTTACATTTTGTTGTTACGGACGAGGGATGGATATATACCCTGCCACGTCCCGTCTGTCCAGTTTTGTTTGGTGTTTTTCTTTGTATCGATCTGATGAGTTAAGCCTTATCAACAGATTTTTATATTCTGTTCTAATGTTGTGCTCCTACACCACTGTCCCAGGTTAGGGGAGGATTGGAAGCTCACACGCATGTTTAACCCCGTCACATGATTTATTCGCCTTTCCCAAGTCAGGAACCTGTAGTTCATTGGTTGTCGTTGGTTGATGTTTGATATATTTGTTTTTCGTAAATTGTTTTGTTATAAATTAGGCCTTTAGTTTTCTCATTTGAATTGTTTCACATTTTTCATGTCGGTGCCTTTTATAGCGAACTATACGGGATGGGTTTTTATCATTGTTGAAAGTCGTACGGTTGCCTATAATTGCTTGCTTTCGTTTTATTTGAACTTTGGTGGATAGTTGTATCATGGTGTAATACCACCATTGATTTTCCCCTGTTAGTCTCAGTTAAATTTGCACTTTTCAAAAAATTGTGCAGAATTTATCTTTGTTTCAAATAAAAAAATACTTGGCATGATTAAAGTTTTATCCTGTCCAGTACTATAGACAACATTTCACATAACATGTCATTGCATATAAGAAAATAACCATCACCGGAAGTTAACCAATCAAATTTTCACCTCTTTTTACCTGTGTACAAGCTTTTGTGATCTTGTAACCTCAAGTTTCCAAACCATTCTATAGAAAAACCAAATAAAAAATATTGGTACTTTGAAACATCCAAGAAATATGTTTATGACCCTGAAATATTTTACTGCAATGAAATGTAGGATTAATTTTCTACAACTGTCAAATTTAAGGGAATATTTTTTTCGACCCATTCGTATGCATCTGGATGTGACGTACGATGATTTGGTGGTATTACACTTCACTCATGTCAATCATACCATATCTCCTTTTTTTATATAAATATACAGCTTTAATATATCAAAAAAATAAACCGGTTTAACATGCAGTAAATTACATGTATACACTAGTTAAATTTAAATCAATTCAAAGCATATTTTTGGGCAAAATTGTTGTAATTTATACCTAGCAACAAAAATATGCCCATAGCAACGATACGTCGTTTTCTATTTTACAAGATTCAAATTCTATATATGTGGAAACAAAACGATTATTTACGATGCACATTGTAAAAAAGTACTGAACTTCAAGGAAAATGTCAAGTGTAAAAACCAATGCTCAATATTATCAACAAACAAAACAGACAAACAACTGTAATTTTTCAAGAAATTGCGGTAACCGTTATAAAATGCACTTGTAGAGCACTTTTGTGGGAAAACAATGTAACATTGATCTTATTGTGAAATTGCTCCTTATTTCATCTGCTTACAGAATAGATACATGCACCCCTGATATATTATTTTCAGTATACCCAGTATTAATGAAATTTACAGATTTTGTGTAAACTTTTGTAATTTGACAGTTATAGCTTATTAACTCCCATGTTGCAACTTTCTCTCATTCGACCTATTTATTTGTCAACATGTTTATGCTATCCACTATATTATCGAATCTTAATGGAAATTTAATAGAAGTAACATTTTTTTTTGTGTCGGATACTGTTTATTTCTTGAATTTTGTATCCGTCGAATCCGTTGCCCATTTATGTCAAATAATGATACATATTTTGGTTATGACTCAAAGGATCTGTTAGCAAACAGAAATGTGAACTTCTGGATGACGAAAGCATTAACATATAAGTTTTACCTACAATCTTGTAACTGGGCTAATATTTAAGTACACATCTCTTTATTTTTTTTATCAATATTAACATATGAAAAACATATTGCACCATTCTCTATGTATCTTTTAATATAAATGTATTTCTCGTAACTTTACACCTTTTGTTTAAAACGTGTGTTTTAGTCGCATCTGTAAGTAACAAATTCAAATAACACATCACTAAACAAAAATACTAAAACTCTTGATACCAAGCGGTGAACTAAAATATAAATCGCAAATTTTTAGCATAAAATCGTTCATATCTTTTTTCGGTTTATTCTATTCTGTTTTGTGGAACAGCCTCCTCCCACACACCTTTTTTTTTTTAAATCCTGGATCAATCCCTTATACCAAAGAAGCTATTTCCATTTCGAACACAAAATTTTTAATTGAAATTAGCCGAAACATTAGAAATGATAAGATTGTGTTATGTTATATGTCTATCTTATAGATGAATTGAATATAATGTTTTCCAGAAATAAGCTGTTTTCCTGGAATTGACATGTATCCTTGAATCCCTTACAATATGTGGTTCATTGTTTTCTTTAAATTAAAGATAGATATACTTACGAAAATTATAATAGAAATGTATGCTTCAGTTGTTTTTACTTGACCAAATACCAGGATGTCCTACCATATTGTTGGTAACCTGTCGACAAATCTTAAATTCCGGAGTCAAAATTCGGTGAGTCTATTGCTCTGCTTGGCTATAAAAAAAATCTAAAATAAACTATCGCACCAACCACTAAGATGATTTTTTATTCTGAAGAGTGATATGTATGAACTAAATGTTAAAATCTCAAATTGGTGCAAGCATGGTGAGGTGGTAAAAAATAAAGGAAAACCACCCCAAGTTCTTTATTTTTGCATATTTTCCCGATTAGGACGTCATTTTATCTCACCATTTTGACGGCATTAAACATGTTTTGTTATATAAAAACAGTGTTTTGAAATCTTTGACTCTTGTTCTGATGATTAATGGTGAAAATGATGATCAGTTTGATTTGTTTTAATCATTTTGTAAATCTAGGGCCATTTTGAGCCATCTAAGCCCATACTCCTTTATATACGGTCGGTTTTACCTGAAAAAATAGTTAAAAAGTACATTGGCAGTGTAATATTGTAGATTAACTATTTATTTTCAGAATGCATAACGGCAGAAATTTAAAAAAAAGATGACGATCATATTCCGAAGAATATTCGAGGTATGCTTATTTTCTTAATCGTCATGAAACCTCATTGTAAATAATATGATTTTTTTCTGTCATGAATTATCTCAATATCATAACACCGACAATTTTGACCAAATGCAATCATCATTTATCGTGTTTAATTTGTGAACTGTATACTGCATATTCTGTTCTACAGACTAACTAGCTTTTTTCCTTTTATACAAACAGAAGGAAGCTATAGAAGCATCATTGATTTTCATGCGCGCCTTTATAAATAGGATATACTATGTAGATTTATCGTTGAAAATGATCAATTTCTATAATACAAAAAAAAAAAAATAGAATTACTGGGACAGTAAGTTGATATTCCACACATTTGTTATACAGATGATTGAGCAGCAATATATATTATAGTGAAATACGGTGTTACGTAGACGTTAACTAAGCGTCTTTTTTTAAAACTGTCACTCGCCTAAATTTTACATGAATTTTCAAATTGTGTATGCGATCGCCCTTGTTGTTTCTGGTTCTTTTCGAGTGGTTGAAGTCTTATAAATATGATATATTGCGATTGTTTCTACCGAAATGTTAATACATTATACTTTGAATTTCTTAGGTTTTCGGAAGCGGTATAGATGTTCCTGTGCTCGTCTAAAATTTTCCCGTCCTGTGTGTCCCACATATCGTATACCACACTTTGGCCTTGTTCAAGTAACTAGATAAACGAGGCTTTGGGTTTTTCATTTAATGGCACAGGAAAAGTAAAGCAAAACAGCTCTCCAGTTCACTGTTGACCGAACAGTATTATTAGAAGAGAAAAAAAATATATTTGCTATATCTTTGTAAAGCTCTGAGATAGATTTTGGACTGTCATCTTTCTTTCCACAAAGGACTTTTGTTAAATTTTTGAGGCAATTGTTTGGCAGAAGGCATAGTCATTTATATGAATAAAATAAACATGATGTCACAAACGAGTTCTTATTTTTTTTTTTGGAGATTTCTGATTTTTCTTGTTATCTATTCTGATGGCTTTAACTCCTTCTATTATATGTTTTCTAAAAAACCTTACTAATTCATCAACTTTAAGCACTGTTACGTTGTTATCTTCCCCAAACGGAAGTTCTTGTAAATTTTTACTATCATTAGCATTTGATGATCTGAAACAAAAACACATTTTTCCTTGAGTTATAGGGAATCGTGAACAGTAAAGAGCTTGATATATCTAAAAGTCAAATGTCACTTGTTGAAAACTGTATTTTGACATTAAAATTGTAGTTTATTTTGTGTATATTTTTTCTCATGTTATATATCAACGTTTCTACAAATATCAACCCCCCTGGGATTGCTTTGAGCGCAGAGGGTCTAGGTTCCAATCCCTAGTCGAGTCAAAATTTGTATATGAAGCTATTAGTGACGTCTTTGCTTAGCATGATGCACTTATATAATTTTGAGAAAGAGAAAATACTTCGTGTCTTATTTCAGAATAATATGTCTGGGTAGAGTGGTACGTATTCCTGTGGACTATTACCTTGTGAAATAGTTCGTTAAAAATTTGGCTCAGTCAAATAGTTTTGTACAAGATTGGATTCATATTCATATCACATTATCATGTTTTTGTTTTATTTTATCATGAAAGGACCACAAAGTCTATTATTTTATCATAAAAAAAAAAACAAATGAATGCATTTAATCTTTATTGTTTTTATCTTGAATATGAAATTGATTTTTTTTTCTTTTCTAATGCAGACTTTTGATTTATACAAAAAATCTTGATATTTTAAAATTTATTGATATAAAAATGTCTTTGATATCAATCAGTACATTTTCATCTAAAAAATAAAAAAACGGAAAACAGAACATTACTTTTTACCAAAAAATCATACCTATAAATTATTTAAGTCTGTCTGTAATATACATGTACACTTGTATTTCTTTAAAGTTTCTTTTACAATGTGCACATCTATATTTCTTGTGGTCAATTGTCTGATTACCACGGTTATAGATAAAAGTTCAATACCAAGTCACAGACTATAAAATCTCTACCAGTAGAGAGGCTGATAAGAGGATGTGATATGTTGAAGAGATTAATCAACATCAATAAAATTGTTGCAACCTCATATCTCCTAAATTTTAAGATGAAATCGGGGGCTTGCCCTACAACTGTAGAGAGCATCAAAAAGTTCTCAACAACAAAACTTTATTAGTCGAACAGGGTTGAAAAGATATGTATTTAACTGTTGAGTAATACTTTATTTTTACGATTATTTAGTTCCCTAGTTTGTTTTAGTAACAGGTAAATTAGGAGACGATCATTTGACATTCTGGTTGTGGTGGAGATGGGGGGGTTATTAAATTACTGTACTAGTCAACAAAAGAAACGATACAAGGCAATGTATTTCATATATAATGAAATTGGATACACTGTACCAAGGTAAATAATTGCCCAAATGGTCTAATATTAACAGTGTCATTTTCTTATAAAAACAAATTGATTTAAGGTAAATACGCGAAATTTTGTTTGCAATTTTTGTAATTAAAAAATCATATTTTCATCCAAAAATTCAAAAATCGATATTAGAACTTACAATTTGAAATTTAAACACGGTCTGCTTAAAATTTTTAATGCCTTTGCAGATATTTGAATACTTCATTCTTATCTTCAAAATTTAGTGCCGACTTTTGTCATCATTTTCCAAAAAATAAATTTGGTCCCTCTGTTCAATAAAACGGTATATCTCTCACTTTCCAATTTGGCAAAATTATTTTAATCATAAGCATTTGCTGTGCAAATGCATGTTTTTCATTGGATAGTTTAACAGTTTTTTCTATTTATTATATTTTATGATAAACTGGAGTTCAATCTTGTGTATCGTTACCTTTGTTGACTAGTATATATTGGCCTTATAAGCGCAGCAAATACACAATGTTGCCCAAAATTGGATTAGGACTTAAAATAATGTAAGATAGCACTTTAAAAGTCTGCCTCAGCATGTTAACTTGGTTCATTTATCAACTTTTAGGTTGGTTGGGTTTTTTTTCTTATTCTAAGCAGCTGCAAAAATTTAACTTTTACTTTAGGTTGTATTGGAAATGTTCCTTTAATTAAGGACCTTGATGATTTGGACATTAGAAAAAAAACCCACATACACATATTCACATATTGTTTTTTTGAAAGGTTAAACGTATACTATATCAAACAGCTGTGCTGAATATCATGCAATGGAATGTTGAATCAACATGATTTAATTCAATTTTATTACTAAATAAAATATATTTTGATTCTCTCAGAACATTCTATCAGAAAGAATAAACCTTGGTTATTTCAGTTAATGTAACACACGGGATTGTTCCATTGCAAATGCGTTTCTTCTTTGCAAAAGAAGTAAAATAGAAAAATAACCAAAATTCCAAGGACAATTCAAAACGGAAAGTCCTCAAGTTGCAAAATCAAAAGTTCAAACAAATCAAACGAATGGAAAACAACTGTCATATTCCTGACTTGGTACAGATATTTCTACATGTAGAATATGGTGGATTAAACCTAGTTTTATAGCTAGCTAAACCTCTCACTTGTAAGACATTGGCATAGAATTCCATTATGTTGACAACAGTATCTTACAACCGGACATTGTTTTTCTTTAGTTTATGTTCAAAATCATACTTGCAATACTAAACAATAGTTGTTGTTATTTTTTTCTTTAAAACTCAACACGGACAAGAAATACAAGAATGGGAGGAAGAGGAGACTACCTTTGTCGAAACAAGAGCCACACTTCACATACTGGGATCTTTACCCTTAAAAAACTGTATAATTGTGACAGGGAGCTCGGGCTGTGGAAAATCTTCAAACATACACCATGCTGCTTTACGCTTACGTGACAAGTTTGGATATGAGATAATACCTGTTTTAACAGGACCAACAGACATTATAAATTATTATGATGAAAACAAAAAACAAGTCTTTGTTGTGGATGACATTTGTGGAAAGGAAACAATCAACAGACAGACGTTACAGACATGGAGAGATACGTCAGACTACATGGTGAAAATATTTAAAATTGCAGAAAATGATGTTGGAAATAAAAATGAAGACAAGGTATCAGGTCAAAAAATATTGATTACTTGTAGACTGCATATATATAAAGATTCACAGTTTAAAGGTTTCACATCTCTAACACAAAACGAATGCAAATTACTATCACCAGAGTTCTGTCTTCTGCAAGCGGAAAGGATGGTTATGCTGCACAAGTACCTTCAAAATGATATAATTGAAAATGTTAAACAAGTCATAGATAACGTTGATTTCTTTCCCTTGCTTTGCAAAATGTCAAAAGACAAAACATCTGAAGAAGTCAAGAAACTTTTTACAGCTCCTTTAAACAGTATTAAAGATAACATAAACAATATCATTTATGAAAACAAAAATCAATGCTGTGCTCTTGCTCTGTGTATCTTATTTGACGGTGGATTCGATATAAATTGGCTGACATTAAGATCACCTTCAGAATTGAAGGACAAAATTGAAGACATTGTAAAAGAATTTGACATAAACCTTAGCAAAGAGATGCATAGAAATTCTTTAAAATCAGGTTTTTCTACGTTAAATGGCACTTATTTAACAATGAGAGGCACGGAGTATAGAATAATACATGACAAAATCTATAAAATTGCAGCTTTAATCTGTGGCCAGATTCTGACAGAATGTTTTATCAAAAATGCTTCTTCGGTATTTATTCGTGATCATTTCATCTTTGATTCATCGAAAAATCATGAAAATGATGTTTCAATTGTACCAATGGAACATCAAGAAGAGGTTTATTTTGATAGACTGTTATATGACTTAATAGCGTTTGACATTACTAGTACATTCCATAATACACAATTAATATATAAGTCATTTACTGAGAAGTTAATAAGCTTTTTTGAAAGGAGTGATGATGCAAAACTTGTATTGAAAAACATTGACAAAGAAGGTGGAAAAGTAAAAAAAAGACCATACAGTTCACCGTTATTTCGAGCACCTCATAAGTACAACACCTTTAATAGAAGCGGCATCAGGTGGTAACTTTGATATTGTAAAGTTCTTAATTTTAAATGTTAGATGCAATGTGAATAAGACAGACAGAGTTAACAGATCTTCTTTTCATAAGGCATCTCAAAGGGGACATTCTGATATAGTCAAAATCTTATTAGAAAACAATGCGAATGTCTCTCAGTGTAACACTTTTGAAGAGTCTCCGTTGTATGTGGCATGTCAAAAAGGACATACACGTATAGTTGATATGTTACTACAGAACAAAGCGGATGTCTCTCAATGCAACTTAGATGGACAGTCTCCATTGTATGTGGCTAGCGCAGGAGGACATACAGATACAGTGAAACTTTTACTGCAGCATAATGCTGATGTTTCGCAGTGGAATCAGTTCAAACTGTTTCCATTGTATGTGGCTAGTAAAGGAGGACACATAGATACAGTGAAACTGTTACTGCAGAACTATGCTGATGTCTCTCAGCGTAATCTGTTTGGAATGTCTCCATTGTATGTGGCATGTGAAGGAGGACATATAGATATGTTAAAACTGTTACTTAAGAACAATGCTGATGTCTCTCAGTGTAACGTTGATGGAAAATCTCCATTGTATGTAGCCAGTGAAGGAGGACATACATCTACAGTGCAACTTTTATTGCAGAACAATGCTGAAGTCTCTAAGGTTGATTTTGATGGAAAGTCTCCATTGTATGTGGCCAGTGAGAGAGGACATACATCTACAGTGAAACTATTATTGCAGAACAATGCTGATATATGTAAGTGCAATACCTTTGGCGAGTCTCCATTAAGTATTGCATGTGAATTAGGTCATACATTGATATCGAAATTATTACTGCAAAACAATGCTGATGTCTGTACGTATGACGGTAATCACAAATCTCCGTTGTATAAGGCTTGTGCATATGGAGATACATATACAGTGAAACTATTAATACAGAACAATGCTGATGTCTCTAAATGTAGCTGAAGTGGACAGTCCTCGCTATATGTGGCTTGTAGAGGAGGACATATAGACATAGTGAAACTCTTACTGCAAAAATATGCGAATGTCTCTCAGTGTGACAACGATGGAAAGTCTCCATTGTATATGGCCTGCCAAGAAAGATATTCAGATATAGTAGAACTTTTACTGCAGAACAATGCGGATGTTTCCCAGTGTGAAACAAAAGATGGTAATTCACCTTTACACACGGTTTGTAACACGGATATTTTAATATTATCTCGAAATGTGGACAACCCAAAATATCACAACAGATATGCAAGAAAAATTGAAATTGTAAAACTATTACTTGCACGGAATGCAAATGTTGAAATGTATAATAAGAAAGGTCAGACACCACTTGATATTGCCCGTAAATTTCCATTTTTGGAAATTATTAATCTTCTTGAGGAAAATCTCCAATTGAAAGCATCGCAACTAAAGTAATCATTTCGTAAACTGTGAATTTTACAACTAGGAAACAATAGTTTCAATGTAAGAATTGTGTCAGTATAAAAGAACCTACGAAAGGTGATGTTGATTATTTCGCATTTGAGTGTACAAACTGTGAATTCAGAAATTATTGCAAGGTTTTTATAAATGCAAATATTAATGATTTTGTGTTTTGCTTATCATATTAAAATAGTAGTTCACAAATACAATGTAAATACTATTTGGCCAATATTGCGCGGAGTGTATATTATTGATTAATGTATAGGTAATTGGTCAGTATAAAAATGGAGTGTATACAATTTGTCAATATATGTATGGTGTGTGTGTTATTTGTCAATATATGTTTAGAGTGTATGTAGGTGTAACACCACCAAATCATATTACGTCACATCCGGTTGCATACGAAAAAGGGTCGAAAAAAATATTCCCTTGAATTTGACATGTGTAGGAAAATAATCCTAAATTTCATTGCAGTAAAAAGATTCTGAGTCATAAACATATATCTTAGGTGTTTCCAAGCACCATTCTTTTTTTATTTGATTTTTCTATAAAATATTTTGGAAACTTGAGGTTACATGGTTACTAAAGCTTGTAAACAGGGAAAAAAGGGGTGAACATTTTATTGGTTAAATTCCAGTGATGGTTATTATCTTATATGCAATGAAACGTTATGTGAAATTTTGTCTGTAGTACTGGACCGGATAAAACTTTACTCATGCCAAGTATTTCACTATTTGAAACAAAGATGAATTCTTCACAATTTTTTGAAAAGTGCAAATTTAACAAAGACTATTAGGTGAAACAGAATTGTGGTATTACTCCTGTAATTAGTCAGTGTATTACGAAGTTTGTATAATTGGTCAGTATATAGTATTAATTGAGTGTATATAATAATGTTTGAAGTGTATGTTATTGGTTGGTTTATCTAACGAGTGTATGTAGTTTGTCAGTACATGTATGTTGTGTACATAATTGGTAAGTATATGTATGGACTGTATTTAATTGGTCAACACATGTATGGATTGTATATACTTGGTCAGTATATGTATCGAATCTACGTCATTGGTCGTAGAATTTATGGATTGTATATCATATTCAATATATGTAAAGAGTTTTAACAATTGTTCAGTATATATATGGAGTGTATATTCGTGGTCAGTGTATGGATGGAGTGTGTGTTATGGGTCAGTGTATATGTAAAGTATATGTAATTTGTTAGTATAGGCATTTAGTTTATGCAATTGATTTTATATGCACTGTGTATTATAAACACACACGTATCTGCATGTTGTAATATATAATGTTTGTCTTTTTGTTGTAATAAGCACTTTTGTCGTTGTATTGTAATTATCACTCATACAGGTGTGCTGTTATATACTTTTCTATTACATTCATTGAAGTGAAATACTGTGATGTCGCAGTCTAAAAAAAAACAATCTTTATTTGATAGAAATCCTGCAAAATCACACATATTCTGCAAGTCTTAATTTCAAAATTGTTGACAAAAAAAGTTTAACTTAGGTTTAATTAAGGCAGGTTCTATTGTATTTATTTTCTACAGTTTGTTCTGCATTATAAATTTTCTTTTGAATTCAATTGTATGTGTAAGTATATTAGCAAAATGAACTTCTCTATCAAAACATATAAACCGATTGTTCGCTGTATATAATTTATATTCTAGTTTGTCCTTGGTTTGTTATGTAGTTGATTCATATCTAAGAAGAACTACTTTGTATGTACTTCATAATATATTTTACTTATTGTAATGAGTTTTTCCAACACCAACAGATACTTTACCATCTAATAGATTTGAAACTTCATAAAAAAGAGGCAAACAGATACCAAAGGGACATTCAAACTCATAAGTCAAAAATAAACTGACAACGCCATGTCTAAAAAAGAAAAAAGCCCAACAGACAAACAATAGTACTAAAACACACAACATAGATAACTAAAGACTGAGCAACACGAACCCCACCACAAACTGGGGGTAAACATATTCATTGAGAAGCAAACTTTTAAAATTTGTGTCAAATTATGAATTTGATCTCAATTACACAGTTCACTAAACATGGACGATTCTCATTTTAGAGTTTTTTGTAAAGAAAGTTAACAATGAACTTGTGGTCATATCAAATTAAAATTGTCTCCTCTGAAATACTGTGCCAACTTTAAAAATCTTGGCCGCACTATCATTGGGGTATCAATAAGCGAAACTGACGATATTCCAGGACTTGTATTTCCTATCATGATTTCCTGGATAGAGGGTTGCAGCTCACAAGGAAGCTATTAAACCAAGAGTTCCAAGTGATGAAGTTAAAATCGTCCCTTCGTACATTTTACGGACGCCATCACGAGTTAGGTGACCGTTAAGGAATATCCGTTTCACAGATGATAGCGGATATGTTCCAATTGTCGTAACTACAATCCCGTCTCCTCTTCCCCGAATGTGACCTACCGAATTAGACTTATTACCGGGTTTGTAATAAAATGAGCAACACGACGGGTGCCACATGTTGAGCAGGATCTGTTTACCCTTCTGGAGCACCGGAGATCACCTTCAGTTTTTTTAGGGGTTCGTGTTGCTCAGTCTTTAGTTTTCTATGTTGTGTTTTGTGTTTTCATTTTTTTAACAATGGCGTTGTCAGTTTATGTTCTACTTCTGAGTTTGAATGTCCCTGTGGTATCTTTCGCTTCTCTTTTTTTACACGGGCAAAAATGTTCCAGATTTTGAGATTTATTCATATTTTATAACATGCTGCATTGTACCATGCAGGATCTGTTCATTGTTGAATGTACATATGCTTGTGTTCTACTAATTGTGTTAAATAGTATCAGATAGATACGCATATATTTTTTCTCTGTTATATTGTATTAACATTAGAAATGGTATAAACACAGAATTGTGCTGACTCATTTTTTAAAAATCAAAATCAAGTTTACAACTGTCATAACTCAATCAAATCTAGTTGATATAATGTCTATCTTTTAATTACAAATCCATGACTAGATCTATAAATGATACAATTGCTGATACATGGGTGATACGAACAAAGAGAGGCAACTTTAATACGCCTGCTTTTCCGTGTAAATCTATTGCTCTTAACATGCAAATTTAGCACACAGAAAGAATTTCCTGGAATCGCCCTTGCATACATGTACATATACACTAGTGGTACATAACTACTTTTGAAGTTTAAGGAAAGCGTTTTCTGTCATTTTTACATTCACAACTAAATCCCTTACATTATCAAAGCAATATATATTTAGATACGTTCACCTGTATCTTAACAGTATTAAAGACAACTGATACAGTATATTGAAACTACCTAGAAGATTCAAGCCTCATATATGATAAGAATTAATATGATTTTGAAATGTATTTATATAATATTTCGTACGAAACGACAGTGCATAATAAGCCTCTAAAAGCGGGTTGTTTCTTGACTTATATACATATGTTTAAAATTGTAATGTATTGTATTTCATGTACATGTACTATAAAATACTCACTGTCAATTTTAATCAAAACGGTCTGATGAATTTTTATAGGAGTTATCGCAATTTAATGACGAATTTAACGAATGTTTTATTTGTAATTTTGCTTATTTCATTTAAAATCATAATTGAAAGAGAATGATTTCAATAGTTAAATGATCAGCAAGGCAGGATTTACAAATAAGTCAACATGGCTTCAATCGTCATTTGACTCTTTATTGGAGTTATTGCTATATTTATTATAAAAGACAAAATATACAAACAAGTCAAAATGGTCGAATTGTCAGTCAATTCCTTATCGGATTTATTGCTCTTTAATAACGATTTTTAAGAATTCTTTTAATAAAATTTTAATAAAAAATATGGAAATTTAAATTGCAATAATTATCAGCAAGACAAGATCTACAAATAAGTCAAATGGTCTAAATCGTCAGTTGGCCCCAATTTTTACCAATTGTTTTGTGCTTTCTTAAGAACTATAATAGAAAGATAGAAACATTAAAAAATACCAAGATCAGCAAGACAAAATCCGCAAATAGGCCAGCACAGATATGATTGTCAGTTGTCTTATTATACATGAATCATTTTACTTAGATTACGAGTGTTTACTTTTTTGTGCTTTGGGCAAAGATAAAATACAAGACAATACAGAGAGGTTGTAGTCATGAATGCTTTTCTTATCCACAATCTTGGAGCGTGTCCATTGTTGAAGATAAACATATAACTAGGTGAGCGACTCTAGCTCTTTAGCGTCTCTAGTTTGTCAAAATTATACTTTTAATACACTCTGTTATTTAAGAAAAAACGTAAAGCCACATGAATATCTGTCTTGGTCGGATAATTCGTGGTTAATTACGCACTACATAATAAAATGATAATGAACTCATTAATAGATCAAACTGGTGGATAAGCTGTTAATTACATTTCATATGATATTTTATTTTTCTATTCTTGTTGGGGCCTCGGTTGCCAAGTGGTCTATGTAGTCAAACTACTGTATGACTAGCCTGTCAACACAGATGTTGTGAGTTTGAATCCCGCATGTGACTCCAATCTTAGTTGACTAGAATTGTCAGTTATCCTACAAAAGATCGGTGGTTCTCTCCGAGTACTCCGGCTTCCTCCACGAGAACAAAAACTAACCGCCATGAAATACCACAATATTGCTGAAAGTGGCGTTTAACACCAATAAATCAATCAACCAATATATTCTTGTTAAATAAATAGCAGCATGAATCGTAGTTGTAAAACTTCCTTAATTCATCACAAAGGTTGATAACATTTGATTGCTAAAAATGATTGAAAAAAACCTGATATATTTAGATACGTCTTAACAATGTAATTTTAAATTTAGCATCTTCGACATTCATACTAACATCCTAACACAGACTATGGTAGACACATAATGGATAAATAGATAAGAACTATATAGCTGTCTGTATTTTGTTATTGTTAGAATATGATGCAAAATTAATATGAACAATCCAAATTTGGATTACATCAACACAACAGCAACCCAACAGTTTCCCTTGAACACTTCCGGGATTATGTTATACAGTTTCTTTTAATATACGACGGTCAAATCATTTCACTATTTGAGATCAACCGAAGCTAGAAAAAACCATTGGTTCTTATGCAGTTGACTTTCGTTTGGAGTGATCTGCATAAGACATTAAAACAACATCTATAAATGTCATGCTTCCGAGGCACTTTTCTGGATTTATCTTCATCAGTGTCTCTACAAACTGAATATCTAATATTTAACCGAAAGTCATGGATGTATAAGAAACGAAACAGCTATATGATCAAAAAGGGCACCTGAAACCAATTTTGCCTGAGGGAGTTGAAACCTTAGTATCTTTATAATTTATGCATTTATAAACGGATAATTTTAGAAAGGTTTGTTATAAATCATGTCAGTTCCGAAGTACTGACTACTGAGGTGAAGATACTTTGGGGACTGATAGTCAACAAGCAGTGGTATCGGCTCAGTGCTGTAAAAATGAAAACACTTTAAGAATTTCATGCGTACGAAACGCAAGTGAAACAAATTTGCTGAAGCATGAACAAAACTATTTCTAGTAGGCTGGTATGTGAAGCCACTTTTTGACAAAGCGTCGAATCATGCAATCAATTTCCTTTAAATTTGTTTGGGGGTAGTTCACCTGGGAAAGATAGTATGCCACTCGTGCTAGGGCATACGACTTTAGAATTTCCAGTTTTTGCCGTGGCTTTCATATACTTTGGCCTATCCTCTCGCACCAAGTTTCCAACTTGGCTAATACGTCTTCATTTATACATCCCGTCCATGAGGATAACATGACTCCAAGATATTTGTTTCCCTCACTTGGGTTAACCAACGGCAGTTTTTGGTTATCTACTACTAACTTTGGCTCGAGGTCATTGATTACATAGCTGCTTTTGCTCCTTGGCTTAATGTCAAAGCCAGCTGACTTTTTCACGTTCAACCTCACCCCGGTTGCTTGGCAGAACTCCTCAACTATGTTCAGGTTGCCCTACATTTCGGCAGGATCTCCTGTTAGGAGTGCGTTGTCGTCAGCGTAGCAAAAGGATTCTAGCTGCCAGCTACTGTCGTCCCACTTACAGCCATTTTGTTCCACAGCTATGGTTTCGAGTAGCGGGTCCATAGCTATGTTAAATAGCTGTGGACTTAGGGGATCACCCTGTTTTACTTCAAACTATAGTTCGAAAATAAGCCTGATATATTTGATGATTATTTTTAATTTATACCATTGATTTACCTGAATAAACAAGCTGAATATTGTTTCTGAAGATATAGATATCTTGCTATCTTACGCAAGACATCAACCCTCTGTTTGTCGTGTCAAGATATGTTTGTTAGGAAAAAAGAAATATTTTTTGAATTATTGACACATTTCTTGACTTTTAGCGTGATGGAATGGAGAGAGATGTAAATAAATTTGTTCTGTGCTGAGTTTTGATCTAGCTTAAATATACTCGTATTCAAAGTTGTATTATACAAAAAAAAACTGTTTTTCACAAGTAAAAGTTTATTTTTTTCCGATTTTATACTGACATTTTCTTCAAACCAGAATTAGACACGTCATAGCGAGCCCGTCGTGTTCTAAGCAAATAAATGAATGTCACCATGTTTGATACATACTGAAAAAGTCTTAATTCCTCGCTGAAAAAAGCCATTTTCTGAATAGTCTAAATTTCCAAGTTTGAATTTTCGATTTCAACAGAGACTAAATTCATAGATTAGAACCGTAATAAGATTTCTCGCCGATATATTTACCTTTAAATTATGATGAACTATCAATTATAAAACTTTGGAACAGCACAAAGTGTTCAAATCTAGAAAAAAAATAATTTAACCCGTCAGAATAAAGGATATTATAAAACTACAGAACATCAGAGCACAAAGAAATCAAAACCAGAAAAATTGGACTTGACCCGTCGGAATGAATGATCTACATAGTAAAACTAAGGCACAAAGTAGCCAAAACCAGAAAAAAAAAGTGTCCTTGATCTGTATGACCGGAGGACTTTCACGATTTGTGAATGTTATTGACGACTTTTTAAGCTAAACTATTATGTGAACTATTGCAATAACTGTGTGTCGTTGTCTATCTACACTTCTTTTAATACTCAAAAACCATTTTCAAACATAAAAGCAAAACACACGATTACACCATATTTCATTCTTGTTTCGGTTACCAAGGAAATACAGTACAATTTAGATGCTGAACTTGAACATGTTAAATTCACAAGTTTTGAACTTGCAACAATTATAGTCTTCATAAAAAACTGAGTGTGTAACAATACCACAATAAAAGGGGATCCTTCAAAATTCAGATCTAGAAGCAATGTTACGGGCACATTTGTTCTATATTAAGAGTCAACTTACAAACTTATTAAATATTTTTTCAAGAGGCCTCTAATCTTAGGTTCAGCCCAAAAAGGAATATACCCAAACAAACAATCTCTAAGGTAAGTGTAACAAGAGGGAAGTCAATAAACCCTGAAAGAATCAAACGACCGACTATATAAACTACCAGAACAAATGAAAAACAACTGTCATATTCATGACACAGTACAGATATTTTGAACAGAAGATGGTGGGTTAAAACTGGATACCTCCCAACTTGTATCACAGTTGTTTAAAGTTTCGTTATATTGACACAACTGGGTGACCAAAAAGATATAATTTGTTAACATGGTTAACATAACAATAATTTTGATCCGGCAGCCACCTGGGTAAACAAGCAGTATAGATATACAACACAACTGACTTAAAAATTCATACAAACATACAAATAAATCTGACAAAGACGCCGACAAAAATGTTTTTGTAGTTGATCGTACTTAAAGTCGATAGTAAAACATAATGACATATCGTTTTCCAATAAATTACAAATTAGGTAAAATGATAAAAAAACTATTTAAATTCTCTAGCCCGCACCCACATCAAGAATGCACAGCCTAAAATATTCCAAAAGCTGGATGCACGAATACCGAGCAACATTAAGAGTCAAAGAACAAAGAGGAACATAACAGTAAAAGACACATAAAGGAAAACCTGTAAAGTTGATAAAAGGATATACTACGTCAGAAGATAGAATCAACAAACAGCGATGTCAAAACACATCTAGATGAGCGATTTACAGCTTTAATGTAAAACACGTGGCATTAAGAAATAGGAACAAAGACTGGTAGGTTCGGATTATAAATAACGGTTTTTCAGAAATAAAAGCAAAGACTGGAGAAAACTTCGGTCCAACATTATTGTCAATTAGCGCTAACCTCAGTTTAACTTTTTTGATTCGAGCGTCACTGATGAGTCTTTTGTAGACTTTAACATGTTTAACATGTTTAATCCGATTTTGTTATACGTGTTCAAGACAAAACAGTCAACACATTCATGCCTGAACATAAAAAAGGTGTAGCCAACTTTCTCTTTTTGGTGACATTGTTTCCAATTTTTATGATTTGTTCCCAACAAAATGTTGCAGGAAGCAGGGATGCAAATTAATGCTTTAAAAAGATCAATCTTTTATCTTACTGTGGATTTAAAAAAAAATTAAGATGCTTTTCATCAAGTACAATCACACAGGCACATTATATACCGATTGTTGACCTGCAATCATTTCAGATCAAGTGATAAAATCTGTTTTCGATTTAAGTAAGAAAACAATTAATAATGCTTGACAATTTGCTTTTGACGATGAATATTTAAAAATAATTTAATAAAAAGGCTTTTCTCGGTACTCATTGTACTCTTAGACAAAAATGTACATAGGTTTGTTCTAATTGAACGAGTTGTTTTAAGTTCATGTTATAATATTTTTCGTCCGGTTCATGTGCACATTTCATACACAACAACAACTTTAGATTTAGAATGAACAGGATCATGAGGATGCAGTCTTTGAAAATACAAATTATTAACAAATGATAAAAAAATCAGCCATTATACGTATTCTTTGTCAATAAAAAAAAACAAAAAAAAAACAACAAATTATTTTCTTGACCTTTACGTTAAAAGTTTACACTATTCATACGGTAATCTTGTTGTTAAACTCTTAAAGGCAAATTGTGAAAATGCAATTCCCTTACACCTTTACCTTTAAGTATGTATGTGTATGTATACACCTTTACAGTAATTGCACAAACTGTTATCCCAAAAAGCATGCCCTATATGATCGCGAAAATTGGATTGCCGCAGCAGTACAAAAAATATACACTTTACCAGTGCGGCCACAGTTGACTTCGAATTACAATTTTATAATTCGGAAAGCTAAATATAAATTAAAACAATACAAAGCAAGGACTCACGCCACCAACCAAAAAGACCCAGACTGTAAAATATGTTTCAACGTCGAATCTGAAGTCTTGCAGGCAGATTAAGCACGAGTGCACGTCGATGACATATCACAATCATGATGGATTTGTATTTACTGAACATGCACACTACTAGACAACTTCCATGTTGCAACAGTCCGCATTTCACTATTCTAACAAATGATGGCTTCAAGCAATTCAACAACCTTTTGTGCTTTTTATCCAACAACGCATGCTTAATGAGGAAGCATTAGATATCATTTGTATTTTCGAAATCACTTATCAATTGCTACTAAACGTCCAGCATATATTACGTATTTCATGCATCTTCTTGAAAATAGTACGATTGTGTGCGTAACATCGACTAATTAGAATTATCACTAGATCTGTACTTGCATGAGATGCATGATGGGTGCAATATGTGGAAACAGAGCAGTTTATTCTTTCGGAAAACCGGAGTTCCCCGGGTTTATGGTGGAGTTCGTGTTGTTCAATCTTCAGTTTCTATCTAGCATTTTGTAGACGTGTACGTCTTTTCGTCGTTTATACGTTTATTACCAAGGCGTTGTAAGTTTTTCTACTTTTAAGTTTGAATCACCTTTTGACATATTATGTCTCTTTTTAAAATTGATTCACGTAAGAAAATATTATACCTCAAACAATTACATGGAACTATGTTCAATCATTGTGACATGTGTGATGCGTTGTACATCGTTTATTGATCATAAATGGAATTTCACTGTGCTTCATTACGTTCTTCTTAAATTCAAAAAAATCCTAACTAATATTTCCTTTTTTATATCACTAGATGGTACATAACTTTTAAAAAGCCACTTACAGGGATGAAACTTCATCATGAATCAACTGTATGATAACAAATGATTAGATACATACTAAATCGAAGAGCCAATTTATAAACAATATAAAATAGGACGCAAAAGTCACCAACCTTATGTTACCGTACGGGATTTAACAATTAAAAATACCAATACCGCATGGCAAGCTATAAAAAGTCCTGATATTAATAAACTAATGTTAAAAATGTCCATCGTGAAAATAAACGGCAAGATTCATGTACTAAGTATTACACCAAAAAATTGGAATATACAGCAACAAAAAGTAAAATAACAGAAATAACGAACTCCAAGGAAAATTCAAAACGAAAAGTCCCTTAACAAATGGCAAAATCAAAAGCTCAAACACATCAAACCAATGGAAAACATCTGTCATATTCCTGATATTGGTACAGCGTCACTACCAACTAAACCAAAATCATGAATCTAAGACTAAAACATCAACGGCAACCACTGGATTGCAGGGTCTAGTCTTGGACAGGTAGATACATATTGTTACCAGGTTAGACATGTATGCGGGGGTACAAACATTCCTTTAACATGGGATAGTGGTGGCACAGCACAACATAAGAATAAACTATCAAAATCATTTGAAACGGGCTTTACTCGTTAGATCGGTACACTACATAAAAAAAGTATACAAAAACACTAAAGACATGAAATACAAATCTGAGAGTACTCGCAGATACTGTTAATTAATTCCGCGTCACTAACAACTAATACAAAATCATGAATCTACGACTAAAAAATCAATCAGTCTACAACTAATGGATTTGATGTCAAGACGCCATCAACAGTCAGAGAAAAAACATGATCATGTGTGACACCAAAATTGTAAATATCTACATAATGAGCGCATGCTTATAGCTGTATATCAATATTATGATCCCGCCAATGTAATACGGTTACAACAACGATATACAGAGAGGCATACAGGACCTTGTTCGCTCTAAATAAAACCCAACACAAGTTGTATGTCACAAATGAGCATTTAATATAAAATGCTAATATCAAACAAGAGAACACATGTACAATATGATATAAAAAAACAAATTTAAAAAAAAATATCAAAAATATCAAAATTATTCATGTAACCAATATGGTAAAACCATGCATATGACTAGACTGTAAATAGTGATTGATTCATCTGATATAATTAGAGCGAAGGTGGGGCATAAAAAGCGCCCGCAAACATGGATATAGAAATAACTAGACTGTCAAATACTGATTAATTCATGTAATTACCAACAACATGAGACAAACAATCAAAACAAAACACAAATTTACACCTTTTCAAATAAAACAGTTTTGGTATAAAAGGAGGGAGGTAGGGGAGGAAAACGGAAAATCGACGAATTATTTTTTTCTTGGGATAAAATTTCACTTCTTTGTTTCCTAAATGAAGGTGTTGTCCGAAAGGAAACATTTCATTGGTCGATCGGCTATCAATCTAAACAAAAGGGACCTGGTAAAACAATAGCAACAATCCTGGCAGTATTGAGGGACCATAAATCATTTATGCTCAACATAATTACCTTTATGATCCCGCCAATGTAATACGGGTTCAACAAGGATATACAGAGAGGCATACAGGAGCTAGTTCGCTCTAAATAAAACCCAACACAAGTTGTATGTCGAAAATGAGCATTTAATATAGAATGCCAATATCAAACAAGAGAACACATGTACAATTTGATATAAAAAACAAATTATATAAAATATCAAAAATATCAAAATTATTCATGTAACCAATATGGTAAAACCATGCATATGACTAGACTGTAAATAGTGATTGGTTCATCTGTTATTATTAGAGCGAAGGTGGGGCATAAAAAGCGCCTATAAAGCTGTTTGAATTTAAACGTCTTAACATGAAAATTCAAACAGCTGCCCCAACCGATGTATGCCTCTGATAATATATAAGAATAACCCAGTTTCTATGAACAACTATGATAAAAAGAAAGAAATACTAAAGACTATAAACTATTGTTAACAAAACAAAAATATTTCTACACCATCTTCCTAGCAACAAATTTTTGCCATGCAACGTCTTACAACAATGTGCATATAAATCATGATAATGGTGAAACATAGTCTTAAAAAAAGATGCAACTGTCAACCGTAGAACTAATGAACGGATTTGGGCTGTGTCTTTTAATAAACAACGGTATGGAATACCAGGACGGCATAATTAATATTAACATCCAGCACTGTGAATAATAATACACTTTACAATGCTGTTGTAAGAGAAGTGTAGACCAATGTCTTTTATATATAAGTCTACTCCTTATAAAACTTCAATGCAATATATTCATCCGATTCTGTTCAAAGGTGTTCTAGCACAAGTTCAAATTTCGTAAAGCAAGCAATGTGTATCCTTGCAATGCATCCAGTATAAAACTTCAGCATGCCGATTTTAAAAGTCTATCCAACAGGTAGAAACGTACATTTTAAATTCCCAAACTGTTGTTGCTGTCCGTAATCGTGTTTCCTTTTATAGCGGACAAACATTTAGTTCTTACAGATTGTTTAACAGGTAAGACATCATATATTGAGTCTTATTAAGTGTGTACAACAGCAGAGTACTTTCTAAAACTATGATACTTTTCCATGTGCAATGTCTTTTTTTATTGTTCCAATTCAAGACTACAGAATAATCCACAGCTTTTCCACGAACAACATCAAATGTCACCATTCCATACACAAATGTATCCTCTCATTGCAGACTAACTAACATAATGTAACTAGAAAGCTACACTCTTTCACTAAAAAGAGAAAATAATACTGTAACATGTGTAACATTAACAATGCAAGTCACTATATAAATGATGTATTTTCACACATTAAATGCAAAAACTTTGAATAAAGCAAATCCCAAGCCGCCTCAGACAGTCTTGAGAGAAAAAAAAATAATACAAAAATGAATGTACAAGCTATCTAAGCCTAAGTACGTCTCATATCTTTATTAAACTTAATACAATTAAAAGATAACCGACTTTGTACGGTTATGAAAAGATTTCTAAACCATCAGAAGGCAAGGCAACAATGGCACCCGAATACATGTATATCTGTTGTAAGAATCAGAATGCCCGATTCTTTGAATCAGGAATACCTAACATGTGTACTGTTGTAGCAGCACCAATACGAAAACTGTGCGACTTGTAAAACTTTGTATCATACTTAGCAGACGAAAGCGCCAATGTTAAGATATTACAAATTTCAGATTTTTAAATAGGTCTTGTATTTCTGTAGCAAACAAAAGAGGGCCTGCTGCTTTTCTCCGTAATTTTAAAAATTCTCTCATTTTCTTTACAGGATGAAAGTCAGGTTCAACTTGAGTCTGTAACTGAACAGGCTGTTTAGACAAATTATGTTTAAAGTTGGACATCTTTAAAATTAAATACGGATTTCCAGAACCAAAATTTTTAAATGTCAGATTTTCCAAATAAATCAAATTATGATTTTCTTGTTTCTTCCTAATCGTTATCTCTTCTATACGAAGGAAAGCATGAAATGCCATTAAAACATCAACGAAAACATTTTATTTTTGATAGAAAGATCTACAGACAAATGGTAATGCCCTGATAATGTCACGGAGAACAGAAAGAGTAATAGGGCGCCTCACATCAGGAGCTGCTGATAAACGCTTAGCACCACACATCATTTTTTTTATTAAAAAATTTGAACACAAATCCTGATGACGATTGATTTTGAAATTGTAAGATAATGCACCAAAGTAAGTACTTATAGTGTTTTGTGACTTTCCATCCTCATAAGAAGATGCAATTCATGTGAGCAATTAAATAGAGTATGATATCGAAAAACTTTACTCAAAAAAGAATGAAATACTCTCAAAGCATTACCATACACTTTTTTTGGTAGAAGGTGCAATAGCAGCGTCTATCAGCAGGCTTGAAGTGTTTAACAAACTTCTAGTAACCCTGTTAGAAACGTGTCCATAAAAGGGGCCAGTCTGTGAAACTCCTGAATACGAAAACGTGAAAGCAGATCCGGTAGAATATTATGTGCTCCAGGAATGTGTTCGGCACGCATTAATATGTTCAATTGCATGCATGTCAGAACAAGTCGCCTCACTAATTTCATAACCATAGGCTCTCTTGAGGTTTGTTTATTGACAATCCATACCACTACCTGATTATCAGAATGGAATAACAAGCAAGAATTATAAATAAATGACCCCAGACTTCAACTGCAAGCACAATGGGAAAGAGCTCTTTAAACGTAATTGTGCACTCATTGAGAGAATCTGACCAGCGCATATAAAACCAATGCGACTTGAAAATAACACCATATCCAATAGCTCCAGCTGCGTCTGTGTAAAGGTGCAATTTAACAGATGACATCAACACATAGTCGAGCATCAATGCCTTTCCATTGAAGTAATTAATAAACATATACCAAGCTAATAGGTCTAAGCGATTTTCTTTAGTAAGCCTGATATAGTGGTGAGGCCTGGAGATATACTTTGTCAAATCTATCAATCGCATTCAAAAGGCTCGCCCTGGAACAACAACACAGCACGCAAAATTAAACAGACCAATTAATGACTGAAGCGCACGTAAAGTAACCCTTTTTCGAACTTTCATAGCCTGCAAAGCAGCCTCAATTTTTCTAATTTTATCATCTGGTAACCTTGCTTACATGAGAACAGAATCCAATTCAATACCTAAGAATACCAGACAAGTACAGTAATATTCAGTTTTTTCATCCTTAATCATGTTAATTGGAACTCCGAATGTTTTACAGAGATTTAAAAACAATCTTAAACTTTCCCCACAAACATTACTGTTTGCAGGACCTACAAAAAGAAAATCATCTAAAATATGAATCATATCCTGATATTTAGCCTGTTTTGGGCTATCCATTGCAAAACTTTTGAACATTTTTCAAAAATAGAACAAGAACTACCAATTGCTAAACAACGGTTAAGATAAAACTGATTCTTCCAATTCATACATAATAATTCATAGTCCAAATAATTAACAGGAATATTTCTATATGCACTATCAATATCGCACTTGGCGAGATTACAATTACGACCGAGTAATACTATCAGCCGGACAGCATCATCTACTGCAACATATGAAACACTTTTAGATTCACCAGGAATATGATCCTTTACAGAATGAATCGAGGGATAAGACAAGCGGTGTATCAATTTAAATTGACCTTCCTCCTTTTTAAGAACTACTCCGATAGGAGAAACCTGTAAATTTTTAAACGGAATTTCCGAGAAAGGATCAGCAATTCTACCAAGACTAACTTCCTTTGACAGTTTTTTGTTTATCTACAACATCTGGGAGTTGACAAGCTGACTGTAATTATTTGACATCATTTGTTCCCGAGGCACCCCTCGTAACCTAGATGAACACATTTCTCAAACCCAGATACCAAATAATTTGCATCCTGACTAGGATATCCCATAAGTAAAAATTTTAAAGTTTTAGAGCAAATAGGAGTGACAACCGATTTCCAAGTATGACTTAAGTGAGTTTCATAATTACTTGTTCCTGGGATCGGGCTTGGGTGTTGAATGGTGTTGTTGTTTTGACGGAGCAACTCGTTTGGCACATCTGATAATAGAGGATTGCCTTTACATCCTCAGCAACGATGGGCAAATTTGCAAACTTTGATGCAACAAAATCCATCTTTATTATAGTTCCAACACACCCCTTTTGGCAACGTTTCGTTCGTTGAAAACCCTTTTTGTCTTTTGGAGGAATTCCACTGACGGTTCCCAAAAGGGACGAAAAGGACGACATCCCTGGGGACTCCCCTGTTGGGGCATTGTTGCTATAATATAGAATTCCATGTTTAAACTATGCCATGGCACTCCTCTTATTTGTCTGTCCATATGGACTTGCTGATCATATGTCAGCCAAGCATTGTTACTTGACTGCGTGGAAGCCAAATCCCTAACAAGTTCTGCATGCTTAGCCAAGTAAGCAGTGGACTCTGGGAATTTTTCACTATAAATTGCCATAAATCTTAAAAAAGCTGTTGTCCACTGTTCAATAGATGAAATAATAAACCTAGGCCTGTTAGGAACCAGTGACATGGTTGAATTCCCAGACACTTGAAACTGCAAGCCATTTTTCTTGGAATTTGCTAAACAATTTTGTGGTAACAATAAAGAAAGATCAATATATTTATCTTGTCAAATTTTTTGTTTAATGCCTGGGTCTACCATTGCTGCTATAGGAGTAGATAACGAATTAGTTACAGGCAGATCTACTTGCCACTCATGTTCTGTGTCATCCATCTCCACCCCTTCTTGCTCACCAATTTCAGAAATATGATCCTCTTGCTCAACAGCAGGGATTTCCTCTACTGGCTCCCTTCTATGCATCGACTGGATAACGGACTCAGTAATCCTGGCTATTAAAGCCTCTTCTGCTTCAGAGGAAAAAGGGGATGGAGACTCCGTTCTCTGGGCTTTATTCTTGCCTTTTCTAGATTGTCCAGGATTTGTTTTAGGAATGGCTACTTTCTAAAATATATATCTAAAAATAAATTTCTAACAATACATATAAACAAAATATATGAAGTAACCATATAGCTGTAATGCTATAACAGTAATATTACCAACTGCTTCAGCATATGCTAATTGAAAGGCCATTCTCACTAATAAATGACAAAAACTAGCATCCTAAATGTAAATAACAAAAATATGCATATTTCGTTGATAGATGTCTTGCCTACAGAATACTCACAACTACAGTGTCAATCAAATCGTCATACACAAACTTCCAATCTAAATGAAAATTGGACACAGTATTAACAGCAGCCCAACACATAGGGCATTAAAACAGCAGCCCAATACATTGGGCACATACAGCATTAAAACAGCAACCCAATACATAGGGCATTAAACAGCACACTAATGCATAGGGCATTAAAACAGCTACCCTATACATAGGATATTATAACAGCAGCCCCAAACATAGAGCATTAAAACAAAAGTCCAACAAATAGGGCATATCAACAGAAGCCCAACTAATTGGGCACGGTTCATTATTTCAGCCCAACCATAAGGGCGAAATATTTTCACAGGTTTTTTTTTATTTTTTTTTATTTTTCTATTTTTCATTTATTTGTTTATTTATTTTTATTTTGTTTATACCACCGCCTTTATATAAATAAAGGCAACAGTAGTATACCGGTGTTCAAAAGTCGTAAATCGATTGAGGGAAAACAAGTCCGGGTTACAAACTAAAACAGAGGGAAACACATCAACTATAAGAGGAAAACAAAGGAACAACAGGAACACTGAAGTGCAACAAAAACAAACGCCAGCATACATAGAAACGAACTATTTGATAACAACTGCCATATTCTTGACTTGGTACAGGACATTTTAAGATAAAACGGTGGGTTCAACCTGGTTTAATTGCTAGCCAAACCTCCCGCTTTATGACAATGTTAAAAAAAATATCGCTAAAATGACAACACTACGTGACAGAAATACAGCACAAACACACGCAAGAACATTCATTACAGAGAAACGCACAAACAAATAATATAATAGGCGACCCAACCTGCAAACCGCAGAACAGCAACGAACATATCCCATCAACGACAAACACCACAGGACATCACAAACAATGACGCTTACGTAACTGACATGCAATCTCGAACTTTATACAATTATTTTCACAATACTCCTCCAAACAATTGTCATGACAATGATGGTATTAAACGGCAATTTTATAATTATTTGAACTACAAACGATGAGACATAACACATTATCCAACCGAAACCATCAACAATAAATACATGAATATAACTTGTCATATCAAGTAAATACATTTAACTCTTACGAGCTGTAACCACTGCAGCCCGAATACTATTGTAATATTTTGGGTAGCATGTATTCATGTTCAAATGTACCCCATCATTTCAAAATGCAAACTGTTTACTTTTTTCTGGCCAAAAACCAGAATGTTTCCAGAAGGACACATTGTCCATTCTGTTTTCTCTAAAATCATGAAAATAGTGCGGTAAGAATGAGTTTAGTTCATCACAACTTTTATTAAACCACTTAATGTCCACCTTAGATCTTATTCTTTTTTGAGGGGACAAACGGTGCAATATTTGACAGAATATACATTTTTTAACTTCTAAACATAAGCGCTTTACAGAGCTTCACATATTCTAAACCAATTTTTTTAATTTTTTCCAGATTACCCCCTGGGTAACCCCTCAGTAAAATATGCTCTCTCGATTTATCTGAATCTAGATTCATGCTAACGGAACGATGTTTACTAACTTTAATAAAAGATTTAAATCTAGATATAAATGAATGACCTAATATAAGCGTTTTAACGACCATTCTTTCCAGTGATATAAATTAATAAATACACTGGTTCAAAAACACGCCGTGGATCTAGGTCAGCACAACAGAACAAAGTAAATTATTTAAATTTTGTAAACAACATGAACAACGAACGAAGATGTATATCTATAAATAGCTTTAGCTTCAATGATATAACTTTTAAACAGTATTTGAGATTTTTGATTACAAACCACTTCTCAAAACAAGAGATAATCGTCGAATTAAAATTTTCTTGGAATAAAATTTCTCTTCTTTGTTTCCTAAATGAAGGTGTTGTGTAAAGGGAGACTTTTCATTGGTCGATCGGCTATCGATCTAAACAAAAGGAAACTGGTAAAACAATAACAACAATCCTGGCAGTATTGAGGGACCATAAGTTCATTTCTGCTCAACATAAATACCTATATATTGTTGTGTTTTTATTCATTGATAATAAAAGTAATATTTGTACCGATAGAAACAAAATTCAAACATCTAATTACAAAGTTAAACAAGTAACCTTCTAGAATTAAAAGTAGGATGTTATAAACCGTTTCTAATTAGTTTTTTACAGCCAAATTTCCAAACCAAATCTGTGTATCAATGGAGGAATATAGTAAAGTTTTGAAGTTATTGATGGTATCAAAATGCATGACTCAATAATTACCCAGTTAAACATAGATAACTTTCATTAAAGTCTTAACATTAATACAGACATATACACAGCGAACGAATTGGGATATCTAAACCATGTAAGATGGTACACAAAATAAATCAACGTCCAGTAAAAGGAAATTTAACAATTTGGATCGAAAAAAAAGTCCTTTTTGTCGTAAAGTTTTTGTAGAGTTTCGTTGATAACTATTTACACCTCTGGGTCGATGCCACTGCTGGGGGACGTTTTGTCCCCGAGGGTATCACCAGCCCAGTAGTCAGCACTTCGGTGTTGACATGAATATCAATTATATGGTCATTTTTATAAATTTCCCGTTACAAAACTTTAAATTTTTCGAAAAACTAGGGATTTTCTTATCCCATGAAAAGATTACCTTAGCCGTATCTGGCACAACTTTTTGGAATTTTGGGTCCTCAATGCTCTTCAACTTTGTACTTGTTTGGCTTTATAACTATTTTGATCTGAGCGTCACTGATGAGTCTTATGTAGACGAAACGCGCGTCTGGCGTATTAAATTATAATCCTGGTACCTTCGATAACTATTCCCGTGTGAAACTGATATAATCAAAAGTGTAGCGTAAATGAATATAAATGACAAAACTGTCAACCAATGTAAAAAGACCACAACAAGCACGTTATCGATCGTAAACATTGAAATAATTGTTAGAGCATAACTGATTACAACGAAGCTATTAAATCAAGAGTTCTAAGTGGTGAAGTTGAAATCATCCCTTCGATAATTGTACGGACGCCATCACTAATTCGTTGACCGGTATAAAATATCTGTTTCACAGATGACGACGGATATGTTTCAATTGTCGTAACCACAATCCCGTCCTCTTCCCCCGAATTTGACCTGCTGGATTAGACTATCACCGGGATTGTACTTACATCAGCAACAAGATTAATACCACATGCAGTACAGGAACTGCATACTGCATACCCTTCCAGAGATCCTGAAATCACCCCTGTTTCTGATGTGGTTCATGTTGCTCAGTCTTTAGTTTGATATGTTGTGTCTTGTGTACTGTTGTTTGTCTGTTGATCTTTTTCTTTTTTAGTAATGGGGTTGTCAGTCTATTTTCAACTTATAAGTTTGAATGTATCTTTGGTATCTCTCTTTACATAAACTTAACCTATAGAAGACTTGGTAGATTGTTGATTTATTGATAATAACTTTCTATTGGTACGTAATAAAGCAGGGAAACATTATGCATTACGTTTAGTGGTATTTTCCTAAGAAACGATCAAGCAGGATTGAAATAATTAAGCTGCAGTTAGTTACTTTATCACTAATTTTTCAGAGAAAATCTATCAATCCATCGATTTTCAAACAATATGACTTATCTTATTAAATGACAACAGGAGTTATAGTTTGTGAACCAGCAGTAGCAAATTATCTCCCTCATGTCAAGCAAAAATAATATAAAACATTTATGTGTGGACGGTAAGTAAAATGAGCTTCAATTTGACAAATGAAGTAACTTTGGTAAATATTGCTAATTATCTCCTTATTCACTTTAAAAATGTAACACGATAGGGTATATATAGTATACGTTTGAAATCAGTATTAGATCAACTAAAAACTGACACAATAAAGGTTTGGTTAAACCGAACAATAATGTTCTACATTGAAAGACATTCTATTGTTCTCAGGACAGTCGGTTATTAATATTATAGTTTGTATTTGTCTTTATTTGTAGAGAACAAAGCTAAAATGTCAATTTTGATTTACATTTGTTTACATTAACTATACATTCAATCCATTTTTGGCAAGAATTGTTGCATAGTTTAAAAAAATTGACAATGCCGGGAACATTACCACAAACGAGATGACTTCAACTTTCAAATGATGAACTTTTCATTTTAATGAAGTAACATTATAGCAATGTCTGCATATGGAGTATATTTCTTACAGTTGATACACAGCTTTCGTTTCCGATCATGATTTGCTTGATAAAAGGTTGATGATTACAAGGAAGGTAAAGATGATTTCATCCATTCGAACTTTGATGGAATATCTGTGCCACAGATAACCATTGACATGTTCCAATTGTTGTGGCCGCAATCCCGATATGTTTTACACAATTATGATATCAACGAACGATACTTTTTATCGAATGTGTACTTACAATGAGCACGTGTGTCATCTGTAGATTAGGATTAACTTACCGTTCCGTAGACTGTTGTTTGTTTTTTTGTTGTTTTTCGGGTTTTTTTTTTCATCTTTATATCTTCAACGTATTTGTAAGTTCCCTTTCACTAGTATCAATATTTCAGTCTGAAACGGTCAATTTGGTATGATCAAGTCTTAATCGACTGAATTTACCACAAGAGAAAAACCTCAAGACTTTTTCAGACTTTCAGACGCCGTTCTAATCGATATTCATATGAATAAGGTAATTCAGTCCGTTCAGGCATGTCAAGATTAACAAGACGGAATGTTCTAGCGAGCAAATAAAATCTGTTAAAACGGTTTCAGACAAAATCAGACCATGAATACAAAATTACATTAAGATGTTGTCAGACCGTGTTCAGTCGTATTCAGATTTTAACAATTTGGATACAAAACGGGTAAAACTTTCCCGGTGTGTATCAGGGGTTGCTCCCCTTTGAAAATAAAATCGAAAACTAGAAGATGACGTTCTTTTATCTCTTAGTTTTTTTTAAAACCTATTTCATATAGATTCCTTTAATCCTTAAACCTTTTTCTTCTAGTATGTAATTATTAGATATTTTTTGGGGTACTTTTAAATAAATAATAAATTCAATTGTTTTACTGGTTCTTGTTCAATGTAATACGGCTTCGCAAAGTGAAGTCATTTTAAAACACCTAATTATGGTTGCAAAAATATCAATTGATGATCGAAGATTATTTATATTGTTAATTTCTTTTAAAAGTGAATTACACTGTTGTGTGTGTTAGTGTGTTTAAATACACGGGCGTTGAAAAAGGTAGCGAACTCGACGTAAAACTTATTTATAACTTTTCAATTTGTTTGCTTTGGTCATGCTTGCTGATTATTTATTACAAGTTAACCTATCCATTTTTTTTGGGGGGGTCTGTAAAACGGATAGTGTTACAAACTTAAACACTTGAACAAAAAAGTTCTTCAACAACTTTTGGCCCTCAATAAATTTTTAACCTTTAAATATTTAGGTTTCATAGTTACATTAGTAAATCGTTAGGAGAAAAACAAAACGCACTTGCTGATGTGGTAGCCTCCGAGGGGTTTCGATTGATTAGTGAGGCACGTTATTTTTGCCGCTGAAGCCAACCTAGACATGCTAGATGTGATAATGTCTATCTTATTTGCTTTAGAAATAGAACAAACCCGTGAGTACGATATACACTATAACCATTTATTTTGTAGTCAATGTAGCCTCCGAGGGGTTTCGATTGATTAGTGAGGCACGTCATTTTTGCCGCTGAAGCCAACTTAGACATGCTAAATGTGATAATGTCTAATTTATTTATTTTAGAAATAGAACAAACCCGTGAGTACGATATACACTGTATATTTTGTAGTCAATGTAGTTTTATCGATGCTGGTCCTTTTGTAGCAGAATTAAATTACTGTACCTTTAATAGTTAGGGGTTTTGGTTGAAGAAGTGTTTAAATATCCTTAAAAGAGAGGCGAAAGATACCGAAGGGACATTCAAACTCATAAGTCGAAAATAAACTGACAACGCCATGGCTAAAAAAGAAAAAGATCAGCAGACAAACAATAGTACACAACACACAACATAGAAAACTAGACTGAGCAACACGAACCCTATCAAACACTGGGGGTGATCTAAGGTGCTCCGGAAGTGTAAGCAGATTCTGATCCACATGTGGCACATGTTGTGTTGCTCATGTTAGTACAAACCCGGTAATAAGTCTAATTCGGCAGGTCACATTCGGGAATGGGGGACGGGATTGTAATTACGACATTAAGAACATATCCGCTATCATCTGTGAAACGGATATTCCGTAACGGTCATCCAACTCGTGATGGCGTCCGTAACATTTACGAAGGGATGATTTCAACTTCACCACTTGGAACTTTTGGTTTAATAGCTTCCTTGTGAACAGCAAACCTCTATCAAGGAAATCAAGACAGGAAATACAAGCCCTGGAGTATCGTATCAACTGGGAGTTATATACTCCGTATGCAGGCGCTGCTGGAATGTTGCTACATTATCATGGAAAGTTCACAATTGGGAAGCTGAAATCATCTCATTGTCATAAAGTTTTGTTTTCAACCGACCCTCATTGTCAACTTCTAGTTGTAAGTCAAGATATGAGGCAGACTTAACTGTATCTTTTATTGTAACAACAATAAATAAACATCATACCACATCTCCTTATTTCAGTCATTTTTCAAAGAATGCTAAAATTTTAACAATTATTATAAGGTCCAGTGAAAAATTTGGAAAATGAGAGGAAATCATATGTGAGGTGAATATAAAGTGCATGCATGGCCACAAGTATTGTAGCTCGTGCATGTTGTGATTTTTCCTAATATACTTTATGTTTATAAAACTAGAAAAAAATATTGTGGTGTCATTTCTAAAACGATTTTAATCAACTTGGTACCAATAAAAGCAGAATTGTCACAGGCTTATTTGTTTATTTGGTTATAATTTAGTTCTGGAGTTTTTTCATTTTCTGATGATTTAAACATGCAAAGTTTAATTGTTTGTTCATTAATTTGCTCTTTATTTCAACCAGATTAAATTGTAAAAAATTATCATATACATAGAAATAAATAGAGCTTAGGCATGAAAAATGAAATTGTTTCCGACCCCCTTACCATGACCTACAAATATTACCTAATTTTTGGTGTCTTCAACAATGAACTTATACTGTTACATGTAATTGCGCTATAAAATGCCAGGACATATTTTTTTCCTTGCAAAAAATCAAACCAGGAATTTACATAGATAAGATTTAGCTCTAAACGACATTTAGTTACCTATATACATGTAGGAGAATGTGGATGGGGTTTTACAGAATGGAGAATAATGGGCAAAAAATTAAAAAAAAAAAGAGAAAATGGATTAAAATAATAAAGAACAGAGAAAAATGGACCAAAATAATTAAGAAAAGAGACTAACACGGTGCTAAAATATAAAGAATAGAGTATAATGGGCAAAAAGTATACAGAACAGAGAAAAATGGCCAAAAAATTAAAGAATACAGAAATGAAGGACCCCATCCAGACCCTAATGTAGTGTGACAAACTGGATAACATGCATCAATAAAAATATATATGCCATTGGATGGGACGAATTGGTGCATCAATATCAATAGATTCACCGTATGGACCTTTGGTGAAGGGAATATATATATATGCGGTAAAAATTGTGCAGTATGCTCACCAAAATGAAACCGAGGTATTTTGTGACAACACCGGGAAAGAATATACCATTCAGGGACAAATAAACTGTAAAACCGTGGGCGTAGTATATGCAATTAACTGTGCAAAATGCGAAAAACTTATATATGTAGGACAAACGGGTGATACACTCTATCAACGGATGCTATTGAACTTTTAAAAAATACGACAAACAAAACAGACGATCCGGTAACAAAACACTTCATTCAGCATATTAATCATTCGATGAAAAATTTAAAAGTTACCGCCATAGAAAGAGTATTTGAAACAGAAATTTACAGAAAAACTACAGAAGCCTTTTGGATAAAAAAATTAAAAACTTTAGAGCCTGATTGTGTTTCTATAAATTAATTTGGAACTTGAGGTTACATGGTTACAGTAGCTTGTAAACAGGAAAAAGGGGTTAAAAACTTGATTGGTTAGCTTGCAGTGATGGTTATTATCAAAATGCAATGAAATGTATGTGAAATTTTGTCTGTATTACATCGGTGATCCGTTTATTTGGCAATCGCTAACGGCAGTCAGCAGGGTTTAAGAATATTTGTTGTTCGACCTGTTAGTCAAATGCGTTTTGTTAAAATATACTTTTTCACTTTTTTGGTCTTTTGGAAAATGTTGTTTGTGCTGTATTAAGACCCCTCTAACAAGAAATTTGTTTTGCATGCACACGTATAAAAATTGCGGTTTTTATCCAACGCAATCATAGGTTTGAACGTTGTTTTCAATTTAGACTTGTTTATATTTTTTCGTTTAGGCTTGTATTATATTTGCCTTCGGGTTTATATGATCCGTTCATCCTATTTTGACTCCTCAAAATTCAAGTAAATAACTTACTATTATTAAAAGAAATACTTAATGTGAATTAATAGAATTGCTAACTATAATAAAAGAAATACTTAATGTGTTCTAAAAGAATTACTTACTATAATAAAAAGAAATACTTATTGTGTATTAAAAGAATTACTTATTATATATAAAAAAAGAATTACTTAAGATACATTGAAAAAATACTTGCATTTAATTACTAACTTATTACTTACAATTACATGGAATTACTAGTAATCACTCATTTTTACTTGTTTTTTTACATGATTTGAGTAAAAACAATACTTGTTTTAAGTAAAATCTAGTAATTTAATTTTTTGAGTGTGAAAATGCAAAATCTAAGTACTGCGATTCCTGTTTTCAACTGTATTGTCAAAATGGCTTTGTAGTAGAAAGTCTTGAGTATGCTTGCAACATTAGGAAAACCAGTGTCATGTTGAACAGTAAAACAAAAACCAACATTGTTTAGGCTAAACCAAAGGTACATGCATGCAACCTGTTTCGAGTCTTGGTGAGCTATAACGTTAGTTAAGGTGGTACCAAACTCCTTGACTAAAATTAATTTGGCTCGTTTAATTTCGTTAAAATTTTGACAAAATATTTACTTTGACCCTTTGACAAAAATACAAAAATTGCCAAAAACTTGAAGCACACATTGTATCGGAAAAAATTCATTAGATATATAGCACTTTGACACACACTTATTTTGATCATTCAGAAGCTTAATATTTCCTTAACAATAGAAGGTGATTAAAACGTTCAGCTAATTTTTACAGAGGTATCTCCCTGTAGTGTTATGTACCACCTTAAGTACAGGTATAGATAGTCAAATAGAAAATTCTTTGAATTTCCTATTAACAAGACGTCATAGTATACAGTAGAAGACTGTAAGATATGTTGGTAGACTAACACGAACTCGTGTGTCCGAAGTGTTCTTGGAGGGTATCAACGACATCTCTTATGACATCGGTACTTCAAAAATTTAAGTTTCTACACAAAATAAGGAGATATTGTAAGAACGTTAACGAGACAACCATCAAGCATAGGTCAAATTACGTAGAAAATAGTTCGCCGTTCGAGCAAAATTAATTCATTCCGTTTAGTCAGCTGTAAAAAGGGCCCGACATGACAAACATTCAAAAATTCAATTACAAAAACGGCCTATTTATTGCAAAATAATAAAAGAATATTGTTACCGACCGGCAAACAACAACAACTAATAAATTACAGGCTTCTGACATTGGAAAGCTGGCGCATATAGCATTTAACGGGGCTAACCAAGTTTCTTCACCGGAAATGCAATATTACGCACCATATAATTATCTGTGTTGGAAACTATCAACAAATAATCCTGCGATCTTAGCTTTTCAATCATATTGTTGAAGATGTCAAGTACGGGGGAAACCTTGTTCGATCGATTTGTTGCTTATTTGAAAGTAAATCATATCCTTTTTAAGTGAAAACAAAAGAAAATCATATCTCGCTTCATGTGTATTTTATTTAATAATTACACTGATAGAACACGTTTTATTTTTCACAAATATAACCACCATAATAGATTTCCTTATCGCACTCAATATCATAAAACTGGTATTTGTTATTGGCATACAAAAACATGCAGTCCTGTTCATCCTTAGCTGTTCCTGAAGGTTGTCCTTCAGCAAAGGCAAAATAAGTCATCTTTGTGACTTTACCATTTTTGATCCACCGCCAATCACCGTTTGGAAGATATCTGTTGATGTTCCGTCCTCCAACGTAGTAGTGAATACCTTGAAGAAATCATCATCATCATCATCATCATCATCATCATCATCATCATCATCATCATCATCATCATCATCATCATCATCATCATCATCATCATCATCATCATCATCATCATCATCATCATCATCATCATCATCATCATCATCGCTGTGTTTGAACAGGAGTTGAAACCTTAGTTTCTTAATCATTTCAAAATTATAAATGTTCGTAATTTCTGCTTAACTTTTTTCAAGTATAAACACATTGGTTACACATTGGAAAAGTCGAGGCAAGTCAAGGAATATAGCAACGCAGATGGACTGAACAGATATATATATAATATGATATATGAACTCGCAGTACCAACTGTTCTGTCAATCGTATGCGTTTCTTCTTGCATTTGTCAATATAACCTTCTAGTTGTTTTGTATGACCTTTTGATTGGATCTAAAACAAGTTTTCAGCAATGCTCACAAGTATTTTATTCAGTGTTGACTGTCTTGAATGTCATTCAATTGGTTGTACATAAATGGCAATGATGATAAAAACATGACCCGAATGAGAAATTTGTATACAACTACGTTAAACATTTCGGTTAACTCCTGTTCTTTATACTGTACATTCTATACACATTATACATTAAAACATTAGATATAAATAAAAATATTTAAGAACATGATATTACTGTACTTTAAAACTTGTTCTGAAGTTATTCTTTCCTTTTTTTAAGTAAGTTTTACATTAAGCTTGGACACCAGTGTTGCATAAACTATAAATAAATACAGATTTGTTTTAGCTTATACATACAAACGTCAGATTTAGTTAAATGTTGTCGAAGACTGTAAGATTATTTAAACAAAAACCTGTAAACAAGCTCTAACAGATATTTGTAAATTACCTGTTTTCTGCTTTTGAATAAATAAGGTCAAAGCCATGGCCTCTTCAAGGGTTTCAAAGTTAGCCAAATAAGCACCAGGGTCTGTACAGCTCGCCTGAATGAAAAGAATGAAGAACATTGAATAGTCAGATATTCTAAGGACCGATATCGGTATAATTTTTAACATGAACAATTTAGGAGAAAAACTGTAACTTATAGTTATAAAGCATACTCATCGATAGTAGTACACGTGAACATGATTTAAAATAGATATTAGTACATTATGTCAGAAGCCATACATCGTACCCGCAATATTCCTAAAGGAAATATACAGGCATTATTTTGTCGCCTAAATATGTCTCAGCATTCTGTATAAAGTATAATAATATCACATACAAGTATTCTCCCGTGTATTTGGTACAATGCTATACAATACACGCATAATCTTGTATTTTTTCCTTTTATAAAAACAAAAGCAGATCAATTAAATGAGTAACCACTGTTTTCATGAATGTCAGATCCAGTTATTAATATTGTTTGTGCCACTTGTTGAAACAGTTATAGTTGCGTGAATGTTATCAGTTTTAAGTTTATGTGTACAAATCAAGCAAAGATGTTTTACATGAATGAAACGATTTAACAGAGGTTTTATGTGTAACTATGGTTTTCTTTCAAAACTGTTACCTATTATTGACCACTATGATCGAATAAACTCGAAATGCGTATTAGGCACATCTTATTTAAAGGAAATACATTGTACAAGAAAATGAGTTTTGTTGAATGAAAGATAACATTTGTTTTAAAAAATTACAAAAAAAAAGTATATCTACATGTAAAGGTGCAATCTAGCAAATTTTGTAAACGTAGAATAACATGTAATTTATACGTACAAATGCTGCATTACCCGAAACTTTGTCATTGCTGATGAAATAACACCCGTTTCCTATCTTCTGATATGGCTTTTGACAGTTAGCTGATAAATATAATGTTTTAATCAATTTCAATAGTCAAAATATCTAGATGTTACATAGTTATAAATTATAGATGTTATATGTAGTGTAATCGTTTTACTTTAATAAGAAATTATTTCATAGAGATCAAAATTCGTAATAGTCACTTGATAAGTTTTCCGTCTGGGTAATTTTAGTCTTAATGAGAAATCCTTGACATTATTGATCACGTGATTGCTTGAAAAATACCTTGAGGTATAACGAAATTAAAGATTCTTATTTCATCGGCAACTATCGGATTATGATAACAATTGTGAATATAGATACATGTATGACAAATCTAATACATAGCATGCAATAGATTTGAGCAATGTTCACAATGCAACAACCTTTCTAATATTGCATTTTTTTCAACACGGTATTGCTACCTTAAATCATAATTCACATCGAGTGTTTGTATGGTATTTGAAAACTTAACATATTTAGGAAATGTCCTTACATTTTTCGATATCGTGTTCTTCAATATTCATGTGATAGTACGTTTGTACATCATATATACATATATTTTTGTGTTAAGTTTTAATCTGAGTGTACATATTTTCATGTCATACTATTTTGTGTACTAGTCTCTTTTTTCAGCAATCCAAGCAACGAATATGAGAAGGATTGATATTTAAAATAGTATATGAACCTTCAACATATTAATGTGCCTGTCTAAAGTCAGGAACCTAGCAATGTTTTTATTGCATTTCATTTATCTTTTGTTTGTCAGGTCAAAGTCATGCACGTTATTAAACTCGGGTCAATTTAGAAGATTGCATATTGTTGTGACATCTGTTTATTATGATGACCAACTGATCAATCTTGATATATTGTGCTGGTGTGTTGCTGTGTCATTGATGTTTATTACACAATGTTACTTTTTATCCAAACTTTGAAAAAGAATGCAATTTATATTTATCAGATACTAGTTATTATATTGCTGAAATCATCTTATCATATTTAGTCTGATCGATACGGACCTCGCCATGATGATCTAAGTCTTTTGATAATTTTATGATTTGCTGCTGTCACTATGACGTTTACCAAACCATTTCTATCTTTTCAAAATTCTATAAACATTACATTTCGAATTATTTCTTTTTATTGTTTTATTAGCAGCTTGCATGGCTTAAAAAATTTTGTTATATACAAATTAAAAATACTACAAAGTGCTGAGATATTCAATGTTTCTCAAAAAAGCAAGAAAACAGCTATTGCTCGCTGCTGGGTGAATTGCAATTGTACAAGTTTAAACATAAATAAATTATTGCAAAAAGTCATTTTTATTTTGCACAAACAAAACACTTGTTTATTTTGCGCAAGTATTTTACATTTGTCAAGTAATTTTATTTGCCAGGTTATATGAATGACAAGAGCAATTTCAATGCAAACCCCATCCAAATACGTGGCTCGTATAAGAACTTTTATGCCAATGAGAAAACTGTTCAACATAGTCCATACGACGTTGGGCTGCTTACCCCAACGTCGTATGGACTGTGTTGAATTGTTATCTCATTAGCAATCATTCACAATCTCCTTTGTTTGTATGTATCGCAATATATTGAGGTAAATTAATAAAACTTCTTATACGAGCCACGTATTTGGGAGGGGTTTACATTGAAATTGCTCTTGTCATTCATATAACCTGACAAATAAAATTACTTGACAAATGTAAAATACCTGCGCAAAAAAAAATAAGTATTTTGTTTGTGCAAAATAAAAATTAATGTTTGCAATAATTTATCTACGTTTAAACTTGTACAATTGCAATTCACCCAGCAGCGAGCAATAGCTGTTTTCTTGCTTTTTTGGTCCATGCTGAAAACATTAAATATCTTAGCACTTTGTACAGTTTTAAAATTTTGATATAACAAAAGTTATGCGTCCAAGTATGACTTTTCACAAAGAACAAAATCTGTACCACAGACGCGAAACAATTCAAACGATAGAAAAATCGGCCTGTACTCTACTCAAACAATAATTGAAAAATCAAATGTCGCAAACAACAACAGATATGATAGACAAGACTTATAGAAAATGGCGGGGTTATATAAATTGTTTGCTAGCGCTCGTCGTCCCCCGTCCGCTCCCCACTCCTTTGCTAGAAATATTCACATCCAATCATGTCTGATACAGTATTTACTGAAGTAAGATAAATGTACAAAAACACAGATCACAATCTATCGTTAAGAATTAAAATTAAGTAAGTATTTAACAAACCAGTACCTGAAGCTATGGTTTCAACCGTCGGTGTCAGCTGATTAAGTGTATTTGTATAATTTAACACCAGAGCCTGTAGGGTTTTCTCCATTGCATCAATTTTTCGGTCGCAATTCCCACTATCTGTCAAATTAATAAATAAAACTTATAACAAATGATTATTCAACGAACTTCGAGTGGGTTGGGAAAAAAAGGAAAGCATTTTGCTACGTCTTAAATGTCCTTTCAAATAGAAATAAAAGTCTGTACAAAATGCTACCAAATATCAATACATTCATAGAAATATACTACGAAACAAGCTTTTACAATTAACAGTAAACAACTTCCGGTTATCGGTCTGTTTATATTATTCTGCTCTCTTCCGAATAAGTAAAAATTCTCTGCGGCCTGTTATCTATTTCTTGCATTAAGAGATATTTCTCGTATCACATTGCACGGAAATCTGGGTTAACTTGATTGGCTTATCCATCATCATGAGACGATATTACGACATTTCCATTGGCTATTTGTTAAGTCATTGATGACTTCCAAAGGTTAAAACAATGTACATTTCGTCCATGGCAACGGACATATTTGATTTCATCATTAATATACAAAACACGCACACTTTTCACCTGAAAATCTTTTTTGGTAAACTTTTATTAGATATTCTGAAGCGTATGACAATTTTTTTTTAAATGTCAGGTGTTAAAGTTTTACACCATAATAGGACATATGACATCATACTTGTATGTGCAAAATACTGTTCGCGGAATTTTTAATTTAACTCAACTAGAGTGTTGCCCATAAGAGAAATAGGTTTAACAACTTGTGAGAATAAAATATTGTTTGATATCAACTCTCATTATTTAATTTAAAAAGTAATAATAGACTTGCCAAAACCTCGTTTTATTATTTTAATGTTCTGTTTGCCCTGACTTACCCTGAATCCTGTTCTTTTTGCCCTGACTTACCCTTAGTCCTGTTCTGTTTGCCCTGACTTACCCTTAATCCTGTTTCTGTTTGCCCTGACTTACCCTTAGTCCTGTTCTGTTTGCCCTGACTCACCCTTAATTCTGTTTCTGTTTGCCCTGACTTACTCTTAATTTTGTTCTGTTTGCCCTGACGTACCCTTAATCCTGTTCTGTTTGCCCAGACTTACCATTAATCTTGTTCGTTTTGTCCATACTGCTCACTTACCAGTAATTCTGTTTTGTATGCTGCGCTTCACCTCCTGTTGAATTACTCTCTTCAGTTGTTGCGTCACGTTTGACAAATTTAAATCAGCAAAAAGTGGCGCCTTAACATTATCCATTAAAGGAATTTGTATATTTGTATTTTCGTCAGCTTTGCAAACATGAAAAACTGTCAAAATGTACAAAAAGCAGACAATAAACATCGTGGACATGTTTGAAATCCTTGAATAACTTAACGATTAATTTTCATAACACGATACTATACATGCTATAATTAAATCTGTATATAACAGTATTCTACTTTCAAAGTGTTAACATCCGGAAAAAGTTATTACACTTTTCAAAATACAGTTAAGGCTGGACGAATATTCAACTACAGCAAAACAAAGGTGACAAAATGAAGGCAGCAGCATTAACATAACAATGGACATTTTTTTTATCTGTGCAAAATATGTTGAATCATTAAGTGTTTTTCCAATCCTTTGATCCTTTGTATCAAAACAAAGAAATGATTTCAATTGTTGAATTTCATTAAACAGTTATTAAATTATCATTTGTATAGTATATCGGTATCTGGCATAAACATACGAATATTGTTAGATTGAATGTTTCTGTTATAGCATTTTGGAAATAATCTTATATTAGCTGCAATATCTCCCTCCGAAGTTCCGACTCTTTGTCCGGAGTTTATGTTACTTCAGGTTTTTTTTGTTTTTTTTTTTTGGCTCGATCCGCTTTTACATTTATTTTCTAATTGAAGCTTTACATTGGCAGCAGACTGTTTTGTCCAGTTGGGAACCAGTTGTGTTTCATGTTCAATAATGTTATCTTTAAATTGTTTGTACCTAAACGGGATTTACAGTTAGTTATAAGTGCATAGGCACATGTTATTTCGTATCTCACATGCCCTGATATACTAATGGTGAATCTCATTCTGTGTCAAGATAGCAACATTTTGAAAAACTTAATTAAATATATTATTTAATTGGTGTTTGGTCTAAATATGAATTTGATAGTTGCCACTAAACGTTTAGTGAACGTTAAATAAAAAAATTAGTGTACAATACAAATATGTTCTAGTTCAGCAATAAGGCAAACCGAATTGATTTGAATAACGTACATATTGTAAAACATGACACACAATATGTTTATATTCCAGTTTGCTTTCATACATTTGTGAATATAAAATAAAACAAAAGCGTGTGCTGCGTACAACAACAATACCGGGTCATAATGTCAACGTTGTTAGCATTATTTTCAGAACCTGGTGCTTTAATTTTGACATAACCCATTTCGTTTGATTTTAACATGACCCATTTCGTTTAATTTTGACATGACCAATTTCGTTTAATTTTGACATGAACCATTTCGTTTAATTTTGACATGTCCCATTTCGTTCGTTAATTGCATAGTAATACTAACCTTGAAATGCAAAAAGTAACAAATCTGCAATATCCTTATGTTTTGTTCATTCTATGTATTTCTTCTCCTACAATGGGAGCAGTTTTAGGGTAAATCGAGCAACACTCGGAGGATGGAACCCTAGTCATTGTCTTTCAGTGTTTTTTATTGAATTTTTAATTAATCTAGAATGATTGTTGAAAATGAAACTCTATACACAATATAATCGTTCCTTCCATTGGATGACGTTTGAATGTCCATTACGTTAAACATGTTAAAGGAATACAAATATGGGATATTTACAAATCAAAACTATTTATATGCGTAGCTAAATGTACACCCTGTTTTGTACAGCCACTCGTTCTTATTTGCAATCTTCAATGCAGTTATACATACATATTTGGTTTTCTAAACTAGGTTTGGTTCGACTGCTCCTTAGTAAAGTCTGATTGCCATTGAGTAAAATACAAGATAAAATACCACCTTAATAGGAGATAGGAATTAACAAATATTTGGGCATTACATCATAATATACACGGCTATTTGAAAAATGTTAAGAAGACTGAAATTGATTGCATACAAATTTAGATCAATAACATGTTAATAAAATCATTGCTATGTACTCGATCTACACTCTGAGTGGGACATTAGATGTGCTGGTTTAAAGACGTGTCATCCTATATTTTGCACATAGTGTCTGCTTCTGTGCTTGTGTCTTCACTCACAAAATAGACGTCTAGTCTGGTTTCCCCAGCTGTGGATCGTTCAAATCATCCAAGCACTTGAGACGTCCACGTTTCCACTAAACCAACTAAACCTAGGACGTATTAACAATTGGGATGCAACAACTATTTGTGACACGAGATGTATCTTTCGTCAGACCTGTACTGTATATATAGTTTAGTTTAATTTGCTTCATAGTGAAATACGTTATAAATTGACCAATTATCCACCGGAAACACTACTTTGTTATAATTTGTCTTATTCAATGATGGCTAATAAAAAGTCATACAGTAGATTGTAAACTCTTAAAAGTAGATTTTAAACATGCATACATATAATTTTAAATTCATAAAGAGAAAATTACACTTTATACATTTCGTACGTCCGGCGTTTGTCTTGATTTATATAATAACGTATGACATATGAAATTGCATACCAAAAATAAAGTAACAACTCAGTCAGTCCGATTTGACCTCAGATGGCGTTAGACGGGTCATTTTTGTCGTGTTGATGTTGATTTTTTAAATTTAAACTTGTTATGTACTTTTACTTAACCTATCAATGGGATCGTGCGTACTTGATGAAGGTAAGTCTAGATGTATAAAACATGTGAAATGAGAAACGTGCAGAGCGAAATCGGCTAAAGACGTTTAGTTTTGTATCTGATCAGTTAATATTGTGAATTACAACTTGTGTCGAGGTTTTTTTGTCATTAACAATTATGGGTGGGCACAACTTATACTGAGCCTCATTTTTACACAAAATAATTAGCCTCATTTTTACACAAAATAATTCACGAATGACAATAAAACCCCGGTAAGCTTACATTAGGGAAGGTGGATGATTTTTAGTTTAAATTTCAGTAGCAAATATAACATGAATAACAGGGCATCATAATTATGTTAATGTGATGTATGAAGTCTGCTTTGCAAACAACTGACTGGTTTCCATATAAAACATGTCATCTTTCATTGCAAACATTATGTGCCTAGGTAACATTCCACAGTAATCTATAACAGTCTACCTGATAATATGATTTTGATTCCAGGTACAAATAAGAAAAGCAGCAAACTTAACCTGTCAATATGTTGGTTTGACGAATCCTGCAATCGAACCAACGACCTCTCACGCTGAAAGCGAGCAAGCTACCACGAGACCAACGAAATGAATAGCTTTCTTTGATATGTAGTAGCCAATTGTAATGTTCGTGTCGTATATTTAACTCTCAACAGTATACTTGAGGGTCTGCCTTGGGATCCTTCATTTCCATATTCTTTATTTTTTTTTTGACAATTTTTCTCTATTGTTTTTTCCCCCCATTTTCTCTATTTTCTATATATACCCAGCCTATTATTCTCTATTCTTTATTCTTTTTTTAACAATTTTTCTCTTTATTTTATTTGGTCGGCCCATTTTTCTGTGGTCCTTCTCCAATATTCTCCTTCCTGTTAACCTTGTGTAGACCTTTATACTAGAAAATGATGTAATTGACTTTTCATGATAAATTGAAATTTTTGTCTTTATAAAACGAACTATTGTACTTTTTGTTGGCATGTGAGAGTTAATGTTGAGCACAAGCGTGTCATAAGCATACAACTGTCTGTATTGATGCTAAGTCGGATTATGGTGTACGTTGCTATTGCTGTGTAAACAAAGTATGTCATCATCGTATAAAAAACATGGTATAAACCAGAGTAAGGTAACTTGTCAAATTATTGCCATGCACCATTCACTGGCTATAACCAACAGACCAAACCAGATACTTTAAAGCCCCAATAGTGGAAGTATATACAAATGATGCATAATTTCCGAATGGAATTAAAACAAAAACTTTTGTACAATATGAACACAGTGTATACGTAGGATTGATGTAGAATTGTGCCCCAGTATTTCATATTAACTGTTTTGTAACCAATACTTCAAGTTCCAATTTAAAAATGCCATGTTTAATTGCTTTCTGATATATTTTAATATCAGAAAATGATGTTGTTTCAGATTTGATTTACTTAAAATACGTAAGGTACCATTATAAATATTGTATATGTAACAAATAAGTTTTGTCTGTAATACAATGTTTCTTACAAAGGTGCAGCTTTCGGCGAGCAATAATATGCTTGTTTAAAGAATAGTATTGGTATTTTTTGAATAAATTTGATGATATGAAAACCCTACATGACAAGTGAAGGATATAAGTTGTTCACGATGCAATGAAACTAACAGTGGACGTTTGGCCTGTTTACTTCAACTGTCGTAGTAATTTCATCATGAACGGATTATTTTTTGGCACCAATTACACATTGTCATAGTTGTCTTACATACATTGATTGATTGGTTAATGTTAGACACCACTACCATCACTATGGGCTATTCCGTAGAGGTCGGTTTTTATTCTTATTATTGGCTGGAGAGAACAATTGCCTTTCGGCTTGAAAACTGACTATCCTGGTAATTTAAGCCTGGAGTCAAATGCACCTGCCACGTGCGGGATTCGAACTCAATACCTCAGTGTTGACATGCTAGTGATACAGTAGTCGAATTTCTTAGACCACTCAGCCACCGAGGCCCCATTCCTGCACATAAATAGAAGTATCCCTTTACCAACATTTATGTCATAAGAAAAAAAGTGTCATTCATGTAAAAATTGACAGCAAGGGAAATCAAAGCATAAACACGGTTAAAAAAAGAGAGGCGAAGGATACCAAACGGACATTAAAACTTATGAGTCGAAAAAAAATGACAACGCCATGGCTAAATAAGAAAAAAGCAAACCGACAAACAACAGTACACAAAACAACATAGACAACCAAAGACTGAGCAACATGAACCCCACCAAGAACTTGGTGTGATCTCAGGTGCTCCGCAAGGATAAGCAGATCCTGCTCCACATGTGACACCCGTCGTGCTGCTCATGCTAGTACAAACCCGGTGATATGTCTAATTCGGTAGGTCACATTCGGGCAAAGGGAACGAGAATGTCGTTACGACAATTAGAACATATCCGACGTCATCTATGAAACAGATATTCCATAACGGTCAACCAACTGGTGATGGCGTCCGTAAAATTTACGAAGGGATGAATTCAAAATCACCAATTAGAACTCTTGGTTTAATAGCTTCCTTGTAAGCAGCAACCCTCTATCAACAAGCCATGAAATATCGTATCAAATGGGAGATATATACTCCGTATGAAGGTGCTTCTGGAATGTTGCTACATAGAAATGGAAAGTTCACAATTGGGAAACTGAAATCATCTATTTTGTAATAATTTTTTTTTTTAACCGACCCTCATTGTGAATTTCTAGATGTTAGTCAATATATGAGGCAGACTTATCTGTATCTGTTGTATCCTCTGTCTCAAGTTTGATAGGATAGATGCGTTCAACATAGTCACCAAATTTTGAATTATTTAGTGAGGGAACATCATCTATATAGCGGGAAGAGAAGTTAAAGGATACTGCTTACTTATTTTCATTCTTCCTATGAACTTCTTGTATGAAGTCAGCTTCATGTCAATAAAGGAACAAGTCGACAAGAAAAGGAGCACAGTTGATTCCCATGAGATGCCGATTTTGTTTCTTGAAAAACATTTCTAATGTTATGACTTAACATTTAAAACTAAATTTCTTTACCCTAAATATACCTTGATTTGAATTGTGATCAAATAGTTGACACAACATAGGTTTCTGACACAGAATAAATTTGATCAAAGAACTAAAATTCTTGAAATTGGACTTTTACCTATCATGGTCCAATGTCCAAAATCTAAATACACGGTTACATTCAGCATATCAAAAAATCTCAAGAATTTATTTTTTTGTTAAATCAAACAAAATAATGTATGTACAAGGCAGATCGTAACCCAATATACGAGAATAAAAAATGACGAATAAAAGAAAAGTCAGCTCCTTGCAAAACAACTGGTCAAACTATTACGAGGAAGACCGACTGAAATCGACATTTCATAAGTGTCACAGTCACCGTCACGAATTTGTTGACTGATACGATATATCTGTATCTCAACTTACTAGCGACAGGTTTTTGCAGTGTTAGATCTTTCGATAACAGAATAGTCGTCTAGTTTTTAACTTTACCGACTGTGTCCTATTTTATGATTGTGGTATTTTGATTGAATGTGGATACGAATTGCCGGCTATGACTGCATACCAGAAGACGCTTACCGTTCCGTTGAATGAAGTGGTGTAATAAAATGGAAAATGGAAATGGGGAATGTGTCAAAGAGACAACAACCCGACCAAAGAGCAGAAAACGGCCCAAGCCCACCAATGGGTCTTCAACACTGCGAGAACATCCCGCACCCGGAGGCGGGCTCCAGCTGGCCCCTAAACAAAAATATGTACCAGTTCAGTGAAAATGGACGTCACACTAAACTCGAAAACATATAAATGAACTAAAACTAAAAAAAAAACATACAAGACTAACAAAGGCCAGAGGCTCCTGACTTGGGACAGGCGCAAAAAAGCGGCGGAGTTAAACATGTTTTGTGAGATCTCAACCCTCCCCCTATACCTCTAGCCAATGTAGAATTAACAAACACACAGCAGTACCCACAGTAAAACTCAGTTTAAAAGAAGTCGGAGTCTGATGTCAGAATATGTAACAGAAGAATATATGCAAATTTACAATGAAACATAAATCAACAAAGGACTACTAGCAGTTACTGACATGCCAGCTACAGACCTCAATTGAACTGATTGAAAGATTATGTCATCATCGTATGAAAATCAAGCACAATTCCTCCCGTTAGGGGTTTAGTATCATACCATCATAAAATATATGTGAAGAACATAACCCGTATCATGCCAACAACTGGTTTTAGAAAAAATGTGTTTATTTCAAATGCAAAGACCTTATGAGCGAATCAATATCAATTCCAAAATATATCATCTTTAATGACCTGACAACAGTATCGTAACTATATCCCTTCTGAATAAGTCTGTTTAAAGGTTTGGTTAGCTTTTGAGGTGAATGACGACATTTTTTGTGCTTTGTATAGAATATTACCATAAAAGATTGGATGAGAAATACCTGAATGTATAAGATGTCTGCATGTTGATTTATATTTACGAATGATGTCCTTGTACCGATGATAAAATCTAGTAAATATTTTGACTAGTTTGAGATATCAAAAACCCTACTGTAATAATTTTTCAGTAATACAGAGATTTCTTTCGTTAAAATCAAATACGTTGTCTTATACACGGGCGAATCGAACAAGTTGAGATATATAAACACCATTAGATTAGAAAGCCCTTATAAAACATCAAGCGATAAATATATATTTGAGACACAACTCGAGAAAGAAATGAATAAAAATGATAAATCACTCTGCGATGGGGATATTACAGTAGAAGAATGCTCAGATGCTATTTATAAAATGAAACTTAATAAATCCCCTGGATTAGACGGTTTAACAGTTGAATTTTATAGAAAATTTTGGGATAAATTAAAGTTTATAGTAGTAAACATTCTTAATATTGGATATAAAGATCAAACACTTACATACTCACAGCGTACAAGTGTATTAACGCTATTATTTAAAAAAGGTGATCCATTGTCACTAAATAATTACCGTCCTATTTCTCTTTTCAATATTGACATGAAACTTCTATCATACGCTCTAGCACAACGATTGAAAAAAATCTTACCAAAACTTATTAAAGAAGACCAGACTGGATATGTAAAGAATAGATTTATTGGTTTTAATCTTCGACAGATACAAGATATTATTGATTTCACTGATTTATACAAAATTGAGGGGGTTATAATCTTTGTTGATTTTTCTAAAGCGTTTGACTCTCTAGAATGGAATTTTATGTTTTCAGTTTTAAAACATTTTGGATTTAATGAATCTTTTATCAGATGGGTTAAGACTTTATATAGCGATATTCAAACATGTGTTATGAATAATGGTTGGATATCTGATGTCTTTAAAAACACCAGGGGTATACGCCAAGGATGTCCTTTATCTGCATTATTATTTGTTTTATCTGTGGAAATCATGGCGTCAAGATTAAGAAGCAATACTGATTTTAAAGATATCAGAATCAAATTAGATTGCAGACAGTATAAAAATTTCGCAACTAGCAGATGATACTACTTTATTTTGTTGTTCTAAATATGATGTTCAAGTTGCTATGAACGAAATTGAAATTTTTGGTTCTTATTCAGGATTGAAATTAAACAGAAATAAAACAGAGGGGTTCTGGCTAGGAAAGCTTAAATCATGTAAAGACAAAATTGAGGGAATCAACTGGAGCAATGGACCAGTTAAAACTCTTGGTATATACTTTGGGCATTGTAGAGAGGAATGTGAAAAACTAAATTGGTAAAAAATAAAATTGAAAAGATGAATAAATTATTTTGTGCTTGGCAAAAAAGAAATATTACTATTTTTGGAAAAATTTTGAGTATCAAAACACTAATTGTGCCCATTTTTACTTTTGTGGGATCTGCCTGCATAGTTTCAGAGAAATATTTAAAAGAAATAGAAAAAAGTTGTTTTAAATTTGTTTGGGATAATAAACCAGATAAAGTAAAAAGAAATTCAATTATTGGTCCCTATAAAAAGGGGGGATTGGATATGATAGATATAAGAAGTTATTTCACTGCTTTAAAAGCCATGTGGGTAAAAGACTAGTAAATGATAGTGAAGGAGGTTGGAAAATTATACCTCAGCACTATTTTTATAATTTTGGGTCAAACTGGTTAGTGTTTCAAACAAACAGTGGGGATAAGCCAGACGAAAGCATTGAACACATTCCAGATTTTTATTAAGATATCATTAAATGTTGGAAATTACCTGGTGGAAGTCTAACAAAAAAAACAGAAACATTTACAGATATAAGAAAACAAATATTATGGAACAATAAATTTATTAAATTTGAAAATAAAGCTATATTTTTAAAAAATTGGATTAAAAGCGATCTTATTTATGTAAATGATATCATAGATGAAAAAGGCTGCATTTCTCAAGACATAATTTTAAATAAACTAAAAAATAAATCAAACTGGATAGTTAAAATTAATTTAGTAAAGAAATCAATACCAAAAGACCGGGCAGCAATTTTAAAATCGGAAAATTCTGTAAAAAGTATTGTTAATATAAAAAGAAACCAATTTATATTGGAAGGTTCACCTATAAAACTAGAATCACTAACAAATAAACTTTTATATAAGTCTCTGATAAATAAAAAAATTGAACCAGCTATCGGACCAAAAAAATGGCTGCGTATATTTGATATAGATGATGTGTTATATCAAAACAATTTATATAAATTTTTATTCAGATATTTAAAAGAAAATAAACTTAGAATTTTTAGATGGAAATTACTACAACATATTCTACCTACAAAGAAACTTTTATGCAGGTGGAAAATTGTAAACAATAGTTCTTGTAATTTTTGTACACAAGAAGAGGATTATGATCACTACTTTATACTGTGTCCGTATTTAAAACTTTTTTGGAATGAAATAAATGAAGTTTTAAAGGACAGTAAAATAACTTTTAAGATAAAACTAAGACACTTGGTATTTGGATATAAAACTTTTGACGAAGAATATTTTGACTTTAACTATTTTTTAACGATTGTTGGCTTTTCAATTTACAAAGCCTATTACATATCTGATCAAAAGACAAAAAATGTCAATGTTTTCTTAATTTTTCTCAATGAGTTCAATAGAAGAGTATGTTTGAAAATTAAAATTAATATTTTAGCAACTATTAGAAAACATATGAATAGTCATATTAAGTGATATTGTTTAATATATATTTGATGTACAAATGTAATATGTATTTTACAACTAATCACTACCCTGAGTGATTAGTGGATTGTAACAGGGAACATCAGGAGGAGCTTGGACTCCTGAAGGATATTGTAACAAGCCAATATTTGAAATAAATATTTAATTATGTAAAAAAAAAAAAAAAATTAAAGAAAAAAGAAATAAGTGAAATTATTTCACTAGTTGGAAGTTATAAAATAAAAAGAAAAAAGAAAAAAAAAGGGAACGTCACCATCTAAAAATGAATTATTAACAATAGAAAATGAAAAATCATCTCTTTTATCGTAAATTTTGGTATTATGCTTCCCGATAAAGATATAGATATCAAGATCCAGGAAAGGGCAGTGTTCATTGTTAATATTAGCTTTATTTAAAGTCAGTTCAGCAGGATAAATCTCTTTAGTTTACATACTGAAGTCGTCATTATTGAGAGCCAATACATCATCCAATATCTAAAATTGTTATTAAATTTTTGTATCAGATGTTGTTTCGATGGGTCTTTGCTAACTTTAGTCATACATTGTAACTCATAGCAATACAAAACCAGGTCTGCAATATGTGGTGCACAGTTAGTTCCCATTTGAATTCCGATAACTTGACGATATACAATATCTCCATAGCGAACAAAAATGTTATCTCGTAAAAATTCAAGTGCAGTAATCGTATCAAAGCAGGTCGAATTGACATAGTTCTTTTGTTTGTTCGATGTTTAGTGTTTGATTTTATCAGTTTATATGAACTTACCCTTTTTTAATTTACCTTGGAGTTCTATATTGTGCTACCTTCAAATTTTATTAATCAGATGTAAACAGCGATAAACAACAGTCGTATGAAAGAATTGTGTTTCGATTCAATATGTAGGGTAATGTATGGTTACACAATATTGGATTTGCTTCAGAAATAGAGATTCATTGCTTACCGGTATGAACAATTTTGAGAATCTCTTATTGAATTACCATGACCTTTAACGGATTAAAGGGATATTACCTTGCTTGAGAACAATTGGAAACGAAACTGCCTACCATTTTTGAAGCAGATATGAGTTTCTGTAAAGAATTCAGCTAGTGTGAAGCTTGACTTTTTATTTACATGAATAACGACCTCAACACAACATTAACAAACACTGTTATACACGATAATATAATCAGAGATCATGTTACCTTAAAACACATGTTAATTAGTTTCCAGTGGCACCGTTGGTTGATATGGTCGAGTGTTTGGTTTTGTCGGTTTTGATGAAATCTCCATATTCGAATTTCCATGAAGTTTGGTGTGTTTGTTGTTAAGTTTCTTTTTTATTATGAACTAAGTCATATACAGATACAACTGATATATATATATCAATACAAATGTATTAATATGCGATCACAATACATTCAAGATAGCACACCACGTTTGTGTAAGAATCAAGCAGGGTATTCCCTATCTAATATCACATTACATTCAAGAATGCACAACACGTTTGTTTGAGAATCAACCGTGGTACTTTGAATCTGATAAAGTCTCCTACTTCAACGATGGTATGTCATGAATTTCTAGTTATGGTGGCTAATAAACAGCTAGTTCTAAGGTGTTTCATACCTTCTTTTAGCAAGACCATAATCATAATCTATAATAAATAATAAAACAAATGTATTAGATCCTCATTATGGTTTTTGCTTGCACGAAATTGAGAAATGCAAACAATGGTATTGACTCACAGAAATACATTAACTATGCTGTCAAGCAGATACATTTTAGAATAATAAAGACAAAGGATATAAGGACATAGCAGCAAATTAAACCTTTTACATAGAAAATGAACCAACGCACACATTTTCAACAGCCTACTATACTTTGGGCACATTTTCAAAGTTTTGATTTTTTTTTCTTTTATTTAAGTTTGAGTTATTTTATTAAGCGATTGATAACTGCTCACATGCATTATCAATTGACTGATTTATCAAAACAAGAAACGAGTGATATAAAGAATTAAAGAATAATCAATTTTATTGAATGAGGAAAAAGCAAATATACACGTTTCACGATTAAAATTTGTACGTGTAATGTTAAGTCACATGTACAACAAAGGAAGTTACCAGACCAGCATAATGTATTACAACATCTAGAAAGAGTCATTACTCGTTAATGCTCACTTGTTAAAAAAGTGAAACAAATTATTTGAAATTATATATTGATTTTACAAAATGCCAGCTTATTTGGTAGCTTAATTGGTTCAGATGGATCAATATATAATTGAGATAGCTGACGAGTTTTATGAAAGTCCAAGTTGATTTAAAAAAGTTATAGAAATTTTCAAAGGAGACTATCTTAATTTAGTCCGAAGTAAAAATCTTAGTATTTTTTCTATTAATTAAATCCTTAAATTTGACAGCAATAAATCAAACTTCCAAATGACTTAACATTTTACAAGATTAATCTATAATTGAGATAACTGAAATTCCAAGTTGATTTGAATAAGTCTGAATTTTTGTCTGAACTGAAAATTCTAGCTTTTTTACCTATTAAATAATTCCCTAAGTTTGACAGCAATCAACCAAGCTACCAAATAACGTTACTCTTTGTAAAATCAACAGATAATTGAGATAGTGTAGGGTTTTGCAAAATCAAAGTTGATTTGAATAAGTTATAGACATCTTTAAAGAGGACTATCTGAAAGTAGTCTGAACTGAAAATTGTATTTTTTTTATGCCTATTAATTAAATCATTTAATTTGACAGCAATAAATCAAACTACCAAATAACCTGGCATTTTGAGAGATCAATATATAATTGACATAGATGCGCTGATTTAGACCGAATGAAGACCAGTTGAGACTACATTTAAAGGTCAAGATTGGTCGTGACTAGTCGAGACATAGTCGAAACTGGTCAAGACAGAGTCGAGACTGGTCGAGCATTTGTCGAGACCGTATTCAGATTATAACAAGATTATCAAGTATTCAATCAAACTTAGTAAGTAAAGTCTAAACCAAGGTCAAGTACAGTTAGGTACAGTTAAGATTATGAGGAGACTTGTCAATTGCCTAATTGGTTGAGTACAGAATATGATATTTTCAGATTCTGAGCAGTTTTTAGTGAATATAACAACAAATCAATTTTATGTATTGAGGCACAAAGGAGAAACATAATACTTACAGTGTTCGATAAGAAAGACTGTTATGATTATTGTAATTCTCTTTTATCGGTTGCATCCATGCGTACTGGACTCCTCTGCATTTTCTGTTTATTGAAAGCTACAACATATTAGGGTATTGTCAAACACATTAGATTAATATAAAAAGATTTTTCACTTTTTTTGTGTTTCCTTGTCTCAATTTATAACATATATACATATATCTATATTCGAAAAACAAATGTGTTATACATTGATTAATACTTTCCATCAAATGTGCATGCGCACATAACATATTACAGTGTCACGATTTATTTGATTTTTTAATTTAAGTGCTGTAGTTACATGTAGTAGTCAATTCATGAATTCAGTTCTAGCTTTGATAAAGTTATCAAACAGTTATATATTTGGAAAATGGACATATCCAATTTTACCAATTTAAATAAAGAAATCTGACTCACAAGTATCTGTCACTGGAGTGAAAAAAAAAGATGTATTGTCCCTAAATATGTAAATTAAAACTAAACATCTCTTCAAAGCAAACACGAGAACAATACACTTATACACGTAATACAAAGAAATAAAAACAATTCTAACATTAAGGTATATATATATATATATCGAAAATAGGTATCGTCTAAAGGTTAATAGATATATACAAAGGTATAGCAACTATGTAACGGCTAATTATGTAATTTTGTTTATTTAAACATATCTTAATGACATTTATTAAATGAGTAACTGAAGAGGGAATAATACAGTATAATCAAACATGTTAGCAGACATACAACTATTCAGGGGCGATATTTTTTATTTATTGATTTAATATAACCATGATAATAAAGAACTGCAATATTTGATACTGATAACATGCATCTTGAAACGCGATTCTTCAATTAGGGGTATTTGAAGCAAACTAAATTATTCATAAATGTGTCAAAGATATAATACAACATTCTACAATCCTACTAGTTATCTCCAACCCCGACATTCATTTGAAGTAAAATAATAGAAACAACAAATAAATACGAACTACAAAGGTTAACATTAAGAATATTGAAAAAAGTAATCTTTTAATTTCGGGTGAAATTAACATTATCTGTATGAAACATGTAATAAGCATTTTCAAGCTTTCGAGTATAATCATATGCGTGGAAGCGGTAGCATCAAGCAGCTACAACATATTTTAAAAAAGATAGCTCCACAAATTAAGATAGTGGTGTTAACACAACAATATATCAAAATGTTTGACAAATTAGATAACGAAATATTTAAAGACAACTTCTTGTTTGCATTTTAAATATAATGAAAGTAAGAAACGTATATATTAATTTATTTAATATTATCTTTATATAAGAATGTTCTTATTGCAGAATGCATTGCATCTGAAATTAACTGTAAATTCCAAGTTCAAAGTGTCAAATATTTCCAAGCAAATAGAAAGTATCAATGATATAACTAAATAACAATCCATTGTGTTGAAAAATATATGTTTGTTTTCAAGAAAAGATGATACCGGTTTACATACTTACTATTTTCATTGTAAATAAATACACCATAAATTTGTTCTTTGTCTGTGTATATGACATTCGCTGTAACTACTGATGAAACTGTGACCTTTTGTACTTGATTGCCATTTGAACAGTATATTATGCTATTATATGCATGAATGCCTCTGTTTGTATTGGTTGTACTCGTCATGAAAACTTGTTTTACGGCAGTTCCATTAATATTTGAAGACATCAAATCCCCAGTTATATACTCCATCCAATAAATGTGCCCTTCGTTGGAATCTAATATGAAGATTGTTTTATTGATAATTTATTCCATGCATTTACAAAAAATGTTAAACTGGTAACATTGTCTATGTTTATAAATTAAAAGTTAATAATTGTTCTGTGCATGTAATAGTTGTAATAATATATGTTGATGATCTCAAAGACGCCATCTATTATGGTTTGTGTTCCATGCTCTCAGATAGAGTTGGCTTAATGTAAACAATAATCTTGTGACTTAACATGTCATAATTAATGGTGTAACGTACACAAAACTTCTTCATTCAATAACAGAAAGTATTAGAACCTAACTATTCTAACCTTTACTGCAGATGTATATAACTCCCGGATTTAGCTCTACGGGAAAGGTAGACAATAGCGTATGCATTAAACTGATCAAATTATAATTCCACATTTTTATTTCGTAATATTATTGTATTAAGTTTATTTTATTGGGTTCTAATTATATATCATCCAGAACTAGAAATTCACTAAACAACAGACACAACTTCCTCAGCCTTAATTTTAGACTTCTACCTGTAATTTGACATAAGCAGTAGTCTCAGTATCAGAATCTGTGACAAAAGAGACAATTTTAGTTTTGAAATTATAAATTTCCCGCACATTAGCAGCAATATATCAATCTAACCTGCATACTGGATAAACATTTCCCTACTCATTCAAGAGCTTGTGGCTGCTACTATGACTTAATGAAACGTAATCAGTGTCTGAGCAGAAAGTTGATGAACCAGGGTTATGTTAAAAACAACATCTCGTCCTTTTTCTAAAAAAAAATTGGGAGATACCAAGACCTTGTTGATGAATATTCCGTATCAACTTCACAGTTAATGGATCACGGTCTTGAAGTATAGATTCTAGGTACTGACGTTGTGCATCTTAATTTTCTTTGTAAATTTTTAACCTTTACTGTTTAGTCCATTTTTGGTTATATACTTTTGGCGTGGCTCGGTATTTCTACATCCCGCTATGGTATTGTTGTGCTATAGTCATTTAAGTTATGATCGGGGAGCATACCTATGCTCAAACCAGATACTGTTTGTGTATGAACATCTGTAAAAGTCTTTATTTCAGTCCCATTCAATCTAGCTCGCCTTATTACGTTGTTTGTGGTGTCAATTATACTGTAATACACCCATCTGTAATATAAATGATCAAATTACTTAAATAATTTCATGCAAGGTGCAAATCTATGTGTAGCACTTCATTTTTGAAATGCTTATATATTTTATTTTTCGATCCAAATCCAAACTAAGTTCACTTCATACATTTAGGTTTTTCTGTACAGAAGATAACATACATGTAGTATCTGTTCGGCTTTGGATTTTTCTTTCACGTTTGCATTGCCCGATGTTTTTGACATTGTCGTATCGTTTTGAGGAGGATATTTCCTTTAACATTTCACATTTAAACGCATTGTTATTCGTTCGAGAGGCTCTTCTTTTTAAAATAAAAATTTCTCAAAAAAAGTCCTTGCATACATGTACGAGTCACAGAGCATACTTTTTGTTGTGTCAAAGAGCGAAACGACACGAAAGCAATTTTAAGAAACCACATTTCTATTTAAACTATTATTTTCAAATGATAAGTCAAACATGGCTACAAAATGCATGGTTTTTAGGATGATGACACAATTTACCTAGTTTTTTTGTTCAAGAAAAAAAAATCAAGAAATAGACGTTCACTTTCATGACCAAGAGATGTGTAAACAATGTAGCAGTATTTGGGTTTTTTTTTTTCATTGTTTAAATCATAATTTTCAATATTATATTGGATAGACATATACACACCTGTTAGCAATATCTAATGTTAAAGCAAACATTGGATCATCCTGTAATATTAAAAATTGATTTGATCCATCCATATTACACTGGTAAAGCTTTCCCGTATATCGTTCTATCCAGTACACATGGTTGTATAACGGGTCAATTGCTATACCTATTGGGTTATTTGCTATTGTGACATTTTCTGTCTGGTACGTATAGTTTGATGGATAACGAAATCTTAAAAAAGAAAAGTACAAAACAAATTGTTATCATCAACCCATGTAACTTATTATTCGTGTGTATCTAATATAAAGGAATGAAATCCTTTCAACTAAAACAAATGAATTATAATTTCGAAGCAGAAAACGAGCTAGAGGTGTATATTCATATATATAACAACCCTATAGAACGTCGACAGAGAAAACCATTACTCGACTAACGAAAGCTATGCTTTTATCAAGCCTAGCCGATCCAGTGGTTTAGTGGCTGGACACAGTCTAGGCAGGACTGCCAAGATGTCTCAGAACTATTGGTTCTAATCCTCCTGAGAGAAGGACAAAACATTTTGCTTTAGTAAAATTGCAGATCTAATATGCTCTTTCATTGTATTAAAACAATTTATTTTATTTAGATAAATGTATGAATATTGTGGATATTTTAGCTCATCATTTTGAAATGAATTTAAGAATAAATAAATAAATAATTTCATCATAGATACCAGGATTGAAATTTTATCCGCCATATAAGCTTTTTGTCTTCAAAAGACTCATCATTAACCCTCGTATTGAACAAAGTAAAAAAAAGCAAAGCAAATTACGAAGCTGAAGAGCATTGCATTGTGGACCCGAAATGATTAAAAAAATTTGGCAAGTACAGGTAAGGTCATCTCTTCCTGGTCAAAAGGGTATATACATTCGAGGTGGTAAACCGTACATACCGCATGAACAAAGAAGCTCTTAAGAAATAGTTTAAAATAATTCTACCTAAGTAAAATATCAAAAATACCAAACTGCAAGCAAAACGGAAAGTCTTTTATCAAATTGCAAAATCCAAAGCTCACACATCAAATTAATGGGAAAAAAAACTGTCATATTCCTGACTTGGTACAGGCATTTCCCCATGTAGTAAATGGTGGATATAACTTGGTCTAAACCTCTAACTTGTATGACAGATATTTGGACTGCACAGAAAGTCATAGATGAAAAAATCATATCATCACAACATCCAAGCTAAAGGCCCCTTCTGACTATTTTAAAGTCCTTACTACGTTATGGTAACTGAAAAACACAAACAACCTGTAAAATATCAGCTTTCAGTAAGTGTACTACAACTAATCGCTCTTTGCCTTGAACTAGTTCATTAACATTATAATTAACGTTAGTAATAAATAATATGGAATTAGTGGAATGAACTATTTTTGGAGTGTAAAACATTCTGTTGATATTCTAGATAAAGTGTACGTGCTTTTGGTGGTTGTTTCAAATAGGTTGACAGATTTTACCTTCCAACTCTACACTACATTTCTACACAATCTTAACAATCAAACGTGTTCTTAATTAGTTGTATGGTCGTTGTAAAATCTGATTGCATATTTATATGACGAAACTCATATAAAGCCTTCTTCTCTAATGAAAATTGTAAAATATGCTGGATATATTCACTGGAGGTTTAATGAGATGTTTGAACCTGAATATTTTCTCCATGACAAAATTTATGTACGTTTCAACGATAAAGTCGATCGACAGGATGTAAGTATTTCTATGGGATCCAATTGCGCCCTTTAAATAACAGTCGTGTTCCTGTACTGCACAGTTACCTTGACCATATGTTTTTGTTAAATATTCAAGATTTTTTTTAAATATACTACTTAAATTTACAAAAAAGAACTTACTTTAGATATATCATATATAAACGGTTATAACCGCCCTTTCCTAGATAAAGAAATTTCAAGTTTACACGGGAAACTCACATGCTTGTACTACAAGAAGGACGATTTTTCGTTCCCTATTAAAAAAATTTCATTTTTTTAACGGTGATTTTCCTTTAACACCATATAACGGTGTTCATATATTCCAACTCGTCCGTTACACCTGTGTCTGTAGTGACATTTTTGTGTTAAATGAACGTAATCTGTGTAATACTAGTATACTAGTAAGTTATTGGCCCGAGAACACAGTTATTTCGTAGTGCATTTCTTTTAGACAATAAATGGGAAATAAAAAAATCCCACCTGCGCTTTCTCAATAATATTTTTACAGTGTGGTGTTCTACTTTTGGGACAAATTATATTAAAATTATAAAAACCTTCATCAGCTCTTACTCAAAATATGGACAATTTCATTGGTCTTGAATTCTTTTGACAGCTTCCGAAATACTAATTTTTAACCTTTTTTAGCTGGCCCAAATCAATACTTTACTATTAAAAACATGACCCAAATTTTTTTACAGTATAGTTTCATCCCTCGACTTGCTACTTGAGGCATAAAACATGAAAAAATAACTCTGGAAAGGGTATAAAAAAAAAAACAAGTAACACACTGTCCACACTAGGAATTATATTCGTAGACAACGAAAAACAAGGGTCGATAACTGTGTTCCCGGACCTAATAGGATAGAAAGACTTAACCAATCTTTATAAAACTTAGTATGACCAAAGCCTAATGAATTTTAATACAGTTGACCAAGTGTCATGGCAAAAAGATATATATTATAGACAATATGATTAATTAGGTCTTTCCACTTTTCGGTGGAAAGACCCATTGTATTTCTTCTGATTATAATTTTTTTTTTTCTTCTTCCGCCACTTTTATGTCTTGCGTATGAATTTTGTTTCGCAAGATGTCGCTTAGATGTTTGGTATATGATATCGAACAGTTTATGCGCCTTTGAAATTCACCCTGCGTAACCGAATACTTTTATTTGTAGGAGTTATCTCCAGAACACTGTTTTCCTTGTAACTGCATCTCCTCCGTAACCGTATTAGAAAGCGACAAATTTATTTTATAAAATTGCTCGTTATATCCTTCGCATGATTTGTCCTATTTTGACCGAAGCCGTACGAACACTCCATATGAGAGTTATTTCCCATTATGCATTTGATATAAGTGATATGCATTTCTATCTTGTAAACCATAAGTGATAGAGACCTAAGATCTTTTGATTTGAGGTCCTTGGTCCAAAAAAAAAAGAAAATAAGGTCAAGGTCAGAGGTCAAGGTCATATTTTAAATTTTGGCTTATTTTCAATTCTTTTTAAAAACCGTATAAGATATCGACAACATATTTTTACTAAATTGTAAGTTGCGACATGTCGTAACATATAAATTTTGGTTGAAAGGGTACACTAACATCAAATTGGAGTTTTCTCCCCTCTTATATTAAAAATTAGGCATATAGTGATGTAACTCATTAACCATATATAACTAAGACCTATGGTCTTTTGATTTGAAGCCCTTGGTTTATGACCTTGAAATTGAGCTGAAGGTCATAGGTAAACTTGACCTTTGCTTTTACCTCATATGTATACATGATAAAGCCATGAGACTTTTTGCATTACGTTGCACCACTTGACCATGGAAAAGCCAACCGGAAGTGACCATGTGTAAACCGGAAGTAGCTATTTTTTTGTACTTATTTAGTGACATTTTTCAAACCGGAAGTAACAATTTATCTCCCTTATTTAGAAAAAAAATGTATAGAAACAATATCTTTTTGGAATCAGTGTACAATAAGCTATCATTTGACGCTGGATATGATATTTTAAACCGAATTTTAATAGTTCTATATCAAAATAGATCTTTATGGGTGGAAAGACCTTCAATTGTTCTCTGAATAATTGGTTTTTAATTTTAATTTTATATTGAAATTTCCGTGTTAAATTTTGATGTTAAAATTTAAGAATTTCAACTATCAACATTTGGGGCTTTAAAAAAATGGCTCAAATATACGCATAAACTTTAATACTATAAATACATAATAAGGATTATTCGTTTTGATTTATCATTCAAAAAATATTTCAAAAAGAGTTACAACTAGTTTGACATACCTTAATATGTCGTTTTTACTGTATCTTGGAAAATAAATATATCCATTTTTATAATCATAATCCATAGAATTAATTTCACTTCCCAGATTGGTCAAAAGATGTGTAACAGCCTTAGTCTGCAAGTTGACTTCTGTAATCTTACCACGCGTTGAAACAATAAGCTTGAATTGAACACCTAGAATGTGAATCAAAAAGATTACATATTACATAATTGTCACAATTCTTTACTTTCAATTTCATAACTTATTACTTATTAGTAGCATCAACACAGAAAAAAAAACAGGTTTGTTTTCTATAAAACTGTGAACTGGTTTGTTTGTCGTTTCTTTATTTATTATGTTATCCGTCTATATTTCCCACATAATATGTAGAAGTACATTTTTATTATCTTTTTATCGTAAGGGATGTACAAGGACGAGGTCACGTCCGGTCAGAAGTGAGACGTTGAATTAGATGATTTATGAAGAAGAAGCGCCACGTTCTCTGGACGTTAAGAAGCCGCGCAAAAACTCTGTCAGTGGTTTTGATTTAAATGAACAGATGTTTGTACATTATTTCATGTAGTCTTCCATTTGCGCAAAGATAAAGTATGTTTGATTCATTTCATGTTTATACTAAGCATATTCAATGGAAGTAATTCCGAAACTTTGTAAATTTCAAGGAAATTACAGGATTTTTTTTCTATTTTATGTTATAGCAGGGGATAACATGCACTTTTGTCTCATTACGTCATCCTTTTGTTATTCAACCGTTAATCATTTTAGGGGTGTTACTGGTATTTTTTGCCGATTGATTTAATTGAAAAAGTAATATTTGATTTGAAAATGTTTCTAGTACTTACCTTGACCAATAAGGCAGAATACAATAACCAATTCCGATAAAACCAACAACTTGCACTTCATATTAATTTGATCTAAAAAAACATATTCGTTTAACTCTTCAGAATGAAAATTGTTATATGAAATAAATTTAATAATGCAAACTTGATTAACGTAATCCATACCTCTAAGTCTCTTCGTTACAAGTGAACTTGATCTCTTTTTTTTTTTCCTTGGTTAATTAATGTATTGTACATCTCGTAATATCCATAACTGTACACTCAATTTTTAAACAATTTGATTTTGGATTTAAATTTCAAAATGAACTGCATTTGTAAAAAGTATAAGATAGGAATATCGATTACCTAAATCATTAAAAAAACGCTGTTAAATACTAGAAACGGCACGTGCACATCATTATACATCCAAAATTAATTTAAACGAACTGTTACAGTAATATCATACTACCAAGAAAATGACTCAACACATAATACAAAACATTAATATGTGTCTATTATTGTCAGGAATTGTCGATGGAAAGTTTCCAAAAGATTTAATCAACAATAGTTCGAGCTGAATTCAACAAGGAACTATTTTTTAATAATGTATTTATATTTGTTTTTTTAAATATATATATTGTTTTTCTTAAATTGTTTAACATTTCACAGCGGTATAACATGTTACTTTAATTATTCTTCCCTAAGTTTATTTATTTTGCATTTACATTGTATCATAGATCAAATGTATTTGTTCAGTGTATGTTCACTGGTGTTAATATGTCTTTTGATTGAGTTTAGCCATTTCAATTGTTTTTTTATATGTGTCTTTCTATGTTGTGATGTTACACTATTGTTTTAGATAAGGGTGAAGGTTTGGTACCATTAAAATGTTTAAATCCGCTGCCATTGTTTGCACCTGTCCTAAGTCAGGAATCTGATGTTCAGTAGTTGTCGTTTGTTGATGTGGTTCATACGTGTTTCTCGTTTCTCGTTTTTTATATAGATTAGACCGTTGGTTTTCCCGTTTGAATGGTTTTACACTAGTAATTTTTGGGGCCTTTTGTAGCTTGTTGTTCGGTGTGAGCCAAGGCTCCGTGTTGAAGACCGTACTTTGACCTATACTGGTTTACTTTTTTAAAATTGGACTTGGATGGAGAGTTGTCTCATTGGCACTCATACCACATCTTCTAATATCTATATCAATATATATAGAAAATGTTGTTTGTTCTGTATTTAGACCCCTCTACCAAGACATTTGTTTTGCATGCACACGTATAAAATTGCGTTTTTTATCCAACGCAATCATAGGTTTGAACGTTGTTTTCAATTTAGACTTGTTTACAATTTTTTCGTTTGGGCTTGTATTATATTTGCTTTCGGGTTTTTATGATCCGTTCATCCTATTTTGACTCTTTCAAAATTCAAGAGTCTATCCTAATTGAGGTAAATAATATGGCCTTCCAAATACCGTTTCGAGTCCTAAAATCACTGAAGAGACATTAATTGTCGACATCCGGATATGGTGTACACATTTTTACACCTCATGTTAGCGGTATACCATCTTTTCAGCAAGATTATTGTGTTCTGTTTGGTTATAAATTAATAATACGATTTTTTTTTACATCTTGTGATCCGTTTATTTGGCAATCGCCAATGGCAGTCAGCAAGGTTTAAGAACATCAGTTGTTCGTCCTGCTGGTCAAATGCGTTTTGTTTAAATATACGTTTTTACTCATTTGGTCTTTTGGAAAATGTTGTTTGTGCTGTATTTAGACCCCTCTACCAAGAAATTTGTTTTGCATGCACACGTATAAAATTGCGGGTTTTATCCAACACAGTCATAGGTTTGAACGTTGTTTTCAATTTAGACTTGTTTATATTTTTTCGTTTGGGCTTGTATCATATTTGCCTTCGGGTTTATGTGATTCGTTCATCCTATTTTGACTCTTTCAAAATTCAAGAGTCTATCCTAAATTGAGGTAAATAATATGGCCTTCCAAATACCGTTTCGATTCCTAACATCACTGAAGAGACAGTAATTTGTCGAAATCCGGATATGGTGTACAAATGTATGCACCACATATGTTTGAGGTATACCATCTTTTCCGCAAGTTTATTGTTTTCTGTTTGGTAATAAATTAATAATAAGATCTATTTTGTTACATCTTGTGATCCGTTTTTTTGGCAATCGCAAATGGCAGTCAGCAAGGTTTAAGAACATAAGTTATTGACCTTCTAGTCAAATGTGTTTTGTTAAAATATACCTTTTCACTCATTTGGTCTTTTGGAAAATGTTGTTTGTGCTGTATTTAGACCCCTCTAACAAGAAATTTGTTTTGCATGCACACGTATAAAATTTGCGGTTGTTATCCAACGCAATCATAGGTTTGAACATTGTTTTCAATTTAGATTTGTTTATATCTATATTTATGTTATTCTCAAATTTTGTATGAATGTTTTTGAATTCTCGGTAATCTTTGGACTTGCATGGTTTTATGAGAATAAACTATCGATCTAACTTTTTAGAAAACAGATATACCACTAATTGGTCGATCATAATAAACGTGAATACTTGTTTAACAAAAAAAGAAGACACTGTGAAATCATGAATATTAAAATAATTCAAACACTTTAAAACTGTGAAAAGTAAAAGAACAAAAAATACCAAACTCGAAGGATAATTCAAAACGGTAAGTCATTTATCAGATGGCAAAATCAAAAGCTAAATTACATGTGTCTTAAGACTGGTGATTAATTCAGGTCTAGTACAGAAAGAAAACCTGTAAAATCAGATATTTTACTGGTCTTAAACAAGATATTAACTTCTGTTTTGTGGTAAAAAAAGGATTCAGAAAATACATGGGTATATTTAGTGAAATATAAAATCTCAAAAAGTTTGATGTTTTGAAGTTGTTGTTATTTTTCTTTGAGTATATACAAATATGGATCGTAGAAATGATGAATATCAGAATTATCAATCGTAAAAGATTATTTCGCTGAGGACGGAGCCCGAGGTAAACAAAAATGTAAGGGGTAACAATCTTGGATATGCAAGGCTTACAATGGTCACTTATGTTTAATTATTGTAAAGGAACACGATATTCGTAAACCATCTATTGAACTATTTAAGGATTTTGGAATTATTCCCGTTACCAAGAGAATACTTTACCACAAGTCATTATTAATGTATAAATCAAAACATGAACTGGCACCAAAATATTTATCAAATCTTATTTTGCCTACAAAAAGTAAAAAATCGTACAATACTCGACTTTCATCATCAGATAATTTTATTGTCCCTAAATCAAAAACAGAATTATACAAATCAAGTTTTTTTTTAGTGGTCCAAAAGTGTGGAATTCACTATCCAGTGAAATTATAAAATCAAAAACTATATCTGCATTCAAATACTCTTACAAGTCATTATATTTTTAAAAGTGTGAAATTTATAAGTTAAGCCACAGTGTATATTATAGGTTATTGTTTTGTTTGTTGTTGGAATATTTGTGTATATATACATTTATTGTTTATATGTGTGTAATAATAGATTAATCATGTTTTATTCATGTAGTTGATATATTGTATGTAGAGAGCATTATTGAAAATTGGTTTAATCCAAATGAGATACTCATTTAAATAAAGATATTATTATTATTATTATTAATATTATTATTATTATTATTATTAAACCAAACTAGCAACAAAAGAGCCTTTCGCAGACCATTGAACACGCATGCTAAGGAAGCTCTTGCACATGTCTTAGAGAAGTTACATATTGTCAAAACACTTACGCCAGAGAATGTTTTTGAATCTCAAGTTCCAATCTGCCCCCCAAAAAACTGAGTAGCGAACACATGACAAACAAAAACCCACTAAGTTTACGTAGACTTCAGTTCAAAATGTGTAATAGTTAGTAGATATAAGAAGATGTGGTATGAGTGCCAATGAGACAACTCTCCATCCAAGTTAAAATTTATAAAATTAAACCATTATAGTGTACAAATATAACATTCGTTTTCAAGTTATGGTATTTCACGATATAAAATAATTGAAGTGCACTAAAAATTACCAAATAAAGGGTAGCTTACTCCGTAATTTGGTATCATTCTAACCAAGACATTTCTTGAGATTTTTCGAATTACAAGACACGCAGAAATGAAAGACCTTTCATTTTCTTTTTACTCAGGATGACAGTAACCCCAAAAATGGATGGTTTTGTTCGAGTTTTTTTCTCGGCCATGTAACATGTGTAATGTAACAATTTTCATTGACTGTCAAACAAAAATAAATACACTTATTTTACCTTCCCTTAATGACTGTAATGTTGTTATGTACATGCATTCATTAAACGCTGTTATGGAACTTTGGTATGTAAAGGACACCATATATAAAGAACGTCGTTATGTACTTGAAGTTATAGAATGCTGTTATGTAAATGAAATCATAGAACGTTTTTATATACCTAAAGTCATAGAAAGAACATTGCTAACCGAGGCTAAACTGTGTAAGGTAACTTACCCGATCAAACTTCAAGTAGCTTGTATTCCTTTGATTTGTGTTTCAAATGATATGTTTCACAATATACATTTATATTTCGAAACTACGAAATGTTAGTGTGTTCATTGTCTGCATCAACATTTTGTCTAACGAATATCGATGTAGTTCAGTAGTTTATCATAAACATATATAATTGTGTCCATATGATTGCTATAACTATTTACGAAAACTGTATAAATAAAAAAAAATAGAAACAAATCTAACACTCGACCAATCTTTGAGGGTTATTGTCTCACATGACAAGTTCATAAAAGGGAGATTGAAAATTGAAATTACCTTACCTTTATTCATTTTGATATATTTCATGTATTCTTAATTTATTCTTATCCTGCACATGCATAATACATTTACCCCTGGACTTTCAGCAAACATTAATTAATCATTCCTTCCATTCCTTTTTAACACATTCAGGTATTCATTTTTAATGATCAAACACGCTAATATAAAACTTTTTTATTTTCCTTTTCAAATTATATAGTAGGAGCCGCTTTTAAACTAATTCCGTACCATATGCTGCCATACCAGATATCGTATTTAGTTTCAAGCAACACACATCAGAATTAAAGACGAGGTTACTAGAACTGAATTACTTCTTAATTTTTGCAAAACAAACATAATTTTTTTTGTATCAACATTTATAATCTAGCAGAGAAAAATTGCGTTCAGGTTAAAATCAACAAAGCGTTTTGCAATTTAAAAATTAAAAAAAAAAATTCTTGATTGTGGCCAAAACAAGCGGTTCCGTGCGAACACTCTGGTTTCCGCGCCAATACAAACTGGCTTCACGGTATAGTCAATGGTTCTAAAAGTGGCGTTTTATACCAACAATCTATCAATCAATCATGCGAGCATATATACCTCGAAATAAATGAAAAGTACAGAAAATATCCCTTATCAAATTGAAAAATTAGAAGCTCAAACACATCAAACGACTGTTAAGACAACTGTCATATTCCTAACTTGGTACATACATTTTCATTATGTAGGAAATGGTGGATTAAACTTGATTGTATATTCAGCTAAACCTCTCACTTGTATGACATTCGCATTCAATTCCATTATAATTACAACAATGTGTAAACAAAACAAACAAGACAACACTGTGTTAAAAATTACTGTTTTATAAAATATTTCTTTCTGGATAAATATAATTTGATAATGACACATTTATAATCATTTTGGTAAGCTGAAAGTAATAATTTTTTTTTTTTTTTTATCAAAATTGAATACCCGCTACTTTTGTCTGTGTCCTTTATGATCAGAAATACCTTTTTGTTTCTTTTAGCTGTTTTTTTTTGTTGTTTATTTCTTTTATTTTTTAATAATTTCTTTTTTTTCATATATGTATATATATATACTTAAAATAATACAATACGTTGAACATGCCAGATTGTTTGCGAGTTTCTCCCTTGATTACGAAATTTCAAACTGCTTTTGTTAATAGTAGTAATCTGAACACAGTTTAGCTCATATCCTTTAATCACGTTACATGCAGTGAGCGTACTTGTTTTTATAGAAGAAAAGAAGGAACAAAGCATTTTTGTCTTTACAAAAACAAAAAGGATTTTAGATCTAGTATCTTAGTCTCATAAACAAAGTGAATTCGGATGTTACACCTACTTACTGTAATGTAATATTCTGGTCTATGTCTTTGAACACACAGAACAAAAATATGATCATTTCTTTGTCAGTTGAATAATGGCGTGTTAAGGAAGTTCGCTACTGCGTTTTAAAATAAAAAGATTTTTAAAATATTGTTATACATTGATAGTACATAAATAACGAAACTAAAAAAAACAGACAAGCATCTGTGTCCTTGTTTTTGAGATAGAAGCTATTGAACATTTGGCGAGAACTGGTTTTCTCTAGAATGTTCGTATACTTAACATTCGCACCATTCATTTTTTTTTCAAAAACAATAAAACAAAACATAAAAACAAGGATTATTTGAGATTTCTAAAAAAGACTTTTTTAAACTTTATGTTATTGAAATATGAAAACAAAAGAAGGGGTAAGCGGGCAAAATTTGTAATCGCACTTCATGGATAAAACCAGAGTATTCCGAATATCTACAATAAAAAAACAAAACCAAGAGCAGCGACCTTCATTTTAAATTAGTGTGGTTTAAACTGATACAGATATACATCATTTGTCGCACCTCTATATACTATCGAAATGATGTGAAAGCATCTATGTCGTTGTCATTTAAAAGGGGAAGGTTTATGACAAAACAATTCATATCAGTGTTTTACATCATAATGGATTTAAATGAATATTAGATAAATATAACTAAGCGTATTGCAATGTATTTGCTCACCTGGTTCGAAGGTTCAGTGTCAGCATTTCTTATCTCTTTGCACTGCCTAGTGTTTTGAAAATTATTGTGAAAACTATGATAAATAGAGAGATTCGTTTGATGGACTTGAATCAACAAGAAAAGATATGCGACTAACTACCAGGGTCGAAATGGTCTGTTGACTACTTAAGAAAATGTTGCACTTGATTGACGATTTTTATTTGTGTTTTTGTCTATAAACTTGATACCTTTAAAAGATAGGGAGACCTTTTTACAAACCCATTATTGGTAAGCTTAAGAATAGAGTTACACAGTTATGTACATGCCATGTACAAGTTGCGATTGTGTACATGTTATAATGTGTACAGAAATATTGTACATGTTATAATTTGTACAATGCAAAAGTACAAGTTATAACATGTACAAAAGTACCTCGTACTGCTACAAATTGGTTTTAACTTCTACAAAATTTGAAAATAAAGCTATGTTTTATTTCAATTACTACCACACATGTCATCAACTCAATAATATGTTCATCTTTTGTTTATTGTCCATTCATGTTAGTGAGTTTTTGTCCTATATATATAACCATCCGATATAATCAGTCGACTCTCAATACGAGTTTTTTTTTAATTTGATATCGATTTTGAATAATGTGCTGCAATTTTTCTTTTGATTAAAACTTTACATTCTTTAGACCTCAAAGAGAAACTTTAAAAGGCAGAAAAAATCATCTTGGCAAGATCTACAAATAAATCAGAATGCTGAAGCTGTTAGTCGACACATCATAGGAGTCTTTACCCTTCAATGACATGTTAATCTATTGTTTGCGCTTTTGGATATTTTCGTGAAAGCTGTTATAGAGAAAGGGAACTATTATTTATAAGAACAAACTATGATCCGCTAGTTGATATCTGCAAACAAATTTAAATGACCGAAATTTAAAATTTCGACCACTCTGTGCGTTCTTGACAAAACATACAGTAGTTTGACAGATGATGTAACAGCCAAAAGTATGAACGATGGAAGATGTACATGTACACAAAGTCAGTAGACCAAAATCGTCAGTCGACCTCTTTTAATTTTAACTATTGCCTTTAAATGGAGATTTGTACTATTTGCTTGTGTTTTTTACCTTTATTATTACAATCGTAGATTAAGAGAAATTCAGGCATTACATTGATCAACATCTTTTTAACAATATTAATCGAGGATTGGCTTTTATCTTCTCAAGGTCAAAAGAGTAATGTCCCTTGGTAGTCATCATAAAGAAATTGTCTTGAATAATATGCAAACATCCTTTGTAAATGCTGTTGGGTTGTTATTCATGAAATAGAAGTCATTCTCACTTGAAGATGCCAAAACATTTTATCTTTGCTGTACTATCCATTGAAAACAACACAGTGGTAAAACCACGAATTTGTATGACCTTTGTATAACAGATGTCACACATATATTCAATATATAGTTGAGAAGATAAATTATAACTCACGACACCAATAAAGACTAGAAACTATTGAAAACTTTAGCAGTAAATCAACTAGTAATGGGATGATGATTAAAGTAATACAAGAAGAACCAAATGTTGCATCTTACGACAAGACAAAATGGTCTGGATGTCTTCATTTGTGTATCTTAAAATATTTCATTCCATATTTCTCTTTTCTTATTTTTTTGGTCCATTATTCTTAGTTTTTTTTTTATCGTACCAACCAATTATTCGCTATTCTTTATACTCTAGCACCCTGTTATTCTCATTTTTATATTATACAACTCCGTAATTCTCTATTCTTTATAATGTAGCACCCATTATTCCCTATTCTCTATAGTATACAACCCCATTGTTCTCTATTCTTTATAATGTAGCACCCATTATTCCCTATTCTCTATAGTGTTCAACCCCATTGTTCTCTATTCCTTATAATGTAGCACCCAATTATTCTCTATTCTCTATAGTATACAACCCCATTGTTCTCTATTCTTTATAATGTAGCAACCCATTATTCCCTATTCTCTATAGTGTACACCCCATTGTTCTCTATTCCTTATAATGTAGCACCCATTATTCTCTATTCCTTATAATGTAGCACCCATTATTCTCTATTCTCTATAGTGTACAACCCCATTGTTCTCTATTCCTTATAATGTAGCACCCAATTATTCTCTATTCTCTAAAGTGTACAACCCCATTGTTCTCTATTCTTTATAAAGTAGCAACCAATTATTCTCTATTCTCTATAGTGTACAACCCCATTGTTCTCTATTCATTATAATGTAGCACCCAGTTATTCTCTATTCTCTAAAGTGTACAACCCCATTGTTCTCTATTTTTTATAATGTAGCAACCAATTATTCTCTATTCTCTATAATGTAACACCTTAAAATTGAGAATGGAAATGGGGAATGTGTCAATGAGACAACAACCCGACCACAGAACAGACAACAGCAGAAGGCCACCAACAGGTCTTCAATGCAGCGAGAAATTCCCGCACCCGGAGGCGTCCTTCAGCTGGCCCCTAAACAAATATATATACTAGTTCAGTGATGATGAACGCCATACTAAACTCCAAATTGTACACAAGAAACTAAAATTAAAAATAATACAAGACTAACAAAGGCTAGAGGCTCCTGACTTGGGACAGGCGCAAAAATGCGGCGGGGTTAAACATGTTTATGAGATCTCAACCCTCCCCCTATACCTCTAGCCAATGTAGAAAAGTAAACGCATAACAATACGCACATTAAAATTCAGTTCAAGAGAAGTCCGAGTCTGATGTCAGAAGGTGTAACCAAAGAAAATAAACAAAATGACAATAATACATAAATAACAACAGACTACTAGCAGTTAACTGACATGCCAGCTCCAGACTTCAATTAAACTGATTGAAAGATTATGTCTTCATCATATGAATATCAGGCACAATCCTTCCCGTTAGGGGTTTAGTATCATACCATCATAACATATATGAGAAGAACATAACCCGTGTCATGCCAACAACTGGTTTTCAAATAAATGTGTTTAGTGCCGATGCAAAGACCCTATAAGTGAATCAATATTAACGCCAAAATATGCAATCTTTAATGACCTGACAACAGTATCGTAACTATATCCCTTCTTAATAAGTCTATTTAAAGTTTTTGTTAGTTTCAGAGGTGAATACTGACATTTTTGTGCTTTATAAAGAATATTTCCATAAAAAATATTTCCATAAAAAATTGGATGTGAAATACCTGAACGTATAAGAAGTCTGCATGTTGAGCTATATTTACGAATGATGTCCTTATACCGATGATAAAATTTAGTAAATGTTTTGACTAGTTTGTGATATCGAAAACCCTGGTGTAATAATTTTTCAGTAATACATAAATTTCTCTCGTTAAAATCTAAAACATTGTTACATACACGAGCGAATCGTACAAGTTGAGATATATAAACACCGTAAGATGGTGACAAGGGAACGTCACCATCTAAAAATGGATAATTAACGATAGGAAATGAAAAATCATCTCTTTTATCATATATTTTAGTATTAAGCTTTCCGTTAATGATATAGATATCAAGATAGAGGAAAGGGCAGTGGTCATTGTTAGTATTAGCTTTATTTAAAGTAAGTTCAACAGGATAAATTTCTTTAGTAAACATACTGAAGTCGTCATTATTGAGAGCCAAAATATCATCCAAATATCTAAAAGTATTATTAAATTTGTGTATCAGATGTTGTTTCGATGGGTCTTTACTGATTTTTGTCATAAATTGTAACTCCTAGCAATACAAAAAAAGGTCCGCAATAAGTGGTGCACAGTTAGTCCCCATTGGAATTCCGATAACCTGACGATATACGGAATCTCCAAAGCGAACAAAAATGTTATCTAGTAAAAATTCAAGGGCATATATAGTATCAAAGCATGTCCAATTGACATAGTTTTTTTGTTTATTGCTACTAAAAAATGACCTAAAAGAGTTTGAACATATATATTCACATTCTGACTTTTTAAATGCCCATTTAATTAGGTGTGTGAATTTTTTCTTAATGAGAATGTGAGGCAATGTGATATATAGGGTAGAAAAATCAAAACTTTGAACAGATTCAAAATCACCAATATATGCATGCAATTTATCAAGTACTTCCAACGAGTTCTTGACACTCCAAAAGTAATTAATTCCACTATTTTCGAAGGCCTTATTTGAACAATTTATTATCAGGTTTTCGATTGTACCAAGTGTACTGGTAAGAAGAATAGACAATTTAGTAGTGGAACAATGGCTTGAAGACGAAATGAATCTATATTTGTAAGGTGTTTTGTGTAGCTTCGGAAGCCAATACATAGTTGGGACTTTCATTGTATTTGGTTCTGCTTGTAAAGCGGTAGCTAAAAATTTATGTTTGTTACAGATGTCGTTTTCTGAAAATGGAGTCAGTTGGAATGTTGGTGAATTGGTGATTTCTTTTTTCAGAACCTCAATGTAAAATTTACGTCAAACAATAATAATATTATTAGCAGCTTTATCGTATGTTAGTATGCTCTATCATTTATAGTGTAGCATCCAATTACTCTCTATTCTTAATAATATACCACTCTATTATTTTCTATTTTGTGTAGTGAACCATTATATTGTCCTCTATTCCTTATAATGTAGCAATCCATTATTCTCTATAGTGTACATGTGTTGCACCCCAGTATTCTCTGGTATCTATAGTGTACATATGTAGCACCTCATTATTCTCAATTCTTTATATTGTAAGATCCCACTACTCTCTATTCTTTATAATGCAGTACCCTATTATTCTCTATTGTCTATAATGTAGCACCATATTATGCTCTAACAGTTATAGCCCTCTTGTTTATATAAGCGAATAAACTGTGAACACAAATGGCCATCGTCGCCAATTTGCAAGATGATACAATCTACTGGGGAGAGTTGTTGAACTGACGTAAAGCAAATTAATGATATAAGGGTTTTCTACAAAGCTATAACAAGACAAACTAGAATACAAAGGTGTTATGATTGAAACTCTACTTCAACAATTTTCATTTCACACCCTTATGAGCATTTGAAAGTCTTAGAAGTATAGCGTTGTTTGAAAATTACAGGAATGAAAGATCCAGATCAATCTCTGGTGGAAATTCAAAACAATTGCTATTATTTTGATAAGCATGGGAACTAACAGTACGAAACATAAGCAACGATGTCGGACTGATACACATATATTTAAGCTCATAGTATACTGCAAAATTTCCTTTCAAAATTTATTAATTGCACTTAATTCTCGCGTACCCTTTTTTTTTTTAGATAAAAGAGAAACATGTAAACACCGATAATTTGTTATGTATCAACTGTATGTGTTCTATAACAGTGTGCTGCTTTTCCCAGTTTTTATTGATAATTAACTTGAACATAAAAGTTATTCCACTATATAAGAGAAGGAACAGACAATCAGAGTTACTTGTTATGTGATTGATTCTGAAGGAAAAGGTTTTGCAACTTGATTATATATTCATAATACGACAAAATGTTGCAATCAACTTCATAGTTTTAACATTAACACTTTATAGTGTATCACTAACCGCTTTTATAACTGCTAAATGATTAAGAAAGGTCAGACCTCTTCAGCTGTATTAACAAATGGTTCAGTATGGTGCAATGGAATACAATTTAAAATAATGAATTAAACGTTCAGAACTACTAGTATCTTAGACTTTGTGTGTAACTTTCTCGTTCTTTTTTGCTTGTTTTTGATCCAGCTTTTTCAATCTGATTTTTACATTTTATATAGCTGCCCTAAGTAAAATGTCCAGGTTCTGATATTAGACAAAATATATAGTTCAACTTGTTCAATCACAGTCTGCGTGTGTCTGAAATACAATTATTTAATCCATTAAATAATGCATCCGAAACTGTCTGTAGAACTTTATAAATTAAATCTACAGACTTGTCTTTGAAGACTGTCCGAGTTTCCTTAAAGTATGGGGTTGCACTCGGACATGGGGTTGGTTTCGTCTTAAGTTTAAGAAGAGTTAAAGTAAAGCGGGAATTGTGGAGACTTTTTCTTCGTAATACCCTCAGCATCATAAAAAATACGGTTATTGTGTGTAATATTCAATGCTCAGGAGTAAATAATCCTTATATGATTTGAGAAAAGAGGCAAAAGATACCAAAGGGAAAAAAAACTCAAAAGTTGAAAATAAATTGACAAAGACTAGGCAAAAAAAACCCAAAAAAACAAAAAAAGACACACAACAGAACACAAAACACAACATAGTAAACTAAAGACAACACTAACCCCATCAAAAAGCGGGTTAAAAGAACAACATGAAGAATTGATTTTATTTTGTGATAGATTTCGTAGGATTTTGATTTGACAGTATTTAGAATTGAAAATTCGTACTGGCTTTTTGAAACAAAAAAAATCATCAAGCATCGAAACTAACAGTCGCAAATAATATTCATTATCTTCAAGAATCTGTACTATCTTGCTCCAACAACAGAAATGTATATTCGGTTGTAGATAGTTTGACAACCTCTTCCTCGGAATTTAAAGGGAGTTTCCTTACTTACTATGAATGACGATGTTATTTAGGGTACCGTGTATCTATAATAATGCACCTTTCAATTCATAATTGATATTTGTTTATTTATTATGCCTAAAAGACAATCAATATATTTTGCATTAAATGCTTATATGTTTACGTAATAGCTTTCAACGTTTTGTGATTGTTTTAACACATGACTCTTTGTGAACTCTAATAATTTATTAAAAATCGAAAATGTAAGCCAAAAAAAAAAACAGTATGCATTGACTGTTTTGCGAACTTATTTACCGAAATCAAAGTATTGCGTTTATGAATCCCCTGTCAATAAATGATGCAACAAAATATATTATATAAGCTGCAATATATTTTGGATGGTGTAATTTAATTGCATCACGGCATCATACACATTTTGTTAAATGCATGCACATTCTGACGTATTGTCCACTGTAAGGAGCATGGGCATTAGCTATTCTCAATTTAAACTTCCCGCTTTTACCCGTGTAAATAATTTTATGTGTATAATGCATCTCAGAATACATTCACTCAAACACCAACATTTTATAAATCCCTCAATGAAAGCTCTTAAGAATCTAACTAAACCACTCATTGATACGTCTGTCATTTATGCATCGTGATTGGTGTATGCATATTTACTTACGTTCACATCTTTGCTTCAACTACCAAATCGCCTTTTTTATTTGAATACGGTAGACGTTTTTTTGCTTTTGATTATCATTCATATTTGCCAGTTAAATCAGTTCGAGTTTATTTTAGAACTATTTTCAACACAAGTTGACATATATTTCACTTGGTCTATTGATACCATTGTCCCGAATACGTCGGCAGTATGGATAATGCTTTAATATGTAATCACAATTTACCGATTCGAATGTCCCATGTTTTATATATTTATAATTAACATCATATTCCTTGTAACATTCACTCGATTGTCCGACTGTGAGTCACTAGTGTGTATTGGAGATGTTCTGTGGTCCTAATTCTTGCATGCTCATTATCGTTTTTTTATTCCTTTAAATGTTTCAGTAAAATTCATGAAAGTCGTCGTAATCATTCTTTTGATGAAAGTTAGAATTAATGTACGATATCACTCCATAGTTGGGCTCCGTCGCGGTCTATCCGACATGCAGTGTGTTCCATTACAAACTCCAACGTCCTTCTATCGTACCATTTTTCATTTTTAAGTTCAGGAAGAGTAATAACGACCAATTATTTTCACTGCCGACATATCTGTAAAACATAAACATAAATATGAGGATAGAGTTTTTCCTTTGTTTCCTTAATGTATGTTTTTTCAAATGATGATTTTGATATCTTATATTTGCTAATATCGGAAGAACATAAAGCTTCAACTAAATGCCAATCATCATAATAATCATACAATTTCTGATATTTATTTATGAACAATCTGATCGAACAACACACGTATAGAAATACTGCTGTTGAAATTTTTTAATGATTAAAAATAAAACATGAAACTAATTTTAATCATATGTTTGTCTGAATACAGAAGAAAAAACTATAACATAATCATCATATATTCAACTTAATGAGTAGAAGACTGACATGAGTTCACGACAAAACATTTCACACTCACGAATGATCAAAGTATATATTCTATGTAATTTTAGTTTAGTTGGAGGACAAATATTATGACAATACTTGGCAAGAATTGTAGGTCACAAGTGATTTAGATTTTAACATAGAGATTAAACTAAATATAAGATTCGGACTCAAAATACACCAACTAAGATCCTATACACACCAAACGTCACATTCTGTACATGTTTTACAATTAGTTTCAAGTAATGACCACTGGTTTTACATTAAATTTGTTCTCATCTGTACATCGGTTTTAATTACCTCTTTATGGAAAATGTTCAACCAGTAAACAATATGCACATGTAATTTACGAATAGGACTGTAAACTTTTACATCAGTTAGGCGCAGACCAATTCATATCATTTTTAATTATAAACTTTTTTTTGGGGGAGGGGGGTTTCGGGGGGATGGTGGTTATATAAATTGTTTAAATTCCATTTGTTTTTTACAGAAAACATACATTTGTTTCAGGAAGGGGTGAGGAAAATTGTTTCATTCCATTGAAACTGAAGGGCGGGGTAATCAACATGGAGTTAAAAAAATGTTCCTTTATGTTATGGATGAAAAATTGTTTGTTTTTTATAAATATGAAAAATAATGGTTTGTCGCAATAAGATGAATGGTAAATACCTTCAAAAAATTGTTATATTGATTTGTAGAACTTTGAGTGTTCTAAAGATATCACAATTAAACAGGATAACACAGCATAATTGTAGGCGAAAAAAATATTTTGAAAATAAGGGATTGATTGATTGGTGGTTGCTTCATGTCTAGTGGCAAATATTTCATTCGTTTTCAGGACATGAACAAATTCACAATCAAAACAATAGGTAGGTCTTATAATAGAAGCCACTCGGGACGAAGTTCAGAGAAATTTAGACTGCCATTCAAAAATTAGAGTATATTGGATAGGGAAATAGTATATCCCTTGCAACAGGTCACCTACAGACCCTTGAAAGTGTTGTTGCAACATGTTTTCTGTTATGCAAAAAGTAAAATAACAAAATACCGAACTCCGAAGAAAATTCTAAACGGAAAGTCCCTAAGCAATGGCAACTCAAAAGCTCAAACACATCAAACGAATGATAACAACTGTCATATTCCTGACTCGGTACATTCATTTTCTAGTGTAGAAAATGATGGATTAAATCTGGTTGTATAGCTAGCTAAACCTCTCACTTGTATAACAGTAGCAAAACATGCCATTATATTGACATTAATGTGTGAAGAAAACAAAAAGACATAATAGGTAAAAATGTCAAAAATAGGGGTACAGCAGTCAAATTGTGTTATAATCTTAATCACTATGAAAACAAACAAATAGGTCAACATAAAAAATAAGGCATATAGACAAAGCACATTAGTAAAAACGAAATACAAGAATACAAAAATTTAACATAGCAGAATAACACAATGACGGGATGTATACGGGATGGTTAAGTGCTTTTCTGTACACAAGATTGCATCAACATTTAAAACAAATTAAATTTGGCAGGGTCATGTTGTTTACTAGACTGACTTAACATGTTTATGTAGTTGAAGACGTTTAAAGAACACAAAAGACTAGAAGAAACTAAAGGCATTTATAAACTTATAATTATATCGCATAAAGACCAAATACGCACGACAAAGAAAACTTAATTGACTTGGCCAAAAGTATCTAATTATTTCATGTTTATTCTTAGTTAATATAAAATTCCTATATATAAAAATATGAAGTTTTTGTATGATTTCCAGGAAAGCAAATCTCCACCACTGCCAAAATTGCATATAAGTTAACAAAATGTAGTCACCGTGTAGCCTTCCATATAATTAATCAGTTATATGACATCGGACAAATATATAAGTTCATGTTTTCCATTTACCTTCACTATACATATGTTTGTAGCATCCGCAAGCAAGGTAAAAACTCATCAACTATACCTGGCTTATATTACGCGTAATTTCAATCGTTATCTTTCTGACAAAATGTTCGGTTTTAGGTGACGTTATTTGATGTCATGTGTACGTTTGTTTGGCATTTCATCGACGTAGTAAATTAAGATAGAGAATTTATATTGTAAAGGGATACTTTCCACATGACTTTTTCAATAAATGTGTTCAATGATGAAATTAATATTTGAAAGGGTTGGATTTTTTACATAAGAAAACAAGTTGTTTCAAAAATGGCAAGCAGGCACATTGATTGTGATTTTAAAGATGCATAGATTCAGTTATCCTATCAAACATTCAAAAGACCTGATAAATCAGCGTATAGTAAAATAGTTTTTTTTAATGGTAATGTAACTTATATGAATCATGCGCATCGGGTAAGCCATCATCTGACACTAAAATGATTTTAAAAAGCGGAAGTTACTATTTTCACCTTCACAACAACTAGTTTTAACATGTACTTTGAAATTATATCTGAAGAACACAACATTAAAATATATTATAACCATACTTACAATGTAGGATATATACAACAGGAACAAGAATGGTTAATCAAGATACTGCATAATCTTTCTCAACTGTAAGTCAGATGTGTTAAGCAAAATCTGCGACTGAAAATTAAATGTCTTTTTTAAAAATACAGGTAAAACAGTAGGTTCATGTAAACACTTTTGTATATCCATATAATATCAAAAAAACTTATATGTACTGATTTTTTGTCATCGTTAAATACCCTATATCCTTTTTTTTTTTTTTTTTTTTTTTACTTCTATGATATATTTTGTTTTTTGTAGACGAGTTTTTGTGTAATGTGATGTACTTTGTAGAGTCTAGTCTACGGATAACAAACTGTTATGCAGTTGATCCAAACTTGCCAATATCAACGCATACGCGCGAAAAACAATCTGAGGATAATAGTGTTTTCAGTTCAAATATGTGTATTGTGACATGTAAAATATTTCTTTATTCAAAATCAATTGAAAATTATAATCATTTGCCTGTGCTGATGTACCTATAAACATTTTTTACACGTTTCTATAATAAGTTTGGAAGAAAAAGAAAAACACATAAAATCTTACTCACCTTTGGATGTCAGTGGGATTAATTAAGGTTATGTTTGTAAATACCTCATATATAGACGTTTTAAACATTTCTTTAAATGAAAAGGAAAACATGAATCAATTCGTTAGGTTGAAATTAAATATATTAAACATATGTATGATTAAACTCAACATAGTAACATGTGCAAATTTGGAGACATATTTAATCAAATATCAATTAATTCATGAGATAATGGTCATTGATTTGAAAATCATTTGTTCCTGGAAGGAATATTTTGTTTTCATGACAATATTATTCGAAAAAAAGCAAAATTGAGTACAAGGTTTATTTCAAATATGACATTATCAAATTAGTCAAACTAAACCAATAACACATCGTATAATATAGACATGATGTAAACGTGTCATAAAGTATTTAGAAAACGTCTTAATCATAATATACAATGTTACATGTCACTTATGTCGTTTTAGTGAATGAAATAAGGTTGTGTAAATGTATGTAGTTCAAATCTGTATGGAAAGAGGGGCAATCACGATATTTCTATGACCTATCGAATTAGACTAGTTATCGGGTTTGTCCTAACATGAGCAACACGACGGGTGTCAATTATGGAGCAGGATCTGCTTACCCTTCCGGGTCACCTAAGATCACCCCTAGTTTTTGGTTGGGTTCGTTTTGCTTAGTCATTAGTTTTCTATGTTGTGTTTTGTGTACTATTATTTGTGTGTTTGTTATTTGTCTTTTTTAGCCATGGTGTTGTCAGTTTATTTTCGATTTTTGAGTTTTAATGTCCCTCTGGTATCGTTTGCCCCTCTTTTCTAAATGTATTACAAACGTGTAAACATAAAACTTAAATATTTATCGATTGAAACATTATTAGTAACTAAAATTTAAAACTCGTGATTATGAGGTAGAACGAACTATATGCATCCCTCTGTAATACTACAAAGTAGGATAAGTTTATTCGTTTGTACTATTTTTTTGTCTGGGTTTTTTTATGATTGATTACTCATAGCTGATATCCAAATGGGAACGTCAATAAAAGACTGCTCTCTCATATTCATAAACAACGGTTATTGCATTCATTAAGCTAGATAATAGTGTTAGTTAACCTGTACATTTTGTTAATTTAATACGAATTAATAGCTACGAGATAACGTTGATTATATAGCTGAATGCACGTACAAACCGTACATAACTATATCACAATATTGAGGCGAAGACACATACAAAAAGGTTAGACATCGTTAATTAATGATACCTTCAAGTTGCTGATGAAATTATTTAAATTACATATATGATATGCATAATATATTTAGGTCGATAAATCAAACATTAATTGCAAACATTTTTTTTTTATCAAATTACGTGTACAATTTATCCTTATTGTGCAATATGCATTGTGTGTATGCATGCAATTTTCTCATTTACAGACTAACATACATTTGTACATACTTATTCATTCTTCTTAACAAGTCATTATTTACACACATTGAATTTTATATAATCAAATTAAAAGACAATGCCAATCATATATGAATTGATTCGTTCAGAAATACCCACATGTTTTAAAACGATTTTGTTTATGGGACTGATAATCCTCTCATTCAAAGCTATGATTCCTTGCCCGGCTTTGGCTTTACCTTATGTTCTTTTTGGTTTATAAGCTCTTCATTTTTTTTTTTCATTAAGTTTTGGATTTTCAAATATTTCGGCCATATATTCACTGAAGAGACATGTGATCTGCATCGGATAGAAATTGACTAATGCACGTATTCATGTACATGTATCATACTTTGAATGATTTTGGAACATTCAAATACAAAATTAAAGATACTTTTTTGGACTATTTTGTAGGAATCTTATATCGACTTATTTTCAAACAGTTACAGATTTTGCAAAGAGATTTTTTCAACCCGAAATAAGTTAATAGATGTATTGATAATCATGTGCATGAGGTCGATTTCTATCCGACGAAGCTCATGTATTGTGGAAATGCGCATCTTGTGCAGAAAAATTGGTAACGTTAATGAGATTTTATCTTGATTGACTGAAAAATATAAACAGTATACGAATATGTCAGAAAATTTATCTTTACCCTTTTCTTCCAATAAGTATATTCTTACCATCATAAAAAAGTACACCATGAATTGTCTCTGTATCTGTGTGTACGACATCTGCCATTGTTACTGGTGATACTGTGACTTTTAATATTTGTTTACCATTTGAGCAATATATTTTGCTACCATAAACATAAATGCCTATGTTTGTTCTGGTTTTATTCGTGCTGACTACTTTGATAGCATTTGTTCCATTGAGATCAGAAGATTCCAAATCTCCTCTTTGATATTCCATCCAATACAGTCGTTTTTTGTTATTATCTGAAATAGAAATGGTGTTCTTAGGTTTACTCCATCAGTTTTGGTAGTTGTTTTATTTCAATATGGTGTCACATGGCATTCATGTCGTGACTATATTGAAATAAAATAAACACAATTATCGCCTCACAATTGACACACGATTCATTACATTGATCAATGATAATGAATACTTAGCAAAACAAAATAATTATACAAGTAATACTAGTTATAAATATACAAATAGTGGAATTGTTGATTAACATTATCAAGGCCTGACCTGTAACAACAATTTAGAGTTTAAATTAAGTCTGGCAGGTATATACAGTTTTCACTAGTTGTTCAAATCATGTGTTGTCATTTCTAACCACTCGCGACACACACAAGTTGGTTGAAAAGTTTTGTAATTTTTTTTGTCGAAGGGTGTGTGTCAGTTTTTTCGGAATAACCACGAGCCTTTCGTGGTTACTAATAGTTTATTCTTATTATGTGAAGAATGGCTGTATGAATAATAATAATATTATTATTATAATCATTATCATGATTATAGCATTGTTATTCAATGGAAATCCTTAATGTAGATTAAAACACTCTTTATATATAAACCAGCTCTTACTAAAAAAGTAAAATAACAAAAATACCGAACTATAAGATTTTCAAAACAGAAAGTCCTTTATAGAATTGCAAAATCAAAAGCACAAAAAGTTAAACACAACTTACGACCGGAAAACAACTGTCATGTTTCTGACTTGGTACAGGCATTTCCTTATATAGAAAATGGGGGATTAAACTGGTTTTATAGCTAGCGAAACCGCTCACTTATATGACAGCCGCATTGAATTCCATTATATTAACAACAATGTGTGTGCAAAACAAACGGACATAATAGGTAAAAACGTCATAAATTGGGATACAGCAGTCAACACTGTAATACAATCTTAATAACTACATTATATGTAATTAAACAAATAACAGTTTCAACAAAGAATCACAAAATGGCATATAGACAAAGAACATAAGCAAGAATGAAAGACAATAATTAAAAAATGACCAGAGCACATCAACACAATGACGGGATGCATGAGTACCGATCCATATGTGTATAATAAAAATTGACTAAACAATAAAGGTTACAAAAAAAAAGGACAAACACAGGAAACTTTACACGTACAATGATATAATTAAGAGGATAAACAACGTCAGTGCCTAAAATCTATACTTCAAAACTATCATATATTATTTGTGAAGTTAATACAGAATATTTATCAACAAGGTCTTGGTATCCTTCAATGATTTTTTTAGAAAGAGGACGAGACGTTCTTTGACATAACCTTGGTTCATCACCTTTCTGTTCAGACACTGATGACGTAAAGTCTGAGCAGCAGCGTCAAGCTCTTGAATACCGAATGATTAGGGAAATGTATATCCCATTTGCAGGTGAAGTTGGTATGTTGCTGCTATGGTGGGGTAAGTTTATAAATTCAATTTAAAATCGACTCGCTTGTCATAGGTTCTGTTATTGAGATGACCGCTTATGTCAAATTCGAGGTATAAGTCTAACAATTGAGGTAGAGGAGGCCGTGTCTGTTGTTTGTTTTATTTCAAGTTCCGGGGGATATATTAATGGGTTCCAAATCAGAAAAGTTGGATTGTTAAGTGAAAAAACATCATCAATATATCTAAATGTGAAATTAAATGATCGGGCATCTTTGATTGTCATGTTTTTGACAAGTGTCTGAAGTAACTGCAACTCGTATGAAAATGAGATGAGGTCAGCAAGGAGAGGCGCACTGTTCGTTCCCATAGGAATACCGACAACTTGTTGAAAAAAGTATCCCTCCAAATTCAATAAATATGTTGTCAATGAGAAATTCCAGCATACTGATCACTTGTTGCTCTGTGTAGCATGTTTTACCTTTTTGTTCAACCATCTTTGTTTGAGTATTGGTGTTAAAAGCTACTGTTAACAACCGTGACCAAGGTCATGCTGTTATTAAAAAAAAATAAAATATTGTTATATGAATTAAAAGAACCTGTCTGCTTAATGTTTTATTGTTTTGACTGCTCACATATTTATTTAAGCGGGGCCCTTTTATAGTTTACTGCTTAGTATCCACAAGGTTGATAGTCAATAGTTCACCCGTTATTGTTCACGTTATTCTTTGTTTAACTCAATGGATTGTTATCTTATTGGCAATAATGTCATTTCTCTAAATTTCTAATTTTGAAACATGTTATGGAAACAGCAATTGTTATGGGGTATTTTACACAAACATTACACCATTTTCGACTGATTGACATATTCATAGGTCTTTTCTTTTGAATATAATTTTAAACATAAGAAGTTAGCATCTATGGGTCACCATACGGCAAATGTTTTTTTTTTTAACATTTTGTAACAGATAGAAGGATTTAACAGACTTCACTTAGGCAAGTCAAAAAATAGAAAAATTACTTTTTCTGTGTATGTCACGGTCTAAAAAGAAATGAAATAACGTGAAATGACATGTTTGGAGGTTTTCTGAATATACTACTTTAGTTGATTTAGCAAACCTTTCAGAACTTTAGGTCTCAAATACCCTTTGACTCCGTACTTTACCTGGTCTTTTTAGATTTTTATTTTTATTTGAGCGTATCTATGATACGTTTCTCCTAAGTATGAACGAACATTCCAATACGTTAACGTATTCAGTTACTTTTTTCTTTCATTACATTTTCAGAATACATAGTTGTATGTTCTGTTCATGCTTTTCCTTTATATATTACTTAATTTGTAAATATGATTCTGATAAGCTTTCCACTTAGAACGAAAACACTACTTCTACATCATATCATAAGAACTGACTTCTTGTTCACGGCTTACGAATTATGGATAAAACATATTTTTGTCATTGAATTATAGCAAATTAGATTGAAAAACGTCTCGCTGCAACCTCTAAAAAGGATGCAAGAAAAACATTAAATGAAATCGTCAACACTTTAATCTAATTCCAAGAGTCTTTTATCATCATGGAGGCTATTGATCATCAATACCACATATTTTATATCCATAGTGTCTGGTTTTGTTTTAACATAAGCTATTGAGTGTACACACCTATACCCAAACCAGTTACATCTACCAACTCTTTGAGGGTCTGTTTGTCAGCACCATTTAATCTTGATCTTCTTATTTTGTATGTCTTTGTACTATAGTACAGCCAGCTGTAATCACATGATAGAACATACGTGAGAGAGTTGTGAATAAATGGTGAAAGTCGACTTCAGATCATATTTAGACATGTTCCTTAAAGGGAAAATGTTGTCGTTTAGACTGAATCACCTGAAACCATTTTATCTTTTTCAAAGAATGTTTATTACATCGATGTTTTTTTCTTTCTTATTCGTTACTATTTAGTTTATATCACGTAAATACCCTACGATGATATCGCAGAGATAATCCGTCATGTTTATTATGCGGCATTGACAATAAAACGAATAACGACGATGACGATGATAATGATGATGATGATGATGATGATGATGATGATGATTAACGTCCAGCAGCAAAATAATGTACATATTCAGAACGAGAACATGTTAGTTTAATATGACTATTAACCCTGCTTTTTACTAGACCAACACGCTGAGCCAGATTTTAACGTGCTAGTTGACAAGGTAACAGTCCGCAGGAAGACAAGTTACCTTACCCGGACACATTATTCTGACTCCGAGCCGACCAGTCTTTGCGCTTACTCCTTAATGCCGCGTGCCTAGCGGAGGAGCAGCAAATATCAGTTTTTAAGTCTTTGGTGTGACCCGGCCCACAACCTCCCGCACTCGAGGCGAACACGCTACGAGACCACCGAGGCGTTAAAACGAATACCATATCTGAACCTAATTGATTACATATTCATGACATTATTACTTTTCAATAAATAAGTACCAATTTAAAACCCCTTTACTATCAGTTGATTTCAACAATCTGCATCCAAACGATGTATTCTTACCTATACGTTATTAAATGTTTAATAAGAATGTTTATGCCCTTGAGTAAAAATGGTGGTAACAACAACCACTATTGGAATTAAGTAAATGATAATAATGGTTGTTACAGTTGCTGTATCGTCAGACATTACCGGACTGATCATCGGTGCTGCCTCAAATTTCAGAATATAATATTCACAGAAGAAACAATACCAAACGACTTGTTATGATAAATAAATAATAGTATTCACTAACATTTAAAAATAAAATTGGAAAATGAAAAATGCAAGGATGACAACCTCAATAGTGTTGACTATTTCCTGTGAAGTCCCAAAGATTTGGTTAGATAATATGTTATAGATAATGCATAGTTTTGCGGAGTTTTTTTGTCGTATAGCACACCGAGGGGTGTCAGGATTAATCACATGAAAAGGGCAATCCTGACAGCCAGAGGTGTGTTATACGACAAAAAAAAACTTAAAATCTGCATTATCTGACTTATATATCGTCAAAATACATTATTTTCTGCACTGATTTGCAGGATTTTAATACTATTTTACCGAAAACACTAAAGTTGTATATTCTTTTCGGATACGTTCAGGTTTATATACGCCTTACGGCTCATTTACAATGTGTAATAAAATCACTGATTGATTTAGATATAAACTTTAGAAATCATTATCCAGTTACAATGAAAATATAACTGTTATAGTATGAAGCAAGACACAAATGATTTGTCACGGTGTATGAAAAATACAAGTCACTTTGTAAGTTGTTGACAATTTTATCGCGAAAAAGCAGATTATTCTTTTAACAACTTTAAATAAACTATTCAGAATAAATTTTGCCACTCTTTTGTCTAGCATTACATTTTTTTAAACTGATAACCTGGAGTATGCATTATGCATCCACCCTAAAGTTCACGGCTGTTATTCTGAAGAAAATAAGAATATTTAGTCATTTGATCATTTGATAGAGTAAAACAAAAACATAAATGTAAAAAGTTATGAACTGGCACGAAGGAAATATGCAATTGTGATACATGTACATACATGTACAAGTAACACAAAAAATGAATATCCAAGGTCGAAGAATGATTTCCAATACAACGTGAATCAATAGGATTTTCAAAATCCTACACACGAATGTTAATGTGTTAAATCTGGCTTGTTTTGAAAGTATTATGAAAAATATTGAATTATTAAATTCATCTCATATAATGTCTCTTTATTTTAGCGATTGATTAACAAAACTTCACATTATTTGTTTCGGGAGTTAAAATGTGCGTCAACGACGATTTGTTGGTATTTCCATCTAATAAACAGTGGAAATTATTGTTTTTGTCGAGCCAGAAATGATGGAAAAGTAAAAATGTAAAAATCTTATTGGTAACATCACACGATTACTATCAAACGACTTAAATGTTTATTAAATAAGTTAATTATAGTTTGCATTTTAATCAGGGAAAATAATGACCTTACACAGGACATTATTTTATGTCTTGAAGTATTGGAACTTGGTATCGTCCGGGTTGATTCTTCCAAAAAAAAGACCTTACGTTATGTAAGAAAATAACTCCGTAAAGGTATATAATGTTACTTATCTTTTGAATATTGTTCCCAAAAAAATGCCAAAATAGAGAGACAAGAGCTAAACACACTGAACATAATTACTACATGTATATAGGTTCACTATTGTAAATAGTCTTTGCAAAATTTGTAAACAAGTAAGTAGTAACATATGCACTTCTTCGACATATTACACATGTTTTACTGAAGTTTCTGCGATCTTCTTTTAACATTGTAATGAGATGAAATAAAATGAAAAGGGAACCCACGTCATCCCGCCCGACCTTTTGCTCGTAAATCAGACTGGCATTACAAACATAGAATATAGAAATAAGAAAATGATGTATTATTGCCAATGAGACAAATATCCACCAAAGTTCAAGTGAAGTGGATGTTAGCAATTGTAGACAACCATACGGCCTTCAATAATGAGAATAAAAACCTAACTTTATAAAAGGTTCTGACATGTAAAACATATGAAACAATCCAATTGAGAATTATAACGGCCTAATTTATAACAAAACAATTTCCAAAAATCAAATATTAGACATGAATCAATTACAACGACTAAACAACAAGCTTATGACTTCGGACAGGCACATTACGAATGTTGCGGGGTTGAACTAGTTTACTGGCGCTTAATCCTTCCCTTAACCTGGGACAAACAGAACAACATTAGAACAAATTTTGAAAATCAGTTGAAAAGGGTTCACCTCATCAGATCAGATACAAACTAAAAACAAACAAAAAAAAACACGAAAACACAGACCGGATGTGGCAGCGTATCTATACATCCCAAAACAAAAAAGGCACCAAGTAAAGACTTGATAATACTCGAAGATACTGAAAGCTGAAACCAATAACAACTAATAAAAAGAATCATGTATCTAAGACTATGATATCAATCAATACACACCCAACACGCAATGGATTTAGTGTAAAAACGTCATTAATAGAAACCATGACATTGTGCATTGACAGTCATCGACAAAGTGTAATTCCATGCATTTGTGTATAACATTAATATCAACTATTGATTTAATTAATGATATCGAAACCAGCCAAACTTGGAAACCAAATTCTTGTCTCTATGGAAGAATATAGAAACAGGTTTTAAAAGATTCGTGGTATCGAAATACTTGACTAAAGAATTTTAGTAAAACATATATTACACTCATTCAAATTCAAAGCGTCAATTCAGACACGAGTATAGCGAACGAGTTGTGATATATAAATGTTGTGTACAAGTTATCATTTTGTACAAATTATAATTTGTACAAAAAAGTTGTACAAATTATAATTTGTATTTGGACTTTGTACAAATTATAATTTGTAAACAAGTGCCTGTACAAATTACAATTTGAACACAATTCAACTCAAATTCACTTATAACTTGTACAATAATTTATAGTATGTATTTTGTTATAAAAAAGCATAGATATACACTACAAAATATCTATATAATATTAAATGTTAGTGATACATGAATACCAGTTAATTCTGATAGTCTAATGAAAATTGGCCTCAGTGGCAATTCTGATAGCATAATAGAAATTGACCCCAGTAACAATTCTGATATTATAATAGAAATTGGCCCCAGTGACAATTCTGGTAGTATAATAGAAATTGGCTCGGGTGACAATTAGGATGATATTGACGTTGAATCACCAATCATACGTGCCAAGAACCGTGCGCTTGCTGGCCAACAGATCCAAGCCGAATATCTAACCATGAAAACGAAACAGAAATTATCAGAGCTGGCTGTAGGGGATAATGTCATTTTACAAATTCCTCAGTATGATCGTTCCTCAACTGAAATCAAATTGAAGCTGTTAAAGCCACATCTTTATTCGCAGCAATGGTTTCTGAGCTTAAAATTTTGCTACGTGAAGTTAAAAAGCTTTCAAAAACTGATGGTCAGGGTTTTCTTTCATGTAGATACAAAGGGGGGGAAGCACTTCTCAATATGTAAAATGTAAATGTAAAAAGCAAATGAGTTTGTGTGATTCCCGATGCCATAATTCACTCACACGCTCAAACAAATGATGCAGAAATATTTTTGTATTCGGTAAATAAGGTTTTTTGTGTGGTCATTTATTTAAAAATCTATAGTGTGTATCAATGCTTTTTTATAACAAAATCCACAATTTGAATTAAGGTACACGTTATAGGTTGGACTTTGTAAATACAGCTGTTTCACAAACCACGCCTCTTTTGGGGAGATATATAAAATTCATAGATATTTTGTCTTGTTTACGTACTGGTTTCCAGATATGATCCCTATGTTTCATCCTAACTCGGGAATGTTACCAGTATAAATGCACATGGTAGGCGGTGGAATTGAATTCTGAGAAAGATCTAAAGTGAAGTGAGGGGTAGTGCCGAATTTTAGTTTAAATTCTAAGAAGCTCGGGGTATATAAATGTTGAAAATATGACGCACAGCCCTGTGTATTGCCATTTGAATAAAAAAGTAGTGCAAATCAACTTTCCATTCTAGGACATTATTTTTTACGAAACTTCATAGTAAAAGTGGCACAGTTCTAGCCGTAAAGGGAGTTCCTATGGAAAATTGCATTGTCTATATTTACTGATATGCAACCTTTTTTTTTGTAATTTATTTTTTATTTTATCTGAAAAAGCACCAAGCATTGTGATACATGAATACATAGATAATTTATAATACATTTATTAATATTAAATTTTTCAATAACAGTCTAAAGTTAAAAAGTTAAAAATGCAATTTTTTTATTATCTATATGATAATTATCTATTAGATCATACTCGTCATTTATCACTCTGGATTAGAGTACATGAATATGTTGATATTGTTGATGATGGCATCAGCCTTCTCCTCTTGCCACATGTATCACTGTCAATACTATGATGTTGAACATGAGAGGTACCAGGAGAGGCCACCAGAGATCATTAACAGATAAGGGTCAGACAGGACATGTTGGACAGAATCACAAAATAAATAACAACAATAAAAGACAACCTAAGTCAAGGGGAGATAATTCAAATACAATCAAGCAAAAACAAGTGATTCAATTTATATATAACAATATCAATAAACATCATAGATAGCACTTTTATGATGCACACAAATCACTGACCAGTTGTGATGCGCATCAACATATTATTAATTCTACTTGAATTATTATAAAGCCAAAAGTGAGTTCAAAAAAGAAAGATCTCTCCTCACATGTAAACTAAGTTTTTAATCAATTCCCATTTACTATCAAATTTCTCTCTTGCTTTAGGGGATCTGTAAAAGGAGGTATATATTTTTTTCTATTTGGTAGGAATTTTTAATCATAGATATCGCCCCTGTAAGAGTCGGTAATGAAGTGTTAAAGCGACATGTATAAATACAATACTTAATCAGAATAGTGAATAAGTTTAGGGAAACATCCCAAGACTCTCACCCAAGAACAATATATTCCGCATTAAATAGTAAAGTCAGATTATTTTTAACTTGAAAAAGTGCTGCAATTTCTAACCACAAATTTCTAACTTGGGTACATTTCCAGAAAAGGTGACTAATAGTTTCTTTAGTTTCATTACAGAAACTACATAAGTTAGTTTCTTTTAACCCATATTTCTACAATAATGCATTTGTAGCGAGAGTTCTATGTTAAATCTTAAACTGGAACATGCTAAATTTGTTGTTTTTAGTGCAACAAAAGGGTAAACTATAAATGAAATCTCAATTTTCTATATGAGTGCTTAGTTCTTTATACATTTTGTCTTCTTCTGGTTAAAGACAGTTTTATTATTTATTGTCAAACTCTTGTTTAGCCATATGGATTGTTTCATGATCCCTTCAGCAGTGTCATTAGTGACAGTGTTTAGGATATTCCAGTTTAGTAAAATATCTTTCCAAAAATTATTAAAATTTGAAGAAATCTTTTGGATACCATCAGAGGTCATCAACCATATTTTGTCTGCTCCGAATCTGTTGTATTGATCTATTAACAGTGTTTTCCATGGGGATATATTCAAGGGGTCTAAAAGTTTATTTATCAATGTCATCTTTAGTGAATAACAAAAAGATCTCATATCTGGCATTTTCAACCCCCCTTTTTCATATAACCCTATCATAATTTTTCTTTTAATCTTATCTGGTTTTCCTGACCACAAGAAACTATAGAAAATGTTTTGAATTTCTTTTATTTTATCAACTGGTGGCAAAACTGTCAATGACTGAATTAGAATAGGTAGAGCTATGATTTAATAACAGTTATCTTTCCCATATACGTTAAATCTCTATATACCCAAGAATTAAGTAAGCTCTTCATTTTTTTTATTTTTTCCACAAAATTTACAAGTGTTTTACTTTCACTGAACAGATCATATTTTATTCCTAAAAGTTTAAATTTTCCTGAATAATTCCAGTTCAAATTTCTTGTAATTGTTAGTTTATCCCTTGAGTGACACTTTGACCCAATCCATATGGCTTCAGTTTTATCAAAATTAGCCCTTAGTCCATCACACTCAGGGAATTTTCTAAAGTATATAAACATTTTTCTAAAGATTGCTCATTCTCGTCTAATAAAAGACATGAGTCATCTGCATAATGGCTTAGTAGATATTCTGAATCATTTATTTTCATACCATTTATCTCCGGGCTATTTTTAAGTGCAGCGCTCATAAGTTCTAAAGATAAAAAAAGAGATAAGGAGATAAAGGATCACCTTGTCTAACACCCCCACCAATATTAAAAACTTGAGAACAGTGTCCATTGTTTATAATACAGCTCTGAGATTCTAAATATAAGGTCTTGACCTATTTACAAAAAATAGGACCAAATCCTAAAAAAGACAGAGCCAAGTCTATACATGACCATTCAAGGGTATCAAAAGCTTTCTCAAAATCTAATAAAAGTAAAAGACCTGGAAGATTATCATCTTTTGCCTTTTCCATAATGTCAAAAATAAGCCTGGTACATTCTCCAATATACCTTCCCTTTATGAAACCTTGCTGTGTTTCACTGACTATATCCCCAAGAAAAGGTTTTATTGTATTTGCTAAAGCAGCTGATGCAAGTTTTGTATCAACATTTAATAAAGTGATAGGTCTCCAGTTTTTTAATTGAAATTTTGATTTACCCTCTTTTGGAATGCATGTTATAACTCCTTGTTTCTGACTAACAGAAAAAGTTCGAGTTTCTTAGCTATAATTAAAAGATTTTATAATAAATTCATGGAGGTCTATCCAAGAGAATTCATAAAATTCAGTTGTAAATCTATCCATTCCTGGAGATTTACCATTTTTCATATTTTTCAATGTTTTTAAGCATTCATTAGCATTCAAATTACCCTCTGCCTGTAACCTCTGTTCATCAGACAGTTTGCGGATAAACGGATTATTTTCATCAAAAAATAGATTTGTATGTTCTTGATGAAGAATAGGATTTGTTGAGGAGAACAATTTTTCATAAAATAATTTTTGTTCTTCTAAAATTTCGCCTTGATTAAAAATTTCCTCTCCATTATCTTTAATTAATTTTGGAATTATTTTCTCATTATAATTCCTTTTTTCAAGATTACAAAAATAGTGAGTATATTTTTCACCTTCTGCTACCCATCTTGCCTTTGCTCTTGCCATAATACCTGTTACTATTTTCTCTCTGTGTTGAACAAGTTCTTCTTCTAAAATTTTAATTTCTGTATTTATTAATTCTGAGGGATCTATTTCATAATTTTCAAGTAACTTAGCTAATTTAAGTTCTAAATCATTTTCGGTGTTTGTGTATTTCTTTTTTATATAACTGGCATATGATATTGTTTTCCCTTTTATCATACATTTTAAGAGTTCCCAAAACATGTGTGGGTTTACTGATAATTCTGTTTCTAGATCATTCATAAGTGAATTTAGTCAAAATATGTACACGTTGTAATTTGTACAAGCACTTTTTGTAAAAATTTCAATTTTCACAAAGTAAAAATACAAATTAGAATTTGTACAAAATGATAACTTGTACAACACCAAAAACACCGTTAGACGGTGCCAGAGGAGCATCACCTCCAAAAAAATAAACAATCGTCCCTTTGGTCGTACATTTTTGTTAAGACTTCTCGTGTAAAACTGATATATATATCTAACTCTAGAAAAGTTCAGTTATTGCTGTTAATATCGGATCTATTTAAAGTAAGTTAGCTGTGGTAAATTTCGGCAGTATATTCAGAGTATTCTTGATTATTATGAGAAAATATCATCAAAATAACAGTAAGTATTGTTAAATTTATCAATCAAATCGAATTTAGACAGATAAGCTGGTTTCGTGCTTTCTCTATTATCTTATTATAGCCAGATTCCCAAATGCCGTATTAATTTTAATTCAAACCTGTTTACGTAATCTAATGTAATAGCATATAGTTGATCATCTTGCAGAATGAAGTTCTTATTTGTCCCATCAAAATTACATCTATAGATCTTTTGTTGGTATATTTCTGTCCAATACACATGATTCAATAGCGGGTCAATAACCAGAGCTATTGGTTCCCTTGCACTTGTTACCAATTTAGTGCTATAAGCTGTATCAGATGGATAACGAAACCTGTGAAATGTAAATAATACTTTTGTATAATTTCACACTTCCTAAAATGAAATAAATACATTCCGTGCGTTTGAAGCGCTTTTCAGGATTTTCTTTCGTGAAACACAGCAAATTATTGAAAACACGAAAATAACGAAATATATACAAAACATTTGTCAGAGGTGAAAATATTGAACAAAACCATAACCCATTGACCAAGACAAAGTGGTTAGCATGAAAAATGAAACCAAGGTTATTTGCTCCCATGTAAACAATTAAGATGAGAATAGATTAGCAAAGATCTAATTATCAACAAAACAAAACAAAATGAATGTGACACTTGTTTCGTCTTCACTCTCTGTATTTTGAGGATATGAGGGTTCGTCCTACGAAAATATCCAACTTTCATTTGTATGTTAACTTCTCTCTTTGCTTGTAGTTTTCTCTCTCCCAAAACAATCTTTTCATATTTGAAAATCCCTAATAGTACCTTATGTACTTTTAATTGAGGTTATTGGCGTTCAGTCTATCAGAATGATTCCTCCAATATATTTTATGATTTAACCATTATATTTTATTAAAATTTAAGACCATTGTTTTCATTCTTATTAGCAATCACTACAGTATATTATATGAGACTATGTAAGATAAACTAACTTGGGGTAGTATAAATGACGTGGATATATTTATAAGTAACTCAAGGTTTATCAGGTCTTGGTATGGACTTCAACAATAATGGAAACCATGATCGTTAAGTAGCTAAAATGCATCAATATGGCGAAATATGAAATAATTTAAACAAGAAAAACAATAAACATAATACAAAACTCAGAACTTCATTGAATAATCCCGACTTAAAACAGGCACACAGTGAATACATTAGGTTGCACAAGATTGTGTGTGTGTAACTGTCACTCTAAGCTGGAACAGTATTGTGACAGCATAAGTTAAGAACCAAAAGGATTTTAGTGATATAACGACGCAGATCACAAAACTATAAAGTCACACAGTAGTTGCTATTTCTATGTAGTAATATTCCAGCCTGCATACGAAATACATATCTCCAAGTTGATACGATTTTCCAGGTATTGCATTTCCTATCACCATTTCCTTGATAGAGGGTTGTTGTCCACAAGGAAGCTATTAAACCAAGAGTCACAAATGATGAAATTAAAAGTATCTCTTCCTAAGTTTTAAGGACGCCATCAGAAGTTGGTTGACCGTTATGGAATATCCGTTTCATAGATGTTCATAATGTCGTAACTACAATCCCGTCAATTTTTCCGGAATGTGAACTACCGAATTTGTCTTATTACCGGATATTTGTACTTATATGATCAATACGACGGTAACCTTATGTGGAAGAGTGTCTACTTACCTTTCCGGAGCACCTGAAATCACCCCCAGTTTTAGGTGTTCGTGGTGGTCAGTCTTTAGTTTTTATGTTGTGTTTTTTGAACTTTGTCTGTTGTTTTTTTTTTCTTTTTTAGCCATGGCGTTGTCAGTATATTTTTTGACTTATGGGTTTAAATGTCCCTCTGGTATCTTTCGCCTCCCTTAACATGTAAGATGATTAAAGCCAAATAGAATTAGTTGTCGTCCATAATAATTTTCAGTCAATCTTTAAACATTTTGCCAGAATGCTGAACGATCGATAAAATGGGATTCCTGAAACTGTATTTAAATAGATAAATGATTCCAGCCAAAGACAGGAGTACTGAAATACAACATACACATGTATATATCAATTTTAAGATTATAAGAAAATGCCTTGATTGATTACCTTAAAATGTCGTCTTTATTATGCCTCGGGAAAACAATATATCCAGTTTTATAATCATAGTCTAAGGAATATATATTACTCTGCAGATTGGATACTAAAGTTGATACTACTCCATTGAGCAAGTTTATTTCTTTAATTGAACCATGAATTGAATAGATTATCTTGTTTTGAAGCCCTGAAATTAAAGAAAAAAAAAAAACAAAAAACATTCTATTATAATTATACTCTAAGTTTTCTTTCTTACATTTTTTTTCCCCAAAACCAGCACCAGATAGTTTTGGCTGTGGTCGCTGTATATGTTTGGTTTTATTTACGAAGAAAAGCTGAATTATCTACTTAAGCTTTAGACAACATATCAATAGAAATTACCCGTTCCAGATGCTTCATGTGGTGTAATAAGTTGTTTTTCGAGAAATGATGTTCTCTGTTGCAATCTTTATGTCTTTATACCTTATTATTTCTATATGTATTATATCAATTGCAGAATAATCTACAATGGTAACATTAAGAGCTTAAGCCCGCGTGAGTCTGAGAGATTAATTACACGGAGGCCTTGACATATTCATGGTATTTTTATTAAGCAAATAGTCTCTGTTTTCTTTTGTTTTCTTATTATATTATTACGTCATCGGGGACAAATACTTGCCTCCCAATACCGCTAAACGTATATTTGATTAGAGCCACACAAAAAAAAGCACATCAACTAACCATAGCACGTTTATTCAGAAAGAAACAAATTATATCACATGACATATTGCATCATTACACAAAGGAACGAAACTGTCATGACTTTGCTATAAATCATATACGACTATATATAAACACATAACACTAACTAGATTCAGTGTTTACTTTAACAGCAGTTTCAATGAAGCCATATTTAAAGATTAAACGTTGGGACGAAAGCAAGGCTTTAAAACATTTGTTTAAGTGATTCACATGTATGTTTGATTTCTGACATTTATGTCCATCAGCGGCATAAATAAATATATGTATATAGCTTTCATTTTAAAAATCGATTATATATAACTGAATTGGCATGGTTTTTATATACATTCAAAGATACGATCCCTTTTTAAAAAAAACCTGTATATTAATAAATGAATAAAAACGCTTGATAAGTGAAGTTGGTAAATATTGATCATATGTTTTTAAAAAGTATTTTTGTCGAACCTTAAACAATGAATAAAAAAAACATATATATAACAATCAATAGCGTTGTTTCATACATATTTAACTATGACCAACGCATACATTATGTAGCAATATCATACAAACAATGTCAGCTACATTTAAACATTTATAAAAAGAAGCTTTTTGAAATACAGATTCGAACCATCAATCTAATATTCCGCGTGCAAATTCAATCTTGTGGTAAGTATCAACTACAGCTAGAGTGGAGTTGTCTACTGATTGTATCAATTATTTTGTTTTTGTATCGAACACCACACGTGTCGTCTCGTTTGATCTCTGAATGACAACCTTTTTTGACAACACTTAGCTAAAAAGGTTATAAGGTACGACACGAATGTTACCATATAACATTGTGTTCAACTAATGTTCAACCCTTTTTTCTAAGCAATATAAACGTATATAAGGTACAAATGATCACCTTTCAACTTGTTACACTTTGTATTCATTATTTGTTGTAATAAGCATTGCGTGATCGTTTTTGTTTTCGTTTATTTAAGAATAATTTATATAGTATTATGTGAATGACTATTTAACTACAAGCATGTCCCTTACCTCTACTGATGAAGCAAACGAAAATGAGCAACTTAATAAAAACACAAACACTGTATTCCATCATGATGTTATCTGCAAAATATAAAGAATTTATTGTTAATAAGTCAAAGTAAAACACAATTTTCAATTCAAATTGTGATGATATATTCAAAAATTAATCATGTTTAGATGGTAAATGCAAATATTTTTTATTTGCGTCGGGTATTCTATATCTATATTGTTGTTTTTTTTGTTTTGTTTTTTTTATTATCCAGGCTGTTCTGTTTGCTAAATGTTGTTATATTGTTTTCATTTTCTTTCAAATAAAAAAAGGCAACATTAGTAAAAGGCTGTTTAATAAATCGATTAAGCAAAAACAAACCCGGGTTACGAACTAAAACCGAAGGGAAAAATCAACTTTAAGGGGAAAACTAAAGAACAACAGAAACACTGTACTGCAACATTAAACAAATTTCAACATACACAGAAACGGACTAGTTTATAGCAACTGACATGTTTCTGACTTGGTACAGTACATTTTAAGATCATTTAATGTATAAAAAATGTCACGAGTTTATTATAACTTACCCTTAAAGTGACTATAAAATAAGATGCAAAAGCATTATATGTCCAATCTGTAATCCTATTGACAAGCAAGGTAGATAATGAAACGCAAATATAAATTGTTGTAACTAAATTCTTCCGTATCAAGTTCCCATGTTGATGAAAGAACGATCTTTCAGGTAATCATATGTTGTTTTTTTTTTGTAAAAAAAATGGGTTCGACGTTCCGCATTCTTTGTAATATTTAAATTTGTAAAAAGAATAAATAACAAAACATCTCACTACGAGAGTATTTAGTTTACATTTAACATAAATTAACGGATAAAACAATAATTGTTCAACGATAAAGACATGGATACAGTGAGTTGTAAAAAATGAAATATTCGTATCTGTGTACCTTTAAAACAGACAGTATTGCTTTTAGACCCTGTGATTTATAGTGTTTCGTTTCAACTATTGTATTTAAGGTTAAGTCAAATAATGTAACACCTGTTGTAGACCTTTATTTTGATGATTTTGTACTAATATTAATAACAAAATTGCTTTCAGAAAAAAAAAATACAAAAAGTGATATCTAAAAATACTTACAGATCAAATAAACTAGTAACTTAATAAATTATATTCACAACCGATAAAAACTATATATCCCTGTTACCAGTATGACTGCATTGAAACTTTATTATGACATGGTCGACACGCTTCAAAAACATGATACAAAAAATATATATAAAACATGATTCAACAAAAAATGTAAACCGTAGGATATGTAGTCGTATGTGAGATAGGGGAAAAAGATATCTATATTCATTAAATATTCCACATGCATAAAATTAAAATGTGGTATGATTGATTGCAAATGCTACAACTATCCGATAGAGATAAAAAAAAAAAAAAGAACGAAGATAAAAGTAATGATAGGCCAATGTCAGCCTTTAACAATGAAGAAAAGACAAACTGTAAAGTCAGCTTTTATAGACCTGGACATAAACAATGTGAAACACTCCAAACGAGAAAATTGACGGCATAATTTGTAAAATCCAACCAACGAAAAACAATTATGACAGACAGGAGCAGAAGACAATCGTAACATTAGAAGCTGACTTGGGACAACCACATAGATTATGAGGTTGGGTAAACATATTTGTACCTTTCCTCCAACCTTGGAAAATGGTGTTTCAACAGAACATCAGACGGAAAACACAAATGTGTAAATGATATGGTTCTAAGTTCGTATTTTCAAAACTACGTCTTAACTTTGTGTTTATGCTGATCATGGTTTGCTGTAATTGAGAACGGAAAATCAAATGCATATTCAGGACGGAAAGATTTAAATGTGCCCTTCTAGACTGACATGCAAAGCCTTATCAGATTGTATATTCAAGAGACATGGTAAACTACCAGACATTTTTTTTCGAGCCAACCAGTATTTGCTCTTTTTAATGCTGCGTGCTTAATCAAGAAGAACCCTTATCAAATTATTAGGAAATGATATGATCCGACCACAGATTTAAACCGAAAATCCCGCTTTCCAAACAAAACAATGCAGACTAGCTACTACCAGATAATTGATGAGTTGTTTTATCTATATGAAATGATACAATATAAGGATTGGAGAACAATCCTGCATAATATAACCATTTAATTTGGTAATATGAGAATTATTTCTCTTAATGTTACAACAATCTATTGCTTGCAGTCATGACTGTCGAACAATAACAGAAAATGCAGAACGGCAGAACAATTATATATAACTAATAGGTTTTGTCAATAAATTTTGTCTCAGGACGTTTTTTGCATTGTATATGGAATATGTGCACTCTTTGAAAATAAGTAAATTCGCTATACAAGTTTCCTGAACTTGCTGCTAATGTTGCTGTTTCTGCTGTTACTGCTGTTGATATCGCTGCTTCAGCAGCTACTGCTGTTGATATCGCTGATTCAGCGGCTGCTGCTGATGATGATGATGATGATGATGATGATGATGATGTTGAGGAGGAGGAGGAGGAGGAGGAGGAGGAGGAGGAGGAGGAGGAGGAGGAGGAGGAGGGGGAGGAGTTAGGTCTGCCACATATTTTGACCAATATCTGATCCAGTAATTTAACAGTACCAGATGTGCATTTCGACACGTAATATATCGTCGGGAATCTTGGGGCATAATACATAATCTAATACTACTGACGAAGAAACCAAACAGAACCTTAGTAAAGCCAAATAAGGAGTTAAAATTGAAGGTAAGGTTAGGAGAAAGATTATTTCTATTTTGTCATAGTGAACTATCAATTTCAATATGTCAATATATAGCAGCAGGACTTGTGTCTTTTGTTAAATTTCTGTGGACTACTGTTTATATTAAAGCTATTGTTTTTACTCTTATCAAAATAAATGTATAGACGCAATCACAATTCGGTTGACGGTTAAGGGATATCTTAATCACAAATAGCTTAGGGCAATAATAATTGTGTACAGTCGTTCTACAATATCAACGTTTGACAAAATAAACCAAAACACTTTTAACAATCATATACCGAAAGAAATGATTAGTGTTTCAAAGCTCGCAACGTTATAAATTGTGTTAATAAAAAATTGGACCTATGGTTTATAAGTGACATAACAGTTTTTATGAGTCAAACAATAGTTATTTAATGATATAAACAAGTCTCGCGTTTCCTTTGCTAGTGATTTGTGAATGATGTGTACATGTACTTTGTTTGTACATAACGAAAACAAACTTCATGACAATCGTGCCGTCGAATGTCTTTATCTGGATTAACCTTCATCAGGTTTCATGTCTGTCTTTTAGGAGACAATTGTGAACTGATACCATGAAAATTGTGTGTTATCCAGTCAAAATATAAGTTACAAATAATGTTGCATTAGAATGACTGTTATTAAGACACAATTTCGTATAATTTTGTTCAAAATTGATAAATATAACAATAAAGGTCATTGCCTTAAAGTGCTGAAACAACTTTATTTTCTTTCGAAAATGGACAAAAATACACAGATTTATTCAAAAAGTCATACTGATGAAGATCACACAAGAATACTTGGAAAAGTCTGAACTAGGGATTTCATTATTGGTCAATATCCCTAATGCGCCTCAACTTGAGGAACACAAAAGTTGTGCGCAAACAAAAAATCTCTGTGTAGTGATATTGGACATGTTTCTATTTTTAACAAGTGACTGAGCTTAATCATTTGTGTTGATTTGAAAAGTAGAGGACCAAAGAATAAATGTGTAAAAACTATAAAGTTATTGAATGTATGCAAAGTATTAAATTTTCAAAGAACTTATGGTGTGAAAAAACGTATTTTTTAGAACCAGGAGCCGCATCACGAAAGAATTTTCGGGGTGTGCTAATTTACGGAAAAATGACTCACACTTCGTACCCCTAAAATTTAACCACATATGTGAAAATGTCTCAGCTTCGAAACGAGCCATCATGCATATCCAAGTTTACGATATGGTCTGTGCTACAGAGGAAAACGTTACCAATACCGCCTATGGAAAATCTATTACGCATATTGCCCAAGATACAAAGATTTGATTAGTAAATTTGTTTGTGTTAATATGTCTTTTGATTGAGATAAGCCATTTCAATTGATATTTTATAGTTTGTCTTTCTAGGTTGTGATGTTACACTATTGCCTCAGGTAAGGATGAAGGTTGGTACCTATTAAAACATTTAAACCCGCTACTTTTGTTTGCACCTGTCCTAAGTCAGGAACCTGATGTTCAGTGGTTGTCGTTTGTTGATGTGGTTCATAGGTGTTTCTCGTTTCTCGTTTTTTATATAGATTAGACCATTGGTTTTCCTGTTTGAATGGTTTTACACTAGTCATTTTTGGGGCCCTTTATAGCTTGCTGTTCGGTGTGAGCCAAGGCTCCGTATTGAAGACCGTACTTTGATCTATAATGTTTTACTTTTACAAATTGTGACTAGGATGGAGAGTTGTCTCATTGGCACTCATACCGCATCTTCTTATATCTAAGAAAAGTATATAACACTAATTAATTTACCGATAAACGTAAGAAATCATTGTTCAGTTGTAATAAACATGTTACTGTATCAGTGTGATGAAAGAAACAATATCACGGTGTATGAAAATTAAATGTCACTTAACTTTGTTAGCAGTTCATTATATTAACTTCATAAAAGTGGATGCCATACTTTTTTTTCTTGTTTTAAGATTTGTCTACGGAGGAAAACCAGATTATATTTTCAACAATTTTTTAGCGAACCATTCAAGACAATTGTTTGCGTTTGTCAATCAATACAATTTTGTTTGCTAGACAAACTTCAACTGGATAATTTTCAAAAATAAGAATCAGAAAAAGTTGTATACCCCTCCCACCTTAAAAAAGTTCCTGTTATCCTATAGCAAACGATGATGTTTGTTTTTAAATTGAGAGAGTACAAGAGAGTCGAAATAAGCCAAAGAGACATTCAACTTTAAAAGTCAAAAATAAACTGACAACAACATGGCAAAAAAAAAACAAACGACAAACACCAGTACACAAAACACAACATAGAAAAGTAAGGACTGACCAACAGGAACCCAACGAAGAAGATATCAGGTACTCTGAAAGGTTAAGCAGATCCTCCTTCACATATGGCATGTTTTAAAGAAATAAATATATATAGAGAGAAAAAAAGAGACGGAAAACTATCAAAAACAATCAAAGATTACCACAGAAAGAGGACAAATTGTAAAAACATTATATAACAATCGACATTCATCGGTCAAAGTATGATTTTCGATGCACGGTGAAGCAACAACATTGTATACTTCCTTCCGAATGCTATGAATATAAGCTTGAACAAATTTGCATCAGCTAATTCATCTCAAATAATGTTTCTGTATTGTAACGATACATTCACGAAATTTGTATTTGTTTCGAAAATAAAGCAGTGCGTTTACAACTTCTAGGGTAATACATTCCACAAAATAGAGGAAAAAATTGTTTCTACATGTACTTAAAACCTTCACAGACTATTAGACTTCCATTTTCAATTTTATTAAAAACTTGATAAAGAACAGTAAAAACAAAAGGACCCAATACAAGATAAAAATCAATTAAATCAATTAGTATAGGAAACTGTGTTTTTGCATTTTAATTAGGGTAAATGATGACCTTACAGAGATCCTCATTTTTTGCTTTGAACTATATGCCATTGAAAGTAGGTATTGTCCAGGTTGCTTTTGAACAAACTAACCTATTTTTCTGACAGAAATAATGCCATGTAGATGTATATATTTTTTGGATAATTTGTCTCTAAAATGTACCATTACATTAGAGTAATACATTTTGCTGTTCAGTATTTACCATTGTGGTTTTAACTATACTATGTAATACAATTATTGTACATATAATCATATTTGCTGCAGCAGTTTCTTTTTCATATATTACCCTTTCTTGTGTATAATGTTCAAATTGTCTAAATTTATATAAAAAAAGTCTTTAATGAACCGCAAATTGTAATAACAGCTGTATTTAACTTACATGTAAGACAAATTTCTATCATTCTATTAAAACAAAAATATCGGGTTTTTTTTTAAATTTATTTACCAGACAATGTAGGATTTTTGTTTACATAATTAATACAAAATTTGTCTTAAATGAGGTTACAATTAAATGATGACTACCGCCATACTAGTACGTTCCTTTCAGTACACTACTTTGTAGTTTATAAAGCATTATGGCGTTAGCAGTCTTCTTTTAAAAAAACCTATCATGTAGCAACCACTAGCATCGTTTCTGATTTGTTATCTGCAAAACAAGAACAAATAACTAATTTCAATGTAAAATCATCTTCAAATTTAACAGAAATAAGTATAAATATTAAATGTATAGAAAAAGTATTTACACATCAATACACAAGGAGATGTGAAAGCTGTTTGATTTTGAGTGTTCTCATTTATTATACATATGAATTTTAAAATATGTGTAACAGGAGGGGGTCGGTGACGACACCTCCGGGGACGTGTAGTGGCTAGTACTTCGTCCCTTTTCGATCCTTGGGATACCTGATATCAGATTTTGCTGAACAGACATAAACTAATAGAACTCAACAATTTATTTACAAATGTACAACATTCAAATAAACCATTATCAAATGAAATGAAAAGGAATAGTATTTCGAAAGTTAAGTTCAAAATGAAATGTAATTCAAAATTATTGTTCGCAAACAAAATGGAAAAGAAAAGTATTTCAAGTCAAATGAATTGAAATAAAATAGTTCTTCAAAAACTAAGTTGAAAAAGTAAATGAAACTGTATTTTGATACTTCGCGTTGTGTTTTAGAATTTGGTAAATGTTTCCAAAATAATGCCAATGCAGTTGCTGTTAAATAACTCGAGTGGAATGATTCATTACTGCGAGCTGGTATATTAGAGAAGGGTGGCAGTGCTACACTGCCGGCTCATATATACATGTGGAGAGTGAACTTCTCTCCACCGGAGCAACTCCTGATCAAGTGATAAGGAAAATCTTATCAATTTCAAAGATATAAATAAAAATATGGTATTGAAGAAAAATTGAATAAATTAATATCCCTCAAATATGTAAAGTATTATGAAATTTAAATACTTTTATAGTTAAATTATTTAAGCTACTTTGTATTTTAGCCTGTCTAGATCAAATTAAACATAAATAAACATTTAATTAAGAAAATACTAATCTGAAAAAATTAAAGGGAGACTACCTAAACCACATTCATTACATATGAAAATGTACTGTACGTAGAGGAAATAACTGTCTAAACTGTGACAAAAAAGGAATACATACAAAACCAGTGTTTTTGTTATAATGTCGATATATCAACTAGATGTTATGAGCACACAACAAAAGGGATTAATTATACAGTAGTGCGTTTGTTTTCTATTTTTGCATTTTACCACGATGTTAAACAAATTAGTTCGACTAATCTAGCTTTACCGTTTTGTACCTTTGAAAACTTTTCGTGGGTTTTTTGTGGTTTCAATGCACTTGCTTGTTAAATCAGCTGCTTAACATATAAACAACTTCAAAACAAATTTTATAATAGATAAATTTAAAATAGATTTATTACATATGGTATTTTTTAAAGATTTTATACATATCTCAACCTTACTGTATTTCGTTTTCCATATTACATTTCTATGTCTGTATCTCAAATAAATCAGTTGTCAGACTTGAACTAAATTCAGGGATTCAAATATGTTCGGTCAATGATTCGCGAGTGTAATGACCAACATTATTTGTATAAAAAAGGTGCGACAGATACCAGAGGGACATGCAAACTCATAAATCGAAAATTAAAAACTGACAACACCATGGCTATAAAAAAAAAACACACAGAGAAACATAAGCACAAAAAAACACAACGTCGAAAACTAAAGACTAAGCAATACGAACCCCACCAAAAACTGGGAGTAATCTCAGATGCGGCAGAAGGGTAAGCAGATCCTGTTAGTACAAACCCGGTAACAAGTCTAATTCGGTAGGTCACATTTTTGTGAAAAGTATAATTTGCATTCCTAGTACTTGTGGGTTTCTAAATTTGCTAATTTCTGTAGGACACGTTTGTTTATATTATTCATTTGGGAAATTTTTTTTATTCTTTGCATGACGATCATATAAACAAACAAGACATACATATGCAATGTCCAGCTCCAATGGACACTCACATTACTTACATTGTACACTGTAGATTCAAGGGGGGACTCATTGAACCAATGTAAATCGTCATAAACACCTTGATATTGAGTAACGGTCATCGCCTGTTCAATATAAAAAAAAATCACTGATGAGTTTATTTACAACATGCCTAATATATTTTCATAATAGTCCAATCATGGTATGGTGTTCCTTTTGTTTTTCGTGTTTGGCAAGAGTATCTTCAACGTATGTAAGGTATACTCAAGGGCTCGGTGAAATGAAGGAGAAAGCATCGACTAAGTATCACACTTAAAGTAATCATTTGTGACCCTTAAGTTGTAAGTTGATACCCAACTTATTCCTACGTGTGTTCGATTCTGATCTCATTTTAATAACGACGGGTGGCGCATATGGAGTAAGGTATGCTTACCTTTCAGGAGCACCTGAGATCATTCCCAGTTTTAGCGGGGTTCGTGTTTTGCAGTATTTAGTTTTCTTTGTAGTTTTTTGTTGAATGTTATTTGTATGTGGTTCTTTTTTCTTTTAGCAATGGCGTTGTCAGTTTATGTTCGACTTATGCGTTTGAATGTGCCTTTGGTATCTTTTGCCTTTCTTTTTCAAGGACTATCAGTTATGTTGCGAACGTTAACTGTTTTCTTCGGTACTCTAGCTTCAACAACACATTTCAAAACAGCTCACAAAGATTTAATACACAAAAAAAGAATTTGACGGTATGAACAATAAGTCATTTTTTGTATAATATGAACCATTTAAATAATAGTGAAAGGATATATTTTCGAAACACAAATATACCGATGTGATCTGGTTGACAGAGTTGAAAGAGTGAAGTGCACAATTAAATGATAATGTTGCTTATGTTTGATTCGTATGCTGCAATAAGAGCAGTGCTTAATTTCATTTTACGGTCAATTCTTGGATGCCATTGTTTGTCACAGTAATATATAATAATACTTACATTCTATAAAAGACATTCTTAATACTACACTCGTTTTCTCTAACAAAATAAATGCAAAGTTAAAGAAGCATGATTGTCTTTTTATTTTTTTAGCATTATTAACAGATTTCTAATGTAAAGGAAATGAGACCTTGATTATTAAACAGAAAACGAAAACAAATTTAATTTATATGCATATATCTATACTTATCTGTATTCATTTATAATTTAAAATCTAAAAAAAAACAACAGTCCAAAAGAGTAACGATTTTGTGGAAATTAACATTTTTTATGAACTGCTACACACAGCAATATTGATGTAGTTGTTATACATTGTATCTATAGGAAATCTGAAGACAAACGTTGTGCATACCAGCTAAGTATGCACTGACTCAAATCAACATACAATTCTAAAGCGTTCAGCTGGGTTATCATCTTTCAATAGGTACATGTAATACATTAACAACTTATACTCGTTGAACAAAATAAATATTAAAAGCATTAAGTTATATATCAGTTAAGTGCATTATGTTCAAGCATTCATATCAGAGATTAACAAATTGTGAATTTAGTAATAGAATGCGTTAAAGAAGTTGCCAGTTAACAACTATCAATTGTTGACAAGACGAATACAAACGCAAACATATACAAATTTAAATACACTGATGAATGAATATATTAGTAAAAACAATTATTAAAATCTGACACTATGATAATCAATAATAACATATTTTTCAATAATATACTTGTTAAACAACAAATAGACCACCTTTTTCATTTGATATATTGTATTGAATATTTTATTCAAACCAGTAATTATCAATTTAAAAGCTCCTTTGATAATTCTAAGCTCATTCATGTTATACACTTATTACTACAATTTTGGACAATTTTAACTAATGTCTGTTTTAGTCACACATTGTTGTCAATATAATGGGATTCTATGCCACTGTCATATGTGTGAAAGATTTAGCTATCTTAAAAACGAGATATTATCTACAATTATCTACGTATGTTAATGCTTGTACCAAGTCAGGATTAGGGCAGGGATTTTCCAGTTGTTGCCATTCGTTTGATGTGTGTGAGCCTTTATTTTCAATAAGGACTTTCAGTTTTGAATTTTCCTTGGAGTTCGGTATTTCCGTTAATTTACTTTTTGGAATATTTCTTTAACTACGAATACAATTGAATATCAATCGCACAATTATGTTTTCTTGTGAATACGTTTTCCTTCATATACTTACATTTTTCAGTATAGAAAATCACACTAAAAATTCTCTCTGGATCTGAGTATATAACATTCTTTATCGTTGTAGTTGTTATTGTGACATTGAGTATTGTCGTACCAGTTGCACAGTATACGTTGCTTCCGTATACATGAATGCCTATGTTTGTAGAGGCTGCATTTGTGCTGACAACTTTGATTTCATTATCTCCATTGGTATTTGAAGATTTTAAATCGCCACTGGTATATTCCATCCAATAAAGTTGATTTTCAGTGGCATCTAAAAAAAGTTATTCTTTTATCTTTTGAAGGTTTGATCTCATTGCGTTATAATTTGTGTATTGCAGATAATTGACTCATATGTACCCACTGTATCACTCGCTGTTTGCCTCTTTGAAGATATTTATCCAAAAACATAAAGAAGACGTCAATAATACATTGAATAGACCTGTATAATTGGAATCGCTGCGTATACATGGTAAAGATATGAAATCAAATAACATTTCATATTAATAATTATAACAGAACGAATTTGATATCATAATATGTAAAATAACTCACCTATGCTCATCCCATATATTCTGTGTGAACTATGGATGATTGTCTGTTTCTCTGTTCCATTTAGTCTCGCTCTTTTAATTTTTCCGTCGCCAGTTAAATATGTACTGTAGTACATCAATCTGTTTTAAAGAAAAAAAATGATTTGAAAACTCAAATAAACAATAAACTCATCATTGATGCCAAGGTTGAAATTGTGTATGACAGACTCGCTTTTCGTAAAAAAATAAGACTCGAAAGTTACGCTCGAATAACAGGGGTAAATAAACTCCAAAGTTGACGAAGGAAGATTGAAGACCAAAAATTCCGACATGTTTTTCAAATACAGCTCAGGAAATCAATTTATGTGGTAGAAAAATTATACGTATTAGAAATATTAAAAAATATAAAAGTTTCGTAAACAATGAATGATAATCATGAACATCCCAATGGTTATTCAGTGCTGAGTACTAGTCTGCATATACCCTTGGAGAAGAAACCTCTACAACCAGTGTCAAATAAATTAATATACTCTTTTAGTTGTTTCATGTTTAAAACAAGGTTTTCATGGTTTGTTTTCTTGCTACCTTGAGGTAGATATGTTTCATTCGTAATGCTGTACAAAAGTTTACTAGAGTAAAATTGTGCATAAATAAAATGGAGAAAAAAAGTATAACAAACATAGTGAACTCGAAGGTAAATGCAAAAAGACGAAATCCATAATAGTTGATAAAATCACACGACGTCAACCAAGAGAACGATCGGAAAACAAATCTCACATCCTTGCCTTGTTACAGGTATTTTCCGGAAAACATGTTGGGTTACAGCTAGTATTATGTTCAACTCGTATGCCAGTTGTAATACATGACTCATAGATGAACACTAACATGACTAAGACTGTATACATTTGCACAAGAGGGTCTTATACGGTTGATAAGAGTCCATAATTTCATTTTGGAGGACATGGACTATACTTTTTTTTTGCTATTTCACTGCATACATCGTACCAATGTTGTATATTTCGCAAACTATTAGCACAGGGTATGTTGTACTGTTTTAACGTAGTACCAAAATAAGCGAAAATAATTTCGCGAGCAACTGAACATGTTCATAGTTATAAGCCATATTTTTTTTAATTTATGACATACCTGTGCGAATAATCTAATGTGAGAGCATACAGCGGATCATCCTTGAGTATATTTATTTTATTTGACCCATCTAAATTACACCTGTAAAGCTTTCCTGTGCCATATTCAGTCAGATACACGTGGCTGGATAGTGGATCAACGGCAACACCAACAGGTTTATCTGCCATTGTGACAGTTTCTGAAATGTATGGTTGTTCTGAAGGATACCGAAATCTAAAAGTTAAAAAGAGTAGATGTGTCATTACCTCTTCAGTAATATTTCGTTAAACAAACTACTGTAAATCAGGCATTCAAATAACTGAAATTCAATGAAACTACATAGTAACTACATAGTGTATGAAATCACCAGATACAACAATGAGGGGGTTAAACGACCTTGACTACCTATGAGGGTCTCGCCCGGTCTCTCATCATATTTACCACATGTACCATTGTATAAGTTGTTATAGGCTTTGAACTACCTTTCAACAACTGCGAGTACTCTCGAATCTGTACTACGTATCTCTCTTGTTATGGGGATGTATAAAAGGCCTGCCAAGTCCAGTCTGTTTTTTTTCTGCTTTGTATCGATCTGATAAATAAAACCCTTTTCCAACTGATTTGTATAGTTTGTTCCTATATAATAATGTTACATCACTATGCAAGGTTTGGTGAAAGTTGTGTGACAGCAAACTCGGTTATCTCCACCGCATTCATCCTTTGTCTGTTCCAAGAGAGGATCCAGTAACTCAGTGGTTGTCGTTTGATGCTGTATGTAATATCTGTTTTCTTGTTTTAATAGTTTTACATTTGTCATGTCGGGACCTTTTATATTTGACTATGCGGTTTGGTCTTTTGTTTATTTTCGAAGACAGTATGGTAACCTTTGATTATTCAATTCCGTGTCATTTGGTCTTTTGTGTAGATTTATCTCAAAGGCAACCGTATCACGTTTTTTTTTTTATTTTGATTTGATAAAGTCAAAACAAATGAATATATAATTACAATGAATCCAGAGTCTAGAGTCTTTCAATTTGAAATCTGAATCAAGAAAGTAATATTCACCTTATATGGCTTCCTTTAATATTTGTTCAAATAACTAGTTGCTGGTAGACTTATCACAGTTCAAGCCTTAATTTTACGATTGACTGTTCATTGTCAAAAAGCTGGTTGAGATTTAAGATTAGGAATAGAAATGTATAGGAAAATGCGTTGTTACTTTGCTTGACGTGTTTCCTTTCTTTTGTATATATATATATATGTATGACTCCTCCTTTCAAAGAAAATAATAAAACGAAAAATAGTTATCTAATAGGAAAAGCATGTTCACATGTTTGCAACAATAACTGTAAATGAACAATTGGATATTGTCTTTTTTTATGACAAGTTATCATTATAAACAAACGGGAAATATGTTTGCATGCGTTTGATATATTAGGTCTTGATTCATGTTGTGTCTGCGCCAAGTCAGGCTACCGAGATAATAGATAGTTCAATGCTGCGTAACTTTTTTCTATGTTTTATTTTAACAGTGTTTTGATGAGAGTTCACATCGTAGGGGTTCCTGCATTTTTTAAAAGTAATATTAAGGGAAAATATAATCTATGACATATACATGGAAAAAAATACCTCAATATGTCATTTTGCTCAAATCTTGTAAAATAAACATATTCATATTTATAGTCATAATCTATAGAATGGATGACACTTTGTAGATTCGTCAACAAATCTGCTACTTTTCCAGTTATTAAGTCTGTTTCCTTAATTTTCCCATTAGTTGAAAAGATAATCTTGTGTTGATGACCTGGAATGAAAAAGAAAATAACATGATGTTTGATTTTTGTTGGTAACTAACACGATATATGTCATCACTCCCAGGTTTTGATTTGATTCGTGTTTACAAGTCCTTATTTTTCTATGTTGTCAATAACCTAAGCGGTGCCACTGTTACTTCAACAACAGTTCATATTTACAAATAATGTTTTCTCAGTTCAGTTCGAAAACAAAATCCAAATTAAGCCAAAGTTATAAAACAAATACAATTAGTAATTGTGTATTGTAAAACTATATGGTGCGTAAAAACAATGTAAATGAGTGATGAGGGTCCTGATATAGGTTCAAGTCACTGTACTCATCGTTTTATTCGATTATTTGTTGAAATGAAACCTGTCGTATATAAAAAAAAAACATTTATTTTCAACGTGTTAATTATAAAACATCTACATTTTGTACCTTTTAGTGGCTTTTGCTCTCCGTCAGTTCGTTGCATCATATCAGCAATATTATTTTTTTTTAACAAACAGCGATAAAAAGATCATGTGTAAAGAGAATAGTAATGTTTTTATTACTAATGATTTCTTAACATACGATTAGTCAGCTCATGTCGTAAATATCAATATCGGTACACACGCTGCAGTGCAAGATAACCCAAATGACTTTGTAATTAGTAATCCTGGTATCTGAATCTGATCTTGCAATTTCACAGGAAGCGTATTAAAGATCCTAGTCAAATGCTTTGCCGTTTTTAAAAATTATTGGAAATCAGACCGTATTCTCGGGAACAAGAGCTCTATGTTTCACTTGTTCATATTTACACTAAGTCACAATGTTGCGGTTGGATCAGCGAATCTGTTGTATACGAAATAATGATATTTATAGTACGTTATGCGTTACCCACTAAAATGAGAATAGACATTAGTATGTAAATTCCTTACCTTTGTCAATAAAGTAGATGTAAATCATGAATCCAAACAAAAAGCATTTCATGTTGAGATATCTCCGGACAATCTTTAACCGTAAGCTTAGTTAAATTTATTTGAATCCAATTGATCAAGTATTATTTCTAGCTTAGTGTAGGTTACTGTTTTTTTAACGTATACAGGATACTTCTTGACTGATTTTGTCAACTTCAGAGTAATGCTTACTGCACAAACTGTATTCGAATATTATACGCTTAACTGAACTATTAAGTGTCGTGTTTTATATGTAATTCAAATATAAAAAAAAAATGGACATAAAATTAAAACTGTCATTTATTGTGATTTGGTATAAATTATACAAATATGATCTTTAAAGTTAGTGTTACGGAAAAAATCATAAATTAGAAACTTCATATTTGACATTTAAATTGGAAACTAAATCTGTTCACGTATTGTTAAATATTCCTTGCATTCTGCAGCACGGTATCAATGATTATCAGATTTTCATTTATTTTATCATAAGCATCCCTTTAACAGTTTTGATTCTGTAAAACATTGAAGTACGTGAGTTATACTGTTATACTTGTGTATACAAAAGTTCACTTTATCAATAAATGTAAGAAAAAAAATTAATTTATTCAGAATAAAAATGCCAAATTTCAGTGGGTATATACATGATCATCAACATCAGTGCACTCAATTATAAAACTGTAACGTAATAAGGGGCAACTTTACGTGTTTGGGTAATTATTAGATTAATGTTACACAATATAAAAATAAAGCTTCTGATAACGTATGTATAAGTTATAACATACTTAAGGCAAGCAAACAAGGTCATATGATAACACGTTTGGTTGAGTCTGCCTTTAACATTAACCATGCAATGCCGATAATGATGTTATTTAAAGAATTAAAATAATTTCGCTAAATTAATGATGTGATATATTTTTAATTGATAACTCACTGGTCCCAATGCAAAGATATAAATGTAATTATTTTCAAACAATATGATGCCTTCAAGGTAATAATATATATTTCCTCTCGGAAATTTTAAATGAACTCTGATCCAATCGTAAACCTCTTATGAAAGAATTCGATACAAATCACAAAATAAATGCATTGCTCTTCCTTATATGACGCATCGTATTTGATAGATATACATCCTCTGAAATAGATATTCATAAATTCCTACTAATATTATCGCTACCCTTGTATAAACTGTTTAATAGCATTTTTACAATAATAAAGAAAAACGTTAAAAGGTTATTTCTGATTTGCCGTTATTTCAATCTGCTATAAGGGACATCGAACCGACGGAATTATGTGACCCAGTTTTTTGGTGGGGTTCGTGTTGCTTAGTCTTTGAATAGTTTTATATGTTGTGTTTTGTGTATTTTTGTTTGTCTGTTTGTCTTTTTCTTTTCTAGCCATGGAGTTGTCAGTTTATTTTCGATTTATGAGTTTGAATGTCCTTCTGGTATCTTTCGCCCCTCTTAAAGTGTACCAGGATTGATTGAGTGACATACAGATCGGTGGGAGGTATTTTTAGGGGATCCTGACACCATAACACATGCACAAGGTGTCTTATTTGACAAGGACAACCTTAAAACAGCATTGTCTGACTAATACATGGTCAAACAATATTATGTTTTACTACGCTTTTCAATACGACGTTAATTAACAAAAAAATAATACTTTCGTGCTTTAATATCCCTTTACATGAATGTGATAACATTTGGTTTGTTATAAAAGTGACATTAAACGTGTTATCGCATGTACTCCCTTCACTGTAGCTATATCTTAGCAGACCTTAACGTTATTCCTGTTTGAAGCTTTACTTTGTGTTTACATCGTTTTGTGATGTTTTAGTCTACGGATTGAGGAAATTATGGTTTCAGCGAACACACTTAAGGAATATTAAAGTTGCAAAATTGTCCACCTCACCAAATCGGAACAAAAACAAATCCTGTTTTCAAGCTTTACTGACAAGGATCTGATAACGCTCCGTTTTAGTTTTTGTCCAGGTAATGTTTACATCAGCCAATGAAATTTCAGCCTTCAAATTTTTGAAGGTGTGTATTTATCCGACAAAACCGTAGAATCATGAAAGATTTTTAAAACGGAGAGTAGAAAGGAGCGTTTTTAAATCCTTGTTAGCAAAGCTTGGACACATGATCTGTATATTAATCAAATTACATAAAAACACAAATGTCCGATACATGTTACTGTAATGAATTAGATGAGTAAATAAACTTGACTAGCGCGGTGTCATTGTGGTGTCCGATACATGTTACTGTAATGAATTAGATGAGTAAATAAACCTGACTAGCGCGGTGTCATTGTGGTGTCCGATACATGTTACTGTAATGAATTAGATGAGTAAATAAACCTGACTAGCGCGGTGTCTTTGTGGTGTCCGATACATGTTACTGTAATGAATTAGATGAGTAAATAAACTTGACTAGCGCGGTGTCCTTGTGATGTCCGATACATGCTACTGTAAATAAACTTGACTAGCGCGGTGTCATTGTGGTGTCCGATACATGTTACTGTAATGAATTAGATGAGTAAATAAACCTGACTAGCGCGGTGTCCTTGTGGTGTCCGATACATGCTACTGAAATGAATTAGATGAGTAAATAAACTTGACTAGCGCGGTGTCCTTGTCGTGTCCGATACATGTTACTGTAATGAATTAGATGAGTAAATAAACTTGACTAGCGCGGTGTCCTTGTGGTGTCCGATACATGTTACTGTAATGAATTAGATGAGTAAATAAACCTGACTAGCGCGGTGTCCTTGTGGTGTCCGATACATGCTACTGAAATATATTAGATGAGTAAATATACCTGACTGGCGCGGTGTCTTTGTGATTTATTGTAAGCCTCTAGAACGGGAGGTCGTGGGTTTTAATTCAAACCGGATCAAAACAAATTCTTTAAAATTCATTATTGTGCTTCTACGTTGAGCGTTAAAGAATAAGAGCAAAACATAGTCGGATATAAGTCAGTATAATACGTCATGTAGGGTATCTGTCTTCTTGCAGACTGTTACCATTCGTTCCGTTGGTTGATAAAGTTCAACGTTTGTATTTTCACTGTTACTGACTTCCTCGTTTTGAGATATACTTGGAGTTTGGTTATTGTTCTTATACTTTTTTCCCTTGAGAACTAACACCTAAATAAATATTGATCGGTCTGGAAGAATGCAGGTTTAACATTCACATTACAGTAACAGTTTATCCTTTAAAATTTGCCGTTAATCGTTTCTCGTGATCTTGCTAGTTCCTGGAGCTTGATACGAATTAAATATTTAAACTAACTAAATCATCAAAAGTAGTCTTTTTTCTGTTTAATCTTATGTTCTAAAAAAGACACTAAATTAATGAACGATTGAACAAACAATACGAAAATAACATGTTAAGCAAGGACATGATTTGTTATCGTAAACTTTATATAAAACTTTGAAAATGTGCAACCTTAATGAGTCTTCCGCATTGGTGGAAGATTTATTGCTTTTCATAGAAAAAAAATCATCGTAATACTTCCGTTTACATTTTCGTTTTGTATTTGTTTTGTTTGAATCAAGAAAGAAAGATTTCAAAACGATTACAGAACCCTAATGACGTCCAAGGTCAATCAGTGTAAAACCGTATTGAGTAAATATTTGTTGTTTTTTTTGTGTATCATTACCACAGGGAAGTAAATGTCTCCCTAGCAACTATTTATTTTGATATGCATCTTTTGCAGTTATTTTGAATAATCGTTTGTCTGCTTTCTTTTTTTGTTTTTTTTAGATTTGACTGCATAATATTTCCTTTTGATTACATGAAATATGTTTGTTGTTGTCATTCTAATTTTATTTGAATGTATACAATTTATTTCATTCTTTTATGAAATAGCAGACAGTGTGTTGGATGGCGTGATACTCAATTGGCTGCGTCCATAGTTTCATCGTTGCAGACACTTGTTATCAATTGTTGAATAAAGTAGTGTTTTACACTAGTAATTTTCTGGGGCCCTTTATAGCTTGCTGTTCTTTGTGAGACAATGCTCCGTGTTGAAGGCCGTACCTTGACCTATAATGGTTTACTTTTATAAATTGTAACTTGGATGGAGAGTTGTCTCATTGCACTCATACCACATCTTCCTATATCTAAAAAAAAGACCTTTGGAAAGAAAATTTCACATCCCTGGATATGATATGGTAGTGATAACTGCATATAAACAAATTTCGCCACTTTGTCACCAATGACTCTTTACGTGACAACATTCAAGTATGCAATCAAAATTGAACATAAAAAAACAAATATTACAAGAACCCTTCTTGTTCATTATTCACTATTTAAGAATGTGTTATAAAACAATAAGAAATTTATTCATGGGGGCTTGAATATATGGATTGAAACAATCCAGGACGCTGACGATCAACTGACATATCAATATATTCATATTTTACCACGGGTGTGATCAAAAATCGTTTGAAGAATGCCATATTGAAATTCTATATAACACAATCTTGGGAAAACAAGCGATTCAAAAATAGCTCATTAAGAAAGATAGACAGAGGACAAACTGACAAAAGCTGGAAAGAAAAAAGTAAAAAACCACGAAACAGTCAAACACATAAATGACACCTTTTGTGTTGATAATGTAAGATTAAGAGATCGTAACCCTATGTGCGAGATATGACATGGCGAATGATAGTAAAGTCACCCCCTTTCTCAAACACTAATCCAACAGAGTTATGAGGAAGATCGGCTGATCAGAATAGTCGTCTTACCTGTACGTTTGCTTGTTGTGCATGTCTGACTGAGTGTAGATTTGATTTTTGACTTTAGGGATAGCCATGCATGTCAGGAGACGCTTAGTTTGTCGACTTACCTTCATTTGTCTTCTTAATCAATTTCTGAGATTTAAAACATCGGAAAACTTTTGTTACCTTTATTTACAGTCATGTGCTTTTAGATAATCGTAAACATTTTTATAATTAACTCTTTGCTAATGGGACGACCATTTGATATTTTGGTGGGGGCAAGGAGAATTTGTTTTGGATGTTTTTTTTTTATTTTTGTAAACTATAAGGACAGATTATTTATTTTCTGCACTGTTGAAGCATGATTTTTTTCATTTTCAGTAAAACAAGGGACTGATTATTTATTTTCAAAATTATGTATTAAAATCAGTCGGATCAAGAACCAATCCAATATATCTTATTATAATCCTTTATAATGAATTCCATTTTCTATGTACATGTATCTAGAGTTATCTAGAATTGATTTACTCAATATATGATAATAATTTTAAGAAATATTAAGAATTGTTCGAATTTGATGTTTTACTTGGGGATACTATATTAAAATTGATTTCCTCAATGTATGATAATAATTTTTTTTATTATGGAATACTTTTTTCAGCATTTATTTGTGTACTTTTAAAGAAATTCATACGTACTTAAACATTAAATAGTGTGTTTATTCTAAGAAAAGAATCACAGAGCTGATTATATGTTCCTGATTATATAAAAGGTGTTTCTGTTAAGGTCGTAATGACCTAGGTCTATCCTCATGAGGTATCCTGGCCATATGTTTTCCTTTTTGTAATATTAAGAATTGTTCGAATTTGATTTTTACGTATGGGGATACTAAAAGTCATAATGTGTAGTTTCAAATATCAAATTCCTAGTGGCGTAGCAAGGCCTTTTATAATTGTATGCCCGAACATCGGCGAGGGGTCCGAAGGCCCTTAGTAGCCCCAGGGCAGAGGACCTCCGGGTAGGGGGCGAAAACACCGGACGCTCACGCGTTATTGTGAAAATGATACCATTTCTGTCATTCAAAATTCATCAATAACAACATACTTGGTTGGTTGAGAACAAATCTTGACTACATAAGAGATGATTTCAGCTTACCGGTTGTGAACTTTCTATTTCTATGTAGCAATAGATCAGTAGAACCTGCATATGGAATATATATCTTCCTGTTGATACGATATTTCAGAACGTGCATTTCCCATTATGACTTCCTTGAATGAGGTCGCTACTTACAAGGAAGCTGTCAAACTAAGAGTTTCAAGTGGAGAAGTTGAAAGCATTTCTTCGAAAATTTTAAGTTGGTTGACTGTCTCACAGATGACGACGGGCATGGTTCATTGTTGTAACCACAATTCCGTCCTCTTTTCTTCGATCTCGACCTACCGAAATGGACTTATCACCGAGTTTTTACATACATTTGCAATACGACACATGTGGAACAGGATATGCTTACCCTTCTGGAGCACCTGAGATCAGCCCGATTTAAGGCGGGGTTTGAATCGCTTAGTCTTTAGTATTCTATGTTGTCTTTTATGTACTGTTGTTTGTCTTTTCGTCATGTTTCGTCTTTTTGTTTTCAACCTATGAGTTTGAATACTGGTATTTTTTGCCTCTCTTTTAAAGTTTGTTTTAGGTTTTTTTCAAGTTGATTTCCTTGTGTTGATTTGGAATCTAATCGTCCTTTGTTTTAGAGAAAAATGTCCAAATCAGTTACTTTAGAATATGTTTAAAAAGGAGATGTTGGGTAAACCAATCAATCGACAAAAAAAAATCAAAACTTTATGAAAATAGTTTAAAAAGCAAGTTCTATTGATTGTTTTAACATCCTATAATTTTCACACCTTTTTACCGGAAAATTTCGTTAATGGACGCATGCAATAATTAATTTTCATAGATGGTCAGGTGTAAAATAAAAATGCAAGCCACACATATTGTATCCAAGCAGATACTAAATTGCTTTAAACAATACTAATCTGAGTAGACAATTCACAGTAGATTCAAAGTTTGACAGAAAATGAACAAATATATAATACGATACCATTTGATTAAAAAATAAATTTCGTCACTGGTATCTTCATTTACGAGTCATCAAAGAAAGCATTACAATTGCTCGTGTGCTTTAAACAATTCCTTTAATTTATTTGGATCAAAATATTTTCCCCTCCGAAATTGATGTGCACACCCGGGCGTTTTGACGTAAACGTAGCAACGCGCCTGTCTTCTGTCCTCCAAAAATGAGTTGGATGGGGTAATTTTCAAGTTTTTTTACATAACTATCTTCAAAGGTGAAAGATTTGAAAAAAAATCTAATTTTATACATTAAAATATATAGAAAACCCACTGATAACTTTCAATATCTTGAACGAACATCAGCCCACCCTACGTCAGTATTCACAGGCTTCATAACTGGAGAAATTATTCGCCTAACTAGGTCTTGCAACAACTGAAAAGACCTCTATAAAGAAGATCAACTTTTTAAGTCTAAACTTCTTGAAAGAGAACATTGCAAAAATGAGGTCGACAATATTATAACAAAAACAAGAGAAAAAGAAAGAACAAATTTTTTTAAATCTTATTAAAAAAAAAACAAAAAAGGCTCCACCACTCGTTTTTTGCAACAAGATTTAATCTGGTATTTAAAGGAATCGACAGAGTTATATGAAACAAAACAGAAAAGCAAAAATATTATTTCCGAAACCTCCGATTATTGCATACAGCAGGCATAAAAATCTAAAAGAGTATCTAAGACATTCAAAAATAAAAAAGGATATATTAAGATAATTTCCAACAAAAAATAAAATTATGCATAACAAAATAACAGAAAAATATTTAATCAAAGAAATATAAAGAAAGAAAGAAAGAAAGAAAGAAAACAACGAATGTATAAACAGATGTCGTACAATTCTTAATATTACAAAAAGGAAAACATATGGTCAGGACCTAGGCCTAGGTCCATACGACATTAACCGAAAAACATTTTAAATAAAAAGGAACGCAGACTCAGCTCTGTGATTCTTTTCTAAGAATACACACACTTTTACAATTACAAGCACGTATGAATTTCTTTAACAGTGCAAAAATAAATGCTGAAAAAGATATTCCATAACAAAAAATTATCATCATACATTGAGTAAACCAATTCTATATAGCTCTAGATACATGTACATAGAAAATGGAATTATTACAAAGGATTATAATAAGATATACTGGATTGGTCCTGGACCCGACTGACTTTAATATAATTCGATGAGATGAAATACATTATTTACAATTTAATTCAAAACTGTATATAATGCATACGTACAAAAAAACCAATACAGGTTAAAATGGGAAAAGGTATAAAAGTTTGGTTAATGTTCGTAAGACAATATACCGTAAGCGAAATGAAACCCATGTTCAGACATTTCAAAAAAAATAATATCTATTTATGGTGTAGTTTATATTTTATTAAATTTTGGGAAGTTTTTTCCCGAAAAAATACGACTAAAGAAGAATTTTTGTAGAATCTGGTGCCATCTCATACTTTAAAAAATGCATTTATAAAATGGTTTAAAAGACCTGCTGAGATATTTATTTTCAATACATAGTAGCTCAGGGTTTTTTTTCAAATTACCACAGAACGAACCATATATTTTTGTCATTATTAAGGCGGCGTAATATATTTTTAAAATCCTCCTGCCCCAACCCCTACCCTACCCCCCCCCCCCCCCCCCCCCGAATATCAAATGGTCGTCCCCTAACATAGTGTTACATTTTATGTTTCAGAATATTAACATAATAACATTAACGTACCAATTTGTTTTGCACCAGGTACGAATTTCGACAATAAATGTCCCTTCAGTGAAGCCAGACACCAAGATATTTGAAAATCCAAAGCTTATTAAAAAGATGAAGAGCTATAATTCAAAAAGTATAGCCAAAGCCGGGTTAGGAATCTGAGCTTTGCATGAGGGAGATACGTTCGTTATTTTAAAATAATTTCTAACATGCAATTACCCAAAAAAAGCATTAAATTCCTGAAAATATTCTGAAAAATAAATTTTGTGACATAAATTGGTTGAATCAATCTTTACTAAACACATTCGCAATAATCGATCAGTTATGGGTTAAAAATACTGGCGCATTTGTACAACTACATGAAACATAGTTGACATATTTGCCATGTGTACCTTTAGCAAATCTAAAATGTTTACAGAAGATGAGCAAAATAGTATGATCACACCTACTGTTTGATTAAAATGACTATTTTTGTCTTCAAATAAGAACAACTAGAAACAAAAATGTGCATGCATTTTTGCAGTACGTTTTGGTGAAGAATTTAACAAGTGTGAACTTTATCTGTTATTATTAACAAAATAAAATAAAATTACCACTGTTTATTTAAACAAATGTATTGACATGCAATCACACTACATACGCAAATGCAATATACGTTAGTATTATAAAAAAAGGCAACAGTAGTATACCGCTGTTCGAAATTCATAAATCGATTTGAAAAAAAAACAAATTCGGGTTACAAACTAAAACTGAGGGAAACACATCAAAAATAAGAGGAGAACTACAATAGAACAGAACACAACATTAAAATGTAACACACACAGAAACGAACTATAATATAACAATGGCCGTTTTCCTGACTTGGTACAGAACATTTTAAGAAAACAATGGTGGGTTGAACCTGGTTTTGTGGCTAGCCAAACCTCGCACTTTTATGGCAATGTTAAATATAACACTAAAATGACAATATAAAAGTTCTGCTTCAAAGATGACATATCATAAAGTCAAAGTGAGTGGTGGCTGATAAAATATTATTCTTCAGGTTGTGTTATAAAAATTTTAATAGACATCCGTCCTGATCTACAATATATAAAATAAACAATTAAATAAGATATAGTGCACATTTGCAAAGTTTGGACGTACATTTTGTGTCGAAAGAAATGTTCTAGGTTGATGTGATGTTACTGGAATTTAAAATTAAAAACATTTTCATTATTATTCAGGTAGAGAAAGAAACAAAAACAATGAAGGAATAGTAAACGATCGTCAAAAATGTCATACATCGAGAACAAAGTCTCATCTACTTCAAAACGTGCAGAAAATTGCGGTATGGGCTTTGCTCATTTGTTGAAGGCCATACGGTGACCTATAGTTGTTCATTTCTGTGTCATTTGGTCTCTTGTGGAGAGTTGTCTCATTGGCAATCATACCACATCTTCTTTTTTATAGAAATAGACCCATTTAAACATTACTATGATTACAATACTGAGAAATACAAGTAAATTATTGACTCATATATTTTGATATACTATGTTTCTAGTATATTTTAGAGTATTGAAGGCAAACTGGTATAAAGACATAGAATTTGGTATATAATACTGTAAATCATACCTCTAACGTAAACATTGATACATGTACACTTTTGACCACTGTCTTTTTTAATTTGAGTACATTTTCAAATAACAAATGCTTTTCTGTTTGTTTGATTTGGGTACGACATTTGTCATGTTAATAGCTTCGGAAACTTAACATTGTATATTAATACTTGATATATTTTTCTGACGTCAGTCAGTTGTTCTAATAATATGTATTGAGCAGGAATAAACTGTAAGATTGAAAGAAAATGATATTCTACATTTTACCTAAATAATGTCTCCCCAATAACTAACCAATTCTGCAGTAATTTCCGATACCACTCAGCTACGGCCACACAATTATTGCAGAAGTACTTTATCATACTTTCACAAACTCTAAACGAAAACTTAAACAAAATAAATTGTTATAACACGCATCATGTTATTGATATCAGTGTTTTATCCTTGGTTTTGTTTCTTGTTTATTAGAGGACTGTTCTATTAAATGCTGTGAAGCTACGGGGGCAGCTTGTGGAGCAGGATATGTTAACCTTTCCAGATCATCTTATATATATACAAGACGATTCTATGAGGTTTATGTTGTCAGTCGGTTTTTTTTTTTTTTTTTTTTTTTTTTGCTATGATTTTGCAAGTCTACTGACGAGTGTCGAGCTTTCCTGTTTGTGTTTATAATATACTATCACATGCATTCACTTTGTTTTTTGCAGTATCTAAATATTTCAGATACATTTATTAATGAACAGTTGCAATTTTGATCTACATCAAGGAACTTCCCTACAGTTGTGCATGTGCTCATTGAGTCATATCGTAAAGTGATGCTATAAATAAATCTTCTAATATAACAATAATTGAAAGAAACACATGCCAATATATCTTGAATATTTTAGAAAAAATCTTACCCACTATGTACTGTCGTTTAAAGTAACAGCTGGCTAGTAATACTACCGACAGACACGGTATGAAACAGATAAGAGCTTAATGTATACTTGAAACTGAGAACAATTCAACATTTGAGTATATATGCATTTAAAATTCAAATACTAGTATACAAACGTAAACGTTATTTACAGTCATTGGTAACTTTATAAATATTTAAAAATACTCACATTTAAAGACCAAGCAAGCTTGAGTATATCAATTTTTTAATATAAGTAACGCTTAAGATTAAAATTAATATCTTGTTAGACATATGAAACATATTTTCGTTACAACTATAAAACAGTAAAAGAAATGATAAAATAGAACGATATAGTAATGCATGTTATAAATCTACGAACTACACCATGTACACGACAGTATATAAAATTATGCAACATTATGAAGCTGTTAAATATCATGTGAATTCTACAGATTAACCATCACAAAATAGCAATGCCAGAAAGGACCTCGTATTAAGGACCCTGATAGATATTGAATAACGAGTTTAGTGTATATTTTGGTTGAAAATGTTTGTAATTATCAAGTGGTTGGTGTTAATAAATAAATAAAACATCTGCAAAGAAAAGCAAGCAACTAGCAATCACATAACATATTATAACACTGATATATAAATAAAAGAAAAAAGATGCAAATAAACATTGAAATGTATCATAATTATCATAATAAATACAAAACAACATGTACAAACAACAATAAAACTGTCTTTTATAAGTTACTCTTCCGTAACAAAAACATAATCAAAAAGAACATGATAAGTTAATATAATGTTTGTCATTTAATAGCTGTAAGTTACTTAAATGCACGGTGCAATTCATCTATTACATTAATTGAGTTAGAAATACTTACCGTAAATATGTTATCCAAAACAGAAATTGCGATCATTTTGGAATGCAATCAAAATATAAATCGCGCATATAACGTGGTGTTCCAATCGGATCTTTGACTGATTCTGTTTCTGTTTAATTCATTCAAAAATGTTATAGAATAAAAACAATTCAGAGCCTGGCATTTTGTACAGACACTTTTGCAATATTGAGACCTTTATGATCCCGATTAAAGTTGCCGTTTGGTTGTTGTCTCATTGGCGTATATCAAATGTCTCCTTTTACTCGTAGAAGCAAGATTTTTCACTACATTTAAGAATCTATTGGTTGTTTATGTGGTTAAACTTCCTATTGTTTTGACTTTGGTCGTGATAACTGTTATGCTCTTTGGACGTGCGCTTGACTTACTACGTATATGTATATGCTTTTTGTATCAGGTATACACTTACCCTTTTCCTTGTAAAATAGTACACCGTAAATCATCTCTATATCAGAATATATGACATTTGCTTTAGTTCTTGGTGATAATGTGACCAGTAGAATTCGTTTGCCATTTGCACAGAATATGTCGCTATTGTGTACGTGTATCCCTAAGTTTGCATTTGTTTCGTTTGTGCTGACAACTTTGACAACGTTAGTTCCATTAAAATTGGAAGATTTCACATCACCACTCTTTCTTTCAAGCCAAAACAGTCTATCACCATTATAATCTGGAATAAAATTTGAAACCGGGCATTGCATACATTCAGAATGCATTTATAAATAAAGATCCTTTATTTGATTATCTTGTCATTATTTGTTATAAAATTTACAAATGCAATATTTGTATTATACATTTTCTAAGGAAGTAAGCCTTAAAATTGAGAATGGAAATGGGGAATGTGTCAAAGAGACAACAATCCGACCATAGAACAGACAACAACAGAAGGTCACCAACAGGTCTTCAATGCAGCGAGAAATTCCCGCACCCGGAGTCGTCCTTCAGCTGGCCCCTAAACAAATATATATTCTAGTTCAGTGATAATGAACGCCATACTAAACTCCAAATTGTACACAAGAAACTAAAATTAAAAATAATACAAGACTGACAAAGGCTAGAGGCTCCTGACTTGGGACAGGCGCAAAAATGCGGCGGGGTTAAACATGTTTATGACATCTCAACCCTCCCCCTATACCTCTAGCCAATGTAGAAAAGTAAACGCATAACAATACGCACATTAAAATTCAGTTCAAGAGAAGTCCTTAGCATTGATGTTTCTTTTTCATTTCTATTTTTCTAAAGTGCAATCCAAAATAGATTATATTTGTCTATTTTGGAATGTTTTTATTTATCTTTTCGTGTTTATATATTTGCCAATGGGACATTCAAACTCATAACTTAAGTCGAAAATAAACTGACAACGCCATGGCAAAAAAAAATTTAACAAACCAAAAGAAAATAATAGTAACGAAAACATAACATAGAAGATTAAAGACTGAGTGACAGGAACCTCACCAAAATCTGGGAGTGATCTCAGGTGCTCTGGAATGGTAACCATATTCGGCTACTAGAATTTTTTTTTTTTTTTTTTTTTCACAGATTAATAAAGCAATTGTGAAACAAATCAAACTTATTTAATGTTTTAGTGGACAAGCTGAAAATTGTATTAGTGTATAAACCTTTTTTTCAAATCCCGAAAAGCAAACTTAAAACATTAACTATAACACCTTTGCAGATAAGCTATTGTGAATCTTGTCATTATCCCTGTATCATGTGAATAATCCCGGATTTTTTTGGTTCAGGAGAATATTTATTTAACACATATAAGGACGAGTCAAGTGACAAACAATTAATTATTCTAACTGAATAGGAAATGTTAGTTCGACTAACGCACGCTATATATTGTGAATATAAATAAGAAGATGTGGTAAGAGTGCCAATGAGACAAACAGGAAAACCAACGGTCTAATCTATATAAAAAAAACGAGAAACGAGAAACACTGAAAAACAGGCTCCTGACTTAGGAAAGGTGTATAAATATGCAACAGGTTTAAACGTTTTAACAGACGCTAACCTTCACCCTAAATAGGATAGTAGATCCAATAGTCATGGGCATTTGACAAAGTCCAAGAAAAAAAAACGAATCAAAAGCAACTTTTTACCGTTAATAAGAAATTCGTATATTCCAAGACTGTATTTTAGACAAAGTATAGTATAGTTAGTGTACCAAGGTAATATATGCAGTGGTAAATTGAGTTCATATTCATGACGAGATCATGTTATTGTGAAATGAATAATATACAATGTTTTGTACTAGACTAACACGCTGAGTTCTATTGTATATCGAAATAATTTATGAAGTTGCACTCCACAGGAAGACGCTTCACCTTTTTGGTCACTTTGTTATTGCTTCTGCAAATCGAAGAAACGACACATACTCAAGTTAGATATAAAAGAGAATGCGAATTTAAAAGTACAAAATAAAAGAAGTTCAGTCAAAATATGTTGTATAAAATATAGGCATGTTTTATAATCTATTGAGACAACTACCCAAAGTTATCCAACAAACGTGAACGTACGCATTTATATTAGTCACCAATGGTCTGAATTATGTACAAGACAATAATCCAAACATGAATTTAGCAAACAACTGAATTACAGTCCCTGACGACTTGGGACAGGCATGTAGAGAATGAGGCGGGGTTTTTATCATTTTTTTCCTTATAATACTGTTATATGCCGTGCAAATATATCATGTTTAAAAATTCAGCTTAAAACAAACTACTCTCAGTTATTGCTAACAACTCGTCCCTCTGGTATAAAATCCTATCACCCTGCACCAAAAATATCTCCAATCTCAACGTTGACAGCATGAATGTATTATTATCAAAAGTTTTGAATAGGTTTGTATGACCATGCATTGTTCATAATGTGGTCATTTGTGGATAAAATTTTAACAATTATTTTTACAAATTAATTATGTAATATTCTGGATAATATACCTATACTCAAACCAGTGACTTGTTCTGTAGAAACATTAAATACTGGCTGAGTTTCTGTTCCATTTAATCTTGATCGTCTTATTGGAGTATTTGTAGGATATATACTGTAATACAGCCATCTGCATATAAAATGACAAAAACAATGCAAAAATACATTATAAATAATGTTATTAGTCTAATATTTCCTTTAAGAAGTGTAAAACTATATGTCCTATTCCAAAGGTATTAAATTTTTGCTCTTTTATTCGCGTTAAGGTGTGTGCTAATAAATGGTTTGGGTTATACTGTCGACAAAGTAAACAGAACGAAAATTTATACGCTATAAGTTAATCAAATAGTACACTTACGTATAGCTTCCGATGTAGTAATGATGTGTTCCTAGGCTATAAGTTATCTTATTTGCATTTTTTGTTTCAAATACCATCTTAATTGCTTGTTTATTTAATCGCTTGCTTCATGGGTTGTTTCCAAGATATTTCTTTTTCCTTTGATAATTATATTGATAAACTCTTTATGTTGATATGTTGCGATTAGATATGATAGCGAAGTACAATTGCATGAAAAACGAAGAAGTCATTGGATGATTTCAAATGAATATAGTGATGTTATATTATGTGCTATGCATGTAGAGATTGGTATGCAGAAAATTATAACTGATTTAACAAAGCTTTGTTACACCTATTCCAAAACATATCTTAATTTATTAAGGATGTGCACAAAATTCAGTTAGTAACCAGCTTTGTTTTGGTTTTCATGGGTTCTATTCAATCCTAAGTTGCTGATAGCTAAATAATTACAAACCTGTTCCGATAATCCAACGTTAGAGCATATAGCTGACCATTTTGAAGTATTGATATATTATTTGACCCATCGAAATTACATCGCTTAAGCTCTGCTGGCGCCATTCGTTCTGTCCAATATACATGATTGCCTACTGGATCAATAGCGACACCTATTGGCCTTCTTGCCTGGGTCACTGTTTCTGTCATGTAAACTTGTTCTGATGGATAACGAAATCTTGAAAAACAATTAGGAATAAATCCATTATATATATTTTTTTTTTTATATAGATAGATATAAGAGGATGTGGTATGTATATTAATTATATACAATTGAATTAGTCATTTTATAGAGAGATGCAATGTATCATCAAACATAGAAGTAGAAAATATATACGGATAAATGAAGAATAACATTGTGATCGATGACTTGGTTCATACATTTATCAATTTAAGAACAAAGAATCAACACTTTTTCAACTGTTAGCGTTGCACTTTTCAAAATTAAGTTTCGAGAACAGGTCATTGGGTAATTTGAATTTCTTCTTGACGGTAAACGCCTACAGCACTTTTGTCGAACAATTTTAATCAGACTGGTGTTTGTTTGTTTTACCCCCTCTTTTTATTACGAGAAAAAAGTGTGGACAAAAAAACATAGGTACGATATCCCTTTTGTCTTAGATGAGATGAACACATTCTTACTGATTTTGTACTAATTTCACTCTTTTAGCTTTTTTGTATTTTTTTAGTGTCCAAAATTGTTTTATCTGCTTGGTCATATAGCTCTTCAAATGTTTTGGTCTTTATACATTCTTGGCTTTCAAATATTAGACTTTGAGCGTTCCTGATGAAGGTAAATCCAGGAAAACGCTTCGGAACAGAAAATTCATAGCGTGTTGTTTTAATTTTTATGTTTATAGTACAGAGACGAAATATCCAGTTATTATTCTTTGGTTAAAATTCAAAAGGAACATATGACAGACCTTAGATTTCTCAGAATTTCCTTCTTGGTTAGTGTCGTTGGGATATTTGTTGAGTCATCAGGTGAATTAGCAATACTTTACTAATTTATTAACCCGTTTATGTATATGTGGTTTAAGCACAAACAATATGCTGTTTGGGGCCTTATATGCAGGGATATAATAGATATAAGAAGATGTGGTATGAACGCCAATGAGACAACTCTCCATCCAAGTCAAGATTTATAAAAGTAAACCTTTATAGGTCAAAGTACGGTCTTCAATACGGAGCCTTGGCTCACACCAAACAGAAAGCTATAAAGGGCCCCAAAAATTACTAGTGTAAAAACATTCAAACGGGAAAACCAACGGTCTAATCTATATAAAAAACGAGAAACGAGAAACACTTATGAACCACATCAACAAACGAACTACTGAACATCAGATTCTTGACTTAGGACAATTGCAAACAATTGCAGCGGGTTTAAACGATTTAATGGTACCAAACTTTCATCCTTATCTGAAACAAAAGTGTAACATCACAACATAGAAAGATATAAGCATTCATGTGCATGGATGATGACAAGTTCTTTGCAATATTTGGGTCATTACAGTTAGGAGTAGCATGTGTGTTTGTAGACCAAACATGTGTTTTGTATTTTTACTTGAATCAACAACCTCAAGGTCTAAACCATTCGGGAAGAGTATTATATTTCTCATAAGCCCATTACCTGTAAAAATCCTCGACTGAAACCATCTGTTTGGGGACGGCCATATACTTTTTTGGTGGAGGGCCGGAACGATTTTTGGTAGATTGACTATTGTCAAATGTTGCTACCCTTGCTTGTATTATTAAAAATATTCATTTTTCAATTATTTCAAGGCCAGGATATTCATTTCCAAAATCCTCTAGCTCCTTACCCCTCAGAAAATCAAATGTCGTCCTCTGAACAACCACTAGAGGTAGGAAAAACATTTTGAAAAAATTGCAATATAAAAGGCAGCAACACTAACAAAAGAAAGTTAACGATGTAACGATGTGTTCGTATTCGTTAAACATTTGATAATATAAAAAGAAAAATAATAGCTATTATTGACAGAACAAGTAGCGTAAAACCATTGCCAATTGAAAGCAATAATTTAATAAGTTAAATGCACAAAAGAGTTATCTCAATCTATTTGTGTCATGTGAACCATGTTTGCTATTTCCTTATACAAAACACATACAATGTACCTCAATATATCGTTTTTGTCAGCTCTTGGAAAATATATGTATTCGTTGTTAGAGTCATAATCAAAACAATGTATGTGACTCTGTTGGTCGATTAAGATTTCTGATACGTTTCCAGTGTTCATGTTGAATTCTTTAATTTTACCATAAATTGAAAATATGATCTTGTTTTGAAGACCTGAAAAGTAAATTTACAGAAATTTAAGGATTTGTTCACAATACCTTTTTCAGTACAATACTTCCTATTTTCTTTTTTCTTGTCTATAACACAAGTATGGCATCATTTGTTCCTTTATCAACACTTGGCTATGGACAATCAATGTTAGATAGTAAACGATTTAAAGTTAAAAGGAAACAGAAACACGGTGTCATATAATATGACCATTGATTCATTGTATCAAAATAAAAACCCGTCATATGAACTTAAGTTCGATACAAAAATGCCTCAGGTGTTTTAGTCCCGAACGGATTCTTTATTTTTATTTCAGCAGCATTTGTTACTAATTTCTGAGTTTTAAGCAGCAGATCATCATCATCTATATGCACTAAACAATAAATTAGAAATTTTGATTGCATTGAAAAACTGTGTTAAGTTTTTGATATACATGTTTGTTTTTATAGCACAGTGGACTGTGGCGCTGCACGCAGTTTAGGGGTCGTTGCCATATTGTCAAAATTGAATTGTAGGTTTATCAACGTCAATAAATGCAAGCGTCTAATCAATATAATTGAATAAAGCGTAAAACAAGAAAGGAACTTCGTTTATATCTGGGTTTTTACTTTTTCTACCGACAGTGTATATTGTACGAGGGGTTGAAATCGTTTTAGTCTAATTATTTGAGGTCTATAATAATTCCAAAACAAAAAACGTTTGAAAGTTTATGATTATGTTCATAATGGCTAAAAAATTTTTTATCCTGATATATTTCGTTAAAATTTCGGTTCGAACAACTTTTTTGTAAACCTAATATAGGGTAACTGTTTTATAGATTTTCAATTGCCATAATGAACACCTAGTTTCTTCGACCGTTGTCTTGAAAGCAAGCAAGGATGACAATTTCACAATTGGTACTAAGTTGGGACATTACTCAAAAGAGTGCATTCAGCATATGCATGTTGTATTGATACTACATGCTCACTTTCTATTACTACAGAGACCTGCAAAAAGGTTAAATAGCACGGTTATCATGTTTTTGCTTGTAAACCAAAACTTCGAATTAGAAAAAAAAAGGTAGAGAATTTAAAGATAGCAACGTCAAGTAGTTCATTCAACATTTTAAAACCAACAAAAACATGCATTCCTCCTCAGTTAGAGAGCCTCAAAGGTAGAAACTTTTAACTTGATACACACTTTGTGTTTTGCACTTGATATGAGGACAATGTGCTGTTTCGTGTGTATTGATTTTGACTCCTGACTATTTTGATTTCAGTGCCAATAATACTTTTCGTGAATAATATTGTTATACATTTAAATGTCTTACCTTGATTAATAAAGCAGACAAAAAGGAACATTTCAGACAATACCATCACATAACATTTCATATTGTTGTAAACTGCGTAAATACAAACTGGATTATTCAGCACCAAACATCATTTTTCATTAAAAAGAAGGTACCTGAAATACTTTTAAAATATAAGCTGCGTTATTTTTCAACAAAACACGCAATTTGTTCTTATAGAGATAACATGTTTTATAATAAGACGGAAACAATATGGAAACATTCAATTGATAAATTAAATAGAAAAAGGTACATATAGAAAGAAGACTTTATCAGATCAGAACCTATTTTCACATGAACAGTCATTATACTATATTCATAGTTGTGACATTTGTACACTGATAACATTGCTTTTTATTTGTTTCAGAGGATTCACAGTTATGGCAACTGATATGACAAAAACATAGATGGGAGCTCCGTGAGTGTGAACCTTGATGATGGTAAACCCAGGAAGCGCTACGGACTCATGCAATTTGTAAAGTGATGTTCTCATTTTTGACTATGTCTAAATATCAGAGGTTTTGAATATTCTTTGTCACTGTAAATGTTTATAAAATGTTCAGTTAGCAAAGCATATATCATTGTATTTGTAAATTGACATCGATTGGATTGATAATATACATAATGCATTTAAGTATTCGTGAAATCCTTTTGAAAACACAGTTGTATATACTCTTTCATAGCTAGTGTCTAGTTGGAATTATCAGTACCATCATTTTGCATTTAGGTTGTGTTCAGAGAATATCATATTTTTTGAGTGATTTTAGTAGAAGAAGACTGTGTTTATTAATTAACTGCATTAATGGTTTTAGATTTTCACTCATTTGGAAACGATTGAAGGTTTTGTAAACAAATTACGATTCCATACTGTTTTCGAACTTAATGTTTGTTTCGCTCCTTTCGGTTCATTCTTATGTTCTCATAAAAAATCAAAAGAAAGCATTATTTTATCATGTTTATGTGTTGGTCCTTCACCTTTCCGTGTGTTTTTCGTAGATATCTATTTTCAAATTTAACCAATTGTTGAACTCAATCCTTGTACGACAATATATATAGTTTAAGTAAACAAGTATCAGTTTACTGTCGCGATTCTATCTTTTTTATGTTAATTAAAAATGTATTGTCACGGGGACATTTAAATGTATGACTGAATCCATATAATTTTCTTCTGTATACAACTGGGTCAGACATTTACTTTTCTTTGTTAAATAAACCGACACGAACACTTTTATCTTTTATATTAACAGCGATATTTTTTTTTTAAATGGACTAATGACAAATAAGTAAACAGACAATTCCGTGTCCGAATTACAATGAGTTTTTGCGGTCGTCACAAAATTTGACACCCAGTTCTTTAAAATTGCATCAGATAAAAATGCATTTGTCATGCGTTATGAGAAATCGACGTTGATATTTTGATATTAGACCCCGGGGATACTGTGGACATGTATATTTCGTTTTTAAATTAATGAGCATAACTAAGATAAAAGTAAAAACAGCTTTTCATATGTATAACTTACCAAATCTCTTTGTCAACGTTCTTAAGTTATAATTTCCACACGATACATAAGTTTCGAATTTATATAATTACTATTGCACTGGATTTTTAAAGTGAACCAGTCATTAGCCTGATTTGACAAACATCAATGCACTTCAGTAATTTTCAGTGTATTTCCGTTTACGTCATACTGTAAGAAAAGATGTGAAATTGAAATAAACGATTTGTGTAGATTCATTATATAATTACGATACATGTTTGGTTGACCTTTTTTTTTCAAACATTATGCCTTATTCAATATTTGATGAAAACTACAGATTTCTCTATATGCAATTTTGCTTCTCTTTGTTGACATACCTTTTTGTTTTTATAATGATTAGGATTATAACACAATGTTGACTACTATACCCCTATTTGTTGCATTTTTACTTTGTTTTGTTATGTTCAATAATTATTTGACTTTCTTACGAGTGAGAGGTTTAGCTAGCTATAAAACCAGGTTTAATCCACCATTTTCTACATAAGGAGATGCCTGTACAAAGTCAGGAATATGACAGTTGTTTTCCATTCGTTTGATGTGTTTGAGCTTTTGATTTTGCCATTTGATAATTTAGGGTATTTCCGTTTTAAATTTTCCTTTGAGTTCGGTATTTTTGTTATTTTACTTTTATAGTATACCAATGACTTGTAAATGACAAATTAAACTAATAAGTTTCAACTGTTTTACTTATCATATGCCAATTTTTATATTGTTACAATGCATATGAATTATCAAAGAAAGTGATGAAGTAAAAATTTAAGAAAGTGCCACTTTGAGGAATGTGAGTTAATATCTATTTTTGTCTACACCATATTTGTGTCAGACTTAGTCGACCCCTGGTGAAGATTTAAACGCTATCAAACACCGAATCTTTCAATATCACCAAGCGGCAAATGAAAGCCACCCTTACGTTGACAAAGGGAAACAAATATGATTTTTTGTTTAGTTATGATTGTTTTTATACAGGTTTTACTTTATAAATTATGTAAGGGCTGACCCTTTGACTACTGCGCAAATGAAACGGTTGAAACTATCAGTCCGGAGGGTATCACCAGCCCAGTAGTCAGTACTTCGGTACTGACATGATTTATATCAAATCTTTCTAAAATTCTCCGTTTATAAATTTTGAAATTATAAAGAACTAAGGTTTCAACTCCCTTCGGCAAAGTTGACTTTAGATGGATTTGGCTATTTTTTTAGGTACTGTTTGGCCATCTTGCTCTTCAACTGTTTCGGTTCTTATACATCCTCAGCTTTCAAATATTCGACTTTGAACGCTCCTGATAAGGGTAAATCCAGAAAAGCGCTTCGGACGCATGACATTAATAATGTGCTGTTTTCATTTGTATTTTAGGTCTAAGGTTGCATAAATGTTGTCGAAATGTCGCTATGTTCGTTTTTTACTGAACAAAACAGTAACAGTCCAAATGGGTTAATACAGACCATAAATATATTTCTTCTTTGAATTTCTTAATATTTTGTAATTTTTATAGCCTTTTATAACTTACTGTACGATAAGGGTCTAGCGCATTATCGAAATGCTATTATTTAAGAAAAGTTATAATAATAATTATCAAGATGTCTTTGGCTATTTGATGCTTTTCTTTGTAGGATGAAAGCACTCAGTACTGCATCTCTTGATCTTTGCCATAGAAACAAAACAAAATTACCTAGATCATTTGCATTAACCCATCCTACACATGGATGATATTCTGTTCTCTGTTGTCCAACTCAAAATTGTCTTGCAGGAACATCATCCCTGAATACCTGCAATAAAAACTTCAATGTCATCATTATCAGATGTTTTAGGTTCAGATAGTATTTCCAAGTATTTAATTGTTGCTACTATGTATCTAAATTGTTCTAAGTCATTGTTACCTGGTTGGCTGAAAATAAACTGTTTTAGATTTCCATCAAGGCATTGCATGTTTATTTGTTTATGGTTTTTTATTTCTCTTGCTACTCGTCATATGTAAAGTATTTAGCTTGATCATACAGCCATGAAGTGATGCTGTACACTTAAGAATGGTGTAGGATGCTCCTGTGGCTTGCCAAAGTTTCTCTTGTTTTGTCATTTCAATGCGTTTGAGGTGTTCTATGTTTTCCAGAAAGAGTTCTTGTTTGCGGTTTCTGTCCGATCCATATTTTATGAGATTAAATGGTGTAGTCTTAGTCGATTAAGAGGGGATGTGTTACCATATATTGCGATCAATTTCTGTTCTAATGGTCTCTCGCTGATCGTTGTTAAAATTATCCAAAATTTACTAATTGTTTTCTCATTAGAAGTTGACAGATGATACCTGTTCCTTTATATCATGCTTCATAGGATATGGCTGGGAGTTGGGAGGGAACAATGTGTTATGTTTACTGTTACAACTTGTTTATCTTTCTAATCCCTTTATATCATGCTTCATAGGATATGGCTGGGAGTTGGGAGGGAACAGTGTATTATGTTTACTGTTACAACTTGTTTATCTTTCTAATCCCTTTATATAATGCTTCATAGGATATGTCTGGGAGTTGGGAGGGAACAGTGTATTATGTTTACTGTTACAACTTGTTTATCTTTCTAATCCCTTTATATCATGCTTCATAGGATATGGCTGGGAGTTGGGAGGGAACAATGTGTTATGTTTACTGTTACAACTTGTTTATACTTCTAATCCCTTTATATCATGCTTCATAGGATATGGCTGGGAGTTGGGAGGGAACAATGTGTTATGTTTACTGTTACAACTTGTTTATCTTTCTAATCCCTTTATATCATGCTTCATAGGATATGGCTGGGAGTTGGGAGGGAACAGTGTATTATGTTTACTGTTACAACTTGTTTATCTTTCTAATCCCTTTATATCATGCTTCATAGGATATGGCTGGGAGTTGGGAGGGAACAATGTGTTATGTTTACTGTTACAACTTGTTTATCTTTCTAATCCCTTTATATCATGCTTCATAGGATATGGCTGGGAGTTGGGAGGGAACAGTGTATTATGTTTACTGTTACAACTTGTTTATCTTTCTAATCCCTTTATATCATGCTTCATAGGATATGGCTGGGAGTTGGGAGGGAACAATGTGTTATGTTTACTGTTACAACTTGTTTATCTTTCTAATCCCTTTATATCATGCTTCATAGGATATGGCTGGGAGTTGGGAGGGATCAATGTGTTATGTTTACTGTTACAACTTGTTTATCTTTCTAATCCCTTTATATCATGCTTCATAGGATATGGCTGGGAGTTGGGAGGGAACAGTGTATTATGTTTACTGTTACAACTTGTTTATCTTTCTAATCCCTTTATATCATGCTTCATAGGATATGGCTGGGAGTTGGGAGGGAACAATGTGTTATGTTTACTGTTACAACTTGTTTATCTTTCTAATCCCTTTATATCATGCTTCATAGGATATGGCTGGGAGTTGGGAGGGAACAGTGTATTATGTTTACTGTTACAACTTGTTTATCTTTCTAATCCCTTTATATTATGCTTCATAGGATATGGCTGGGAGTTGGGAGGGAACAATGTGTTATGTTTACTGTTACAACTTGTTTATCTTTCTAATCCCTTTATATCATGCTTCATAGGATATGGCTGGGAGTTGGGAGGGAACAATGTGTTATGTTTACTGTTACAACTTGTTTATCTTTCTAATCCCTTTATATCATGCTTCATAGGATATGGCTGGGAGTTGGGAGGGAACAATGTATTATGTTTACTGTTACAACTTGTTTATCTTTCTAATCCCTTTATATCATGCTTCATAGGATATGGCTGGGAGTTGGGAGGGAACAATGTGTTATGTTTACTGTTACAACTTGTTTATCTTTCTAATCCCTTTATATCATGCTTCATAGGATATGGCTGGGAGTTGGGAGGAAACAATGTGTTATGTTTACTGTTACAACTTGTTTATCCTTCTAATCCCTGTGTATCATGCCTTGTGGTTTAGAAAATATCAACTGTCAAGGTATTATTTCCTATGCACTGTAAATATTCCTACAGAATTTTATTTAGAATCAAATTGTTATTGATGTTTTTTTTTTCTTTTTTCAGTATTCTCGTTTTCTAAGCTTCTGTTCACTCTTTGCTTGACATTGCCTTTGCTTTCGAAGAAATAGCAAAGGGGCAAACTATGTCATGCTCACGGAATTAACTTGTTAAAGAAAGAAAATTGTAAACATCATAAAAAAAAATATTTATCTTGCATAACTTTAATATACAATTATGGCCCGTAGAGAAGTTGAATATCCAAAATCGTCAACACGAAAAGGTTAATTCACTGAGGGCGCAGCCCGAAGTGAAATAATCTATTAGAGTTGACAATTTTGGATATTCATCGCTTCTAAACGGGCCACAATTGTTTTATTATACCGAACTAAAAGTGGAAGGGCCTTTTGAAACATTGAAAAGCACGTAACCTACTGTATCATAACAAACGCAAGTAAACGTTCAACAGAAATTTGTGTCTTAGAATTTCTCATATGTAAAACAAAGGTAGAATCTTTTTGTGAAACATTGATGACCCTGAAAAGGACTGTTTATAAGAGATATCCTCGGCACTAGATGCATTTCCAAAGCCTTGTTTTACTTCCTGTAACTTGAAGTTGAACGTTGCCATTTTGTTTACTTACTTCTGTGACGTCATTTTCAAGGGAGATAACACGTGTACAAATCATGAAACTCAAAAGGTTATTCATTGGTGAATAATAGGGTTATTCAACGCTGGTGTACATTTTTAGGGTTCTTCGTCCCTCCTTGCAATAAAATCATAATTAACTGAATTATTCTATGTCACGTGACAACGTGTAACCTAATAGAATTGTTTATAATATATGTAAGGTATAATAATATTTGTTGTTTATAAGTCCTTTGTTGGTGAAAGCAAGATGATTACAGTTTTGGCAAGTGACAATTTTGTTGATATCTCACAAAACATGTTTAACTCCGCCGGATTATTGCGCCTGTCCCAAGTTAACCTCTAGCCTTTGTTAGTAATGTGTGTTCCTTTTTTTATTTTGTTTGGCTGTATGTTTCGGAGTTAAGTGTGGCGTTCATTGTTCTGAAATTGTAAACATTATGATTTAGGGGTCTGTCCACCTCCGGTTAGTGGATTTGGTCCATGCGTTGACGACACATAGGTGACCTTGTGCTGTTTTCTGCTCTTTGGTTAGGTTGCTGTATCTTTGACACATTCCATATTGTCATTCTCTTTTCTATCATAATTTTGTTATAGTTTAATCTTGATATAATTTATTTGTGATCGTTTGGTTTCGCATAATTCGGATTAACTGAACTATTTTTTAGAATGTTTATACATTGAAAATCTACTTTGCTTGATATGAATAAAATTAAATCCCTGGACTAAAGACTCGGATAAAACAAAACAAATGAACAAACAATGTATATACAGCAAGAGAACCACTGACAACATATTTAATGGACTTAATATCCAACTGACAGACCGACAAATATACCGAACACATCTAGAGGGCAAAACATAGTCTTTAACATATATTGAACACTAAATCAAAAGTAGTTTATAAAGAAATAGGGCAGACGTAGCCCTTTGTTTCACACCATGAACATTTTAAAAGTCTTTCAACCTTATTACAGTTATGTGTTTTACAAGGGTCACCGGTCCTTCACCTTTCATCTGATACCTTAATCACTAAAATATATACTATCTAGTTTTAAATTTACACATATGCGTAGGAACTATTTTGTTTAAAATATGTACTACTTTCCAGTTTTTCTTTGACCGGACCCGATTTGGTGGAGTTACATCTTACAAAGTCTGTTTAAGTAGTTTTTGCCAAGAATTCCGCTCACGCCGGTTCCTGAGGCTATTTTAAACTTGCAGTGATGTGAAAGTTTTTTGCTCCGTGTTGAAGGCCTTACAGTGACTTTGAGATGAAGAATAGGAATTAAAAGTGCTGTACCTTTTGGTTTTTTGTGTGTTTTGGAGTGCATGTGCTGATTTTGTGTCATGGATGGATACCCCATATTCTTTGTTTTTCTGTTCACATATCGAAGCTTCTGGTGTTTACTCTATGCATGAGTGGATATTACTGTGTGCTTAGAATAATGAAACATTAAATGAAGGTCTATTGATAACTCAAACCACAATCTAGATACATTTCAATAATGATGAGTTTTTTGGTTAAAAAGAGAATAAACCAGATGTGCCAAATCTATCTTATAAGTAAAACGATGTTTTTACCTTCAGAAACAAATACATGCCTTTTGGTATGCACAACAGTTCAAGAAATATCAAATTTGCAATATTCTTGATTGGGTGGACCGGCTGGTCCCTGATTCCCACTTCCCTACCCTCTAACTCCCACTTTTCTCTCAATTTACTCCCGATTCCCTCCTCCCCAGCTACTCCCACTTCCCTTTAGCCCCTTACTCCCAGACAAGAATTGGTAAAAAATGATCACCAGAATATCCCTATGTTTACTCCACCTCTTCCCGCCCTTCATTCTTATATTCTGATTTCCCTGTCCTCCCCTCATTCTTATACAGTCAACAAAAGTAACGATACACAAGTTTGAACTCAAATTTATTATAAAATATAATAAATAGGAAAAACTTTTAAATTATCCAATAAAAAACATTCATCTGCAAAGCAAATGCATATGATTAAAAGAATCAAATTGGAAAGTGAGAAAATACCGTGTTATTGAACACTGGGATCAAATTTATTTTGCGGAAAATGATGACAAAAGTCGGCACTTAATTTCAAAGATGAGAATTAAGTATTCAAATATCTGCAAAGGCATTCAAAATTTTAAGCAAACCATGTTTAAGTTTACAATTCTAAGTTCTAATGTCGAATTTTTGTGAAAATACGATTTTTGAAATAGCAAAAATTGCAAAAAAAAATGCGTATTTGCCTTAAATCAATGGTTTTGATAAGAAAATAGCAGTCTGTAAATATGATACCAATTGGACAATTATTTACCTTGATACAGTGTATCCAGTTTCATTATATATGGAAAATACATTGACTTTATCGTTTCTTTTGTTGACTAGTATTTTATGAAAGGCCTTCAAAAAATATATAATGGTTAAGAACTGTGTTGCTTCATGAATGAAATTATAATTAATGTTTATATTTTGCAATCATATAAATGAATGTCAATGTCTATACATTTCCGTTTTTTACCCTGAGAGCGAATCATATCCATGTAAAATTAGCCTTTTGCCTCATTCACAGAAACAATACAACAATGTGCGATAACATGTTAGTTCTGTCAGTATCGAAAACATTCGAATGTGGTATGAGACCATCGACTGGATTCTCTACTTAAAACGTGGAACCAGTTTTGCTAGCACAGAATAACTTAAATCATCTAACTGTACATGTAGTAACAGTATAGAATAGAATATTATATCGCAAAGGATCAGACGAATTATAGTATTTTGAAATTGGTACCGTTTGCATGTTTATCTGGAAGAAAAAAGTATGAACATATTGTTGGGTGAATTATATTAGAAAGACATGTTATTTCATTTGCAACATATATATAGTTTTTTAAATCTTGAGTTCTCGGCTGATCTCCAATTTCAATTTAATATTAGCTCATACTTTTTATGCATGTCTCATCTTCTTCAAAATCAAACGAAACAAATCAATAGTTCCTTTCTTGTGGACATTGTTCTGAATAATAGAATTATCAAATTCATATTGTAAACATATGTCCTCAGTCTCTCCAAATAACTCCAAACATAAAGCTCGACCTGTCATTTATTGCAATAGTCTCTATTTTTCTTGTTGTTTTGGCGACACACATGAATTCTGAAGAAAACAAATACATTATTTTACTTAACGGTTCATTCAAAAGACTTTCTACATGATAACATTATTTATATATACATAAAGGTGTTACATGTTGTTATCTTTGCATTTTATGGTATTAAAAAATACTCCATTTGTCTTAGGTACGAATGTCCAATCAGTTGCATTTTAAAACGTTCGATTTTGCATAAAATGTAATCAGTTATTTTTCTTTTCTTTTCTTTATTATTAATTCTAAATTATATTGGTTTTCCCAGAAAACACTAAATAACTATGGCAATACAAATTCTTAACTGCAAACTATATTATTCACTTGCGATTAAAAAAGAGGCCAAAGATACCAAAGGAACGTCAAACTTTAAACATTAAACATTTTCAATACACCTTTGGAACGGGCATTACTCCTTTTTATTTATTACAAATGAATAACACTTGTTTTCCTACTTTGAACACTTTAATAGGACTATATGTTTGATTTATTTTTTCACATTTCAAAGAAACACGATAATTTCGTGAGGCAGCAAATCCTTTTTGACCAATGTGTATTGTAATACCGTATCTAAAAGGTGTGTTTGCATCGATTTTTTTTTCTCGATTTTTTTTTACGAACATTTCAGTCATATATGTATGAAAGTTTTAGACGTTCTTTTTGAAGTTCAGGAAAGAAATGTGTCAGACTTCCAATTATAATCGGAAGGTTCACGTGAAGTAATTCATTATTCGAATGCATTAAGTGTTAATAGATAAAAATAAATACAACCTGATACTTTAAATATGTAATGCATCTGACTCGCTGTTGTGCATTTACCTTAATTAGAAACGCCCTACATTAAAAGATGACAGCTGTTGATTCTTATATTTCTGGAGTTATATGACTGAAAGGTATTTTTAAAACCATCCTAAGTCATCTTTTTTTAAGTTACGCTTAAAACCAAACTTTTTAAAGCCTAGAATATACAAATTCTAAAAAATGTTTATGACCAAAAGGAACCAACAATGTTAGGGACATTATTCTACATACAGTCATTGTAGTTCGATGGCAAAAAGTACCATACTTGATCTATTTTTTTATAGTCTTTCTTGTAAATATTCTGTCAAAGCTGATGATACTTAGACAAAACAAACACCTCATTGAGCACAGAGACAGGTTCCCACTAATGACAAGATTCAATACACCTTTTTGTTCAATTGTACTCCAATCACCCCCAGTTTTTTGGTTCGTGTTGCTTAGTCTATAGGTTGCACTTTGTAAATACAGCTGTTTCTCAAACCACGCCTCTTTTGGTGAGATATATAATATTCATAGATATGTTAATTTGTTAACGTACTGGTTCCCATTTATGATCTCTGTGTTTCATTTCATAGAGACATCACTTGGGAATGTAACCAGTATAGAAAAACATGGTAGCGCCTAAATTTTTATTCTTAGGAGGTCCAAAAATGGAGGTAAGGGTAGTATAGAATTTTAGTATAAGTTTAAACTCTTAGAAGTTCAGGGCATATAAATGTTGAAAATATGCCGCACAGCCCTATATTTTGACCTTTGAATAAAATAGTAGTGCATATAAACTTTCCTTTCTAGGATATTATTTTTCACGAAACTTCATAGTAAAAGTGTCACAGTTTTAGCCGCAAAGGGAGTTCCTATGGGAAATTGCATTGTCTATATTTACAGAATTGCAACCTATATAGGGTTAGAAATTAGAACATACAGAATTTCACAAAATCTTGTTTATCTCAGAGATTTTTAAGTATTTAACTCAAATATGAAGTTTTATAAATATTTCATGAAGATTGAAAAAATCCTGGGCCTAAACTATAATGAGTCAGCATAAATTCACAGTTTACAGTATTCATTGTTTACTTAAAGCCCTGAATAAAAAATAAATTCATAATATATGCCTATTTGTAATTTAAATTGTTTAGAAGTGCTTATATTTACTCTTTGCAGTCATTGCAACTCATTGACCCTTCTTAAATATTTTTGGTGGGGTGTTTTTGTCCTGTCGATAACCCAAAAGTAAGCCGTAACACCTGAATGTGCTTTTTTGTGACTGCGGCATAAAAAGTACAAGCTAGAATTAGAAAAAGACCTCAATAAAACTAACAATAGTGTGTTCTATCCTCAATATGTACCAATTATTCCACATTGCTAGAAACAGGGAAAAAAATTAGGAAATGTATGGCCCCAGGGGCAAAAAACAGAGAAAAATGCCTCCCCCTGGGTCATAAAACAGATAATTTAACTTCTAAATGCTATGCTTTTATTATTTTAAAGGTCTTTTGTAAGGAAAACAATAATGCTAGGAAGTTATGCAAAAATCAGATGTAAGCAGTCATTTCTATCAAACTTTTAGTGAATGTATGCACCAGACTGATATCTTCATAAATACAACTTGTGCAAATATGGCTTTGTTTAAACACTTGTAATTCATATATTAACTAACTTATGTTAGATATATGGTTAGGGATGATACTGTTGTAATATGAATTCTAAACTGACCATTTGAGGCAGAAATTGTGAACTTTCATTGACAAATAGGCATACAGTAAGATGTGGACTGGAGACACAGGCAGGATTGGATACTTTGTATAATCTTGAATGTTGGAATGATTAACTACTAAACATTACATTTATAGTATTTTAAAATGCTTTCAATTTGTTATCAGAATAGTTTCAAACAGGTTTTAGACAGTTAATGTCAGAAAACATGCACATAGGGTAAGCTGGCAATTATTAAAGTCTTGTTTTCAAATTATTTAAATAATTGAAACAGGGGTAGGGGTATACAATGTACTGTAAAAGGAAACTGAGAGTATATGCAGTGATTTCTTTAAGGCTATAATTCTGATAAATAAGTATTGTTTTGAGAAAAAGTGTTTTTAGAGAGTTTTCTATTTGAATAAATGTTTGTATAGGTTGCACTTTGTAAATACAGCTGTTTCTCAAACCACGCCTCTTTTCGGGAGATATATAATATTCATAGATATGTTAATTTGTTAACGTACTGGTTCCCATTTATGATCTCTGTGTTTCATTTCATAGAGACATCACTTGGGAATGTAACCAGTATAGAAAAACATGGTAGCGCCTAAATTTTAATTCTTAGGAGGCCCAAAAATGGAAGTAAGGGTAGTATAGAATTTTAGTATAAGTTTAAACTCTTAGAAGTTCAGGGCATATAAATGTTGAAAATATGCCGCACAGCCCTATATTTTGACCTTTGAATAAAGTAGTAGTGCATATAAACTTTCCTTTCTAGGATATTATTTTCCACGAAACTTCATAGTAAAAGTGTCACAGTTTTAGCCGCAAAGGGAGTTCCTATGGGAAATTGCATTGTCTATATTTACAGAATTGCAACCTTTAGTTTTCTATGTTCTGTCTTGTGTACTATTATTTGTCTGTTTGACTTTTTATTTTTTAGCCATGGCGTTGTCAGTTTATTTTCGATCTATGAGTTTGACTGTTCCTCTGGTATCTTTCGCCCCTCTCTCTTCTAACTAATTCTTTCGAAATATGTTGATCATTTGTGAAGTGTACAACCGTTAAACTCACCATAAATTCGATTTTTTATATCCGTTTTTAGTTTATCAAAGATGTACCACGCATTCCTTTTTGATACTGCCGGTCTTGTTTAGTTTATAATCGTTTAGTTTCCTTTAAGTAATACATTTCTGATTTACTTGTCACTTGTGTTTATCCCATGAAATACAATCAAATAAAAACATCTAACACAAAGCAACTTCATTGATTTATATAACTGCACTGAAGTTTACAATGGCGAATAATAAAGACACTTTCATTGAAACACCCTTTTTTTTACAATTAATTGTTATGTTCTGTGATGTATGTTAAAAAAAACAACAAACAACAAACTGATATCCTTTTAAAAGAATTTAAAACTTAAACGACCGTTTCGATTTCAGCATAATTTGCAAATGTCAAGTCTTGTGCGGAAAGTTGGTTTTGTTTGTTTATACAATAGTGTTCCAACATTTTGCATTTGTTCAATCTCGTTCTCTTCAATAGTTTATCAGATAATTGAATATTTTGTGTTTTTTATAGATAAAAAAAAAGTCTGTCCATTAACAACACATACCTGTATTGCCTGCCGGCAAATTGTATGAATAATTCTAAGTTTGTAGCGGAGGATAAGGCTAACATGTTAATGTAAGACTTGATATGACGTATCGTTTATTGCACATTCTGTAAAGAGCTGTTCAGATCAAATATAGTTTCCTTATACTTTTTTTTTTAATTTTTTCCATTGTTCCAGGAACAACTTTCATCTTTTCAACTTACTAAAGCTCAGTTATTAGTGTTTGAGAATTAGATACATCAAAAGTCGTATGATCTAGAGACCTACCGATTGCAACTGCTTCCTTAATGTCAGACTTTGATTAAATAATCCCGCTGCATTTGTTTGCACCTGTCCTAAGTCAGGATACTGTTTCAGTGGTTGTCGTATGTTGATATGGTTCTTAAGTGTTTCTCGTTTCTCGTTTTTTATATAGATTAGACTGTTGGTTTTCCTGTTTGAATTGTTTTACACTTGTCATTTTGGGGCCCTTTATAGCTTGCTGTTCGGTGTGAGCCAAGGCTCCGTGTTGAAGGCCGTACTTTGACCTATAATTGTTTACTTTTTACAAATTGTGACTTGGATGGAGAGTTTCTCATTGGTATTCATACTACATCTTCTTATTTGTATATAGTATGGAACGCTTAGACCCTTGACATATTGTCCGTTTTGAATTCATCTGTGTTAATACTATTTTCTTATATTTCATAGACATTCGTGCAGAATTAACAAATTGGTTTGGATAGAAATAATCCTACTCACCATTGCAAGTCAGTATACACACAGCGGTTCAAATAGAATAACTGATTATATATCAAAACACATTATCTATGCTAAAAGAAACTAAGAAAACACTATAATTGAATAGCTTTTTTTGGGGGGTCTTTTGTTGAGTCTTTTATAGACCAAACGCGCGTCTGGAGTACACAAATAAAATCCTGGTATCTAAGATGAGTTTATTGATTGTCAACATGTTCTTTCATGAAACATTAAAACTGTATTAATCATAAGACTACTTTGCATGAATGATAATTTTTTTTTGAATTTGTTTATACAAAGAAATGTCACACAATAAACATAGTACTATTAATTAGTGTATTGTTAAGCATGCATAATTCGTATAATTGCAAAGCGATAGTATTAATGCAAAGGAATACAATACAACAATAACATGTGACCTTTTGTTTTTATTTTTGAACATTCAAATACGAAATTAATGAAGAATTTTGATCTGTTTTGTAGGGTCTTATAACAACTCAATTTTCAAATAGTTACAGACTTTGCAAGGAGATTTTTCAACCCGAAATAGGTTAACAGATGTATTGATATTCATTTGTATAAGGTTGATTTCTATCCGATGCAGCTCATGTTTTAGTAATGATAACGTATCACACTTAATTCAAGGAGTACATCAGCTGTTTTTATAATACGATTTATCCTGTACGACTGTCGTATTATAACATATTTATACACGGTATTAATTATTCTACTGAACATTTGCTCATGCGCAGACAGTGATAAATATTCGAGTGTTGCTCGTTAGATGCAGTACCTGTTTATAGAACATCACACTGGCTAAGTTCAAAATGTAGTATAAAAAACGAAGATTGTGTTACGTAATAACGTAACGCTTTTGATAGTGTAACATGCAATTTCTAGAGATACTGGTAACTAGCCCATTTTAATAAACAATTGTTACGAGTTTCAACAATTATCTTCATACCAAGATTCTTCATACAAGTTGTCAAAACATTGTTGTCAATATAACAAAATTCTATACGATTGTCATACAATTTAGAGGGTTAACTAGCTATACAACCAAGTTTAATCCACCATTTTCTGCATAAGGAAATGCCTGTATGAAACCAGGAATAAAACAATTGTTTTCTATTCGTTTGATGTGTTTAAGCTTTAGATTTCACAATTTGATAAGGGACTTTCCGTTTTGAATTTTCCCTGGAGTTCGGTATTTTTGTTATGTTACTTTGTTAGTATTTAGTAAAAAAAAAAATGCATGGATGAAAACAGCGATCAGTTAAGCTAGCAAGTACACATATTTACATAATTGAGAAAAAGTAAATAAAGAATGTGAAAACATAATTGTGTTAAATAATACATTTCCTGCCGAATATCAAACCAAATGAACATAAGCACTGCTAACTGTAAAATTAATGCTAAAACACATTGATGAATCATTACAATAAGAAATATAAAACGTAATCTACTTCAATGAGATACTCCATCGTCGTTTGTCTAAAATTAATTATATTACTATATGCAGTGAATTATCTTAATTCATTCAATTGTTAATCAATTTAAAATTAAGAAATATAAACCTGTTTTAAATTTCTATTTTTAACAAAATTTAGATTTATCACTTAAAAATACTTTTCATAAATCCTTTTTAAAAACAATTAGAATATCGAATATATTAAGTATACGTACGTATTTCATGGTTTTCATCATGAATAAATACACTATATATTATTCCTGTATTATTGTAAATGACATGCGCTGATACTCCTGGTGTCACATTAAGTAAAGAATTACCATTTGCACAGTACACGTTGCCTCGGTACACATGGATATCTTGGTTTTTATTGTTTGTATTTGTGTTTAAAACCGTTATGACACTACTTCCATTTAATGTTGATGATTTCAAGAATCCATTATTGAATTCCATCCAATAAAGGCGATCTTTATCATTATCTAATGAAGAAAAAAAAATTCGGCCGATTACATGAATGTGACAACGATTTGAAAACAATCTTATTGTACCAAACATAGTATACTTCGATTTATATGAATACATTCAAACAGACTGTGTTTCCAATTCCTTGTCCGGTTAATCCAAGGCACTGATATTCAATAAATATGTCTTCAGATGATCATATCAAAATAGGCGTTAGATACCAAAAGGGAAAATATTTTTTTAAGTCATAAAGAGTCAACAACACCATGGCAAAAAAACAAAAATAACACACATATCTGCAGGAACATTAATATACAAAACGATACCTGGAAAAGTAAAGACTGAAAACACGAATATAACAATCAACCATGGGTTTTCTTAGATGTTGCGGAAATGAAAGCAGTGGTTGTATTCAGATAACGACATTCTACAATCTATTTTTAAACTTAAAAGTGAATGGTGATAGAACATGTTTGAATGACACAAGTATTAAAAAAAAACCCATCAAAGATGACATGCTTAAAATTCTATTTGACAAACACGCATGCTTCTAAAAAAAATCCAGTCCAATGTTTTACCAGTCCAATTATCCGGTAATCAAATTAACTGCTTTTACATAATTTGATTGCATTTATTTGAAGTATCGAAATATATTTATCAATGTGTTTATTACAAAACAATGTGACAATCACCTTGGTTTTACAAGGGGTTGTTTATTTGTGTGTGTCTTTCACCTGCCAGGTACACATAATTCGTATAAATATTACAAAATAGTGGATTATCATAATCATAGTAAAGTATAAATAAACATATATTTTGTGTACATGGGCAGTTGGATGCGTGAAATATTAAAGTACAGTCAGTTCTATTTCTACAAAAACCGTAAAAACATTAGTTATCAAATTTCAAGGGATCATCCTTATTTTGTAATGTATGGTTAAAATGATTATGTGACAAATTATATCGCATTTCCGTTGTTAGTGTTATTATTTTAAGACAGCATACCAATGCTCATACCAGTAACTAGTTCTGATTGAATATTTATGATTGTTTGATTTTCAGAATCGTTAAGTTTCAATCGCCTAATTGATTTGTTTGTACCATCCGTACTGTAATACAGCCATCTGAAATTTAAATAAATAAAACGATGATGGCCTGAAGTAAAACAGTAAATATATGTGTAGCATTCTGACATAGGGAAGAACGACTGAAATCGATACCTCAAAGGTTTTACCGTCACCAACACCAATTCGTTGAGTAAAACAATATGTCGTGACTCTAGGTTTTACAGTCTTAGATCCTAAAATACAATTATAATCGTCTCACTGATTCCTGATTAAATATGTTGACTGAGTGTGGATTCGAATGGCAGGCTAAACATGCCTAGCAAGAGACGTATTTCCTGTCGATACACAAAGTCTCGGTCTTTTTGGAATTCATGAGATTCCCTCAGTTTTTGTAGGCTACCTTGATTTGTTTTGTTAAAGGATTGATTTGATTTGAAACTACCGTTATCTTAAGCAATACACTGCCTTCATTAGACATGTCAGGTAATTTCTTCAATTATAGGGTTTCGTTCAATATTATCAGATATGACAAAGAACATTATGAATAGATAGTAGCTATACAAATACAGGGAAATAGTACGATAGGGACATTATATGTCGCGAAAAAGGCGGTTCGAACAATGCTTGTTAATATCGAAGGGGATATTGCGACTCAACATATCTTTCTGTCTGCAATTGGAAAATGATAAAAGAGTAACACAACGGATAATTTTGCAATGATACAAAAAAATGCTCTTTTGTAACACTATTATTGTAAATAGAAATAAGAAGATTTGGTATGAGTGACAATGAGACAACTCTCCATCCAAGTCACGATGTGTAAAAAGTAAACAATTATAGGTCAAAGTACGGCCTTCAACACGGAGCCTTAGCTTACACCGATCAGCAAGCTATAAAAAGCCCAAAATGACTAGTGTAAAACAATTCATATAGGAAAACCAACGGTCTAATCTATATAAAAAACTACGTTGATATGTTATTTGATAGCTATTTTCAGTTTAACGTGTTTTTGTAATTTTCTAATACAAACCTGTTCCGATAATCAAATGTGAGAGCAAAGAGTGGATCGTCCTTCAATATAACTAATTTTAGTGATCCATCTAAATTACATCTACAAAGTTTCCCGGTGGATCGTTCTGTCCAATACACATGGTTATATAAAGGGTCAATCACCAATCCTACTGGCCTGCTTGCAAAAGTAACAGGTACTAAATCCGTCGTTTGTCCTGGTGGATATCGAAATCTTAAAGAACCAAAAATTATAAACAAATGTGTAAACTATAACGATATATAATTGCATTCTTGAATAAGCGTTGAAACAAAAATTTAACTTCGTCAGCTATGCAAATATTTAAAAAGAAATGGTTATGCTTCAATTCTAGAATTCAAGTGTTTATGCCGTCTTACCATCAAAGCAATAATAGTACTTACCTTAAACATGTAATATGATATTCCGTAATGTTACATTATGCAATTAATTAGTGATACTAGTCTAAATATGGTAGGTAATGAATATCTCCACTTTTGAAAACCGTTTAACACTTGCATTTTTCCAACTTAATTTGTTTAAGCCACATTTTGAGCATGTACGGTACTATAGAATATGCAAACCTTCCACATAGTACTGTGTTGTTAAAGCTAGTATGGTTAAAATTAGTCTCAATGGTATTCAAAATATTGTCTGCTTATAGTTAAAGTAACTAAAAAATGGTCATCAACCTCTTCATACCTTTGTATATCATTTTTTGTATATCTCGAAAAATATATATATCCATTTCTATAATCATAGTCTACAGAATAGATAAAGCTCTGAAGGTCAGTCTGAAGTTCCAATTCTTCTCCATTTTGCAAGTTAAGTTCTTTGATAGTACCATAAGTCGAAATGATAAGCTTATTTTGAAAACCTGAAATTGAAATTCAACAAATATCCACTGTTAATTTTACAACTTGTCAATAGTTTGTTGCAACATGAAGTCAAAAATATTCATTCACAACTGCTATCTATGCATTAGTTATCATTTAAATCAAAAGCATTTGGCCCATACTCTTATATTATTACATAATAAAATAGTGATCAGAATTACAAGAGAAAACAAGAAAAACGAATGAAATCGTTATAAATGTAACAACGTATTGCGTATCTCTTTTTACACTAGACGCAGACTAATTTATCATCTCACAGAATCTTTGAGGATTGCTGATAGTAATTTGTCCTTGATCAAGATTTATATATACATATCAATATCAACAGATAGACGTGGATTTAAGCAAGAGTTTCTTATATAAAGATGCTTCTAATATATTTATAACGAAGGACTATTTTTTTATATTGTATGTGTATCAGAAATTTTTATATATGATACACTGATTTGAAAAATTATTGAGAAGTTTTGAATTTATTAATTTGCGTAATGCTTAATAGCACATTCACAAAAATTACACATTGAATAGGACAAACAGAAACAGAGAGAGAGAGAGAGAGAGAGAGAGAGAGAGAGAGAGAGAGAGAGAGAGAGAGAGAATGAAAGAGAGAGAGAAATACAACAGAAATATTCAGTACGACTAGGTATAAGAAACAGGATAAACATATACGATTTTTACAACTTGATAAAATGAATTTGTAGTCCGTATCGTTAAACAAACATGCAATACTAAATACAGTCACTAACAAACTATGATTGTCATATTATCCTTATATTTATATAAAAAAACTTATGCTGTTTAAAATTATGTTCATTACTTACCTTGACATCTTAAGCAGAGGCAAATAATCAATTCAGAGATAGTCAACATATCTTTTAACATCTTGTTGCAATCTACAGAGCATTGAAAAGCTATTAATAGTATTATCTTTTTTTATTTTTAAATTACTGATCTATTGTTGTTGTTTTTGTTGTATGTACATGTCGTTTAATGTTGACGTATAATTTTGTGAGAAGTTTCTTATTTAATCGAATCATTTAATAAAAGTCTCATCAACTGACTGTGTTTGTATTGGTCCTTTAAAAAATTCTCGATCAGCTGCATTAGCCCTCGATTCTTCGTGTGCTGGGGCCTATACAGCTTACCTGGAATCTATAATAGGACCAATACAAAAACACCCAGTTAATGGTCTTGAAAAAGAACAACTTCACATTCCAAGGAGAACACTATTTACAGACAAATGGCACTGCTATGGGTACTAAAATGGCTCCATCTTATGCCAAAATATTCATGGGTAAAGTTGAAAAGCAACTGCTGGAGTGCTCCATCGAAAAACCGCTTTCCTGGTATCGATTCATTGATGACGTTGACATGAAATTGGACAAGGGAGACCAAGAATTACAAACTTTTATAACAAATGCTAACAATCAACACCCTACCATCAAATTCACCCATGAAACATCTAATTCTACCATAAACTTCCTTGATACATCTAGCACCCTCTCTGTAGGTATAATAAACACAGATATATACTCTAAACCTACAGATACTCATCAATACTTGTCGCCTGAAAGTTGCCATCCTCCACACTGCGAAGAGCATTCCATACAGCCAAGCTCTCAGAATAAGGCGAATCTGCTCCTCTGAAGACACTGCAAAACAACGTCTGGGGCAGCTCAAAGGACATTTGAAAAGAAGGGGATATACACACAAAAACATCAAAAATAGTTTTCGAAAAGCGGAATCCATCCCCAGAAGCAGTCTGCTAACTTACAAAGAAAAACAGAAAAGTAAAAGAATCCCATGTGTGCTCACCTACAATCCATGCCTGAGAAATAGTTTCAAGACCATTCGTGATCATTGGACAGCAATCGAGAAACATTCTAAGTTATCCAAAATCTTTCCTGAGCCTCCCATGATTGCCTTCAAACAACCGAACAGCCTGAGAAATATACTTGTCCGTGCTGTCCTTTCCAAACCTAACCATACTGTAGGTAATAGCCAGCCTTGTGGGGATAAGCGCTGCAAATGTTGCAACCAATTGCAGCATTCATCAACATTTCACAGTAAGACCACAGAAAAGACATACAAGATCTTCTGCAATGTCAACTGCAAAAGCTCAAACGTGATTTACGTTCTTGAGTGTCCTATATGTGGTCTCCAATATGTTGGTGAATCTATGCAGCCATTTCACAAACGCCTTAATGGCCACAGGAGTGACCTCACAAAAAAACCGTATATTCCTGTCAGCCAACACTTCAGGTTACCAGATCACAATCTGAAAGATTTTGATCACATGAAGATCCTTGTGATCGAACAGGATTGTACATGGCAAAATAGGCAAAGAGAGAATCGGGAGAAGTTTTGGATAAAAACAATGGGTGTCCTCCATCCAGAGGGAATCAATAGAAAGAAATAATTAAATTTACAGTCTAATGTTTATATTATGATATTCAGGATTTTGGATTAAAATCAATCGACCAAAACTTACCTGTATTATTACTGATCTATGTTTACACCTTATACATTATATATCAGTATTGTTAAAACTTTCAACACTGAGGAAGGCCATTTGTTGAGCCGAAATATTTGCAATTATTGTATAATTTATATCATCTGTTCAGTTTTTCCATCTTTGTGCGATGATATTCAACACTTTTCAGTGTTTTGTTTTCCATCTATTTATCGGTATTGTTACACAATCTTTTAGACTCATATAATTTTCCCTGTTTGTGTAGTATTGTCAATTTTGATGATCCAATACCTATTAAGTTTACTGGTTGGTAGATTCTTATAGACTCTATATATATATATATATATATATACATATGCGTGATAAATGAACAACCAGCGGTTAGTTGTGTTGTTAATTAAAACTTTACGTAAATTAGTACACAACAAAATTTGAAAGCAATCATATAACGTTGTTCTGTTGATACTAAACAATATGACTAATACTTCTAAAATAAAGAGTATCACATCGATATTTGTTTGCACAATAACTGATATAGGTGATTGCAACGTTTGTCATATGTTTTTTTTTTTTTTTGTGCTCCTTTACATTGATTACTGTCCTTGAAAGAGATAAACTTCCTCCTTGCACAATACACCATTCACTATAACAGTATGCACCATGCACCTTTACAAATATCAATTATATCTTACACCATACGTCAGGCAAAATTAATCTCAGTTGAACTTTTGGTCATATAGCTCTTAATGTTTCTCTTTATTTATACATGCATGGCTTTCAACGTGTTTTGTAACGATTTGAAACGGAAATTTCCCACAGCCTTTTTGATTGTTACCCCTCTTTCGCATATCCATTGATCAATCATCAAAACGCAGATAATAACATAGTAAGAAAGCTACTTTATATTTGCTAGATAACATAATTTGATTACGCAAAGATTAAGTAGTTTGACAAGACATCAGATATTAAATCAATATTGACAAAGATGCATCGTTACTGCGAAAAGACAAATTCAAATATCTATTCCTGTACCTGATTCACGGTAAATTTCTCAGTTTAATCGAATAATTAGAGTCATTTAATAAAAATGTCATGAACTGACTGTTTCTATATTGGCAATGTAAAAGATTCTCGATCAGCTGTATATGCCCCTCCCAGTCTTCGAGTCTTGGGGTCAATACAATTAACCTCGAATCTATAACAGGGCCAATACAAAAATAGCCAGTTAATGACACTATATTATAGACATGCGTGATCAATGAACAACCAGTAGTATGTTGTGTTGTTTATTAAAACTACACGAACATAAGCACACAACACAACTTGAACATTTCGATATTTCTTTTCACCATAACCGAATAAGGATGATTGCCATATGTATTATGTGCCTCTTCATTGATAATTGTCATTGAATGAAATGAACATCCGCTTACACCATGCACCATTCCCTTTATCCTCATACACATTCAAAAATAGCAATTACATCATGTCCCATAGATCAGGCAAAATTGATCTGAGTTTGCATTTTGGTTTTATAGCTCCTATTATTTAGGTTTAAGCGTTTCTGATGAAGAAAGTCGCTTCCGGAATTTATAAAATGGTATTTCCATTTTGCACAGTACACCATGCACCTTTACACCATATCATTCTAAATACAACTTACAAGCCCTTATACTATATCCCTTACATAAGAAAATGGACAGTTGTTTTCCACTCGTTTGAAGTGTTTGAGCTTTTGATTTTGCCAATTGTAAAGTGATTTTCCGTTTCGAATTTTCCTTGGAGTTCGGTATTTTTGTTGTTTTACTTTTCACTTTCCCCTCTAAAATGTGAATCATACATGATTGACACCTTTCAAAATTATCCGCTGAAATGTTTAAAGAAATTGGAAATTTGAATACATCTTTTATTAGACGAACAGAAATATATACACCATAAAACATTCCTCATTTGCCTTACACAATACATCATACATTATTAGGCCAAACACCATTACATGCACGTTTTATTTGGAAGTTTACACCCGTCCATAATTGGATGGTTGTTTGCTTATGTGTTTACTGTAATGTTTTTCCATGCCATCACCGTTTATTCTACATTACCCTAAAACGTAAGCATGAATTCGTGTGTACCGTTCTAATCATAAACGGATTTTCTTTTCGGCAATTCTAATCTCATTTTTTCGGTTAAATCGACATAAAACAGGACAGGGACAGTGTTCATCAAACAAAATGTTTTGTATGAAAGCGAGCTCTGCATGATTTGATCACTATTCCATTCTAAACATGTGTGACAATAACTGTCAATTTCCTGAGTGTATTAAAATGACATAGTAAGAATTTAATTATCATAATCCGCTTAATGTTAAAATGATTATAGATATTATATATTTATAACTTACCAGATTTCCTTATGAATAGATTTGTCGTTTGCAGTTTGCATAATTAAACTGAGAAAATGTAAATCAAAACATACCAGTACCTCTCGTTAAATCAAGAGTACAAATGACACAGACAATAGGTTATAATATGGATAACTTACAGTACTTTTAAATGAACGTCTATGAATGTAATACAAACACATAGTAGGCTGTCATTCATAACTTGCTCTTGATCTTCCTTTTTGATTAGGCCTTTAAACCATATTTGATTCGAGCGTCATTGATCAGTCTTTTGAAGACGAAACGAACGTCTGGTTTACAAAATAATAGGCTGGTATCTTTGAAGAGTTTTTTTCTTTAATTTAGTAAAACTTATGACGACTACCGTAATAAATAAAAACAAAAAAAAAAACAACTGAATAAAAGTATTAATCGAAATATACCATTATAGTGGATGACCTTTAGTGAAATGAGAAAAATAGTATTCGTCAGAGAGACGGCAATCTAAAAAATAAAATAAAAAAATACCGAACTCCAAGGGAAATTCAAAACGGAAATTCCCTTATTAAATTGTAAACTCAAAAGCTCATAAACATCAAACGAATGTAAAACAACTGTCATATTCCTTATGTAGAAAATGGTTGATTAAATATAGTTTATAGCTGGCTAAACCTCTCACATGTATGACAGTAGCTTAAAATTCCGTTATATTGACAACAATGTGTGAGCAAAACAAACAGACATAATAGGTAAAAATGTCAAACATTGGGGTCCAACAGTCAACATTGTGTTATAATGTTAATCTTCTAAAAAATTATGTCAACAAAGAAAAACAAAATATCATATAGAAAAAGCACATTAACAGTACCACAAAATAGTTCCTTAGATATAAAACAAATGTTTCTTCATTTTGTTTCTTCGTCCCTTAGGTAAACCGTAGGTAAACATATGCATGATATACGAGAGAATTGTTAAGGAAATGTTTACACACATACGATCAAAACTAAAGAATGATGTGTTTGGGTAAATGCACAAGTAAACTAACGGAATATGTTTATATCGATAAATTATAAAAACGTGTACATTTTTACAATCGTTTTGATATTATGTTAATTTATTAATCCAAACCATGCAAACATTGAATGAAAACGTTTGATTATTTTAGTCGGAAATATTAGTTGTGATTTGTTAACGTTTTTTACAAGTTATGCATATGCGAAGGAAATGTTGTATTATCAAACATCAATTTACTGATAGGTTTTAATAAACACGATATATTGATTGTCGGGGATAGATATTGGGTTATAACTGGCAACTCCTTAATATTCGACAGAGGAAAGTCATATGAAAATTCCATTGATAAAAATGAATAGCTGTTCCTTTAAACAAATAAGCACATACATTAAAAAAAAATTGACTGGTGTTGAAACATTCACTTAAAGAAAACGCTCGATATCATGTGTACATAATTTTGTAAATCGGCAACTACTTTTTCGTTAAATTTTCACAAAGTAAAATGTTTAGACTATAATGCACAAAACATTGATACCGTGACGAAGAATGATCGAGGTCACATTTCAAACAAATGGATGACAATTATTATCATAAACAAAAAGCAATTACCCATTTTCTTATCTTTGCAATCCTGGTAGAGCGTATGCAAATTATATTAAGTGTAAAGATATTGCGGTTCATAGACGATGGATGTTTATTGAATGGTAACATATTAATAAATACGACTAATTTAATTACTGTTTTCCAAAATGTTGAAAAGGTTATTTTCCTGTTAAATGTGTAGAGCAACGTCAGCATGTGAATAATCGTCTGTTTTTTTTTTTTTAATTTTTGTACTGAGTTGCCACTTACGGGAATATGTATGAGCTTGCTTTTCTGTTCATGTGTAACTGTTCCTTAAGCGCAGTTATAGGTAAATGGTTATGCGGAGTTCTTTATGCATTTGACCGTTCTTATATCTTTTCGTTCTTACTTTCGCTTGTCGTATCGAAACCTTTAAAGAACATTTCAGTAAGATGATTATAAACCTATTAAGGAAAGTAATATATTAGATCATCGACAGGTTCTCACAGATCTTTACAAGACATAATCTAAGATAATTGTTTAAGTTATAGATAATGCATATTTTTAGGTTTTTCTTGTCTTAGAACACACCGAGTCGGTCTTTCTTTGGGCAATCCTGACACCCCGAGGTGTGTTCTACGACAGGAAAAACCTTAAAATATGCATTATCTGACTTATATACCGTCAAAAAAATATTGTTTTTATAAAGATTTGCAAAATTTAGCATCCTATTTTATCGATCACACTTAAGTGGGATATTCCTTTCTATTGCGTTCAGGTTTTAATACGCCCTACGGATAATTTAGAATGTGAAATAAAACTCACGAATTAATCTAGATATAAACCTTAGAAATTATTATCCATACACAATAAAAATATTACTGTATTTTTTTTGTCTGTTTGTAATGACATTTTATTGCGGAAAAGTGATTATGTTTTTAACAATTTTAATTGAATCGAATTAGATATTCAGAATGATTTTCTTTTGAATAGCAATTCATTTTTTTAACAGATAATCAGGATATAATTATATACCCTCCCCCCACCCGACCTCATTGTGAGGTACGTGAATGTTATTCAATAGAATATAAGAATATTGTATTAGTTAATCATTTGATAGAGTAAGAGATATACATAAATGTAAAAAAGTTAAGAACTGACACGAAGGGGGCACGAAATCGTGATACATGTACATGTTACACGAAAACGAATATCAATACATGTAGATCACAGTATGATTTCCTATTCAGTGTGTATCGTCCTGAACATGTATGAAATATTTGCCACTGGACGTTAAGTAGCCATCAATCAATCAACCTATTCAGTGTGAATTACACACGAATATGTTAAATCTGGCTTTATTTTAAAGTGTTATGAAAGTTTTAAATTAAAATTCATCTCGCATATATGATAATGTCTCTGTATTGAAGCGATAAATTAACAAAACTTCACATTATTTGTTTCCAAAATTAAAATTCGGGCAATGACGATTGTTTTTACACCTATCATAGATTGAACTTTAAAAAATAAATTCCAAAATCGGCAACAGAAACTATTAGACGAATATAATTTTGAAGTAAATTATAGTTTTCGTTTTTATCAAGGAAAATAATGACCTCACACAGGTCATTATTATTTTATGCCTTGGAGCATATTTCATTGAAACATGGTATCATCCTGGTTTATTCTTCGAAAGAATGCCCTATCGTTCTGAAAGAAAATAACTCCATATAGGTATATAATGGTAGATAGCAGCATTGGGACCATATAGGTATATAATGGTAGATAGCACCATTGGGACGTCAATCAGATATCATATTAAACATTCTGAGTTTTGGAGTTTTTTTTTATTAAGAGCACTAAAAGTATTTAAAACCGAAAATTCAATGTACAAGAATGTTCATCATTATATTCACAAATGCACTTATATTGAATTTAATCACCTGTATCGTGATATTAACACATTTGCTTAAGTTATTACCCTACGATTACAAAACTTTTTCGTTAAGAAGCAAATTATTGACATTAGTTTTATTTACCTCTATTTGTGTCCTTTTGGTGGTTTATTTAGCGAGAAACTTCAACTTGCCAAACATTTATGTCATGTGTGTGGTTACAGAGATAATTACTACACCCTGGATTTTAGCTTGGTGTCCTTGGTCAGTAAGTGTGTAAGCCTGTGTAATGCAATACAATCAAATCATTCAATCTGCACATGAAAAAATAAAATTTTATCAAAATGGCCTATACACGAGTGTTACAATCATTAACGTTAAAGTTTTTGCTGTTGACCTCAAATAATGTTTCATTCATAAAGAACAGATATTTAAAGAGTATTTAACTTGTACAAGCATTCAATGAATATTTCCTCGCGTGGTTTTTTTACGCTATCTTTTCTTTTGATCGTGCATTTAGGGAAGTCAATAATTTTTGTGTTTCAGAATTTTTAATTTATGTATTGTTCATATATAGGAATATTTAATTTGATGGTTTTGCTATAGTGAAATATTCATTCTGAGAAACATAGATAGAAATATATCCTTGTAAAACGTCCATTAAAATACCATGAGCGGCAATAAGGAAAATATTGTGATGTTCACATTTCGATCAATCATGTAAACGACACGTGTTAATATGAGAACAATATCATATTAGACAATTTAGAAATACAATTTATAAATTTGAACATGTAAATGAATCTATATAGATAAGCAAACTGTGAACATAAGAACATTACATTTGAATAAAGTGGGTTTTATTGAAGAACTTTTTTTTTTCTTCACAAATAATTTCTATTATCTTTTAACCTTTCTGAGCCAAGATCTGTTGATCGTGTTCTTTTTATTTGGATGTTTTGCCTTTTTTGATCTTTACACTTACACCTTTTTTTTCAACTTCTCTTTGATTCCAATATTGGTCGTTTTCATTTGTAACATGCGGAACAGATCATTGACACATGCAAACAACAATTTTATCGCTTTTGTTTTCAACTCTGTGTAATCAAACACATTTTTCATCTGATAGTTCTAATTCTTTTTGTTTTTTATCACCACTGCATTGAAACGGTGAAGGCTTTTAAGTTTTTCGTTTTCATATAATTGGTCACATCTCTAAGAAACGTCAATGAAGTTTGACATAGCATTTGATTTATTTCCTAATTTCCATTATGGCAGTCAAACTGAGATCAAGATCAAAGGTCTTTCAAAGAGTTTGTCATGTTTGGGTTTTTATCTACTCCTCTAAAACAACAAAAGAAATGAAATGAATTGTTTCAGACAATATTTGAAGGAACTGATAGTTGCAGTTAAAATATTTGACTATATTTATACTCACTGTATATTTGCTTAAACAGTTACATTACACATTCATTCGGATTGTATGTATTAATGTTGGATGGCTTTGATCGTAAAGATATCAATTACACGTGACCTTGTGTGAAAAGAGAGCAGATGCTTTATCCACTAATTTCATGAAATAAGAAACCCATTCATATTAAGAATTAATGTAAGGTGGAATATGCTACATACATTGGATCTTCACTAAAACATGATCGAACTTATGGTTTTGTATTCGATTGAGCAGCTATTTGTACGTATCTTTATAGTTTAGATGACTTATTCATATTCATAATTGTTTAGATTTCCTATCTAATAGAAAATCAAAATGAGTATTATTATTTGTTAGGATCCGGTAATTTTTTACTCAATACTATTTCCCTTTTTAATCTTAAACCATTCACTAATAAGTTATCAACAAACTTTTATAATTTGACCTAAACGGTCATCTCAGTGCTGTAACCTATCACAAACGAGACGATTATAATTATCAATGTTCCCCACCTTAGCAGCAATATACCAACTTCACCGTCATATGTGATATACATTTCCCAATTCATTCGGTATTCCAGAGCTTGCAGCTGCTACTCAGGCCTTACAAAACGTCACCAGTGTATGAGCAAAAAGTTGATGAACCAAGGTTATGTCAAAGAACGTCTTGTCCTATTTCTAAAATGTTCTTCGGAAGATACCAAAACCTTATTGATAAATATTCCGTATCAACTTCACAAATAATACATAATGGCCTTGAAGTATAGATTCTAGGAACTGACATTGTTTATCATCTTACATACGTTTTATAGTGTTCTATTTCTTTGTCTGTCTTTATCTTTACTTTACTGTTTAGTTCATTTTTTGTAATATACTTTTGGCGTGGCTCGGTATTTATAGATCCTGCCATTGTGTTAGTATGCTATGGTCATTTTTGTATTCTTGTCTATCAATTTTGCTTATATACTTTGTCCATGGAGTGTTTCTATGCCATTTTGTATTTCTTTGTTGAAATACATGTAGTCATTTGTTTCTACAGTGATTAAGATAATAATTCAATATTGACTGCTAAACCCCAATTTTTGACATTTTTACCTATTCTGTCTGTTTGTTTTGCTCACACATTGTTGTCAATATAATTGGATTCTATCTGACTGTCATACAAATGTGAGGTTTAGCTAGCTATAAAACCAGGTTTAATTCACCATTTTCTACATAAGGAAATGTCTGTACCAAGTCAGGAATATGACAATTGTTTTCCATTCGTTCTAAGTATTTGAGCTTTTGATTTTGCCATTTGATAAAGGACTCGTTTTGTATTTTCCTTGAAGTTCGTCATTTTCGTTACTTTACTTTTTAAATTGACGTTTTTCATTAACAGTTGGCTACATGTTCATCTGTCAAGATGAAAGATACACTATTGTCATATTATTGGTAGGATGCGGACTTGGCACAATGTTCAATAAACACACTACACTACATTTGTATTGATATATTGTCTGAATTAACAAGACACTTGCTTAAACTTATGTAACTGCATTATGACAAATAAACAAAAAGGAGAAATACAACAAATGACAACTTAGATTCAAATGTATTTTTATTTATTTTGCATGATATATTTTGGTCGCCAATATTACAAGGAAATGAGTGAAATATCAACATGTGTAATAACGAATTAAAGACAGAATATTCCATCACATACATATTTTGAGTTTAACATGCAACAGTCTTATTTTTTAAGCCAGTTTAATTTCTGAAATGGTTAATTATTATAAATATTTTGACAATGTCTTTTTTGCATTTAATTGTCACAAAAATATTGGTCTTCATCGCAGCATTGTCTCGCTTTTTCTAGAAAGAAAAAGCCATATTCTCTTTTCCATTCTATCAATGCACTTTCGATCTGTACCTGTTAATCTTAAAAAACACATATACAATCAAAAATAGTTGTATAAGCTTTTACAACTTAATGCACGTTTGCTGTGTCAACAATTACAAAAAAAAAGAATTCTTGGTAAGTTGTAAAATGCCATATACGTATACAATCTATACTTTTATGTTATATAGTTTTGCTAAGATAATGTGGTTGTTTCAGCAGTTGTGGCATTTCACAAGTATTACGAGACTGGTTATTCTGACTCTAATTCAATTTCAAAACCCTAGATAAGATACATACCGTAATTTGGTACGTTTATCCTTGCATCTTTGTTTATTGCGACATTTATATATGACAGGAATTCTGTTATACAATGTTTTAATTGGTGTGTATTTGATCATGGATATTCCTTTATTTGGTTTGTGTCAGTTTATGATGGTGTTGCATTTTAGGATATTTTTTTTTTTTTCCATATTGCTCTTCGTGTATCTTGTTTCGATATAATTATATAGAGTTGAATTAAATTATCTGAAATGTTATCCTGAATCTGCTTTTTGCTTTTGTGACAACATAGACCTATGATTAAAAACAAATATGCTTCCTTGTCAGGGCTGATATGCATAAAACTGCTTAAGTAAAGATTTGTTCCGAACGGACGGGTTGCATGTCCTACGATTAATTAGTACTACGATTGGATATCTTAACAAAAGTGGTTTTATGCATATTAGCCCAGATCTACAGGTATGTACATCTATCAAATAGTCAACGGGGAGCCAAACATACATGTCTTCTTCACTCTCACAGTTCTCTTCTTTTTACTAGTATAAATGAAGTCAAATGATAATATAGTATAATCGAGTAACTTTTACACTAACGTTAACATACATTTGATCGTTCTAAGACACAGTACGTACATTTAGTGTACTTTTATATTCTGGTTGGTATGCCTCTTGGTTAATATGGTAACGGAAGCTATTTAGATCGAAAAGAAGTGGTCATCTAAATGTATTGTATTCAGTTCCTCCGAGTGTGCTTCTTTTTGGACTAGACAACTTTGTTACTGCGTTTCATTTCCTTTACATAGAATACAACGAGTATATCAAATGCAATACAATATATTACTTTATCATTTTGATGAATTTATCCCAGTTACTGTCATTTTTACCAGTAATTTCTGTGTGCGTTGCTTACACAATTTTGTCAAAATAACGGAACTAAACTATATACAACTGTGATACAAACAGGAAGTAACGCTAGTTACAAATCAGTTTTACCCCCCAGCAGTTTACTCAGAAAATCCCTGTATCATGTCAAGAATATGACAATTGTCTTTACGTAGAATGATATTGTCTTTTTTTTTTCGGTTTTTCCTGACTTTTACGTTTTGGATATACTCTGACGTTTTGGTATTTTTGGATTACATTTGATTATAAATAAGGAAATCACATACTTTTTTGGATTATAAATGACTCTTCTAATCTAAGTGATCCTCCAACTTTTGTCTTTATAATCCCAGTCGACTGTTCTGTTCTGTCTTTGGTGTTTATTAAATGATACATCACGATTGATTATTTCACACACATCCAATTTTCTGCTTTGTTAGTTTTGCTGAAGAGGTTCAAATTTTCATTATTTATTCGTGTTATTTGCATAGAATAATGCTACACTTCATGTGACAACGGAGAAAACACATTTTTCAATTAATAAACTGCATTGCATGAAGATAAAACTGAAGAAGATAGTAACGTGTGTACTATATAAACAAACGTCACATTCACGAATCAAGGTTTGATATTTAAACATTTCCTGTCGACGTCAAATGTGACGTCATGTATTACAACAACAATATTCGGTGAATCTCTTTGTCCGAGTATCTTATAGTCGATGTTCAATATGATGTTGATATAATTTAATGTTTATTCAATTCATTTTTGATGGTCTGGGTTTCGCAAAATTCTGCTTAACTAAACTTTGTTTTGGATTGTTCATATATTGAAAATCATGCTAACTTATTTTAAATATAGAATAAAATTAAACCCCGTCCAAAAGAATCAGATGAAACAAAACAGAAGAACAAACAATGGCATATGCAGCAAGAGAACCAACGACAACATATGTATCTGACAAATATACTGAATACATCTAGAGGGCAACGCATAGTCTTTAACAATGCAGCTCACTTTGCCATACATGAATCACTAAATCCAAAGTAGTAAATAAAGAAACAGGACAGAGGTAGCCTTTTTTCCACACCATGAACATTTTTAAAGTCTTTCAATCTTTACTACAATTCACATAGTCACAGCTTCTTGTTTTTGCTCTATGCATGCATGGATTTAACTGCGTGATTTGGAGTATTCAACCACACAATACACGTCTACTGATAACTCAAAACTATATACTGTAGATACATTTCGACCTTGGTGATCTTTTTTGTTACAAAGATAATAACCAAGAGGTGTCTAATGTATCTTGTAACTAAAACAGTGCATTGTTCTTCGGATATACATGTCGATTACCAATGTCAGTCAATGCACAATATTTCAGCAAAATGTAAAACTTGCAATATGCTTGTTATCAAATGCATTAAAGACTCAGTACAAATGTAGCTATACGTTTCTGATGTTTATATACGTAAAAATGAACCTTTCTCCTCTTTCACAGAAACAAAACAACAAACTGCAATAAAAGAGGGACGAAAGATACCAGAGGGACAGTCAAACTCATAGATCGAAAACAAACTGACAACGCCATGGCCAAAAATAAAAAGACAAACAGACAAATAATAGTACAGATGACACAACATAGAAAACTAAAGACTAAGCAACACGAACCCCACCAAAAACTGGGGGTGATCTCAGGTGCTCCGGAAGGTTAAGCAGATCCTGCTCCACATGTGGCACCCGTCGTGTTGCTTATGTTATTACAAATCCGGTAAATAGTCTAATTTGGTAGGTCACATTCGTGAAAAGGGAAGGGTATTGTAGTTACGACATAAGGAACATATCCGATATCATCTGTGAAACAGTTATTCCATAACGGTCAACCAACTCGTGATGGCGTCCGTAAAATTTACGAAGGGATGATTTCGTAACCTGTCAGTCTTTCGAATGTGGTATGACACTACCGACGAAATTCTTAACTTGAAACATGGAACCAGCCTGCTATTACAAAAACACGTAGATCCTCTAACCGTAGTAGCAGTATGTATGACAAAGGATCAGACAAAATACATTGTTTTGAAATTGGTATTGTTTGCGAGTATATCTGCAAGAAAAAAATTATAAACATATTGTTTAATGAAATATATCTAAAAGAAAAACATGCTATTTTATTTGTAACATTTATCGTTTTTAAGTCTTGAGTTCTCAGCTGATCTCCAATTTTAACTTTATGTTAGCTGCTTCTTTTCCGAAGATTTTTTTTTATCTTGACGCATTTTCTTTGACATCTGCTCCACAACCAACAGAAAATAAACAGCAGCTTCATCCTTTATTGCGGACTTTGTTCTGAATTATAAAATTAACAAATTCATTTGGTAAATATATGTCCTTTATATATCCAAATAACTCCAAAACATAAAACTCGACTTATCATTTTTAACAGTACTGCATAAGTCTCCAGTTTACTTGCTGATTTGGCGACAAACATTAATACTGAAAAAAAGAACTGATTTATTGACTTTTCATTAAGACGACTTCTACATGATAATATTATCTATATCTACCTCAAGATGGTACATGGTGTTTTGTGAATAAAAGTGTCTTAGGTGCGAATATCTAAATTAGGTGAATGTATTGCATTTTTATATATTATGACCAGTCATAACTGTCATAATTAACATTGAATTATATGGGTTTTCCAAAAAAATTATATGAATTAAACTTAACTGAAGACTACATTATACACTAGAAATTATAAGAGAGGCAAACAATACCAAAGGGATATTCAAACTTTAAACATTAAACATGCATAATACACTTTTTGGAAGTTAAAACGACTATTTTTTTTATCAATGAATGACACTTTTTTCATACGTCGAACACTACTATGAGACTATTTGTTACAATTTTCACATTTTCAACAAACACGATAATTTATTAAAACATCAAAACTTTGTGCATTATATTACCGTATCCACATGGTGTTTTCGTCGTCTTTTTTCCCCTTATCTTTATTTGACAAAAAATTCAGTCTCAAAACAAAGCAACAGCAATTATGTATATAACTGCACCGTGATTTGCCATGTCGAATAAGGAAGACACTTTCTTTGGAACACTGCTCTTTTGTTACAATGTATTGTCATGATGTGCATGTTCCGTGATAACAATCACAGACGGGTATTCATTTTGAAATACGTTTAAATATAAATGACCGTTTTGATCTCAACATAATTGGCTAACGTCAAGCCTTGTTCTGATGGATTTTGTTCGTTTGCTCATATATCACTGTTTAATTGTTCAATCTTGATGCGATAATTGAGTATGTTTGGTTTTTTTACATACAAATAGTCTGACAATAGAAGAAATAGATCAGTATAACCTAGCTGCTAGCAAATTGTATGACTAGTACTTAGTTTGTAGCGCTGAACAAATCTGAAATTTCAATGTAAGACCTGAAATGACGTATCGTTTATTACTCGTTAAGTAAGGTGCTGTTCAGATCTAAGATCCTTATATCTGGGTTTTGTTTTTATTGTTGAATTAAGGGAAATTGATGGGAAACACTTTATTATCTTTCATCTTTTCAACTCCCCACAACGAAGTTGTTTGTCTTAGAGAATTAGTTACATCAATCGATGGCCGATCTGGAGACCCACCGTCGTATTTTGATTACATGTAAATTCGCCTGCATATGATAGTTAATGCATGCACAGTATGGAACGCTTTGTTACTTGACGTCTTGTTCGTTATGAGTGTATCTGCAATGATAATGTTTCTTACTTGTCATATGCATTGGTGCAAAATTCACATTTTTCTTAAGATAGAACATATCCTACTCACCATTGTAAGTCAGTAAACATACAGCCGTTCAAATACAATAACTTGTCAAATATAAACACACATTATCTAAAAGAAACACTTTAATTGAATAACTTAATATCCAACTACTACTATATAGAAAACTTACATCATAAGTTCAACTCTGTACTTTTTTAGAGCGTCTTTGCTTATTTTATTTGTGACGGAACGCGTGTCTGGCGTAGAAATTCAATCCTGGTAGCTATGATGAGTTTATTAAGTGTTAACATGTTTTTTTTATGATACTTCAAAACTGTATTAATCTTAAGACTACCTTGCACAAATATTTTTGTTTTGTTTTTGTAAGTATAATATTATGCATGCATTACAATACACTTATTCTAGGTATTTATTTGCTATATAAAATGACATTTGTATAATTCGTATACTTACAAAGCAACAGTGTTAAAATGAACGAATACATTACAGCAATTACATGTATTTAGAAATTATAACGTATCATACTCATTTCAAGGATTCCTACAATTGTTTCTATGATGATATTTATTCTGTCAGAGTGTCGTGACAGTTGTGATCTATTCGTTTGTTGTATTTGAGCTCTTGATTTTGCCATTTGCTTAGGGACTTTCCATTCAATTTTTTATTCGGAGTTCGGTATTTTTGTTATTTTACTATTTAAAACATATTTATACACTGTATCAAATAATGTTAAGGAACTTTTGCTCATGTGTAAAAAGTGATTAATATGCGAATGCTACTCGTTAGATGCAGTATCTCATAATAAAATATCACACTGGCAATGTTCAAAATGTAGTAAGTAATTGTGTTACGTGATAACGTAATCAGTTCAATATTGTTAGACATGTCATTTTTAGAAATAATGGCAATTAGTGCAGTAAAATAAAAAAAAGGTTAGTATGAGTTTAAACTGTTGATAGTTATTCCTTATAAATGTAAGTATTAAGTAAAAAGAAATGCACGAAAAAAATCAGCTAGTTAGTACACATAACAATTTCACATCAATGAAAAAAATAGATAAATATAGAATGTGAAAACATAATTGTCGTTAGATAATATATTTATTTTGAATAGCAAACTAAATGAACATAAGAACTGATAACTGTATTACCGATGTTAAAACACATTTATTATTAATTTAGTAAATCATAACAATAAGAAAATGTATAACGCAATCTGCTTCCATGAGATAATCCGTAGTCGTTTATTTAAAAGGTATAATACAACTAGATGCATTTCATTATTTAATTGTATTCAACTTGCAGTCAACTTATCAATGAAAAAAAGAACCTGTTTTTAACATGTTAAATGTTTTCTTTCAACAAAAAATTGATCTATTCATTAAATATACTTTACATAAATTCTTTAAGAAACAGTTTGGATATCGTATATATTAAGTATACGTACGTTTTTCATGGTTTTCATCAAAAATGAAAACACAATAAAGTATTCCTGTATCATTGTGAATGACATTTGCTGATACTTCTGGTGTAACTGTCACATTAAGTATAGAATTACCATTTGCACAGTAGACGTTTCCTCCGTAAACATGAATATTTTGGTTTTTATTGTTTGTGTTGGTGTTTAAAACCGTTATAACACTTCTTTTATTTAATGTTGACGATTTCAAGAAACCACTGTTGAATTCCTTCCAATAAAGGCGATCTTCATCACTATCTAAAAAAAAAATATATCGGCTGGTTACATCATCAATTAGAAACCCATTTAAGGGAGAGGTATGCATCTTTTAAGACAGTCCTAGAAACAGTCATAGGAATACGTTCAGGCTTTGGCAAAATCTTTTATCAGTGTGTCTATTGTATCACGATTTGGTTGCCCTTTTCCTATTTGCAAGGAAGGTCTTAAATTTATAAATATATTGTTCTTGTACGTAAGAAGAAGTACAAATAAATCTTAAAAGCATTATACATATTGCAAAATCTTAGATAATCAAACCGATAGTTATAGAATAGCTAATCGAAGAATTCAAATAGAGAAAAATACCGATCAACAAATTAATTCACGAATGCGCGTAGCGCATGCGATAAATATCAGTATTGTTCTGTCACCAGTTGATTTTTTTCAATATTTGATTTTTTTTATTTGTTATTCTTTTTATTACATTGGTCGAATTTTTTTTTTTATTTTTTAGGAAATTTAAAGACAAAATGTAAGGAACTATATCTTATTTCTACGCATTCACAATTTGTTTTGATCCGACATCATAGATGTCTTGGCAACGCCTATTGTGTTGTACGACGTTAGAGAGGTGAAATAATCACGTTTATTTCACCTGTGAAATTATCGGTTTTTATTTCACTGGGGAATCTATGTAATTGATTTCAACCAATGTAATAATAAAATATAAATAAAATGATATATTGTGCACGTGGGAAATTTGATGGGTAAAAGAATATTAAGATCGGTTTTCATAAAACAAACCGTCATGAACTTCATTTACCTAATTGTATGAGATCATCGTTATTTTTTATTAATGGATAATAAAGATAATATGATGTATGCCAAATTATATCGTAATGCCTAATTCGTATTCAAAATACTGACCTCACAAAATTGTTAATGAGAAGTCTTAAACTTCGATTGATTGACCAGTTTAAACAAATGTAAAACTCGGCTCTCCAGAACGCTCACAAATGCATCACGTACAGCCTTTCAAAGGAAAATGTGGAATTAGAAATTTATTTCAGTATTAATAATGACTGAGAAATATATATATATACATTTTCAAATGCCGAACTTCAAATCTTTCACTTCAAATAGAAAAGGGGGATGGTATCATATTAGCAGTACTGAAAGAAAGAGTTCTATATGCCAGAATGGAGATATCGTAGACAAATATCTCTATATTTTAGTCTGATTGGCTTTACAAGATGAAAGAAAAAAGATTGATACCAAACGAACTAATAATCAAACACAATGTTTTAAATTCAAGTCACTGTTTAACTCTAAAAATCAAAAGACACTCAGACCGCTTTGCAATTTCAAAAGATATATCAACTGTGAAAGTACTACTTCTTCTCAACCATAATTTCAACATATTTAAACTATAAAACTATTTATTTAAACATACCTATTTACTTTATTTAACTTCAAATAATTTTATTTAGTCATCATGTTCATCTCTTTTTGCCTATTTCATAAAAAAATTTTAATATATTTTTTTTTTATGTTTTTCACATCCAATATTTTGTATTCATGATTTTAAATTCTCTGTAACCTTTGTATCTGCATTGTTTTATGAGAATAAGCTATATATATATATATATATATATATGCTCCCAGATAACATATTTATGCTTATACCAGATACTAATTCTGCAACTTCTGTGACTGTTTGATTTTCAGAACTGTTTAGTTTGAATCGCCTTATTGATGTAGTCGTTCCGTCCGTACTGTAATACAGCCATCTGTAATTTGCATGTAGAAAACGATGTTACCTGACGCAAAGCAAAATAATGTATGTGTAATATTGCTGAAATGTAAAATCAATAATCGTGCAGTTAACACAATATATACCTGTCACCATATACATGATATAGTACAATTTTACTCTAACCAATTTTGATATTTCCTCTGTAATGACGCAAACTTCGAACAACAACCAATGACACACTTGATGATTTTAACTTTCAAAGTGACAACGTCCCACTAACGAAAATATTCTCTGCCCCAATTTTATATTTTGCGTTAACGTATATCTATTGGTGCCGTATACTCGTGCATGTCTACTTTCTTCATAAGCAAAAATGTGCCCTTTACGAATAAAAAGGCTTTGATCATTTGATACCAGCAAGTTGTCAGATCTGTATTCTTACCGATAGTGTCTTATTCCTGATTTTGAAATGTTTAATAAGTATTGTTTACATGTGGTATATGCATTGCACGATGCATAACCTGTCGATACAGAAGGTATTAGCTTTCCTTTTTTTTATGATATTTAATCGGTTTGTTTTTGTTTTTTTTTATGTGTTTTTTTTTTTCAATTTATAAAATTTGAGACGATATCTTCAGTTGTCATAAGTTAAATTTTGGGTATGTAACTTCTTCAATTAAATGCTTCATTGAATATGTCCTGTCTTTACAAAGGACATAACCAACAGATAGTAGCCTAGCAAATCAAATTCGATGAAAAACTTATGATAGGGACAAATTGACGAGCAGTTTGATGAAGGATTGTAACTACCAAAGGATATACACCCGTGTTTGCGAGCAAACATATCCATCTGAATTTAAGATAAATGCATATTAGCAAACCGATTATTGCAAATAAAATACTATTTTGCATTATCTCTTTCTGTAAGTTGTTAAATCATTTGATATACATTTTAACGTGCTATTTTATATCATAAGTCATGAGCTTAAGATACAAACACAAACCTGTTTCGATAATCTAATGTTAGGGCAAACAGTGCATCTTCCTGCAAAATTACGGATTTAAGTGACCCATCTGAATTACATCGATAAAGTTTCCTGGTAAATCGTTCAGTCCAATAAACATGGTTGTATAATGGGTCTATTACTGATCCTACTGGCAAACGTGCAACTGTCACGGTGACTGCATTCGTCAATTCTGGATACTGAAATCTAAAAGAGCACATGATTTAGTAAAATGTATGTATGCATAATATCGTGACTATCATTTTTATCAATTTAATGCTCACATACGCATTATATTGAAAAAATATCATGACCGTAACTTTCAACCGATATCCCAAGAAAGTTATTTTCCCGTTACACTTTAGGAAATATGTAAATATTGTATAGAAACGGTATGGTTTCGGGTTTGAAATTAATTTTGATTATAAAATGGCTTACGTTTATGCTTAGCAGCAATCAAATCAATGGTAGTGCTTACCATGCCTACCATGTACAAGTCATCGGATATATAATACACAGAGCAAGTTTGTTATATTTATGTGTTAATACGCATCTTATTTGCTCAACATATAATTTAATTAATGAACTACAAAACATAAGGGAAGTACCACAGTCAATTAAATAACAATATTTAGGGTTCAGATCATGAATACATGTAACATATGCCATGATTTTACCGTACACAACTAATACGTGTTACTGCTGTATGGTAAAAAAAAAAGTGAAATGAGATAAGGACCTGTCGTTTTGTTAGAATTAATAATAATGGCCAATCTTTCTAGTTATGGTCTCTATTATATCCTCAATGCTGATATTGTTCGATGATAGTTAAAACTCAGGAAAATTAGTTTGCGATGTCATACCTTTGTATATCGCTTTTTGTATATCTTGAAAAATATATATATCCATTTCTGTAGTCATAGTCTATAGTATCAATTCGGCTTTGAATATCAGTTTGAAGTTGCATCACTTCTCCTGTTTGCAAGTTCAGTTCTTTAATATTACCATAGGTTGAAAAGATCAGGCTGAGCTTGTTTTGAAAGCCTGTAACTACAATTTAAAACATATTCATTACATTAGTTTGTCACTGTTAATTGTTAAAAGAAGAACCTTTCAATACTAAGTTACTACATATAATCAAAACGTGGTTGTCACATATTGAATCATGGCATTAACTGTCATTTCGTGAATACTTGTTCGACACAACCTCTCAAATCATAACATGATAAAATGTATACCAGAATTATAAGAGAAAACCAAACTCATAAATGGAAGCGTTATAACATTTTGAAGTGTTAGTTTCATTCCTTCATTGACACCGAACTACATTGTTATAATCAGCGGGAATTGCTGATTGATATTTGACCTTGACTAAGATATACATATACATAAAAAGACAGACAGACATGAATTTAAACAAATTAGTTGTATATAAAGATGTTGAACGTTCTATTTGATTTCATATCATAAGAAAATAAATGGTCGTTTTATCTGTGGTTTAGTCCAATTACTAAATGTGTTGAGTACATGCACAAGTATCATGAATATTACATGTACCAACTAAAGAAGTTTCTTCAGTAAGAAAGATGTGATGGTCTTTGATTGATATTTTCGACCTAATGATCTGATAATACTAAACCATAAATCTATCTGCATTTTCAACTCAGTTTTAGGAAAAGTAAATATATTGCTGATTTTACTTCTTTGAATTTCATTTTTGTTGTTGTATACCAAACGCTCACATATATGCAATTTGCCATAATTATGTAATATTTTTATGACCTGATTCAAATTGTTATTTCTCCGTTTCGACAAATGCAAATTCAACACGTTTTAGCTAATTTTAGAAATGTTTATAGCAGGTATGGTTTAGAAGAAATGATTCATGTTTCAGTTATGGTTTCAAATATCGCTTTAAGAATATTGTGCGAGGTTGATTATTTCGAAATTGCAATATTCCCAGGTAAATCCAGTATCGATGTTTCTCTAAATAAAAAGAGTATGGTAAACTTGAACGTTATATGAAGATGTATCATGATTTGCTAAATTAAATCACCAGAATATTTTTTGCGTTTTTAAAGTATGCCGGTACCAAACTCCTCGAATTCAATTTCAAAGAAAATTAAACAAAGCAATCTATCGTCAATTGATTGGCGGAAGTTTATAATTTTAATCAGAAATGTGATACAGTAGTCCCATTTCCTCAACTGAGTTATGATCGAACGGGCATTGTTAATTGAAGAAAATAAATGAATAATGCATTTGCTCACAATAGAGAGTTAGTAGTTCAATGATCAAATCTATCATCTAATACATAACTTTCTGAAGTTTTAAATACCCTTATTATATATCTAGTACGGAAGTTTAACGCTTATTTAACGCTCCTGTTGTTTGTATTACATTTGTACGAGCAATAATGATATTTGAGATTATGAATCTTATAAATTGAGAAATAATGAATTACAAGAAATTGTTTAATGCGAATTGGCAAATTCAAAAAATATATCAAAACGTTGTATAGAACACACAGAAAATGTGTGTGAGAGAGAGAGAGAGAGAGAGAGAGAGCGAGAGAGAGAGAGAGAGAGAGAGAGAGAGAGAGATATTAATTAACATCGGCACCGCAATGAAAATTATAACGAACAACGATATAAAAGACAATCTTACTAAAGAATACTAGTAATTTGCAACTTTAAAAATGTATATTACTTACCTTGACAACAAAAGCAGAGGGAAGTAATCAATCCAGATAATGTCAACATATCTATGTATATTTTGATGTTATCTACAAAGCATCGAAAATCATTCATTTCTTTTTTTTTGTAAAACAATGATCGTTCAGTTGAAATTAAATGCAGCTAAAGTAAGATATTAACATGAAGGCTATAAGTTACATAGACAGTTGAGAAACATTCATGCTTAATTGATTAATTTTGGTCTTGGCATAATAATTCGTTTCAAGTTATTCATATTTAACTTCATTTGGGTATTTATGAATGGGTAATACAAGGAAAAGGTTATGTGGTATTGTTTGAATTTAACTACACGTGCATTAGTACATACCATAATTTCAAGCAATCATGTTAAACTTGAAAGTAAACAATGCTACTATTACGTCCCGAATACAGATTATTAACACCGAGATATTTTTGCAAAAATAACCAAACTAGAATCACGCTAACATGTTTAACCCCGCCACATTCTGTAATTAAGTGCATGTCCCAAGTCAAGAGCCTGCAATTCAGTGGTTGTCGTGTGTTGATGTGTTACAATGTACATATTTGTTTTTCGTTCATTTTGTGTACATAAATTAGGCCGTTAGTTTTCTCGTTTGAATTGTTTTACATTTGTCATTTCGGTGCCTTTTATAGCTGACTATGCGTTATATGACTTTGTTCATTGTTGAAGGCCGTACGGTGACCTATAGTTGTTAATTTCTGTTTCATTTGGTCTCATGTGAGGAGTTGTCTCATTGGCAATCATACCACATCTTCTTTTTTATATAGAATGATTGCAATATTAGTCATATGTTATGTTATACCATACACCATTACACAATGCACCAAACACCGTTACAAATTACAATTACACCATGTAACATATACATTAAATCAGCAAAAGTTGACTCTAGGTGAAATTTTTTCATATAACCCCTAGCAAACCTCTTTGCACAACTTTGAGTATCTAATATATAGGTGTGGGGATCAAAAAAATGCAATTTCGAAATCTATAAAGCTCAATTTTCATTTACACAGTATACCAAGAAATTTCTACATATACCATTCTAAATACACAATATTTGTACATTACCATACATTATATCCCTTTCCTTTTTCCTTTTGGAATTTGAATTATCACCACCATTTAGAAGTATCCAAAAACTAAAATATTTCAGGAAATTGCAAATTCAGATGCATCTTATTGAAACAATAACAATACAAACACCACACGAAACGGAATGTCTGCTGCAAAGTCAAAAATATTACAACATACACCACACAACATATAGCAGTAATCCATACATCATCACGTTCTGCACCTTACATTATACACCGCGCGTTTTATTGGGAGGCGTACATTAATCAAGAACTAAAAGACTGTGTGGTAATTTGCAATTGCATTGTTTTCAATAGCATCACCGTTTATTTCAACAGAACACGAATACGTAACCAGACATTACATTGTAGCGTTCTGATCATCAATTAGTATGTTTTCAGTTAGTTTATTACTAGTGTATGTTTAGCAATCAAAACGTCAATTGCCCTTTTTATGATATCGATTTGATCACCTTTCCATCCAAACTTGAGTTTTCCAAGAACTGACGATTTCTTGAATGTGTTAAAAATGACATATTAGAGTTTTGTTAACAAGCTTAGATAAATGTCAAAGAAATGATTATTTTGTATTCCTAACTTACCAGATATCATTATTATTAAATCCTTCGCTTAAATAATGCTATTTGCGTTATCAAACTTAAGAAATAACAAAAAAACCTGCCTGTCCCCTTTAGAAACCAAAGAGTTTAACAATGTTTAAAACACACAGAACACATGCAGACAGTTTGTGACGAATATTGATACGCTTAAGTCATTTGAAATGTACGTCTATGAATATGATAAAGCACATAATAGGCTGTTATTCATAACTTGTTCTACAACTGTCATCTTGATTTGGCCTTCAACCTTTGTTGATTCATCGATGAGTCATTTGTAGACGAAACGCGTGTCTAGTTTAAATAATTATAGTCTGGTATCTGTGATAAGTTTCCGTATTCTATGTTGTGAAACTTATGACGAATACTGTAAGAATAAGCAACTGGATAAAAATTTAAATCGAAACATACCAGTTTAGGGATTTACCATTAGTGAAAGGGAACATATAGTTTTCGTCAAGAAGACAAACATCTAATAATTCAAAATTACCACAAAAACAAAACTCCTTTGACACATAAAAAGGGTATCTTCATTTTATTTTTTACATCACCCCTTAGGTGAATATATAAGAACAAACTGCTAAAATATATACGATCAAAACCACAGGGTTGTGTGTGGACAATACACAATGAACACCAACGGAATTTGATAATTTCGAATATATTTAGTCTTGTTTTTATTAAAATCAAATTGTACAATATTATGTTATGTTTTTAATCAAAAGAGTGAATTATAAAGTTTGTTTAAGTTAAGCATATGCCAATAACATGTTTAAGTTATGCATATGCCAATAACATGTTTTATTCCCAATTATAAATTTGATGATAAGTTTTACTAAACATGATATATTTAGTGCTGTAGACAAATAGAAGGATGAAAGCGCCAATTCCTTAAAAGTCGACAGAAGAAAGTCATATAAAACGAATTGATACATGAATAGGTAACGGGAGGGATTGTGCTTAATTTTAACTTCATGGAGCATAATCTTTCAATCATTTTAATTCAGGTGTGGAGCTGGCATTTCAGTTACTATGAGTAGTCCTTTGTTAATGTATGTACAATTATCAACTTGCTTAGCTTTCTGTTACCTATTCTAAAATTGGATTCGGACTTCTTCGGTTTGTCGTTTCTTAACCTTATAAAATGATTTAGGACCATTTTTTATGAAAGTAATACATTGCATATATGTGGTATCGTTATCAAAACATCAACAAGATCTAGATAAATAACGTTATGGTAAATGATATCACAATTAATAAAATACTCATTCCAAGTTCAGGGGCCTCGGTGGCCGAGTGGTCTAGGTAGTTACTACTGTAATCACTAGCCAGTCAACCCTGAGGTTGTGAGTTCGAACCCCGCTGGTGCGGGTGCACTAGACTCCAATCTTAATTGACTAGGATTGTCAGTTTTCCTATCGAAGGTCGGTGGTTTTATCCGGGCACTCTGGCTTCCTCCACCAATAAAAACTGGCCGCCACAAAATAGCCCAAAAGCGGTGTTTAAAAGTGGCGTTAAAACACCAAAAATCAAATCATTCCAAGTTCAGGGAAGATTATAACTAAATCCAGCATTGGCTCGCATAGAACAGCAAGCTATAAGGGGCCCCAAAAATGACCAGTTTAAAACCATTCAAACAGGAAACCCAACGGTCTAATCTATATAAAAAATGAAAAACGAGAAACACTTATGAACATATCAACAAGCGAACCTATGTTCGTTTAATTTGTTTTTGTTAAACTCAATTAAATGTCATTCTTTAGATTTTATTCACATTGAGGATATTTGTAAAAAGTTAATACGCTTATATCACCATTGTGTTAATTGTCAAAATTCATAAAGAACGGGTCTTTAAACAACTTACATTGTATAGGGTTTTGTAAGCTCTCTTTCTTTTTGTTGTGCTGAACAGATGGTAATCAGGATCATATTTTCATGTTAGAGATTTTTTAAGGGTTATGAAATTGCTCGGATGATTACTTCGTGTAATGGTGTCGATATGAGGAAGATTTATTCTTAGAAACCGAGAGACAAAAACGTATGCTTAGTGTCAATAGGGAAAATATTGTGATGTTTTTATTTCGATCAATCATGTAAAGAAAGCGTGCTAGAGATATAACATAAAAACTATTATTGCATAGCAATATAATATTTCCCACAGAAAGTAACCAAAAGTTAGCGTGCAATAAATTCTAATATTGCACGAGTGCAATAAATCTTCAAAATTCATGACGTCATCAACGACAAAATCTTAGTTAAAACCAATTTTTACTTTCAAATATTAAATTGCTATACAATAAAAGGGTTATTGCATGAATATTGGGGAATATTGTCCCTCGTAGAACATATATTGCACTCGCAAGCTCGTGCAATATTAAATTCTACTCGGGACTATATTCCCCAATATTCATGCAATAACCCTATATTATATTATAGATTGCTGATTGATTGTTGCTTGTTTAATGTCTACTGGTCAATATTTCTTTTAATATGATGTGGAAAACCACCTTTCAATGGTTTGTTGACTATCGTTATTTCATTGCCCTTGCTCCAAAGCTGTAAAACGTCACGTTATTAATACCAAAACGTCATTGTTAAAGTGTTAAAAGATTACTAAATATACAGGGAGATATGTATCTGTGATTTATATGTCATTCTGTTTTACTATATATTACTATATAAATAACACATAGCTGAGAGGGTGATAGAGCAGATTGTTACCCCGAGAAAACATTGTCAACTGAGGCGAATATATGTGTTATTTAATTTATTATACTGAATGTTCTGTTATTACTGTCGATTAAATTTCAAATTCAAAGTAATAAACTATGACGTCTTGTATATAACAACCATCCGTATTTAATAAAGCGCACACTTGATCAAGCGTCTCCGTGAAGGGTAATAGAGTATTTGCCATAGGATAGAGTCGTATTTAATAAAGCGCACACTTGATCAAGCGTCTCCGTGAAGGGTAATAGAGTATTTACCATAGAATAGAGTAAATTAACACCCTCGTATAAGCCAATCAAAATATTGCATTTTTACGTAAAGTATAATAATATCTATTATTCACTCGAATTAGACCTTACTATGAACTACAAAACACAAGTGTAGGCGGCTTTGCAAGAATTTTTTGAATGTTTTAATTTTTAAGTCAGTTGTATTGTATAACTATTTATTATGTATGTTTTCGAAATTTTGACTGCTGGATCAAGAGGCAGACAAATGATACAAAAAACGGAACAATATAATTGTAAGGCTTTAGCTACCTTTTACACAAGGTTTAATTGCAACTTTTTAGGAAAATACCTGTACCAGTTAGGAATATGAGAGTTGTTTTTTCAATCCCTTTGTAGGATGATATAGTCGAGCGTTTGGAATTGTCAGGTTTTATAGACTGTCGTCTCCTTAAATTTACCTTAGAGTTCGTTCATTGTGTTATAGCATGTTTTGCCATATCTTTGTGATTATAATGAAGATGGTGATTTAACCAAATACACCTTCTATTGAGCGATAGAGCATGATACTGAGGCCGATGTCTATTGAACCTTATATAAGAAACTACTTTTTACCGGTTTCTCTTCCCAATAGTCGAAGTGAATATGATATGCCGTACTAAAGGGAGCTCATCGTGATTCATTCACACACAAGATTTATTATATTTTTTATTAAAAAGAAAGTCCATCACATATATATGACATTCAGTGGTCTATATTTTTAAATCCAGGCCATTTTGACTATTATGATCATTTTGACAAAGTCATTTTAGTATCTTATTGTCACTGTCATATTGGTCTTCATCATCGGATTGTCTCGATTTTTCTTGAAGAAATAAACGAAAGTGTCTCTTTCATTCTATGAATGTTCGATCATTCTGTGTCTGTTTATCTTACAAAAACATATAATATTTGTATAAACACAGCACAAAAAACTAAATACAATCTAAATAAGTTGTTTAAACTTTTTAACACGAAAGTCAAATAATGTTTTATATTTGATATGCTTGTTTTTTCATGAATAGGAAATTAAATGCCATTAGATAATGACCCGGTCTAAATAAAAGCACGACATGAGGAACTGAATTCTTTCCTCGCTGAATAGCTTTATCTTACATAAGGATAACATAAAGGCATACAGATAAGAATATCCAGACTTTAAACGACCAAATTCTTGAAAAACACTATATTTAGTTTAAAAGTTACGCGATTATACTGTATTACCATTTGATGCCTACGTTTTTGGTGGTAGTGTTCGTGCTGAACACTTTCCTGACATTAGTTTCATTAAGATGTGCAGATTTCAAATCACCTGTTGCGAAGTTCATCCAGTAAAGTCTTTCGTCATTGAAATCTTCAATAAAAATGAATTTCGTGTGCCAAAATGTGTATTAATGCCTTCACAAATATCGATACCTACATGTAATTCATGAGGAAGGTTTTTTTATAATTTGAACATTTTTTCGTCCTCTCATATGATTATTCTTGTAGACCATCATTCAAACAAATACTTCTCTCTCCCCCTCTCTCTTTCTCCTGTGCTTAAACAGTTCTCGGTTTGTTTTCAATACTCGACTAAGTGCCTATAAAGTCAGAGTCATACTGTACCAAAGTCTAAACGTTACTCGACCAATTAACCTCATTTTTTTTGTATCGCAAATGTATAATTATGATTTATTCATCAATGCACTACATATTTATATCGTGTTACTTCCATTTGCTGTAACTACGTCTTATTTTAAGTTGTTACATCTTTTGGTAAAAATTACAGACAAGGGCACCGGACTTGTATGAAAAAAAAATTTAAAAAAAGAGAACCAGAATAAGAATTGGTAAATAAACTCATCATAGATAACAGGATAGAAATTTTATATTTATATTTCATAAAATATTGATTAGACTGTGTCGATCACTGTTCCGACGTGTTCCTGTATGATTTAGACTTCTCTTGGCGGCGAAAAAATACAGATTGTCAGTCTGGTTCAAATTAGAATTGAGTATTATCGAGAAAAATCAGACCAATTTAAAATGGCGGAATAAATATCAGTCCAGTTGGTAACAAATACTGCCCATTTCAAACTTGTATTTGTTTGTAGTGTCATGTCCGTGTTGTAGCTACACATGATCTATTTAAAGCTGAAGGCAATAGCAGACTTCGTTCAGATGAAAAAATGAAAGTTAAAAAAATGAAAATATGAAACAAAAAAAGTAGAAAATGTGTAGAAAGTCTTGTAAAATATGTAATAATTTTAGTTACGATAATTGCAACATACCCGTCGTCATACAAAAAAAGAAATTAGATATTGATGTTAAACGGCGTACTCAACCTTACCTGTTCTTTCTCATTTCCCTCAAATGGTGCGTTATTTAAACGGGCTACTTCTAAAAAGCTACTCAAGACAACAACAAAAACGCTACTCCATTGTATGGTACCAATTGATATAAAACAAGATGATGCTGCATTATTGTTAATCAGTCAACGATTCTCCCGGGACCAAATGACGAAGATGCTAGCAAATATAGGGGATCGTTTGGCCGTCAACAACATAAACAAAGAACAAAGTATATATAAATATATGAAAGTTTGTAACGACCTTGACTGGCTATACAGCCCTTGCACGGTCGGAAAAGCAAAGTAAGCACCAGATATCAAACTTTATAAGGTATAATAAACATGTGCAACACCCGTATTGTAATAGATATTGCGATTAATATGTCAAATGTTAGGCTCGTTAAGAGCACTTAAGCAAGAAGAAAGTGTGTTTAGCAAAACATTGTGAACAAAAAATGTTGCATTATTTAAAGAGGAATATCGCTGCGTCGCTTATCTCTTTTAAAGCACTATTGTTGCTTAAAACAAAAATTCTGAAAAAATCACGAAGTTAATTTGTGTCAGTTCATGAAATATTTATTGGAAAAAGAAATAAACCATGCTTGTCATATCGTAAAGAGTATTGAGAACACATACCTTCGTATGTCGTTGAACTGTAGTCTTGGAAAATAGATATAACCACTGTTATAGTCGTATGCAATGTAATAAATGTCGCTTCCCAGATTGGTCAACAGATATGTTATTTTTCTCAGATTCCAAGTTATACTCGTGTATTTCATTAGAAATTGAAAAAATTAGCTTGATTTGAAAACCTAAAATATGAATTGAATAATAATCTTAAATGTGAATTGTCAATAGCAACATACATGTACATGTGAAAAGAACAGTATTTCTATAATTAACCAACTATTTGATTTTCGATATGACAAACTATGTCCTGTGCTATGGGTTTTAATATCAGAAATGGACAACGTAAAGCTAGGTTTATTTTTTTAAGGCATACACATGATACATTAACATTAAATTGGTTTGAAACTTTCACATGATTTGTATTTTTTCTAGATTTTTAGTTCATAAATTCATAAATTACTATCGAACTCAGGTTTGAACTCATCAAAGAAAATTGACTTAAATGCATTATTCATGTCGAGGTTTTCTTTAGCCGACTATCCCATGTAGTATGGGCTTTTTTCATTTTTGAATGTTGTATGGTGGCATATAATTGCCTTCTACTACTACTATTTCATTTTACCTCTTGTGGATAGTTGGTTTTTATCACATCTTCTCGTTTTTATATATTGGTAGGTCCATTTTGGTTGTATAGCTCTTCATAGAATTAGGTTTTATACATCAGTGTCTTCCAGATTTTTTTTTGTTTGAAAAGCTCATGATGACGTTTAACAAATTTTAAGTTTCATAGACACGAAATTCATAAAATTTGTATTTTGATTCAGATAACAACAAATAGTCAGGACATGACAAACATGACGAAATATTGAAATAAATGAAAACTATTGTGACCTCAGACTTATCACTGGGTATGTACTTACATTAGATGTACAACGGATTCCACATTTAGAACTAAATATTTTACACTATCGGAGCACCTGAGATTACCTCCGGTTTTTAGTGGGGTTAAGTTGCTCTGTCTTTTGTTTTTGATGATGTATTTTGTGTACAGTTGTTTGTTTCTTGTTCTTTATTCTTTCCTTCTGTGACAAGGCGTTGTCAGTTTATTTTCAACACATGAGTTGTGGTGTTCGTTTGGTATTTATCGCTTTTCAGTCCGTCTTGCTCATTTTATCCATAAAGTTACACGTATTCAGTGCAAAAATGTACCATTTTTTACATCATTAATATAACAAATCGACTCTGGTAATCCATTATATATATCGTAATGCATTCAATTAAAAACAAAAACATAAGGTTTGAAATTTTAAGTGCATCTAATTAGAAAATTACATTTTTAAACACTTAAGTGCCAACTTCAACTGATTCAATTGGGGTTTTTTGGCAAAACATTTGAACCGATTTGGTTATTAAAGACGCTCAAACTCAAGCTAAAGGAGGTACCAAACACCTTGACTGAAATTAATTCGGCTCGTTTAATTTTCATAAAATGTTGACAAAATATTTATTTTGACGCTTTGATGAAAATATCAAAATTTCAAAAAATTTGAACCAGACACATTATCGGAAAAAAATGGTTGGATATATATAGCAGTTTGACAAAAACTAATTTTGATCATTGAGAAGCTTCATATTTTCTTCACAATAGAACGTGATTAAAACATTCAGCTGATTTCACAGAGTTATCTCCCTGTAGTGTTATGTACCACCATAAATATAAAACAAAAAAAAACATATATGCCATTAATTGCAACTTTGCTGATGGATTTTGTCTAGAATATACGTGGCCGCAATTGTGTTCAGTCTCAACCTTTATATAGATTATGTATTTTAAAATGCAGCATGTAGTTTAATATTAAGACTTAACAAAGGTGCGGCCACTTTTATTTTCGACAAAAAAAACGTCTACACTTTAGACATGTTAGAGAAAATGCTAAAGTTATGAAGATTGCAGTAATTTAACTGGAATCATTGATGCTGTAACCTTATTCGTGTGCTTTGTATTGTCAAAAACAACTCATATCCATGTGACAAAAGTATTCTACTTTCCAACAAAAAACTAAGAGTTTACATTTGTAACAATTCACAAAAAGGGGTCTTACTGGGTTTACTTCTTTTACTCTTTTTTCATTTTTTATCAAAAGAATATATCGTTCAACTTGCTCTTGGTGCATATCTGTCTATATGTTTTTCGTATGTATTCGTTTCAGGATAAACCAGGCCGTTTGCATTCGCATACTCTTTGACTATAATAAAATTCGGGCTAGCGATCGGCTTTTTTCTGAAGTCGGTTCTGTGACATGATATTATTTACATCGACTTCATTTGGTTTCTGGCGAATATTTGTGTTATCGACTATCATACCAAATATATGAATGAGGGTCTGCACAGGGGTTACGGAAAAAAGGGAATAATGGACAAAAAAGGTCAGAAGAAACTCCATTAGAATTAAAAATTGATAATGATGGGATGTTGAAATATAATGAAAACAGAATAATGCGCAAAAAAAAAAAACAAAGACCATGACAAATAGAGAAAAGTTATTTTTTTAGAAATCAGCTAAGAAAGCACGGACTCCAATTAAGACCCCCCTAAATGTTTATGTACAGTCCTTACCTTCACTTATAAGACATACAAAAACAACAAATTCAAACAAGAACAGCATATACAATTTCATGTTGATGAAAAGAAATAGTTCGTCGACTATTTTAGTAATTGGAACATACTTCTGAAATATAAAGATGCGTATGATAATTACTATTGCAACTATCGACCTCCATATCGAGAGGGAGAGTTAAGGCAAATAAATCAAGCCACAAATTTGAAAATAAAGTTAAAATCATAAAACAATAACAGCATATATATATATTTATATATATAATCGTTTTTTCGGTTTTTTTATTGTATAAATTCCAAGATCGTTATGCTTTAATCAGAATAGACTGATATGATTCATCTTACATCATAATCATACTGATAAAGGATATCTGTTATACGAAATATTGATAGATAGTTACAATTAATGTTTCCTTTTTATTATTATTGGTACTGTTTTGTACACTTTTAAGGTGGCTGGGGCGTATTAATTAAAATTTACAGATTTTTTTTAATAATTTGTCAAAATGAAGTTTTTTACATGCTTTATTCAAAAATATTATACAAAGTATGGGTCACCGGACTTTTTTTCCCAATACAGGTTGTGCAAAATTGTCAGATTAACTATCTGATAGAATTGTAAGATAAAATGTGAGAAGATAGCTCTTATAACATGCTTTCAGATAAGAAAAAGAAAAAATGGGGTCACCGAACTTGTTTTCTTGCTACATATTAAAATAGGTAAATTCACAACATTTTCTATTGTAAAATTATTATATCTGAGTTATCTTCCTTACTATTTGAGTTATCTCCCCTTATTTAGCAAAGTTGAAAAAAAATGAATCAAACACAAATATGGTGTTTTATTTAAGAAATTACAGCCGTTAATATGATAAAACACATAATTTTCTATATTTACATCAAAAGTCTTACACATGAATTACATACTACTTACACAATTTTCACACTTCATTAAAGATATAGACCAACGGTTTTTTCTTCTCTAAAATCCAAAATGGAGCAAGACACCCGAGCCACCTTAAGGCGTTTATATAATTATTTTTTGTGTACATGTATCGTTCCTCGTAATGATCCAGTGCTTTCGTCATAAACATCGTTGACTAATATCCAGACTTTTTTATATATATTTATATATATTTACAAATCAAGCTTATGTTTGGACTAGTATTGTGAAAATAATTATACGGCTTTCAAGATTATATATTCGTTGCAACAATACGTCATCTTGTTATACCCTGTTTGTCGTTTATGGAAGATGTTCGTTGTTAATCTGCGGTTTATATGTTGTAACGACTTATATAAAAAAAAAGCATTCTGCATTCTGCGTTTCCCTGTGATAATTGTTCTTGCATGTGTTTGTGCCGTATTTCTGTCACGTAGTGTTGTCATGTAGCCATATTTAACAAAATTATACACAAGAAAATGCCCGTACCAAGTCAGAAATTTGCTAGTTGTTATCTATTCGTTTGATGTGTTTGAGCTTTTGATTTTGCCATTTTCCTTTTTGAATTTTCCTCGGAGTTCAGAAATTTTGTGATTTTACTTTTCAATAACACCACATAAGTGTTTGTTCTTTTAACAGTTAAAAAGGACAATATATGATCTATGTAATAACTATTTACGTGAGGTTTATCTCCTTTAAATTGATCTACAATTGTACAACATATAAAACGAGAGTATCTAATTATGTTTCAATAATCTTACTAGGGGTTCCCTTAAAATAAGTATAAAATAATATTTTTCATAGAAATAAACAATTAAAAACAAACAAGCAGTATATTTATATAATATTAAAATACTATTCATTGTGTTCATGTTTATTTGATAATTTATGTCTATCCGAAACGAAAACTGTAATAATCGTCACAAAGGTTAAATTCTAATTGCAATTGTCAGGCTATAGTTAATCTCAAAATAGTATGAATGAATTGAAAAAAATTAATATTAAATTACAAGACATGAATATTGACGTTGGAAATCTTTAAAATTAGAAATCATGGAGGTGTGCCAAATAAATATCAAAATGTGAAAAATCATCTCATTTTACTAAATTGGCAATTGAAAATATATTTTTTTAGCAATGCATGTTATATTTAAACGTATACAATTATGTGATATCATATTTAAAATTCATTTAAAATGGTATATGCTTCTTTCGTATTGAATGTGATATGGTTCAAGTTTAACTTCTTTATCGCTATTTATTGTCATTGTATAGACGTCAGACATTCCTTTTCCATTGTCACATAAATGACTAACAGTATACCTACACAAAAACTGTTTGCGAGTGCTCTTACGCATCATTGTATACAAAATAAACATGTATACGTTATACTAAAACAATTGAATAGACTGTTTCATAATCTTACAACGTGTGCAAAGTAAACATGCAGACAACTTTTCTTAACAGTGTTATTGTGAACCATATGCGTGTGAATAAATATGGATACAGAATAATACATCGGTTATGTGTGACTCTATATTTTTTTACATATTTGTATTAAAACAAAGTAGAATCTTGTTACTTACGAAGTGCCTTTGCAAACACCTATTTGAAATAATTCCTACCCGCCATATACTTCTCTTTACCTATGCGCAACTGTTTCCTGTGAAACCTTTTCAAGTGTATAAGGTGTCAACCTGAAACATTAAATGATGAATTGCGATGCACACCGGTGATTTTCGGTTCATTCATTTTCATTAAAGCCGTAAGATAGCTAGTTTATGTTAGTTTTAAACAATAATTTGGATCTTAGTATCAACTGAAAAGTCTGAACAATTTTAAACTGTTAAGACAAATCGCTTGCAGTCAGTTCCGCATGTTCTTGATGTGAACAGGAAACTAACAATTACTGAACGACCCAAACGCAAACGGAACAAATATTTAAAAACAAGAGAGTCAATTGGTGCACGCACCAAATTTTTGGGCCGGAAATATTGAGGTTTTTGGTGTAAAAAAGTGCAAAATATTATATAAACAATCTGTTTATTGAGTTGACTGTAATCCTCAATTGCCAGAACTGGTCAAATACAATTAGTTATGATATATGTAATGCCATAAAATATAACTTAATTGTGCAGTTGATGAAATCGAATATCTTCTAAGTGCAGTTGATTAAATGGGTTATCATTTAATTCATTTTCAATAGATATAGGAAGATGTGATATGAGTGCCAAGACTTGATTTTGAAACTCGTGACTATCAAAGTTGCATCTACTGACAAAATATTTGTATTCCTCATCTCAGACGTGGACTTAAACGCAGCCTTTCACCTCATTTACTCATCCATGAATTTTATGTCAAGATGACATATTTTTTAGGACTCTCGATTCTGACTATTACAGACGCATCTACTGACAAAATATTATTTCTCCACGAGTTGTATCTCAGATATGGACTCTAACGCAAAATTTAATCAGTCACTCATATGTGAAATGTAGGTCAAGATTACCTTATTTTTATCAGGACCCATTGGTTATTCAAGACTCATCTATGAACAAAATCTCATGAACTATGAATGATACTTCCACAGAAAGATGGACTTTAACTTTGTGACGGACAGATGAAACACTATATCCCTTCCCCAACTTCGTTTGACAAAAGATATAAAAATCTTAAAGCAAACAAATGTCAAACTAAGTTATTCCTCTCAGTATAGGTTGAGAAATCGGTTTTGGTGAGATTTAAAAGTATCAACAAACAGTCATAAAAATAGGAATGTAGCTTTGTATGATATTTAACCATGAATTCTGCTCGAACCGATGCTAAGGGTCAACTTGAACTTACTACCAGTTATGAGAAATATTGATCATTGTTGAATCCCTCATGGTGACTTGAAGATGAAGGACAACTATAAAAACTTTCCATATTTGGGGTTTACCATGTATTGATATTAATATTGTCCCATGTACATTTACTCCATATCCCTTCATACTTTCATTGGGTATACGACAGACTAAAAAAACTGCTTACATACTACAACTAAAAAAAGCTTCAGACAGTATAGCAAATTATTCTCTTCGTAACAACTGACAAATTCTTGACAACTTGTTTTCATTTCAATCTGTTTGGTTGCAGTAAAATTGCAAAGTATTAACAAACACCAAGTGGATATTTGAGAGGTTTGAAAATCACTTTCAGTTACTGAAACATGTTACCTATAAAAACTCCCGAGATCGTTTACGTTGAAAGTAAAGATATCTTTATTATGATTATTTTTCTAAATGATGAAAACTGTATATATAATAATCAAAATAGAATATAATATAACTATTTTGAGAAAAAAACTCAAACTATGAAATCATTTCCCATGTTCCGACGACGAGTTGTTGTATGTTTACATTTCTAAAAAAAACCTGGTTTGGGAATTCCCCAAATACGGGTCACACATTCTGTGCATAATAAAACAATGAACATTCATTGTTATAAGTATTTGGCATCTTCTTATATTAAAATTAATAAAAAAAAATGTATTTATTTCAATTACCTAAAATCTTTAATTTTGCATATACAGAAAATAATAATATTGATCCGCAGAAAATCATGTAACAATCTCAAATCCATATCATATAATGGACCGGCTTGATTGCAGACCAAATGGTTTATTTGTTAATAAAAATGAATGTGAATATAAAATGTTTGTTTTCATATTTCTTTCATTTATTAAGGTTAATTCAGGTGATATATTATTCCAGGGCGTGTGTTTTCTATTATGATTCTCAAGGTGTATTATTCGTTACATGGTGTGTTAGTGACCTAATACGATATATATGGGGTCAGTAAATTCCATATGGGGAGAGAGCGAAGCTCGAATCCCCATATGGAATTTACTGACCCCATATATATCGTATTAAGTCACTAGCACACCGTGTAACGAATTTATCTTACCGACTATCTTCACATGTGGTATTTTGACTAGCGGCCTATCAAAGTGATCAAGTCTTCAATACTTAGTATTAAGATCCTACTTCCATTTGTCTATACAGAAAACAAATGCCAACAATAGCAACGTGTAAGCTTTAAATTTGTTTTATGAATTAATTTATGTATTACATGTATTTTAATTACTTCGTCTGTTGAATCCTTTCAGTTTTCTTATTTTTTTGTTTTGAAAGGGAAGTAACCCCGTTATGCCAACAATAACAACTTGTTAGCTTTAATTATGTTTTATGAACTTATTTCAACCTTTCATCATCAATTTCTTCGTCTGTTGAATCCTTCCAGGTTTTTCCTCAACACCGTGTTGTTTTTATGAAGGGTTGTGTCATCATTTTGTTTTGAAAGGAAAGCAACTCCTTATAACCCCATATGGTAACTAACCATGTATGGTTGCTAACCCTATATTTTTTAGGACACCCTATATCAAATATACATAGTCACCACGTGTAGTCCTTTAACCAATCATATCTCTATAAATCTATAGGAGGTAAGATAAAGCTTGTTACAATGCAGCTATTGCATCAAGGGAATCAAGTTGTAAGGTTAACGGAATCGCTTCAAAGTTTTACTGACGCCTTCATTGTTAGGTTGACTGTTATGGAATATCTTTGACATACATGACTACACATATGGCTCATATGTTGTTACAACAAACCAGGCTTCTTTTTCTCGATTATGTAATTTCCGGAAAAAAGGGGAATAATGGGAAAAAAAGGGCAAAAGAAACTCCATCAAAAATTGATAATAATGGGCTGTTGAAATATAAAGAAAACAGAATAATGCACCAAAAAACAAAGACCATTACGAATAGAGAATAGGTCTAATTTTTTTCAGAAATAAAGCACAGAAAACATGTACTCCAAGTAAGACCCTCCTGTATTTTTATGTACAGTCCTTATTTTCAATAATAAGACAAACAAAAACAACAAATTCAAACGAGACCAGCATATGCAGTTTCATGTTGATGAACAGAAATATTGCTTATATGTCGTAAGAACAAACCAGGCTTCTTTTTCTCGATTATGTTATTTCTAAATTCAAATACTTGAATAGTTCCTTCTTTAACAGGAATGTCTTACCCTTTCAGAGCACCGAAGTTCATTCCCGTTGTTTTGGCGTAGTTCGTTGTTGATCGGTCTTGATTTTTCTCTATGAGGAATAATTCTTTATTCAATATAGTAACGCACCATAAAAATTCAATGAACAATACACATTTTGACCTAGAAGACATCAAATCTTCCGATAATTACATGTATATTTGTAATATAGAAGGTCCTAAAAAATAATCCTAAACATTTTAACAAAGGAAATTTTACTGCATTAGTAAGCAATTTTAACAGTTACTTATTGTTAAGTGATGAATGTTCGATGCAAAACTATTTAACAATCCCATTGTTTGTGTTGATAAAAGTTAAAAACACAATATGTATAAATAATATGAAAGGAATTGTTGCTATGAATTAATCTAAATCAATTTCCTCAAATAAACGGATATTGCAATTAAACAAAATCCATTATTTCATCCAAATTCGATATAATCGAATATAAAAAAATATCTTTTCGTCAGTGAAAGGTTAAAGTTACTTGCATAATAAACTGTCACGTTTGAACTTTTTATAGATACATTTTATAATGTGTATACTCAAATATATTTCATACAATCACTGCAAATGAACATATGTATATGTCTGCCTATGTGTAGTGACAACTGCAAATTAAACCTTGTCCATATGAGTTCTTATGATTAAGAAATACCAGGCGTTAGAATATGTATAAAGTGCCTAAAAAATCAACCAAACAATGTTAGAGTAGATCTGATTCGTAACTTCAACCCCGAGCGGGACTGGAACCTGTACTTTTTTTCTAACTTCTACGACAACACCGCCTAGCATTGCGCAGACACCTTAACCCCTCCTCTAACTATAGCTTATAAAAATAAGCTTTCGTTTCGGGAGGTGTTACCTTCTCGTAGGAAATAAACAAGGATATTTGATACAATACACGAAGTATTCTTTTTAGTGTACAGAAATTATCATCTACTCATCTCTTCTGTATAATTACAGGATGATAATCTATTTTTAGAAGCATACAATTACTGTAAATTAACATATGTATATGTCTGCCTATGTGTAGTGACAACTGCAAATTAAACCTTTTCCATATAATTTCTTATGATTAAGAAATACCAGGTGTTAGAATATGTATAAATATGTATAAAGTGCCTAAAAAATCAACCGAACAATGTTAGAGTAGATCTGATTCGTAACTTCCTTCCCGAGCGGGGCTGGAACCTATACTGTTTATTTGCAGTTTTATTCTAACGACTGGTATTTCTTAATCATAAGAAATCCGATGGACAAGGTATAAGTTGCAGTTGTCACTACACATAGGCAGACATAGTAATTATTTGGTGTATATACTTTAATGTAGGAAGATGATTACTAGTATATATTGCTGGTAAACAATATAATATACCATTTTTACTGTATTCAAAATAAAAATATTAACAGCAACTTGAAGTTTAATCTAAAATTCCTAGAAATAGTTGAACGTTTCAGGAATTTCAGGATTTCTCTAGCATAAATGGCTTACCTAGAATGTGTTGTGTTCAATGCTTTTATATTCGTTTATTGAGTAAGCTTTCCTTATGTTTAGTCCGAGTGCCACTGTTATTTTTTTTTTTACGATACTGACATGCATGTAGCCATGTTTTGTATATTTCAACCTCATTTTATAAAAACAAGTTTACATTTAATGACCGAGGCTCCTTCTAATTATTAATTATAAAAATATTTACGACAACGAATAATACCCTCATGAAAAGAATAGTGGTATCGCCCTTGATTCATTTGATATATCAACTGGCTATACTTGTTGCATTAAACATTTAATTATTAACAATTTAAAATCTAAAAGAAGGCAAAAGAATAAATCATTAAACGTAGAGAAGACACAATCAATAATAAACAAAGGGTGATCTATTCTTTGTTTTATTTGTAAATTTCCAAACATTTTTTTTTAAACGATATTTAATTCTCGTTAACAATGAATGTGTAGCATAGCGCTATAGTGATTGTGTATTATAAATTGAAAATAAAGAGTTATAAATAGAGTCTTTAGTACGGATATATTTTTATGATCATACCTGATATTTCGGAATTTCAAGTTGAAAGGTGTGGTTGTTTTTTCGAAAGCGTCATCTAATATTTCGTTGTGGCCTGTTATCACAATATGGAATTCCTCGTTTTGCTTTTGTATACAGCGATGACTTTGTTATGTTTGATAAGTCCAGGTAAGCAGTGTAGATGCTTTAAAACTAATTATATTCACAACTTCACAAAACAAACAAAAATTTTAGAAAAATGGATAAACATTGAAAAAATTACAAAACCCCAAAAGAGATGTAAATCAAAGTTGCAACGTCCTCATAAAGAAAATGGTCAGAAGATTTTGTCGTTTAAAATAGAACAAAGTTTCATGTTTCGTTTTTTTACATATGACGTGGCTCTGTACTTATACGTTCCGTCATTGTTATAGTGATATGGTAAATGTTTGTTTACATATTTGTTTGTTTTTATAGTGATTAAGATTATAACACAATGTTGACTGCTGTACCCACATTTGTGACATGTTTACCTATTTTGTCTGTATGTTTTGTTCACACATCGTTGTCAACATAATTGATTTTTTATGCGACTGTCATACAAGTGAGAGGTTTGGCTAGCTTTAAAGCCAGGTTTAAAATCAACCATTTTCTACATAAAAAATGCCTGTACCAAGTCAAGAATATGACAGTTGTTGTCCATTCGTTTGATGTGTTTCAGCTTTTGATTTTGCCATTTGATAAGGGACTTTCCTCGGAGTTTTTTTTTGTGATTTTACTTATTTCAAATATTGTTTATTGTAATAATTGTAGACAATAACAAATTGTTACGGAAATAATTAACTTTGGTTATACTTTCTAACTAAACTTACATTTTGGCATATATTCAATTTTTTTAATGATTTTGCTTTGTAATTCTGTTACGATTTTGTATTGTTGCTTAGGACCATCCTTTCTCCTTTCGTAAAAAAGAATCAAAAATGTGGTATGATTACAAATAAAACATTTATTCAACAGAATTTGTGGTAACCAATTAATAATAGGCAACACCAATGCTAAACGGCAATACTGTTAAATCGCCTTCAGAAAACTGTGTTCACTGACTAGAAAGGTTAGTCGTTCCCTGTAAACGTAAATGATCAAACCGATTTTTTTTAATAGTTTTTTTAACCGTTTATTATACCTGTATGTCATGAAAAAGTTGTACTTCATTGTACATTACCGTACTGCATTTGTTTACCCTAAACTATTGTATTTGTATTTATTAGTATTGTACTTCCTCTGTAAATTTTACTTTGTGTTTAGAAGGAAAAGTATCTATCTAACTATATAGCCTTAAAGTAATATATTATGTAATTAATTCTATAGTTTCGTTTTGTAAATTTCTTTCAGGTCTTCAGAACACGCTTTTCTTATCTGGTGATAATTATATTAAAGCCATCAACATGGACACTGGAGATGTAACATATTTATTGACCGATCTGCAAAGTAACATCAATTCTATAGATTATGATTACAAAAATATGTATATTTATTTTCCACGATTTGATAAAAACGACATATTAAGGTAAGCCTTGTGCTCTATGATATTTCTAATTATCATATTAATCATTATTCTTGAAGCATCTTGCATTATTATGATACAATGTAATGAATTAATAAAAGTGTGTTGATTGATGGTTGCTTAACGTTCAGTGGCAAATCTTGCATGTATGTTTACGTCGTGTAGAATTTGTTAAAGTGTAAAAGCTGCAGAAGCGAATTACTGTTTATTTTAAGTGCGTGTTTATTCAAATAACAGATTAATAAATAATTACACTTCATTGTTTTACATTAAAAGTGTACATAACTGAATATAACGATTAGTATCTGGCGCTTCCGGCTTGAGTTCAATTAAACCAACTTTAGACACAAAATGTAAGTTTTGTTAATTTCAAACCCTAACGAAATCATGAAAAAATCTCAAGAGGTAGAACATGAACTTCAATGTAGGGTACAAAATGTATGACAGATAATTAAAAAAAAACGCTTCTAGTCTTTTTTGATTAAACACGCGTCTTATATTTTTAATTTGGTTTACAATTAGATGATAGGCAAAAAACGTACAAGTCTACGTATACAATCCAATGACTATAAAATAACGAGTAGACTTATTTGATTTAGCAATAAAACTACTGTGTAAAAAAAACTCATCATGTTCTGAATAAGAAAACTGTCGCGTTGTTCGTGAAACCTTTCTTTAGTGGAACTTTTGTTTCTAAAATATTATGTTTTGTCATGACATATCAAAGCTGTTGTTATAAAGAGGATAGATCTCCCAGTCGATACGATATTTCAAAACTTGCATTTTCTACCCTGATTTCCTTGGCAGAGGGTTGTTGCTTATAAAGTATTTAAGCACGAGTAGGAAGGTGTATTTGGAATCCATTTGTCCGAAAACTTTATGGACGCCATTACCAGTTGGTTGAACGTCATTGAATAGCTGTTTCACAGATGCAAAGGATATGTTCTAACCACAGTCCCGTCCTCTTGTTTAGAATATGATCCACCGAATTGGACTGATCACCGAATTGTACTTTCATAATCATCACGACGGGAACCAAATGTGAGGCAGTATCTACTTACCGTTCCGAAGCACCTTAGATCATCCCAAGAATGTTTATGTGTTGGTGTTTCTCAATCTTTTTTTTTTTTTATTAATCTCTCATACAAAGTAGTAAATGTTTAAAATGTCGTTTCCACTGCCGCCTCCTCAATCCTAGATTGTAAAATCTACGAAAAAGAATCATCGCCGAATTCGACCATGATGTGTTCTATACATTAAGCAGGATTTGAATATCATTTAGCACTAGACATCACTCATTTAGAGATGAATAGTCGATAATTGTAAACAAAATTATGATGACAATAATAAGATTTTGGAAGGATTTACCTCACTGTTATCACTATGAATACTTAAAATGTTAAAAAAAAGGTTGATGAATTGATCGTTGCATAATTAAGATGCACATCAATAACAGCATAATTCCAACAACATGTTCAAATACTAGATGTTTCCTTATAAATTTAATTCCTTTATTTTTAGTTTTCGTTTTATACAATAGTTATATTTGTATTTTATCTTATAAAATCAAAGACGCTTCTGATAAGCCAACTTGAAAAAACCACGGATAAAGTCTTATTTAAATTTGCCCAGCTTGTCACTGCTACCTTAGCGGTTTACTTTTGAATATTTATGGAATTATTGATAAAATATTTCAAATTAAACAGTGTATGATAAGCAAAGTCTGAAGTATATTTCGATTTCAGGTTTCGGTATCCATCTGAAGAATTGTATGAATTAGAAACTGTGACAGTTGCAGATAACCCAATAGGATTGGCAATTGACTCAGTAGGCAACCATGTGTATTGGACAGAACAATCCAAAGGCAATCTGTACAGATGCAATTTAGACGGGTCAAAGAAAACATTGATACTACAAGATGACACACTATTTGCTCTAACAATAGATTTGCAGGAAAAGTTTGTATATGCCTAGCTACGTTCTATCACAAAATATAAGACAAAGTATATTTCAACAAAAACACGAAAAAACAATTAATCATCGACTTTAAATAATTCACATATTACTTCTTTTATATATATATATTGGTGATGATAATATTAATACGTCGAAAGTTCGAATCTGCGTTTACGTGTCTATAAGCATGATAAGTAAAACAAATCTTTATAATTTTAAAATTTACCTAAAATGATAATATAAACGTCACAAAAATACGTCACTTTTTGTAACGTTGATCCATTCATGTGACGCGAAGTATATATTTCCTTTGGGTAGTCCTTGTGTGCTGTCGTAATTTCCTGGGAGATGTCTGTTGTTATTCTGAGTTTTACATGTTGTAATGTAGTATCATATCATTAATTTATGTGTTTTTCTATGCTGATTCTTTATGCGTTTGTTTTGACTATATTCCTGTCACTTAGTGATGTCATTTTAGCGGTATATTTAACATTGCCATATAGGCGGGAGGTTTGACTAGCCATACAACCAGGTTCAACCCACCATTTTATCTGAAAATGTCCTGCACCAAGTCAGAAATATAGAAGTTGTTATTTAAGTCCATTTCTATGTATGTTGGCGTTTGCTTTTGTGTTTCTGTTGTTCCGGTTTTTTTTTTTTCTCTTATAGCTGATGTGTTTTCCTCGGTACTAGTTTGTTACTCGTATTTGTTATTGCTTAATCGAATTATGACTATTGAACACCGGTATACTACTGTTGCCGTTATCTAGCTACTTTGTTGTATTGTGTAACTGCAATAACATGTATTTAGTTTATTAACAAATCTTATTTTGACGTCGATGGTTACAAAGACAAGGTTGATTTTTCAGAACTTGTCCATCATGCTTTCCCTTATATTAAAATGGAATTTTGGATTAAATTATGAAAAATGTCATCATCATGATCATATTGACAAACACTTATAGTGAACCCTGATCCTGATGAAAAAACCATCTCCTAATTTGACAATCTAAATGATTAGAAAATCCTCTCTAGTCTTTCGGTCTGTTTGCCTGAATCAAACACCATCTGATGCAATGTCAGCTGTGTTGTTCTTCGTTTAAATGATTTTTCACAATTACGGGATCACGTTACACGAATACTTCCACGTTTCGATAAAAAAGCACAACTAAATTCTGTTCGATATACACATTTGTTCAATTCGTGAAACAACGTCAAGTTGGTTCGAACAGCTCGGTTATGATTTCACAAAATTAAGCAAAACAAAAGCGTAAGGTCTCATGTTAATTTGTTATTTTATGTAGATGGCTGTACTACAGTACAATAGGAACCCATAAAACGATAAGTCGATCAAGAATGGACGGTTCTCAAAAACACATATTTATGGACGTGAAGTCGGAAAAAGTAACTGGTATAACTATAGGTATTCATTTTAATTTGTTTTATATGAAAAAAGAAAAAAACAACACGTTATTAATGTCATGCTTTTCTGGATCTACCATCATCATGAACTTTCAAAGATGAATACCTAAAAAGCTAAGGCTGTATTAGAATCGAAACTGTTGACGAGATACATGACTAAACACTACGGTCAATTTTGCATGAGGGAGTCGAAACCTTACTCTCTCTATAGTATCAAAATTTAGAAATAGACAATAGTATGTCATTACCGATGATAAATGGAGTCAAAATTAGTGTTAGCTGTCGTAGGATACATTTGCGACCCAACGCAATCCCACAAAAACATATGACCTTTACAATTTCCCTAAATCGTCTTTATAAAGGCATAACTTACTTTTTGTTGTGAAAAAAAAACCACCAATGTTACACTCCAGCAGGATGAAAACAACACTTAGCAAAAAATGTAGGCAATGAATAAAAGGTTTATCATTGATTTTTTGCAATTTTCGTAGCCAGAATCCCTTCGTCACTTTTCACAATTGTGACATCACCGAACGAGTTGAAGTTTGTATCTTATTTAATCCTTAAAAACAGGCGAACGAAACACTCGGTATTTCCAAGAACTTCGAATGGAGATTAACACAAAGACAAAAACAAAAATACACAAAATTCACAAACAACTGCACAGAAGACTATAGACTTAGTAACACGAGCCTCCCTCCTAGCACGAACATAAACAAACACATGTATAAAATGGTTGATCTTGAGAACTTTGGAAGGGTAAGCAGATCATGTTGAACTAATGGTACTTGTTGTGTTGCATTGACAATTAAAATTGGGTTATTTTATTGTTATGCAGCGTTTTAACAAACAAAGAAAAGAGGTAAGACAATTGGAATATTTTCGTGGTCATTTTTGACAAAGATATTTAATAACTGTCAACAATGCTGTAATTACGTCCGTCATCATTGAAAGAACGCGCTCATAATATTTGACATGAAAACCTGGTACATTTGATGACATTTACAGTGTTGTGAGTAAATGTAATGTATAATGTAAAATTCTTCGTATTAGATTATGATAGTGGTCGAGTTTACTGGATGGAAAATGTGGAAGGCGTATTAAAATCCTCAGATTCCAATGGTACTTATATGATGAAGGTTTCTAGCACAATAACACCCGGAGCAAGCATAGGCATATTTGTATATCGCAGTGACATATACTGTTCAAATGGTATGCAGCTGCTTCAAGTAAAACTCTCCGGAGGAATGCGAAGACCTTTTGTCTTATACTCAGATAAAGACACGATACATGGTGTACATTACATTAACAAAACAAGTAAGTTATGTGACCTGATATTTTTGTTATTATAAACACGTTTGAATATTCAAAAGACTAATCAGTTACGCTAAAATCAAAAAAGTAATAAAAAAAAAACCACATATTCAGCTTCATCCATCTCATTTCAATAACAAATAATACGATTTCAATTCTCAAATTATAAATATTTTTTTTCACATTATACCGCCGTCACACTAGGCAACGATCGCACTACGATCTCTGAAAATAATGCAAATTTTGACGATCGTAGTGCGATCGTGTAGATCGCAGTAAGGTCGTGGTACGGTCGTGGTGAGGTTTTCATGATCGGGATGAGCGTGGCCAAATTTAAACATGTTCAAGACAATCGTGGTGCGGTCGTGGCGAAATCATGTCGTAGTAGGAGCGTAGCAAGAGCGCAGTAAGGTCGTGATAAGATCGCAAAGGTCGCTGTACCATCGCAGCGAGAGCGTAGCGAAAGCGTGATTCTAGTCGGAGAGATTGCGCTACGATCTCACAGCGACGTTACTGCGACCTCACTACGACCATCCCCGCGACCCAACAAAGCTTCTACTACGACCATACCACGTTTATACTACGCTGTGTATGTCCATAGTACGATTCTAGCACGCTTGTGCCGTCCTCATTACGTTCGTCTTACGACCTGACTACGTTCATACCACGACCATTTCGAGTTCTAGCCATGATCATTGTCATTGTCACATTAAATATATAAAAGCTCTTCAGGTTTTGTTTGTCTGTATATAATTTGAACCTCATGTCCATAATTGCCAACAGCTAAACCTTGCTTGACCAATCTGTATCATTCCCACTATTGTTCAATAAAATATCGTCATTTGATCTTGATGGACCAGCAACACGTTGTGATTCAGGTTTGATTGGTTGATCCGACATATCTACTGGATCAGAATTCGTATCAGAGGCCCCCCTGACTCTATATCTACCCCTACCACCACGCCCACGAGTTCTGGTAGATTTTGGTGGCATGCCTGTGTCGTTTTCGAGAATTCTACGTATTAATGACAATTAGAATTAGTCCCCGAGGACATCATCCGCCCAGTAGCAAAATTGCATGAATTTACGAAGATCTAACAGGATACTGGCTCGGACGTCGCCCAGTATAAAAAGGTCCGAAACAGACGTCACCATAGACACGGTGTCGTCTGATAAGGCAGGTGTCCCCTCATCACCAGACATGACAAATATCCCAAACATGACTCATTCAGATCATCATACTAGTGACAATAGCAATAGTACACATACACAGCCATGTTCAGTTCTCCTTAAAGACATTTGGATTTTGATGACTCTGAACAACACTGTCTCATTTCGAAATGTGGAACTAATGGCTGCAAAACTTGTGAAATTTTAATAACAGACGCTCAATTCACTAGCAATTTAACTAAACAGTCTTACTTTACTAGAAGTTACGATGATCTTATAATTTTGAGTATTAAAAAAACTGCACTAAATTTTATAAAGAGGGTACTTTTTGCCTGTATTTCAGATCTGAAGTACCTGTTTTGGTACATACGAAGTTCCGGGAACCAGTTCTTTCTTATATGCCATTAAAGGTATGTTGATTTTTTCCAGTACAAGACACCATAAAGTGTTGTTTTGACATGTAATGATTGTCACTTTATTTGAACTTGAAACAAAAGAGCTGTGTCTGCTTGAAATTGAGGAATTTAACATAGAAAGCAATGGGGCCATGAATTAATGGTGTACTTCCATTGGTTTACGTCGGTGAAACGAAAGGAAGGCTAAACAAACGTATGTGCGGCCATAGATCAGATATCAACCTCAATGCAAACGACATTCTGTACCAGCATTTTAATCAGCCTGATCATTCCATCGTTTCTATGACAGTTCGTATAATCGAAAAAATATACCACAAGACTAACAATCCTCAACTTGAAACGCCTCTCCGTAGACAAAAGAGGACTACTGGATTCGACAATTGGGAACTGCGACACCATATGGTTGCAATGACAAAATTGATGGTATAGGTATTCTATCTAGTCCTTCCTGTAGCTCGGTGAATGTGATGAATATTTTCAACTCTACTCCTCGACGTAGACGCAGTCATGGTCATCGTCATTATACATCACCTACTTTGCATGAAGTCTCTATTAATGACTTGCTGCCATTTATACAAAAGCCGTTAGGTATTCATCACATTCGCACGAAACTGTATTCATTACCCCTTTCAAAACTTCATTCTCTGTTCAATTTATGTTTGGAAACCACAGTTACAAACCCTCATTCAAACCAATACAAACTTACAGCTATCATTTCGGATATTGCAAGTCACAGACTTTTCAAACCAGTTCGCATTGGAAAAGATGTAAAAGAGAAAAGATCTTTTCTTAAACTTTCCTTTGCCAACAAAGTCTCGAAGGCGTCAACTTAGGCAATATCCTTCATCATAAATTATTTCAGTCAAAAATACCTCCTTATTTTAAAGATCAGTCTGTACCAATAATTTCTTATACCTATACCAAACCAATTGCAGCTAAAATTTTCAATTACAAACACGTTTTGCAGGATCTTAACATTGACGACTTCAAGTCTAAACCTCCTGATTGCACCTGTGCTAGTTCCCAATTCACATATAATCCGGCTGGCCACGTTATTACCGGAGACCTCAACATTGTCAATAACACTTCCCTGCGAAATTTGTTATCCAAAGGTCCGAAATATCGTGAGCCTAAATCCATCAATTGGAAATACAACTTCAAAATACTGACGGATTCAGTCGAGGATTATGCCAGGCAATGGGCTAAACGCGAGAAAGAAGACGTAGATACTAAGGCTGTGAGGTCGTTGATACAAATCCGAATTATGAAACTAAATTGGTATATCAATACCCACGCTATATCAATTTTTAAAGACCCAAATGTTGCAAAACACTTGTCCTACCTCCATGACAAATATGTTGTTCTCCCCGCAGATAAAGCCCCAAACAACATCGTTTGCGTGTGTAAATATCATTACATAAACTGCTTGATAAATGAATTAGGTATTGACAATTCACTTGGAAACTCAACATATACCCTCACGACACTTACCAAAGAGGAAATCCTGGATAATCATAGGTCTGTTCTATGTTCCTTTGGAATTTCAACCAAAGATGAAGAACTGGATCTTCCATCACTGTATTGGATACCTAAACTACATAAGTGTCCTTACAAAGAACGGTATATTGCTAGGTCTTCCAAGTGCTCCACGAAACCTCTTTCTAAATTATTAACATCTATTTTATCAGCAATCAAAGCCGGGCTCCAAAGTTATTGTGAAACTGCCTATTCTAGAGGTGGCGTGAATCAGATGTGGATACTAAAAATTCCAAAGATCTTTTAGAGTACATACAATCTAAGACTCTCTCATCTTGCAATAGTATTAAAACATTTGACTTTTCTACACTTTACACAAGTATTCCCCATTCTAAACTAAAAGACAAATTGAAAGAGTTGGTATTACTTTGTTTCATTAAAAAGAATGGCGAACGTAGATACAAGTATCTTGTCTTGGGGAGGGATAAATCCTATTTTGTAAAGAATCACTCTGATTCAAACAAAAAATTCTCTGAAACTGACATTATCAAGATGCTTGATTTCTTGATTGACAACATATTTGTTACGTTTGGAGGACGTGTTTTTCAACAGACTGTCGGAATTCCAATGGGAACCAATTGTGCCCCTCTTCTTGCCGACTTGTTTCTTTATTATTATGAGTCTGACTTCATACAGGAACTTCTTAGGAAGAAAGATAAGAAGTTAGCAATATCCTTTAACTCTACGTGCTGCTTTATAGATGATGTTCTCTCACTAAATAACACAAAATTTGGTGACTATGTTGAACGAATCTATCCCATCGAACTAGAGATAAAGGATACTACAGATACAGTTAAGTCTGCCTCATATCTTGACTTACATCTAGAAATTGACAATGAGGGTCGGTTGAAAACAAAACTTTACGACAAAAGAGATGATTTCAGCTTCCCAATTGTGAACTTTCCATTTCTATGTAGCAACATTCCAGCAGCGCCTGCATACGGAGTATATATCTCCCAATTAATACGATATTCCCGGGCTTGTGTTTCCTATCATGATTTCCTTGATAGAGGATTGCTGCTCACAAGGAAGCTATTAAGCCAAGAGTTCCAAATGGTGAAGTTGAAATCATCCCTTCGTAAACTTTACGGACGCCATCACGAGTTGGTTGACCGTTATGGAATAACCGTTTCACAGATGATATCGGATATGTTCCTTATGTCGTAACTACAATACCCTTCCCTTTTCACGAATGTGACTTACCGAATTAGACTATTAACCGGATTTGTAAAAACATAAGCAACACGACGGGTGCCACATGTGGAGCAGGATCTGCTTACCCTTCCGGAGCACCTGAGATCACCCCCAGTTTTTGGATGGGTTCGTGTTGCTTATTCTTTAGTTTTCTATGTTGTGTCATCTGTACTATTATTTGTCTGTTTGTCTTTTTATTTTTGGCCATGGCGTTGTCAGTTTGTTTTCGATCTATGAGTTTGACTGTCCCTCTGGTATCTTTCGTCCCTCTTTTAGAAGGAAAGGAACAGTATTTATATGGAACATAATGTTGACGTTATTGCTGAGAGCGTAGTTAGATCGCGATATGAACGTGGTAAGATCGTAGAATGGTCGTAGTAAGAGCGTGCTATAATCGCAGAGGAATCGTGTTGCAATCGGATAAATCGTGGTATGGTCGTACTGAGAACGTGATGAGCGTAGTAAGATCGTGATAATCGCAGTGAGGTCGTAGAATAAGCGTGGTGAGAACGTGTTATTATAGTAGCGGGATCGTCGTAGAAGCGTAATAAGGACGTAGTAGCATCGTGAAAACAACGAAAACCAACATTTTCATGCCGCTCAAACCGCGACCTCCCCAAGGTCTAAATTAATTTTAGACCGCCGTGAGCGTAGACCGATCGTGGTATTTTGTGACTGGGGCATTAGCAGCAATATAGCAACTTTATCTACGTAATGAGAACAAATTCCTCTTTTAAAACGATATCAAAGACCGCAGGGAACCGTCATTGGAATGTGAGCAGCAAATGTTCTCTAAAAAGTTTATCGGGAAGTACCAAGACCTGTTATTTAAATATTTTTTTATTGCATTCCTTTTGGTCTGTTGACGTTCGTCGGGACTTGGTATTTAATATGCATGAAGCAGCTATCGAACGTTTGGCGATAGCTGTTCCTGGTGTGCATCTATATGTAGGATACGACGCATGAGGTTTTTTCAGTGTTGTTTTTTTTTAATTTTTACTTCATCTTAATTGTATGTACTAGATACTGTAGGTTCTATCAACTACACCCACATTTTAGTCGTCGTTGACTTATGCGTATGTTTGTTTCAATTTATTTTGTCAGTTATGTGTATGTCTGCGATGCATGATTATTAAAACCCAGTATAGAGATGCACATCAAAAACTGCACTTTTTCACAATAAAAAGGTCGAGCGGCGTTTCTCGTTCAAGTTCGGATTATGTAATACCATCACTTTATTATTCCGTAAGTTCTTTTTCTAATTATGGACATTTTATTATATTCACAGTAATTTAAACTTATAAACGTTTAAAGACGTGTAAACGCATTGCTGAACCTATTACCCATTTGTGCACAAATTCGTTCGATTTTCTTTTGAATTATTATAAAAATTTATTCAAAAGGAAAAGCAATTAGCTGTTTTAGGTCAACCCAATTGTCTTTACTTTATGTGTTGTTTTTTTTTTTTTTGCAATTAAGCCTAAAATGTTTATATCGATTCATATATTATTGGTATTGATATAAACATTTGATTGGTATTAACTGTTCATGTTTCGTCGTTCCTTATGAAGTCAAAACAGAATTGTGATTCGATCGAACAAAATTCATTGAATGCTGTTTATATTTACTGTCACATGGTCTGTACTACTGTTTGTTGACAGGTAATCTCCAATGGTATAAGAACATTCAAATAAAGGACATTTTCAATTGCAGGCCAATATCCTGTTGTAAATATCAATTCAAACCATTATGTGGTGGATTATGGAAGTTCTTTGACAACTGACTGTTCATTTCAAACATCTGAATGGAATCCTGTTCGGGAAATATATTGGCAGGTCAATAACAGTGGAGTAGTAACACAGATTGTTAAAGAAACCGAGGGAATATCTGGGAGTTCAATCGAATCACCCTCTCTTACAATTTTCAATGCGACATCATCTGAATCGGGAACATACATCTGTTACGTGAGAAATGATATTGGAACAGGACATAGTATACCAATATATGTTACAATAACGGGAGGTTTGTAAATCTGACATTTAACTTTTTTTCCTTTTTTGTTTTTTGTTTTTTTCTTTTTTTAAGTATATAATCCCGTTTTAGTAGCATACATGCAAAAGGGTTAATCATCAATGCTGTTATTACATAGTCTTAGTAAATAAAAAAAACAACACACACACATATTTGATTATGAGTCATTACATCTATTTGGGCAGGGCATCTTACTGTATTAAAATTTCAATTTGCGAACTGTGCAACAATCTAATAAATATCAGACAACACGCAACTACAGATTATCGCATTACGTCAACAACGATAAAAACCCTCACCGTATGATATTTCAATAAATACTATAGAAATAAGAAGATGTGATATGATTGGCAAATGAGGCAACTCTCTACGAGATACCTATTATCGTAGCATGTGACAACAATAGGTCACATTGAGGCCTTCAACAATGAGCAGAACCTATACCAAATAGCAAGGTAGCCAATATTAATTACATACTCACATTATTTTACATTCAACAGATTTGACTGACTGTTGATTCGAAAGGTGGTTGAAACATGAACATCAGGCCACGCTAATATCTTGTCCCGCTAATCTCTGTTGTCTTACTATTCCCTCACTTTTTGTTTGTTTCCTTCATTGGCATCTTCTTCTGCAAGATACTATCTTTGGTAAACTACTGCTCCTTGATACACATACAAAAGATCGATCTATCAAACATATAATGATATTGATTTGAACAGATTAAGACATCCTTCATATTTTATTTGTTTAAACCAACACTAAATATACATCTTCGTAAACATTAAGCAATAACCTATCATATTAATGAAAGTGTTGTTTTTTGTCTGATAGTTTTTAGATTTTGTTGACTATCTTTTTGTTATGTTTGTACATCGTACCATATTTGTATGAAACCGCTTCGGGCACACACCATTTAAAAGTGTTATCTTTGTTTAGTACTGTACATGTATGCTCACATATATAAATTATTAACATGCCATATTTTAAATGCAGATGTGCCAACTGTGTTTGTCGAAGATAGAAATTATTCAATAGGGTACGGCGACGAAATTACATTATTCTGTAACATATCATCTGACCCTCCTGCCAAAAATGTTTATTGGGAGAAAGTAGTCAATGGGGATAAACACATACTGAATAATTGGACAGTTGGTACTCAAGGCGTTTCTGTAGATACACCATCGCTAGCTATATGATTTTTCACGGAACAAAGTAAATCAAGTATTTGTCATCGGGTGCCTTGTAAAGATGTTGAATAAAAGGTGTAATGTACTCCATAAAAAGATTCCCTACCTAATTGTATATAAGCAAAAGCAAAATTTTCCTTCGGACACCAACCGACGTGAAAGTAGCTAACGTATCATAAAAATAAGACATGTTAATCTTCTTGTATATTGCAGAGCTGCCAACTGCCACCATCGCAGATAATTTGCCAGAAATCAAGTATGGAGAAAAGGTGCGGATAGTTTGTGCGATTACCGCCAATCCACCTCCAACCAAAGTTTACTGGGAAAAAATATATAATGGCATATCCAAGGTGATAAGTAATGGAACATTAGGTACAGAAGGAATTACGGTTGACAATCCATCTATCACGTTGTTACATGCAACGGATTCGGATTCAGGACTTTACAAATGTTTTGCTGTCAATGAATTCGGAATGGGGTACAGTTCATCAACTAAACTCACTGTCATTGGAGGTACATAACTTTACAAAGACATGTAGTGTAATCCACACTTTAAGACATTTTTACTTTTACTTTTCTTAAAAAACAAAGAAGTCTAAGAAACTAGTAATGTCCGTGGAAAATATGCTACAAATCAGAGAAGTATACAAGACCAAGTGGCAATCTATTCGACGATATTTCATAGATACTGATAAGCATCAAGCTTAGTTAACATGTTGAAAAGAGCAACACAAAATAAATAACATAGAGTTGAACGAGTACTGAACCAATGATGGCCATATGATTTTTTTAAGAGCCTTGACTGACGTCTCATTCTCACAAAACATAGATAAAAAAAAATAAAGGTGAAAAATTACAAATGTCAGTTTGATGATGTTTAAGACGTTACAGTGATATCACAATACACTAAGATGCATGCTATTCATTTAGCATGTTTACCTTTACAACAGAGGTTTTAAAATATTGAGTATATAGCTGTTTGTAATTTAATGTGTCATGTTATCACTCCGATACTCCTTCTAAGTTAACATCGTTATTCTTATTTTAATGGAGTATGTTTACCTCTGGGACATGTGTCTGCTTCGTTGTGGAAAAATTATATTCGTTTTTATTATATTTCTTATTGCAATCGTGCTAAACTGTTTGTCTGTGTGTTATTAGATAACATTTGTAAACTAATTGTCTACCACATCGAACATTTTTGCAGGTCTTCCAAAGGTGTTTGTACCATCTATAACGTACCTTACTGGCACTGGTTATACAATAACTCTAACATGTCATTACAAATGCGTTTCCTGTAGTAACAAAGGTGTACTGGCAAAGATATATACATGGCTCTACAACAATAATTTCATCGGCTTCCATTGCATATCTAGGAGTCACCGTTGAAAATCCATCGTTAATAATTCTATCAGCAAGGGAAACGATGACTGGGGAATACACATGTTTTGCTGTCAATTCCATGGGCACTGGTAGTAGCCTTCCAGTACAGTTAACAGGTAATATCAAATAATAAGATGTGTTAATGAAAAGTAAAACCACAAAAATACTGAACTCCGAGGAAAATTCAAAAAGGAAAGTCCCTAATTAAATGGCAAAATCAAAAGCTAAAACACATCAAACGAATGGACAACAACTATCATATTCCTGACTTGGAACAGGCATTTTCTTATGGAGAAAATGGTGGATGAAACCAGGTTTTAAGGTAGCTAACCCTCGCACTTGTATGACAGTCGCATCAAATTCCATTATATTGACAACGATGTGTGAACAAAACAAACAGGCACAATAGGTAAAAATGTCACAAATAGGGGTACAGCAACACGAACCCCATAAAAAATTAGGGGTGATCCCATGTGATTCGGAAGAGTAAGCAGATCCTGCTCCACATGTGGCACCTGTTGTGTTGCTCATGTTATTACAAAGCCAGTGAATAGTCTAAATCGGTAGGTCACTTTCTTGAAAAGGGAACGGGATTGTAATTACAAACAGATTGTAGTTATGAAACAACTGTTCAATGAAGTCAAGAAAAGGCAGATCTAAGTTCTAATGATTCAATTAATGCCTTTAGTAATGCGCAGATTGAGCAAATCAAAACCTTATAGTCTGCTATAAAAGCACCGATATGATATATAATGTGAAAGAAGGTATACAACAAAAAGCAACAAAAAACGCCAAATTTATAACACAATACAACAAAAAATAATGTAAGACAGAAAGCATCCAACTATAACCACTGATTATACAGAACTTGGAGCAGTCACATATAGAATGTAGCGACAAAGTGCTCAATCCCCATAAAACCTGGATATTGGCGAAACAGGAGAACATAACAATAAACTGTTACAATCAGTTTGACAAAGCTTAACTCTATAGATCGGCACAAACCACATAAAAACTTTAAAAAAAAACAGACAAAAATCCCAAAATACCAATCTTACTTGCGGTTTCTATAGTCTAGTGCAAAGACAATAGCAACTTATAAATAAAGCAATTTCCCCCAAACTAATTACGCTTGTATCGATATTTATTGTGAAAGGGTTGGTCATCGTTTGTTTTACTCTATAATGTGTACATAAACTCTATCAGATATTCGTTTTTCTGCAATTAACATTACTCCATAGTCCCTTGGACCAATTACACTCTATCAATTTATAAATAAGTTATTTAATAAAAAAAAACTTTTGCAAGCTGTATTACGAATATTGAAATCTCTTTTTTGAAAACAATTCTCAAACTATACTTTTGTTCTAATTAAAGACCTCATGAATTACAGCTTCTAAAAGCATATACACATGATTAACCAAATGCATCGTTCTACATTTGAATTGTTCAATTTGATATTTTGTAGTCCAGGCTGGAATTACACAACAAGCGCCAATTAAAGAATATGCGGAAAAACGGGATCATAGTTTGTATTTTTGTTTGAAGATATATTTGTGTAGTTTAGTTGCAGATAAAATTATATTTAAATGTATTGATAATTGTGGTCATTACTTAACATTGATCAGATTGCTGAAGGAACAATCAGCACTTACAATCTATTAGTTCGTTTGGTAAAAACATTATTTCAAAGTCTACAGAAATCATATTCTACCCCATGGAAGTGATTACCTTAGTTGTATTTGGTTAGACCTGTTTTTGTATTCTCAATGCTCTCCAACTTTTCGCTTTATTTGGCATAATATTTATTTAATTCGAGCATCAATGATAAATCTTGTTTTACGAAACATACATAAGCCATACAAAAATATAAACCTGGTATCTTTAATGGAATATTTATACATACTTGTACAAACTATCATTGTATTTTTATCAAATACATGCTTAACTTGATTTATATTAAAATCAAGTGTAAGATAGAGTAATTGTATGCTCGACATGATATGCATATTGCGATCAGACAATGTGTAGATACGTACTTACATTTTAAAAAAAAGTTCATTTGTAGTTCCTATGAAATTAAATCTAAATTAATTTGTTCAAAATGAAATCATGCAGTTACATTGGTACATTCATCATGTTCATGTATAATCATATTTTTAAAGCTAACACAGTTACACTAGGGATAGTTGGAGGCATAGCTGCAGTAGCTGGGGTTGTATCGTGTGTCATTGCATGCCTGGCGTACATGTACAAAAGAAGGACTGGTATGTGGGAAATTATTCAAATTTCAAGATAAATAATAAAACATTACAATCAGTGTAAGAGGGCTCTAATCTTAATTCGTTTCATGATGAAAGTGATCTGTTAACAATCGATAAATAATCTGTATCGTAGTATTTTGTCTTTAAAAAAATCAAAAAGAAAGTTTAAGGCAAACACGATCATGGTATAGCTTTTTTTAAAGTTAAGCCAATAGCGAAGTTCTAAAAAATCATTTTCAATTAATCAAAAGTATTTATTATGCTTCATTTTGCTTCATTATGAATGTATGCCAACAAAATATTGAATCTATGATTGACAAGTTTATTTTTTAAAGCATATACTATTTGATAGGTGCAAAAGAGATAATGATAGCAAATAACATCGGACTTGAACAAAACGATAGGTATGTACACAATAATTTTTAAACTATGAAATCGTAACCTTTAACATTCAACTATATATATTGTCCATACATGAAAATGAGATGTCGTATGATTACCAATGAGTCAGTTCTTAAAGAAAGCTTAAAGACCAAATTAATTTGATTTAAGCCAAGACGCCTCTTGGCTTTGAAATGTTTAAACGATGTTCAAATTCCAAAAATCAAGTCCACGGTAAAAGCCCTGCTATGACTAAACATGTAAGTTAGTACATTTTATACACATTATGCGAAAAAAACCAGACCATTTACGAATTTCACCGACCAGGAGTAAGCAATAACACATAGTTAGCAGTGACAGGTTCTCACCTGACAAAATAATAAAATATAAACACAAATAAACCAAACTGCCTGATTTTACTATCGCACTGAATAAAGTAATGACAGAGACATGTATTGATCAGACCTAATAGACTTTTTGATATCAAAATGACCTTGTCAGACTCAAACTCATTTGTGAAAGTGGAAGCGTTGACGTAAACACATTGTGTATGAAGTTCCTTTAAGCGCTTTTTACTTAAAGTGCGCATGTCAAACACTTCACAACCCTAGAAAAAAAAAACATAGAAAAAAAACCATTCCAAGTTTATAACTGCAGTTAAATGCTATAAACACAGAATCAAACACAAATATTAAGCTGTTTGTTTTTAATGCATTGTTTTAACATTGTCATTGGTTCATGTTGCACGTACAGTCGTAGCTGTTGTATTCTATAAGCAATGATAAGGAAATACAGTTTAATATGAAGTGCCTCGCGATTATTGTCAGCCAATCAATATTACTGATACTAATGAAATACACATATAATTAATGAAATATACTCAAACAATACATTTCTTACTATTTCAGTCCTCCTAGGAACTTACCACTTAATATACGGCACTCAGGTAATGGTATACGTATTATCTGAACAAACAATACACACAGAAATAGAAGGAAGCAAACGGTTCCTACAACTTAGTCTCAACTCCTTCAAACAAAGTGAACATAAGTTAGATGCCCCATTTGGTCATAAGATTCCTGATGTGTTAACGTACTCTTCGTCACTGGTTTTCCATAAAACCCGGTTTAACCCACAATTTCTTTTCTTAAAATGTCCTGTACTAAGTCATGAATATTACAGTTATTATCAAACAGTCCATTTTACATGTTTGATGGCGTTTGATTTTCGTTGCAAGTCAGTATTAATGTTGTTCCATTGTTTTCCTCTTATGGTTAATGTGTTTCCCTTGCTTGCGGTTTGTGTTCAAGATTTGTTTTCGTTTAATCGATTTAATTTTTTTTAAAAGCGGTGTGCTGCTGTTGCCATTATTTTTTTATTTTTTATATTGGGGAGTTAGTAACATAATTTTTTTTTTTATTTTAAATTTTTAAACAATTCTGCTCGATGTTGCTGATTATAAATTTGAGGAAAGTAAATCTTTGAAGAAATCTGTATGGATGTTTTTTCGGTAGTTACTATGAGTTTGTTCCTATCTTTGATCTGAAATGACATAAATGGTAAACACTATACGTTTAACAATTACGAACCTCTTGGTTTGTCAGGTTTTTTATAACGTTTTATAGATATCAACCGATTCTGACGTAAAACAATGTATGACTTAATCACTGATTTCAGTTTTCTCACTATTGACTTTTCATTTTTAATGAAAACAATTAATCTTTAAATACCATACTCAAACGTACCATTCCAAGGAATGGAATGTATGGATGTTTTTTCGGTAGTTATTGTGAGTTTGTTCCTATCTTTGATCTGAAATGACATAAATGGTAAACACTATACGTTTAACAATTACGAACCTCTTGGTTTGTCAGGTTTTTTATTACGTTTTATAGATATCAACCGATTCTGACGTACAACAATGTATGACTTAATCACTGATTTCAGTTTTCTCACTATTGATTTTTCATTTTTAATGAAAACAATTAATCTTTAAATACCAAACTCAAACGTACCATTCCAAGGAATTTTGACGCAACACCAAGTAAGGAATACCAAAAACAACCTAAATGATAAACAAGGTGTGTTAAATTATGGGACAGTTATCATCTAGAGACCACTCGACGTAAACAATGATCAAACAATATCACGCATTAAAATTATAAAAAACCAAGACATCAGTTCAAACTAGAGTAACAACAAATTGCATATACTCCAAGTAATGAAAATCACTAATAAAATTAAAATCTCCAGACTTTAGACTGACACATACACTAACATCATGTTCGAGGTTGCCCAACTCTACTCCTAACCAAGGATAGTTACAACATATATGTAACGGCCCAACACGAGGACAACGTATAAATAATTTGAAGGATTTGACCCAACAGATCGAGACAAAACACAAAAACAACTTACGAAAACACAGAAATTAAACAGTACAGATCTAAGAGTTCTTGCATTTATTGAAAGCTAGTTTAAACCCAATTAAAATTAACGCTCAATGATTTATCCTTGAAATATCTATCTATATGCGTTAAATAGATGTTAAGATAAAACATCATAAACAGTCTTGAAAATTAGGATTTTGTGTATGGCTTAAATATCAGTATCATCAAGATGTAGAGAGTTTACAAAAGAAAACAATATTCCACATGTTTACTATTTCAGAGTTACAGTCTGAAACAGAAGACTAGCAAACACTAGAACAGTGTTTTATTATTAGTGCTACTTACACCTGCTATATGCTTGTAATTGAAGCACAAACTTAAAGTTTTATTTTAAGAAGTAAACATGTTTTATTGATAACTGCAGATTTTAAACCTTCATTACAGTGTTACTCATTTTTTTATTTATACATTTTATATGTCATGCATTCATAACAGCATTTGATGTCAGACTTGTAATTTTTCAAATTAAATTCATATCAATTCATGTTTCGATTTGAGCATTCTAGGTGAAGGTAACTATGTACTCCGCACTCCGCTGATTATTATATGAGTCTTTAATTTTGAAAGAAGAATAAAAATAGATATTTTCATTTTGGTGTCCTTCGTATTATTGATCTGTACATAGCTTAAGACAGTTGGGTAGGATCAACTTGATTTTAATGGCGATAACCACATTATTGATACATGAACTCTACAGTAGATTCGCCAGTAACGAGAAGCGAAAAATGACTGCCAACTTAAAAAGTTGGAAAAATTATAATGTAATTCATGCAATGATGTTATATTTTACCTCGCTTACAACCAGATTGAATAATCAATTCATAAACATAACAAAATACTTAAAATCCGTGTTGAATTTTAAAATGTTAAAATCTGTGTGCGATACGGTTTAAAAGCTCCCCAAATATTTCAGCGTGCGATCTGAAAATGTTTTAACATGTTTAATTACTAATTGGATCCTCTCAGTTGAGCTCTCATACTGTGGTCGCCGTGTCAGTCACTGCCTCACCCAAAATTCTCGGTGTCGTTAGTGTACACCACTCGTCTTGTTCTTTTTCTACGCTCTTTTTTAAGCTCCTCACAGCTTTGAACCTGTGTCTTTATAGCTCTTATCACTTTACCCACTATTGCAACTACAAAAAGACATTTTAAATCTATAATTTTACTCGAAGCTTCTGTGATCTACTGAATGATAACTAAAATCGTAGACGTTTTTATACTTCAATTGTACATTTCCGACCAATTCCATACTATCCCTACGACATCTATATAATCAGGTCAGTCTGGTCTGGTAAATACCGGGTTGAAATCGTGTATAGTTGATTTAGTATAGCAAGTCGAGTAAGTGAGTCAAGATCGTGTAGAAATCGTGGATTGGTCGGGTTGTTGGAATCAATATTCAATAAGGACTCGAGTTGAAGTCGAGAAGGAGTCGGTAAGGAATCTTGAACGGTAGATTGGAGTCGTGTACGGTCAGATTGCGGTCGGATACAAATCGTAAATAGGCCCGATCAAGAATTCAATAACACCTTGTCGTGTAAGTTTAGTCCACTGAGATCACCGAGTTGATCTGATCGGCAGTATTGACATGGCTTTAACTACATTAAGGACAACAGATGCGAGCATACAACACACATTTGCCAAATGTACACGCCGTAAATGTCAATGTACAAATCCCTTTGTAAAACAGAAACATCCAATAAAAGACGAGGACAAAAAGTGTTACTTCAAGATGATTTTAGAAACAACTTGTGGCCAAGGGGCCAAACTTCAGTCCATAGAATCCTAATGTAAAATATAGTTTCAAAAATGACAACAAATGAAATGTGGATCACATATACGAAATGCGTTAAACATTTAGTGCACTCAAAGAACTAAAGTTTAGTGTATCTCTTTTAAACGAGAATAAATCGGAACAAACTTATACGATACACATTGCATACTAAAAAAAAAAAGATGTAGATTTATAAGTTGAGCAATAGTCAAGGCAAAAGTAATACACGTTGAATACAATTAGATGATAATAAGAAAAAAAATGGGTTTGATATATCATTTAAAATTAAAAAAAAACAAAACAATTCTACATTAAGCGCAAGAATATTTCAGACTTCAAATTTTATAAGAATAATAGATACGTATGCACAATGAGTAGTCAGGTATATTTTTGCATCTACTGTGCATATGATCAGAACCCAAAAGATAACTGAAAAAAAAACATGCTTATGAATGCATTTCAGTGATCATAATTAGACTCGATGAAGAAGATAACCATTTCTCCAAAAGTATTTACTTTACTTGATAAAGATTGATATGAATGTGAATGGCATGAAATTGACTCTTCGTATTCAACAGGTCCTTTCTTTAGATTTCTTAACACAGCTTTACATTTATTACATCTGAATATGTACTATCTTTACAGGTTCCTGAAAATCGTTACATATTGTTAATATATAAAATAATGTAATTTAAAAGATAGAAAAAGACAAACATCAAATCAAGTGCAAGTAGTTTATTTTTTAAGAAATAATTGTAAAAACATTTTTTCGCAAATTGAACAATATAGATAATTACAAATTACATACAATTCTCTCAGATTGGTAAAACAATATCTATCTTGCTTAATAAAATTGATAAAAACTACTTTGTTTCTTCATTGTGCGAGTAATTGTGCATCTTCTTGCAGACAAATTAATTTCCAATCATATAATCATAATATATATATATAATTGTTGTTGAAAGCCGTATAGTTATCTTTAGGTAGTTAATTCCTCTTTCTGTGATATATAGTGGGTAATTGAAAAGGCTATCACATCTTCTTTTTGTAATCTCTTCATTTAAACTCTCAAAACTAAATTTCTTATGGTTGTAGTTTTGGTTGCTATTGTAAGCCTGATGAACAGTGATTAATGGTTCAATGACTTAACAATTCTAAAAAAGGATTTTAGCTTTCCTATAGTGCACTTTCAGCTTGTGTGTGTTTTTTTTTTACAAATGCCACAAATAACGAAAAAATTGCCACAAAACCAGGTTAAACCCTACGTTTTTTCTTAAAATGTCCTGTACCAAGTCATGAAAGTGGCAGTTGTTATCTTAGAGTTCGTTTCTCTGTGTGTTGCATTGTCGCTTGCTTATTGTTCACTTCAGTGTTTCTGTTGTTTCGTTATTTTCCTCTTAGGTGTAATACCACCAAATCATAGTACGTCACATCCGGTTGCATACGAAAATAGGTCGAAAAAAAATATTCCCTTGAATTTGACAGTTGTAGGTAATTGATCCTACATTTGGATTAAGGCTGTGAGGGCGTTGATACAAATCCGAATTAAGAAACTAAATGGGCATATCAATACCCACGCTACGTCAATTTTTAAAGACCCAAATGTTGCAAAACACTTGTCCTACCTCCATGACAACTATGTTGTTGTCCCCGCAGATAAAGCCCCAAACAACATCGTTTTTGTTTGTAAATATCATTACATAGACTGCTTGATAAATGAATTAGGTATTGACAATTCACTTGGAAACTCAACATATACCCTCACGACACTTACCAAAGAGGAAATCTTGGATAATCATAGGTCTGTTCTATGTTCCTTTGGAATTTTAACCAAAGATGAAGAACTGGATCTTCCATCACTGTATTGGATACCTAAACTACATAAGTGTCCTTACAAAGAACGGTATATTGCTAGGTCTTCCACGTGCTCCACGAAACCTCTTTCTTAATTATTAACATCTATTTTATCAGCAATCAAAGCCGGGCTCCAAAGTTATTGTGAAACTGCCTATTCTAGAGGTGGCGTGAATCAGATGTGGATACTAAAAAATTCCAAAGATCTTTTAGAGTACATCCAATCTAAGACTCTCTCATCTTGCAATAGTATTAAAACATTTGACTTTTCTACACTTTACACAAGCATTCCCCATCCCAAACTAAAGACAAATTGAAAGAGTTGGTATTACTTTGTTTCATTAAAAAGAATGACGAACGTATATACAAGTATCTTGTCTTGGGGAGGGATAAATCCTATTTTGTAAAGAATCACTCTGATTCAAACAAAAAATTCTCTGAAACTGACATTATCAAGATGCTTGATTTCTTGATTGACAACATATTTGTTACGTTTGGAGGACGTGTTTTTCAACAGACTGTCGGAATTCCAATGGGAACCAATTGTGCCCCTCTTCTTGCCGAATTGTTTCTTTATTATTATGAGGCTGACTTTATATAGGAACTTCTTAGGAAGAAAGATAAGAAGTTACCAATATCATTTAACTCTACGTTCCGCTATATAGATGATGTTCTCTCACTAAATAATACAAAATTTGGTGACTATGTTGAACGAATCTATCCCATCGAACTAGAGATAAAGGATACTACAGATACAGTTAAGTCTGCCTCATATCTTGACTTACACCTAGAAATTGACAATGAGGGTCGGTTGAAAACAAAACTTTACGACAAAAGAGATGATTTCAGCTTCCCAATTGTGAACTTTCCATTTCTATGTAGCAACATTCCAGCAGCGCCTGCATACGGAGTATTATTATCTCCCAATTGATACGATATTCCCGGGCTTGTGTTTCCTATCATGATTTCCTTGATAGAGGATTGCTGCTCACAAGGAAGCTATTAAACCAAGAGTTCCAAATGATGAAGTTGAAGTCATCCCTTCGTAAATTTTACGAAAGCCATCACAAGTTGGTTGACCGTTATGGAATAACCGTTTCACAGATGATATCGGATATGTTTCTTATGTCGCAACTACAATACCCTCCCTTTTCACGAATATGACTTAACGAATTAGACTATTTACCGGATTGGTAATAACATAAGCAACACGACGGGTGCCACATTTGGAGCAGGATCTGCTTACCATTCCGGAGCACCTGAGATCACCCCCAGTTTTTGGTGGGGTTCGTGTTGCTTAGTCTTTGGTGTTCTATGTTGTGTCATCTGTACTATTATTTGTCTGTCTTTTTTTATTTTTGGCCATGGCGTTGTCAGTTTGTTTTCGATCTATGAGTTTGACTGTCCCTTTGGTATCTTTCGTCCCTCTTTCATTGCAGTAAAACAGTTCTGGGTCATAAACATATATCTTGGGTATTTCAAAGCACCATTATTTTTTTATTTGGTGTTTCTATAGAATATTTTGGAAACTTGGGGTTACATGGTTACTAAAGTTTGTACACAGGTTAAAAAAGGGGGAAATTTGATTGGTTAACTTCCAGTGATGGTTATTTTCTTATATGCAATGAAATGTTATGTGAATTTTTTCTATAGTACTGGACAGGATAAAACTTTACTCATGCCAAGTATTTCTTTATTTGAAACAAAGATAAATTCGGCACAATTTTTTGAAAAGTGTAAATTTAACAAAGACTAATAGGGGGAAATCAATGGTGGTATTACACCTAATATGGGAAGCTGTACATGCACCTTTGACCTTGTGAGTACTCTCATGTGTTAAGATTTCTTGCTATTTAAGTGAAATATTACAAATAATGAAATATTCTGAGTGGATTGAGTCTCCAAAACACATTTTATGAGAAAATTTCCTTGAAATAGGACTTTACCATGAATATTAGTTGACAGAACAAGCCATACTTAGAGTTTTTGGGGAGCTTTTTCTCCTTATTTCTTATATTCTGCTATACTAGAAAAATTGTCCTAAGAAATTCTTTAATAAATATATAGTTTTAAGTAAATGAAATTATTTTTAAAGCAGTAACAACAAATTATTCACCAAAAGAGAAGCTTTTCATGTACCTCTCTGGAACGCGGCGTAAATTTAAGTTTTACGTAACGACTTATTGAAACCTCCTTGGAGACAGTAAACTTGTATACGGATAGTTCATTCAGCTTGAATACTTCAATTAATCATTTATTATAACATTTCTATAATAAATGAGTGAAAGTTACCCCAAAATTTTATTTATTGGCCTACAAAGTAGAAATTTTGAGGAAATGAGAGGTATAAATGGACCAAAAGAGACCTTATAAGGAAAACAAAGAGGTCCATTAGTAGTATGTATCATCCTAAAGTCATCTTTTGTGTCATATTCAACTTTTTGTAGGCAGATGAGATAAATATTTGATCATTTATTGGTCCACACTATATTCTATCATGATGCGGCTTGGTTTGGATTTTTCGAAGAAATTTTGCTCGAATCGCTGTAGATGTCGTCTTACATTATACTAGATTTTTCTCAAACAATTAAACTGATTGAGACAAAACTTGACAGGAATGCTTGAAATAACCAGTATTACTAAGGAAAAAAGTCACATTCAGTTTATTTAACAAAAAAGTCTTCTTTAGGTGTAATACCACCAAATCATAGTACGTCACATCCGGTTGCATACAAAAATAGGTCGAAAAAACAATTCCCTTGAATTTGACAGTTGTAGGTAATTGATACTACATTTCATTGCAGTAAAACTGGTCTGGGTCATAAACATATATCTTGGGTATTTCAAAGCACCATTATTTTTTTATTTGGGGTTTCTATAGAATATTTTGGAAACTTGGGGTTTCATGGTTACTAAAGCTTGTACACAGGTTAAAAAAGGGGGGAAATTTGATTGGTTAACTACCAGTGATGGTTATTTTCTTATATGCAATGCAATGTTATGTGAATTTTTTTCTATAGTACTGGACAGGATAAAACTTTACTCATGCCAAGTATTTCTTCATTTGAAACAAAGATAAATTCTGCACAATTTTTTGAAAAGTGTAAATTTAACAAAGACTAATAGGGGAAAATCAATGGTGGTATTACACCTCTTATAGTTGATGCGTTTCCCTCAGTTTTGGTTTGTGAGCCGGATTTTTGTTTGTCTCAATCGTTTAATGACTTTCGCACAGTGGTAAACTACTGTTACCTTTATTGTATCCTTCGATTTTCCAACCCGGTTGTCTGTAAGAGGTGCGTACTAAAATTAGCAAACAGAATTATTCAGATATTGAAATATAAAGGACACGCATAAATATTCTATCTGTACTCACATTCTTTAATAAACCAAGTGCACTGTCCTTAACGAGCACGGGGAAGCGGTTATAGTTATATTTGCATCTCTACCAAATGTAACAGCTCTTTAGCTAAAAGACGAAAAAGTTAAACGTGAACGGCCAGTGTATGTGCATCGCTTACTTACAGTTTAGACATTAATTTCAGATCAATTTTAGTAAAAATAGCATTCCGATGAAAAAATCTAAGTTGACATACTTTATGTATTAAATCATTGTATAATATGTGGCTGGAGCATAAGTTTAGAATATTACAATGATTACCACTGCTTGGTGTCAAGTCTTTTTATGACACTTAAGGATTATGTTCCCTTGTGTTGATTCAATGCTAAACATATGGAAATTTTATGGAAAATCCACAGCCTTTCCCCTTGTACTGTCATATTTGGCAATTGAGTGCTTGATAGATAGATGATTATTGCATGCAGTGTTAGCAGTGATTTCCTTAAAACAAGTTTATAAATTCATATATTGTTTAAAGCAAATATAAATATGGACCAATTCAGGTACACCTTCTAGGTTGCACTCGACTTTAGTGACTCAGCACGAGTGTTTTAGAATTTGAAGGTTGTTTACGACTTTTTGTAAATAATGAAGGCTAGCACATCTGCATCAACAAGTGAGTAATCTATCTTTGAATTTTATAACAAAAATCTCTGTATTAAAGTCTGTGGATTTTTTCTACAAAAATCATGGTTTTATTTGCCACAAAATCCCCTTTTTCTGTTAAATGCAATGAACCAATAAATAATAATGCTTTGCACGCAGGTTCCCCTTGGTAATTGTTCAAAATGGCCCATCACTTTTATTTATTATCTTTGCTGTTATGATACTATTGCAGTTTGAAAATTTTGTCATTGACCTGGCTACAGAAGGGGTCATAAACCTTAAGGTTGATCAAAACGGTTTTTGACAAACGTCATAATTTCCATTGTTTGCATTGTTTATCCCGTAATGGTGGTACGTCGTGCACTTAAGGACATTTTTTATCTTATTTATCTGTAGATTAAGCTTTGTTTTTTCTATTACTGTGTATTGTTAAGCTTGGTTACTCATATTGTTTCTCAGTCACTGAATGTACGATGGTGTTCAATACTGGAGTAGCTGACCCGGTTTGTTTACATCAAATTCTAATGGCGCCAAAACCACGTGACACATTGATCGATTTTCCAATCAAATTGCTCTATTGTGAATTTGGTGATTTTTTGTTTTAGGCAATTATATTATTTGTTTGTAGGATATTGCTTTTAAATAGTTTCCAATTAATTGGGAGTTTACTAGTATTCAATAGGAAACATCTCATTTAGCCATGAAATTTTACATCAATGGAATTTTATATGAATATTTACTTATGGTCAGAATATCGATCTCTTTATATTGAATCAAATTTTTATTTGATGAAATATATATATTATCATTATTAACCTACTCTATATTCCTGAACAAAAACAAGGCATGAATATCGTTTGTATCCGAAAGTTTTTCTATCATTTTGGATGGGTTTTTTGTCGCGGGAAAATCGCGTAAAGACGTAAGGTGCTTGTCATTTTGAAATTTTTAAAAATACAATGTGCTTGGCATGTTTAGTCTGCCATTAAGATTGATTACGCGTAATGGAATGTAAACAAAGCAATGGAGGCCGGAAGAGGGATTTTCTGAAGTTCTGGAATGTTTTTAGACATTCGGAAGTCAGGTTTCAAACGGCCATTAGAAAATTGGTATTTGTGTACAATACTTTAGAATAGCAATGAAAACATTACTTTAGAAATGATTTTTTTTAGAAGAGTAGAAAAAACGTATTCTGCACTAATTTTGTACGCTGGTACTAGCGTTGTGACGTCCATGCGGAGTTTTCCCGTGTGATAAGTACAATACCAAAGTCCGAACGAACCAACATGATGACCAATTATAGACTACGGTAGGATACCGTTAGTTATCACTAGATTATTAATGTGGATATTATTTGAGAGTTAATTAAATATCGTTTATCAATTACGAAGAGATAAATTAACGTATAAAATACACAAAATGAGGGAATCGAATAAACTTTAAGTGGAGCAATCTCTTGATTCGTAGATTGGATAAGATTGTCCTGCTTCAAACATACAATCATCCAATTAATATGGGTTTATCGGGCTATTATAAATCATGCCATTTAATATTATCACAACCAATTGAAGAATGATATACAAAAATATCCGAACAAAGTATAAAAGCATTATACATTTGTTAATCATTACAAGTTTCATTTTCTCAACTTGCCTACATAGCTGCATTCGTACATTTGATATGATAATGCCTTTATGTAATTGCTCTCTTGCTATCATTTCTAGATGAATTTGTAGTACTAAGAAGAGTGATACCTGTACCAAGTCAGGAACATGACAGTTGTTATCAAATGTTTTGATGTGTTTGAGCTTTTGATTTTGCCATTCGATTAGGGACTTTCTGTTTTGAATTTTCTTCGGCGTTCAGTATTTTTGTGATTTTACTTTTTACTAGTGTTTGTTTTCTAGGCCCTCGGTCATGAAACAATACTCAGTATTTGGAGTACACATTTTGTGTTCAAATTCGATTTTGATTGGTTAAATTTTGAATCTGAGTACACGAATTGTACTGCAATGTTTTATGACCGCAAGACTTTGGTAAAATTAGATGATTCAATATTACAAAACGTTATGCTGAAGTATTTGAAAAAAATTAAGAGCATGCAAAATAATTAATAATTTGATTTATTATGTGACAAGTTACATTTAGTTTACTTATTTAGTCTATTAACATGAGGTACTTAAAATTTAAATTACACTGAAGGTTGTATGAAAACATATTTTATTTCATATAGGTCAGCAGCAATAAGTGAAACTAAACATACAACTTACATCCTCGGCAATCTGATATACGTCATCAATCAGTTACATTGTTTGTAATATATCCTCCAGAACAAGAAATTAAAGAAACAACACACAGAGCTTCCTCCTTCTCATTTATAGACCTAAATCTTGAATTTGACATAAGTGGTCATCTCATTACCAGAATCAAATGAGACGATTTAATTAAAAAAAATATGAGTTTTCCCCACCTTAGCAGTATTATATCAACTTCACCTGAATATGGGATATACATTAAATAAAGGCAACAGTAGTATACCGCTGTTCGAAAGTCATAAATCGATTGAGAGAAAACAAATCCGGGTTACAAACTAAAACTGAGGTAAACACATCAACTATCAGAGGAAACCAACGAAAACAACAGAAACACTGAAGTGCAACAAAAAACCAAAACGACAATGTAACACACACAGAAACGAACTATAAGATAACAACTGCCATTAAGCAACTCATTCAGGAGTGAAGAGCTTTTAACAGAAACAGTTGTTTCAAGCGTCTTGGTTTGGTTGATCTTATCACAGAAACATCTAGTCTCGAGCGCCACAGTCTGATTGTAGTAATTTTAGAATTATTAAGTCCAGAGCGTCTCGCTTTGTTGTTGTTACTCCATAAACATTAAACATCTCGAGCGGAACGATTATATTAAGATTTTCCCAGAACCACGTGCGCATGGAAAACGACTTCATACTTTGTCAACCATCGAATCTGACAATCAATACCCACACTCTCCCTATGGTAATTGATTGCTGTTTACTGTCACTTTCAGCACTATCGTGCTATTTGGGATAGTCTTTTTCTATTGATGGAGGAAACCTGACTGACTGGAGAAAACTACACTTGGTAAAACTGACAATCCGGGTCAATTAAGATAGGTGTCGAGCTCATCTGTCGCGAGTTGGGATTCTTTTTCAAAACATCAGTGTTGACAGGCTATTTAAAAGTAAAATCACAACACTACTGAACTCCGAGGAAAGTCCTTAATCAAATGGCAAAAATCAAAAGCTTAAACACATCAAACGAATAGATAACAACTGACATACTCCTGACTTGGTGCAGGCATTTTCTTATGTAGAAAATGGTGGATTAAACCTGGATTTAAACCTAGTTAAACTCCACACTTGTATGACAGTTGCATCAAATTCCATTTAATTGGCAACGATGTGTGAACAAAATAAACAGACATGATATGTAAAAATGACTAAAAATAGGGGTACAGCAGTCAAAAGTAAAATCACAAAAATACTGAACTCCGAGGAAAATTCAAAACGGCAAGTCCATAATCAAAGGGCAAAATCAAACATTGTCAAATGATAAAACACATCATACGAATATACAACAACTGTTATATTCCTGCCTTGGTACAGGAATTTTCTTATGTAGAAAATGGTGTATTGAACCTGGTTTTATAGCTAGCTAACATTCTGTTGAAATCTTAATCACTATGAGAACAAACAAATATATAACAAAGAAACACAAAATGGCATATAGACCTAGCATATTAGCAAAAATTAAAGAATACACGTAGTACAATAACACAATGACGGGATGTATAAGTACAGAGCCACGTCAAATGAATATCAATAAAAGCAGACTAACCATGACTTTTTAGTCTGCCTGTTTATGACGTATTTTCACTAAATCCATTGGATGGGACATGAAATCGATTTCATTTGTTACAACTTTCAATATGATCCTTGGAAATGATATTGTGGCAATGTAATCATTGTCATATTGAGAGCACAGTATTGTGATTCACTTTGTTTTACCTACAACGGTGATGATTTCAAAAGCAGTTGAATTCTGTTTGTCGTTATAATTTTGATAAAGTAGCCAAAGTGTATTATATAGATATAAGAAGATGTGATATGAGTTCCAATGAGACAATCTCCTCCCAAGTTATAATTTTAAAGTAAACAGTTAAAGGTCAAAGTACGGCTATTAACACAGAGCTTTGGCTGACACCGAATAGCAAGCTATAAAGGGTCCCACAATGACTATTATTACGTGTAAAACCATTCAAACAGGAAAAACCAACGGTCTTATCTTTATAAAAAGCGGTTAGAAACGAGAAACACTTATGAACCACATCAACAATCGACAACCACTGAAAATCCGGTTCCTGACTTAGTACAGGTGCATTCTCCGTTTTTTTTTCTACAGACAGTACACGTAATTAGTACTGTCTCTTTGCATGTCAAATAGTGCGCTCGGTGTCAATAAAGTTATTATCACGGTAAACAATGGCTTTTTCGTCTATTTATATTCCGTGACTTCATTTTCTGTTTGAATAGGCTTATTCTTACAGGCAAATGTTGGGAGCTCTTTGTTGTCTCTGTCAAGGAATCTAAATTTTTTATAAGACTGTGTTTTAAAATTTTATTTCGTCGGCCAGTAGGTTTAATTAAGGTGCTGGTGTATACACTCATATATGTGCCAGCTATGTTTGTTTTAGTTCGTTTTGCAGCATATTGTATGTTATCGTTTAGTAGAAACACAATCTCCTAGTTCAAAATTGTCTGATTGTTTCTGGGATCGTTAAGATTACCAAGGGTATGGAAATTCAAATATATAAAACATTTGCTTGCATAAAAAAACGAGACTGAATAGGACAGCCAGTACTTATACTTCGTGAGTTGCAACCATCGTTAAGCAAAATAGCATAATGTTATAAAAAGGACATTTTCACACGAAGTGTAATACGTGTATTTAATTCATGCCTATACATAGAAAACCTGACGACAGAAAAAAAGGAACGATATCAATTGTATTCACATGTCATGCGTGTGTTATATATAACCTAGTACGTCCAAGATTCTGACATGCCTAGAGAACAGATTATAATAATTGTACTTTACTACTATTTGAAACGATTACCAGTTGTTAAAGTCATACACGCCTTTTACACAGCTGATACTTATTTATTTATTTCTCAATTTGTTCAAGTGAATACATATTCTGAACTTTAAGTTTAATTATAACTGATAAAAACATCTCGTGATATAAGTGATAAAGTTTGCCCTTTCACAGATTATTGTTCGTATTAATAAACAATGTCAACTAAGAACAGGCGATAACGACTTGTACGTCAGTCTATATTACTTGTAAATACTTGTGGTGTGCGTATATTGCTGATATGTCTATTGCAATAGCATATATATACGTAAAAAACATTTGGAAGAGAGGTGAGTTGACAAAAAAGTACATGAAACATGTTAGCAGTATGTTTACATTGGTAGCAATTCTATTTGTAATTTTGAAACTAATAACTTGTTATTCGTGTTATTTTTCTGTTTGATTGAATAATACAAAAAAATGTGCAAAATTATTATGTAGGAAATGCATAAATTGCTTGTTACATTGGTTGTAACGCTGTGATCCTCTGCGCATGCATATATTGCAGTCTCTTCCTCAGTCTTTATTGAACGATGTTAATCATAAATTGAGCTGCGTCGGATAGAAATCGACCTTATGCAAAGGAATATCAATACACCTGTTAGCCTATTTCGGGTTGAAAAAATATCTATGCAAAGTCTGTTACTGTTTGAAAATTGAGTTGATATAAGAACCCTATAAAACAGACCAAAATTCCTCTTTTATTTCGTATTTGAATGTTCCAAAATCAATTAAAGTCTTATACATGTACATTAAAAGATGCACTTGCATAAGGTCGATTTCTATCCGACGCAGCTCAATTATTAAATCCTCCCCTCTCCCCTTTTTTAAAAACGATGAACTAGGAAATCTTTAAATACCCAGGTATTTTCAAATTTTAAGCTTTCAAATGTTTATGTCGCACTAACACGTAATTCATACAGTAAGTTTATATTTAATTTTTTTAAGAAATTCGTCGATACCACAGATCAAATTTGCAAGTTCACTACAGTATTTCCAGTTCAAGTGTCAATGATATTGCACACTTTTATGACATTCTCTGTTAAAGAATTTAAAATTAGTTAAAAATCTAAGGTTCTAGGATCCAGAAGGAAAATAACATTGGACCCAAGTGACTATACTTGATAAATCGTTGACTGATTGATGACTGCTGACTGATCGTTTAAAAAGCAATGCAAAAGGTATTAATGAACTCAAACGATATCTTCTTGCTTTAGGTGTTAATTACGCTTGAAAACTGATTGATCACTAGCAAATGAACCGACCAAGTGATAGTTTAACCAAGTATATCATTTATTGATTAAATAAACGAGTGTTCAAGTATGAAACCTTAATTTCATATACGAAGTTCAGGCACGATCGTGGCCAAGTCAGATTAACTTTGTTTCAGGGAGTTGCCTTGGTTTTTCTTTTCACTAACATGAACTCAAACTCACAAAATACATTGTAAATGTACCCTATTTAAAACAGGTCTTTACAGAAGCACTCTCTACTTGACGATTAGTAGTCTCCAAGAGTGATATTCAATCAGATAAATTACATTTATCTACCTACATGTGTTGGTAGTAAACCAAATAAGTATGACTTTTGTTTCTGAAATAATTTTCATCAGGTCCGTCAGTGACCACGAAAACTGAAAAAAATCATTTGTATAAAACACGTTAGAGTATTTAAACTAAACGAATCTGGGATTACAATCAACCTCGTGTGCCTTTTTGTGAGTTGACTAAAATTAAAAAGTTATCAGAAATAGTAATTGATGGACGAAATGTATTCGTTAATTCATAAATGTATATTGAAAAATGACAAAAGTACCACCTTGGGTAGTTAAATCGCATCATATCACATGTCACAGTGGAATACGCCCACGAGTGTACAGTACACACTATACACATGTGTAATTTATCCTTGAGCGTGTAATCGAAAGGTTAACATTGTTAACTAGTTGTTAACGTCCAATAAATCATTGATCTAGCTAATGATCATTTTTATTTTTATCTGTTCCAGTTGATACAGATTTCGACCTTTATTTTGATTTTGACTAATATGTACACTGATATCATTGATATAAGTTGTCCTGTTAAAGGGACACTATAGTCTATAATTGTACATATTATGGTTTGTTTGAACTGACAATTGATAACTATTATTCACATGACAACTCGTGACAACTCGTGATATAATTTATAAATTTGCCCTGTCACAAAATCAATATACTTAAACATATTATTTTTTGTTTCAATCATCAACTTAAGGTTATTACGAACAAATAAAATGTGTATCACAGTTTCTCTAGTTCATACTCGATGTTGATAATTATCAAACGTACCAGGCTTATAATTTAATACGCCAGACGCGCATTTAGTCTACATAAGACTCATCAGTGACGCTCAGATCAAAATAGTTATAAAGCCAAACAAGTAAAAAGTTGACCTTTCCTAACCTGGATTATTTTTTATTGAATCAACGTGTGGTTCGCTTGGTGTCAGTTTGCCATTGCATCTTCTTTATTTCCAGATATTACAAATATCTTGGTGTGCTTAAGGCGTTTTGTTTGATTTTATTGAAATCCTTATTTATTATAAAGTGCATTTAGAATATATATTATTACATTAGTTGCAATGATTAACCGTGATTTCCCAGTGAAATAACTGGTATGACGTTATACATCAAAAGGCGTTGGCAAACCGGTGTATCAATGTATGTATGCGTAGAAAAAGATAAAGTTCTTACGTCTTCTTCTTAATTTTATTAAAAATTCATTTCACAATGTAATACAATAACTAATCATGAATTCAAATGTCGAAAAAATATGCAACTCATAACCGAACAACACTAAAAGATAAATCATGTGCCAGACGCAAATGTGAATTAATGAGTTGTTTGGTCACTCCTATATTTCCATATTTGAACTTTTCGATTAGTTATTCTAAAAATTACTGTGTTAAGAAAGTAATCAACTTTGATGTACTACAAATAAAAAAACACGTTTTGCAGGGTTTCTATGTTGTTATCATTTTGTCAAATGTGGCAGTTTCATTTTATGATTTCATTTTTTTTAATCTTCTTTCAGTATATCAACTATTGTGCATTGATAGTTGAAATTCATTTACTTTATTTTCGATAATCTTTCAGGCTGTGTAATAATATATGCCCTATTTCAGGATATGAATACACCAATTTATGTAGATTAAGGAAATTTTGTATGATAACTAATGAGACAACTATCCAACTGTTGTAGATTAAAGCAACTATAGATCACCATACGTCCGTTAACAATGAGAAAAGCCCATACGATAATTTCAGCTATACAAGGCCCAAAAATGACAACCAAAAAACAAATGGTCTTATTCATATCAAAACAGTAAACGAACAATAGATAAAACAAACAGCAACTGATGACAACCACTGAATTACAGGCTTGGGATAGGCATATCAGTCAATAGTGGACTTAAATATGTTATTGAGCGCTAAATTTTCAACGCTACATTATGGTGTCACAACACAATATAAGAACTGACTGTAATACCCCGTTGGAAATAGCTTTAATAATCAGATCGGCACGAAACACAACAAAACTTACATAAAGAGAAGATTGCATTATATTCACTGGATGTAGTACCATACATTATCGTTAATGCAAAGCAAAATCAATACTAGTACTATTACAAAACTTATTCGCAGAAGATCTTGTTTACTAGCACTGGGTCGATGCCACTGAATTCGAAGGTGGGGGTTTCCTCCCTCTGGGTATCCAGCACTTCTGTCTTGATATGAAATAGCACTCATATGGTAGTTAAACTGTTTACAAACCTATGAATTCTTTGAACTACTCGGGATGCTTTACTCTAGGATTACATAACCTTAGCTGTATTTGGCAAAACCTCCAAATGTTTGGATCCCAATGCTCTTTACTTGGCCTTTTTAATTTTTTCAAGTACAAATGTATCACTGACGATTTTTTAGTAGGAGAAACGTGATTCTAACGTACCAGGTTTATATGATGAGTTTATTTACTACGGTGTTTATATATAATGTTTACGAATAGGTTTATTCAAAGGATCAATACGTCTACAAAGATCTTATTTGGGTTAAATAATAGTACTGTAAAATTAAGAGGTGATATCTTTATTTTGTTAACAATTCTACAGATACAGCCTAATTTAAAAACCAAATACAAATCGGATGAGTCGAAGTGATTTCTAGGTCCCTCGTTTGAGCAATGCATAATTATCTCTGATGAGTCGAACTCGGTTGATTCGTATACTCGATTAAGTCGGGTTAATTGTATAGTCCCCTTGACGTAAAATTCATATTTATAAAATAATTCAGGAAAATATTAAAGTAATTCATAGTAGCGAAATCGGTGACTTAGTACTTTACAAGTTATACATAGATTACATTCATTGATATTTAAAACGTCAATACAGACATGGGAATTGCTAACGAGTTATACACATATAAAGAAACAGAAAATTAATTATATGGAACGAACAGACGTCTATCGTGTAGAGATGTATGCCAATGTCAAGCAATTGATATATGTCTAAGTATCAATACCTTTCTGGTTGCAGTAAGACGATAAAGAATATGACGATGAATGAGCCTTTATTTGTCGGTTAGCTCCTTTTGACTTATTGGTAACTGTAGAATAGATGAAAATAGTCTATGTGTTTCCGATACAATACATGTAATATGTAAGAGCATTGTGGGCAAACAGTTTATTTTCTATCTAGATGTGACACATGTAGGGTTAGAAGGGACAAAAAAGAAGTGTACACGTTTTTATGTCTAGCCTTCTTTACTGATCATTCTTATATTTATGTTGTCTCAGAGAAAAAAGTTATACACCAAGTGTTACATAAGATTAACATTACCAGTTATCAATGTGCATGATGTAAGTCAAATTAAGCCTGTCAGATGGACACGTACACATAATTATCATTTCATACACTAAATAAAGTTGATACACAGATTAGTGTTTCTAATTAAGGGACAGAACCACATATATTCAAACTTTATCAATGATTCATTAAATAAGGTCAAAATCATAACAATTGTGGTCGATTACCGTGAACTCCTTGCAATTATTCCATATATCACATAAAGCTGACCCAGTGCTAATAGTATATGAGATACGTTTACGGACTTGACACGACAACGTAATCTTTTTCACTATTAATGAATTAAAATCGACGTATGATGATCCATGTATGACGGAAGTATAGACATTAAAAGGAAAAGACACAACATTAACTAAAATAATTATCCTATAACTCATGATAAGTGAAATTGTCACATGACAAAAAAAAAAACATTACACGAGAACGCAGTCGTAAGATTACACAATGAGGTCAAGAATATAATCATAAAAGGTACTAATTTTCAAAAACCGCTATCCCCTGCAATATAAAGCTTGAATCAATGATATATAATTGGATTGTAATCTTTGCACGCTTCCTAGACGAAATGCCTGTTATGTGTTCTTTGACCTTGGTGCGGTTGGTGGGCTTCAAACTAACAGAAGACAAACCCACTTTTTTCTGTAATTCCAGGAACAAGAGATACGATTTAGACAACTACACAATTGGAATGTTTGTTTTTTTTTCAAAATATTTTTAAAAGCCGAATTTTTAGTTATTTTGCTATAAGCAGTACCTTTGCTCCAATTTGTGAAAGTAAGCTAAACAATATCGATGGAGTATAAGTGGCTTGAAGTCAATAGTTTAGCCTAATTTGAATCTTTATTCATGCAACCTTTGGTTTGATCCTTAGTTGTAGATGCATTACAGATAAGCATTCACGGTTATTAGAAAGAACAGAATGTCATTTCAAAAGTGAAAAAAAGATAGCCGCCAGGATGACCTATGCAGTTGACTGATTCGGCTTATATCTCTGTTTATATCGGACCATACTACCCTCAGCAGTCCCCAGGGGTCATTTGGATGGTTTATTTTGTGGCATTTAGTCTAATTAGTTATCAAAGGTACCAAAATACGCACGAAAATATAATACTTGATAACGAGTCAACGAATTGATGAGTATTCTTTATAGACTTTTTGTTATCTTGACCATACCTTTAGTACATTCCAAATCAAAAACGAGAATTTAAGTCAAATAGATGTACATGATTTTGACAGTTAATTCCTTTGTAAAGTCTAGATATTAATAAGTGTGTGTGTTTGTATTTTTGACAAAATTATACTGATGGTCATGGCGAATTAAATATGATTACAATAACTTCAATTGAGACGTATTAGGGCTTTAAATACTGTGAAAGTACTTTTATTCCCTGACATCAATTTTCGAGGTTTGACCGAAAGTTAAATGTTCGTGGGTTTCTTACATTCATTGATTTTAATTTTCTGAAACACAACGAGTGAAGAATATGCAGTAATCAGAAACAAAAGTTCTTGAAAATAATTATATGTTGTTTGATAATGATTTGTGAGACATTGCCAATTATTGGGGTTCATTTTCACTTACTTGGTCGTTTTGTTAGAATAATAGCTTTCGGAGATAAGATGATTCATCTATTCTTATAAATTGCCGCGATTGAAGAAAAATTGAAAAGTAATATTTTTTAATTAATGCATACCGTTAATAAGAAGTCATGACACTACATAACACAAGATCGAATGATTAACAGGTCAACGATTATCAAAGGTGTTAATTGGGCCATAATTATTAATTAATTCTTATGAAATAATGATTAACACCCAATATAAGATTATTATTTTTTGTTTCGTATGAGAATAACGGGAAGTTAAATTAGACACTGATGCATTGCATATCATCATCGGAAGTCTGCCATTGATCGATAAAATCTATTTTTTCTTTAGAATGAAAATGTTGAAAATCAGTGCGTTTTACTGATATTTGATGTATTCTCAAGATGATATATGCCCGTATCCATGTCGTCAAACCTACATTAGGAATCTTTCCTTGTTTTGAATTGGACAAGATTTTATATAATTCGTGCGATGAAGCCTTCAATGAAAACCACGAAAATTGCTACCCCACGAATAAAATTTTTTCACAGTAAGCTGTAAACAGTCTATTAATGTTCATATCGTTTGTGTTTGTTCCGGAACTTCTTATATAATTAGTCCGAATTGAATTTAAGGAAATATTTTTTCGTACGATTAGATGTGTGTATTGTCAAACTGTATATTCTATACAAATGACAAAATGTAACTTTAATTACCTATTTTCTAACATTCCACTACTTACTACCCCGTCATTGGCAGCCATAGAGAAAACAAAACGAATCAATACGGGAATATTCCTACAAGGTACCTACATTCAACCTCTCTGCTTTTATTCCTGTGTAGACGTATACTGTGTGTCGTAGTAAACCCTTTTACCAGTCGTACTAAGCAGCGGAGTATGTAGTTTTTAACTCGTCTGTCAGTATTTTTCTTGTCTGTAAGCAAACTCAATACTTTACATAGATAGCTATCTTAATTTGATATATGGTCACATTTCATGAGTGGGCATTTCTTATCTATTTTGAGTCAGCACCTCTTAAATGACTAAAGGTAAGATCAACGCTACAGCCTTACTTTATTTTATGGTCCAATGTAACAAGAGGAAGATCCCTGTTAAGTTTGAATTCACAACCTGAAAGGTAAGACCAACGTTACTAAATAATGACCAACAATTGAGTACAAAAGTGGTTCATTGACGCTTAATCGAATATTTAAGGAACAAAAAGTTATTTTACTGATTTTAAGGTCAAGTTTAAGGTTTAATTTACTAAAATTGATATGCATTTGTTTAAAAAAAGTAATTTTGGGATACTTAATCAAATACTAAATGAGGTATTGTAATTCCTCTGTCATACCTCGTCATGTTAAATTAGAGTAAAATACTGAGGGTTATGATGTCACTATATGTCTATGTTCAAGGTAAACTAAATACTGACAATTAAAAATTGGTTTCTGGATGCGTTATCCCGACCAAATTTAAGTCATCTTGTCTCAGGTTAGGTCAAAGTCATACTTGCTCAGAATAGATTAATATAAACAATATCGCTGGTTATAATCATCGACTATATCGGACCGAAAGGGAAAGTGGGCTTGCTAACTCGAGATTTTGATTATTTTCAGGAAATGTACAATATTTCGTAATGGTTATCTTAATAAGAAGCACAGGAATCAAGATTAATGACAACATATAGCCATCAATATATGATGACTAGAGTTTGGTCGTTTCAAGAATAATCATTTGCTTGATATAATTTCGGATATATTTTTGTCTAAAGAAGAACGAATACTTTATACTATGGCATCTCTTTCTGTAGAAGAAGAAAACTATGTTCGAATGAGTTTGTTATTAAATGGAATTTCTCCCCGTGCTGTGAGAACCAAATTTGATTATGAGTTTGCGCCTGTATGTTTAGATGCCTCACTGAAAAAAGAATATAACAAACTGTTTGACTTAAAAAAAGAACGTAGAATCAACCAATCGCAGTGGAACCTCCTGTTTCCAAAATTTCCTGGTAAGTGCAGAATGCAAATGTTATGATATATTTCTTTTTTATATCCAGTAAGTATACACAAAACTCTGCTGCATATACTTTTCTTTGTCACACTTTCTTTTGAAACATATATCAGTGCAGAAAGTGCAAAATTTATTTTATTTTTTGTATTATATCTATGTTTTATTCCTGCCAACAACCAAGGATATAGCAAAGATGCCTTAAATAAATCTGATCGTCCAAAATGTATATGGAACATTTGCAACTAAGCATTAAGTTATCTACGATCAATCAATGCAAATAATGTCTAATATCATGGAACCTATGAACAACAATCTGACAGATCTACTTGCCTTTCATGTCTGCCTTTAACAGATGACGCCTCACATTTTTAATTTGACTCATTTTGTTCAATATATTGCAAGCTATATAAGACACACTGAATATGCACATATCACAGCCTTATGTAAGCCATAACTGTTAATGATCACTTTAAGTATTTAGAGAGGCTATATTCATCACGATTTTTATCTGTTTATTTGTCCATCTGCGTTTCTTCATGACATTGTCTGTCTGTTTTAGACACATGGTTGTCAGATAGTAAATTAAGTTCTCCTTGCTTTGCATGATTTAAATGAAACCAATAGAGGTGGATGACTTTTCGGGCTCCAACTTCTTTGGTTACCTTGCTTGATTTGCACAGGATATATATAGAACATGTTAGAGAGGGAGAAAAGCCTGAAACTTTTGAGGTCAGTAGATCAAGGCAAATAGTTCCGACAAGAATAGAAAACAACCTTAGAAAGTCTTGAGGCAATCTCGGACTCAAATGTTTCAATACATATATCTATATGTGTGTATATATGAGCAGCAACATATCATATGAGTTTTGTTTTATTTAACTACAGTCAGCTTATAAATTTCTTGCATAAAAAAAAAATTCTTCTGAGATTTCAGTCAGCATAGGATTCTTGACTTTATATTTGGCAGAGCATTGTTAAATACAAGCTCAATAAAGGCAACAGTAGGATACCGCTGTTCAACAGTCATAAATCGAATTAACTGAAACAAATATGGGTCACAAACCATCATCACCAGGAAAACAACGGAACAACAGAAACACTGAACTGCTACAAAAATAAACGCCAACATACATATACACTGACTATTTGATAAAAACTGCCATATTCCAGACTGGGTACAGGACATTTTAAGAAAAAATGCAGGATTGAACCTGATACCGCTTAAATGACAACATTACGTGACAGGGATACAGTAAAAATAAACGCAAGAACACTCAAGACAGGGAAATGCATAACTCAATAATATAATAGTACATTACAACATGTAAACCACAGAATAACAACGAACACCTCAAATAAAAAAAAAACAGCTTTAAAATAACTACATTCCATGAAATTGTGATGGTAAGTATCTGGTACCCCACACACTGAGCAAATTGGTGTTCTTAAGTTTGCATGTGAAAAGATGTATACCTACAGGTAATATATAATGTAATGAGTCCATCGAATCATTTTTAATGTATTGTCTTCTAAGTAATTAAAAAATAAGATTTAATGTGTATTTGATATTTGGTTATTTTTTTCTATATTTAGTTCTTTTCGCCATAGGAATATCTTTGCTAACATTTGAAGGAATTATGTTAATATCTTTATCATTAACTTGTAAATAAAATATAATGCGCCTTTCATAAGGAGAGTTGTTTTTTACACTTAACAATAGTGTTTGATGAGTCTTCTTTTTGTTATATGTCTTTCCATTGACTCGGTATACTCTTCTTATTTGTTTAATTTCAGCAATCAAATTTCTTTTACATTTCGTCTTATTTAAGATTTTTTTTCTTTTGATATTCTACCTTTGTCATCAATTATGTCATTTACAAAGATCATATCGTCTTTTATCTAATGAATAAAGACCAAACTATGCCCGTTTATCTTTATTTATTTATTATCCTATATTATTTGTTGTCTGATGGTTCTATATACCAGAAGTTTTCTGGTTTGTTTGTTTAACCGCCACCATATCTTACACACATTCTAAGTTTTTCAAAGTAGAAATAAGAGATTTTGCTTTTTTTGGTAATTAATGGATTTTAAATTATCCAGATTCATGTGAAATATTAGAAACTTTGATACGTACTGATTAAAGAAAAATGTTGAAATCATTTTCCGATTTGCCGGTTCACCTTCAAATTATCTTTTAACCCATGTAATTTGTATTGCATCAATAAACTTGTCAATATCTATCACTCCTTCAGATTTTGTTCTTAATAATGGTACTTCATTATATTTTTTTCTTGTTTATGGTCCCAAATGAAGTCATACATAATTTTTTAAAACTTATATAATGAATCTTTGTCGATGTTAGAAACTGAAGCTAAATATGTAATATTGGGTATAACCAGAAATTTCACAACTGCTACTTTACCAATCATTGTTAACTTCCTTTTCCTCCATGAGCATTTTGTTCAGATTTTTGAAGTTGTTTTCTATATTTAAATTCATACATTGACATTTATTATGTCCAAAATATATACCTAAGCTTTTAAAAGTATTTTTGCTACAGTTAATATTTTCAAAATTGACATGAATGTGTTTTAATTTACCGAAAGCTAATCATTTAGTTTTAGTTCGATTTGAAATAAATACGAATGTTTCCATTATTTTTCATATCACACGACTTTCTTGTGATTATACTGATTAAAACACATACTACAGTAAGTTTTAAATGTCCCATGACAAAAGTAAGTAACCAATCTTAAAGGAAAAGATCGATTTGACAATCAAGGAGAATAAGATAAAATTGTAATTTAAAGAAATTGCTCAAAAGCGTTATAAACAAAATTTTTCTTTTGTTCTTTCCCTCAATACCTTTATTGCATGGTGTATCTTCAGATGTTCCAGATTCCAAAACTTTTGATGTGACCCTGATGACAGCATTACTGAGGAATGTGACTCTAATGACTCCTCCTCTTTATGGATTTGACCGTTTACCTTGTGCCAATGAAATCACACCAGCTGCAGATTTAGCAAGAATCAAACACTACAGGAATTACCTGGCTCATCTGGATGATGGCAAAATAGACATCACATTCTTTAACATGGCATGGAATGATATTACAGGTGTATGTACATGTATATCAATTTTCCTTTGACTGATATTGGGCAACCTGGTGGGAGTCATTTAAAACAAAATGAAATTACTTGTTATCCTTTAGATTCTTAATTGGCGAGTTTCTTCGAGCCTTTCGAAAATGTATATCGCAACGTACTTGTTGTATGTCCATGATCTATATAATTGCAGTTAAAGACATAAACAGTCATTAATTCATAACTTTTCAAAGTTGCACAATTTCAGCAAATAAACCTAAAAAAATTAAAAACTATAAAATGAATCTGTCTTCGTCACTTAAGATAGAAGATACTGCCAAAATATCAAGGAAATAGACAATTATTTTAAGGACTGCTACTTACCTTTTGTTCATATTTTTGGAATACTCTTTAAGAAATAATACATATAACTATAACTCAATATGCTGTGTTTTGTAAAATGGTGTTTGTCTTTTGGTAATTTTTGTTGTATACTTGTCTTCGACTTATTCCTTTGGTATTTATTAATTTTCTTCTAATATGTGTAATGTCATCTGCCATGACATTAATATTCGTAAATGTTATTTTGTTTAAATGTAAGATAATGTTAAAATTACTTTAGAACTTATGTTAAAGGATGTTTGCTCCTCTAACAAGATAGCGTGCTTTTTGATAGATTGTTATAACATTGTATACATTGATATCAAATAAACAAAGGAAATTAAAATGCCAAAAAAAATTAAAGGTCCGATTCGGTGTTTTTGATATATGATCAACTAAAAATTTGACTGGAAATGATTGTCTCTATATTTTTCTTACATTCAACATTGTCATCTTTTTTCTTTCAAACACTATGAAAATTTTCAAGAATTTTATAAAATTTGAAAAAATATAGCTTGCAACTATTTTTAACAACTATTTTGTAAGAATGTCTTTGTTAAAAATCCTCGAAATCCTGCAAAAAAAAATGATATTTGCAATTCGGTGAAAAATGTTCCTCTGTCCACTGATGATAGACAAATTTCCACAGAGTTTTTACTCTCTTATAATGTGACATTCAAGTCCTTTTTCCAGACTGTTTGATAGTCAATGGCAAATTAACTGCTGTTCAGACTGGTGATAGTGTGGTAATCAGTAAGATGCTAGATAAGCCTTTACCAAGGAATATACAGATCAGGTCTTCCTTGCTAAAAATTCAGAGTTCTACAGGAACATCAAGTATGAAAACAATGTAAACACTTGTCATAAATGCTGGAAACCAGGTCACTTGATACATGAATGCCTTAATACTGGGTTTGTAAAACATGCAACAAGATTGGCTTTTAAAGTGAAAATATAAATGCAGAAAACTTTATATCAATTTTCTTGAAATGAAAAGTGCAGATGTAAATCTATAGTCAAATGAAATGCAAACAAAAGAACACAGTACTTTTACGGGGTAATAAATGACAAGAGGTTAAATGATTGAATTTTCTTATTTTGATGTAACAAAAGATCGTATAGATCAGTCAACAAAATTAATTTACCTTTTGAACTACCGGTTTCATGACAAATATCAATTGATTTACAATTAATGCTAATGGCATGCACAGTAAAGAAAGTGAATTTAGAGTGGTTCAGTGGGTTAATAATTTAAACATTGTCATATTAGCGGGTGGTTTGGCTACCAATTAAACCAGGTTCGACCCACCATTTTTCTTCAAATTTCCTGTACCATGTTAGGATTATGGCTGTTGTTATTAGATAGTCCTTTTCTATGTATGTTGGTGTTCCTTTGGGTTTTTTTATTTGTAGTTGATGTGTTTGTGACCTGGATTTGTTTTTGCTTGATCGATTTATGACTACTGAACAGCGGTAAACTACTGTTGCCTTTATTTAAACGTAATAAGTGTTTCATTGCCCTTTTACAAGAAATATATCTTAATGAAGAAACAAATGTTAGTTTTGACAAGGAATCTGATTTGATTTTTACTGCAGTAATCGAACTAGGCCAAGTAGAAGGATGGCAATAAGTATCACTAAATATGCGTATTTAGGTTTTTAAAGAAATCCGCAATAATAACGGAAGGGTTACCTTAATAAATGTGAAAATGGACAATGCAATATTGTCTTAAGTTTGTCTTTACCGAACAGATAGCATTTTTTTCTTCAAAAGAGTAAACATTGTTTTAAAGAAAAATTATACAGGCATTACTATGGTTGTCGTCGATTTCAATGAAGCGTTAATGAATATAGATAAAAAAAGAATAAATAAAAATACAAAATTTCGCCAAGCCTGTTCATAGTTCGGATACAAATATTTTATGAAAAATTTGAATTTTATAACCATTTGACGTTTTTTTACAAGAAAGCACACAAAAGTGTACATGGAAAAGAAAGGATAAGACACATTCACGTAGGATAGATTTTATTTTAGTTGGAAACACATTTTAATATCTTGTTGAATATTGTATTATTAAACTGGCACTGATTAAAGTGACTGGCCTTCAAGGGATAGTACTAGAATTTCGGACAGGGGCGTGTATACTTTAAAATATATTGAACATAGAAGAACAATCAAAGGTGTAATTAATACATTTGTAAGTTCAAAAATTGTATAATCAATAGTGACAGTAGCGATATCTGTATAGTATGGGACAATCTCAAAATCAAAATTAGGGACGACTATATTCTCTACTGTAAAAGAAAATTGAAATAATTAAAGGACACAACAAGAAAATTAAAAAGCCAATTTGAACACTTCATGACACTCAAAAATGAACATATAAACGTAGAAGGAAAACTAAGAAATAATATTAAACAATTAGAGTTACAATTGAATACAAATTTATGAATAGAATGTATAAGGCATAGGGCTCAAATAAGATCAAGGGGAAAATGGATAAAACAAGAGGAAAAGAATGATGCTTATTTTCTAGGATAAGATAAACAGCAACAAGGAAAAAAAAATATCAACAAACTCAGAAATGAAAGTAAATAGGTAACAACAAATCAGGAACAAATTTAAGAAATGATAAAAGATATAATATATTATAAATTATTATGTATAACGACGGTACAAATGCTATTAACACGGTGAATCTAAATAAATCAACTTATCTAGATGGTTTGTTACTTGAATTTTATAAGACGGAAAAAATTGTTAATACAAGTTCTAAATAAGAGACATGAGGACAAAGTTCTTTTTACATAACGAACAGGAGTTCTATCTTTGTAGTTTAAAACAAATGATCCATTAACTTAGACAATTATCGTCCAATCGCATTTTTTAACGTAGATATGAAAAAACTAGATCATGTTTTGGCACAGAGACTAAAAGAGCTTCTCCTTAAACTAACTAATGAACCGGATATGTAAAAAATCATTTTATTGGATTTAATTTAGGACAAATCAAAGATATAAATGACTATACAGAATCATACGGAATAGATGGGGCTATGATAATTGTTGATTTTACAAACGCTTTTGATTGATTCTTTGGGATGGGAATTCATGTTAAGCGTTTCGAAGCATTTTGGTTTTAATTAATCAGTCATATTATGAATGGAAACACTATAGAAGGGAATATAGACGTGTTTTATAGATAATGGATTGATATTCGAAATTTTAAAACTCTAGAGGAATCCGTGAAGGATGTTTTTTGTCTGTTTTACTCTTTGTTTTATCAGTCGAATTTATAACTGACGAATAAGGCCAACTTTGGACATGGAAGGTATTTGAATAACTAAAGATATAAAATACATAGCATCAAAATATCACAATTGGATGATGATACAACACATTTTTATTGTTCAAAAACAGATATTTTAAAATCTATGAATATGATTGAAACATTTGGTTCTTTCTCAGATCTGAGGTTAAATCGTAGTATAATAGAAGGAATTTGTATTTGGGCGCTTAAAAATGACATAGATAAAATTGATGGCATACGCTGAACGGACAAACCCGTTAAAACTCTAGGCATTGATTGTTTGGTCATGACAGACACGAATGTGAAAAGTTGAATTGGGAACCTAAATAGATAACATGAAATCCATAATTAAAACATGTGAACAGAGCCAATTAACAATGGTTGGGAAAAAAATGATCATAAATTGTTTAATTCTACCTAATTTACATTTTGGCTATTTAGTGTTGAGTTCTAGTCAATTACCTTCAAGAAATTGAAAGCTGCTATTTCAGATATATTTGGGAATAAGAGAGTGAGAAAGTAAAAAAGAAACACAATAATCGGCTAATATCAAAAGGGGGTTAAGAATTTTTTATTTACACAGATATTTTTCAGCAAAAAAAGCTTCATGGATCTCAAAATTAAAAACAACCAATTTGCCAAACTAGAATATTAATACTACCGAATTAGACTTATTACCGGTTTTGTACTAACATGACGAGTGCTACATGAGTAGCAGGATCTGTTTACCCTTCCGGAGTAGATGAAATCCCACCCAGTTTTTGTTTGGGTTCGTGTTGCTCAGTCTGTAGTTTTCGATGTTGTGTTTTGTGTACTATTATTTGTCTGTTGGACTTTTTGTTTTTTAGCCATGGCGTTGTCTGTTTATTTTCGACTTATGAGTTTAAATGTCCCTTTGGTATCTGTCCCCACTATTTTAATCCTACCAAATATTTGAACAAACTCGGTAAAAACTTTCTTGTCCTCAACATGAATTTAGATAACATAAAATTACTTAATGATCTTGGAAAAATACCGGATTTTTATTCACAAGTAATTACAAGTTATGTGAAAACTGGAGGGGATTAAGCAAAATTTCCGATTAACAGAAAACAGTTTGTTTTGAGGAAATAGATACATTATATATTGCAACCAAAGCTTGTTTTCCAAAACTGGGTTACACGTAAATTTGTTTATATTAATGACATATTGGACAAGAAAACTCCGTTAAGAGTCAAATCAGTTTATGTAAGGATAAACTGAAATGACGAGCTAAACACATTGAAGCAAAATATATTAACAATAAAATGCTCTTCAATATCTAAGTAGATTACAAATATAATAAGCCAATCGGTATCAATATTTGGACAAGATATTTGAAATTGGAATACACACCACATATGCCATCTGTTAACATTTTTACGTTCAAAATTTTAAAAGACAACAACATGAACAAGTTGAGATGAAAACTGCTTCATTATATTATTCCTACAAAGCAGTTACTATAAAATGGAAAACTTCTGAGGATAAAAAAGATAATTTTTGTAAAGAAGAACATAAAGATTACTTCCAATTCTTTACTACATGTTAATTTTTGACAGATTTTTTTTAGAAAATACATGATCTTGTAGCATAAATCAAATTTCGAAACAAGATATAAGCAAAACATATAGTATTTGAATACAAAATATCAAATCAAATAATTACTTGTATAAATGTTTTAACAACTCTTTTCAGTTTAGATTTGTGTCTTTACTATTCTTCTATGTTTCCGAGAAAAAAAATTAAGTTCGCAGATGTGTATGATATGTTCATAAAATAACTACAAAGGATTATGAACGAGAACAAAACAATATCTCAAAATACAATTTTCATAAATTTAAAAAGATTGATACAATAGAAACAAAAAGTATATATTTTATTATAGTCTGAGTATTTTCCTGGATACTCAGAAAGCATTTCACAGAAATACTTCATTTGAGTTTGGACAGTGAAGTAAATTTGGATCCGGCATTCTGAAGAAAAAAAATATTTATATTATATTGTTAAGAAAACAAAATTGTATTGTATACAACTTTGAATTTAAAATGAGATATATATTTTACAGGCCATCCAAAGATTAGGAGGGCAGCAAATGAAACAAGAGTGTGAACATATGAAAACCAAACCTTTAGATCAAACCAACCAAGAAATATTGATTGACATCAAAAATTCTAATTATGAAATCTGAGAGCTTAAAGCATCATTGAGTAGTCTGCAGCTGTCACACCAAATACTGCAGGAAAACCATGCAGTTGTGACAAAAGAAGTAAAAGAAATAAAAATTTCTCAGAATGATACCGTACCTTGGAATATTAGAGGTAAACTGTTCATGGAAACCTAGAGTAAATTTTCTCCTTCAATTCATTAAGAGATCAGATTTGAAATTAATGCCGTGGAATGTGATAGAAAAGGGGCGAAAGATACCAAAGGGTCATTCAAACTCATAAGTCGAAAATATAATGACGACGCCTAGGCTAAAAAAGATAAAATACCAATAGACAAAGAATAGTACGCAAACACAACATAGAAAACTAAAGACTGAGCAACACGAACCCAACCAAAAACTGGGGGTGATTTCAAGTGCTCCGGAAGGATAAGCAGATCCTCCGCTCCACATGTGGTACTTGTCGTGTTGCTCATGTTAGTACAAACCCAGTAATAAGTCTAATTAGGTAGGTTACATTCGGGAAAAGGGGACAGGACTGTAGTAACGACATTAGAAACATGTCCACGATCATCTGTGAAACGGATATTCCGTAACGGCCAACCAACTCGTGATGGCGTCTGTTAAATTTACGAAGGGATGATTTCACTACTCGGAATTCTTGGTTTAATATCTTCCTTGTGAGCAACAACCCTCTATCAAGGAAATCATGATAGGAAATACAAGCCCTTGCGTACAGCCATCTTATTAATAGGTTTGGTAATATTTTGTTTTATGAGAGTTCAAACTTTTATCTCAAGAATTAAACAACGAAATCCATTGCACACGCGTGTGAATTAACTGCGCAAACCTTTCAAACATTGCCCCTTGTAGGCTTGTAAACGAGAAGTGTTTTGAAGATAACAGACAAATAAGATTTTCATTGTTAATGAAAAGTAAAATAACAAAAAATACCGAACTCCGACGAAAATAATGAAATTATACACTTATCATATCAATTTCCCATTTCTCAGCAGTAACATACCCTCTGCCCCGTCGTATGGTGTTTACATATCGCAATTGATACGTTATGCTCGTGCATGTTCACACCATACGGACTTCATATACAGGAGTATGTTCCTTACGCAGAAACTGCTCCAACAGAGTTATGAGTAGAAAAGATTAAAAATGACTCTCCGTAAATTGTATAGACAACCTCACAATTTGGTTCATCTATACGATGTGTCTTTGTCAAAACTTACTAACGACATTTTACCACGTGTTAGAATTTGGTTTACCCTCTACGTCGTCTGGTCTGCTTAATACCGAATGTGACCTATTCCCGAACATGACTGTTTTGCCGAGTGTGAATTTGCATTCAGTTTACGAGTGTCTCGGTATTTATATATCAAACATTCATGTGTTTAGTTGTGATGTTTCTATTGTTAATCCAGTTGAGTATTTTGTTATGTCTTATGTTTGCTGTTGGAGAAGTCGTGGTTCGGCATTAATACATCTCGCTTTTGGGCATTTTGTTGTTACTTTCTTATACATGTGGGTCCGATGGGTCATTTTGTGCTGAGTTGTTGTCTTTCTATTTCGTTTGTTGTTTGAATTCTGTATTTTCGGTATAGATCACATTATTTGTCAGTATAGTTGATTTACTCTTGTTTTGTCTGCAGGGTTTTTTTATGTTGTTTGTTCTCATGTGTGTTTACTTTTTGGGTTCATATGACATTGCCTTATATAAAAGTTATTTGTTATATTTGTTATATGCTTAGGATACTTTTGTTTATACAGAGTTTTGATTTAAAGGAAAAACCGCCTTTGTCAAAAATACAAATACTAACATTACGACAAACACAATTCCGTTTTAATATTTTTGTCATGGTAAGAAAACACATCAGCTGATATCATTACAAACTCAATCTCAATTTGATATTCTTGTGCGTTAATAAAACAAATCTATTCTATTATTAGAAATTTACCCGCGATAATATAAACGTCACGATGAATACGTCAATATTGGTGACGTTTATCCAATATGTGACGTGCACTTTATATTTCGTGTGTGGTATACGGGCGTGCTGTCGTAAAATCATAGGAGGCATCCGTTGTTATTCGGCGATTTGCATCTTATAATGTACTATTATATTATTTATTTATCTATTTATCTGTGCTGAGTATTCTTGTGTTTATTTGTACTGTATTCCTGTCACGTAGTATTGACATTATAGGGATATTTTCAATATTGCCATATAAGTGGGAGGTTTGGCTTACCTCAAAACCAGGTTAAACCCCCTTTTTTTTCTTAAAATGTCCTGTACCACGTCAGGAATATGGCAGTTGTTAGCAACAGTCCGTTTCAGCTTGATACCTTATAAAGTTAAAGATTGTTTTATATCTGATTCAAACTAACCTTTTGGGGGTCTGGTTGATACCTTGGAAAGTTTTTAATTGGTTTATACTTTGTTGAAAGTAAATTCTAGGATGTCATGTTGAAATCTCTGAAAGTTGCACATTGGTTGAAACCCTATCTAAAGAACACTTCTGAAAGGACAGACTGGTGGCCTGGAAAGTATGTTGTTAACGTTGTGAGTTTAAGTTGAAATCTTGGAAAGTTACAGATTGGTCGCTACCTAATTCAGATACCTTAGAAAGTAACAGATTGGTTGATATTTAATTTAAAGTATAATTTTGGAGGTCAGATTGCACCATTGAATGCAATGTAGTAACTTTTGGATGTGAGGTTGATATCATCGGACGTTTTAAATTGGTAAATATTTTATTGAAAAAACTCTGGAAGTCTGCTAGATATTTTGGAAAGATGTCAAAACAAAATGTCCAAAAACAGCAAAACGTAATATGACGATGGGCAGGTGGGCGAGCGGACAGATTGCAAAGTGTTTCTACTTAGTGTAGTCAGTTCCTTCTCCAGTTTTCAACCCAGATGCTTAAAACTTTACAGAAGATTGTACATATGTTGAAATTATGCACTTGCAATATTGTCATTTCTGATGAGTTTATTTCTCATTTTTTTCCGAACTGACAACTTAATAATTTTGCAGCAAAATCTTGAAAGAGGGTACAAGTTTCGTGAAATCAATTTCTCCTTTAGTGTTCAACTCGTCTCCCTGGAACTTCACAGGAAGATTGCACAACTCTTGAGGTTATTAGGGAGTTCTTTTTTTTATTTTTCCAGACTTGGGAACTTAGTCGTTTTTCAAATATTTTAATTTCCCATATACAGTATTCTACGTTGGCAACCCACCTTTTGGGTCTTAGATCGATTTTTATAAATATATGACAATTCAAATTTATGAAATTAATAGTATTAAAGGTTAAACGTCTCCATGTTAATTTCTTTGATCTTTTTCCTATGATCAGACTATATGAGTACTATGATACACAAATGTACCAAACTTATGGTCTGGGATATATATATGGGAGACCTGCAGGCATTTAAATAAAATAAACATAAAAATTAGATTTAGTTAATCATTGATGAATGATAGAGATTGCCTTTTCATTGCTTCTGTACTTTGATTTTATTGTAAGGCTATAATGTTATCATCTATTTTATTTTTCATCTAACGATTATAGAGAAAATATAATTAATTTCCATTTACTTTATAAAGATATCTACTAAATACATCATGTGACTATTAATATAATGCAATGAAGATCTACTGTATCTAGGCATTACTATATCAGTGCTGATGAAATGTTTTCATTTCAGTCAGAATTAACAATACACTTCAAACCTGGAAGGCCATTGATGTTAAGATGTTTATTAACACAAGAGCTGCCACGGATATTCTCGAAAGCTTACAGAAAAACAGTTGTGTAACTATCACTGCTAGTTTTGGTGTAGGAAAAACGTTCACTCTCCGACATACAGCTTTACAATTTGCAGAAGAAAACTACGATGTTCTTCTTGTGACAGAGCCAAGTGACATTCTGAATTTTAACAATCCAAATAAGAAAACATTATTTGTTATTGATGATTTATGTGGGAATATTTCAGTTGATCAGAGTCACATTAATAGTTGGGGACCAGTCATGGAGAACATTATGCAGATTCTTGATACAAAACAAACAAAAATACTTGCCGCGTGTCGGTTACAAGTGTACCTAGATGAAAAGTTTGATTCTTTATCAGTTTTCAAGTCATGTGTACGCAACATATATTTATCAAAAACTGAAAAGTGTTCAATAGCTAAGTTGTATCTTACAGTTAATGCTTCTGAGATTGGTAAATACTCTGACTTATATGACTGTTTTCCCCTTTTATGTAAAGTGTATTATGAAAATCCTAAACTTAATATTAAAGATTTCTTCCAGCACCCGTTTTCAGTTTATGAAGCTGAAATTAACAAGCTACTGCAGAAAGGGTATTACACTAAGTATTGTGCTCTGGCTTTGTGTGTCGTGTTTAACAACAAGTTGAAAGTAGAAATATTTACAGAAGAAACGGATAAAGTAACCAAGACTATCATCGAGAACATATGTGAGGCCTGTAAATTAGACAGAGGAACATCTAGACTTATCTTAAAAAGTGAACTTGACTTACTTACACATACATTCCTAACGGAGGAACATAACGTTTACAAGACTATACATGACAACATATTTAACTTTCTAGCGTATGTCATTGGACAGCAAATAACCCGTTGTTTGATAAAAAACGCAGACAATGGTTTGATCAGAGACAAATTTTTATTACAAAAATGTGATGACATGGACCAGTTTATTGCTATTATACCACTAAGGTTTCATCAGATTTACTTACAGAGAATGCTTGATGACTGGACGAGGGGAAATGTACGAGGTGTATTTAATAACATCAATATGAAGATACCTCAGTTTAGACAGAAATTTCTTTCCTATATGCATACACTGAAAAGATCTTACCAAAGACAACTGGCAAATACATGTGATAAATCTAAACCATGTAAACAAAAACCTACCGTTGGTTTTGTTTTTCATGGATATGATACAGAAAATAGATCTGTGGATAATTGTTGTCAGCATGGTTTTCCTATAAACAAGTGTTCATATAAAGACAAGTCACCCATCATGATTGGAATAAAACAAGGTCATACAGAAATGATACAAATGTTGTTGGACATGGGAGCAGAATATTATAAACGTGACAGGATGGGTAGGTCACCATTAATGAAGGCTTGTAAGCATGGTCATACAGAAATAGTTAATATGCTGTTACAAAGAGGTGCAGACTGTCGTGAATGTGATAATATGGGAGAGTCAACTTTAATAGTTGCTTGCAAACGTGATAATACAGAAATAGTAAAGATGTTGTTGGACAAAGGAGCAGACTATAATAAATGTGACAACATGGGACAGTTACCTGTAGTGGTTGCCCTTATACATCACCATGCAAATGTGGTAAAGATTTTATTAGAAAGAGGAGACAATTTATTTGAACGTAGCTTCCTTTGTGAGTCATATGTACGAAAAGCTTGTGAAGATGGCTTTGCAGACATAGCAGAGATCTTGCTAGACAGAGGAGCAGATTGTAATAAATGTGATGAGAATGATAAGTCGCTTTTAATGATGGCTTGTGAACATGGTCATATAGAAATAGTAAAGATGTTGTTGGACAAAGGAGCAGACTGTAATAAATGTGATTACAAGGGACAGTCTCCTGTAGGGATTGCTCTTAGACATCATCATACAAACGTGGTAACTATTTTATTAGACAGAGGAGACAAATTATTTGAACGGGGCTTCCGTGGTGAGTCACATGTAGGAAAAGCTTTTGAACATGGTTATACAGACATAGTAAAGATCTTGCTAGACAGAGGAACAGATTGTAATAAATGTGACGAGAATGGTGAGTCGCCTGTTATGAAGGCTTTTAAACATGGTCATATAGAAATAGTAAAGATGTTGTTAGACAAAGGGGTAGATTGTAATAAATGTGACGAGAATGGCGAATCGCCTATTATGAAGGCTTGTAAACATGGTCATATAGAAATAGTAAAGATGTTGATAGACAGTGGCACTGACTTCAATATAAGTAACCGGTATGGGGAGTCACCTGTAATGATGGCTTGTAGACAAGGTCATTCGGAAATCGTGAAGATGTTGTTAGACAAAGGGGTAGATTGTAATAAATGTGACGAGAATGGCGAATCGCCTATTATGAAGGCTTGTAAACATGGTCATATAGAAATAGTAAAGATGTTGATAGACAGTGGCACTGACTTCAATATAAGTAACCGGTATGGGGAGTCACCTGTAATGATGGCTTGTAGACAAGGTCATTCGGAAATCGTGAAGATGTTGTTATACAAAGGAGCAGATTATAATAAATGTGACTGGTACGGTGATTCACTTGTAATGAAGTGTTGTAAACATGGTCAGAAAGAAATATTACAGATTTTATTAGACAAAGGCGCAGATTATAGTAAACGTAATAGGGAAGGTCAGTTACCAGTAATGAAGGCTTGTGAACATGGTAAGATTGAAATATTAAAGATGTTGTTCAACAGAGAAGCAGATTATAATGAATGTGACTGGTATGGTAAGTCACTTGTAATGATTGCTTGTGAACATCGTCACACCCAAACAATGAATTTGCTGCTAAACAGAGGAGCAGACTATAATAAATGCGACGGGTATGGTAAGTCACCTTTAATGCAGGCTTGCGAAAATGGGTATACAAAAATATTAAACATGCTGTTAGACAGAGGAGCAGACTGTAATACAAGTGACTGGTACGGGGAGACACCTGTAATGAAGGCTTGTAGGCATGGTAATACAGAAATATTGAAGATGTTGTTAGACAAAGGAGCAGATTATAATAAATGTAACAAGGAGGGTCAGTCACCTGTAATGGTTGCTTGTAAGCATGGTCATACAGAAATGGCAAAGATGCTGATAAACAGTTAAGCAGACTGCAATATATATATGTCTCTGGTATGAGGAGTCATCTAGTATGACTGTCACTTCGGTATCTTTCGTCTCTCTTGTGTATACAATGTCAGGTAAAAATAGTGAAGATGTTGTTAGACAAAGGATTAGATTATAGTACATGTATTCCGACATTAAAAAGCCATATTATACTGCTGTATAGATGTATTCTGACATTATACAGCAATATGATACTGTTGTATAGATGCATTCTGATATTAAAAAAGCATTATTATACTGTTGTACAGATTTGTTCTGACATTACAAAAAGCCACATTATACTGCTATTTAAATGTATTCTGACATTATAAAGCAATATGCTTCTGTTGTAAAAATGTTTTCTGACGTTATAATGCAATATGAAACTGTTGGATAGATGTATTCTAACATTATAAAGAAGAACGATTCACTTGTAAAGATGTTTGATGACATTTAAACGCAATACGATACTGTTGCATAGATGTATTTTGACATTATAAGGCAATATTCTACAGTGGTAAAATTAAATGTAATACTGATGGAATATATACCACTATCAAAAGATATAATACTGTTCCATAAAGATCTGCTACTTTTGTAAATATATCTTTCTATTATTGTTGTGAATATGTATGACTTATAGTTGTATAAATATGGATGTGCTATTGTTGTAAATATTTGTGGTATTATTGTGAAGAGTGTATATACATCTCCGAGTTATGTATTAGTTCGATATAAATAATGCTATTTGAATGTTTTTGTTAACATTTGGACCTTATATTCGTTCAGTAGTCAGTACTTCGGTACTGGCATGATTAATAACAAACCTTTCTAAATTTGCCCCGGTTATAAATTTAGAAATTATAAAGAAACTAAGGTTTTAACTCCCTCAGGCAAAGTTGGTCTTAGAAGGATTTGGCTATTATTTAAGGTCTTTTTGATTATAGCTCTTCAACTGTTTGGGTTTTATTCATCCTTGGCTTTCAAATATTCGGCTTTGAGCGTTCCTGATGAAGGTAAATTTAGAAAAGCGCTTCGGACACTTGAATTTAAACGTGTTGTTTTCATTTTTTTCTCGACTCAACCTGCAATTCAACTCATCCAATTTCGACTCAACAGGAGTCGAATTACATATTTTACAGAGTTCGGGACTATGGGAAAACTCCGACTACTCCGAAATTTCGAGTCAACCGAGCTAGAGACGATGATTGGTTGATTGTTTGTTGGTTGCTTAACGTCCGGTGGCAAATATTTCGTGCATGTTTAGGATGAGAGAACAAATTAACAATAAATACAATAATTAGTTCCTATATTAGAGGCAGTCCAGGATAACGGTCGGAGAAATTAAGACTGCCAGGGCAACATGCGGGTATATTGAATAGGGAAAGAAATTTAGCCTTGCTACAAGCCACCAACGGATTTTTGAAAGAGTTGTCACAAGGGTTCTTAATATGAAAAGAGCATGGCACTCTCTTTACAAGAGGCATCGGATTTAACGTCCCCATTCTGACCGAACGTGGCTGCGAACGTGTACATCCTGCACAACCAAACGGACGCCCCACTTCTGCGAGTGTTTTACTGCCAGTCGAAGGAAGACCAATGGTGACCATATTTCTATTCCCTAGTCATCCTGGAATCAGTCGTTTTTTATTTGTTTTTGTGTAGGAACACATTCGCTTGACTCTAAGTGCCTGACTGTACGGAATGCTCTTAGTCGATGAGCAGGATGGCAACTTTTTTGGGACAGATATTGGTGAGTATCAGTAGGCTTAGAATATAGGTCTGTAGATATCATGCCATCTGTTATCTGTTAGGGAAGTGGAATTATCGAGGAAGGTAATTTTGGATTTAGATCTTCCAGGAGTAAATTTGCTACTTTGATGTATGTTGTTAACATAAGTAATGAAAGTATCGAAATCCTGTCCACATCATCTATAAATCTAAACCAGGAAAGCCGTTTTTCGACCGAAGATTCAAAGAGTTGTTTTTTTCTAATTTGCCCATAAATATGTTAGCATATTATGGAGCCATTTTGGTAGTCAATAGCAGTTCTATTTACTTGTAGATAGTGATCTCCATCAAAGGTGAAGTTACTTTTTTCAGTTCCAGCGTCAGTATTTTCACCAGGCATTCAGTAGGTGGAGATTTTACTTGTTGGAAATTCAAAACTTCTTCACATGCATCAACTGCCATCTGCATGTGGAATATTCGTGTAGAGGGAGGTGACATCCATAGAGACAAGTGTAGTGTCGTCAGGAAGAGGATTTAAGGCCTGCATTTTTCTAAGATAATCAGTTGTGTCTTTGATGTGAGATCGTAAGTCTTCAACATGTTGACGAAGATGAAAGTCAACGAATCCCGAAATTGTGCAGTCGGATGACCGTTCGCGGAAACGATGGGTCTTCCTGTGTTCTTTGCCTTTTGAATTTTAGATAAAAATAAAATCTGCCCGGTTTTGAATTTTCCGGTTTCAAATATTCAAGAGTTTTGTCATCGATGAAGCCGTTTTACTACCAAACTAGCAGTTATTTCTCTGCTAAAAATTGTTGTAGTATTAGAGTCCAGTTTTCGGTAAAACCTTGCATCGTCAAGTTGGTGTTCAGCCTCTTGAATATAGGCAGATTTGTAAATCAAGCGCTTGGAGCAATGATAGAGGGTTTGATTCCATCTGCGAAGTAGTGTATTGGATAACATGTCAGGTGTTTCAGACATGAACTTGATTTGTAATCCGTTGGGAATGTTCATAATGGACTTAATTAGATGAGTAGTGTTCAGTTTTAATTTGGTGTTGTTTAAAAGCTCTAATTTGTTTAAAATAATCATTGATGTTCATGATGTAAGAGATGGAAACTTAAGTTCACTGGGATTGTGTGAGTATCATAATACAGGTCATTCACAGAAAAATAATATTGAAGGCAATACAGAAGGACCAACCATAAAATTTGATAAATGCCATCCTGCTCACTGTACTAAGAGCATCCCGTACAGTCAAACAATGTCTTGACGAGAAGGGGCTATACACTCAACACTTATTCTTACTTACCACCCATCTCTAAAACAGCTTCGGTGTCATTCGTGAGCATTGGTAAACCATTTTTTATTAGTACTGTTGCGCAAATCTTTAGAATTTTATAATTTTTCCATATCAAACTTTTGAAAATGAATGTTGGTATCAGGAGTTACGGAATGATAAAAATAATGTCAATGGTAATAATCAAGATTTGTTAAAATTGTATTGGTACGGAGCCTTATGTAAAGTTTTTTAATAATAGAATCCACCGACGTATTTTGTCATTTTTCAGAGCTTGTCCGTTACGATTTAAGGTCTAAACAGGTCGATATGCTATACCACCAGAACCTCTAGAAGATCGTTTGTGTATATTTTTTTTTTGTGATATTGGCCAAATTGATGATGAGAAACACTTTCTTTTTAATTGTTGTTTTTACTCTGATATCAGACATGAATTCTATGCCAAAGCCTGTCTTTTAAATGTTGACTTTGATTATTAATACGATATTGAAAAACTCCGTTTTCTTATGTGAAATGAGAATATGGTTCCTCTTTCAGCTAGTTCCCTTTATTTTATGTCTTATTGTGCTGTATTTGTGTTCTGTCATAAATTTATTTTAGGTGTTCGTTGTTACTCTTTGGTTTACATGTTGAAGGGACTATTATATTATTTGTTTATGTATTTCTCTGTCCTGAATGTTCTTGCATTTATTTGTTCTTTACTCCTGTCAGGTAATGTTGTCATTTTAGCGGTATTTTTAACAATGCCATAAAAGCGGGAGGTTTGGCATGCCACAAAACCAGGTTCAAATCACCATTTTGTTCTTAAAATGTCCTGTACTAAGTCAGTAATATGGCAATTGTTATCACATAGTCCGTTTTTTCAGTGTTTCTGTTGTTCCGTTTTGTTTCCTCTTATAGTTCATGTGTTTCCCTCAGTTTTGGTTTGTGACCCGGATTTGTTTCAGTTAAATCTATAAAAGATATTCGATTTAAAACCCAAGAGAATTTAGGAAAATTTGGAATAAAGTAAAGCTGAACAACAATTGTAATATCACGACTGAGTTATTGCTTAACGTGTTTTTAAAGATATTAACAAAACTAGTCATGATATCAATATAGCCAAGAATCTTCAAATTCCATGATAAATGAAAGTAATACAGCGAAATAACTATTAAAAGCTTTAGAAAATATTAAGAATACAAAATCGTCGGGTGAATACATTTCTTCTTATGGCCCAAGAACACAGTTATTTCGTAGTGCATTTCTTTTACACAATAAATGAAAATTGAAAAAATCGCACCTGCGCTTTCTCAATTATGTTTTTACAGTGTAGTGTACTACTTTTGGGACAAATTATATATAATTATAGGAAATTTCATTTGCTCTAACTCAAAATTTGAACTATTTTATGTTAAGGGGGGGCTTCAATTTTTTTGACAGGTTCCGAGATACAAGATAAAAAAAGAAAGATTTGATGGAGCGTTTGCATTGTTGAAAATGCACATAGACACAGGTGAACGACATTGGCTCTTTAGAACAAAGTGTCAAAGTGGATTTCACTAGACTAGTAATGTTTTGCTATGAAATATATCCTGTGTGAGATTACAATTCGATCAATGTAAACGTGCTTTGTTTTTTTTTCAAAAGAAAGCAGATACCCAGAGTGACTTTGATATGAATAGAGAGAATCTTTATTTAAAGTGTGTCAGCTTATACAGTATTTCGGACAATTGTTACAGTATTTCGGACAATTTCTACAAGTATCTCAACAGAAATAGCCTAATAATGATCATAGAAAGATGGCACGGATCTTTTATTTGCATAAGAAATTCTTCCATATTAACGAAGCCAATGCACTTTGATAACAATAATATTGCCCTGTTGACATCTTGGTTGTCTCATTTCTTCTTGTTCTGTGTATCTGACTGACTACGAAGAATGAATGACCCAAAGATACGCTATTCGCCTTTGACTCAGAGCAACGATAATATTGTTCCGGAAAAAAAATTACAGACGACTGACGCCTGGAAAAGGGTATATTGCCACCTGGCCTAAATGAATTCGCATATATATTGGTGGCTTTTCTAGTCTTTCTGAATATATCGCGACTGTATTCGGAATACATCTGCACGTTCTATAGTAAGCAGATACATTCGGAATATGGACTCATTCTTAGTTCATCTTAACCTTGGATCCTGACCAAACCTCAACTTTTCTAGCCATTTAAAATTGAAATATGTGTTTTATTCTTGTAAATTCCTCAATAATAATTTAATAATTTTGCTGAAGCGTAAAAATTGCAAACCGGAAGTGAAATCCTGAATTGCTTTCGGCCCGGTCCAATACGGATTTTGTACCGTAAAAATGCTTATTGGGCCGATTCTAAAAGTAATATTGACTCATTATTAATATCAACAGCGCGATGTCGTCAGAATTGCACATGCTGATGTATTCGTGTGTAGGCAGATTTTCTCATACCATTTATAATCGAATGTAATATGCCCATAAACAAGAACTTTCTAAACAAGATAAATAAAATATTTATTTGAAGAAAAAAAAAACAATACTTCTTCTGTAAGTAAGTAAGTGAGTAAGTAAGAAATTATTTATTATAGTGACATGTGTATTATTACATTCATTTATACATAAATTTCTCTAATTTGAAATTGCAAATGAAAGTACTGTAAGAAGATACCAGAGGGACATTCAAACCCATAAGTCGAAAATAAACTGACAATGTCGTGGCTAAAATAAAAAAAAAAGACCAACAGACAATCAATTGTACAACAAAATACAACATAGAAAACTAAAGACTGAGCAACACGAACCCCACCAAAAACTGGGGTGTAAGGAAACGACCATTTGATATTCATTTCATTTGTAACAAACTATATTTAAGCGATAGCAGAGTAGAAATCGTAATAAAATGAAAACAAATGAAAGAAAAACATACTGGATCCTATAATAAATAAACATCGCAGTTACAAGATACGGTACTTTTAGGTGTGTAAGATGCCAAAAAATATATGTCATATCAAAATGGTTGATACATGAATATGCATTTAGGTCCTTAAATTAATTTGAAAAAAAAGATAACGATTCGCAGGGACTCATTGATATTCTTTGTTGTTAAGGCGATGATTTTCAATTAAACTAAACCGTATGATCGATGAAATACAAATTGTCTAGATTTTGGCGTTGAAAATATGTTTTAATGACTATCGGTATATAGGTTGTAAGAATATATTAGCAATATAACTATTTGAGAAATTGTTTAGTTTTTCTATATCTCTGATAATGCAATCAAAAGAAAGATTCGTATGTTAATTTTTATGAAAAAAAATATTTGTGATTTCTAGGAAAACGGTCTGTATAGCGAAACGTTCCCTGTTGTCGTGTAAAGTAGGGGAAACAGTTGTGTGCACAGTATAAAGTTTAACAAATGGAGCATATATTGCATTATAAAGAGTTTCAAGCTGTGTGTATTTGTTGCTTTATATCTTCTCATTTTAAGTTCGAATGATGAATAAAATTGACGGTACAATAGTGTCAACTAAACATGACTGCAAAGAATACTACCTGGTATGGGAACTATCTGTCAAACAGTCTCATAGAGTTACGTTCACAAGGTGTCACTGTGTTAGGAAGGTCCACAAAAAGTCAAAGTCATAAAAATCTAGTAAATTGAATGAATCATAATAACTGTAAAATATGTATAACAACCCACGATAAACAATACTACTAAGTGTAAGAGCTTCCTAAAAAACTGGACCATGGGAATTGCATGCAAGGTGTCATTGTGATATGCTAGCCCAAAACAAAAAAAGCCATACGCTCATTTCTCCGTAAAAATGATAAAATCTTGATATGATAAGCTACACATAATGACGTGTAATCCAACCACAATTAAGAGGTTTCAGTGATGCTGTCTCAGAGGTCTAAGTCAAATACATGAAAATCCCCTGTCTTATCATACTAACGGCATAGTATGGTCAACAGAAGACTGAATTAGTATTGCTGACAAATATGCAAGCTTTCTATCAAACGGTCTCAGAGTATAGTTGTTTCAAAAGGACGGACGAGGACTACTAATATATGATTTCAACTTTACAATTGTGAATGTTCCATTTCTACATGTTCTGTGTAGTAACATTCCAGCTGCGCCTGCATACGGAGTATATATCTCCCAGTTGATACTATATTCCAGGGCTTGTATATCCTATCATGATTTCCTTCATTTAGGGTTGCTGCTCACAAGGAAGCTATTAAACCAAGAGCTGCAAGTGGTGAAGTTGTTATCATCCCTTCGTAAATATTAAGGACGCCATCACGATTTGGTTGACCGTTAATGAATATCCGTTTCACAGATGATAGTGGATATGTTCCTAATCTCGTCCCCTTTTTAAGAATGTGACCTACCGAGTTATACTTATTACCGGGTAAGAACTAACATGAGCAATACGATGGGTGCCACATGTGGAACAAGATCTGTTTCCCCTTCCGGGGCACTGGAGATCACCCGCAGTTTTTGGTGGGGTTCGTGTTGCTCAATCTTTAGTTTTCTATGTTGTGTTTTGTGTACTATTGTTTGTCTGGTGGTCCTTTCATTTTTAGCCATGGCATTTTCGACTTTGAGTTTGAATGTCCCTCTGGTATCTTTCGCCTCTCTCTCATAGAATATTTATTTCACAGATGACGACGGATATGTTCTAATCGTCATAACAACGATCCCACCCTCATTTCCCCGAATGTCATCTATGATTGATTATGTGCTATTCTTGTTCTAGTATCTGTTTGTATTAGGACTAGCGAGGGAATTGCCATTAGATTCTTGATGACTTTATGAAACATTTTCAGCCTGGTTTTGAGGCGGCGCTCAGCAAGTAAGAGCCATTGAAGACGGTATATCATGGATGTAACACTACTGGTGTTATGGTAGTCATGTATTATAGATGCAATGAATAAGCGTTGATTCTTGAAAAAGAAACCATGAGCCCGGAGGGCGAATGGTTTGTTTTTCATGAATCAACGCCTATCCATTGTATCTATAACTTAAACTATTGTGTTAATGTCTTTTCAAAATTAAAGCTTTTTCTTAATTAGAAGGTATTTTAAGTGAGTTCAAATGACCATGTTATCATGTTCAACGATGCATTAATAAATCTAAGTTCACAATTAATTGGTTAGAGAAATACAAATATAACAAAACACGTCTGTTTTTAAATTATCAGGCCCCTGAATATTATCCGTGTTTACAAAATAAGACATATTCGAACTTATTTCTAAGTATATATAATAATTATGTTACCGAAATTTCTAGTACGAAGTCGAATTCTAGGCATATCACGATTAACTTGCATAGGAATTTGCGAATAAACATTGGTAAAATTATGTAGCAAAACAGATGACATTATACTATATTTATAAAACAAAAATCGAAAAAAATTGAATGTAATCATTTTTGTTTCAAATATGGGAAATAGCAAATAATAATCCAACAATAAACGGTTAAACCCGCTATTATTACACAAAATATCCATAATAACATACAAAACTAAAAAAAAGAAAAACTAAAGAAAAAAGTAAAATCACAAAAATACTGAACTCCGAGGAAAATTCAAAAAGGAAAGTCCCTAATTAAATGACAAAATAGTCATAACAAAGAGAATACAGGGATTCGAACCTAAACCGACAAATCCCTGCCTTTAATTTGACCCTTTATCTCATCTATCTTAACCATGCTAACCTCGTGTCTACTAACTTTTATACGATTGCATATTAAGTATATATAAAGGTACAAGCCCTGTGTTTCCGTTGTACCAATATTGCTCATTTATATATACATAACAGACCTTTAAATTGCAACCCATTAGAAGCCGAGAGGTTTTGTCGATGTGTTGATCTCAGTCACAAATAACATATTTCAAGGAGGGTTTCGATTCCCAGTGAAGGCATACAAGATATTATTAGAAGTATTATACGTCTCAGCAAGGATGTAGCTCATTAGATACAGCACCGGGGCATCACTGTAAGTGAAACTTTTCATTAGATAGGCTGATAAAAAGACAAAAAATGATAATTATAGAAAACGTCTACTTAATCTATTTTCACTTTATTAAAAATTGCTATAATGCATACGTAAACTGATATCTTTATCTATAATTTAGATAATCTGATGATTTTGGTGGAATTAAAATTCTATTAAAATTAGTATTAAAAAGTTTGCCTTTTATTTAGGCAGAAGTATATGTCATCATACATTTGCTGATACCTTTCAAATTCTTTGGAAGTCTCGGTAAAAGCTAGCCATTTACAAAATTACAAAGTATATGATGCATTTACAGTAAACCTTTAAAAAGATATAATAAATTTTCAATTATAGAGGTAGTATATTAAGTTCGATAGATTGATTTAATACAGAAATTGTAAAAAAAAAAAAAAAATAAAAAAAATGGAAGGATTACACGGATAGGTCTTGTTACGTCAGAATTACTGACTAAACCACATACCTGCGAACTACTGGAAAAGTACTACATGTTACACACGACAAAAGACTGATACCTGTTTTACTACATGTATCTAGCTCCTCTGCAGATTACCGTGCTGCAGTTTCCTTATGTACAACAATTATGAGTTATGCTATGTGAAAAAACATTTGCAAAGTCAACCTGTAGGGTAAAATCTCCAACTGAATGGTTACATCTGAGATTCCTATAACCACTGATATAGTTATTTCAGGTCACATGGAACATGTGGAAGGCGATTTGCGGTACTATTGAATCTGGATGCCAGACATGTCAGACACTCTACTACCAATACAATAGATAATAACATTATTGAAGCTTGAGGACTGCAACTAATTAAAACTTGAACAGTTCTGTGCTTTTTATATAGTCAGGCAGCCAATCTTTTTTGGTCTTGAATGAAAAGAATATACAAATAAGAAGATGTGTATTCCAATGAGAAAACACTCTAGCAGAGACCAATTGACGTAATGACATAAAAGTTAACATCTTTAGGTCACCATACGCCTTCAAAAATTAGCAAATCCAAATGGCAAAGTGGCCCGAAATGACAAATTTTAAACAATTCAAACTAGAAAAACTAACAGCCTGATTTATGTACAAAACAATAAACGAAAAAAACAAACATTATATACAACAACAAACGACCACTGAATAACGGGCTCCTGATATGGGACAGGCATATACAGAACATGGCGATGTTAAACATGTTAGCTGGAAAAGAAAAATTATAAAAGTCAGTAAAAGAAATCTTACTACTCTTTGGTCGGGTTGTTGTCTCTTTGACATATTCCCCATTTCCATTCTAAATTTTATTAACTTACCGATACATAGCACAAAGTTAAGTTAAAGTATAGTTTCATGAACTTGAAAATACTTGACAAGCAGGTACATTTAGTAGGTTCGATACCAGGCAAACGGATGAGAAAGTCAAGTTATACACTAATTCAGATTGTTAACCTCAAGAAAATGCTATGAAGAGTTCAAGTAAGAATTCCACTTTGTTGATTTCTGCCAAGTACTCAAAAGCCAACAAAAAGTCTAATCAATGTCACGAAAAGCTGATAACAGTAAATATCTTATAAAAACATACAGAAAGAAGTTGAATTTCCTGACAACGTTCTGCAAAAAAAACCCAAACAAACATGTCAGGGCCTTTTATAGCCGACTATACGGTATGGGTTTTTCTCATTGTTAAAGGCAATAAGATTACCTATAATTGTTTACATCCGCGTCATTTGAACTTTGTTTGATAGTTGTCTCATTGGCAATTATACCAAATCTCCTTATTTAAGCATACCACATCTCCTTATTGTTATAAACATCTGAGAAACGTCCAACTCTAAAACAGTAGAGAAATTGGCATAAGTGTTTCTGCTTCTATATATACATAGAGCAGAAAAACCCAATCATTGGTCATGAAAGTATCTTATTTTCTTCCTTCAAACGTTCAGCTCTGATTGAAGGTTGTTTATTTCATGATACATCATATATCCTTTGCACGCATGCCCATTGAGAAATGGATTTGCAAGTGGCTGCAGTGAATGTAGCAGGTCATAACATAAAACCATTCGTTTAAATTTATGTGACAAGGGAAACGTTGCTAGACATGATATATTTTTTCTTTGCTTCTTCACTATGTTCACTACATCGCGGTACAACACGTTTTACTAATAGATCTGGTGATGTGAAGCAGATTTCTCTTTTTACTTCTCATTGTTTCAAATTTTTAATTTCTTTACTCTTGTGATGCTAAGTCATGCATGGAGAAAACAAAGTTGTGTCGATTCTGTTCAAGACCTGTCGGTACATTATGAAGTTATGTAGATGTAAATGAAACATTCCATGTAAAATAATTTTATGATTTAAAATAAAATAAATCTATGTCAATATTTATTTTCAATTTTTCGTTTAAGTGTCACTTCTCTTTCTTTTGGCAGTAAGTTTGTAACTAATTATTTTGTTAAAATATATGAAAATGAAAAGTTGTTCTGTGATTGAGTTCATTTTTTTAAATTATTAAAAGGTACGATTTAAACTATAATTTTTTTTTGTTAATTAGCTGCGTTTTAAAACATGTTATGTTATGAAATGCTTATTTCCTAATTCATTTAAATCTATTTTCCTGAAGATAATACACAAAAAAGTGAGAGCACTTGTCTTAAAAAAAAGCCTGTATGTTCGGATGTATATCAGAACATACAAAGTCGATTCTTCTTATGGCATCCAGTTATCCATCAGACTTTTGATGATTACTAACTGCTTATTACGGATCTTTGTACAGATGCAAATATCTGCCTGATTGATCAGCGGTGAATTTCCCCAGAGAACTCAAGAAATATTTTAACTTCAGAATCTGTTGGATAAGAAACAGAAGTACGGAAACGTTTCCGATGTTGATCGTATTGTTAAGGAATTTAAAAGTTAAGACGTCATTTGAAATGTAAACAAAGAAACGCTATCATCAGGTAACGTTTTTTATCACATGAAAATCTGAATTAAAAACTGTACATTTAAGTGGTAAAAAAAACAGAAAACTCTGTTATGTTAATGTAAACAAGAAGACGTGTTGCTATGAAGCCATCGGCCATCTTTCGGGTTGTTGAAGAGCGGATCTGTATCATAACCGACAAGTGTTAAAATGATCATTAATCATGGCGATGACCAATTGACAAATGTTATATGACTTGATACAACTTTGAATCTTCGTTTCTGTTTGTTTAATGTCAAACGATAAACAAAATAACATTAAGCAAAGTCTACCATAAATTGAAAAAAAAGACATGAAAAGGATACACATTTTATTGTTATTGTGTTGTTGTCCATATTCTTTTTGGTAATCATTTTTAATTTTCAGGAAATCGTATGACTTACATCGCATCGTCCGTCAACAGAACCGGAACAGGACAAACTGTCAGAAAAACTTTGACGATTATAATTTTATTAGTAAAGTGATTTTTTATATTTGATTTTTAGTAGTTTTATTGATTTGCTTACTGATATAAGGTACGTCCCCATAACATTTTACCCAAATCCCGAGAGATAAACGATACCGGAAAAGATTTCTACGCAGATGCGGTAAAATAAAAAAAGTTAACGATTTTGAGTTCATTAGTAGATTAGATTTTTATTTCTATTTGTATTGATTTTTCTACAGTAATTGGGGACGAATTGGGGACTTCGTCCCCATATTATTCCGAACACGACACCTGGTGAATTCTTGTTTTCTATTTTCATATTAATAAAAAGACAATTGTGAAATGGCTTCTTTCTTTTATTTTTGCCAGCTTTAACAAACACTGGAAAAGTTTTTAGGATATCATGAGAGTTATATGCCGATATCCTTAATCAGTATATTTTGTAACTAGGGATGAATTTAATGATATAAATGACTGCAATATTGATACACAACAAAAAAAAAACTTACCCCGTTTCAATTTAGAGTGCTAACATTTCCTTTGTATTCAACTATTGAACAATCATTATCAAAACCTTACCAAGGATACCAGGCTTATAATTTTTTTTTTGAATAAGTAGTTTTGATATCTCTTGATGGTTTGTATAACAAAAATATTTGTCCGCAGCAATGAACATTGGCCATAGTTGTACTCTATGATAAATGATATTTGCTTGTATCATAGATCATTTGGAAGCTAAGGATTGATTGCATAATAAACAAATCGCATTTAGTTGTTATTTTGTAATGTATTCGAGTTGAAGGCTAAACTGATTTTGAATTAATATGAAATAGAACGAATATTTTGTATGATTTGGATGAATTCAGGCAAACCGATTTTAAAATGTTTAGATTATTTTGAAATCTGCATTCGTGCAACCATTAATTTGAACCTACGCTGTAGATGAATTTGACCTTTGAGTTCGGTATTATTGTTAATACTAATGTTGTATTTTATAAATCAAATATGAGAATCAAATCAGTGAGCATAAATTTGATTACTAAAGTCACTTAAAGGAGCTATATATATATAAAACAACTGATATATTCCTGACTTCCGAAGAAAATGGCGGGTTGAACCTAGTTACATTAAATTTTGTATATTTGTATGCCCAGTGATTATGTTTATCAGTCTGTTGCAGGTTAGTTTAACTAATGATATTGAAATCTTCATTTTAAAATGATCATAATAAATCACATGTTTTATGTTACTGTCAATTAAAAGTATATATCTAAATACACATGAATCAATAAATAATTACCAGATCCTTCTGAGCAGAATCAAAACACATTACATTTTCTTGGTGTTTTAAAGTAAATGGTCCCACTTGCAGAGCATGGTGTGGAAAGTGAACTCGTTGAGCATAATCCCATGAATAGTATAGAGTTGTTTGTACTGACTGTGTAGAATTACCTGTAAAACAGATGTAAAGGTCAACAGCTAAAGAATACATGAGGTTCAGGATATCCTGTAAAATAAAATCTTAATCATTTAAAAAAACACACATTCCTGACATCATTGTAGTACATTTGAATTTCATTTACCCAATCCAGGTCATATAAAGTCATAAAAGGATACTTGTATATGGAGCCATGTATATGTATTTTCAATTGCCTGAATTGAAAGTAAAATTGTCATGATTGTAATTTATTAATTGTTGTCTAGAATAAAGTTGACAATTTATACAACTGAATGAAAAGCTGATCTACATGTGAATATTATTCATGCACTGACCATTCGGTAGGGACTTTATACACGTTTTGTATTTTCAATCTGGCTACAAAAGCAAATAATCATGATTCATTTTAAATGTTTTATTAAACTTCTTCAAAACAAAGATTATTTTCCCATTTACATTTCGACTTTAGCCAAGAAGCTACCTATATTTTCCAAAAGAGCACTTTGAATTGCCTCCTATTTATCATGTTGCACAGCTGGTCTAATTTAAATATAGATCTCTTGTTTCGTTATCCTCATATGCTTATATATACTAGCACCGGAGTTAAGATAGATCTGAAGTTTAATCAGATTGCATGTAGTAATGTTATCTATTGGAAGAGAGGAAATGGGAAAGAGAAAAATAATTTTTTTAACAAGAAAATTACACCCCACATAGGACATCAGCATATTAAAAAAAATATAGGTAAAATCATGCTTCTTTATATAACAATTGTATCTGATCTTTCATTCCTAACAGGCATTTAGGTTCACGATTGCATTTCTTTTTTTTAAAGAAAGCAACTTGTCCTTACCTTGAACATAATAAATGACATATTATTAGTATAATAGTCCGAGTCCTTATAGATTAAGTTATATACTTTAATTTGTTCACCATATCAGTGGAAAAAAGAAAATATTCAAAAAACAATTTACAAGATTGACTTTTTGTGCTGCCAATATATCAAAAATCGAAATAATATACGGCAAACGCATAAAATGTTAACCCTTAAGGAATGTAAAATGTTGCATGTCTGTTCGTTTTATTTTCTTATTATTGGATGGTAATTGGCTTTAAAAATCAGTCATCGGCGCGCTTATGATTACATTGAAATATGATTAGATAACAAGACTCTAAATGATCGTACTTAAAATCCAGGCATTCAATTGTAGTAGTTAAGTCACGTACTACAGGAAGTAGTGAATAAAAAAGTTATATATAATTATTGATTTTCTTCTTTATTACTGCACATATATCAATTAAACTTTGTGAATATGTAGTTTATGTTATAGTGAAAAATTTAGGTTATAAGTCAAAAATCGCGAATTTTCCCTATTTCACTAGCAAATAAATAAGCAAATAAAATATCACAAAAAGAATAAGAAAAGACACAAGTAGGTCTAATGTAGATCATCTTCTCCTAAGATACAACATAAATCATTAAAATGTCATAGCATTCAAATATCAAATTTATCATTGCATAATTCTAATCAGACATCTGCAATTTAAGAATAAAATTGAGAATGGAAATGGGGAATATGTCAAAGAGACAACAACCCAACCAAAGATCAGATAACAGCCGAAGGCCACCAAGGGATCTTCAATACAGCGAGAAAATCCCGCACCCGGAGGTGGGCCTCAGCTTGCATAATTCTAATCAGACATCTGCAATTCAAGAAACGTATTAACAATAATATAGAAAAGATAGGAAGAAAAGGGAGAGACAAAATAATTTGCATGTGTGTGTGTTGGTGTGGATCACTATACATTCAGATTATGCACATAATTGAAAAAGGAACCTTTTGGTTTTTTTATCATTATAGTCGAAAACAAAATACCAGATGTTATAGGCTCTAGATCCAACACAAAATCATCTGGTAACCAATTAAGACTATTCCTAAGAGTATGACGTTAATTTCTATTTTGTGTATTTGAAAGAGATAAAAATTAGGGAATGTAGCTAAACATTTAAATTGCTTTAAAATAATATTGAGTTTTTTTTTGGACAAGAGGCGAAGTTACTAGGCACCGATTTATTTCCTACTTAAGAAATCTTTTTGCAAGGATGACCTTGAGGGAATCCGCAGTAATGCTATGACGTAGAATTTACGGACTACTTTATGGTTTTTAAAACACGTTTACGAAAAACCTAACGCTTGCACAAACTTATCGCTGGGTTCGCCGATGTCTTATTTGCTATGACGTCAGGACTACTACCAAATGATTGTACTAATGGTAGAGTATGAATTGTTGTGAAATACATCCCAAATTATAGAATAGACGAAAGATACCAAAGGGACATTCAAACTCAAAGTCAAAAACGAGCTGACCACGCCAAAGCAAAAAACGAAAAAGACTAAAAGACCAACTACAATATACAAAACACAAAATAAAAGACTGAGCAATACGAACCCCACACAAAACTGGAGTGGTCTCAGGTGTGGTTACAAACAGTGGAACATATCCGTCGTCATCTGTGAAACAGATATTCCATAACGGTCAACCATGCAACTCGTGATGGGGTCCGTAAAATTTTCAAAGAGATAATTTCAACTTCACAACTTGTAATTTGGTTTAAAAGCTTCCCTGTGAGCAGCAATGCTCTATCAAGAAAACCACTGTCCAAGGATTAGTGGAGGGTTGGGAGTCCGCTAACATGTTCAACCCCGCCACATTCTTTATGTGCCTGTCCCAAGTCAGGAGCCTGTAATTCAGTGGTTGTCGTTTGTTGCTGTTTATCATATTTGTTTTTCGTTCATTATTTTGTACAAAAATCAAGCCGTTAGAGTTCTCGTTTGAATAGTTTTACATTTGTCATTTCGGGGCCTTTTATAGCTGACTATCCGGTATGGGCTTTGCTTATTGTTAAAGGCCGTATGGTTACCTATAGTTGTTAATTTTGTGTCATTTTAATCTCTTGTGGAGAGTTATCTCATTGGCAATCGTACCACATCTTCTTATTTTTATAAGTCCTGGAATATATTGAATTTAAGTAGACTATAGAACAGCAAAAAGGAATGTTCTTTTCCTTAGTTTGTTGTCAAATGCTTTCGAGGATTTGTGTATGATAACCCGTACTAGTTTCTATTCGTCATGATATCATATTATTAGCTATGTTTCTTTCAAAAAAAAATTAAGATTGATCATGAACCTAAAACTTGAATAAGAGACTTAGTGAAAGAGCTAGGACAAAAATTTCCAATGTTAGTTTCACTCGTAGAGTCAAAATCAATAAATTATTAAATCTTACTGGAAAGTGAATATTATGTGTGGCATATAATTAAAACATTTTCAAACAATTCTAACATATTTCAATAAAACCAAAATATGTTACTGATGATGGCATTTTAATAAAATTAGCAAAAATGCTTTTCGGCTCTACATGTTTCTAATAAAGGCATTTTGTTCTAAAATTGCAAATTTTACATGTTTTATAAAATTCTGTCTCTAGGGACGTTACACCTCAAAATGAAATAATTAGAAATACAATACATAGCTTTACTTCGAACAACAATCTGGTTTTAATTTCAAGGAGAATGTCCCACTTCTACATTTTACGGATAGATACACAAAAGTGCAGAATTCTTACATACTTGCGTTTTTGTGTAATCTTCAGGCTTTCAAAACGTGGGTATATTATAATCTGTTTAAAATTAGCTACAATATTGTAAGTATTTATAAGAACACCCATGGAACCTTGATAATGTGAATTAAAGTAAAGATTTTTCAAGATTTCTTTCTTATTGCCGCTATGTGTAATGATTTAATTTTGGATGTAACACGTCTTCTAATCTGCTGAAAGTGTTTTGTCTACCAGCTCATAGACATAATTTTGTCATGTGACCGTGACGCGGATTATTCAGTGTGCATCACATTCTTTATGTTATTTCTTCATAGACAGAAAAAAATATTACAGTCATTCCTTAAATAGACCAAGGAGGAAATTGGCTCTACACCTTTGATTTTAAAGTCAAATATACCTTTTATATGAATATACATTTAGGTGTTGGAATAGGAATCTGAAGACACATTCGAGGGAAACAGTCGGTTTGACATTTTATACAAAGTCACGGCTGATCGGACTACGAATGTTTATTGAATTTATAATCCGGCGTTCAGACAGTGCCTTGCACTTTTCTCTTTCAGGTGACCTATTCGATGTCAACCTTCTATGCCAACAAAAACTACCAAATTGATAAACTGTTTAAATATTTTTCGTCCTAAAATTTATTGAAATATTTGATACTGGACGTAAGAAAAAACTGCAAGTTACTTCTAGCAGTTTTCAGACAGATTTTATTCTGAAATATTTATTTGCCACCAATCAGATATCGGCGTCATCCTTGCTAACAGTACGTCAGTGCTTTGATTTAATTTATTTTGAATTTTGATAACTGGTATCTTGTTATAAACTGTAATTCTGCGTTAATTTTTAGTCATTTTGTCGACGCAACTGCTCTCTTGGTATAACCATTTCTTACAATACGCATTGCCACCAGATTCTGTAATTTCAATGCATTAAAAAACAAATCATTCAGTTCCGAAGGGAAGTGGATATAAGAACGGCTCTCAAAATAAAATTGATTATCTCTGATGCGAACTATTGCAATCAGGGGACAACTTAAAATCTGATTTTATTTTTCAACGCCCCGCGAAATAATTGTTCAGTAGGTAAATGGCTTAAACGAGTAAGGTTGCCCTAAATGTTAATAAAATACATCCCTGCTCCTTAACAAAAGACAAATACACTCATTTTTTGACAAATGCAATTACATTTCCTTCATATAAACAACTTTTCATTGGCTAAATTATTTTGTCAGTTTTTTTTTCAGTTTGAAGAGATAAATTCAAACTTCAACTAGAAAATTTGTTTCATAAAATGACAAACCCTTTGAAATATGCACAGTGACAATTACAGATAGAAAAGGCCTATTTTAAACTTAGTACTAAAAAAAGCAAGTTTGTCCAGGTACACTCATAAGGAAAAATGATTTGTTTTTAAACATATTTTTTAAAAAAGATTTCCCATTCCAACATTTTCCAATCCTTTCATTGGAAAATTATACGACACACGTGTATTTAATTTTCCAATTAAAATGCCGTTATGGAATTCCATACCATCATGAATAATAATATCGACTTTCGCTAAATATTTTATATATCTTGTTGATATTTATATCAGTAGAGAAAAGAACTACTTTCATAATCCAACAATAATTTGGCTTAATGAGTAGAAGATGGTTTTTGGTCAAAGATTGTTCCTCTTAAGTATTGTTGCTTTGGAGACTTTAGGTAAGACTAACATAATTTAATGCATTGTATTGCCTGAAGAATAAATGTTACATATACATGTTTTCGATATTCAGATGTAATATAGCAAGTTCTAAATGCAGACAAAATTTAATTCTTTTGTTTTTAAGTAATTTTAAATTTCTTAACTAAAAAAGACTTGGTATATTGTTTTCCTATTTTTCACTCTCAGTTTTTTTGGGCCAGCACATTTATTAAAAAATCCACTCTCCCGTTGTTTCTGTTATAATGAAGGAAAAATGTACAGAAGGTAATTTTAGTCAAAAAGAAAGATTGTAGGTGTCTGATTTCAAAACACTCGTTACTTTGAAGCTATCGTTTTCCTTTTTTCATTTTTTTGTCTCATTATAAAATTCAAAGGTTTTGTTGAGAACAGTATTAATTACATTGTATATTAAAATATTTTAAATAAACATTGAAAAGTTTTTATTGCTACTGAGGTTTCATATGCGAGAACAACCTGTAAAATATAAACTTTATCTCTATAAGTTTGAACCATGTACTTCTGAGAGAAAAATCCCGAAAACTCTTTATTTTATTATTGTAGATTATTGGCATGAAAGTCAAAGCTACAGATTTTATGACATCAAATCCGAAATCCAAATTTTTATCAAATACAGAACAAAACAATTACAATATACTGAGCTTACTATAACAGTCTTAGCAATGTCTTTGTCATCTTTATTAATAATATATTGTATGAACGTGGACCACAAAGAAGAAACTAACAAAATAATAATTTGAATATTGCCGCTCGCTCAAAGTTAAAGCAGTAAACAAAATTGTATGTTCTACGCATATAGCATACATTAAAATGTACACCTCTATTCGTAAAGTAAAACGGCCAGTTGCAGGAAAAATTATGTAAGTCTCATTTCTCTGTCGTAAGTCTTAAAATAAATGCATCAATACTCAAACCAGGATAATCATGTCAATGTCCCACCACACAATCCTCGAAATTTAATAATTAAAAAAAAAGTACATGTAGCTTTCATATTTTACGACATTTAAAAATATTTGACTAATTCTTTCATATTAAGGTGGTACATAACACTACAGGGAGATAACTCTCTAACAATCAGCTGAACGTTTTAATCACATTCTATTGTTAAGGAAATATTAAGCTTCTCAATTATAAAAATTAATGTTTGTCAGTCTGCTATATATCCAATAAAATTTTTCCGATAGAGTGTGTGGTTCAAGTTTTTTTTAAATTCTTATATTTTTGTCAAAGGGTCGAAGTAAATGTTTTGTCAAAATTAAACGAGCCAAATTGATTTTAGTCAAGGTGTTCGGGACCACCTTAAAGTTTACAACAAGTTAATTAATAAAAAACACGAAATACAATATCAAAACAAATTGCATTTTTATCTGATTGGTAGTAAGCAGTTTTGTGTGGTTTTGTCTTCCTATAATATAAAAGGTGTATAAATACCTTTGTAGCGTAGTATTAAGTACATTTGTTCGTCCTTTTTTATGTTGGTCATGTCATTGTCAGTTTTCATTGACTTAATAATATTGGAAATAACATCATTAATTCAGGAAAAAAATCGGACGAATGACATAAATACTGAGTCCTCAACAAAAGGGGCGGAGTTTCAAAATGAATGCAGCGTTGATGATTCCGACCAAAACTCAAACCGATGACTTATTAAATCCAGGGGCGGATTCAGGCGGGGACGTAGCGGGCGTGTGCCTCCCCCCCCTACAATTTGCAGAAAATGGGTTGTCCTCAGCTTAATAAAAAATATTTCGATAATTTTACCTCAAAAAAAGGTTCGCCTCGCTCCACTCGGCAAAATAATTAAGTTTACGTCCCCCCCCCCCCCTCTCCCCCAACCTAAACTCCTGAATCCACCCGTGTTTAATAAACAATTCCGAATTCCGTAATTTACCTGGTTGACGTGCCCTTTTTTAAAACTGAATTGTATGAAGCAAATTAACTTAGTAGGTACATAGAATAGACTGGTTCCCTGTCCATTATCTGTTTTGCTCGAGTGTACCAGCCTAGTAAATGGAATTTTGTTTCTTCCCCTGTTGTTTCCAAAGTTCGATTTAATGTTTTGTGTACTGTTTGTCTATTCGCCTTATTTTTATTCCAGTCATGGTGCTGTCTTTTTTCTCTGGTTTTTTAATGCCCCTTTTCTACAAGTATCTTATCCCCCCTTTTTTATCATATATTTTCCTGTCTTACTCTGAGTGAACTGGATTGGTTTATATATATTATTTTACAGGACTGGTAATTGAAAATACATTTACAACACCAAATATTGGATTCAGGAGTTTATTTCACATCGCTGATTTTTTGCAGTACGTTGTTGATATCAACAAAAATGGTCTTGATTTAAGCGGAATTGAGACACTTACATTTGAGGTGAAGGCGTGTCAATCTGTCACAACTATTATGTCAAATTCAGACGATGGAAACTCTTCAAAGCCCATTTATGAATTTATTATTAGTGGCTGGGCAAATCTAAACTCAGCTATTCAAAGACGGAATGACGATTCACTTACACCAGGTAGCCAGCAGACCATCAAATTCTACACTCCTGGCCTTTGTAAATGTGATGAATACCGACCATTTTGGATCAGTGCCATCAACGGAGTTCTAATGATAGGAAAAGGACTTATCGTTGATATAAATGTTAAAGCTGAGTGGACCGACCCAGATCCTTTTACAGTAAGAAGCATAGGAATATACACTAATTCGAGAAATATAGGAGAATGGAAGGTACAGATAGAAGGTAAAAACTGTTTCCTTTTGTTAATTTCTTAATCGCTTCAATACAAGCGTTATTGTTTATCAGATATCTAATCCTAATGAACTTTAGAAAAGAATTTGTAAATTTTGCTCTTTGAATTCAATTGAGAATGAAATTCATTTTCTGATGGAATGTCTAGCATTCGAACAACAGGGACAAGTAATGTTAAATTTTTCTTAAAAAATATTAAATAATTTTAAAAATCTAAACACAGAAAACAGCAGTGTGGCTATAATTAGTTTTACCCCTATTTTGACATTTTTACCTATAATTATGTTTGTTTTATTGGTTCACACATCGTTGTCAATATAATGGAATTTTATGCGACTGTCATACAAGTGAGAGGTTTATCAAGCTATAAAACAAGGTTTAATCCCCCATTTTCTACATCAGAAAATGCCTGTACCAAGTCAGGAATATGACAGTTTTATCCATTCGTTTGATGTGTTTGAGCTTTTGATTTTGCCATTTGATTAGGGACTTTCCGTTTTGAATTTTCCTCGGAGTTCGGTATTTTTGTGATTTTACTTTTGACGATAATAAAACAACTGCTGTAGTAAAATCCATATTGTCATAATCATTATTGTTTTTTCTTATTTATATCTATTATATCTATCATTATATGTAACATGCATTTTAAGGTTCGATCAATAGTTTAATAAAGTTTTGGAATTCGTATTCGAGAGGCTTTAATGTTAGCGGTCTCCGGTAACATTTACATTATATTTTAGGTAGTAAAGCGCTTTAAAAATGTCCCATGTAGTTTTTCATAGTTAGATATTTTCACACTTTATTGAACTGTCCGTTTTTAATGGCCTGGTCATATATTAAATATTTTGAATATGTTTTGCAGTTGTGAACACCCTTTACGATGGTCGTTTCTCTCGATGTACAACAAACTATAAAGCAGTCCTGAACATTTTATTCTCAAAGAATAAAACGCCATTGTTCCAATGTGCTGCCCTGTGTGATCAGCTACTCTCTTGCATTGGACTCAACTATCATAATCAAAGGTATGTTTTGTTCTTTTTCATAGTCATTCCTCCAAATTTTCTGAACAACTAAAAGAGTATACTGGTATCAGGTACTTCAGACAGATATATTGCATGCAATACCAAAATCCGAAACAGTGGTGACATAAGCCACACTTCTTTACTTTGAAGAGAGTTGAGGATATGACCCGAAAGAAAACGCTGTATGGGGTTTGTGTAGAAACATGATATAGGCTTTGAGTTTCCTGATATTATTGTAAATAGGAAGTAGTATACAGATGACAATTTGCTCTACTGCTGCCATTTGTATACTTTTTTTACATGTCCTTAGCACAACTATTGTGGGTTCTTTATTAATCGCCAGGTACATTTTTTTAATCGATAAAGCTGAATGACTAATTTAAATATGACATCAAAATACACACATGTTGACGGACTTTAAAATTGCAACACACATTTTGGTGACTTTTTTTTTAACAATTCATGATTGATCCTCATATACTACTATTCATGCTTACCATACTTCTTTCTGTTTAGAAAAATTCAATACCTGACTAACCTAAGGTTATTGGACATAACGGATTATTGAAGTCGCTCGAATTACTTAAATAAACATTTGAAACCCATAAATGATTTTTTAAAGTTTTTGTTTCTTCTCTCAATCCATACCCACACTTCAATTAGTAAACAAATGTTGTATTTCGATATTGCCGAGACTGAGTAATGAAAATCTAAATTAGGCCATAAGAATATTGCAGGTAGAAATAAGTGAAGTGCTATTGCTAGACAATTTCACGTCAGAAACTCCTCTTACTGTCCTTATAACAACTGTACAGACAGACGGGATTTGTTGATGACTTCCCATGACCAGATCAATATGAAGTGACAACGCCTTGTCAATAAAGTTTGATTACCTAACGTCACTTGCGAGACATGTTTACGGCCACAAAGTCAACTGCTTAATAAGTCGTCGAATTCCATGTCCAACAGATTAACGCCATAAATGTTTCCAACATACTGAATTACCAAAGAATCTCTTGCAGAAAATATTTAAAGCCCTAACGTTTAAACTGCATAATTGACACAAAATACAGTAATGGATGGAACAGAGGCCAAATCAGAAGGTACAAAACAGATCTCGAAACATGCCAAACAGAACTGGTTTACCTTTCTGTCAATCAATTGAGTGTTGGTTAGAGGAAGTCACTGCCTTCGACGGTGACATATCCCTAAGTTAGGGGGAAGCCAGGGTTTTCAGTGCATACCACATGATTTGAACATTAAACATGACGTAATCAATTAAATTTTTGAGCTTCAGACTTTTCGTATACAATGAAGTAATGCATGAAATTTATGTTTAAGCATTTAATTTACAAGAATTGCATATTGGAAATTGAGAACTAAAAAGAATGTTTTTAATGTCTGTCAATATATTTAAAATTGTGTATGTAGAATAAGTGAAAACTACAAAATGAAATAGCCACGAAAACGCATTTTTTTCTAAATGCACGTAAGCTCCGCCTCCTTAAGAAAAGATTACGCCTGCATAAAAGCACATACTTTTGTCTGACGCATACACCAATGTCAATTTTATTAGGTTTCAAATAAAAAATACAAATTCAAGGGAAATTTCTACGAATTTTCTCAGTCAGACAAGAATTTTGAAAATCAACATATTATCAAAACAATCCCAATAATGAATCTATTTGAAATGTTGATCAAGTTGTAATTTGAAAATTGAACTTCCTCTTTGGTATTTGTAGCGTCTTTAATGAGTTTTGGTGTGGTCCTTTGACGTTTTATCGCAGGAATGGCCAACACGCTCGAATGTTCCATTTGTCGCTTCAGTACCAAAATTGTCCTCATAAATGGGCGCTAGTGCAGTCCTGGTGGCATCTAGAGGCGGATTAAGAATTGGAAATCTCCTATGTCAAACGTGTCTAAATCTTTATAATCCACAGCTTGTGAAACACTCATTTCATAAAATGGTTCAATATTTTGATGCATTAGAATTTGCAACTGTCTATATATTCTTTTTATTGATACCTCAAATATAATTTTCTTTAAAAAAAAAACATACAAATGAAGAAAAAAGAGTTATAAAAGTATTTACTAAAATAGAAAATATAAACGACTTCAACATGTATTATATATGTTAAGGTTCTGAGTTCATGGTCATGAAACTTTGTTCGTGTAGATCTGACGAGTTCGTTAAACACTTCCTACTTGAGTGTTCTGAATATTCTTCTATACGAAATAAATACTTTACTGTTATCAATGAATACCTAAGTTTTACCTTTCCATGCATCTGCTTCATAGCGTTATTGTCCTAGGATAAAATACAAATATTGATAGGTGATCATTTTTATCAGGTTGATCCCTATATTAGTAAAACTATGCGCCGTTTAAGTGAAAAAATTATGAACGAAATGAACTCTTACAGATCATTGGTATTGGAACCTAAAGTTTGGATGTGATTTGTCTGTGTAATATAGATATGTAATTTCTTTTATGCAAGCTGTCTTATTTTATAATGAACCAATTTTAACAAGATAATGACATATGAATATCGTTTACTTGTTTGTATATATTTATTGTATATGCTAGACGCATCTTTGGATACCCAGTTCGCAAGGTCTGCCATCATCAGGGGTCCAACTCTCAATTGTTTGTAATAATCTTTAACTTTGATCTAGTAAGCATGTCTCCTAGCCTTTTTTGTTTGCTAAACATACCGTAACTTTTGGTTCAACATTGAACACTTGCCCACATTCTTCGTCAAATTGAAATCAATGCTTATATTTCATATACCTTATTTTACACATATATGGGTTATTAAAACTAAAGGAATATATCCTTTTTTCTTAAAGTTTCTATACTGCAATATTTCAGTATGATCAATAAATAAAGCATCTGTAATACTAGTTTTATTTATTTTGATGTTATTCAATCTACAAAAAAATGTAATTAGAATTAAATCTCTGAACTCGCTCATTTTTTATGCTTGGTCGTTGTGTGGGAGATCTAACAAGATCCCATTTGAGTTCGAGTAAGTTGTCAAAATTTGAATAAGGTCACAACCTTTGTCTGACGCAGCGACCAAGCATAAAAAACGAGCAAGTTCGGAGATTTAATTCTAATTACATTTTTTTGTAGATTGAATAACAGCATGATTTGAAGCTGCTTCATGTACGTTGTTCCATTCAGAGTAGAAGTTGACAATGGGGTAGAATTAAGGTCAACGGGATGCTGAACGGGCTGGAACCTCTGCATCACCTCGTGAGATTTGAGTATCATTGTGGAACACATCTGCAGCACAAAGGCTTTCGGCATCTTTATGAGTCACTCTTTCAGGATCCACATATCTTTCTCTAAATATAATATAAACGGTCAAAACAGTGACCTTCACATTCCTGCTTTCCACATCCATAAGTAATGATATTTTAGTTGGATAAAAAAATGCCTATATATAAAAATAAGAAGATGTGGTATGATTGCCAGTCTGTATCTGTATTTGTATCTTTTCTTCGTCTCTTTCTGATCCGATATCAGATCAGAGATTTCTCGCTAAACGTATATATAAAAATTTCACCCACCATAATGTCATTGTTCGTTTGACTTTTATATACATGTATTTGCAGAAAAAAAATTCTTAAGAATCCATTTTTTCAAATCACAATTTTTTTTCTTGATATATGTGCACATGTGATATATACGAACTCTGACTATTAATTTCGTAATTTTTATCACTTATTAAAATAGTTACCCATTAGGTCTCTATGATAAATTAATTTTTTGAGGTAGTTGATACTTGATGGAGTAAGTATAAATAGTCTAACAGCCTTCCAATCAAAACAAAAAACAACATACATGTGCTTTAAATGTCTGTTTGATTGTATCATGTGACTGAACATATTTAAATATTAAAGGACATCTATAAAAATGCTCAATTTTTTCTTTATAGATTTGATTATTGATTTTATATCGGTTTATGAGTTAACAAACATATATTCATAGATGATTTTGGAAATTAAAGCTATTTTTACAAGATCTTTTTTGTGTTTTGTTTCTTAAAAAGAATGATTAGAAATATATTTGATTTAATAAATATTTCTATACTCTATAAGCAAGCTTTTCATGCTTTTAACACGGTGAACTCACAACAAAACAAATAGACAATCTTTTATCAAGATATACCTACATAATAAACATTTCTTTTTTTTGTTAAGTGCAGACCTGCAGACCAGCAAAGCAAAAAAGCAATTTTTTGAAAAATAAGAAAATACAGTTTTGGAAATATCATTGATAAAGACCTTTATGGCTGAAAATAACATTATTGTATTTTGATAGTAAATGAAGCTATTGATATAAATCAAAATGCAATATTCATTTTGATCGTATTTGTCTATAATGTACTGTTTTACTTGTTTATAATATATCTTACATTTCCTTATAAAATAGAAATTTGACAATGGCGAATACTTTGCTATTTGATGAGACATTTAAAAATCACATGACATCTAACTTAACTGAAATTCAATTCTGTTGACTGGTTAATTTAGGTCATTTCAATATTTAAATGTTAAGTCACATGATGCAATGAACCAGACATTTAAAGCACATGTATGTTGTTTGTTGTTTTGATAGGAAGGCTGTAAGACTATTTATACTTAATCAATCAAGTATTTACTACCTAAACAAATAAAATTAACATAGAGACCTAATGGGAAACGTTTTTAATTATAGACCACAAATTATAAAATTAATAGTTAGTTCGTATATATCATATATTAACATGCATCCAGAACAAAAAAAAAGATTTGAAAAACTAGATTTTTAAGAATTTTTTTCAGCAAATATATAGAAGTCAAACGGACAATAAAAGTAAAGTCCATCACCGTTTATATATATATACACACCAGAGACCAAATGACATAGAAGTTGACAACTAATGTTCACCGTACGCCTTCAACAATGTGCAAAACTCTTCCGTATATTAAGTTATAAAAGGCCCCAAAATGACAAATGTAAAACAATTCAAACGAGAAACGATTTAAGTACATGTACAAAACAATAAACGAAAAACAAATATGTTATACAGCAACAAACGACAGCTATTGAATTACAGGCTCCTGATTTGGGAAAAGCACACACAGAATGTGGCTGGGTTAAACATGTTTGATGGCGCCAATTCTTCCCTCTTACTTGAGACAGTGGTGTAACAGTTCGACATAGAAACAAACTTTAAAACCCTGTTGAAAAGGGCTTATCTCATCAGATCGATACAAAGCACATCAAAAACCAAACAAAACACAAAAGACACAGAGTAGAGATTTGAGAGTACTCGCAGTTACTTAAAGCTAATTCAAAGTCAACAACAACTAAAAAATATCATGTGTCTAAGGCTAAAAAATCAATCAGTACAAATCTAACATCCAATGGATTTAGGATCAAGACGTCATTAACAATCAGAGAAGAACATGACCTTGTGTCATATCAATTATAGGTATCGACAGATTGTAGAACCGTGAATGTGTATAACAATGATATTTAGTTTGGTCTTAATTTGCTGATAACAAAAGCAATATTTATACCGATAAAAACAATTTTCAAAGATCTAATTACAGTGTTGATTTGGTATCCTTTTAGAATAAAATTATTTAAAGGATGTACAAGTTTACCCGGATCGTAACTAAATTTATTAGCTCGGAAATCAACATTTTTGAGATAACGAAATTCTTGACTCAATAATTTACCAGTAATCTACATACATTACGTTGATTGAAATCTAAAAAGTCACTACAGACACGGGGATACCGAACGATTTGTGATATATGAACACAATAAAATGGTGCAAAGGGAACATCACCTTCCAAAAAGGGAAAAGTGATATTAGGGAACGAAAGATCGTCCCTGTTGTCGTATATTATTGTGTACAGTTTCACGTGTAAAACTAAAATATCTAAATCTTGGAAAGGAAAATTATTTAACGTTTGAATTTGATTTATTTAAAGCAAGTTCCTTTGTGTAAATTTGGGCAGTATATTTAGAAAATTCTTTATTATTTAACGCAAAAACATCATCAAGATAACGGTAAGTGTTATTAAATACAATTTAGATGAATCTTTACTGAGTTTGGCCATAAACTGTGAATCATAACAATACAGGAACAAGTTTGCTAATAAAGGGACGCAATAGGTGCCATTGGAAATACGTACAACCTTTATTGCCGAAATGTACATAAATGTTGAAAAGAAGAAAATGTAGAGCTTCAACCATTTCATCACACCTCCAGTAAGTATATCTAGCATATTTACCTTTCTCTTTAGAGAAGAAGGCTTTATATGAGTTGCAGCAAATAAATTTGCAATCAGATATTTCAAACGACCATTTAATAAGACAGGAAACGTTTTTTTGATAAGATTGTTTGAAAGTGTAGTGTAAGGAGTTGAAAACTCAAAACTGACAACCAAATCAAAAGGACCATCAAAAGCAAGTACATGTAATTTAACGAAAAAATCGAATTTTTACACTCTAACTATAGTGATTTCCACTATTTACATATGTATTATTACAAAGGTTAATGATCAGTTCTTTGACTAGTTAAAGGCACTTCAAGAGGTTTAGCTAGCTATAAAACCAGGCTTTACACACTTTTTTCGTCGGGTAATGCTTGTACCAAGTTAAGAATATGACAGTTGGTTTTCACTCGTTCTGTTGATTGATAAGGTTTTAATTTCTCACGGATATTAATGAAAGAATATAGTATCTGTTATATATGTAGACTGATTTTTACGAAGTCTTCTTAGGGATCTATGCAGACACTAAATATATATCGTGCGACAATATACTATTTTGTGCACTCAATATTTATTTTGTGCACTCAATATTTATTTTGTGAGCTCAATATATTTTGTACGCATAAATTATTATTTTGTGTGCTCGATTTGAAAATATTGTGGGCTTGAATTAATATTTTTGCGCTAAATATAAATATCTTGTGCGCTCAATTTCGTATGGAGTTTACATGTGGTAGTGTTGTCTAATGTCTCTAGTTATGAGAGATTCATCAGTCATAATAGATTGTATAATGTTTTATTTTGACATGAGGTTAGATTACAGGAAAATTATCTCACTTCTCGCAAAATATCATCAATTATGTATAGTTTTTTAATCGACATTTGAAACGATATTCCGGAAGCTCCAAATGAAGATTTCGTTGCAATCATCAAAGAAAAAACATTTAGAATCCAATAACAAATTTCCACCTTATCATGCTTATGGAAAAACAAATTATTGCTGAAATAAGTTGTGGTTTTTTTGAAAATGTAAAATTGGATGAAAATCTTATTCCGCACTTTTATACTCAGATATATCATAAAAGTTACAGATCAAGTTAGAGTTTCTTCTGGACGAAAGATTTTTGCTGATGTTTTGTCCCATTTTTTATGATTTCTGGATCAATTGATCCGGTCTAATAAAAAGTATATCAAATCTAGTTTTCGTAACAGTAAATTGCTTTTAGTTTAAAAAAGATGCATCAGGGATTGGGTTCGGTCAGCTGTTGTTAGTCATCTTCGCATCTTTAAATGAATATTCTGGCCCCAAAAATGATAAGATGAAAATTACCTTCTACATTAGTATCAACATACTACGATATATTAGAAAGTGTAACATTATAGCAAACTCAGTACCATCAGAATGCTAGTTTATAAAATGTAACAATACCTTATCATATGACAGACAAGACCTATGTTTGACAAAAATGTCCGAGAAAGTACATGAACGAAAATCAACTGTATGTATTATCTCGTTTAAGCTTGACAAAAGATATTATCACACCTACTTTGGTCATTCTGAAAAACAATTATTGCTACTTTAATTCAAGTTAGATGATACATACAAATAAAATGTGATAACACAATTTTGGATTTAAAGTGAAACATTCTCTTAAATTTAAATTATCCAGAAGTTCTTTGGGATTTTTTAGAATCCACATATGGTTAATACCACTACGCGGGTAAACAGTTTCACAGTATTTCTGAAGACTATCTTTCACTGCGGACAGAATTCTTAAAATTGAGAATGGAAATGGGGAATATGTCAAAGAGACAACAACCCGACCAAAGAGCAGACAACAGCCGAAGGCCATCAATGGGTCTTCAATGCAGCGAGAAAATCCCGCACCCGGAGGTGGTCCTCAGCTGGCCCCTAACTAAAATTGTGTGCTAGTTCAGTGAAAATGGACGTCACACTAAACTTAAAAACATATAAATGAACTAAAATTAATAAACATACTAGACTAACAAAGGCCAGAGGCTCCTGACTTGGGACAGGCGCAAAAATGCGGCGGGGCTAAACATGTTTTGTGAGATCTCAACCCTCCCCCTATACCTCTAGCCAATGTAGAATAAAGAAACACATAGCAATACGCACAGTAAAACTCAGTTTAAAAGAAGTCCGAGTCCGATGTCAGAATAGGTAACAAAAGAAACTAAGCAAAATGACAATGATACATAAATGAACAAAGGACTACTAGCAGTTACTGACATGCCAGCTCCAGACCTCAATTAAACCGATTGAAAGATTATGTCTTCATCATATGAAAATCAAGTACAATCCCTCCCGTTAGGGGTTTAGTATCATACTATCATAAAATATATGAGAAGAACATAACCGGTATCATGCCAACAACTGGTTTTAGAATAAATGTGTTTATTTCCGATGCAAAGACCCTATGAGTGAATCAATGTTAATACCAAAATATGCAATCCTTAATGACATGACAACAGTATCGTTACTACTAATTGTCAATCTAATGGACAATTCCTTTGTAAAACATGGAGATGAGCCGACAATGTACCATTGTTTGTATGGAATTTGATGAAGCTTAGGTATCCAATACAAAAACTAAAGTTGAGGTTTCAAACTGTTTCTATTTTACAAGTCTGACTGGCTTATGTTTCCTGTGTAAGGAATATTGGGATCATTCCTATCTTGAATATGATAACCAATGTTTAAACCATTTAAACCATTATTGTTTAATTGGCTAATCAAAGCAGATTTATATTATAGTATTAGCAAAAAATTATTTAGAGTTTTGAACTAAATTCAAACTTGGTACAAAGAAAAATCTCATTTACCAACTTCTTTAATAATAAAACGGTTTGCACATTCAATTTATACTTCAGCAAGGACGCAATCTCTAAAGCAGCACCTCGAAATGGATCATTCAGTGGTGTACAAAAATGTACTCCCATTTAGCAGGCGGTAATATTATCTTTTGAAAATGATTTCTTTAACTCGAATTATACTCAACATAAAACAGCAGTTACCCTAAGAATCCATGTCAGTTTTTTACAACCGGTTTAAAGTATGGGTCTTATTCACGCATCTTTATACATTAATTAGAACACACCTACGACAACCTTGACTGAATTGAATAAGTGCGTCTCTATTTAGCCGGAGGCTGTAATATTCGTATTGTCATCTGATATTTTCGCAAGTAATAAGATTGATAGTTTTCTTCGCTTTCAATAGCTTTCGGTCTTGATTTTTAACTATCAGAATTTTGCCAGGAGTAGCCAGGCGGGTGTCAGAGTGGATCATTCATGTATCCTCACGCCAGACTATGGTCAAATAAGAAAAGGTTGAATTTGACACTCTCTCAGAATGGGTTAAAGCAATTAGGTTGTTGATAAAACATAGGTTCCACAAGTTGACAAATAATGTGAAAATCCGTATATAGAGACAAAAAGGCGTTGAAAAGTTCGAGGTCTCTTCACAACAAATATATTGTTGTTTCTGCATACAAAGCTTCAAACAATATTGATTGTGTCTGTAAATCCTATTACTACGAGTGTCTTTTTAAAGAATAAGGAATAAAACAAAACTAGGGTAATCCCAGGTACAGAAAAATAACCTTTGATAAAGATGAGAATTTGGCAAACCACAAGTCTTGTATGGCATCATTGAATATTTCAATCAGCATTAAATCTGAGCACTAACCTTGTTTGTAGTGGTTATCTAAGCATCACAAAGCTCCGAACAAACAACGGTATATTGCCGGCTCATCTGCATGTTCTACTAAGGAATTGTCCGTAATATTACCCAAAATTTTGTCCGCAGTACGAAAGGGATTACAGAAATATTGGGACACTGTTTAAACGTAGTAGCATTAACCATATGTGGATTTTAAAAAACTCAAAAGAACTTCTGAAAATGTTTTAATCGCGGTCATTCTCCGAAATAAATTTGATCAAAACCTTCGATTTTTTCACCCTTTACATCACCATACCACATGAAAAATTAAAGACCCGTTTTAAAAAAATAATCAGGAATACTTTCATACATAAAATGGTACCATACGCTACAACTTTATTGTTTTGTAATATAATTCTACATATTTTGTAAAAAAAATATCCAGAAAAAGAAAACTTGCTCCACCGAAAAACAAGTGATCAGTATGCTAGAGTTTCAATATCATTGACAACATATTTGTTGAATTTGGAGGTAAAATTTTCCAGCAAGTTGTAGACATTCCTATGGGAACCAACTGTACATATTTCCTGTCAGTTATTTTTTAACTTTCACATGAGTCGGAGTTCCTTCAGACACTAGTAAAAAAACACGAAGATCAAAGAAACTAGATCATTAAATTTCACATACAGATATATTTATGTTCTTTCCATAAACAATTCAAACTTTTCTGATTGGGTCACATTACTATATCCTCCGGAACTAGAGATAAAAGAAACCACAGATACAGCCTCCTCCGTATCATTTCTAGACATTAACCTCGAATTTGATAACAGGGCTAATATCAGTACCAGGATCTAAGACAAACGAGACGATTTCAATTTTGAAATTATGAGTTGTTTCCCCACCTTATCAGCAATTTACCAACTTCAACCACGTATATGGAGTATACATTTCTCATCTCATACGATATTCAAAGCTTGCAGCTACAGGAAAACGTCGCCGGTGTCTGAGCAAATGATTAATGAGCAAGGATTTGGTCAAAAAACGCCAATTCCGTTTTCTCAAAATGGTTCGTCGAAAAGTACCGAGACCTAATAGATAAATACTACAGGTCTACTACACAAATAATACAAGGTTATCTTGAGTTATTGATTCCGGGTGCTGAAGTTGTGTGTCTTTTTATTTGCTTTAAAGCTTTCCCCATTGTTTGTCTTCCTGCTATCGTGTTTATTTTGATCTTTCTGAATGTTGACTTGAGTCGGTATTTAAGCATCCCGCTATCGGGTTTTTTTTACTTTGGGCGTATCTGGGGCAGATGTGGACTGAGGAGCCATTCGGACGCAAGAGGGTTTTTTCTATCTTGTTGTTTCCATTTTTTTACCCTTGTATTTATATTTTACTGAATTTGTACTATCTCGAGAAGGTGTGTGCTATATAGGGTTTGTACAATCAACTTCATTAACTTTTTTATCGGCGTCGTTGTCGAGATGCTATCAACATAAAACAAAATTTGTTGGCGTTTTTGTCAAATTTACTATCAACTACTGCACCTTTAAAAGCGTCTTCGTTGGATTTATTTGTATGTTTGTTTGAATCGTTTGGTCAGTTGTAATGTATGTTTACACTTTTTTTGCTGCTGGTTCCCAATTATTGTCACATTTTCCTATTATGTCTGTTTGAGTTGCTCAACCATTTTGTTTCACTATAACGGAACTATAAAAAATTTCATACAAATGGGAGGTTTAGCTAGCTATAAAACCAGGTTTAACCCACCATTTCTCCTGAAAATGCCTGTTCCAAGTCAGGAATATGACAGTTGTTTGTCATTTGATCTGTTGATTGATAACGTGTCATATCGTCAGTTTTTATGGACTTCCTCTTTTTGAATTTACCTTGGAGTTCAGTATTTTTGTTAACTCTTTTTCTCTAGTTTTATAAGGGTGTATGCCTGCCACTTGTTGCCCCTATATATTCTAAAGAACATGCGATATACCATAACGGTAATGTATGTCCATAATTAATATATTCATGTTGTCTCCCGTTATACGCAGTAAGGAGGACACATAAATACCGGGCGTCCTTTTGTCCGTCATTGCATTCGTCCGTCCAGTCGTGGTACCGCTCTCATCCGTAGAATTCTTGCCAGATTTTTATGAACATCATATGATAGTTAATATCAGCATTCATTTGTCTCGGACAATCTCGAAAATTAAAACTAGCTTTAAAGAAGTTAACATTTGAAATATAAATTATATGGTAAATAACAAATTATTACATTATATATTGGAAATATGTCTCATTTCGGGGCCTTTAATAGCTGACTATGCGGTATGGGCCCACTTTGCTCATTGTTGAAGGCCGTACGGTATCTACCATATGGAGTTGCGTTTGCAAGGCATCACTGTGGTATAAAAGTCAAGTCCAATAACTCCCGTAAAATAGTTGAATCATACTGACGGTAAAATATGGACAACAACACGTGATTATTCAGTAAAAAAATCGATTTAAAAAAACCAGTTTTCTGTATAAAAGTAAAATAACAAAAATACCGAACTCTAAGGGAAATTCAAAACGGAAAGTCATTTATAAAATGGCAAAATCAAAATCTCAAACGAACGAAAAACAACTGTCATGTTCCTGACTTGGTACAGGCATTTTCTTATGTAGAAAATGGTTGATTAAAACTAGTTTTAAAGCTAGCTAAACCTGTCACTTGTATGACAGTCGCATATATAGAAACAAATGTATCTTATTGATAAATGGCCTTAATTCACATTACACTTTAACACTAATAGCATCAATCGTAGGCGAGTCACATGATTTCGCAGAACCCTATGCAATTTTTTGAATTTGCCTGTCCAAAACATACCAAGGTGACATTTGAAATTCATAAGTACACAAAATACTACATAGAAAATTAAAGACTTACAGCAACGTGAAACCTTGCAAAAACTTGGGGTGAGCTCATGTGACCCGGAAAGGAAAGCAGATAATGCCCCACTAGAGGCACACTGAAGAACAAATTTGGTTATGCTACGATCCAAATATATGTACAGGAATATCAGTGGTCATCTGTGAAACAGATATTCCATTACGGTCAACCAACTCGTGATGGCTTTCGTACAACTTTTTAATGACTTCAATTTTAACAATTGCAACCCGTGGTTCCCTAGCTTACTTGTAAACAACAAGCCAGGAACCTCGGCAAATGTTGTTTTGTGTCTTAACATAATTGTGTTAGCCATTTGGAGAATCGGATTTACATGTAAATAGCACATACTTGATTATTCCTCCAGAATTCAGTCACAACTTTATAAACTCAAGACGATTAAGGGCTAGACACTTATTTGTTGTTAAAGACTGTATAATACACTTCATGTCTTTTCGATATGTTGGTCATTGTCTAACTGTCACATTGATGCATAGTGTCCTGTCTTCATCTTGCGGCCATCTCATTTTATTGTGTAGATTATCCTGAATATTACATTTTAAGGGTATGAAAATAATTTGTATAGTTCCATTTTTGAATATTAAGCGACTTACAACTACATCTCATTTTCGCTATGCAAACGTAAACGATCACTATCAATAGTGTAATTATAATTCTGTGTACTATATGGCTGTAAATATTCTATGTGGTAATGGACTTTTAACTTTGAAGTGGTTGCATTTCTTTTATTTTCCCTATTCCTCCGTTTTTTTTTTTTTTTTTTTTTTTTTTTTTTTTTTTTTTTTTTGCCCATTTAAACAGAGATCAGTCCTTGTTTCCTATGCATCCTATTCTGTAGTTGTGTCAAGTTTGAAATACTCCAGACTCCCTTTGTCTGTTCCTTTTCCCATAAATGGCAAAACTGATGAATTTCAAGAAATTTGTTTAACTGTTGATATTTTAAAGTTAAATTCACAGTATTGTGAGATTTTATTTGGGGGTTATGGATTAAATGAGGATTTCCTCGATTTCCTATTTGGGTGGTGAAGATTACTTGCAGATACAGATACAGATAGAAGCGTCTAGAAGCTCAGAGGAACCACAATAGAAATTGAAGAACGTTAACATATCATTTGTGTTAAAGAAAAGAAAATTAAAACTTGTATCATACAAGTCATATAAATCTTGATTGAAAATTGGTAAGTATTTACCGGGACAAAGACATCATTTAATTTTGAAGTTTATGTTAGGATACATATATTAAAACCCTTTCAATAAGTCTACTCTTGAATTTTACTTGAACATCATCTAATGACAGAGGGCATACGCAATACCCAAATTGCTACAGATTTTTATAGTTTGTTCTTATGTTGTACTGTTACACCATTGTTCCAGGTTAAGGAATGGTTTGGGCGCTCACCAACATGTTTAACACCGTCACATTCTTTATGTGCCTGTCCCAAGTGGGGAGCATGTAGGCAATCGTACTTCATCTCCTTATTTTCATATGGTACAATATGAATTGATAGATGTGATGAATTCTGATCATACTGATTTAGTGGGTTATCTTGAACTTGAAGTTATGGGGATGATTTTGCTCTGTATTGAAGGTCTGATGGACTCTGAATTTGAAATGAAATACTGCAATAATATCACTGTTTCTTTACATTTGTTTTTTTTTTCAACTGAGTTGGTTTATTATTATACACTATATCCCTTCTAATTAAATTTGTGTGCTAGAATGTGTTCTAAAACTACAGTGCCGTCCTTTGTCCATACAGAGCTGTAACTTGTTCCTGATTTCAATATTTATCTAAAGGAGCTTTTTGTGCCTTGTAAGATAATTACTCATTACAAATGCTGATGTTAAGGAGAGCATTAGGCATGTGGCAAAGCAAACAACTGCATCAACTTTCTGAAATGGGTTCTGATGTAAAACTAAGTTATGGAATACAGACATAATTTAAGAACCATATTTACTAAAGTATGAGTATAGTATCAAAGCCTAATGGATTGATTGTTGTTTGTTGATAAATGTCAAGTAGCCTAACAAGCTAAGGAGGAGACGTTTCTTCTATTCTTGGTTTCTGGACACACAACAACAGACTACTAATCAGGTGAAAAGAAAAAATATTTCAGTTGTGACCTTTCATCCTCAACTTTAGGTCAAGGATATTTATTTATTAAATAATAGTACAGTGAATTGTCACATGATCAAGTTGTGATAGTCACATGATATATCTATATATAGTAAGTGCGGTCATATGACAAATGTAGCATATAAAATTGTGGATCACATGATACAGCTTTTGTGAAAAGAAAACATACAAAAGGCGAAAAATAAATGATCTTCCGACTTGAAACTAGGTTTTGTTTTTATGCAATAATAAATTGTTAACATTCTTTATACATTTTGTTGCAAAATATCATTTGGTTTCAACACATTAAAGGAAGACCTTCTGATACTAAAAGAAGAATTTATAAAATCTGAAAATATGTAGGTGCCTCAGGCAGACACACAATTCATTACATGTGGCCTTAAGTAAACAAATAACCTGAATTGTCACATGTCCACAAAGTGTAAACATAAAATGTCACATGATACAAAACAAATGATAATCACATTTGACTTTTTTATACAAAATCACATGATTAAAACAAAAGAATGGGAAAAAAATCAAGGTCTGTCACTTTGTGGACTAAATTACAAAAAAAACATTCATCTTAGTAAAATATAATTTTCTTGAATTCAAAGTACAAAATACTAATTGCCTTTTACATGGTATGAATGAACCGTAGCAGACATGATATTTAAGCCTTAAATTTTGTCTATTTTGGCAGGTACATTAAAATCTTAGTTTCACTCCAAATTATGATATAGTCTAATCAAAATGGCAGTTACAAAAGATTCACATTTGACCTATTGATAGAAAGTGACAGACTTTGAACAACTGACCTCTCCATTGCACTATTGTAGTACCAGCACTTTAATGTAATGATTTCATTTTACAAATGGAAGTAGTATCACAAGTTTTCACAGTATCAGTAAATTTCTGATATTTGAAAAATCTTTTACTGTGGTAACTTTCTTTTCAAAAATGTTCACATTCATGTACATTATCATCTTTTAACAATCACAAAATACATTTATTTTAATAAAAAAAATTTAAACTGATGTAGATATAGATATGAGTGTATATATATGATAAATATATTCTATTCTTAAGCCATGAAATATGATTTTATTTACAAATTCATTTTAAAAAATACAAGCTTTCTATCAAAATATAATAACATACATGTGACAGACAGCAGTGGAACAGAACATTTTATAATTGTTGAACACAATACAGTACATGAATATTCACCAGGCCAGACAAGACAACTATGAATATTCATTAGGCCATAAACGAACACAAGACAATCATGAATATTCATCAGGCCAGACAAGACAACTATGAATATTCATTAGGCCATAAACGAACACAAGACAATCATGAATATTCATCAGGTCATACAACATTAGTTCTAATCTTAATAGACTGACATTGATTTGTTTAATTTCCCTCATCTGATAGAGTAAAAATAGCTGTTGTCAATTTTTTTTTTTTTGGAAGGAGGGGGAGGGGATTTTATATTAGTAACACTAATCTTTTAAATAGAACAAATTTAAAAATTTAAATCTAACAGGAGAAATAGGCAGGTCCAAGCTGAAAAAATGAAGAAATACATTAGAAATTTTTTCTTTGCATCTCTTGCAGAATTTTATATTCATTTGGCAGTTTAAGTGTCAAAAACAGGTTTCAGGTATCCAAACATATTGCAGGTGATGGTCTTGGGAGGGAATATCATCTTAGAAATTTATTTACTTTTTTGTGTATTCACAGAAGTGAAGATTGAAATTTGACATTTTTACAATGTTTCATATTCTTGTATATTTTCTACTTGTGAAAGTCCTGAAAATCAATTGGTCTACAGTGATTGAAAATTTCCCTCCACTTTCCCCAAGGGTCATTTAATTTTTATAACTTTTTTTAAATGTTTTGATGTGCAATAAAAATGATATATGGTTGAGAAATACTGAAGTCTCTCCAGTTTTTAGCATATTTTGTTGTGTTTTTTAACAAAAAATATAGATTATTTTAGCAGGAAATATTTGACATTCATCTAAATTGGATGTGCTTGTACAATATGTACAGTGATGTATATATGTATTATCTATTTACAGACTCCAGTCAATATTTGCATTCATATAGTATTAACATGAAACTGACAATGTTATTCATGTTATTAGTTGCGCTTGTTACATGTTAAAACTGAATTCATTTCAAATGAATTTTAAAATGAATCTTAATTTTGATTTGTTAAATGTAACCACAGGCTGTATTTGATCAACACTGCATTTTTTACCGGAAATTATAGAATGAATATTTTCATTTATCTAAAATATAATGGAAACTTTGTATCATATGTGAAATACAGCTCAGTTATACATTTTCATAGGAAAATATTGTCTGAAGTGACCAGCACTTATGGCGCAGCATTCATTTCGTTCAATAACTTTTTTTTGTATCAACAAAAAATTTCTATAAATTTCTATAGTATAGGATGAGTTGTAATTCTAAATATTCCCATGGGAAAATATGAAACAGGAATAAGCCATTAATGTGGGTTTTGTTTTGTAAGGAAATTAACAAAAGTTTAAAGAATAAAAATAACTCCATGTAAAAACATTAAACAGTTCAAAAAAGACTATATTCACTGTATTCCATGTTGTATATCAATCGAGAAATTGCCTCTTACAAACCGGGATAGATAACTCATACATTGTCATGAAAGTAAGCACTATACAAACATATAATACAGTATTTACAAACAAATAGACAAAATTTGTACAAAATGTAAACAAAAAACAAACAAAATTATCATTTAACAAATCACAGAATAGTACAATAACAAACTCAAGCCATCAACATAAATATTTGTTTTTATTCATACAATAACAAACTCTTTTAGGTCATTACATGTGTTTGGTTTCTCAGGTTTTTTGCTTTTTTAAAATATAACTAAAAATAAGGAGATATGGTATTATTGCCAATGACACAACTATCAAAGATCGACCAAATGATGTAGATGTAAGCAAGCCTTCAATAATGAACTATTTAGCTATGTCAAACTATTTGTCGGGTTGACTAAAAGATGGAAAGTTTACCATTCCATAGTACCTGAGTTTTAACCCTTGGTTCTTCGTGAATTTGTTAAATTTTTCTGCTTTACAGGGAACCAGTCTACATGTCTTTTTTGCCTTAATGTTTTGAAACCCCCTTATGCTTTGCCAGACTAGGCTGTACAAATATTTGCCCACCAACCCTTCTTTCCCTAAATTATTTTATCTCAAATGCTCATAAATTATTTTGTCAGTCTTGTTTATATATTTTTGACACAATTTAACATTCATTTCTTGCCATACATTTCATATGAAAAATCAAGAGACATCCTTTTCCCCCAAATAATTTGAAGTGATCAAATGCTTTTGTTTCAAAATCCATCTGATGAACTGATGATCATTTGAGATAACTTTTTCTTAGTCCAAGGACCATAGCTCTGCACAAAATCATCAGACTGGAACATAATTCGAACTTGATCTGTTACTTGTCATGATAAAACTATATACCAATCATCAAATCAATATCTTCAAGCATGACAAAAAAAAGTGAGGAAAACTGATTATTGAGTGAATTTTCTAAGTTCAAGGACCATAACTCTAAATAAAATCATCAGACCGGAACAAAATCTAAACTTGATCTGTAACTTGTAACTGTAACAATACACCAAATACACCAAATATCAAATCAATATCTTCAAGCACTAAGAAAAAAAGTGTTGAAAACTCATTTGCCGGACTGACGGATGGACAGACAGACAGTCAGACGGAGTGCAAACCTAAAGTCTCCTTCGACTTCGTCGGTAGGGGACTAATAAATGCTGATATTTTTGTATACCAAACTAAACAAGTAATAAAACAGATCAACCTTCTCTTTCCATCATCAAATTAAACAGTCAGAAAGAAAGATTAAAACCACGGAAATTCCTTAAAACACTGATCCTGGAAAAACACTGATGGGCTTATCAAATTTCAATATTGGAAGATCATTTTGTCAGTGCATTTCAAATATATATATATATTTCTAAAGAAAACATTCATTTTATAATAACATTTCTTGTTTTAAACCCATCTTAGAAACCTGAGAAACAAAACATTGTAAATAACCTTACAGAATAGTCTTTTTGCTTATACTTTAAGGTGGTACCAAACACCTTGACTAAAATTAATTTGGCTCATTTAATTTTCATCAAATTTTAACAAAATATTTACTTTGACCCATTTGACAAAAATATAAAATTTAAAAAAACTTGAACCACACACTTAATAGGAAAAAAAATCATTGGATATATAGCAGTTAGACAAACACTAATTTTGATCAATGAGAAGCTTAATATTTCCTTAACAATAGAACGTGATTAAAATGTTCAGCTGATTTTTACAGAGTTATCTCCCTGTAGTGTTATGTACCACCTCAAATTTCTACAAGACGTTTTCCTAAGGAGGGAAAATATTTTCTATTTTTATTTATGCCTTATTTAATGTTTTAAAATCTTTTAACTACAATTATCTTCATCAAGCTAAAAACTGTTGATATCAAAAGTGTTATCACTTTCAATGCATCATGCTTTTCATGGGCAGCAGACCATATTGTCTGGTTTAGAACCAGTCTATAATTGGCAAAGGGAGACAACTTGTGATAAAAGTGTGTAATAACAGAATCAAATCAGCAAATAGACTATTTTTGAAAATATCATTCTAAAACAGTATAATAAATTCAACTAAAACAATTGTACAAATGTCTTGTTACCTTAAGTAAAATCATCTTCCTTTGCAAAAGAGCTGTTATTTTATAAATATTCTGACTAACAATTGTCATAAATCTAGCCTTGATTTAAATAATATGCACAATTACAGGTTAAAATTTGTGTCTCTGAGGTTGAGCCCTTTCAGCCTTCTGAAAAAGACTTTTCAAAATGTTAGTATGCCCTATTATGATTTTATAAAATTTTTATTTCTTTGTTAATTTTAGAACTATGAAAACATGAAAGATGCACTTTTCAATCTTACATCAATATCTTGTATCTGGATTGCAAATCTGAGTAAAAAAATGCTTTTAAATGGGTTTTTTAATGGAAATGCTTTTGAAAATGTCAAATAATCTTTCAAGATCTGAATCTACAATATTACAGTGAAATTTACAGAGCAATTTCTGACTTTTGTGATCTTGATATGTTTTAATTGAAGATCATTGAGATTTTGAGGTAATTTATTAAAAGCTGACATAGAAATAACGTTTTTAATAACACATTCCCCTGCATGCCATATGACCAAAGCTTTATTAATTGTTGCTTGCTGAACATCCTGTCGCAATTATTTCATGCATATTTAGGATAAGAAACTATTATACCAATTCATACAATAGGCAGATTCTACCTGGTGGGACAACAGGGACGAACTGCCGAAGTTTTAACTTCGACCGGTAAACAATGGTACTTTAGATATAGGTGCAGGAATTTTGCCTTGCAGTCACATGACCCAGGACAAAGCTGTGAGATGCAAACCATTTGTTATCATGATGGTTATACAAAAATTGTTTCACACTGATCAGGTGTTTTTTTCTGAGCATCTCTACTGGGCATGTTGCAAAAATACTTTTTTGGTTTAAAATAATTTACTTAGCATCATTCAATATACAACAAAAAATATCTAAAACTTGAAATCTAAAGATTGAACAACCAAAAAATTAAATGTGGCTAAGTTACATTTAAAATTTTCAGAAAATAATCCTTTTAAGATCAACAGTAGATAATCATACTGAATTTGATAGGACAATTTGTTTTCAGGATTTTCAAGAAAAAAGGCCTGTGACTACCTACTTTTATTTGATAATTCAAAAGTATATAAGAAAAGCAATTCTCTCATTGAGTTTCAACCATTCTGTTCACTCAATGTTTTCTCTATAAGGAAAAATCAAGTTTCCCCTATTTAACCCATATAAAATAATTGTGATTTTGTTAAATTCAATGTATATTGACAAAAAATAAGGACCATAATCACCAGTTCTATATAGAAATTTGCAAAGTGCATTCACCCAGAAGTCTTTTTCAAAAGTTTTAGAAAAATCTATTGTCGAACATTTAAACACCCCAGTCACCTTAATTAGACACATCATGAGAAAGCAAGATATTCTTGCATAAACACTGTAAGTATCAAGAAACAAGGATCCCAATTGGCTGTTCTTATCCTGAAACTTCAGCATGCATTCATTATTACTATTGTTGCCCATCTGACAAAATGCTTGTTTAATTATTGCAATTTAGGAAATACTGCATACAAGTAATGCAGTCAAAATTTAAATTGTAAGTTTTACTTTTTGCAAAGAATACTATTACGTATTTATCTTAATTTGTGGTATTTCCTGTCATCATTTTCATCTGGTGCCTTAAAACTAGTACCGTTTTTTTTTAAAGTAGTATGCTTTTCCGATTCAATCTAATAGTGAAATATGACCCTAATTTCAAAGTGTGGTAAAATTATTATTTTTAAATACAGCAATTTTGGAAAACAGCTCTTAATTAGTTTTAACACATTAATTTTTCCATTCCTAGTTTGATCTTGTAGCTCTAGTTTTTGATTTCAGTCATGGTCTTCATTAATCCTCTTTTCAAATAAACAGTTCTTTAAAATATGAATTCAAATCCTTTATTTCTAGATTACTAAGTGGATCATCAAACTGTCATAAACTCAACACAACTCGTTCACTCAGAAACTAAATATATCCATATTACAATTTTTTTTTTCTTCAGATGAGTGTTTAAGTATTTCAAGTAAACATTTTGTATCTTTTTTTCGCAAACTTTTCGCAGACTTGTATAATACATCTTTTTATCTTCCAAAATATTTTATAGATTCTATGTAATTTTATTTATACATAAGTCTACAATGGAAATCTAATAAATCATGTAAGTACACTGGCCAACCATTTTGTACAAAGCAACCTCAATGTCGACAACACAAACAATTTTCATTGTGATTATCTCCCTTGATCGGATCATTCTGAAAGACTTTTGGTGGTTTTGTTCGATATTGGTCATTATTTTGATAAACATATAGATCACGTCGGCCCACTGACCACAAATCTATGCCGTAATAAGTCTTCTGCCGTTGGCCGATCTTTAACGTTTTTCTTAAAAGTCGAGGATAATAACAGATGGCATTCCTTTGAAATGTTACTAGGGAGTTTATATTGAGGATGATCTTCTGTGGCTATTTTATAAATGGCTGCCATCGATTCATAATCTGCATAAGGAGGTCTCTGAGTTAACATTTCTACTACTGTACAACCTAAACTCCTGAAAAATAAAAGTATTATTGTGATAACTGGTAATAAATATATTCCCATCAGAAAATAAAAACTAAACACCAATTTGGATTGTGTCCTTTGGATTTTCAAACTTGATTTTCTCTACCATGCCCTCCCTTATGGAGCACCTGAGATCACCCCCAGTTTTTTGGTGGGGTTTGTGTTGCTCAATCTTTAGTTTTCTATGTTGTGTTTTGTGTACTATTGTTTGTCTGTTGGCCTTTTTCTTTTTTAGCCATGGAGTTGTCCGTTTATTTTTCGACTTATGAGTTTGAATGTCCCTTTGGTATCTTTCGCCTCTCTTTTAATAAATTTATTGTCTATACTGTTATATACTCTTGTTTTAATGTTCTTAATCTTCTGAATGGTTTCAACACACCCTGCTCGCCTTAACTATGAGAGGTAGTGTTTGAAATATCTGGTACTTTAAAGGTAGGTTCAGGCCAATACCCATGCCAGTTGAATTTAAACAAAAGAAATGAAACTCTTTATTAGAGAAGGTAAAAAAGGCCAAGTTGGTATGATCTAATTGTTTTCATCTGTTTCTATGGGCTTTAAAAGTTAAAATTAAGATACATAATTTAGGATTTTGTGCCTCTTATTTACGTGTTTCTACTTACATTATAGTATGGAGCTTTGAGATGTTTGTAAACTTTTAAATTAGAGACAAATTGTCACAAAACAGTTGATGGTGGAAGGTGCAAATACATGCAAATCTTTTTTGTGCATAAGCATAAATTTCCCGAAAAAAATCCACAGAAAGATAAAAGATAAATCTATTTAATGCATTAGCTTGCATCTCTGCCCCCGGCCACAGTTAAGGGGGAAAAAGTCCTGAAAATTGTCAATAATTTCATCGAACAGAGAAAGTCTAGTACACCTTTTTATGTTCAGGAATGTTTCAGTTGACTAATTTGTCTTAAAAATGTATAAAATAAATGTATTTCATACATCATCTCACTTCAGATTCTATTATTTTTATACATATAGGCTACAGGTTTATATCATAACATTAAAAATTCACAGTACAAAAAAAAATGTATGGGTCAAGTGAAATACCTTTTGAATGAGTATTAATAACAGAGTAGGTGTGTTTGAATAAAATTTGTTTACTAAAAGTACTTGATGACAGTCTTTACATGTAGATCTTGAAAGTGCATAACTTCAAAACAACTTTTCTTGTGTTTTATCTAAGAGTTGGCAGTCTTTGACTGCCGAAATTTTTAGTCAGCCCCTCCACTAAATATTTAACTAGAATTCTTTTTAAAATTTTGGAACTTTTGAAAATCCCCCCTGAAAACCGATGAGACAATAATTTTAAGTTGACTAAAGACATAAAAGTATATCAAATGATGCTCAATTGCTAATAGATATATTTGTCTTTTAAAATACAAATGGCATATAAGGATTGTAATGCTGCTATGTGGATAAATTTATCAGTTTTGAAGAGCTAAATTAACAGCACGTCATCCCTACAATGGCTTTCATTTTACGATTGTAAAAATTAGGTGGCATAATGGGGAGATAATTTTGACGAGGTAGAATCCTGACTGAGGTTGGAGTGTGTTCCTACCGATTTGTAAGCTCTTGGTTATTTTGTATTGTTCACTTGCTGTATCATTGATTTATGCCCCATATATCTATTTTTTCGTAACATGTTCAATATCTTCCTCATAGTGTTGATCAGTGCAAAACATACTTCATACCTATGCCACATTCATTTAACTTTTCTAAAAAATATGGCTGGAAAAAAATGGCCTTTTTTAAACATGAAAGTTCATGGGTGAATTTGACATTTTAATTTTTGGGCATGTTCCAAAAAAAATGGGAAAATTTTGTGAAGTTTTTGTGCGGTTATTTTGTGGTCATTAAACATGTATTGAAGAAAAATGATTTACCAAATGTCAGCTTTTCTGCCGTATCCCTCTCCGTTGATAACTTCAGGAGCCATCCAGTAGGGAGTACCTACAACAGTTTTAAGTCCTGCTATGCTACAAATTGTCTGTAATCGTTTGGAAGAACCAAAATCTCCTAGTTTAACATTGCCATCACTGTCACGTAAAATATTAGCAGCTTGAAATAAAAACAGAATCTCATTTAAATAACTGTCATAAAATATTATTTGATGTGTTTGAGCTTTCAATTTTGCTATTTGATAAGGGACTTTCCGTTTTAAATTTTCCTTGGAGTTCAGTTTTTTTGTTATTTTACTTTAAACATACAAAAGCATTTCTATCTCAAACTTTCAAATTTATTCATATACTTTGTGGCGTTTGTGTTGCTCTTGTTTTTTCGTGCAGTGTTTTCTAGACAGTTGTTTTTCTGCCTTTTTAAATGTCTGAAACATAAGACTTAAACTTCTAATAGTATACATGGTTAATAAATTTTGATTGATTGTTGATGTTTAAGTGCCAGTCTTTGTAAGAATCAGGCAATTTTGAAAAAAATCAAAACATGGCCGAAAAAAAACCACCGCCCTATCCATTCTATTTTGAAGTTACCATCATCCTGAGTTAGAAATGCTAGGTCTTTCGTTTCTGCGTGTCTGGTAATTCGAGAAATCTCTTGATAAATTTTGGTTAGAATGATAGCAAATTACAGAGTTAGCTCCCCTTAATAGTTAATTTCTAGTGCATTTCAACCAAATTATATCTTGAATTACCAGAACAGGAAAAGGAAACGAATGTTATATTCATGCACCATTATACATTTTGATTAAATTAATGTCAACTTGAGATGGTTTTTGTTTCTCATGTTTTCACCACTGCCCGATTCTTAGGCAGATTGAAACTTTAAAACTACATGTTCAGGGCTCTTGGCTATATCATGGAAGACAGATTTGTTGGTGAAGGAAGCGAGAGTACCTAGAGAGAACCTTTGACCTTCAGCCAAAAAACTGGCAATCCTAGTTGCTGTAAATTCAGAAATTATTACATGCATTTATTATTGCGATTTTTAATAAACTGCTTCGTGGAGCGCAGCTGGATACGCCCGCAGAGGTCCAACCCTGAACAGTTGGGGCAAAAATGGACACAATATTCAAGCTTGACACAGGTCTGAATTTGGATTGTAATTAAATATTTGACATATTATAGGTTTCTGAATAAATGTAGTCAAAGAACTTGAAATTGGTTATAGGAATTGAATTTATATTCAATTACAGATTTCTTGCAGTTGTGCAATACACTGTGCTGTTGCGCAATACTTAGTAAATCTGTTGTCGGACTATAAACAAATAAAGTTCAATTTCTTCTTAATGTCATATTCGAAATTTATGAAAATCAATAGGGAGATTACATCAATAGCTATAAATAATTCACCAAAGTTTCATGAGAACTGCTGAAAGCATTTTTGAGTTATTGTCCAAAAACTGGAAAATCCCCCCTTTTTTAATGAATAAAACCCCATAACTCAGAAATGTAAAATCTAAAATTTATAAAATTCTAAAGAGAACTTACATCAACAGATATAAAAAATTCACCAAAGTTTCATGAGAACTGCTGAAAGCATTTTTTAGTTATTGTTCGAAAACTGGAAAATCACCCTTTTTTTATGAATAAAACCCTGTAACTCAGAAACGTAAAATCTAAAATTTATAAAAATCGAAAGGGAGCTCATGTCAATAGATATAAACAATTCAACAAAATTTCTTGCAAGTTGGTGAAAGCATTCTTGAGTTAATGTCGGAAAACTGGAAAATCCCCCCTTTTTTAATGAATAAAACCCCAAAACTCGGAAACGGTATATCTGAAATTTAAAAAAAAAACAAAAGGGAGCTCACGTCAATAGATATAAACAATTCACCAAAGTTTCATGCATATTGGTTAAAGCTTTTTTGAGTTAATGTCCGACATGTTGACGACGGACGGACGGACCGACGAGAGACGGTCAACAGTATACCATAATACGTCCTGTACACGGGCGTATAAAAAATGGACAAGAGTGCCAGTTTAATTATTGCGATTTTAGAAAAATCTACATACAGATCTATGGTTTAGTTATCAAAATGCAAGTTCTTATTATTGCGATACTCACCGAGTCGCATTATTTTCGCTTTAATAAAAACCTCGCAATAAATTTAGTTAATTAAGATCAGAGTGGAACACACTTGCCATGATTGTTTTTGAACTCACAACCCCCGTCTTGACAGGCCAGCAATCACTGTTGATGAACTACCACTTGGCCACAGAGGTCAATAAATTTTTTTTGAAGTTTTAGGCTTAAACAAGGGTTTTTGACACATTAATTTAAACATGACGACAGATGCTAAAATGTATGGAGCACTAGAGTTCTTCTTTATAGGGTTGTTTTTATGTTTGCCTTTTTTTTCCCTCTCTTTTAACCACCAAGTTGTCTAACTTCAACTTCTATTCTTTTTATTATACCAATGGTATCTTTTCATTTTTACTAAATTATCAGGAAACAAATACAGAACATGAAGGAACTGTTATAAAAGGATATGTGGAACTAATATCAATTGTATAAAAACATTTTTATTGCTTATTCAGGACAATCATATGCACGACAGAGCGAGACCCTCATGTGTAGTTAAGGTCGTTAAACACTCCCTAGTAGCATATGCACGAAAACCATTCCTGCATCAGAAATGCATTACAATAATGTCTGTATATCAATTTGTCTTAATTACCTTTAATATCTCGATGAACAATAACATTTTTGTGAAGAAAGGCCAGCCCTTCTAACACTTGGCGAGTATATTTGCGACAAACCACTTCGGTTAATGCCCCATATTTGTTAAGTAAATCTTTTAATGAACCCTGAAAAAGATAAATATCTAAATAACATAAGAGCTACATGAGGTGCACTCTTCAATACAGCATTTGGCCTTTAACAACAATATGTTATTTTCAAAGAATGTATATAAGTGGTCTTTTTTCCACATCTTTAAACATACCAAATCTTGAAAACTGACATGTGCTTCATTAAACTCTTATCTTCAAAAATGTTTTAATGCACATTTTACAGAAAAGCAGAAAATGATCAGTCCCTAGTAAGGAGTCTGAAATTCATGGGTTGTCATTGGATGTAGTCATATTTGTTTCTCTGTTTGTTGTACATATTTTATCATAATTCAGGACATTGGTTTTCTCATTAAATGTTTTATATTTTGACATCGCTGGCCTTACCTAAAATAGCTACTTTACAGTATAGGTTTTGCTCAATGTTGAAGAATGAAATTTTCCTTTGGGCCAAAAATAGCATTTAAATTGTTTGATGTTGCCTACCTACCCACCTAAAAAGCAGCCTATCTGAAAATTTTATTTTACAAATCATTTCAATTTTTTTTTTGAAAGATTTTTTCCAACCTTAACGTCCTTTTCTTGAATAAAATATGTAATTTATGTTGTTTGCAAAAAAAAAATCTCTACCTACCTACTCAACTCTACAAGGCATGGGTAGGCAACATCAAACAAAGAATTTGTTAAGGGTGGCCTTAGTTGCATGCATCCATGTATTTAAATGTGTGGTAGATTACTAATTGGCAATAATACCACATAACATTGCCTTTTTTTATACTGTCAGGTTATTTATACTCACCCCAGATAAGTATTCCATGAATATAGATAAGCTAGTTTTACCCTGTTGACAACCAAAATATGAAACTATTCTCTCATGTTGGAAATTCCGCAACAATTGTATCTCATTCTCTAACGCTCGCACTTCCTAAAAATACAAACACAGTGTAATATTTGAAGTTATATGATTTTATAAATGCAATTATGATTTGATTGATTGTTATGGAGTATCTGTGTCTCAGATGACCTTGGATATGATCACAATATTATAGCCACAAGCATGTCCTCTTGTTTTTGATTATGACATCACCAAATTGGACTTTTCACAAAATTTGAACTTCCCATGAGCAACAAAACAGGTGCTAAATGTGGTGCAGGACCTGCTTACTCTTTAAGAGCACCCAAGATATCACCCAATTTTTTCATGAGGTTCAAGATGCTCAGTCTATTTTTCTACGTAGTATGATGAGTACTGTTGTTTGTCTTGTGATTTTTCAGGGGTTATTTTGCCATTGTATAGTTGTTTTTTCTTCAATCTATGATTTTATAATGTCCCTTTGGTGCCATCTACCTCTTTTTTTTTAAATATGATAATCAAATTACAGAAACGTATGATTAAGTTATTTCATTTGGTTTCCAGCACACTCATTGGTATTCTACAATACTAGGTAGGAAAGAAATCCTATTAATGTACATAGCTCTTGGGTCACTTATGTGTGTGTGTGTGTGTCCATTTAATGTAAACAAACTACTTATATAAGTATGCCACTTTCTACTTTCCAATATTCAGTATTAAAAGAAGACACGAATACCCTGCTTAAGCTTCAAACAAACGAAAATGGGACCGACAGACGGAAATACGGAAGGAAAGAAGGACAGAAAGACGAAAGTACTAAGATGGAAAGACAGAAGGACGGACGGTCAAGAGTAACACTTAATGCGCCCGTCACCTACCTTGAGGGCATAAAAATGGGATTACTTTCATTCTTAATTTGAGAAAATAACCGCCTTCTTCCGGACCAACTTCACGACAACAACAAAATTATTTAAGTTGACGGTGCAAGGGTTTAACAGCAAGTCAAGGTCATTAAAAACCACCCAGCTAGTTATTTTGAGAAAGAGTTGAGTGAAGTGCAATGTAGTTCTCTATTATCTTTTCAATGGTGTTTTACACTGACTCTAAATATGTTTGACTAAAAGACCTATTCTTACTTTTGAAGCTTCTGCATTCATACTTGTAAGAGTGACTTGTTTAACAGCCAACTCTCGACCTGTATCCCTGTCATAACACAGGTATACTTCTCCAAAAGCTCCACTGCCTAACAGTTTACCCATCTGCCAGTTTACTGGAGCACGGGGAGCTGAAATAAATAATATATTTCTTTTTATTTAATTTATCTTAATTTTATTAGTATAGCTGTGGCTCAATATATCACTGTACTAAAAAAAAAAACTCTCAGGAAATTTTATTTTATTTATTCATTTCAAAGCTTTTATTAGGGCCTCTTTTCAGCACTTTCATAAGCAAAGTGGGTTTTTTCTGTTTTGATCTAAATATTTTATTTCTATAACAATTTTAAAATTATCCTATTAATTTGTAAGGTATTTTTAACATTGCCTCATATATAGTATTTGTTTATAAGAAAGTATTAAGCACTTATTCAAAAAGCTGCTCCAAGTTATACACAAACACACATCATATTACCATTGGCACACATGTACAATATATAAACACCTTTGATGTTGATTTACACACGTGTACAATATATAAACACCATTGATGTTGATTTATACACGTTATATAAACACCATTGATGTTTAGCAGGTTTAGAGCTCTTTCTTCCTGAAGGCTTAGTCAGTAAAAGATTGGTAAGTTGGCTTCCAAAGTATGTTGCAAGATTTGTTCAAGCGTTACAATTAATTGGACACTTCCCGATTGACCACGATATTGGTAGAATTGCAGTATCCTTAAATACAGAATACTGGTTTTGATTGGACAAATGATATACTGTTAATTCAGAAATTATTGCAAGGTTTTTATTAATACCAATAATGGGACTGGTTGAGTATCGTTATAATTCGCATTCTAATATCTTAAACATCTATCTGTTGCAAATTTTCCTGAAATCCAAATAAGGGCTATTCCATTAAAATGTATGTGGGAAGGTAGGAAGGGAAGTATAATTATTGAATGTGGGTCATGGGTCTTTTTTCAGTATGCGTCTATTACCATTATGCAAAATTATCTAAAAAATGGTTCTTGGTTGTAGGGATATTTTGAAAGTCCCTTCCTACCCTCCCACATACATTTTAATGGAATAGCCCTAATTAATCTTGCATTGTTTTCTATTTTCAAAAAATCGCAATAATAAATACATGCAATAATATCTGAATTTACAGTAATCAACCTGTTTATTTTAAATGCAATGCATAAACAAACATCCCAATTTTTGTAGAACACACTATTGAAAAAAAGAACTAGCGTCTGATTTAGTTGGAGTACAAGAAATTTTTTAAAATCTGGAATATTTAGAGAAAATATGTCACCTAAACATCTGTAAAAGTTGAATACAATAATAAATGATAATAATAAGAAACCATCTTGAAAATAATAAAAGTTAAAACATATCAAAAACGAACTATTAATGTTTAATCCTTGCTGATAAACATGTATTTAAGGAATTTAAGGAATGACTGTAATATTTTTCTGCCTATGAAGAAATAATATTAATGATGTGGTGCACACTGAATAACCCACATAATTATATATTCCATTTTTAAGGAGTAAATCGTGAAAAATCGTTGATGATGTCACGGTCACATGACAAAATTATGTATATGAGCTGATAGACAAAAAACTTTCAGCCAATCAAAAGATGTGATACATCTCAAATTAAATTATTAAAGATTGTCTACAGAATGACTAGAGTGAACAAAAATAACATCATTTGCATGCATGATTAAAACTGAATACAAAATGTTCCAAGTTAGATAAATATTGAAATTTCATGTGTTCATCCCACATACATGTGTGTACATATATATGTGTGTCCAATACACATTATTGATCGTTATACCATTAACTACACAGCACACAACAAAATTACAATTAAATTAGAGTACATTGATATGGGATAAATAAATATACATACGCTTGTCCGGTGAAAGACCTTAAACAGTTGGCATCAAAATTTATATATAATTTGTTTTCATCAAAGTTTTATCAGTTTCAGCTAACAGATTCAAGTGTATGAGAAACAAACACATTAGTTCACTTTCTTTCTTTCAATTTTTTTTTTTTTATATATGATGGAAAAACAAGAATGTGTTCTTAGTACACGGATGTCCCACTCCCACTATCATTTTCTATGTTCAGCGGACCGTGAAATTGGGGTCAAAACTCTAATTTGGTATTAAGATTAGAAAGATCATATCATAGGGAACATGTGTACTAAGTTTCAAATTGATTGGTCTTCAACTTCATCAAAAACTATCTTGACCAAAAACTTTAACCTGAAGTGGGACAGACGGACAGACGAACGGACGCACAGACCGAAAAACATAATGCCCCTAGGTGGGTCATAAAAATGAAAAGATGTATCAATTCACGACAAAAAAATCACTACACACACACACACACACAATATTAAAGCAAGGAACAGCGTTGTTGTTGCTGTTCTTTACCTCAAAGTCACATCGAGGCCTACAACATCACAACTCTCACCTCACTGTAAGTTCAAGACAGCCCTATGCACCTGATTGAAAGAGAGGCTTTGCTAGATATCAATCCCACTACATCTTCATTTTCCATGAAAAACACAGATGCAGGGTAATAACAAAAAAATGTTATCTGGCGTAGAAACTTATATAATTATAATCTTACTATTTGATTAAGTGCAATTAATTATAACTTATGTCTGCAATCAATATCAATTAGCAGATATGTGAAAATTTTAGGCTAAAAATAAAATTCAAATTGTTTGATGTTGCCTACCTACCCATCTAAAAAGCAGCTTACCTGAAAAATTTTATGACACAATTTGTTTCCGATTTTTTTAAACAGATATTTTACTGTTCTAACGTCGTTTTCTTCTCTTAAACATCATGAACATGTAACTTTTGCTGTTGGCCAAAAAAAAAAAAAAAAAAAAATCCCTACCTACCTACCCAACCCTACAAGACATGGATAGGCAACATCAAACAAAGAATTTTTGAAGGGTAGCCTTATAGTCTTAAGTTTGACGTGACCAAGGATCACTACAAACACCCTTCTCCTTTTAAAGAACTTTATATGAGATGAGCTTCACCACAAAATTATTTTTTTAAAGAAATTGACAAGATGGATAGTCTATGAAGTTTTTCATGTCTGCCAAAGTCATGATGATTACTTTTCAAATAACCAGGTCATCGTTAATAATCAAGACAATTATGGTCAAGATTTTTCAAAGTACCAAGTACCAAGATATTTTCCTTTCACAATTTCACTAAACTTACATTTAGAGAAGGCTAAATCTGACACCGGATTGAACACAGGACTATCTATATCACTATTTCTCTTTAAACTGAGTCGGCCCTCCGGTGAATCCATGTCGGGATCTGGAGGGAATCCACTGCTGCTACTACTATTGCTGAGAGCACCTGAACTCCCACGGGATAAAAGTGTGCTCCCTAACTCAGGCCGTCTCTGTACCATATTACTGGCACGTGGGAATGTTCTGTGGCCTTCAATGTCATGAGTGTTATGTGTATTTACATTGTAATTCCGTGGAAACGTATCAAACCATACTTTGCCATCTGAAAACAAAAATTATAAAAGATTCTAATATGTTTAATGAAATATGAATGTAACAGCACTTTTGATTGGATGGTGTCTGAAGTCAGTTCATTGGCAATAACTTGAGAAATAGCCATAGACAGATGTTTGTATGTAGCATTTCACAAAGCTTGATATCATATATAAGTTTAATAACATTTGGTTGAGGCAAACTAAAGAAAGAGGATGAAACAGCAAATTTAGCAAGGTTTCAATTTATAAAGGGACATAACTTGAGAACAGTGAAAGTGATGCCACCCAATTCAAACTTGATCTGTGTTTGGTGGTAATAAGCCTTGTTTATAAGTTTCATAACATTTGGTTGATGCAAACTAAAGTTAGAAAAAGGATACTAATTTTGAGACTTACAGAAGGACAAGGGTAAAACTTAATGCCCCCTCTGCCGTGGCGGGAGCATAAAAAACTATAAATGAAGAATCCATATCAAAAGATAGACAGGCAACTATCAATCTGATCAAAATACAGATCTTGTGTCTACCCAGAAATTTCATTGTAATAATCACCAGAACAAAAAATTGCTAAGCTTGGAGTCAGGATCGGTTTTTTAATCAGATTGGGCAACCATATTTTACTTATTAAAAATAAAACTGTACCACATACCCCCTGTTTCATCTTTAGATGATGCATCAGTTAATACACTTCTCCGTGAACCAGCTCGTATTCTAAATGGGTACGTGTCACCACTGTAAAACAAAATAAAATTGATTTTGTATATTTTCATTTTTTTTATAAATTTTAACACTAAATGCCATCAGTCATATAATGCATGTAAACTGTGTCGTTGGTCTCTTGTGGAGAGATGTCTCATTGGCAATCATACCACATCTTCTTTTTATAACCTGGTATAAACTTTAAGAATATGACAACGTTTTCAATTTACCATGATTTAAAATTTCATGGTATTATTTCTAAAATTATTTCTTAGGGACTAATATTTGCAGTTTCCAGTTTGCGAAAGTACTATTCTTAATAGGTTAATTTTCTCTTGGGTTTTTAATTTTATGGATAATATCTATCGCCAAATTGAAGGAATTTCAAACTCCAACAAAACTTTCTGTAGATATACTTACTGACTACTACTGGCATAACTTCCACTGTCCAGTGATGAGATACTACCGGTCATTTTCCCTGATCCTTCTGGACTATGGTATACACCCTAAAAAAAATCATTATATTTAAATATCCATCGGTAAGCATTAATTGTACTGTGTAACAAGAATGAGTAAGCTAAATTGAATCATTGACAAGGACAATGATCAGCATTTCTGTCACTGTAACTGAGAAATAATTCTTATTTTGGGATTTATCAATTTTTACTGAAATGAAAATATATCATTAGAGGGACATTTGGATTACAGAGCAGTGTCTAATGAGTAATGAGGTACTGTAAGTTCAGAAATTATTGTGAGGCTTTTATTAATGTACCATTGACGTCACACACTTATCACTTTCTTTGGTGCATCACACAGATTTTTCTTAAGATCCCATAACTTACTGACATATCTGTGACAAATACCAAGAATTACCTTTATTTTCATCTTTTTTGAACTTTTTTCTTTTGCTCTGTTCTATAGAAAATGTCTAATATTCAAATTATAATGTATTTATAATAATGATATTGTATATCTTGCATGTATTATATTGTATGTAACTTAGAGTAGCCATAAGCAGCTAAATTATTTGACCCTCATATGCACAACTACAACTGCCTGACTCAATTGATACCAGGAAATGTCTTACCTCATCCCCATCCTCAGGAATGAACTCTCCTTCACTATTAACAGAGGTACGTGAAACACTATGGGATATTCCATGTGGCAGGTGTCCAGGTGGTGGGCTAGGTGATTCTCGGTAGTCAGAATGTTTGGAAGACTGAAAAACAGACAAATTAATAATATATTATTTATTCACAATAAGCATATAAAAAAATTGTTAAATTTTAAAAAAAAATATAAAAGAATGTGTCCATGGGACACAGATGTCCTGCCCCTACTTGTACATAAATTTGTTAATATATAATCTTGAGTCAATATGCTAATGCAAACATTTGAGCGTGGAAATAAAACTTTGCGTCAGTATATGTAATAGTAAGAGTGGGGACAAAAGAACTTTTCTATTATAAATAGGCATAACTAAAAAACAGTAAAATTGACAGAGTGCCCCTAAATTCTACTTTGCAATTTTCCATTTATAAATGGGCATAATACAAGAAAAGTGAAATTAATGCCTACCAAATTGATCTTTGTTTGGTGGTTATAAGCATTATGTATAAGGTTGAGGCAAAGGAAAGTTAAAAGTGCGGAAATGACAATTTCAACAATTTTTCCATTTATAAAGAGACATTACTGGAGAATGGTAAAAGTGATGCCACTCAAATTTTATCTTGATCAGTGTTTGATGGTAATTTGCATTGTGTGTCATAACATTTGGTTGTGGCAAGGTAAAGTTAGAGTGTGGAGACGGCAAATTCAGCAATTTTTTTTCCAATTTCAAGATTTACATACAGACAGAGGGATAAGGTCATACCTTAATACCAGCTGTGGCTAACTGAGAAAACTAAATAAATAAAAATTACTCAAAATAATGATGATATTTACAATTTAATACCAAAAGCTGAAATAGGACTGCATTGTCAATTTTCCGTCTCTAAAAGTTGCTCTAGCTGAATTTTTTAGATAAATTTCCGAAAATGGAATAGAAGTCTTCACATATAAATTTTCAAACAGAATAAATTTTGGACTGTAGTAACAAATTCATTCTAACAATGGACATGATTTTCGAAAACTAAAATGTTGCTGTTTGTTATATCTATTCAAATGAAATAATCAATGGCATATTAAGACTGCCTGTACTAACCATTGTACCAAATCCACTCTCACTAGCCGAGTCTTTGGACTGATGTTTTCGAACATTAGTATAACCACAGCCGGCTGGAGGAGACAGGAATAGTCGAAGACTTGTGATTTTCTCATTCTTGTCCACCAGATCAATGGCTGCATCTAATTCTTTTTGATTTGTGATTGGTATGTGTACCTACAAATGAAGAAAAAGCTTATATTACTAAAACATATTGGAAATACTAACATATATATGCAGTTGTATATAACTAGTAAAGCAATTTCAATTGATATTTTATAGTGTGTCTTTCTATGTTGTGATGTTACACTATTGTTTCAGGTAGGGTGAAGGTTGGTGACTACTAAAACGTTTAAACCCGCTGCATTTGTTTGCACCTGTCCTAAGTCAGAAACCTTTTGTTCAGTGGTTGACGTATGTTGATTTGGTCCGTAAGTGTTTCCTTCGTTTTTTATATAGATTAGACTGTTGGTTTTCCTGTTTGAATTGTTTAACACTAGTCATTTTAGGGCCCTTTTGTAGCTTGCTGTTCGGTTTGAGCCAAGGCTCTGTGTTGAAGGCCCTACTTTGACCTGTAATGGTTTACTTTTTACACATTGTGACTACTTTTGCTGTTGTCTATGTTTTCTGTCCAAATTTGGTAAAATCCAGGATGGTTTATGAATCTAATAAATGTTTTAAAAACTTTAACCACAGAGTGAATGTAATGTTAACTATAAGTAATATATGGATAAACGGGATTTTTTTTTTTACAAAATTTACTTCTGGATACTATCTTATAATCATTAACAAGCTTCTTTCCAAGTTTGGTAGAAATCCAGGATATTTTATGAAAGTTATTAAAATTTCAAAAACTCAATCACAGAGTGAATATTTGTGGATGCCGCCACCGATGACGGAATGTAGGATAGCTATGTGTCGCTTTTGCTACAAAAGTTGCAGGCTCGACAAAATTCACCTCTCCATTTGCCTGTGTGAAGAATATCATTAAATCCATTGTATACATCTCTGATACTTTCATTCTCAGGTGGCTGTACGTCAGTGGTCTGTGTATGTTGATACTCCTGAAAAACAAAAAAACAAAAATTTTAGTCATGTAAACCAATTCAACAACACTGAAGGTAAGAATCATGTCCAGTTTGATATTTTAACATATTAAATACAAGACCATATGATCTACTAGCATGACTAGTAAATTTCTCTGTTTTTTTTTTAAATTGTTTTTTTTTCGTTTCGGATGTGGGGAGGTTGCTTTCTCAATGATGCAAAGCGAACCTACATACTTCTAGCATATATTTATATTTTGCATGCAATTATTAGAAAGTAAAATAACAAAAACAAAAAATACAAGGAAAATTCAAAACAGATGGGTTCTTCTGAAATGCTCAAACACAACATCAAATGAATTTAAAACAACTGTCATATTTCTCATTAAGTCATGGCATTTCCATATGTAGAAAAATGGTGGATGAAACCTGGTTTTATAGCTAGCTAAACCTCTCACTTGTATGACAGTCACATAGAATTCCATTATATTGACAATAATTATGTGTGAACAAAACAAAATGACAAAATAGGTAATCAAAGAAGAATGTGTCTGAGGACACGAATGCCCCTGCTCAGGCTTTGTAACAGAAATGGGACAGACGGAAGGAAAGACAGAAGGACGGAAAGACAGGTGGACAATGTTAACACTGAATGCCCCTGTCGCCTACCAGGTACAGCAGTCAACATTGTATTATGATCTTAATAAATTTAAGGGACATCATCATGATGGGTGACATTTTCTAGAAATGACTTTGTTTTCTCCATTACTTCTTCTTACACATACTGTACGTTCAAATTTTTTTGGATGAAAAAGAAATTGTGTTTTTATAGATATTTGATTTTGAGGTTTTGCCAAAGTCAGCATATGGTCACTTAACTGGGTCATTTGATTGAGTTTTTTTCACAGACTATTCCATGTAGTCAAACATTTCAAATAAGTCTAATAAATCTTGTTTATATTGACCCTAAAATAAAGGTCACTAAATGACCTTTAATGTATCTAATACAGAAATAAAATTATTATCAAAACATTCACATAATTTTCTTTAAGTTCCAAGTCCAACATCCAGGTCTCTTTTTCACATTTCATTAGAAACCCTTTTCTGATCAACACAGGATTAAGTAAATTTCACCTTTCAAAATCAGTATAAATTACCATTTGATCCTATTTTAAACTCAGCAGCTTTTCAAACCCATCCATCCGCAACATTTGTTCTTACATAAAATACTAAGCACTAACATTACAATTAATAGTCGAAGATTTTTATCTATTTAGATCACGTAATTTGATTTTCAATTTTCAATTTTACTTCATTTTCTCACTGTTTGAAATTGAATGCACTTTTACTTGTACCCAACAAATTGCTCAAGGTTAAATCAAATGTTATTTTCATTTCAAAAACATGTAATACAGTACACCTCTACATTAAGTCAAGGTAAAAACTATAATCCCATGATATAACAGGCTGCTTTTTTTAGGGGGGGTTAAAGGAGGGGAAAGTTGTTGAGATACTTATCTAGTCTTACTGAGAGGGATAACCTCTACATTAAGTCATGGTAAAACACTATAATCCCATGATATAACAGGCTGCTTTTTTTTTAGGGGGGTTGAAGGAGGGGAATGTTGTTGAGATACTTATCTAGTCTTATTAAGAGGGATATCTAAAGGTCAACCTATGGTCTCAGACTATCAAATAGTTATATAAATCAGGCTTAATATCATCCCCAGTCTAAAAAATAATTTTTAATCATTGTTAATGGAGACCATCAAATAACTGTCAACCTAAAAAATGTTAATCTTTAAAATCTTAAGAGATCTTGAGAAAACAAACAGACAATCCCCTGTATAGAACCTCTCTAATACAATTAAGCCTTGTTCTTTTACAAAAACAGTTTTATATAACAAATTGCATTTCTTTTTCTTTGTGTCGCTTGTACCTAATACACTCTATGTTTGATAACAACCAATTTGTCCCTGTTTATACATACATAAAACCACAATCTAACTGCATCAATGATATTCCCCTGTAAAATAGCAATCAATACTTGAAAGACTTTTTATTCAAACTCTAATAATTTTTCGATGTAAAGGCATTTAAATCTTTACTGAAATGTTAACAAATTTCAGAATTTAAAACTTTTTGATTGACTTTTAAATTCATAAATTATTTTCGATAGATTTGTTGGCAATAAAATTTGTTTTCAATTTTTATTTGATAAAGAAAATTACCGAGGATGAGAACTTATAAATGCGAATTATTTCAATTCTAAGCTATTTGTTAGACTGATCTAATACACTGAATCCCCTTTCACTGACAACACTTGTCTTCACTTAAAATTTATCAAAAACAAGCATTCTGAGAGTATTGCATGGCAATACATAGTCCCCTACCAGTTAATAATTCATTATACTGTAACAAAATGCTAACTTGATCTATTACTTGTTATGGTGTAAACTATATAACGAATTGTCAATATCTTAAAGCATGACGAAATAAAAAGTGTTGAAAACTGATTATTTGAGTGAATTTTCTAAGTCCAGGGACCATAACTCTGCACAAAATTACAAGACCGCAACAAAATTCAAACTTGATCTTTAACTTGTCATGATAAAATTATATACCAATTATTAAATCAATATCTTCAAGCATGACAAAAAAAGTGCAGAAAACTATTTATTTGAGTGAATTTTCTAAGTCCAAGGACCATAACTCTGCACAAAATCATCAGACCGGAACAACATTCTAACTTGATCTTTAACTTGTCATGATAAAATTATATACCAATTATTAAATCAATATCTTCAAGCATGACAAAAAAAGTGCAGAAAACTATTTATTTGAGTGAATTTTGTAAGTCCAAGGACCATAACTCTGCACAAAATCATCAGACCGGAAAATAATTTGAACTTGATCTGTAACTTGTCATGATAAAACTATATACCAAATTTCAAATCAATATCTTCAAGCATGAAGAAAAAAAGTGTGGAAAACTAATTTGGCAGACTGACTGATTAGACAGACAGACAGACAGACAGACAGACAGACAGACAGACAGATGGACGGAGTGCAAACCTAAAGTCCCCTTCCACTTCGTTGATAGGGGACTACTAAACTCTTGTGTCAAGACAAACAATATGAAATTATTAATTCAACACATTTTGCAGGGGTAAATTATAAATAGTTTTCTATGTGAATAAAAGATTTGGGGTATATGTCAATAAGACAACACCCAAAAACAAATAAATGGGGAATGTGTCCATGGGACACAGATGATGCCCCCAGCTTGCATATCATATAAAGTTATAAAGGGACATAACTGAAGAACAGTAAAAGTGACGCTACCCAAATTTGTACTTGATCTGAGTTTTGTGGTAATAAGAATGGTGTATAACATTTGGTTGAGGCAAACTTAAGTTAAAGAACGAAAACGAAAAATTCAGCAATTTTTCCACTTGTAAAGGAGCATAACTCTAGAACAGTAAAAGTGACACCACCAAAATTCAAACTTGATCTGTATTTTGTGATAATAAGCATTGTGTATAAGTTTCATAATATTTAGTTGAGGCAAACTAAAGTTATTATAAGAATGCTGAGAATGCTGAGAATTATTAGGACTATTCATCATGTTCATGTTAACATTTCTATGAAGAATTATCACCCAGATTGGGCATATTTACTTCTAAAGTAAATTTTACCTCTATTCAGATTGACTGATTGGTGTTTAACGCCACTTTCAACACTGTTGTGCTATTTCATGTGGTCAGTTTTTATTGGTGGAGGAAGCCGGAGTTCCCGAAGAGAACCACCGACCTTCGGTAGGAAAACTGACAATCCTAGTCAATTAAGATTTGAGTCGAGTGCACTCACCCCGTGCGGGATTCGAACTCACAACCTCAGTGTTGACTGGGTAGTGATACAGTAGTTTGACTACTTAGACCACTTGGCCACCGAGGCCCCTACCTCTATTCAGACCTAAAACTCTGCCATACTCCTTATTTTACCGCAAAATAATATAAACACCATACAAATCTAATGTAAAACAGAAAACTTAACATTTTTCTGTGGAGCAGGAATCAATTGATGGGAATATGCTCAAGAAAGACAACTCTTAAAGAAATATGCAAACTGATAAGGTATCTTAATATTAAAAGGGTGATATCAGTGAACTTAAAAGAAAAATAAATGGAGAATGTCCATCGGACACAGATGATGCCCCCGCTTGCATATAATGTTATAAAGAAACATAAGTTAGAGAACTGAAACGAAAAATCAATTTTTCCATTTGTAAAGGGGCATATAAATCTAGAACGGTTAAAGTGACACCACTTAAATTCATATTTGATCTGTGTTTTGTGTAATAAGCATTGTGTATAAGTTTCATAACATTTGGTTGAGGCAAACTAAAGTTAGAGAAGGGAAACCAATTTCGTGACATACATATGTATGCATGTACAGACGGACAGGGGTAACACTTAATGCCCCCTCAACTGTGGTAAAGGGGAACCAAAACAAGTCATATTATTCAGTAAAAAGACTGACTCTCTCTAATACTTGCTATAAAAGCAGTCACAGAAAGAAGTAATTAAGCCCAAGGTTAACGCATAGTTTCTTCTAAAGATAAAATACAAATTCTTTTTATATTTTTTTCTTCTTTTACCTAAAAAAAATTAAGAGGACTTTTACCAAGTTTAGTCTAAATAGTTACAAAACCAAAGAAAAAGATGTTTAAATCATCTTCCTAACTTCGTTGATACCCATGCAAGCATATATGACCATTATTTTATAAGTTTATTCTTTATCCCAACTTATAAAATTCTGAAGTTGCTACTTAAAAGCTGTTGAAAATTACTCAAATATTAGTTTTCTGGCTTCAATACCCCAGACAACACTTCCCAAGTAAACAAAAGGAAGCACAAAGGATAGTAAATCTATTTTTGTCATCATTTTCAAGTCATACTTATCATAAGTATACAAATATCAAAATAAAATGTCCTGTTAGTCAATCAATCCTGCCACCCACACACTTAATATGACATTTTAATGTTAGTCTGCAGTGTGCAGTCACTGAGCAGACGACACGCTAGGTCAAGGTCATTACATATGGAGAATATGATCCTTTCTATATATAGCCAACTAACTGAAAACATTCTTCTTCCTCAAATATTTGACATTGTAAAATTTCATACTGTAGATATAGACATGTAATATAAAGATTATAGCACTGCATCAAATGTGATACAATATTTCTCTGCAGGAGTCAGTTAAATTTTCATATTCAAAATTTAACTGCCGAGTGAAGAAAAATCGTATTGCACAAGATTTAGTGGTGGAAAATGACTTTCTCTTATGATTTTTAGACAACATGTAGACAAACATATTCCTTTTTTGTCAATGATCTGCCAACAAGATGTGTTCTTTCTATGTGATGTCATCAGGCATGGTCACCTTTTTTCATGGCATCACAGAAGTTCAGACCTAAGCAAGAAGATTTGACGTCATCATTGAATTTTGACCACTGAAGAACTGAGATCAAGCGTAATTAACGGTCAGGGATAGAATAAATCAGCTAAGTATTAGAGAAATGTATATATCCGTACAAGGAGGAAATAAATAAAAAAAAATGTATAAATTCAAGTTTCTGTTTAATTTTAGTTAAGAGAAAGTGGTATAAAAAAACAACAGAAATCTATAGAAGGCCACTTCAATATACCAATAAGTAAGTTAGCCTATACTGCTGATTGATTTATTTTCGTGGATACCGATTTTCGTGGATTGAGGAAAACTTGCATTTTTGTGAATATTTCATTTAGTGGTTTTGCCAAAGTCTGCATTTTATAAATTCTTATAGAAAATTTGTAATTTTTTGTAGATCTTAATTCATGGTTCTCAGGTAACCACAAAATCCATGCAAATTTGTATCCAACGAATTATAATTAATCCACAGTTATATTATATATATTTGTAGGATTTTGATTCATATTGATTATCTTCTTTCAAAAGGAAAACAAAACCTAATAAAAACAAATACAAGGAAAGAAAGAAGGAAAACTGAGAAAAAAAATATCCCCTTTATGAACTATCTCAGATCTTGGCAATATAATTTTCGCAACAGTGAATTAGAAATGATTCATGTGAATAAGACCATTTATATATTTTATAATGAATTGCTCCTATGGTTAACCTGGGGGACATTTTCCCACTAGACAAATGTATATTTTATGATGTATTTTCTATCTTAAATACAAATGAAAAATTACAAAACAGCAAATTAATAGATCATTTGTTAAAAAAAAAAAAAAAACAAGGATAAAAGAAGATGTGAGATAACAACACAACAACAAAATTAAACCAATCAGATCTAGAAGACAACATGAATAATTCGGTAACCCACAAGTGTCTATCATGTCAGATTTGTCTTATAGACTATTTTAGTAATAGGTCAAGCAAGAGCATTTAACAGAACTAAAATCAAGCTTACAATCGGTGCAATTTGGTGAAAAAGTTCACTTTTTACAGTTGATTTTGTCGTGCATTAGAAAACAAAAAACAATTATTTTTTCCACTAAATTGCACCGAATGTTACGCTTGATTTTACTTTCTTTCTGTTGCTATCACTTGACCAAGTACCAAATATCTTACAACAGATAAGGTCATTCCAGTTGAAAAATTATATACTCCAGAGTTAAAAGTCGGTTATATGAAAATAGTCTATTGAATATGTCAAGGTGTACATCATTATGTGTGCATCACACAGAATCTATAAACTGCATATTTGATTTTTTTAAAACTCCTTTCTCGAAATGCAATGAAATGTTTGAAGTGAAAAGAACTATTTAAAATACATGAGGTGTTTACATGCATTAATGATCAATGGCTCGATGCATTCTTAATAAATATTATTTAAATCCCCTAAAATTTTCTTCATGATTAAGTATCCAACTAAATGGTTTACCAAGGAGCTGATATTACATACTCGTTAAAATATTCTATGTAAATATTTACAGTATCACTAGCGTGCATAATTTTACCTACATTTTACCAGACATTATATTTATCTTGAAATCTTTACCAATTTTTTTAAAGTGCATCTTATTTTCTTTAAAATTTTTGCACTTTAAATTATTCTCTCATCTGATAGAGAGAAGCACCTGTAGAGATTACATATGATAATTTCTAAATGAATTATAATTGGTTATGTTTGTTTTTGCAATTAAATTTTACACATTTTTAAATGTATGATAATCTTGATAATTTAGTGGTCTTTTTGATAAAGAGTCGGGTAAAATATGAAGGAATTTTGCAAGATTTCTTTTTAAAAATAAAAAGATGAAGTATGGTTGCCAATAATCCAGTGGCGAATCCAGGGGGTTCTAGGGGTTGGAAACCACCTTTTAAAAATGACTCGATACGCCCCTGTAATCACATATATCTCCTCGAGACCAAAAGACATGGATATAAGAAACTATAGGTCATCTTACTGCCTCAACAGTGAGCAAAATCCTTAACAATATAGAAAGGACCCCGTTGTGACAAAAGGAAAACAAGTCAAACAAGAAAACCAACATCCTCCTGATCTTGTCCGTTACCGCCTTTATTTTGTAGATTTAAACTCATCAAAGATAACAGGCCAATAATTTGGTACAAGAGAGGCCCTTTTCGTTTGTGTTCTTCCACGGACATATGTAGCTTTATTATCATCTAGCAAAGAAACCAGTGATAAAAGGGTCTTGAAACTGGAACTTTAAGGTAACAGTAAGGTATGAACGTTTGCCCTAATTTAAAGGCCTTTCTGTAAGTAACGTTGCTGTCATGACTGTTCCCCAAGAGTTAACTGGAACTTTAAGGTAACAGTAAGGTATGAGCTGTTGCTCCTGTTGCTCTATTTCAAAGACCTTTCTGTAAGTAAAGTTACTGTTATGACTGTTTCCCTCAGCTTTGAGTTTTGTAAACTAGGCCACCCTTAACAAATTCTTTGTTTGATGTTGCCTACCCATGCTTTGTAGTGTTGGGTAGGTAGGTAGGGGTTTTATAATTTTTTCAGGGGGGGGGGGGGGGGGGCTATCAGCACAAGTATCATGTTTTAGAGAAGAATATGATGTTAGAGCAGGAAAAAATCTTTCACAAAAAAAATTTGAAACAATTTGTGACATAAAGTTATTTGGGTAGGCTGCTCTTTAAGTGGGCAGGTTGGCAACATCAAACAATTTAACTTTTAGTTTTGGCCTTAGCGAGGATATAGTCCTTATGATTCCTTATGTATTGAACACAGAAAAAAAACAACTGGTATATGTCTGACGTACATGTATCTAAATGAATATTCATTAGCGATTAGCATATAATTAATATTCGTGAGTTGTGAATGAAATCATCAATCATATGCCTAACATGATTTACATTCTAAAAATAATCTATTTCCAGTTATCAATCATACATAATTTACTTATATATACATGATATATATAAAAATATTGTTCAGTTGTACAATTTTTTCTTACACTTGTTTTTAAATTATGACCACCCACCCATCTACTTTTGAAATTAATAACATCCTTGACTAACTTAACTAAGTATTTCACTGCTAGAACAGGGTTGTGTTACTCATTCAGATCATTGCATATATAGATTGATGAACCTAACAAATAATAAGGAAAAGAGGTGACTATTGATGACTAATTACAAAAAAAACTGTGCCATTCTAATTTGGCTTAAACTACTACAGCACACACAGGGTGATTCACCTCGGAGGAGGTGAATCTTCACAGTCAATCATTGTGGATGTTTCAGTTTAAAACTCTGAAATACTTATGTTTTTGAATACTGTCATATACAAATAAGAAGATGTGGTATGATTGCCAATGAGACAACCCTCCACAAGAGACCAAATGACTCAGGAATTAACAACTATAGGTCACTGTATGGCCTTCAACAATGAGCAAAGTCCATACCGCATATTCATGCAGCTATAAAAGGCCCAAAATGACAAATGTAAAACAATTCAAACAAGAAAATGTAACAAGACCAATACCAGGTCTGGACCTGCATCGCTGCATGAGTATTTGCTACAACTTAACATTATAAAGCTACAGACCAAATAGACCAAATATTAAATCATTTCCTTGTTTACATGGTATAGAAGTTAAGAAAAGCTTGAAAGTATCAAAGTTTTCTTTTGGATGGACAGACAGAGGGATGGATGGATGGAGTAGAGAGGTTACTAGACCTGCTTCCGCCTTCGAATATGCAAGTAAAAAGGTGACTCCAACATGGTCAAATCTGACCTGCTACCTTGGAGGGTTTGACACTGGCGACCTTACGACCTGACCTAATTGTTAAACATAAACCTGTCAAATTTGCTTAAAAGTGACCAGCTGGTGACATGATGCAATTTTTAAACACAAACTTGTGACCAAAGGGGGTATCATAATCTTACTGGAGCCCAAAATAGGTATATTTTTGCTGAGTTTAACTTTTGTGATTTCTAGGACCAACAGTCTATTTGCGATGTTTTATTTTTCTCTTTTTTTCTTATCAAATGTCCTGATCTTCCTTCAAGATCATAAAAGTCATGCAGGGGTCTTTTTTTGCAATTCTATCTTTAGTGCCAAATAAGGAAAGAAAAAGACCCTCATTAAACTCATCACCTATCACCATTTTCACAGTCTATCGCAGACACATGAAAAAAAGTATGTTTGACTGAAACACTTTGTGTGTACTGTGAACTAGAGCTACCGGTACATGTATACATGTGCAGGTTAAACTCTCTAGTACTTTTGATTATTTTACTCATGTTAATAAAAATATAGATTCCAATACCCACTCCCCCCTTTTCAATTTTTTTTTATATGCAAACTGTACATTTTATAATAGATTAAAACAAATTTAAAGTGCACATTCCTTAAATAATGTAAATAGACTTTTCCGGATCTGGAGAAATATTTTAATGTTTCAATGCATTAGTTTTGTTTATTGTCGATTTTATTTCCGCTACTAACAGCCACCATCATGACGGATGACTGTACACATCTAAAATTCTCAGTCAGATCCAAGTCTATGTTATCAAATTTCTAATCCCTCTGCAAACTTATCCATATTTTGCATTAAACTAACCCATGTCAAAATTCCTCAAAGAAAAAAAAAACAAATTCTGAGGATTCATTTTTTGTCCAATATTATATACCAACTTTTGTGCAAGGAGGAACATTGTATTTTTGTGAATATTTGATTTTGTGGATCTGCCAAAGTCTTCATACAAGCGTATTGAAAGTTTGTACTTGGTTGAACTTTTAAATTTGCGGTTTACCTTTTTCCAACAAAATCCACAAAAAATGGTATCCCACGAATAATAATGAATCCAAAGTATGTTAAAAAGTTCAGAGATAAATAGGTCAAGAGGTCAGAATCAAAGCAAATATGAAAGAGCTATCACAGATAAGCAGGTATACAGTTATTGTGTAATATTTGTACAGTTAATTCACAAAGACTTAAGGATGTTCGCAGCTATGTCTCAAAATATCAAACATTTTAAAAGACTTATAAATTGATGTTGATAGTATATAAATGACCGAACAAAAAAAGCACACAAAAGATGAAAGGCCTGTGTCCTTGAGCCATTGAAAATTTGGCAGGAAATGATTCTCTCTAGATTTTTCATACATTTAATATTGGCACCTTTTTTCTTTCTATAACCATGATAACTATTTAAAAATAACAAAGATATCATTACATTTTCTAAAATGGCTTTTTAAACTATATGTAATAAAATCATAAAAAGAAAGTAGGGCTTAACAAGAATAATTGTTAATGACCACTACACATGCTACATGGATAAAACCAGAGGATTCCAAATATCTGACAAAAAGTCAAAAAGAATATCAGCAAACATCCTAAGATACGTAACAGAGACATAGTTTAGGCAGTGCAAATCCATTGATCATAGCCTTGAAGAAAAGTTTCCTTTTTCTAAGTGTTATAATGTTGTAAAATTGATCTTATTCTTCCCATTAACACGTTAGTAAGTAAACAGATCAAATGTATTGCCAAAAACCTAATTTTATCTCAATGACATGTTTTGTTTTTGTTTTAATATCAAGACCAGTCAGTACAAGTGGATGTCTGAGTAATTCTAAGTCAGGACCTTAAACTTTGGAGTATCTTTCAAAATATATACTTGTATACAAATACAACTGTTCACTGTGTATGTATACAAATCAATATGAAGAAATGACAATAAAAGGAAATGTTGATATACATCTATGAAACAAAATCACAAATACAAAAACAAGATCTATAGGTCAACTATATGATTGATTCATTGATTGATAGTTGGTGTTTAACACTACTTTAAGCACTATCTGCTAAAACATAGCAGTCAATTTTTATTGATGGATGAAGCCATACCACGGGCGCCAACCCTCTGCAGGAAAACTGAGATCGGAGTTGGATGCACCTGCTAGGTGCAGGATTAGAACTCAAAACCTCAGTGTTGACAGGCTAGTGACACAGTAGTTTAGACCAATTGGCCACCTAGGCTCCAAATGTCTTTTGATCTATGATATATGTAACATCCTTCATTTTTTCTTACTTTGTTCTAGTCACTGCGAATCACATTTAGACTTACAAGCCAGAAAATCATTTATCATAACAGTTCTTTAAATTATTATTAAATCTTGTCAGGCCTCTTTTCAGAAAAATTTTACTGGCCAAGGCCATTTGACTTGATGTTTATCATGAAGACTTCTGTACAAATCATATATTCAAGATCTACATATAAAAGTCACAAAAAATATACATCCTCAGTTCTTGTTTTTAATCCCCTCGCCATATAAAAATTCCACTTCCGTTTTTCTACTCAGAACACACAAGATATAATTACTTTATGTGGTAATCAGTGATACATATATATCTGCAGAGTATGCATCTGATATTGTGACTCATTCACCTGGGAATTAGGCCACAGTAATATACATTGGTGCAATTAGGTGATCAATAATTAGGTTAAGGTAGTATGCATAGGTGCAATTAGGTGATCAATAATGAGGTCAAGGTAATATGCATAGGTGCAATTAGGTGATCAATAATTAGGTCAAGGTAATATGCATAGGTGCAATTAGGTCATGATTAAAGAGGAGGGTATAAAACATGACATAATGGACATAATTAAAAGTTTAAACCAAAACTTTTGTTTCATTTATATGTGTACAATAATTTTATTTACTACATATTATATGGATAATTAAAAAAAAACTTGTCCACTAACCCTACCTATCCTATGTTTTAATGCCTACCCTTAAGATTTGTTTGTCATTTTTGAACAAGCATTATTAAAGTCAGACTGGCATGACCGGTTCCCCAGTTAAAATCAATCAAAATATTTTTTAATGAACAAATTTTTGAGTATCGACCTACTCTTATTTTTTTCAATATATGTTAGCAGGAACGCTGGTACTTTTTTAAATGGGCTATAAATATCACAATCTGAATTCCTTTAATAATAATGGTATACAAAGCAACCCAACAACAAAGGCAAAACAAAACTTATCTCGCAATATGAATATAAAAAAAAATATCAAAGAATAGATCTAGATGATTGATTGAGTATTGGTGTTAAACACCACTTTCATTACTTTTGGCAACACCTAGGTGGCCTATTTTTACTGGTGGTGGAAGCCAGAGTGCTGGAGAGAACCACAGCATAGAGCAAATAAAATGCTCCGCAGGGCGCAGCTTGATACGACCGCAGAGGTCGAACCCTGAACAGTTGGGGCAAGTATGGACACAACATTCAAGCTTGATACAGCTCTGAATTTGGATTGTGATTAAATATTTGACACAGCATAGGTTTCTGACACAGAATGAATGTGGTCTAAGAACTTAAAAATTTTAAATTGGACATTCACCTATTATGGTCCAATATCCAAAATCTAAATACATGGTTAGATTCAGCATATCAAAGAACCCCAAGAATTCAATTTTTGATGAAATCAAACAAAGTTTAATTTTGGACCCCGATTTGGACCAACTTGAAAACTGGGCCTATAATCAAAAATCTAAATACATGTTTAGATTCAGCATATCAAAGAACCCTAAAAATTCAATTTTTGTTAAAATCAAACTAAGTTTAATTTTGGACCCTTTGGACCTTAATGTAGACCAATTTGAAAACGGAACCAAAAATTAAGAATCTAAATACACGGTTAGATTCGGCATATCAAAGAACCCCAATAATTCAATTTTTGATGAAATCAAACAAAGTTAAATTTTGGACCCTTTTGACCTCAATGTGGACAAAGTTGATAACAGGGCCCAAAAATCAAAAATCTAAATACATGGTTAGATTCAGCATATCAAAGAACCCCATATATTCAATTTTTGTTGAAATCAAACAAAGTTTAATTTTGGACCCCGATTTAGACCAACTTGAAAACTGGGCCCATAATCAAAAATCTAAATACATGTTTAGATTCAGCATATCAAAGAACCCTAAAAATTCAATTTTTGTTAAAATCAAACTAAGTTTAATTTTGGACCCTTTGGACCTTAATGTAGACCAATTTGAAAACGGAACCAAAAATTAAGAATCTAAATACACGGTTAGATTCAGCATATCAAAGAACCCCAATAATTCAATTTTAGATGAAATAAAACAAAGTTAAATTTTGGACCCTTTGGACCTCAATGTGGACCAATTTAAAAACGGGGCCCAAAATCCAAAAACTTAATACACGGTTAGATTCAGCATATTAAAGAACCCCAAGAATTCAAGAATAAAACCCCATTGAAATTGATCAAGAAATAAGCAATTTATACGAAGTATCTTCTTTTGCACAATACTGTGCAATTGAATATTTCTTGCTATTGCGCAATACTGTACAATTGACAATTTCTTGCTATTGCGCAATATTGTGCTATTGGATATTTCTTGCTATTGCGCAATACTGTGCAATTGAAGATTTCTTGCTATTGCGCAATACTGTGCAATTGAAGATTTCTTGCTATTGTGCAATACTGTGCAATTGAAAATTTCTTGCTATTGCACAATACTTATTAGATAATAATTTACACATCCTGTTTGGTGTGTATCTCCTACCATATCATTATTATTTGCTTTTAAATATTAATCAGAAATAACCAACTTAAAATGGAAAATTTTAAAAGAAAAAAAAAGGAAAAAAAGAAAAAAAAAGAAAAAAAAAAAATCCCCCCCCAAATTTTTTGAACCCCCTTATGATTCATCACCCCCAAACTCAATCCCAGCCTTCCCTTTGTGGTATGGTACCTTACAGTACAATTTCAGAGAGATCCATACACTTGAACACAAGTTATTGTCTGGAAACTAGAAAAATGCTTATTTTTGGCCCCTTTTTGGCCCCCAATTCCTAAACGTTTCCGGCAATTACCCCCAAACTCAATTCCAGCTTTCCCTTTGTGATATGGAACCTTGTAGTACAATTTCAGAAATATCCAAACACTTACACACAAGTTATTGTCATGAAACTAGAAAAATGCTTGTTTTTTGCCCCTTTTTTGGCCCCTAATTCCTAAAATTTTGAGGCAACTACCCCCAAAATCAATTACAGCCTTTCCTTTGTGATATGGAACCTTGTGGTACAATGTCAGAGAGATCCATACACTTACACACAAGTTATTGTCTGGAAGTTACAAAAATGCTTATTTTTGGCCACTTTTTGGCCCCTAATTCCTTAACTGTTGGTACCATAACCCCCAAAATCAATCCCAACCTTCCTTTCGTGGTATTGAACCTTATGGTAAAATTTCATGGAGATCCATTCACTTAAACTAAAGTTAGAGTGCGAAAACCAATGTGTCTTCGGACGACGCCGGACGACGCCGACGACGACGACGACGACGACGACGCCGGACGACGACGACGCCAACGTCATACCAATATACGACCAAAAAATTTTTAATTTTTGCGGTCGTATAAAAACTGACATTCTTAGTTAATTAAGATAGGAGTCAAACACACATGCCATGTGCAGGGTTCCAGAGATGCAGCTAATCGTCAGACTTGTCAGACATAGGGGCAGAATTTTAGAGGGTCCGGCAAATGACCGGCAAATATCTTTACTGTTTGGGGCCGTCAAAATTGAAATTAATGGATAGTTGCCTTATTGGCAAGTGTAGTACAACATTCTCATTTATTTATTTGATGTTGCAGAATATTTAGCATGTTTAAATTAAATGTGGTCTCAGTCATTAAACCATCCCATGGTCATATCCTTATTAAACCTGGTCGTTCTAGTCAAGGTTTTAAGGGGTATCTTAATCCAACTAGGAACTAATTATTATTTTTCAAAAAAAGTAGGTCTGGCAAACAGATGATGGGACTGACAAAACTGCGTTACATGAGGACCCAATGGTCTGCATCTCTGGTGTTTTAAAGTTACAACCTCAGTGTTGAGACTTTTTACTAAATACTGTTGATGAACTACTTTGACCACTAGGCCACAGTAACCTTGATTTAAGAGAGAATGTGATTTTTAATAAGCAGAGACTAACAAATTTTGTGGGAAAACTTTTCAATATGTTGATCAATTTGTGTAGTATGTGAACACGTTTTTGGTTACTGCCATACTGGGTACAAGGACACAGTGGAAAGTACATGTTCCATTGGGAACTAAATTGATATGGAACCACATCTCCCTGGAAAATTTATTCTCTGGAAAATTGATATTTCAAAAAAAATAAATCACTTCAAGATATATTTGAAATGAATTACTATGCATGTAATGTACTTGGTTTAACTGTGAGTTACTAAATATATATCTTCTTAGCCAACAAAAACCCATAATAATAAATCATAAATTGTTAAGCTTTGTTAGTTTTCTTTGTATTGTGACCTAGAGCAATCAGCACCTAAAAAACTTAGATGTAAATATGTTCAAAAGAACTATGACCGAATTTTTAAATGCACAAAGTTTCTTTTTTTTTTTTTTGTTGCTTTTTTTCTTTTTTATAGCTAGACACATCATAAAAATCATAGGTCATTGATCAAAACTGAAATATTTTCGGGTCAACAAGTTTACTTTTATTCAACTTTCATTTTTTAAAGGCATATTACAAAACAAGGACCAGGACAAAGAAATGGTTTTTGAAAAAAAAAAAACAATGTGTACCATAGTAAACGGATGCCCTACTCGCACTATCATTTTCTATGTTCAGTAGACCGTGAAATTGGGGTCAAAACTCTAATTTGGCATTAAAATTAGAAAGATCATATCATAGGGAACATGTGTACTAAGTTTCAAGTTGATTGGACTTCAAATTCATCAAAAACTACCATGACCAAAAACTTTAACCTGAAGTGGGACAGACGGACGAACGGACAGACGAAAGGAACACACGCACAGACCGAAAAACATAATGCCCCTCTACTATCGTAGGTGGGGTATAAAAAGTATAAGACAAAAAACCCAACAACTAAACTTCACAAAAAATATAATGATATCATAAAGGTCACCAGTTTTCAAGAACAGACAAGCACCTAAATCTTACGACATGAGTGTCTTAGGTGTTTACCAGTATTTTTAAAGATTGGATTATTTCCCTTGGTTATTAGTTAAATCTTCTGACATGGGTGTCTTAGATAATGCTGTTAATAAATGCAACACAGACAACCAAAGAGCTGACATCTAAACAAAATTCTAAAGGAGAAGAGCAGAGGGTTCAAATTTGCCTTAAATCAAATTAAAGGTCTTTTTAGTATTTTTAGTAAAAGACCCTCCCTATATTAAAGAAGGTCACAGGTCCTATATAAAGTGTCAATAAAAAGGATGACTGGTCCTGGACTTTTGATATTCAGAAATAAAACTTTTCCTCCATGAAATGACAGGTCCATAATCAAGTCCTTGACCTACAATCATGACAATTAATTGAACTGCTGAGGGGTACAGAACCATTTTTGGCACCCAACAAATAAACTTTTGATAACTTCCAAAACTTTAAGTATGGTTCTGTACCCAACAAATAAAATATTGATAACTTCCAAAAAATTAAGTATAATAGTATAATACAGGGAAATGCCCCCCCCCCCCTCCTTCCCCCCAAAAAAAGAAATATTATTAACAAAATTGTAGAGTATATCTATGTCATGATATGCACTCTTTTCAAAAAAAAAAAAAAAAAGAAGAAACACTGGTATACCAACTATTAGCAGACTTCAACAAATCACACAATCCTGTAGTAGAGGGTCTAGATTGTGGGTCATTCATTTCTTTACTCTTTAATTTTAGAGACAATTGAACTCGATTCTTTATCAATTTTGCACATTCTAACATATATTCTGTATTCTTAATTTCATTTGCCCTTTACATGTTTATTCAGAACATGTTCTCAATCTACTCGGTAAACCCCATTCATACCCTCATAGTAAATCTTGCACAACCAAAAACCACATACAACCAGCCGTATCCAAATAAAACTCTCCTGAGGCAATCCAGGCTTATACAATATACCATGTATATCAATGTTTTTGAAGTGCTGAGTAGTTTAATTATCAAATAAAGATGTATTAAGAGTGATCAGACCAAATATTTAAATGTCGGAACATATCTTAATACTTGTAATTTTCTCTTTAAGCTACCTGGAGTTTTTTTTTTAATATTACCTCTTTTCTCCATTGTATTCACATTTAATCCGTAAAATTTGTTCTCTTTTCTGAAAAAGATAAACATAAAAGTTTAAGCTTATCAAGTGTCAAAAACAAGAATGGAGTAAATATTTTCCTAATCTCATGTACCGATTGTGAGAGGTGAATTTCTGTACAGTAGATAAACATGACAAAGTTACGAAAACAATTTCAAAAACAATATTTGTACTATCAATCCACTTTACATACTTATGACCTTAGAAAGTGTTTTCCTAGGCCATACATTATGTTAAATTATTAAGGTCACCTCATAAGCTTACAACCAACAATTTTCCTGTTACATTAGTCTGGTGATGTGCAGTTCGATATTACAATTTTGCATATTGATTTAAGTTTTATAAAAGTTATTTTAAGTTGTCTCCTTCAAATATTCAAATTTGAAATATAAACTGTTGACACGGAGATATGTCTCGCCATTATGTAACTTTGATAGTAAAATGCAAATGTAAAAAATTAAAATAGCAATAACTTAACATGAAAATTATGCAAAACATTAAAACTCAATGAACCTCTCTGGAAATGAGATATGGGAATGTAAATGAATACCATTATCAATGAATTATATGTATCAGAAGTGACCTACATGTAATCACAAATTTTAAAATGTTAACTATGCAAAATTTCCAAAGTCAATGAACAATGACTGAGGCAAAGTTCTCACCAAGAAGAGTCCATGAGTTCTGAATCTGGTTGGACTCATCCTTTTCTAACTGTCAGATCAAAAGATACATAAGCAGAGAGGGTTATATAACGTAGTATCAGCTGAGCGAGATTTCATCCTTTTATGGCATGTATGGCAAATGTTTATTATATATCTTAATTTGAAGTCATTTCCTGGCTCTTTTTTTGTGATTGAGACTTCAGTAATAAATTAATAACAGTAAAGACATCCTTTTTCTCCTCACTGTTGGACTCACCATGCATCCCATGGCCAAAAAAGGGGAGTGAGTCCCTAAACTTAACTACAAAATCCTTAGTGACAAGGATCGTTTACATTTGTAAACTCCATAGAATTGAGACAAGTTAATGCTAATTCAACTGCATACCAAATAGCATTGCCTTGTTAATATTTTAACTTTAAGCAAAAGTTTCAAAGTCAATAAAAAATAACTGATTGGGGTGAGGTATGGGGAGATCAATTCATCTCCATGGAAATGAGATGTGTTAATACTATCCACTTGTCCATGTCTGTCCCATCCATTGAAACTGACAAATAATCTAGGATTGTGTAGGCCCTCTGGGCAGCAGTCAGAATCTAAAACCCTCATTAACTTATCTCAACATTCCAGTGTTTCCACAATTCAATAAAGTTGAGAATGGAAACGGGGAATGTGTCAAAGAGACAACAACCCGACCAAAGAGCAGAAGAGACAACAACCCGACCAAAGAGCAGAAGAGACAACAACCCGAACAAAGAGCAGAAAACAGCCCAAGGCCACCAATGGGTCTTCCAACACAGCGAGAAAATCCCGCACCCAGAGGCAGGCTTCAGCTGGCCCCTAAACAAAAAATGTGTACTAGTTCATAGAAAATGGACGTCACTCTAAACTCAGAAACATACAGACATATAAATGAACCGAAATTAAAAAAACATACAAGACTAACAATGGCCAGAGGTTCCTGACTTGGGAAAGGTTCAAAAACTCTTTCCAAGTCATGTGATAACATACCTGTAGGTCTGTATAGGCTCTTTGTGCTGCAGTTTTGTTCCCAGACTGCAGACCTTTCAGTAACTGGGTCTCAATATTCCCCATCACCTCCTCTAAATCATTCTTCTTATCACCTGACAAATAAAATACTTTTCGTCAAATTTAATTATCTATGCAATTAAATATCATTAATCATGCTTATGTTTGAATGTGTACACAGACAGAAAACGTATTTAACTGAGTTTTAGGACTGAGAGCTGATATCGAAATGAATGCTCTGATGATGGAAAAAAGATGCTATTTTTCTATTTTTCTACTTTGGTTTTTTGGTTTTGGTTAACTTGTTATACAATTTATATCTATCATGTCTATAGCTATGTTTTATTAGATAGACATGAAAGATGGTAATATTGGCCTAACGACCTGTTACTAAATGTGCTGACTTTCTTGTCGATTTTTTTGGTGAATTTGAACTTTTATATACATGTACAGGTACATGTACCTTTATCATGTTTATCATTTCACTCATGATTGGCAATATGCATTAACATGATTAAAAAACAAAAATAAAACTCCAAGATTCATAAATGCATGAAATGAAGAGCTACATTATATAACAATACCATATGATTAAGTTTTACCAAATACAAAGTTGTTCCCAAGCTTCAAATTCATCATGCAGAAACAATTTATCATCACAAATTGTTCAAGAAAATTTACCAAACTTTTAAATTTGATCTAACTTTTAAATTCAAAATTTATGAAATCTGAATACACGTTCAGGGCATACAATCATAAAACTTTTGTGATTGTTGTATTCAAGACTTAGAAATTAATCAATCATAATACTGGATCTAGCTTTTCAAGCAAAAAATTTGTACACGAAAAATGAGACAAGATCAATGAAGATTAATGACCAATGCAAGAGTCCAGGTATCTAATGTTGAATCAACTCATTTTTTTTAAATATATAGTTAACATGGTTAAAGTAGAGAAACCTTAACACACATATTTTTTTCTTTGAAATAATAGATGTACCATATTCTATAATAGGACATTTTATTTGTATGGCCTTGAACATGGCCTTAAAAAAAAAAGAAATCGTCCCTACATCTACTTTTTTTTACATGTTAACATTTTTTTTCTTTCAGCTAATCATGCTAATCAAATGTACTATATATTCTATAATAGGACATTTTATTTGTATGGCCTTAAGAACATTGAGCAAATAATAGAAAGAATTTGTTTCTACATCTTTTCTCTTTTTCTAAATCCTAAATATGTTCAAGCAGGTTATCCATATAATCACACACATACTTTTTGTTTGACCTAATTGATTTACTATATATATAAATATGAATAATTGACCATTTTATGTGTACGGCCTTAAGAAACCAGGTTAATCTTCTATTCCATCACAATGGAAATATTATTTAAACTTTCTAATCAATTTCATCTAAACAAGGTCATAATGGTGTATATCTGATTACAAAGACACGGTATAGGGTAGCGAGAGAGTCATTCTGACTTAGTAACCTGATGTGGGTCAAAATTGTGTAAACATGGCTGATAAATATCTACTAAAGCGGAAAATAAAATGTATAATTATCAAGTCAATCAACATGATCAATTTTTTGTTGGAGTCTGATATTTCTTAAGTTGTGTCAGTCAAACGGCTTTTGGATTCTATAAATGGGGTCTCGTGAAGTCCATTAACATGATTAAGGACCAGCTGGTCAGTTACAAATTAAGTAATTATATAATCGAATGGCACAGAAATCTACGACAAAAATTTTTTCCTGTTAATACTGAACAACACTATATATAAAATGAGGGCATCATGAATGGATTAACAAGGTTTACATAAACTTAATCTAATTCCACGATTTTTTTTTTTAGTTATTGTAACTTTATACCGATTTTTTGTTCTTAAACATCTTAACCAGACAAAATGACAAAGTCAATTAAAATATGGACAAGCAGCATGAAATAACATACACAACTGCTACATGTATGTCAATTGGTCTGTCACTGAGAGTCTGTGGTGGAGAGTGGTCTCTTTAACAATCATATCTCATCTTCGTATTATAATACATGTAAATGAAATTGGATTGATTGATTGTTGGTTGCTTAACGTCCAGCGGCAAATATTTCAAGCATATTCAGGACGAAAATGAAATTGGAACTCCACATGAACATGCTAAACAAAATAACAAAAGAATTTTTTTTTTTTACATACATGTACCAGTTAAAAATCACTTCATATGATATTTAACATGTTTAAGTATCATAATATGAGAAGGAACAGAGGACTTTAATGAATTACAATCATGTTAACACAATAACATATCAATGTACATGATGTATGGAAATACCAAAATACAACTTCTGAATTTTAAAATGTGGGTCTTATCAAACAAGCACAGGAATCTTACATCAATGTTAAATATATCATACATATAACATGCAACTTGTACATTTCAAAGCATATGATTTATGTACATGTCAGACCTTGGCATTGTGTGGTGAGGTCGTGGGATAATACATAACTATCGTTATATTAATTTTTAGTTTTTTTACAAGTATTAAACATGCGGAGATGAATGTTAAGACGCTTTATATAATTTTTTATTGAGTCATTTTATTAACTGAGCAAAGGTAAAAATTTCCCATAAAAAGCGCCTACTACAAATTGCATGAATTGTATGAATTTTCTTTTTCGAACTACAAGGTCTCCTTAGACCATGTCGACATGTGTGATTTAATATGCAAATGAGCTTCAAGTTGGTTCTACAAAAAACTTTAATAAGGTTGATAAACATCCTATCGGAAGGTTCTCATGATTCTTCAGACATTGTCAGATGCACAGACAGTTTACACAAAGTCACTTTAAACTTTTGCACTGAATAAATTAACTTGCAATAAGATTTTCACTTTGATTTTCAACCTCGAGATTAATTTTTTCTACAGCTATGCCAGTATGATCCTGTGCCAATTATTTTTTCCAATTGTCCTTCTAAATCTGTCAATTTGATGGTTTTGAAAAAATAAATTAAATACATGTGTGTACATACATAGGCCTATGTTTATGATGTAAATTCAATAAGTTTTATAATGATATATTCCACTATGCCACTAAGAGACCATGTTATGACTTTAGGCCATAAAAAAGAATATGTTTGTTTGCCCTGTTACCAATGGTTACCTTACCTACCCAGAAAATATCTGCCTACCCAAAATCTTTTATTGTCCTCAGATTCCTGATGTGAAAATTTTTTTTTTAATCAGATAGGAATGAAGACTAAAAACATTTGACACTTCGATTTCTCTTTGTCAAAAAAAAAAAGAAAAGAAAGTGCCTACCTACCTATCCACTGTCCCTACCTTTCATGCCTTTGGGTAGGGTTTGGGCAAACCAAAATATTTTTAAATGTGGCCTTAAAATTTTTTATATTAATTATTAACATGATTAAAGGAAAAGTAAATCAATTTGTTTATGTAAATCATAAGTAATTACATGATTACCAGAACCCAATCAACCCTAAGGACCTCAACACAAGTTCAATACCTGTATTGTGTACATTTCAAAGCATGTTATCATTTGCATGTGAATTAGTGTCAAATGAATTTAAAATATAAATCATGTAAAAAAATCTGTTAATATTTTATCACTTTCTTAGAAATTCATTAAATAAAAACATGGTTTTAAGAAATACACTACAACTTCTGGCCTACATGGCCTACAAAGAGTCTAAGATTTTGCCATGTGAGACAACTGAGTAAAAAAAATTTTTTTAATTAAGGGGGAGACAATCAATTACCTTTTTATATTAGTCTTAGAGAAAGCAATTGGTTTACTTGTAAATGGTGGTACTATAGAGAAAATTTGACTAAAATGACAACTATTCCTATTTTAGGGTAATATATTTATAAATATGAAGGATTGAAGCAGATATCCATTTATTCTTATTATGATTTAAAAAATAATACATTAAGCAATAAATTCGCTTTAATTCTACTAAAAATTGAAAATTACAAAAGCACTCCTTTAAACTTTACAGGGCCGTTTATTAGGGTTAACGGCTTACTCCTTTTAGAAGATGTTTATCATTAAAACAAAACCAGAGGATTCTGAAAGGTATTCAAAACAGAAAGTAGAATAGCGACTTTGATTTAATTTGATTTGATTTTTGGTGTTTTAATGCCACTTTTAAGCACCGCTTTTGGGCTATTTCGTGGCGGCCAGTTTTTATTGGTGGAGGAAGCCGGAGTGCCCGGAGAAAACCACCGACCTTCGATAGGAAAACTGACAATCCTAGTCAATTAAGATTGGAGTCGACTTTGTGTCAGATTCTTGAGAGCAGGGATACAGTATGTTTTTCATTCATAACCACTAACATCTTTTGTTGACCTCTAGATGCCGTTTTGGTTCTTTGTGTCACTAGGTTACTGTCTTATTGACTTTCTACTTAATTTGTTATAAATAAGGACATTAGTTTTCTCAATTGCATTGTTTCATATTTTTCATGGCAGGGCCTTTTTATAGCCGACTATATGGTATGGGTTTTTCTCATTGTTGAAGGCCGTACAGTTGTCTATAATTGCTTACATCCACTTTATTTGAACTTTGGCGGAAAGTTGGCTGTCTCATTTGCAATTATAACACATATCCTTATTTTTATAGAGGTGATCACAGAAAGCATCCCTCTACGATACTGCTGTATAACGATCATGACAGTGCAGAAAACCTTAGCTGGGTGGTGGTCTCTTTGAAATTTACACCATATCACATTTTGCTCATATTTATACACAAACATGTAAACCTATCTTTATTTTACAAAAGTGTTCTTTTCAAATAACAGAAGTCAGAAAAAAAACAATACGAAAAACAACTCTTTGTTGTGGTTTTTTTTCTCACACACAGGTGCACTATAATTTCATCAAAGGCAGGTAAATAAAAGAAAAGGCCATGAACCAGAGATAATACAAAACTACTAGAGGCAAAGTAATGAAATTATACCATCTATATATCATCTTTATTACATAAATCTCTATCTACTATTTTAAGGCTATTTATGCTGATTTAAGAGACAGCGACTGTTTAATGGCAGGGAAAAAATTGCCTTGTCTGTTCAGTTTCTAATATTTTTTTTAGTAACACACAGCATCTTCTGCATAACAATCTGATTTCAAGAAAGAGGGAAAAAAGTTCAAAATCGCAAGAGGAAACCAAGTCAACATTCATGAAATTGTTGCCAAAAGAAAAAAAAACAAGGAGCAGTTTAAGACTTTTAAGTATAAAAAGTTGTTTTAAAAACTAAAATTTTTAGCAAGTCAGGTGCTCAGGAAGGGTAAAGCAGTTCCCCCTCTGTTATAAACCTTTAAACAAATTAACAATATAAAATAAGGAGATGAGGTATGATTGCCAATTAGACAAATATCCACCAAAGTTCAACATGTTCAAATAATGTGGATGTAAGCAATTATAGGCAACCGCACGCCTTCAACAATGAGAAAAACCCATACCGTATAAAACTAACGTCCTAATTTATAACAAAACAAGTACAGAATGATAATGTCCACCTTGCTTTATACATGTACATGTACATATTATCACTTAACACAATATCTTATTTTTGCAGAAATTTAAAAATAACTGGTTCTACTTAACTTCAACATGTGCATGTGTTGATTTTTCAAAAGTTAATTTTGTTAGAATAAGGATTACAGAATTCTGTCTTAAAATTTGCAAACATCAGATATGATTTAATTGATGAAAATGATTATTTACTGACTCAACTACAAATGTAATGCATCTCCAGTAAACTCAGTTTGCCACCATCAATTCAATAACTGATGGTGGCAATTTCTAAAATATTACAGTCCTCTTAATCAGTCACCTAATTGCTTAAAACTTACCCATAGTCAGTGGTGATATGATTCAAATTTTCACTACTCTATTTCAATTAAATAATCCATAATTAGTTAATTAATCCAATTAATAGCATCCATAATTAGTTAATCCAATTAACATTATTCATAATTATTTAATCCAATTTTAAGGAATACACAACTCATAGTAATTAGAATCCACACATGAACACAATGTGTAATAAAACATGATTTTTCCTACAATTCACCCCATCGATGCACTAAAACCTTTTTTCATTCACTTTTCACATCATCTCTACTTCAATCAACATGGTTTCTTTAATTTATCTGAAAGTAGACAAGATTTCACACTTAAGATGAGAATTCAACACAAGCATTTTACTATAACAAATTATTATAATATATATACACTGAGTTTATAAATACCATTGAAAGTGCTTTACTAATTAAATTATATAATTATGTGAGTTGGTGCGTTTTGCTTTTTGTTCCCATTTCCTTTCAAAAAAAAGTTAAGGATTAAAACACCAGGTGTGGTAATAAAAATGCATATATATGTGAAAGAAAGAAAAACAATATAATGTAGATGTCTGACTGAGGAATATATAGACCTGTACATGGCCCAAAATGATAAGCATTTTTGTTTATCTTTCACTTGTAATTGTAAAAATTTGAAATGTTTTTGTCAACAGGAAAATAATGCAGAAACATGTATCTCGTCTGAGTTGTAGAAGTCAGTTTTAGGAGAAGAATAAAAGAAGAACGTGTCTGAGGATGCAAATGCCCCTGCTCAAGCTTCAAAGAAATAAAAAGGGGACGGACGGTTGGACAGAAAGACGGAAGGACAGACAGTCAAGGGTAATAGTTAATGCCCCCCTTGCCTAAAGCGGGGGCATAAAAATATGTCAGGAGGTAATTCATGACACACAAAATTCTGACTTGTTTATATCAGACCTCTGATTGACTTTCATTTGTCTTAAATTCACTTTATTTTGTGTGGTGACTTTATAAAAAAAAATAATGCATTTTTAAAGAAGGAAATATTTCAATAAAGGAAGAGATTTTAATACTTTTTTTAACATCCAGGAACTACACATTTGTCATATTGTCCTGACTGTCAACATTACATCCAAACCATCATTCTTTTCATTTTTCATTTTCTATTAAAAGAACTTCAACAGGTTTATGTACTCAGAAAACTCAGGTATGACAGTCGACATGTAGGTATATGATACAACAACAAAAAACTTGGGATTTTCTCAAACAATTCACCCTTTGTAAGTACATGTATTTAATCTTAGTAAGACCCAAACCTTATATATATATGCATATATGCAACATGTCATTTCATGAAGAAGCAGCCGTGCCAGTTTACAAACTTATCAGTTTGAAGAGGGCCTATTCTAAAATATGAACGGTACAAAGATATGGAAGCATTGGGTTAATAAAAGTAACTATAAATGGAGAAAAAATATATTTAGCATTTGACTTGTTTCCATTTCCCAAACATCATGAACATCATGAACATCAAATTTGTTGTAGTTAATCTTAAAATCAAATCAATGCATATTTACATTAAACATGAACAATGATGAATATGCATATAAATAGTTTGCCATTGATCATCATTAAATTTGATTCCAGTCCATAAAAACATCCACATTTTCTAAAATGCCATTCTTAAGATGCTGTATCATGAACAAAACTCACAACATGATTAAGATGATCCTGGCGATCAGAAAATGTTGTCCTCACAATTTTTTTCCCATGTTTAAACTATCAAACTGTTCTATCATTTTAGGTTACCTGTGACGTCAAGGTGACTCTGTTTAAATGCTGTGCCTGCGGTCAGATTATCGCTACGAAGATATTTTTAATATCATCGTGAGGTACGAAAAGAGATAATATATAATTGTTGTTCTCAGGTATCAGCTAAGTATCTTTATCTGAATCATAGCTACCGATATCCATATTTAAATGTACTATAGTTTTCTATGATTGAGTTCAGTCCTTTAGACCACTTCTGAATCATTTAAAACATTTACCGATTCAGTCTGCACCAAAATCTTTTCCAACTACTAGTCCAAAGACCAATACTCCAACAATTTTCTTATAAACAAATATTTGCAAATGCTTACTAGTCCAAATAAAATTTTACTAGTCTGGGGCATCAGACTAGTTGCTAATGGTGCAGACTGCTGATTTCCAAGATCTCTTAAAACTTTTTTTGGGGGGATAATCATGTAAATAATATTTCTTTACTGAAAAAAAGCAAAAGAAATTCCTTAAATGTTTGTTTTTTTTCAACATCCTTAATAAGGATTTTTTTAAAATAAATACTTCATGTGTAAGTAACAATGGAGTCTATAGGTCATTTACAGTAACCTATCTTAGTATCTGCACTTGTCTCTGTTCTGAAAACGACAGAAACCTCTTTCAATTTTCTTATTATTGCTTTTCAACCAGATGAATTTATGGTACATACATGTATGATAAACCTCTCTAGAGATTTTTTAAATATATTTATGAAATCATGCAAACAATTTGGTCTTAGTTTTAGCTAATCCTTCCTTAAGACTACCCCTAAAGATTTTTTTTTCTGTCATATTTTAACAAACTGTTGAGAACTATCAAAGTCAGACATTTCCCCTGTTTAAACCACTCGATAATGTTTTGAAACAGACAATTATATAGATTTGCTTTACCTACCTCGCTACCCTAATTTTTTCAGCATGTTACTTAAGTAGAAACAAGGGTATTCATGTTTTTTTCAGCATGTTAGTGGAAACAACCTGGGTATTAATGTTTTTTCAGCATGTTAGTGGAAACATGGATATCAAAGTTTTAAGTTCTTTCCTTTCCATTTATTACACAGTTTGTTTGTTGTAAAACATTACTACAAGTGTATCCTCTATCATCTGTTATACAAAAGACTTATCAGTATAAATAAAATGAAAAGTGGATATTAGTTGAAAGAAAGTAACCCAACAATTATACACTACAGAAAAGACATCTTGATCTTTCAACATTGGGCCTAAAATAAAATATTGTTTGTTTCCCCAATCCCGACCGACCCTACAAAAATGGTGCTACTCATAAAATTTTATTGTCAAAACTAAGTCAAATATTATTTTAATCATTTTGGATTTTCAGGTTTGCCAGATCGTCCGATAATGTTCAAGCTTTTTGGAAAAATAATAATATTTCCCTACCTACCTACCCACACCTGGCTTGGCAGGGTCGGGATTGGGGAAACAAACAATATATTAATTTAGGCCTTGGACAATTGTCTATATAATTAGGCAGGCTCTTAACTGCCCTGAGTCTCAAAAGTTATGAAAGAAATCAAAATTTAGACTTATAATCCAAGATCTGCCATCCATACCAAGTTCATAAATGTTGAAAAAAAAAACAAACCTAAGCAGTGAATTTTACTTTTGAAAAGCACCAACTTTATTTCATTTTTTTTTTAATTTCATTTGTATATAATCATGATAATAAAACCAAAAACTTACATTTTGCTATGCTCCTAAGTCAACTTGTAGACATTGGCACAATTCAGTAAAAAAAAATTTTTTTTTTACAACTACTGTAAGGGCTACCTCCCAAAACAAATCAATTCTAAGTGCAATAACTTGCATTTACATGTAGTATAAAAATCTTTTCCAGGTAAAAGTACACAATTATCAGAACAGTTCAATATCCTGCAGTTTTTAACATTAGTAAAAGAAGATGCACATTTATTTACAACTTGTATCAATCGTCGCATTGAATGTTTACATATATATTTACATGTATCTACATCAAAAAGAGTTGAAGTGACAGAGATTACAACTTGTCGTCTGCAAGAGGTCATCAAGGTGTTCAAGATGCTTGAACTTAACTGAATGATTAATCCCAAGTCAGCTATATTAGTCCTTTGCCAAATCAATTTTCCACGATATTTTCAAGCCTAAGGAAAACAGTTTTGACGATTAACATCATCTTTAATATCAATCTGGCCTTCAGACAATTTTTCATTCATATAAGCTGTGAAAGTTCACAAACTTATTCATTATTTTCTGAATAAATTTGAATTTTGTAATAATAAATTTATTTTTCATACTACAGGTGCTGAATAAATATAATATAACTTATTTTTTCGATTGGTGTAGTGCGTCTCTTCTACACTTCTAAACATAACAATGTCAAGATAATCCATACAAACACACTTCTGCATTTCAATGAATAATTGCATTAAATAAAATATGCAAGTCAGAAAATGTTAATCAGTATGGACCATAGTCCTGTCTCACAAGCAATCTCTTCATTTTTAAGTGCATCAGCCTTAATATATATTGGGACCATAGTCCCTTTGCAAAAACAGGGACAAGGTTTAAATTTGAAAAAAAATGTTAGCATACCATGTCTGCAACATCCTAACAGAATTGTGGGTATGTCACCTGACCATAGATTTTCAGCAGGGGGTTGTGGGTAATGTCACCTAACCATAGATTTTCAGCAGGGGGTTGTGGGTAATGTCATCTGACCATAGAGTTTCAGCAGAGGGTTGTGGGTAATGTCACATGACCATAGATTTTTCAGCAGGGGGTTGTGGGTAATGTCACCTGACCATAGACTTTCAGTAGGGGGTTGTGGGTAATGTCACCTGACCATAGATTTTTAACAGGAGGTTGTGGGTAATGTCACCTAACCATAGATTTTCACCAGGGGGTTGTGGGTAATGTTACCTGACCATAGATTTTCAGCAGGGGACAAATAGAAAAGTAGAACAAAAATTCAAATGGAAATCTTAAGATGCATCGAAAATGTGATCTAACTTCCATGTTAAAATGGTCACTCAACTAACTGTTTCAGTACGCCTGAATTAAAAATCTTGTGAAAAATTTACATTTTAAATTATGTTCCTACACCTACATACAATAAGGAATCAAATCTGTCAAGCCATTAAAAAATATGTTGCTATTTTCTCCACCTACCTCCCACCATCTGACCACTTATAACCCCATAATCAGAATAAACAATTTCATTACATACATAACTTGCCTGAATTTGGTTCAACAATTATAACAAAACTCATACTTTTTCACATTAAAATTTGTTTATACAGAGAAAACAATTAAAATAGCCATTAAACTTAATTATTAACATGTTTTCCTTATTTTTTTTTGGCTAAAAACATATCGTGAAACAGTTAAAATTAACCCACATTTAAACATAACACCTTCCATACACCTACACCTAATACAGAGCAATTTATCATTACGCTTTAAAACATATCAGATGTCATTTTAATTCTGATCAAATTTTTGATCAAGGGAACAAAAAACCTTCTAAGTTGACATCAGAAGACTAACTTCAGACTAAGGACACACAAAGGCTAATAAAGTCTAATTTTTCTTGTCTGTTGCTATAAGGGCTTTTACATTTTTTTGTAGTCAGACTGACTACTTCAGCTAGCCTAAATGTAAGAATTTTATTTGAATGCTGTAAGCTGATATTAAAAAATAAACTTAGTGAGCGAGGCACAATCCAAAAACTGGTCTTGGTTTAAACATTCCGATGTATATCTCTAGCTTTTCCAGGATTTAGCATTAAACATTTAGAATTAGCTGCTCCTATCATTCTAAATAAATTGTTAGACTAGTAAGATATCATTTATAAAATATTGTAAAAATGTTATTGCGAATTCCATCAGAGAAAATAGCAAAAAATGGGGTGTTCAAATATAAAAAAAAACCAATTATACAGGTTTCCACAAAAAAACTCTAAAAACACCAAATTTATTAGTTAAATTATAAAACGGAAAATATTAAAAAAAAAAAAATTATTTTTCTTCACCTGCTTTTTCTTGATCATAAAGAAACTTCTATCCAAGTTCTCATCTTTGAAAAGATTAGACAAAGTTAATGACTCTAAAAAACATTTATCTATATGTGTGTTAATGTATCTGTAAAATACATCCATTTATCAGTAAAATACAGGAAAATGTAAAATTAATTTTCAAAATTTTTATCAAGATGTTAGTTTCATCAAATTGAAAAGGTGTGGCGAAGCTATTGATTTAAAAAAAATCAACCAAGGACTAAACATCTTAACTGTAACTGCAAACAAAATTATTAAGTCCATCTATCATATCTATAGGTCATGTATGTGAAAAAATAGAAAATTCATAAGGGGTTCCCCGGAACCCTGTGTCTCGCCTGCCATTGCTGCTGTCAGTGTTAAAGTGTAAAATTGACTTAAAAAGTAAGTCCATTTATCAATAAAATACAGAATTTAAAAGCTGTTATTTTTTTATCTTGAAGATGAGCTTCTGTACAAGTTTCATAACAATCCATTAAGGTTTACAAATTTATCATTATCCCAGACTGTCTTTAAATGTTAACTGTAAAAACTGAAGTCCATCTATCAGAAAAATACTAAAAATGAAAAAAATATATTTTCAAAGGTCTGCTTCAGACATTATCTCTTCATCATTAAAAAGCTATACAGCCAAAGTTTCATAAAACTCTATGAAGGTTTGACAAAGTAATTGATGTGTAACAAACTTTAACCCCAGACTGTATCTACTTGTTAACTGTAAAAAAAATAAGTCCATTTATAAATATATAATTATCAGTAAAAAACAGAAAAATGAAAATAAATATTTCCAAAATTTTGCTCTGAATACTATATTTTGGTCATAAAAAAGCTTCTGTCCAAATTTCATAAATTTCCATGAGACTTTGACAAAGTTATTGATGACTGAAAAACTTTAACTTCAGACTGAGCCTGAGTGTTAAGTGTAAACAAAACAAGTCCATTTATCAGTATAATGTCCCAATTTCATAAAATTCCATGTATATTTGACAAAGTTATTGATGTCCAAAAAACTTTAACCACAGACTGAACCTAAAGGTTGAAGCTGACGACGGAATCTAGGATCACTATGTCTCGCTTACAGAAAATAAATTTCGCAACCTCAACAAAAAATGATGTATGCACAAAAAGCTAAGTCCTGATTTATCACTAAAATATGGGGAATTCAATAAAATTTTTTTATATTTTGCTAACGTCATAAACTTTCTTTTGATTATAAAGAAGCGTCTGTCTAAGTTTCTTAAAATTCCATAAAAGTTTGACAAAGTTTGTATTCTTATAAAAAAATGTAACCACAAATTGAACCCAAATGTTGACGACGCCAACATCTACGGAATGTAGGATTTCTATGTCTTGCTTCCACGACTTTCTTTGCCGGCTTGAGAAATCCAATCACGACCCTAACATATTAAGGAGAATATTAAAAGTACTACACTTCGTAATATGTAAATTGTTTCCTACTTTTTTAAAAGTTTGAGCCTTTCCTTATTAAAAACCACAAAATGTATTTAGTTTGGTGCATGCATGCTCACTGACGGAAAACCTACTGCACATTTACATGTACATGACGTACAAAAGCAAAAAATAAAGAAAACACAAAACTCACCTGTACAAATCAAATTCATCTCTATTTAAACTATTCAAGTTTATCAAACTTAAATTTTTACATCACTAAATCTTCTTTATATTGTGCATAACTCCTTTAAATTCTAAAAAAGTGACATTTCACTAGCACATGTTGTAAATAAATTTACAAAACAAGAATATTTAGAATACATATGCAAACATCGTCTTCAATTTAAAATCTTCCTTTGCAATAATATCATGAATATGTTATCAATATAAAGATATTCCTTTCAAATTAAATCTTCCTTTTATCAACTTTATGAGATTTTTTTTCTCTCTCCAGATCATTTAAAGTTTAATTTTTTCTTGCCTGTGAATTATTACATAAATTTTCAAACATATGTATAGATGATTAGATCTAGGATTTTAATCGTCAGTGACCCGTGACCTTAATACTATTTAAAAGTAAATATATATGAATTTTCGATAATGCACGGTGGTTAACGAAAAAAAAAAGGAGTTGAGGGGTAAATCTCAAAGAGACAGCAAGCGTGATCGATAGGGTTAGGGTTAGCATAACATACCTAAAACTAGATATCTAGGACAATGTGGTTCCCAAGGCTTTGAGAAATCAATTGGACATTTGGTCCAGTAATACATTCTTCTTAACTGGACCAGGCTCTTTTTTACAGGACATTTACACCTATGATTTGGACATAATTAAAAATTTTACTGGTCATTTGGTCCAGTTTTGGTCCAGTAATGCATATCACTTAACTGGACCAAACCATTTTTACTGGTCTTTGCCCTTTTGTATGACTGGGACATACTGCAAATATTTCCCCAATCTACCCAAAAGGGAGAGATGATACAACATGCAAGAGTTATTTCTCTTTTAAGAATTTGGAATTTGTAACATGTTGTTTTCATTTTTTACAGCACTGGGTCGATACCTCTGCTGGTGGACTATCAGTCCCAGAGTGTATCATCAGCTCAGTTAAGTCAGTTTTGGTACTGACATGATTTATAACAAATCTTAACTTTCTAAAAATGTCCATAAATAAGTTTTGAAATTATAAGAAACTAAGATTTCAACTCCCTCAGGCAAAGTTGACCTTAGATGGATTAGGCTACTTTTTATGTCCATTTTGGTCATATAGCTCTTTAACTGTTTCGGTTCTTATACATCATTGGCTTTCAAATATTCGGCTCTGAGCATTCCTGATGAAGTAAATCCAAAAAAGCGTTTCGGACGCATGGAATTTGTAATGTGTTGTTTTCATTTTTTAATCAGGCATATTCATAATTATATGTACCTTTTAATTTTTTGGCAAAAAATTTTTTTTCAAGCAAACTAAATTCTTTAGTCTTTAAAGCCCACAATATAATTACAGTATAGACATTTGGATACTGTATCATTCGGTCTACCCTCATCTCATTTTAATCAAAAACAAGAAAAAGTTGCATACATTGTCAGTCATGCCATGGCTAAACATTTCCACTTTTTTTTAAAAGTATCAGAAAACAGGAAATGTTTTGACAGGTTTGAAAAGTGCACTCATGTTACAGTCATTTCTATCAAGCTGCTGATCAAATATGAACTCAGTAAGAAGAACCTTGAAAAAGTGTGATCAGAATAAGTGTTGGTTGAACGGACTGAGGAACGAACAGACGGAAGACTGAACAGTCAAGGGGAATTTCTCCTGTGGATTATATTATTCCTGTATATGGTGGAAAATGAGAGGCGAAAATTACCAAAGGAACATTCAAACTCATAAGTCGAAAATAAACTGACAACATTACGGCTAAAAAGGAAAAGACATACAACAGTGGAAGTTGCTGGTTTGTAGTAGCATGCTACCTCTTATTAGTCTCAAGTCTGTCTGCACTAATTTACATGGCCAAAATTATTAGTGTAGTTTTTAAAAAAGATTTGCCAATATACATTTTGGCAGATTACATTGATTTCAATGAAACTTAATGTTTATTCTGCAATGATTTAACATATATATGACATCTAGCATGTTTAGATAGCACTATTAATCTTACAATGACCTGCAAAAAGGAAGAAATAAAATATGACAAACCTCTTCTAATTTTACAATGACATGCAAAAAGTACATGTAACTGCATAGTGGGAAGGATTTTAATTGCTGTGATGTAATAGTTGAGAAAAAAACAATAACACTTTGTTTATTATAAGTACTATATAGTATGAGGGTCTGGATGGGGTTCACAGAATAGAATATCTAATGTTTATCAACTTACGCATGATCAGAACTTGATTTTGGACAATTTTATTACAGACTTGTTACTGTCTAATTATAAGTCAGGGGAAAGACTAAGGATTTATCAAGTTTGTATTCTACTCTTATGACACGGGCACTTGTCTCAGAAAAAAAATTTCCTATATACCTTAATATTAAGGTATATAGGAAATTTTTTTTCTGAGACAATTGCCTCTGTCTTATGATACAAAAAGTCCTTTCTTGGATTTTTTTTGGCAGGGTAATAAAAATGATAATGGGTCTATAATCAAACATAACTATAGGTCAGTCAGGCGACAGGAAAGACAAAAAGTCATTCATTTTTTTCTTGCCTAATATTTTTGGGAGCAAAACACAAATTCAGGCCGAATATATATGTAGGACTCGGAGGTGCGATGGGGACGCTGAAGTGCGATGGTCACGCTGAAGTGCGATGGTCTACGCCGAAGTGCGATGATTCGTTCGCTGGTGTGCGATGGTCTATTTGACGCATGATGGCTAGTTTAAAATTTACAGATGTGCAATTGTTATGAGATGTACATGCAAATTTTTTTAATAGTTAGTACATGTATATAAATTTACATTCATTATTGTCTATGACTGTCCTTAACAATATTTTATTTAGTTGCATAATAAATGAGAGATCGTCCTCTTTGATTTTCTGCATGTTGACATAGTTCTGCGTTAACATTTTATCTTTACTTTGTTTCTCTCATATGTTCCTCGTTTACCGTAATATTATAATACGGAGAGTCTGTCTGTGGACCTGTTTGTATTTAGAGAATGCCACGCTCCATCGTACGTAAAAGGAACCTTTTGTAGATTTAAAAAAGGCCGCAGAAGGTAAACTTTCCCCTATCCACCAATACTCCCCGTTTCTCGTAGTAATTAAAGTTTATAAGCCCTTATTAACTTAAAAACCTGGAAAACTTCTTCTAACATACAAATTGACTTCTACATCGACATGAAAAGCATTAAAAATGTAGTTTGTGTAGACCATCGCACTTCAGCGTTACCACCATCGCACTTCAGCGTAGCTATCAACAATATAGCGTCACAATGCCACCATCGCACTTCAGCGTCAAACCATCGCACCTCAGCGTGACCATCGCGGTTCGGAGTACCATCGCAGTTCAGAGTCCTACAAATATATATATGCAATTCCCTTTTCTTATGAAAATGTGGACCACAAAGGAATGATGGCTTACAATATCTGAAACAAAAAATGCCTAAAGTTCAATGTATTGCCCTTGAAAATCCCATGGGCTTTGTTAACACACATTTAACACACTGAAACTATAATTAACATGATAACTTTTCTTTTATAACATTAAAGTGTTATTTATTATTAATTTAGTATTCCAAAAATGATTTAAAAATTCCATGCTCTAAAAACTATACCATTACTCAAAACAAAAATAGCTTGGCCAATCATTCTACATGTTCTAGAGGCATGAATCTAAGCAGTAAGATAAACAAGCTTCTGGTGTAGAGCGTTACACTTCAGTGAATTCAAAATCTTATATTTTAAAGTAATTCAATAAAATGTATGATAGATTAGAAAAATATTATAAAAGTATTTAAATATATTTCTTCACAAGCTGCAAGGGGTTTCATATTCAATTTATTATGCATCGGCTCATTACATTGATTGTCAGAGTCTATGTATAAATTGTTATGACCTTTATGGCTGACAGCTTAAAGCAAAAATATTGAAGTTGAAGGTCCTCTTTAAACAGAAATGCATCCTTCCAAGCAACCCTTTTGCAGGAGCGTCATTAAAATAAGTAGGAAAACTGTAGCCTGCCATTCAATGTGTTCAACCAGGTGTCCTAAATCTACAGAAACAGAGTTTTGAAATCATGGTCCAGGGGCGGGTCCAAGTGAGGGCGTAATGGGCATACGCCCCCCCTTTTCAAAAAAAAAAAAAACTATCGTAATCTGCTAATATTGTATTGAATATGGCAATTTATCATATTCATAAATTATCTTGGTTTTTTTTAGCAAAAAAAGGTCCAAAAATTTTTTCGCCTCGCTCTTCTCGGCAAAAATATTTCATTCTACGCCCCTCTTTCAAATATCCTAGAAACGCTTCTGTGGTCATTAGGACCACCACCACATCAAATCTGGTGGTCCAAGTGAATATTTGGTGGTCCTAAAATTGCAGTAAAAAATTTTGCTCATTATTATTTCCACCGGTTTAAACAGAGTTAGGTCAACATGGTCAATGAATACAATAATTATCTGGTTCCGTATCAAATACTGATATTGTTGTAATAAAAAGCTATAGCAGATACCAGAAAGCCTAAACAAGTATAAAATCACCAAAATCCTTAATCCGATATCCGAGGAACACCACTACAATAATGGACCTGATTTTTGGTGGTCAGGACTGACATATGACTGCCAGTTTGTGAGAAGGCTGCAGAAATCTATATTTATGTTGGGTATCACAACTCTGATACATATATTAGCCTAGAAAAAAGCCAGAGGAGTCACAAAATACATTGAAAACATCAGAAGAGATACATCCTTAATGTATATAAGCTCACGTTAAAAAATCTGTATTATACTTAAGGATCCCTATGTTATATCTTATCTGTAAAGTGCACATTACACAATATCACACGAACTGTTGCAGCGTAGTCGCAATGACCAAAGAATGTCTGCCAAAACATTATACAAGATCAAAGAATTGTCTATCACTTTCTGTTTTTTTCTTCAAAGACAACATGCCACTAATCTTAATCTGTTGGAAGGAGATGGATATATTAATAAACTAACAGCTTATAAAAGATGACATTGAGCTAAATTTGTAGACAAGTATCTGAAGTGTGTCAATGGGTGCTCTTAATCACTTCATTGTCATGTGTGTGCTCTCTGTATTGTTACAACTTGAGAAATATATTTCTTGTAGCAGAGAAAAAAATATAATATGAGCTGCAACGGATAAAAATCGACCTTATGCAAGTGCATGAATACATGTACATGTATAAGACTTAGATTGATTTTGGAATATTCAAATACAAAATAAAAGATGACTTTTGGTCTGTGCTGTACATGTTGTAGGGTTCTTATAAGAACTCAATTTTCAAACAGTTATAGACTTTCTGTAGAGATTTTTTCAACCCGAAATAGGTTAACAGGTGTATTGATATTAATTTGCATAAGGTCGTTTTCTATCCAACGCAGCTGATATAATATAAGATTATGGCATTTATAATTATGTATGATTTAAGAATACAATGCATCCAATGGTTAAAAACACACGTAGAGCAAATAGCTGAGGTCAAACTTCATTTAGTCTTTAAGATAAACTTCTTAAGTCGCACAATGCACAATCAACCATAAAAGGTCGCGTATATCCTGCCATAACAAATTTGAAACTAAACAATTTTCTGAAAACATCTCTTTTAAAAATACTGTTGAATCACTAAATCTCAAGTAAGACTAGCCAAGGTTCTGGAGTCCAAAATTTAAATCATGACCATTACAGCATCTGTTGATTAATTACAGGTATAACAAAAAATCAACTCAACATGCTCAATGTACCCTGGGAATGAGATTGAGAGCAATCAATCACACCAGGGGTAATGCTGATATTTAATCAGTTAATTCCAGCATTTCCTTAGAAGCAGGTAACATGCAAAACAGTTTTTTTCTTCTTCATGATTTTGTCTGCTGTCTAGCTATTGAACAATTTTTAACATTTGTAATTTAAACAATTTGTTAAAGAAAAACTTTGCTAAAGATGCACCTCTTACTTCTAATTTTTAATTCACATGCTGCTTTATAAAACATTTATGGAAAACACTGCCATGACTGTTATTGGCAATTTATATGAACTTAGAGTGGAATTTTAATACATGGTAAACTCTTATCAAGTCCGTTCCCAAGAGACCCGACCAGATTTTAGAACATGCCTATCTACAATGATCCAGTTTCTCCAATAATCCAGTTTCTCCAATTCTTACTCGATTTATCCCTTTTCTGACCTGTTGATTATTTTTATTCAATCAACGTGTGGTTCATTTGATCTCAGTTCTTCATTGGTCAAAATTTGATTATGACGTCAAATTTTCTTGCTTTCCTCTGAAATTCCTATTGCGACGTCATGAAAAAGGCGACCATGCCTGACGACGTCATGTAGAAAGAACACATCTTTTTGCAGGTCATTCGAAAGGAAGGAATAAGATTGTCGTGCATATTATCGTCTTAAAATCATTAGAGAAACAGATTCCACCACCAAATCTCGTGCAATACGGCATTTATCCACTCTCGACAGTTAAATTTTAAATATTTAACTGTCTCGAGTGGATAAATATCGTCTAGCACTCGATGCACTGGTAGCATCTATATTTCTCTAATTTTTTCACTGTTTTCACATTTCCCAACTGATTGTGAAAAAAATTGTTCTCCTCACTAGTGAAATGTCTGTTCTCGGCAAACGATTGGTAGAAATTTAATTATGACGTCAAATTTTCTTGGTTTCTTCTGATTTTTCTTCTGTGACGTTATGAAAACAGGCGACCATGCCTGATGACGTCACATATAAAGAACAAAACTTTCTGCAAATCTTTGGAAAAGGAAGGATAAAAATCATTAGAGAAACAGATTCCACCACTATAACTCGTGTATTACGATATTTCTCCACTCTCAGTTAAATCTTAACTATTTAAAAAGCTCGGCAAGCCTCATGCACACTTTAAATATCAAAATTTAACTGTCTCGAGTGGATAAATATCGTCTCACACTCGATGCAGTGGTAGAATCTTTATATACCCATCAGAAAAACACTGGAATTTTAATACATAGTAAACTTTACCAGGTCCGTACCAAAGAGACCAGACCAGATTTTAGAACATGCCTATCCACAATAATCCAGTTAACCCATCAGGTTGTTGTATCAGTTTTATATCAAACATCTTCTGAACAGTATCCAAAACAAAACAAATTTGTTTGTTGTGTAACCAAGATAAATGTTGCTACGACAACCAATATAAATATTGCTGTGGTTTTCTTTAAATTATCCTATGTCAGCTCGGTTGCTAGAGAGTGATAAACAAACAAAAGTATATGCAATTGCACATGTAAATTTCTTCCAAATTCACAAATGTAACATTTATGTTCATGCATTCGTGGTATAAGGACAGCCCTGTTTGTACTACAAACTTTTAATTTGAGATGTTTAGATCAAAACGTGAAATAAATCTTTTTTCATTGCTATTTTCCAACTGCTAAGGACATTCGTTATAGGCAGGTATATATATAGAAAACAAATTAACTCTATCATGTTTTGTTCAGACAGACTAGAATTGACTTTTTTGTTTGTTCCTGTTTTAAGCCACCTCAGCTCCCATTGCTTTATCAAGGTGGACAGTTTTTATTGAAGATCAAAGCCAGAGTAGTTGGGGAGAACCTCTCTGCTAACCCTACCTACCCAGTCAGTCTTCGCACTCAACCACAGGCCCACCAGCCCAGGCTTGTGAAAATGATGTTGGGCCTGTAAAAATCATCTCTACAGGCCAAAAGAATCTGACTAAAATTTTAGTAAAATTCAGCTTCGGACCTGTAGATTTAAAAGTTTATCGTGAAGACTGTACCATTATTTTTGGTCTGTTCTCTATATGTTTGTCATCTTTAACAAGCACTCTCAATATATCTTAACTACATAAAAATCTTTAAAAAAAAATCAAAATTATTTGCCTACCTTCAGACCCTATTGTTTGGTTAGAACTATTATTTTTTTAGGCCTAGGTAAAATAATTATATTTCAAAAATATTTTACATAAGACTATGTATACATGTACAGGGTAATGTTCTGAATCTAACAGTGCCTACATATATAAATCAAAAATGTCTATCAAATGTGTTAGGAAAGGCAGGAAAATTCAGAATAGGTAGGGAGGCAGGAAACAGAACTATATATTCGTTTGGCCTAATCTGTAATGTCCATAAAAATGTCCTGTTTCATCAGATAGATCATACATGCATGATGACATGTACCACTTTTCAATATACATTCTATATATCTGGTATTAAAAGCATGTTGGTGGAAATTAATGCAAAATGGTGATGTTTTGAAAGAATTTCTTTTATCTTTTTTTAAATCCTGAATTTCAAGGGAGAATTAGCAGATACAACATGTACAATATTAAGGTTTAAGCATAATAACTGTGGATAGAAAATGACAATAATGAACATGATGAAACTTGATTTCATTTTGTTTTTTGCACCTGAATATAGGATCAATCCTTTTTGTTTATTGGATATTTGACCTATGGACAGTAATTTTTGTATTTAACGAAAGTCACAACATATTTTATGAAATCTCAGCTTTATATGGAAAGTATTAATCATGTAAATTTGTAAAAAAAAAAAAGCTGAGCACTGTTCAATGACAAAATCCTCATGCCTTTCTACATAAATTTGCAAATAAAAAAGGTGGGATTCTGGAAAGTATTTGATAACCATAACTTTCACCAAAAAGCCTGTGATTGGTCTTTCAATTACTTCAGTTTATGTATGTCATATGAATGAAACAAATCACAGTTAACAACTATTTCAAAAAATATCATCATCATTAATGCTACTAAGCTGCAGCACTGTACTGCTCTTATAATCATCATGATCATTGGGATATTTTATGTGCATGGGTTTTGCTCATTGTTGAAAGCCGTACAGTGACCTATTGTTGTTAACTTCTGTGTCATTTAGTCTCTGGTGGAGATTGTCTCATGGGCAATCATACCACATCTTCTTACACTAAAGTTCTTATTTTTATAATATATGTATGGTTAGATGTTTGTTTGAGGGTTTTGTCATATGTATCCCACATAGTTTGCAGAACACTAGCTCTTTGGTACTTAGCTGTGGAATCATAGCTGTTATGGTGAATATATGGTCCTCAAAATACAAATAAAATTATCACATATGAGCTTGGTTGGGGAAGATAATCATCAATGGAAACTAAGTGATAAGAATATAAACTTTGTATTTCAAGATATTTGCAGTCATGGCCATATGGACTTGAATTGACTACAGGTCAGACTGTTAGCCTGTTGATTGTCTACGTTCATTATAAAAGAATAGTTTAAAAACACATGAAAAATATACCCCTAACTTCCAAGTTTTGGGAAGAAGGGGTTTACGTTTTATTTTGCATTAAAAAAAAACCATAGTTATACCCCTACTATCCAAGTCTGGGATTGTGGGGTACATACGTTTTATTTTAAAATGCATGTACAGTGTTCCCGCCTGCCCTAAATAGAAGGGCGGCCCGCCCTTGGTGCCCTTACCACCGCCCTTCTGCCCTCTAAAGTAAAAGAATGCACCCCTCTGCCTTTTCAAAAAGATAAAATTTTCAATTTTCATGCCTACCGGCATTTCCGGTAAAATTGTTACCTGATTATGTAACACTAATTAACTGACAATGGGATTAACTTAAATACCTAGTGCTTTGGCAGTTTTATCACCTTTGTTAATGATTGTTTACTGCTAATTAGTGGATTTAAGATAATTGAACAAATACTAGATATTTAATACAGAATGAAATGTCCACATGTTATCCATTTGTAATGTTTATGTACAGCATGTACACCTGAAAAAATTTATCTCAGTAGGCATAACATAAAAAATAAAATCTTAATCAATTTTAAAGGCATATATAGTTTTGACTTAATTGGTAAAAAATGTTTTGTTTCATAACCATGAGTATGAAATTTAAAGAGGAATCAAAGAAATTTGTACTTTGAACATAACAAGATTCACTTCCTGTTTTTAATACTTCTTGTATTTTATAATCCTCCTGACATAGGAGCACTCAACAAGTTATTTTTAACAATGATGGAGAAAAAAGTAACTGTTTATACCTTTTGCAATATATAATTGCATCAATATAAAATATGATTATCTCCTGTCTCACCTGTTATATTTATAAAACTCCTTACTGAGGAGCACTTTGGTGTGCACTTAAAAATAATTTTTTGTAACAATTCAAATGATAATAAATAACTCTCAATAACATATATACTATATGTTTGAACAAGTAATTTAAATGTAGATGATTTAATTACATTCAACATTCAATTTTGCATGTATAACTCCATCTTTCAAAACTACTTGTTTATTTTGGTATAAGTTATAAAACATTGAAATTTCTGATGATTATTTTCCATACCAAATGTACAAGTTTGTTTAGATTAACATCAAAATGTTATGCTTTGCTTCATGGTTTGATAATTTGATGGAAAAAAATTCTTACTGGAACCAACATCAAGAAAACATTAATTTCTGAATATTGTTTAAATACAACTAATGTTCTCCAGCTGAGCCTAGCAATATTCAAGGTAATTTAATACACTGTCCAACATTGCCCTTGAAATCTGGGTTATAACGATAAAGTGCCCTTTCAGACAACTAGCACCCTTCTGCCCTGAGATTCAAGCTGGAACACTGATGTAGATTATTAACGGGCTACATACATGTACATGTAGATCTGACCTGTAATCATGGCACAAACATTCAGGTACAACATGTACAAAAATGTGACAACATTTTTCCCAAAGAAACAATCTGAATAAAAGTTAATACATGTACAAATGTAGAATCCATTTTTGAAGGCAATTATCTTTGTATTCAGTTCTAACATGTCTAATATGAACTATATAAAAATAAGGAGATGTGGTATGCATGCCAATGAGATAACTATCCATCAAAGTTCAAATGAAGTGAATGTAAGCAATTATAGGCAACCGTACGGCCTTCAACAATGAGAAAAACCCATACCCTATAGTCGGCTATAAAAGGCCCTGACATGAAAAATATGAAACATGATCTAATTAAATTATTAAGGAAACAAACGGCATAATTTGTAACAAGTTCATACAAGGGAAAATTTTGTCATTTATATGAATGTTTGGGCCATGAAAGCTATTATAATGAAATACAAAATTATATTTTTAATTACTGAAGTGATAACCGATTTTGGGTACCCATAAATGGGGATAGTACCCATTAAAATAGTCCTATGTTATATATGCCTTCACATTATCTTTTCATTATCAAATGTTTTTATACTGATACATGCTGATATTTTCATTTTTTTGTTTAAAATAAAAAATAGAAAATAAAAGCTAACAAACATGACAAATAGATAAAAAGAGTAAAAATTCGTAAGGGTTCCGCGGAACCCAGTGTCTCGCCTACTTTTGGTGTTAATCGCAGGCTCAACAAAATTGAGGAAAAAAATTAATAAAAATATTCCTCTCTATACTATCTTTTGATTGTAAGTAGCTTCTGTCCAAGTTTGGTAAAAATCCAGGATAATTTATGAATCTAATAAATGTTTTAAAAACTTAAACTGCAGAATGTATGTAATGTTGACTGGAAGAAAAACTAAGTCCATTTATAAGTAAAATATGGAAAAAATGGAACAAAATTTTATCAGAATTTCCTTCTAGATACTATCTTATGATCATAAACAAGCTTCTTTCCAAGTTTGGTAGAAATCCAGGATAGTTTAAGAAAGTTATTAAAATTTCAAAAACTTTAACCACAGAGTGAATGTAATGTTTCCTGGCAGAAAAACTAAGTCCACTTATAAGTAAAATACGGAAAAAATAGAATTTTTTTTTAACAAAATTTACTTCTGGATACTATCTTATGATCATAAACAAGCTTCTTTCCAAGTTTGGTAGAAATCCAGGATAGTTTAAGAAAGTTATTAAAATTTCAAAAACTTTAACCACAGAGTGAATGTAATGTTTCCTGGCAGAAAAACTAAGTCCACTTATAAGTAAAATACGGAAAAAGGAATTTTTTTTTTACAAAATTTACTTTTGAATATAATCTTATGATCATAAACAAGCTTCTGTCCAAGTTTGGTAGAAATCCAGGATAGTTTAAGAAAGTTATTAAAATTTCAAAAACTTTAACCACAGAGTGAATGTAATGTTTCCTGGCAGAAAAACTAAGTCCACTTATAAGTAAAATACGGAAAAAATGAAATTTTTTTTTTACAAAATTTACTTTTGAATATAATCTTATGATCATAAACAAGCTTCTGTCCAAGTTTGGTAGAAATCCAGGATAGTTTAAGAAAGTTATTAAAATTTCAAAAACTTTAACCACAGAGTCGCCGACGGAATGTAGGATCGCTATGTCTCGCTTTTCCAAAAAGGAAAGAAACAGAAAGAGAAAATAATGCCCCCTAGGTCATATATAATATTAATATAGGACTACTATTTATGAGGATCTTCCCCTATCTATTATAATTAAAAATAACAATCTTGTGCCGCTATGCAGTAGTTTTGATTTCACACAGAACAATTGAGTATCTTATGGACAACCAGAGCTTTAGTACAGAGGAAATGGTTTATTGTCAGAAACATGTATTTGGGCCACAGTGCGATCTGTCTCCCTCTGGGGCATGATATAAATCTTAAAAATTGACATTTCAATAATTTGTTTGGAAAGTTACTGAGATCCGTATTAATCGTGGAATACTTTCTGTAACTTTTGATTTCTTGATCGACTAAGACTTTCATTAAAATGTGTGGGAGATAAATAGGTCGAGATCTCTCGCCGATATGAAAGGTTTCACCACCAAGGACCACGTTGAGATCGTTTTAGTTTATAAGCTGGCATGTGCTCTCAACGAATAATTTGCAAGTTACGTATTCATTTAAAACTGAAAGTTTTACTTACTATCTGCTTAACTCAATCAAATTCAAGTTTTAAAAAGCATACTTGTCAAAGTTCTCACTGATTGCCTCCATGTTCGTGACGTCATCAATCATTGCACTCTACTTTACTAGTAATACACATGTTTTTCAACAGGTGTCGCGACCGAATACACATCTTTTTTACAGGTAAATTGGCGGGAATGTATGTTCTGTTTAAAATCACCGACCAGTCATCTTTTACGTTTTTAATAGTTAATCATGATTAAAAAGTTATTTGTTTTAAAATGGATATTTCGTGAAAAATTGAAAAAAAATATTCTTTAAACTTCTTGATTTTTGTGGTAATTTTCCTCTATTTGGTGTTTGGGTACAGTACTGAGTCTAGGTACAGTAATTATGTTCGGAATTCGTACTATGCATGCTTTTTAAATGGAAACTGTGACGTCATATTACATTCTTAATAGTACGAAAACCCATAATACGAGGATGCAACGTTTATAAATACAGGATTTCATATATTTTTTTCATAATTTCAGTTATCTTTAATTTTATAGATCATTTTCCCCTATTCTCTTTTCTTTATTTTCTTGGCCCATTTTTCTGCATTCCGTGTATAAATTTTGCCCATTTTTCTGTACCAGTACGGCGGCCCATTATTCTGTATTCTGTAAACCCCATCCAGACTCTGATATACCCACGGGGGGGTTCGATATTTTTTTAGTAGGGGTTTGCCATTTTTGCCTCAAACACGTACACATTTTTATATAACATTCACTGAAATTCAGTACCTATAGTTATATAAATATCTAAGAAAGAATGACCCATTCTTATATAAAATATTTAAAATATGACCCATGCTTATATAAGCACTAAATCTATATCATCAATCATAATTCATAAATATACAGCTACCCTAAAAAAGCTTTTATATATTATGAATTGACATCCGGGGTTCATTTGGGAACTTATTTGAAAGATGAACTTTCAAATGAATTGATTTAATTTAGTATAATAATTGACCATTATTAATGTAAGATTCTCAATAGCATATTTATATATGCTATTATGTAGTCGTAGATCATACCCCAAATCAATATACAGTCATCAAACGTAAATGCATTTTGATATAGGATGTCATTAAAAAGGAGGGTCATTTTTATATAAAATCTCGCAAAATTATGACCCATATTTTTGGCACATCCCCGTATAACCCATAATAGGAAATAACCCCCCCTCGTGGATATACTAAGGACCTTCATTTTTACGTTAGCTATAAATCATTGTCCATACTTTTCAAATATATAAAAAAAGACATTGTTATATGGATAGTAAAATAATGGATTTTATCAGAGTGTATAAATTCACACAAAACAAAGATTTGGTTTGCAAGTTTGGCTGTACCTGTAAAAAAACTTATTTAAGACGGAATAGCACATTCTTAATTTTACGGTGATGTTGTTTACCGAGGCCGGAAATTTATATACGATCCGGGTAAACTTATCAATCTTATCCTTTAAATAAACTTATTCTAAAAGGTTACCAATTCAACACTGTTTTAGATCTTTGAATATTGCTTTTATTGGTATAAATATTGATTTTGTTATCAGTAAATTAAAATCATACTAAACAGTTTTGTTATGTACACATATGCACTTTAACGATAGTACAGTCTGTCGATACCTTTATTTTGGCATTTCACAAGGTCATGTTTTTCTCTGACTGTTAATGACGTCTTTACACTAAATCCATTGGATGTTGGATGTGTACTGATTGGTATTTAGTCTTAGGTACATATTTTTTGTTATAAGTCGTTATTGGCTTTGAACAAGTTGTCAGTAACTGCGAGTACTCTCAGATCTGTACTTCGTGTCCTTTTTGTTGTTAGGGATGAGGGATGGATAAATACCATGCCACGTCCGGTCTGTGTTTATGTTTGATGTTTTTCTTCTTTGTATTGATCTGATGAGTTAAGCCTTTTTCAACTGATTTTTATAGTTTGTTCTTATGTTGTGCTATTATACTTGTTCTTGTACTATTGTTCTTGTCACAGTTTATGACCAAACTCAGTAAAGACCCGTCTAAATTGCATTTAATAGATATCTTGGCATTGCATAAGATCATGTTTTCACTGACTGTTACTGACGCCTTTTCACTAGATCCATTGGATGTTGGATGTGTACTGATTAATATTTAATATTAAATGCATGATTGTTTTATTAGTTGTTTTTGTATTTGAACTAGCTGTACTCTCAGATCTGTACTTATTGTGTTCTGGGGATGTATAAATACCCTACCACGTCCGGTATAAGTTCTTGTTAGAGGTTTTTCTGCTGTGTATCAATCTGATGAGTTAAGTCCTTTTCAACTGATTTTTATAGTTTGTTCTTATGTTGTTCTGTTACACCACTGTCCCAGGTTAGGGGGAGGGTTGAGCGCTCACAAGCATGTTTAACCCCGCCACATTCTTTATGTAAAATTGAGAATGGAAATGGGGAATATGTCAAAGAGACAACAACCCGACATAAGAGCAGATAACAACCGAAGGCCACCAATGGGTCTTCAACGCAGCGAGAAAATCCCGCATCCGGAGGTAGTCCTCAGCTGGCCCCTAAATAAAATTGTGTACTGGTTCAGTGAAAATGGACGTCACACTAAACTCCAAAACATATAAAGGAACTGAAATAAAAAAAAACCATACAAGACTAACAAAGGCCAGAGGCTCCTGACTTGGGACAGGCGCAAAAATGCGACGGGATTAAACATGTTTTGTAAGATCTCAACCCTCCCCCTATACCTCTAGCCAATGTAGAATAAAGAAACATATAGCAATACGCACAGTAAAACTCAGTTTAAAAGAAGTCCGAGTCTGATGTCAGAATAGGTAACAAAAGAAACTAAGCAAAATGACAATGATACATAAATTAACAAAGGACTACTCGCAGTTACTGACATGCCAGCTCCAGACCTCAATTAAATTAACTGATTGAAAGATTATGTCTTCATCATATGAAAATCAGGTACAGTCCCTCCCGTTAGGGGTTTAGTATCATACCATCATAAAATTTATGAGAAGAACATAACACGTATCATGCCAACAACTGGTTTTAGAATAAATGCATGTGTTTATTTCCGATGCAAAGACCCCATGAGTGAATCAATATTAATACCAAAATATGCAATCCTTAATGACTTGACAACAGTATCGTAACTATATCCTTTCCGAATAAGTCTGTTTAAAGGTTTGGTTATCTTTTGAGGTGAATGCCGACATTTTTGTGCTTTGTATAGAATATTACCATAAAATATTGGATGTGAATTACCTGAACGTATAAGATGTCTGCATGTTGATTTGTATCTACGAATGATGTCCTTGTACCGATGATAAATTTTAGTAAATGTTTTGACTAGTTTGTGATATCGAAAACCCTGGTGTAATAATTTGTCAGTAAACAGAAATTTCTTTCGGTGAAATCAAATACGTTGTTACATACACGAGCGAATCGAACAAGTTGAGATATATAAACACCATAAGATGGTGACAAGGGAACGTCACCATCTAAAAATGGATAATTAACAATAGGAAATGAAAAATCATCTCTTTTATCATAAATGTTGGTATTAAGCTTCCCGTTGAAGATATAGATATCAAGATCCAGGAAAGGGCAGTGTTCATTGTTAGTATTAGCTTTATTTAAAGTCAGTTCGGCAGGATAAATCTCTTTAGTGTACATACTGAAGTCGTCATTATTGAGAGCCAATATATCATCTATTCATAAAATATCTAAAAGTGTTATTAAATTTTTGAATCTGTCCCAAGTCAGGAGCCTGTAGTTCAGTGGTTGTCTGTCATATTTGTTTTTCGTTAATTTTTTTGTTATAAATTAGGCCGTTAGTTTTCTCAGTTGAATTGTTTCATATTTTTCATGTCGGGTCCTTTTATAGCCGACTATAAAGTATGGGTTTTTCTCATTGTTGAAGGCCGTACGGTTGCCTATAATTTCTAACATATACTTTATTTCAACTTTGGTGGATAGTTGCCTCATGGGCAAGCATACCTCATCACCTTATTTTTATTTTGTATGTGGTATAAAGATAGAAAATTGAATATTCAGTGCAATTAAACATTGAAAAAAATATCCAAACCCTGTATATACCCAAGCGCCTGCACGTGTATACCATATGTATGTATGGTATAATTTTCACAATATTATACATGATAGTTTTGTTATATCTGGACTTCGAGAAAAAAACAGAGAAAGAAGGAAGCAATCCTGTGGGAGTTTTCCGCGATCGAACTTTTAGGCATAGCAACAACAAAGGTGATGCGGGGCTTCTAAGCTAATCTGACCGCTTTGCACCAGCTGATGTAAATGAATGACTAGGGTAGGAATGGAACACACGTACGCAAACTCCGTTCACCTATATACAAAAATGAACAAATGTCTGCTCCCAGAACTTCGCCATGTGAGGTTAAGGCTGGGGGTTTCAACAAAGCTATGGTATAATTAACGAAACACCGAAAAACTATCCAAGAGATATGAAATATCTATAACTTTTTTCGGTTATTGAGATTTATACTCCGGTTGCATTTCCATATGCTCCATTGTACCGCTATAGATTAAATATAACTTGTGCACTCCATCATTCTCTCTATTCTTTAATTTTACCCCGTCATTCTCTATTCTGTAAATCCCATAATAGTCAAAAGTTAAGTACAAAGGTATTGATTTAAACAATGTGTAGATCCTACTGCTATACCTGTGTTATGATAGTTGTCTCAGGCGGCGATGTCACTTTTTTTTTTTTTTTTATCAAAGTTGAGACTTCAATGCAATTATTGTATCGATCCTACATATAATATTTTTCGCTCCATTTAAGGAGTATCTGACTGATGATAAGAATATATGAGATAAAGAAGATAAAGAATTTTTGACAATAATTTGTCAATTAAGAGAGGTTTTGATTGAAAAAAAAAAAAATATTAAGTTAGATTATCTTTGTATAGAGTTATAGACATATGTGATCATATATGCATTTACATTATTTACATCTAATAAATAGAGATGTGGTGTCCAGTAAAGGACCCAGAGTAACAAACAATGGGTTATATTATATATTTTTATTATTACAAATTACTTATTTCATTTACTTTGATATTAGATATTAATAAATCAATTTAATCAAGACAAATAATGTTATACTTTGTTTAACCTATCTTTATTTTACTTTTATATTATGTTTAAAAATTATATTGTAATTATTCTACTCATTTTGGGCGCCGTGATTGGCAAATAAAGTATTTGTTTGTGTGTTTGTTTGTTATATAAATTATTTGTTGATACATACCAGAGAAATATACATATATAAGAGGGTCTGAATGAGGATGTCTTCTGTATATAGATATTCTTTAATTTTAAGGCAATTTTACTCTACTCTCTTTATCATTTATGAGTACTGATATGAATATTGACATGATTTATAACAAACCTTTCTAAAATTGTTTACCTGCAAGGGGAAATCGGGACCAGAAATATGGTCACTAAGGTCCTGTTCCGACCGGCAGTAAAATCTTTGTCCGTTTAGACTTTGCAAGTGTGCGGGATGTATAAATACGCAAACACTTCTGGTCGTAAGGGGAACGTTAAGCAGGATCTGCTTACCCTTCCGGAGCACCTGAGATGGAGGGGTTCGTGTTGCTTAGTCTTTAGTTTTCCATGTTGTGTCTTCTGTGCTATTATTTGTCTGTTTGTCTTTTTATTTTTAGCCATGGCGTTGTCAATTTATTTTCAATCTATGAGTTTGACTGTCCCTCTGGTATCTTTTGTCCCTCTTTTTTAAATCCGATGCCTCTTGTAGAGATATCTGCGCGTTAAAGAACTTTTGCAACACCTATTGAGGGTAGGAAAGAGAGCCTTTTAACAACACTTTGGTGATCCTTAGGTGTCCTGTTGCTAGACTAAGTTTTGTACTAATGTGTACGCCAGACGCGCGTTTCATCTACAAAGACTCAGCAGTAACGCTGGAATCAACAAATTTAAAAGGCCAAAATATAAAGTACGAAATTGAAGAGCATTGAGGATTCAAAATTCAAAAAAGACTTTGCCAAATACAGCTAAGGTAATCCATTCCTGGGGTAAGTGTTTGCCCCTGTCCATCAAACCCTCATATTCAGTGGCAGTCCAGATTTCTCGCCCTTCAATCCGGTCCGCCTACCTTGCAGAAGTTATATATACATATTGTGTTAACTGTTAACGGTTTCTTTTCCTTAATATGTATGAAATAGTTGCCACTGGACAATAAGCAATCAACAATTAACCAATCAATCTTAAATGTCATCAATACCCTCATAAAATGCTTTTTGTTTTGTTGTCACTCTGAGACTTTTTTGTCTTGTGAAAGATCGAAGTGCAGTTTAAAATAAAAAAAAAAAACTTTTCAGTTTTTAATGAATACTACAAAATCTCACTACTTTTTAAGTCTCGTAAAAATGTGGCATGATTGCCATGATACAACTACAAAGGGGGGGGGGGGGGGGGGGTATCCAGAAAAGACAAAATGACGATGATGTAAGCAACTACATGTACATGTATAGGTCACCGTACATCCTTTGGTAATGACCAAAAACCCGTATATTAAGCTATAAAGGCCTCCGGTGTAACAGCATCAAACAACAGTCAACCGAATTGTTACAGACACATTCTTAAAGAATATAATGTTGTTCAATTTGTTTTTTAGAACCCAACCTCTCTCCCCTTTTGACTTGGGACAATGGTGTTAAAGAAACGACGTAACAGCTTGTAGACATCATTGGAATAAAAGGATGTTTGAGGTAAACTTCACGAGACAGCAACATAACCACTTGTGATTGACAAGGTTTATTAAAACATGTAAAACAAGTTGTTAATTGTACTGAGCAAAACAATAACTGCGAACAAAATAGTCCATAAACCTTATATAGACAGGTAAATCGTGTAACAGTACACGACATCCAAACTATATCATGTAAAAAAATATGACGTGAGTGTCTGGAAGCATGGTACATACAGAATAAGGGATAATAGACCAAAAATATATAGAACATGTACAGATAAAGAGGTCAAAAATATAAAGAATAGACTATTGAATAATTGAAAAAAAAAGAAAGAAAAATGACATGTATATCTTAAATCATTGCTCTTTGACAATTAATTGACGATATAAAAAATGAAAACAACACGTGAAAAATTTCATGCGTCCGAAGCGCTAGCTTTGCTGGATTTACCTTCATCAGGAACGCTCAAAGCCGAATATTTGAAAGCCAAGGATGTATTAGAATCGAAACAGTTGAAGTGCTAATATGACTATAAAGGACCTAAAAATAACCAAATCCATCTAAGGTCAACTTTGTCTCAGGCAATTGAAACTGTTTCTTTATAATTTAAAATTTTATAAACGAACAATAGTGCCAGTTTTTATAGTATTTTCACTAAAATTCTTAAAGACGATCTTTTTTTTATTTTGAAATTCGTTCTTTATGTATGGTAATTATAATTTGTTATTAGCATTCCTGAATCGAGCTTTAAATATTTGATTTACTGCACTTTAAAAATTGTGCTTAGAGCCTAAACAATTTCCTAAACATGTTTAAGTCTAGACATATATATATGGTTATGACTTCTATTGTAAGTACAAATTGTGTATATATTATCAAAATATAACTGTTATATACTTATGGTTTAAAACATTTACTAGGAACAAAGGTTTGAAAAAAAATATGAACTGATCACGTGATTTTCAAAATGGACAACCCCCCCCCCCCCCTTTTTTTTTACAAACCTCAAATGTGCTCTGTCCAATAACATAAATTGGATAATGAAAGCAATAGTTTTCGTTTTATTTAAGTAAGTTAGCATTCTTTATTTATTTCTCAAATTAATTAGTGTAGTTTTAATAATATTTCAGTAAATAATTTCAGACAGATAGAGACATTACTTTTAGTTTGAATTTAGCTGGTGAACCAACAAATTACAGCACAATAGCCAAAGCAATACAAAAAAATGCAGGGTAAGTTATTCTATATATTTTTTAGATACATGTAGTGCATTTTTTAATGTGTTATGTCTTTTGCAAAGGGAAGCTGTATTCTTTATCTTTTTCGTTCTTGATAATTTAAGACACACTTTTAGCTTCATATATTGATCACAGCCTATGAATTCTGCTGTTTGGCAGAACAAAGAAAAGGTAAGTAGATACATATGTAGACCAAACAATTTTATTATTTCACAAAAACTGTGTTGGGAAATGTCCAGGACTTGAACACTGATTACTGAAAAGTGCCTATTTTAATATGTAGAATAGGCATGAATTTAAGGATAAAGGTGGGGCAGCAGGAAATATATGGCAATATTTATTTACACACACAATAACGCTTTATGTCTTTTATACATTAAATGGATATGGTATGAAACAGAATGCATTGGTACAATTATTTAAGTGATGCATTTTCTATTTCAGTTTAGAAACTTAAACATGAGAAGACAGAAAGACACCTGAAAGATTATAGTGGAAACTAAAGAAAATTGAAAAACAACTGCCACGGAATTGTGGAAGGATTGAAGATGGATTTAAGCCAGGACATTGATAACATCATTTTGAGACTCATCTTTCATTATAACGTATGGCAGTTATCCTATCCTAAGCAGTATCAAATTCTAGAACTTTTCAACAGTACATTTTATAGAACATTATATGAATGCCATTTATGTAAATTGTAAAAAAGTAGAAGACATTACTATGAAGAATAACAAGATACATATATCAGATGTTTTTGTTTTTTAAGTTGATGAATAAAATGTAAAGAAATCAAAATTGCTTATCTTATATTTTTTGTAATCTTTTTAAGTATGATTATTTAACATGATAGTTTACATTTATTGCATATACACGTTGTCTTGCATTGATGTAATGTGATGAAAGAAATATTGTATCATGCATGGAAATACGAGGGAAAATAATGCATGTCAGGCAATTTTCAAAGAGATAGAAGAATCCTACACAAATGTTTTAAAATCTTAAGTTTCAACAAAATTAAAATGAACTTAAAGTAAAACTCAAAGAGGAGAATCCAGTGCCACCAGTGCTTTTACAGCAAAAGCTACAGTACAAATTTATGGAAACTATATGAATATATACATGATTTGCATTGAAAAAAGGCATGTATTGAATAATTTACATGTTTAAATTCTAAACACATTTAACCTAAACATGTCATCAGACTAAACACTTGAAGAACAAACACGCGTTTAGACTCTAAGCACTTCCCTAAACATGTTTAGATATTAAGCATGTTTAGCCCCTAAACATGTAACCAATTCGTTAACATGAAATGTGCTTAGGAAAGTGTTTAGGCCCTAAACACAATTTTTACAGTGTGACATTGATCATAAAGGGGATTTCGAAAAAAGAATATCACTCTTTAAATAAAGCAGGTTCACTTAAATGAGGATGTTAATATTCAATATGAATAAAACCGAGTGAAAGGGAAACCATTCAAATGCAGATCTAGAACCAATGTAAAAGTTCTGTATATTTTAACAGTGAATTTCAAACGAGTCACTTTTTATTTTTCAGTCGGCATTTTTCAGAAATGCTTTTTGACATAAAGATACATTTATCATATGGAAAATCTTTCATTAACGTAAGAGAATGTGTTGCTATGATTGCCAGTGAGACAACTCTCCACTTAGGACTAAGTGACGAAGAAGTTAACAACTATTATATAGGTCACTGTACGGCCTTCAACAATGACGATGAGCAAATCAAATACTGCATTGCAAACTATAAAAGACCCCGAAATGACAAAATGAGGAAAAATTATCAAACAAGAAAACTAACGGCCTGATTTATGCACAAACAAAATAAACAAAAAACAAATATGATATACAGCAACAAACAACAACCACTGAATTCCAAGCTCCTAACGGGATTTGTTTACTTCGAACAGTTGCATTGAAGTACAATGGATACATTAATACACGAACCAAACATCAAAATTATACAATACACGCAATATTTTTTTGTTAAAATCCTATAAAGGTCCACCAAGGAGGGCCTGGATGGGATTTACAAATAGAGAATAATGGCCAAAAAATAATGACTAGAGAAAATCACGAGAAAAAAATTAAAGAAGATGACAATAATGTGCAAAAGTGTAAAGAATAACTGTGGAAATTGAAAGAAAGATGTACAGAATAAAGAAAAGAAATCATATATATAATGTTGCACATCATGTTTGTGGTATACCATCTTTTCCGCAAATTTATTGTTTTCTGTTTGGTATTAGATTAATATTAAGATCCTTTGTTACATCTTGTGATCAATTTATTTGGCAATCGCCAATGGCAGTCAGCAGGGTTTAAGAACATCCGTTGTTCGACCTGTTAGTCAAATGCGTTTTGTTAAAATATAGTTTTTCACTTTTTTTTGGTCTTTTGGAAAATGTTGTTTGTGCTGTATTTCGACCCCTCTACCAGGAAATTTGTTTTACATGCACACGTATAAAAATTGCGGTTTTTATCCAACGCAATCATAGGTTTGAACGTTGTTTTCAATTTAGACTTGTAAATAATTGTTATAGATACCTTCAACAGTAAAATCATTTTCATGAGAATTTTACAGTAATACACGTTTTGTTTTAATAAAGAGAGATGCCCCAAAAAATTAAAGAATACATAAACGAATAACCCCTCATCCGGACCCTCATTTTGTGCATCATTACACATATGACAGTGGTTCAATTATTGAACATTACAGTATACATACTGTCTCTGATATGAAGATCGAAAGAGAGAGAGAAAACACTCTAAAGTTGTGATAAAAAGCTTTGGTTATCTCTCTTTGAACAATTACATTTAAGAATAGGACGAACGATTCATAATGAACAGACAAAGAAGTAGGACCACTTTATCCTGAATTTCTATTTTTCCAAAGCCTCTTTTTGGTTCAGTTTTGCGATAATTAAGCAACATTTGCCAAAGCAATAACAGTTGTCAAAGCTGGTGTTTAAAGACCACAATTACGTATTGAAAAAAAAAGTTGAACATGTAATAGATATTCGTAAAAGCCAAAATGTTGTTATCTTGAATATAAAGGTAGACACATGAAGTTGTCACATTGTAAATTTAAGTTAAGTTAAGAGCTTTAGGAAAGACCCACGTACGAAATAAATTCGAGGGATATTCGCCCTACATGTACCTCTAAGCTGGCAAGACATTCTTACTACGGCATTACCTTCATAGCTTTTATTAGAGTATATACATTGAGCAGGATCTGCTTACCCTTCCGGAGCACCTGAAATCACCCCCAGTTTTTGGTGGGGTTCGTGTTGCTTAGTCTTTAGTTTTCTATGTTGTGTCATCTGTACTATTATTTGTCTGTTTGTCTTTTTATTTTTGGCCATGACGATGTCAGTTTGTTTTCGATCTATGAGTTTGACTGTCCCTCTGGTATCTTTCGTCCCTCTTTTTTAAGTGCCATTTTCAAAAGTACTTCAACAGCTGACCCTGGGTTTCCAGTTTGTGCGATCATGTTGCCCCAAACTTGAATTTTAATCCACTCTCAGCTAGGTTCTTAAACAGTGTTTTGTCATTAAATATAGAATTCTTTTATACAGATCTGTTACAATTTACAGTGAGGTACAATCTATCACAGTATGAAGAGAATTTATCTGAGCCTTTTTTCGGAAGACTTTCTTCGCTGACAAGACAACAATACATCAAAAGAGCTAACACGAATAGTTGAATTAGCCACTCAGTACAACACGTCAACCACCAAAACCCGACTTATAGAAAAGCAGACTTTCAAACAAAAACGAACAACAACGAACAACACATGACCCATATAGTCATCTGTAACCACTGAAGTTATTTGAATGTCGAGGTTTTTTTCTATACTAATTGCTGAAAAAAACACGTTATAATATTGTTTGATAAATGGTGTTAAAATAAAATAACAAACCGGCCGAACAAACAAGCAAACAAAATAAATTACACTCACAAAAAATTCGAACAAAACAAACGTAAAATAGACGACTGTCGAATTTGTGCACTTTCCCGTAACATTTCTATGTCACAATGCTTATGTTATTACGTTACAGTATATAGGAACCGATTATTCGATGACCTCAGGTCAACCGGTGTAACTCATTTATAAAAAAAGGAGATTGGTGTATACATCAATACTGACACTAGTAAGAAATTGAATGTGTTATTCCGAATGGTACACTGTCCACACTTTTCCTAATTTCATAAAACACATTTTTCTTATTTTTCTGTTATATCAAATGTCAACTCACCGTTTCAGTGTCTAATGCATTCTGGGAATTTTTTCAAAAGCGTACACCAAAACATTGTGATTTGTCAAAATGTCCTAAACAGAGAAATTCAACCAATGTTCAATTTGGGAACTAATTGAACTATCCATACACATTTAGATTCTAAAATGGTAAATTTTACATATACAATATGTATAGATTATTACATGGCATTTTTCATATCAGACCCTTTATCGGCCCTAGGTCATGATATCAGCCCAAGAGCCGCAGGCTCGAGGGCTGATATCATGAACGAGGGCCGATAAAGGGTCTGATATGAAAAATGACATGTAATGATCTTTTTATCATTATACTTCAGCAGAAGAAATACAGACAAAAACTATTAAAGTTTTGTCTTTCTTTGAACTTTTAGATAATAATTTACAGACAACCAAGTACAAATTTCTTAACTTTAAATGTTTTTATTGATATTACAAGCATTTTATTTATCTTGTCACAACAATTATCATGTTCTTAGTTTGAAAAAATTATTGTCATCTTTCCTGTGAAAACATGTGCATAGTTTTTCCTTTAAATTGTAATGGACAATTTCTGGCATCTCATTTATGTCTTTCAAAACATGTTTAATCTTAATTCATTTTTGCTACTCAACCATTTTGTGAAAAGTCCTTTTAAATCACTTGCGGTTTTCCGCACTGTGATGTCGTTTTCAAACAAATTTCCGGAAATGCACGAAGTTGCATGTGATAAACGTCACGGAAATTAACGGAAAGCCATGTGATAACATTCCGGAAGCAGTCAATAAAGGTTCCTTTATCAGCCCGCTGAGGAAATTCTTAGGAATCTGGTCAATAAACCTATTAATCCTTTCATAGCCTTTTAATATTTTAAATTGTTATTGAACTGTAAAATTTTAGTAATATTTTATACAAGTATATGATAAATGGTCATATATGTCTTGATAAGATGTACTTAGTTCGTCAATAAACAACAATATCAAACCAGTTTCGTGAACCATTTGCATAAAATACTTGCGGTGCAAGATATATTAAAGAGGCAAAAAGAGGGATTGAAAAATATTTTCCGTAGGCAAAAAATAATGCAAAACACTTTTACATCGAAATGTGATCAACTATAGAAGACGGTTTTTTCAATGAAATTTGACGCCTTCATTAAAAAACTGTATGAGACATTCGTTTTATCAAATAATCTCGATTATCGGGATGTAGTACTTAAAGTTTGTTTCCATTTGTTAAAATATTTTTGCAGAGATGGCCGACGGCGAGCATCAAAAATGGATTGAAAGTAAAATTTCTAAATTATTATTGAAACAGAAATTGAGAAAATTGATTGAAAAGTTTTTTTTTTCATACAGATCGGAATTTTAGTTGATTTTCTCTTTCTTTTAGTAATCATTCACTAAATTATGATCACTTAGTCTATGTTCAATGATATATACATGTACATGTATATGTAAAATTATATGATTATATTTGAACATGTTTAACCTCGCCACATTCTGTATGTGCCTGTTCCAAGTCCGTAGCCTGTAATTCAGTGGTTGTCGTTTGTTGCTGTATATCATATTTGTTTTTCGTTCATTATTTTGTACATAAATCAGGCCGTTAGTTTCTCGTTTGAATTGTTTCACATTTGTCATTTCGGGGCCTTTTATAGCTGACTATGCGGTATGGGTTTTGCTCATTCTTGACTTGAAGTGACCTATAGTTGTTAATTTCTGTGTCATTCGGTCTCTTGTGGAGAGTTGTCTCATTGGCAATCATTTCACATCTTCTTATTTTTATATATATCAGTTGTGCAATATAATTGAAGATGATACTTATTTTTTGCATACACATGTATCATTTTGGAATGCCTTGCAATCGTTGTCCGCTTACAAAAATTACGGATTCTAACGAAACATACACGTAATGTAATTGTATACAAATATTATGATTTTGTATAGTTATTCATGTTTTCTTCAATGTTTTGTTTATTTTCTGACAAATCAAATAAGTACGTTTTACATGACATAAAAATTGAATTGATTTTTTGTTACATCCTCGCTTTCTAAAGTGGCGGTATATAGTGATTGTGGAGTGTGTCTGTCCATCCGTCCGTCCGTTCGTCCATCCGTCCCACTTGTGTATCCGCAGCTGCTCCGGTACTGCTTGACAGAATAATGTGAAACATTCACAGAATCTTAATTATATAATGTACGTTGTCGTCACCTACTGGTTTCTTCATTCAAATGATTTTCGGAGTTTACCTTTGGATGACATGGACTTAGTAATGTCTGCACACTACAGTACACATTTTTTTTAGGGGGATACCAATTTTGTATAGACAAATTTTGCTCACGTGAATTTCACGTATTAGCTTGATTCACACGAAATTCACACGAATCTTTTCACGTGAAATTAACGAAATTTTCCTGTGCATCACAATTAATTGAATCTTTCTTAAAATCTTAACCAAATAATGTTATTGTCCACCTATTATTTTGCTTTCTGATCCGAAATATTTTTGGGATTTCTCTTTCCGAAGCAATTGTTTTATTCAGTTTTGTTCAGGAGGTACCAATTGTTTCATCTGCAACTCCTTCTACACCCCTTTTTCAATGTATTGCAATACTATATGCAGTTAAATCCGAAAATTATATCTCGTACTCCTGAAGGGAATAACCATGTGTCAAATTGTATGAATCTTGCACAATTAAATATGCACAAACATGCGTATGGATGCTCCTTTCTGAATATATATTCAATAGTAAATTTTTACATGCATTTCATGGGCACCATCAAATTTATGTTGTAGGAGCTGTGATAGATCAATTGTATCGTGTGAGTTCAAACAACACACCAAATGAATATAAACTTTCTTTAAACGTTACTTAGAAGCTCTTTTCTGGATAAACCCTCGTAAGATGGTATGCATATTTAAATAAACTTGAATCTGTAATGATATCTTCCTTTTGTCCTGGTCGTACTACAGCTTGGGGAGTTCGAATAATGCCGCCATTAATGGTTGATTCTAGGGAAAGAAGTAGGTGCTTAGTCTACTTTTCTACTTCTACCGTATAAACACCACTATGACCGGGGGCATCTTCAAGGTTATTAAGGTGGTACATAACACTACAGGGAGATAACTCTGTAAAATCAGCTGAACGTTTTAACAACGTTCTATTGTTAAGGAAAATGTAAGCTTCTCAATGATCAAAATTAGTGTTTGTCAAACTGCTATATATCAGTGGCGGATCCAGGGAGGGGGTCCGGGGGTTGAAACCCCCCCCTTTTTTTTGGCCGATCAATGCATTTGAATGGGGACATATGGTTGCAACCCCCCTTTCTCCTGGGTTGGGAACACCCCTTTTTAAAATGGCTGGATCCGCCCCTGTATATCCAATGAAATATTTCCGATAAAGTGTGTGGTTCAAGTTTTTCGAAGTTTTTGCATATTTGTCAAAGGGTCAAAGTAAATATTTTGTCAAAATTTTATGAAAATTAAACGAGCCAAATTAATTTAAATCAAGGTGGTTTGGTACCACCTTAAGTAAACTTCAGTCTACCGAAAATAACTGCACTGGAAGCCACTCCTGCTGCAGTTATAGCTGCTGCCCATTCGATAACACCAGTCAACATGGCGAAAAGTTTTACAATAAGAAAAGTATCACGTTGTTCGTACTACATTCCAATTATCGTTTATGAAGTATTTTTCAAACAAGTCTTGAATTTTCCTTCCTTCCCGGTCCATAATCTGAACAACCTTCTGCGATTCGTTTTAACACCTTAATCATGTTAATTGCTTGCACAGAACTGAATACTCTATTGATTTCAAACAATTCATTTACATATCTGTATTTAAATATTACGAAATAAGTAAGCAGAAAAAAAAAATCACCAAAGATACCGCGTATGAATGTGTGGCCAGATGAGGTCCAGTAAACAAAAGACTCATCAGTGACGTTTGAATAAAAACATATTCAAATATTAATCACAGATGATCGCTGTACGCTGTTAAATTAAGAACGTCCCGAGGAATTATATGAGAAAAACCAAATGAATGATCACCTTATATTTTTAAGGCAGCTGGTACAATCGTTATAGTGTCCACGTTTTCTGAACTTGTGGACATTTAAACTCTTTTAGGGGTAATGCCACCATTGTTTTCCCCTATTGGTCTTTATCAAATTGGCATTTTTCAAAAAATGTGAAGAATTTAACTTTGTTTCAAATAAAGAAATACTTGGCATGAATAAAGTTTTATCCTGTTCAGTACTACAGTGAAAATTTCACGCAACATTTCATTGCATATACAACAGTGATTGTTAATTATGACGTCAATAGTCCAAGTGTCGCAGATTCTCCGGCCAAGTGTCGTAGATTCCCATATAGCGATAAGGTCTATTGCAATTCAGGGTTAATTTCCTACAACTGTCAAATCCAAGGGAATATTTTTTTTTTTTGGCCCTTTTTAACATGAAACCGGATATGACGTACTATGTGTTTGTGGTTTTACACCTTAATATAGACATACATGAAGCCTACTGTTCATCTGAAACAATTTTGTGTTGTTTTCTATATAATTAGCGTTGATACTAGATATGACTCTAATGATATCAATGGGTGAAGTATGTGTACAAGATGATGATTTCTCTAAACAGTCTGTTTTACGGTGTCCGATTTCATTATACACACAAACGTCACATGATAATGTCAGAAATCTATGCAGTGTTGGGACCAGTACAACATGGTCTAAATGAAAACATAACCATATGGTCGATGTCACTTTACGGTAGTTTTTTCATCACAGTGCATGAGGATGTCAAACTAGAACAGCGTTGTCGACTATTTTTTAGTTTGCTATCTAATTAAACCATACCATTTGCTTAATTTACCTGTGTAAAAATCTAGGCATGTGCATAGAAAAATGTCACGTGATACTTGAAGACTTTTCAATCTCAACTCTTCCAATTTCGTCCAATATCATTTACTGTTCATGCTTTGCCGTTATTCACCAACGCATGTGTGAAATTCCTGTGTTTTTATTCTAAATGAGAACATTAACAGTGTTTTTTGGTGCGTCCGTAGCGCTTTTCTGGATTTACCTTCAAACCCAAATATTTGAAAGTCAAGGATGTATAAAACTTAAATACGTGACGTGTTTTATGACCTCCTTTCCGACCTCTTCTTATTATCATATGAGTTTGAGTTCCTTCAGACCCTTGTCAAAACAAGATCAAATAAGCTAGATCATTTAACTTTACATTCAGATATATTGATGATGTTCTTTCCAAACAATCAAAACTTTTCTGATTGGGTTCCATTAATATATCCTCCAGAACTAGAAATTAATGAAACAACAGACACGGCTTCCTCCGCCTCATTTTTAGACTTATACCTCGAATTTGACATAAGCGGTCATCTCAGTACCAGAGTCTATGACAAACGAGACGATTTTAATTTTGAAATTATCAATTTCCCCCACCTAAGTAGCAATATACCACCTTCACCTGCATATGGAATATACACTTCCCAACTCATTCGGTATTCAAGGGATTGTAGCTGCTACTCAGACTTTGTAAAACGTCACCAGTGTCTGAGCAGAAAGTTGATGAACCAGGGTTATGTCAAAGAACGTCTCGTCCTTTTTCTAAAAAGTTCATCGGAAGATACCAAGACCTTGTTGATAAACATTCCGTATCAACTTCACAAATAATACATGATGGTCTTGATGTAATTGTATAGATTCTAGGTACTGACGTTGTTTATCATCTTAATTACGTGTTGTAGTGTTCTTTTATTTGTCTTTGTAAATTATTAACGTTTACTGTTTGGTCCATTTTTGGTAATATCCTTTATGCTTGGCTCGGTACTTGTACATCCGTGTTGTTGTGCTATGATCGTGATCATTCTTTGTATTCTTGTGTTTCATTTTTGCGTATGTGCTTTGTCTATATGTCATTTTGTTTGTTTTTTTGTTGTTGACATATTTGTTTGTTTTTACAGTGATTGAGATTATAACACAATGTTGACTGCTGTACCTTTATTTTTGACATTTTTACCTATCATATCTGTTTGTTTTGATCACACATTGTTGTCAATATAATGGAATTCTATGCAACTGTCATACATGTGAGAGGTTTAGCTAACTTTAAAACCAGGTTTAATCCAGCATTTTCTACAGAAGGAAATGCCTGTACCAAGTCAGGAATATGACAGTTGTTTTCAATTCGTTTGATGTGTTTGAGCTTTTGCCAATTGTTAAGGGACTTTCCGTTTTAAATTTCCTTGGAGTTCGGTATTTTTTATTTTTTTACTTTTTATGACCGGAAGCGACATACAAATAATAGACAAACTGAACAAAACTCAAATTTGCCTTAGGGAGTTGGACCTCTGGGTTTAAATAATTTCTCAGTTAGTTAACAGATAATGGGAAGAAATATATGTTATAAATCTTATCAGTACCACAACAATGACTACTGAGCTGCTGATACCCTCGTAGGCTAGTAGTCAACCAGTATTGACTGATACTTTAACTACATTGCTGAAATTCAATTGTATTTTATTTTTGTCTTTTCGAAATCTGAAAATGTCATTTATTATCAATGGTTTTATCGTACATTACAACCATTCATCTTTGAATTCACCGCTTAGGGAAAAATTTACCAATGAACAAATGCATATGTAGTTATGAAATGTTTGCTTATACATACCACCAAGAAAACACAATACTAAATCAAGTATCATGTTTTGACTTTAAGATGACTTGTTTAAAGATTTACACGACATATGCTAAAATAAAAGATAGAGTGAACAAGTATGCATGCAATAAATATTCTGCATCATCTAATCAAAGGAGGTTAAAGACAGCGATAAGAATTAGTCATTTGTTCATACTTACTTATTTTATTATACAAGCCAAGTTTTATATTCGCGTGGTTAATGGAACAATATTGAATTTTCATCTATAAGGTTTTCGAATAAAAAACTGCATGTAACTTTTGACTGGCGTGTGCGTGTTTGATGTTCATTTTGAGAAATAACTATGAACGGTTTTCAACCATAAATAACCGACCGAATACAGGGATCTCTATGGATGAACATTTAAGTGATTTAAGCATGGAGGAAATTTCCACAGTACAAACCTCACGTGTAGTGAATAGACTGATACATCTATTATATTTTTTACATTGTAGAAAAAAACAATATTCTCATTAGTTGTCATTTGTAACAATTTCAATGTCAAGTCTGGCGGCTGCTCTTAGTCAAGGATGACCACAATTCATCCGTCCTGTTAAAATCAAAGTCTTTTCCTGTCAGATGTTTCATGAGGCGTTTTCTCTCTATTTTGGTAATTTTGTTACTTATTAACAATCGGGATAGTTTTTCTCACTTTCAAATAAATTCAGAATTCACAATCGACGATGTGCAGCATCAGCAAAAGAAGTGTGTACGCGTTTTTGTAAAACGCTGAATAACGATTTGTGGAGGACTATTCCCAGCAGGCACAAAACGTTGTATCAACGTTGATTCAATGTCAGTCTTCAACGTTGTTACAACGTTGAAACTTGGGTTAGTTTTGAAAGTTGTAATGACGTTGAAATTCTGACGTTGAATCAACGTTGCAGTTTCAACGTTGTATTGACGTTGATAACATGTTGAAATCGGGTCCAGTGAGGTTGAAATCAGGTCTTAGGTTGAAATCAGGTCGGGTTTAGGTTGAAATCAGGTCGAGTTAGGTTGAAGTCAGGTCAATTGTAGGTTAGTTGAAGTGATGGTTCTCTGATGTAAATTGATCCTTATTGGCACTTGTTCAAATACAATAACAAGATACCTGAATTATGAAATAAAAAAGCCTCTTTCAAGTTTTATTTCAAGTTAGAATATCCATCAACAGTTCTTTTATCAACAAGAGACAACTCCAAAAGAGAATTGTAGACAATAACAATCAAAACCAAAGAGGAGGGACGGTTACAATATCAAGATTTTATTTGAAACCAAATATCTCAATATTAACAAAGCTTTCTCTTCTAGCACACCAATTTCTCAAAGCAAAGGCACATATGTAAAAACTCACTACAGCACACTGGTTTGATTCTGGTTGATCAAATTTTCCAACTTATACAAAATCATGTAAATGCAGCAAATTTGACACAGTTACACAAAAAAGCCTCCTTTGTTTTAAGTGAATACATAGCAGGACCATTTAAAAAAACCTGATTTCATTTTAAGTTTTTGTTATCCGATATTTAGTTCTTTTTTTTTGGTCTTTTTTTAAATTTTTTATTGATATCTTGTTGAACTGAAATTTGACTTTTTGAGGGTATACCGTATGTGTTATTTTTACATTTATCTTGAAGGCATTTGGAACAAACCATACCATCACCAAGCTGTTTACTCATTCAATCATTATCTATACACCCGATACAATTGAGAAAACCGAACAAAAAGTTGCATACCGGTAACACCAAATAATGTATTTCTAAATTTCACTGCCCTTTTTTTACTGGCACTAAATTAACTATAGAAATTAATAAAAAAGAGGTTTTTAAAATGAAAAATTTATTTTGTTTTAAAGATTTATTCTTTTGGCCTAGCAACTCCTTCTGCTCTCTGTGGGGCACACTTTACATGTCTTGCACACTGCTCGGGTATTTTGGATTCTGGTGTCTCTTTGTGGCAGAATAGAACAGCATCTGAAAACATGGAAGAGAAAAAACATAAATTTGAATTACATAATAAAAGTTGTGTACTTTTAAAAGCCGGAAATGTTATCAAATTCTACCAATTATAAAACAATTATTTTAAATCATAGAACACAACATGTTCATTTGAAACAATTGTTCCAGCTTGCATCAATAACAAGACAAAGCATGAATTCTAACCAGATCTGTGTTTTGCAATAAGCATAATGTTCATATACAGATGAAATTATGAAAGATGAGTGATATTTTACGAAAAAATCTAAAGTGTTTAAGAGCAGACCATTTCTATGTGTATCAGACACACCCTATCGAGTTGTATTGGAACGAATTGGCTAGTATTCGATGGCACCCCCCCTTTTTTTTGATATTACTGATTCTGTACATGGCTAGATATGTTTTATTTTAGTTCGCTAATTAGAGGTTATATACAATCAAATCATTTACCTGTTTTGACACGAAACTGAATCAGATTCAGTAAGATAAGACCTTGTCATAATTTCTGTGAACGTAAACATGCAGCTAACTAATTTGATCATTTGAATGTGTTTGTATATATCATGATTCTTCGTTAATTTAACTGTAAAATATACTTACGCTAATATCAAGAGGTTAATACAGAAAAGTCTTCTCTCGTCTTTATATTCCTTAGACGCAGCTGTTCACTATTCGTTCATCAGTCTGGTGCGATAATTTCTCGAGGATGATTTTCAAAATGTTCTAAACGGATGTTGAAAAGAGGTGCGCGTGCTTGCGTGCGCATCCGAAAGAAAATATTCGGAACTCAACTTGAAAAACCGCGAAAATTTAAAAACTTCTCAATTATTATAATCACATTGTACATCGATGATATTTTAAGATTATATATTAAATATCAATCGGTAAAAATAATTAAAATAAATATACCAAAAAATTTCTCCTATTTATTTAAATGAAAGAAAGCAACTAAACAAATCGATTTGATTTTAAAATATAAACTAAGAATATATCATATTTATACAGATATACATATAATTAAGATAGTATGAACAGGTTTTGAGATCTCCCAAAATATAGAGAATCATCAAACCCAAATTACTTAATAATTGGTTAGAATTGTTTTTTTTTAAAGATACTTAAAAAATAAACACAAAAAAAATAATTTGAAAAAGCCGATTTGTTATTGGTGATGTCTCCTGACCACTTGTTCTTGCCCAAAACTCCTTTCCATGCATAAACAATGCAATCCGGTCTACCCCCTTTTTCGTCGAAAAAAATGATTGATTATATAGGGATCATGGAAGCATGACAGGAGGAAGCCCCCTCACGCTTATGGCAGTCAGTGGACCCCCTTATAAGTATTATAAAAAGTTCTGGATTAGCCACTTATTATCCAATCGTTTATAATACTGCAGCACTGCTTCTTGTCCGATCTGCTCATCAAATATATCTATACCCTTTCAATTTTGACAATGAGATTTTTCTTTCGCGATTGACTGACGTTAACCCAACGTTGAATCAACGTTGTTGTTTAAACGTTGATTTTAACGACGTAAATTCAATGTTGAAACAACGTTGTAAAGTCAACGTTGAATACCATGACGTTAGATCAACGTTGAATTTAGGTCGATCAACGTCACGACCAAATTTCAACCAAATTTCAACGTTGTTACAACGTCGAGTGCCCACTGGGTTGTTTTAAAACTGAAACGGTTCTACAATTTCAAAGGCCATAGCAAAAGACCATGCAACATGCATGGTTTGGTTTTGAATGTATTAATTTGATTGTAAAATACGAAATGAAATCGGAATTACGATATGAATTTTTTACAGATTATCAAGTTGCAGTTGATATTTGTGTATTTCCTTTTGTACATGTATTTAGTAATTCAATTTGATCAATAATGTTTGTAATCGTGCTATTTAGCTTAAAATAATGCTACGTATTACGATCAACAGTCTAAAATGGTAACCGTTTTAAAAAGGGAGATGCGGATTGCGTAAGTCAATAGAAACACGTGTTCGACTTAATCCTTTTTTCGTAATTAAATTTTATTTTTTAATCTAAATTTTATAACCATTTGCTGAAAATTAATTGAATAATGCAATGATTCGTCTATCTTGATCAATGTTTTCTTCTGTCAGATGTGTCAAATCTACCTGTACAAGTGATTAGCGATCATATTGATTATTACTGATAACACAATCGATGGCGGCTAGCGAAACGAAAACTATTTTGACTTCACCTTTAAATCATAGAGCATTCTTTTAACGATGGCGAGGATCATTTGACGATGACGGCAGATCCATGCCGATAACAAGCTATAAAAATCCCTAACACGACGAATGTAAAACAAAACAAACGGAAAAACTGACGAGCCTGTGGGTAACAAATTTCACAGAGAAATGTCATTAGCAATATTCAGGTCAACAGTGATAACGTGGCCAGCCATATTATACACAGTTGCAACAAAGAGGTTCAGACTTGAAGTTGTCAATATTAAGATTCTGCAACACGTGTTTATAATTGCACATTTAAGTCGTAATTTGTTTGGTATAGATGTTAATGATGATAGGTACAGATTGACCTTTAAGCTAATTTCGAGTGAACTGATTTATGAAGAAGGATATTGCCCAAATCACCATTGCGATCAAATAAAATATTTGTTATTTTTTTAATTTAACTTACATCGTACACATTATTATGCAGGACATATTGAATGTTTTCTTTGTATCTAACTTGCTTTACATATTTCATATCATTATAGAATAAATAAGTGCAATTTGTAAAAGTGTAAACAATCTACATATCTTTTATCAAGGGGTGATTTTTTTTAATTTTTACCGAATCGCAAATAAACAAATTTCCTTGGTAGTATATAGAGGGAAAAAAAACAGAAATTTTGTTTTTGTAGTTCAAATGACAATTAAAAATCGCAATTATTAAAGGGAAGATAGTCAATTGCATACCTTAAGGTATTCAATAAAAGAAATCCCTTTATGTGACCTCTAAAGTCCAATGGATTTTTATTTTTGATTGATTTTATAAAAATTCCAAAACAAGCAAAACCATTCTTGAAATCGATTTTATCGTTTTAATGTACCCCCGTATGACAACTTAAATATTTGGATATAGATTTATAGCAACAGCAGTTGTGTTGACATGAAATTCCTCCATTTAAAAAAAAGCATATATTAAAGTGAAAACACTTCATGATATTTTTATTAGTTCTTGTTCCAATACAGGACATTTAAGACGGTAAGTTTCAATATATTTCAATTATCAATGTTATTTTGATAAGTGTTCAAAACTCATTAAAATCTTAACAAAGTTTTTTCTACATTGTTGCACTCTTAGTTTTTACCTTTCTAACATTAATCCGGTCACACATTTAACTTCTGAATAACAGAAGTGCAAAACGTTTTGATTGATTGATTGATTTGCTTTAATGTCCAGTGGAAAACATTTCATGCAAGTTCAGGATGCGAACAGATTCACAATAAATACAAAAGATAGGTCCTGTAATAGTGGCCGTCCGGGATGAAGGTCGTGTTAATTTGGATTGCCACTGCAAAATTAGGGTAAATGGAAAAGAACTGAAATTTTTGCCTAGCAACAGGCCACCTACGGACCACTTAAAGAGTTGTTACAAGGTTTCTTGACGTACTGAGAGCGTGGCACTCTCTCTACACCAGGCAATTGTCAATATTAAGATTCTGCAACACGTGTTTATAATTGCACATTTAAGTCGTAATTTGTTTGGTATAGATGTTAATGATGATAGGTACAGATTGACCTTTAAGCTAATTTCGAGTGAACTGATTTATGAAGAAGGATATTGCCCAAATCACCATTGCGATCAAATAAAATATTTGTTATTTTTTTAATTTAACTTACATCGTACACATTATTATGCAGGACATATTGAATGTTTTCTTTGTATCTAACTTGCTTTACATATTTCATATCATTATAGAATAAATAAGTGCAATTTGTAAAAGTGTAAACAATCTAAATATCTTTTATCAAGGGGTGATTTTTTTTAAAATTTTTACCGAATCGCAAATAAACAAATTTCCTTGGTAGTATATAGAGGGAAAAAAAACAGAAATTTTGTTTTTGTAGTTCAAATGACAATTAAAAATCGCAATTATTAAAGGGAAGATAGTCAATTGCATACCTTAAGGTATTCAATAAAAGAAATCCCTTTATGTGACCTCTAAAGTCCAATGGATTTTTATTTTTGATTGATTTTATAAAAATTCCAAAACAAGCAAAAACATGCATGGTTTGGTTTTGAATGTATTAATTTGATTGTAAAATACGAAATGAAATCGGAATTACGATATGAATTTTTTACAGATTATCAAGTTGCAGTTGATATTTGTGTATTTCCTTTTGCACATGTATTTAGTATTTCAATTTGATCAATAATGTTTGTAATCGTGCTATTTAGCTTAAAATAATGCTACGTATTACGATCAACAGTCTAAAATGGTAACCGTTTTAAAAAGGGAGATGCGGATTGCGTAAGTCAATAGAAACACGTGTTCGACTTAATCCTTTTTTCGTAATTAAATTTTATTTTTTAACCTTTCTAACATTAATCCGGTCACACATTTAACTTCTGAAACACAGAAGTGCAAAACGTTTTGATTGATTGATTGATTTGCTTTAATGTCCAGTGGAAAACATTTCATGCAAGTTCAGGATGCGAACAGATTCACAATAAATACAAAAGATAGGTCCTGTAATAGTGGCCGTCCGGGATGAAGGTCGTGTTAATTTGGATTGCCACTGCAAAATTAGGGTAAATGGAAAAGAACTGAAATTTTTGCCTAGCAACAGGCCACCTACGGACCACTTAAAGAGTTGTTACAAGGTTTCTTGACGTACTGAGAGCGTGGCACTCTCTCTACACCAGGCATCGGATTTTACGTCGCCATTATGACCGGAAGTGGCTGCGTACTTGTACATCCCGCACAGACAAACGAACGCCCCATTTTGACAAGGGTTTTACTGCCGATCGGAAGAAGACCAAGAGTGACCATATTTCTATTCCCAGCCACCCTTGGATTTTGATTGTTTATTTTGAAAATTGAGAGGTAGTTGTATTAGAGCCTAATGGATGCTTTGATTTGATGGATGTCTGTGTTATGATCAATTCGTTAGTTTTAGCTTTATACTCACGACATAGAAAGAGATTTTCAATTGAAGATAGCATATTGCAAAACGGAAAATTTGTCATGAAAAAGTACGAACCAACATATTATCATAATTAATGAAAAAAGAGAAAGATACAAAAAATATAATTTTTTTGTATCAATGACATGTAGGTTTTTCCACAACATTCCCTATTTAATAGTTGGATTTGGCGGTTTTCCTATCTTTTATCTGTAAGTTACTTATAATTTACGCTTGAAATTGTGTTATCAACTAGTATATATTTAATGCAAGTCAAAAACTATATCAAGGGATATTGCTTATTTCATATAGTCATTTAAAGATTTAAAACATTATTAAATCACGTTTTGTAAAATCTATTGAAAGCATGACTTCATATCAAAGGTTAGCTTGGTTTAAGCTAATAAAGCCTTTCTATGCCCAAATGTCAGATTGATTTACTCAGGGATCACAATTATTTAATACTTTTGACGAAAATTACCTTGTTTTTGTTTCTATGTATTTCCGTCTTTCAATGGAAAAATCGTTTCCTTTTGCTTTTGCTTTAAAGATTTTTTTTACATTTTTGTGGTAGAATTTTTTTCAGTGCTGCAGTTTAAAGAACATTAATTGTTTTGATCTTGTTTTGTCTTTTTTTACACATTTTGTTGTTTTTAGGAGGACAGGGGGATATAAACAGTTCCATGATAAATTTCGTATAATATAGCGAGTATTTACGGGCTTTCTCAACTCACACTTTTTATCCGAATGCATTCCTTTAATCCCAGAGTTATCTTGATTTAAAAATGAAAATTTTACCAGCATTTTTTCGGAACCGCTAAATTTAACATCTTTTGTATTTGTGCGCATGCGTCAAATTGAATGGTCGTCTTTTTTTCGAAGAGAAAAAAAATCTAATATTTCTGAATTTTATTTGGATTTTTTTAATTTAACTTACATCGTACACATTATTATGCAGAACATATTGAATGTTTTCTTTGTTTCTAGCTTGCTGTACATATTTCATATTATTATAGAATAAATAAGTGCAATTTGTAAAAGTTGTAAACAATATACATATCTGTTATCAAGGGGTTATTTTATTTTTATTTTTACCGAATCGCAAATAAACAAATTTCCTTGGTAGTATAGAGGAAAGAACAGAATATTTTGTTGTTGTAGTTGAAATAACAATAAAAAATCGCAATTATTAAAGGGAAGATAGTCAAGTGAATACCTTAAGGTATTCAATGAAATAAATCCCTTTATGTGACCTCTACAGTCCAATGGAGTTATCTTTGATTGATTTTATAAAAATTCCAAAAACAAGCAAAACCATACTTTTTAAGGTCACGAAAAAGTACGAAGCAACAATATTAAAGAGACAGATACAACAAATATAATTTTGTTTGTATTAATGTCATGAAGGCTCTTCGACAAAATTCCCTTTTTAATAGTTGGATTTGGCGGTTTTCCTATCTTTAATCTATAAGGTTGCAATTCTGTAAATATAGACAATGCAATTTCCCATAGGAACTCCCTTTGCAGCTGAAACTGTGCCACTTTTATAGATATTATATCCCAGAACGGAAAGTTGATATACACTACTATTTTATTCAAAGGTCAAAATATAGGGCTGTGCGGCATATTTTCAACATTTATATGCCCTGAACTTCTAAAAGTTCAAACTTATACTAAAATTCTATACTAGCCCTACCTCCTAAGAATTAAATTTTAGGCGCTGCCATGTTTTTCTATACTGGTAACATTCCCAAGTTATGTCTCTATGAGATGAAACACAGAGATCATATCTGGGAACCAGTACGCTAACAAATTAACATATCTATGAATATTATATATCTCCCCAAAAGAGGCGTGGCTTGTGAAACAGCTGTATTTACAAAGTGCACCCTATAAGTAACTTACGCATGAAATTGTGTTATCAACTAGTATTTAATGCAAGTCAAAAACTATATCAAAGGATATTGCTTATTTCATATAGTCATTTAAAGTTTTAAGAACCTTAGAAATCACGTTTTGTAAAATCTATTGAAAGCATGACTTCATATCAAGGTTAGCTTAATGGTTTAAGCTAATAAAGCCTTTCTATGCCCAAATTTCAGATTGATTTACACTTAGATCACGAACATTGAATACTTTCGACGAAAATTACCTTGTACATATGTCATTTCAAAACAGGAGATTGTACTTAATCTTAAATGCTTTCCCATGACTATCTTCTCAACGTTAACGTACCTTATTTTGGTTGTCCTTTTTTCGTCAGATCAGTAAGCGGACTAGTTACATCTGGGAAACAAACTTTCAGTACATTTCAGCCAAGCCAATGAAACTTCTAACTTGTTTCACCATTGTGGGCCTAGGAGCATTTTTAATTACCTCAATTTTATCTGGGTTTGTTGAAAGACGATCTGTTCCAACTATATGACCTAAAACCTCAATACGGTTATATGCTATTTAACACTTCGATGGTCTTGCTAGCACATGTCAATCTCTCAAATATACTCCCTAAAACCTCCAAATGGTGCTTGAAAGAAAATGTGTACACTATGATATCGTCAACAAAATTGTCGACGTTTCCTAATTCTTCTAAAACTTTTCTCATACACCGTACAAAAGTAGCACCACTATTGACCAAGCCAAAATGAAGAACCTTGAATTGGAACAATCCTCTAGTATTTGGAATGCTGATTTAGGTTTTACAGCATCCGAAAGCCCAATTTGCCAATACCCTTTTGTATATAAACTTATAACCAGACAACTTTGAAAACATCTTCTCTATATTACCAATCGTTTCGGCATCGACAATTGTACTACTATTTAAACCTCTAAACTTTATACAAAACCAAGTACTCTGATTCTTCTTCTTCACAATCACAAATGGCGCAAATAAGGACTATCTGATCTCTCATCGATATCCATTTCTATAATTTTATCATCTTCCTTGTTCACTGTTTCCAACATAGCATACGGTATGGGATAAGTCAACTTGCTTTCGAGCTGGATTACAATCGTCTTACCTGGAATATCTGATAATACATGTGAGAACTGATCAAGTAAACACTGTACCTTAATTACTTCCTTTGTTTCTAAAGCTTCGTTGATATGAACATCTCGTAGTGTCTCATTATCAACTGTAGCGGGCGTTTCAATCAACTCAACTTCATAACAGTCAACTCCATCTGCATCCTCATATTCAAGATCTATAACTGAGACTGTAACAACAAAACTTTCCTTGTGCTCTGCTGGACTAATACACAGATTAGTTGGCTTACGTTCAACAAGTGTTCAAAACTCATTAAAATCTTAACAAAGTTTTTTCTACATTGTTGCGCTCTTAGTTTTTACCTTACTAACATTAATCCGGTCACACATTTAACTTCTGAAACACAGAAGTGCAAAACGTTTTGATTGATTGATTGATTTGCTTTAATGTCCAGTGGAAAACATTTCATGCAAGTTCAGGATGCGAACAGATTCACAATAAATACAAAAGATAGGTCCTGTAATAGTGGCCGTCCGGGATGAAGGTCGTGTTAATTTGGATTGCCACTGCAAAATTAGGGTAAATGGAAAAGAACTGAAATTTTTGCCTAGCAACAGGCCACCTACGGACCGCTAAAAGAGTTGTTACAAGGGTTCTTAACGTACTGAGAGCGTGGCACTCTCTCTACACCAGGCATCGGATTTTACGTCGCCATTATGACCGGAAGTGGCTGCGTACTTGTACATCCCGCACAGACAAACGAACGCCCCATTTTGACAAGGGTTCTACTGCCGATCGGAAGAAGACCAAGAGTGACCATATTTCTATTCCCAGCCACCCTTGGATTTTGATTGTTTATTTTGAAAATTGAGAGGTAGTTGTATTAGAGCCTAATGGATGCTTTGATTTGATGGATGTCTGTGTTATGATCAATTCGTTAGTTTTAGCTTTATACTCACGACATAGAAAGAGATTTTCAATTGAAGATAGCATATTGCAAAACGGAAAATTTGTCATGAAAAAGTACGAACCAACATATTATCATAATTAATGAAAAAAGAGAAAGATACAAAAAATATAATTTTTTTGTATCAATGACATGTAGGTTTTTCCACAACATTCCCTATTTAATAGTTGGATTTGGCGGTTTTCCTATCTTTAATCTGTAAGTAACTTATAATTTACGCTTGAAATTGAGTTATCAACTAGTATATATTTAATGCAAGTCAAAAACTATATCAAGGGATATTGCTTATTTCATATAGTCATTTAAAGATTTAAAACATTATTAAATCACGTTTTGTAAAATCTATTGAAAGCATGACTTCATATCAAAGGTTAGCTTGGTTTAAGCTAATAAAGCCTTTCTATGCCCAAATGTCAGATTGATTTACTCAGGGATCACAATTATTTAATACTTTTGACGAAAATTACCTTGTTTTTGTTTCTATGTATTTCCGTCTTTCAATGGAAAAATCGTTTCCTTTTGCTTTTGCTTTAAAGATTTTTTTTACATTTTTGTGGTAGAATTTTTTTCAGTGCTGCAGTTTAAAGAACATTAATTGTTTTGATCTTGTTTTGTCTTTTTTTACACATTTTGTTGTTTTTAGGAGGACAGGGGGATATAAACAGTTCCATGATAAATTTCGTATAATATAGCGAGTATTTACGGGCTTTCTCAACTCACACTTTTTATCCGAATGCATTCCTTTAATCCCAGAGTTATCTTGATTTAAAAATGAAAATTTTACCAGCATTTTTTCGGAACCGCTAAATTTAACATCTTTTGTATTTGTGCGCATGCGTCAAATTGAATGGTCGTCTTTTTTTCGAAGAGAAAAAAAATCTAATATTTCTGAATTTTATTTGGATTTTTTTAATTTAACTTACATCGTACACATTATTATGCAGAACATATTGAATGTTTTCTTTGTTTCTAACTTGCTGTACATATTTCATTTTATTATAGAATAAATAAGTGCAATTTGTAAAAGTTGTAAACAATATACATATCTGTTATCAAGGGGTTATTTTATTTTTATTTTTACCGAATCGCAAATAAACAAATTTCCTTGGTAGTATAGAGGAAAGAACAGAATATTTTGTTGTTGTAGTTGAAATAACAATAAAAAATCGCAATTATTAAAGGGAAGATAGTCAAGTGAATACCTTAAGGTATTCAATGAAATAAATCCCTTTATGTGACCTCTACAGTCCAATGGAGTTATCTTTGATTGATTTTATAAAAATTCCAAAAACAAGCAAAACCATACTTTTTAAGGTCACGAAAAAGTACGAAGCAACAATATTAAAGCGACAGATACAATAAATATAATTTTGTTTGTATTAATGTCATGAAGGCTATTCGACAAAATTCCCTTTTTAATAGTTGGATTCGGCGGTTTTCCTATCTTTAATCTATAAGGTTGCAATTCTGTAAATATAGACAATGCAATTTCCCATAGGAACTCCCTTTGCAGCTGAAACTGTGCCACTTTTATAGATATTATATCCCAGAACAGAAAGTTGATATACACTACTATTTTATTCAAAGGTCAAAATATAGGGCTGTGCGGCATATTTTCAACATTTATATGCCCTGATCTTATGCCCAAATTTCAGATTGATTTACACTTAGATCACGAACATTGAATACTTTCGACGAAAATTACCTTGTACATATGTCATTTCAAAACAGGAGATTGTACTTAATCTTAAATGCTTTCCCATGACTATCTTCTCAATGTTAACGTACCTTATTTTGGTTGTCCTTTTTTCGTCAGATCAGTAAGCGGACTAGTTACATCTGGGAAACAAACTTTCAGTACATTTCAGCCAAGCCAATGAAACTTCTAACTTGTTTCACCATTGTGGGCCTAGGAGCATTTTTAATTACCTCAATTTTATCTGGGTTTGTTGAAAGACGATCTGTTCCAACTATATGACCTAAAACCTCAATACGGTTATATGCTATTTAACACTTCGATGGTCTTGCTAGCACATGTCAATCTCTCAAATATACTCCCTAAAACCTCCAAATGGTGCTTGAAAGAAAATGTGTACACTATGATATCGTCAACAAAATTGTCGACGTTTCCTAATTCTTCTATAACTTTTCTCATACACCGTACAAAAGTAGCACCACTATTGACCAAGCCAAAATGAAGAACCTTGAATTGGAACAATCCTCTAGTATTTGGAATGCTGATTTAGGTTTTACAGCATCCGAAAGCCCAATTTGCCAATACCCTTTTGTATATAAACTAATAACCAGACAACTTTGAAAACATCTCCTCTATATTACCAATCGTTTCGGCATCGACAATTGTACTACTATTTAAACCTCTAAACTTTATACAAAACCAAGTACTCTGATTCTTCTTCTTCACAATCACAAATGGCGCAAATAAGGACTATCTGATCTCTCATCGATATCCATTTCTATAATTTTATCATCTTCCTTGTTCACTGTTTCCAACATAGCATACGGTATGGGATAAGTCAACTTGCTTTCGAGCTGGATTACAATCGTCTTACCTGGAATATCTGATAATACATGTGAGAACTGATCAAGTAAACACTGTACCTTAATTACTTCCTTTGTTTCTAAATCTTCGTTGATATGAACATCTCGTAGTGTCTCATTATCAACTGTAGCGGGCGTTTCAATCAACTCAACTTCATAACAGTCAACTCCATCTGCATCCTCATATTCAAGATCTATAACTGAGACTGTAACAACAAAACTTTCCTTGTGCTCTGCTGGACTAATACACAGATTAGTTGGCTTACGTTCAACATGTTGACATGAAACATCTTCATTTTACCTTTCATATCAATTCTGTAATCAAAATCGCCCACTTTTTCCACTTTAGAAAATTGTCTTTTACAATGCACCAGCAATTTGTTTGCTTTAGTAGGAAGCAGTACCAATACCTCTTACCCTACCTCCGTCTTTCTTGATCGTGAATTTCTGTTATATACGCGACTACTTACGTCAAGGTTTCTCCATGGTTTGTTGTTACCAATTCACAAGCTGCTTCTAATCTTTCTCGTAGATTGATGACATACTCGTATGTGAAAATCACATCAGGATCAGTAATTTCTCTAGTCCACAATTCTTCAGTGTTATTGGACCTCTGAATGGCCAACCATATACCAATTCAAATGGAGAAAATGCCTCTCCTGAGGTACTTCTCTGTGGGTAAATAATGCTGGTCCTACATAATTATACCAATCCCGTGAACGCTCAGCACATAGTCGTTCAACATTAGCTTCAGTGAACCGTTAAACCTTTCACCAAGTCCGTTACACATGGAATGATACGGAGTAGTAGTAAGCTGCCGACGAGAAATCAATCTACTCACCTCAGAAATTAAATTGGAAGTAAATTCTGCGCCCATGTCAGTCAACATATAACTGGGAAAACATACCTTACAAAATATAGAAATTAATGCTTTCGCTACCCTTTCCGTCTCCATAGGTGGTAAAGCTTTTCCTTCCGAATACCTTGTGGCGTAATCAACGAGTTTAAGAATAAAACGATTTCCTTTTATCAATTACTTGTACTGACAGTCTAACTATATCTACAGCTACTATGCGCAAAGGTACATCTATAATAGGGGTTTTACCCAAAGGACTCGAATCTGCTTACCTTTTTGTACAGTTGGTGTGCAAATATCACATGACCGGCAATACCGCTTGGCATCGGATTCAACTTCTAGCCAGTAAAACTCTGACAATACACGTTGTATTGTACGTCATGTTGTATAATGTCCAGCCATCACTGATTCATGAGCTAAATTCATGACATCCGTCCTATAAGCTTTGGGAACAATCAACAGACGGAATATCTTACCAGTTTCTAATTTTGGTGACATAAATTCTTTATGTAGAAGTTTCTTCTTCACTATGTAATTTACCTTTCTTCAATTAGTCTTTTTAAAAAAATCTGCCTTCAGCTACAAACTGTTTTACATTCATCAACATTTGACCAGATTACTAAACAAGCGAAAGAAGCTTAAATGTTTCACAAGACTCTTGACGACAATATCTAAACTTCTGCTTAAAACCATTTACAGTCATGTAAAATCTTTTCATTAAACATGCCTAAAGAGCATCATGAAACAAAGCATGATCTGATCGGAGCAAAGCATACATATTGAATGCATTATCTTTCAGAAGTGCACTCAAATGAGTGGCCCATATTGATTTGTTCCATATTTGTGATAACGCATATCTTTCATAAGAACGCAAATATGCACCCATATCGTCAACACCTTCCTCAAAAGGATGTTATTTAAGTACCTTTGAGGGGTAAAAATTACCTCGTTCTTTTTATTCCTTTTATTTTTTTTGTTTCCAATATACGAGGGATAGCTAGCCTTTTGAGTTCATAACCATGCTTTTGTCTTATCTTTTCATATTCCTATTCTTTCTTCTCTCATTCTCTTTCAACATGTTCTATCATCGCGTTGTCTTGCCTGCTGTGTCTTAATGGTCCTGATTAAGCCCTCAACGACTAACCATACTCTCGTAACTCCTTAAGACTCTCCTAAGTCATGTTTGACTTCTGCTAATGTGAATTGTTATTCTAACAATCATTCGAAATAAGGACAATACTCAAATATATCAAATATCTATATCACGTAACACAATGCTTATGTATCACAGTTAACCGTAGCTCGGTTCGCAAGTGCTAATCACAAAACCAAAATAAACTAAAACCATAGTATAAATTTAATCTAAATAACAATACCTACATTATATCTACTGTTTGTCACTGCAACCGTGCAACAACACCAAGGCAACGAGGTGTAGAAAATTCATGAATTCTGAGGTTCCGAACTGTCAGGATTCTGTCGACATTACAATTTCTGAAAAATACAATTATAGTAAACTATACTCTTTATTCTAAAACCAGTTGTTGGCATGATACGGGTTATGTTCTTCTCATATATTTTATGATGGCATGATACTAATCCCCTAACGGGAGGGATTGTACTTGATTTTCATATGATGAAGACATAATCTTTCAATAATTTAATTGAGGTCTGGAGCTGGCATGTCAGTAACTGCTAGTATCCTTTGTTAGTTTATGTATCATTGTCATTTTGCTTAGTTACTTTTGTTACCTATTCTGACATCGGACTCGGACTTCTTTTAAACTGAGTTTTACTGTGCGTATTGCTATGTGTTTCTTTATTATACATTGGCTAGAGGTATAGGGGGAGGGTTGAGATCTCACAAAACATGTTTAACCCCGCCGCATTTTTGTGCCTGTCCCAAGTCAGGAGCCTCTGGCCTTTTTTAGTCTAGTATGTTTTTTAATTTTAGTTCATTTATATGTTTTGAAGTTTCGTGTGACATCCATTTTCACTGAACTAGCACACAATTTTATTTAGGGGCCAGCTGAGGACCACCTCCGGGTGCGGGATTTTCTCGCTGCATTGAAGACCCATTGGTGGCCTTCGGCTGTTGTCTGCTCTTTGGTCGGGTTGTTGTCTCTTTGACATATTCCCCATTTCTATTCTCAATTTTATTTTATACATGATAATAATCAAATTGCTATAAACAAATATACATCTTTATATCATTTTGTATCAATTTAGACTGCAGTTCATATTTACATATAAATACATATGTTGGACTATATGTTTAAGTGCAAAGCACCTCTCTTTTCACTTGCAATAAAAAGACCGTTTGGCAAGGACCATAAAAACACGTTTTGCACATTTTCCCTGTGATAATCCTTTTTTTTCTAGGTTCAGAGTTCATAGGTGATTAATGAAACTTGAATTAAGCCTAGAAACACATATATCAAAACATAAAGACCTGTTAGATGGAAAGTCAGCATGCTAATTAGGCGTACACTGTAAACAGCCCAACAATGCTTACTTGGCCACATAATGGCAAAAATATGCCATTTTTACAGAATTTTTATCAACAAAAAGATGTACGTACTTTACTCAATTAGAAAAATTGGTACCATCAAACCATTCAGGGAAGTTGTCAAAGTACAGAATCTACATTTACTGAATTCATCTCTTAGACCGGATAACAGTTATTTCGTAGTGCATTTTTTTAATTTCCGCTTGGCATCTTTCGCCTCTCATTTAGACAATAAACACAAATTAAAAACATCGCACCTGCATGCTCTATCTGAATTAGATTTTTACAGTGTAGTGTTCTCTTTTGGGACAAATTATTTAAAAATTGCAGAAAAGTCTACCAGCTCGAACTCAAAATATGAACAATTTATGTTGAGGTCTATAATTCAGTGTGACAGCTCTAGAGATACGAAGTATGAATTAGGCTGCTAATTTTGCTCATTTGAATTGTTTTACATTTTTCATGTTGACACATAGCCGACTATGCAGTATGGGGTTTTCTCTTTGTTGAAGACCGTACAGTGACGTATAATTGCTTTTATCCAATTCCTTTAAACTCATACTACACTTTCATTTTTTCTATTTAACTACTACTGCCCTAGATTTTGGCTCAAAGTGACCTCTTTTTTGTTGAAATGGCTTTATCAAGTAATCTAATTGAACATAAACATGGTAAAGATAACAACATTTTTGGGTGGGAAAGTGAACTCTGACTTCCAACTTCATGTACGGCAATTATTATCTACATTAGATAGTTAAATTTATGAAATAATCAGAAGGATGCAATGGGGTTAAGACTATGGACTCCTGAAATATACCGAGTCAATAGACAATAGTCCTCCATCAACTGCATAAATACAAACAAAATGTGTGATTGGTTCATAAATTTATTATCCAGCTGTTAACCATTTTCAAATTTACTCAAATAATTTTCCTATGTTCTAAAAATACATAGAGTTAACTAATTAAGAGAAGATGTCTACAAAACACATAACTAAATTTGAATGCTTTAAAGAGTACACAAACTAATGTTATAGTTTTTCAGATAACGTTGTCTATAAATATAGTATTTATTTTTAAAATGACATATTATACCTTGATAACTTGTCGGAGATAACGTAGGGTTTATCAAGTAATAATTTATATTGACGTTCTATCCATTTACATAGATAGCTATGTGGTCGGTTTTTGACACGTTCAACGACAAAAAAATGTAAGTACCATCCCCGGGAACTCCTCCAATATAGCACAATTGTTTCAATTTAAATCATAAATATATACTTATATTAGAAGGCATCATATTTCTTAATATCTTTATTTTGATCACTAGTTAGGTGTTAACTAGTGACAAATTAACTGGAAAATCACTTCTTACATTCAAACGACTTTTAAAGACACGTCAGAAAGACAGCCATTTTGATTGGATGAAGCTAACCGTTCTCAGAAACCAACTGTTTCACGTTTAAACAGTGTACACATACATGCTGACTCTCTCTTTTAAAATTGTTTTGATGATTCGTTGCCAGCAACGCAAGACATTTTTATTTTGTGCGTGGTTGATAATATAACTGTCGTTGCAATTTTAACTGTAACGTCACGCATGCACATCAATGTTTTTATATCGTTTCCACGAAGTCAAAAGGCGATACTAAAGTGAACTGTTTCTGGTATCTATTTGTTAAAATTAGTGATTATGTCACTTCTCATTTCCATGGAGATTATTTGACCCCACACTCCACTCATGGTCTGTTTACTATAACATAAATGCATAGTTTAAATGTTTAATTTTGTGATTAGGTCAGTTTAGTACATCTTATTTCCATGGGGATTATTTGACCCTGTCTCCTCATTCTTGGTCTATTGACTTTGAAACTTTTACATAATTTACATGACGTTAAAATTTGTAATGATATCAGTTAAAGGGGACTCATTTATGCTAAGTAATTGATATTTGGTAAGCTATCGTATAACCATAGGAATTTCTAATTTCCACGAAGATTAGTTAGTCCTATTACCATAGTCATTGTCTATCGACCCCCGAAAAGTTTGTATAGTTTATACGTTAAAGTGTTAGTTGAGGTCAATTGAAGGGGAACCACTATAACATGCACATAAAATTCCGAAGACAGTTGTATTAGCATTGGCATATCTTATTTTGATAAAATTGTCATTGAATATGTTGCACCTTGTTGAAGATTGTTCTGTTATCTATCATTGCTAAAATCTACATCATTTGGTCTCTTGTGAATAGTTTCATAGGCAATCATACCCCATCTCCTTATCTTTATAAAGCATTGCTTTTTAATTCAACATTTACATTTTTTAGAATAAAATCATGGCTTTCTTTAAAAAGTTAATCACAATAAAATATTTAAAAATAACTAACACTGATGAGCCCTTACTGTTGTATTATTATTAAGGAGTATTCGTGTGTGTGTGTGTTATAAATCTATTTATATACCTATATGGAGTTATTTTCTTTCAGAACGATAGGTCTTTCTTTTGAAAAATCAACCCGGACGATTCCAAGTTTCAATTTAATTTGCTTCAAGGCATAAAGTAATTACCTGTGTTAGGTTATTATTTTCCCTGATTAAAATGTAAACTATAATTTACCTAATCCTGTTATTCGTTTGATAGTTATCGTGCCAATTGGGGTTTAAATTTTTAATTTTCCAACTTTGATAGGTTTAAGGCAGAAACAATACTTTCCTGTGTTTATTAGACTTAAATACCAAAAATCGTCGTTGACGCACATTTTTTCTTTTCAATCAGTTTAATTGAGGTCTGGAGCTGCCATGTCAGTAACTGCTAGTAGTCCTTTGTTCATTTATGTATCATTGTTATTTTGCTTAGTTTCTTTTGTTACCTATTCTGACATCGGACTCGGACTTCTTTTAAACTGAGTTTTACTGTGCGTATTGTTTCTTTATTCTACATTGGCTAGAGGTATAGGGGGAGGGTTGACGTCCATTTTCACTGAACTAGCACACAATTTTATTTAGGGGTCAGCTGAGGACCACCTCCGGGTGCGAGATTTTCTCGCAGCATTGAAGATCCATTGGTGGCCTTCGGCTGTTGTCTGCTCTTTGGTCGGGTTGTTGTCTCTTTGACATATTCCCCATTTCCATTTTCAATTTTATAAATAATGTGAAGTTTTGTTAATTTATAGCTACAATAAAGGGATATTATGCGAGATGAAATGAACAATGCCAAACTTTTCATAGCACTTTTAAAACAAGCTAGATTTAACACATTCGTGTGTAGGATTTTTAAAATCTTATTAATTCACGATGTAATGGAAACTTTGAGAGTGGAAATCATACTTTAACCTATGGATATTAATGTGTGGTGTTATACATACATGTATCCCGGTTTCGTGATCTCTTCTAGCCAATTCTTAACTTTTACATCTATCTATAATACCTGTTACTCCATCAAATGATCAAATGACCTAATATTCTAATTTTCTATAGCAATACAACCACGTACTTTATACTTGGGTGTGTGGGAGGAATACAATTTAATCGTGACTCTCAGTTTAAAAAAAAATGTATTGCCAAATAAAAGAGAGAAAACAATTCACAATAGTTTGTTAGAAAATTATTGAAAAAAATAATCTGCTTTCCGCGAAAATAAGTAATGAAAATAAGTATTAGCTGTCATGTATTGTGTTCCATAGTTAAATTACTACTACTTTGCAAAAGCCAACGTATTTTCATACCAAAATCACTTCAAGGAGAAATGTTAGTGAAATTGCAAAATGACGTTGATTTTCCAATGTTGGACAATTCAATCGATTCGCCAACAGTTACAACTCACGATCAACAATAAAACCTTAACCAAGCTTCCGCGCCGATCGATTCGACAACTATAACCAGATCTGGACGCATCTTAAAGAAACCTGCGTACCTCACAGAACACTTTGTGTAAAATTCATAAACTGTAAATTTTGTTCAATTTAGTAGTTAATAGCAGTTAGTTACATTTTTTTTTAACTTTTTGTCGAAGAAAGACATTAATTTTACTTAATAATATAAATGATTTCAAATAGTTTAGTTTAGTAAATAAGAAATAGACATTTTAGAGATCGAACTTTAAAGACTTTAAAAAGGGAGATGTCATGTATTGTGTTCCATAGTTATGTTTGCATCATGTATTAGAGTTACGCCCCTTCAGATATTTAAGCATTGTTAGTCAGCCATTGCTGTATTATTGACGTACCCCACATTAACAACCCCCCTTTCATAAATTAAGTTGATACAATAAAGTACTTACAAAGTGACTTGCATTTTTCATACACCGTAACAATTCATTTGCGTTTTGCTTCATGCAGTTACAGTTATATTTTTAGTATAACTCGATAATGATTTCTTAAGTTTATATCTAGATTATAATTAGTGAGTTGTTTTTCACATTATAAATGATCCGTAGGGCGTATTAAAACCTGAACGCATCAAAAAAGAATATCTTTCTTTAGTGTGGTAGGTAAAATAGCATGCAATCCTGCAAATCTTTGCAAAAAATGATATTTTTGGCGGTATATAAGTCAGATAATGCATATTTTAAGGATTTTCTTGTTGTTTATCACACCTCGGGGTGTCAGGATTGTCCAAAGAAAGACTTTCCTACGGTCAGTCTTTCATTTGACCAATCCTGACACCCCTCGGTGTGTTATGCGACAAGAAAAACCTTAAAATATGCATTATCTATAACATAAATGAGGTAAGTTTCAATATTGTAAATAACAGATCTGAACTAAATATCAATAACTTCATGACAAAATGAATCAGTTGTCTCTTCCATTTTGATTTCAACAAACAAAAGAGAAAAGCGACATTAATATTCAATTTATTTTTTTCCATTCTAAGAATCTACTTTAAACATAAACAATATAGTCCCATCTCTATAATCAACACGATTAAAGGTTGTACCTGGAAATGAATTTAAAAAAATTATGTTATGTAAAAAAAAATAAAGTGAATCAGCATTGTTTGTTTTTACCAGGCAAAATTTAATAACATTTCATAACAATTTTCGTAGGTCCGAAGCTATTTTCTTGATTTCTCTTCATCAGGAACATTATAAAAAGAAATAATTATCATACAAAGAATCAGATGCTTATTTTTACATGTAATGCCTATCGCTTAATTAAAGCTAAGATGATTTGGTTTTAATGTGGTGTATTTTGAAATAGGATTTATTGATTATTTTATTTCTTACACAGAATGTTATATGGTCTTCATTAAAATAAAGAGTAACTAATAATTCACACTGCCGTAAATGAGATTCAGAACTCCTTTTAATTGAACCTATACAGACTTAAATTTATTAACCTCCATCGGGTTTGTTTAATACCAATACTAAGACGACTACATTTGATATCGCTATTTCAGGCGCTACATGTACATTCCAATTAGGCTTCCTCATCAAAAAAAATCATAACAGGGTTGCTTTTATGAATATATACATAAACTTTAACACAGTTCACGAATCATGCATCAATAGTTCTTGGATTTACCAGAAATAACCTGTTTGTATTCGATAATATAACAAAACAGCAAACAAAAAAGAGATGCATTAACCATATGTCAAACACTAAATCACCAAGTCTAAAAATAATCATTAGAAACGCATAAGTTGCGCAATAATAATAGAACATTTCAGCTCTTGAAATATCCGCCCCCCCCCCCCCCCCCCCCCCAAAAAAAAAAAAAAAAAAAAATGCTTTGATATTATATCTTAGGCGATCGATATCTAAATGACAAAAAAAATAAATGTATGGTTTCTAGGTCAAGGAAATTTTTGAATACAACTAATGTATATATCGTTCATGAAACAGCCTTCAATTAAAAAGTTTTGCAGTTGTCCAAAATAAAAAATCAGCGAAAATCGATCATTTGGCTTAACTGTGTTAAAATAGCTCCTCGAAAATTGTCAATATCAGGAAAAAACAATTATTTTCCATAAATATAGAAAGGGTTTATGAATTTCGAAAAGAAATTTACGAAATCCCAACACGACATTGCTCCTAAATCGTAGGCAAAATTGAAATTAGCTATCCATGTTTTGAAGCATTTGGTTATCTTTTGCATGATTTCAACAAACTCTATTAAAAAATGTTAGATATGTTTAACGTTTTAAGAAGGTGAGTCTTGTTAAATATGAATTCAAATAACTGGTAATATAGGGAAGCAATTTATTGGTTCTAAAAATGGGAAATATTTCATTTGTTCAGGATAACATTTACTGAATCAGTGTTATTGCGCCAGATGCGCATTTGGACAATTAACGTCCTTCTAGTGATGTGGGAGACAAACATATATAAAAGTCCTTAACCTAATATAAATATTAATATAAGAGCTGCTTGAACGTTATCAAATCTTTCACTATATTGATTTGAATTACTTATAATGTCCTTACATGTCATTTATATGCATTTATTCTTAAATAGCTTTTACTGAAAACGGTATTCATTAGGATGTTGAAACTTTCCTTTTTTATATTTCGGTGTAGAGTTTTGTGGACTGTTGTTTTGCTGTTTGATTTGTTTGTTTTGGCCATGCTTTTATCTTTGTTTCTTTGATTCATTTACACATGTTACAGTTTGAAATTGTTCCAATTGTATCCTTTTTATTTTAAAGACACTTATTGCAGTAATAAGAAAATAGCAATCTTATTCATGCTTTGGATTAAGATTAACGGTATTTCTTTTGAATCTTATTTTTTGGAAAAGATAACACTTCGTAACAACTAGTTTAAGCAAGGGATTGATCTCTGCAACTTTTATGCGCAGTAACATAAAGCAGAAACAATCAACTCCAATTTTCTTTAATAAGAAAAATAAAGAAATAGGGACGCTCGATGGCTGGCTGGATGACTGTTCGATTATAAATTAAATGCATTTTCTGGACTAAATCATGATAATGTAATATAATTATAGAACCTGCTTTATACTGAGTCTTATTTTCTAAACGGGCTAGTTCTCATATTTCACATGGTAAGAGTACGCAGGAAGACATGTCACCTTACCAAACACATAATTCTGACTCCAAGCCGAGCAGTCTTTTCTCTTACTTCTGAACGCCCTGTGTTTTGTGAAGAAGCAGCAATTTCCAATGTTTTGAGCCTTTGATATGGCTTGGCCGGTGATTGAACCCACGGCCTCCCACGACCGATGCAAGCCCGCTATCACAAGCACTCGAAACAAGAGCAATACCAAAGGATGTACAACTAATTAAATAGCTTTGCTTTGCTTTAGGAAGCTGTGACTTTAGTGTCTTAAAATTATGAAATTAGAAATCAGATAGTAAGAAAAGTTAAAAGAGTTCGTCTTCCTGACTAGCAGTTTAGATATCTTTATTCAAGTTTCGCCTCCCCATAAATACCACAAAAAGCATGATAACCGGGTGTATTATTTCCTTTAAATATTTTTCCATTCTTAAGAATTGTGTTTATAAACAACCTTACACTAATAACATACAATGTTTAACTTAAGCAGTGATAAAAGTTCTGTTTTTGCAGATGGCGATATTTTGGACAACTGTATAATTTGTAATGATTGTCTGTTAATAAATAGTAATTAGTAAATTATTTATGTCAAAAACTTTTTAGGCACAAGGAATTGGATGTTATTTGGTTTTTGCAGCTAAATCACAACGAAATATTTTGATTTTCATCCACTTTTATAGTTTTACAGGGATTTCTGGGAAAAGATGCTGTCTATGAAAAACACGTTAATCTCACTTCTTAAAGTTGTCCTTATTTGCATCCATAATTTTATTATAGAAAAGACATAATCTGCAATAATATTGACATCTTGATAACTGAACGTGTCCGTCCTGGAATTTTGATCTTGATTTCACGGAAATTGCACCGTACGATTTGGTTTACGACCGGTTAAAATAGAAAGTACAGATGATAAGTTTTCGAATGATTCATTTTTAGCCGTGTGTAAGTTGGGTGCATTACAAAATAAATTTAATGGTTAATGTCACTCCACCATATATTGATCTCAAAGCGGACAGGAACAATTTAATAGTATACAAAGCAATTCACCAAAAACAATGTACAAAGGAAAAATTGCGCTTTATACAGTGCTTACCTAAACCTGACCTTAACAAGGACAGGAAACCATAAGAAACTGGAATCAGACATATTATATATTTTGGACAGGGTTAGTTAATCTTTACATAGAAATCAAAGCAAAAGACTTTTCACAAAAATTTCATATGAGACAACAATATTCCCCCAAAAAACTGTTAAATTCATACGAACAAGAAGTATGTAATCTTACCTGGCCATTTCTCTTGTTTGTACTGCTGTAGGTGTTTTTTTTTGTGTATCTTTTTCAGGTCATTCATTTTGTTTGTTTGCAGATCTTTTGGCATTAATGCCTGCCACTGAATTTGGCTTTATGTTATTTTTGGTCGATATCCGAATAATTCTTTAGATTTGACTGTGTCCATTATGTTGTTGTCTTCTGAGAAGTGAGAATTACATATGACATGTGGAGAATGTCTAATTTCGGAAGAAATGTTGCTTCTTGCAACTGCTCAACGCTTTCCCACTGTTTGTGTGATTGGAATTTCACAAAATATAGCGATCATCAAATGTCAATAAACTTATAAGTTAAGGCAACAGTAGTTTGTCGTAAATCGATTAGGAAGAGACAAGTCAAGGGAACTGATAAAACCCAAGGAAACTGCATGAATTCGAAAAGGAGAGAGACCGTTTGCGTCAACAGGGTAAGCCTCTCCTGCTATGCATGCCATTCGAATTCACAACCAGTGAAAATGTCCCAATAGAAATAGAACATTATTGGTTAAATTACAGATCAAACTGCAATACTGGTTTCCTAAGAACTAAGACCGCGAAAACAGGTTGCTGGAGATTTAACTTTGAGACACTGACGCATCCTATCGGTCAACAAGTTCATGATGGTGAACGTAAAACTTAGATAGTGTGGATTTCTGTCGCTTTTCTTAACGCTGTTGAAGCGGTTTTTATGTATGTTGCACACCCCTGTTGATGATGTCCGTTTAGTGTACAAATGCACGAGCGTAACGTTTTAACTGCGATATGTATAAGTCATATGATGAAACAGATGGTATGTTACTGCTGATCAATGGGAAGTTGACAATTAGAAAATTAAAATCATCACTTTTGTCAAAGATTCTAATTCAGGATTGAAGTCGACCATCTGTGTCAATATATAAGTAAAGAACAAGATACGAAACAGACCTTCTACTTTTGGTAGTATCCTTAAGTTTTAGTTTACTGGGATATATGAGATGTAAGAACGCATTTTTTTTTGATAAGCTTTCGTATGATTTCTGCTTCAGATGAGTACCAAAACAAATCGACCAGTAGTGGTGCATAATTAGAACCAATTGAAATACCGATTGTCTCCTCGAATAAAAATCCACCAACCTCAACAAATACGTTTTCCAGCATTTTGATGATATCATCTTTGGTGTATTTGTTTTAAGAATAAGTGTGGTTCTTCACAAAGAAACATTGGTCCTTAAATTAACAAGGAATTTGTACAAATGCTCTCTTTAATGGGAGTCGATCTTTTGATCTTTATCATCGATATGGTCATAATTATAAACTAACTGTTTACAAAACTTTGAATTTTGAAATACTAAGGCTTTTCTACCTCAGGAATATATTGCCTTAGCTGTATTTGGCAAAACTTTTAGGAATTTTTGGTCCTCAATGCTATTCAACTTCGTACTTATTTTGGCCTTTTTAACATTTTTTTATTCGAGCGTCACTGATGAGTCTTTTGTAGACGAAACGCGCGTCTGGCGCAAATATAAAATTTCAATCCTGTTATCTATGATGAGTTTATTTAATTGAGCATGAAGAATAGTAGTGTGAAGCGTAGACATATCAAGACTTTTATATTACTGCAAGATTGCGATTGCATTAGAAGAAATTGTCTAGTTTTGGTTCATCTGGCTTGCGCTTTACCTTTTTTTCTGGCATAATCCTAAGATACATTCATTAGTAACATGACTTTCTTGTTCCAGTTGATGTCATTGGGAATGCGATGGGTTGGACTTTTGTCTAACAAATCTCTAAGCTTATCATTGTTAATTATGTCCAGTTATAACATGACCAGCAGGATTGTGGAAACGATGTACAAAAGCAATCTGGGAGTTTAGATTTTACATCCCTAAGGGTAAAAGTCTCTGATATCCTGATATTGTTAAAAATATTGGCAGCAATAGGTTTGTATTAAGGTGGATAATCGGGATATATTTCCTCAGATAGAATTTTCTTATACTTTGCCAAAATGAAAAATTTACTATGCTTTTTTCAAAAATATAATAAAAAGTATGCGTCACCGTGCTTTTTTTCAAGCTACAAGTCGTGCAAAGTTGCCCAAATTTGAATAGATTGTTCATGAAGAAAGACATGTATGTGAATTAAAAGAAATCTATGAGATAGAATTTTGACATAAAATATGAGAAGATAAATTTTGTTATAAGCTTTAAGAAAAGAAAAAGAAAAAATGGTGTCACCGAACTTGTTTTCTTGCTACAAGTTAAAAATGAAAATTTCCCTATCATTCTAGTATAACATTTTTACTTTATGAGTTGTCTCCCCTTAAATGTCCAAATTGAAAAATTGATTCTAGATACATAAATATCTGGTTTTGTTGAAAATATTATTGAGAATGCAATGAATCACCTATTTTTCTTTATACAAATAAACAGTCTTACACATAAATTGCAAATCTGGCTCTAAATATGAAGGTTTAGGCAAAGAACTAGACCGATTGTGTACTGATATTGTACAATCCAAGATGGCGGTATACAATGAATCTACCTTAAGGATAAGAAATGAGAGGTGTAGTTTTATCTCTAGAGTAATAAGGTTTTTTTTTTTGGAAAGATTTTTGATAGAATTATCGATGGCTTCGAAACCATTATTTAAAATTTTGAATGAGAACAACTACGTTTTTTATTATCTTTGAATTGGAATTAGTTGTCATTGGTTTGAATAGTCCGTAATTATTCCGATCAATATGCACTTATCAAAATATGTATTAATAATAAAAGTGCTATGGGTCATTAGAAAAAAGTTATTCGAACTTTCATATAGGTATGAACAAAATATGGTGAATTTCCAAAGGTTTTATGAACAGAGGATAACAAACCACATATAATAACGTTATGAACTACAAATGGTGTGTATGTTCCATGCCCGTGACTCCTATTGCGGCACACAGGTATAGATTTATTTTGATTTGTTTTTTTCGCTATACCTAGGTCTAGACAAAATACTTACACAATCAATTTTGTAGTTGTTTCCGTAAGGAATAGCTGTGCTCAATTCTCGAATCCAGAAATGATCTTTTTGTAAGCGATAGAGTGTACTTAATGTGGGTTCATTTGTTGAATATTCTTGGTGTAATTTCAGTTGATTATTGTCATCTATATGTATATATAGCACTTTCACTTTGGGGACTGGCCTGTGTACACTGGTAAAGCAGATTTGATTTGAAAAGGCAATTTTGATCTGAACAGTTCTCAAAAGACTGAACAATCAATAATTATGTAAATATCATTCCTTTAGTCAATTTTCAAACTTACTATCAATAAAGATCTGTTTAGACTTTGTTCAGACTGTTCAGTAGTTGTTATTTACCTGTACGCATCAAAATCATACTGAATTGTCTGAAAAGCTAATGAACAGTACTGAATTCACAGCAAGTGAATTGTCTGAATAGTACTGAACTTACCGAAATGGATAGGTCTGCAAATTGACTAAAAGACTACACATGACTGATCAATTTATTGTTAGGTGATGTTAAGACCAAAATGAAAGTTTACGACTCATATGCATTTACTAGTGGTACATATCTATATGGTTATGTCCTTGATCTGGGTAATCTAGTATGCGCCATTCCACATTCATTGTATTATGAGATAGTCGAGCATTTGATTACAGTATTTGCCAGATTTCTTTGCACAATTTAATTGATAATTTGTTAATTTTACCCAGCTTTGTTTTGCAATGTTTAATGCTGTGCTAGGGATTGTTTTCAATTTTAATGCGAGAGGTTTTATTCCGTTTTGAAGGCAATTTGTCCTTTGACTTTCTGTCCTACATTCTGAATTTATGGTGTCAGTCCAGTTTAGTGAATAACACAGTTTACACTTTTTTGTATATACAGCAACTTAATAAATTTACAAACTGACACACTTGTTTTGTAACACCAAGAATCTAATATTATAGAACTTCCATAACAATCCTTGAAAACCTTTTATAAAGGAAATTGTCTTCCAAAGCTTCAATAAAAATTTAGGTTGATTAATTAAATTTTGTCAAAACTAAAGACATGGTATACAAGAAGCACCTTAATAAGTTTTAATTTACCTCAGTACAGGTGTGTTTTACCGGTACACATAATATTCTATTTTTCTTTACACTCATGTATTGTTTTTCTAGTGAATTCAAAAGTGTTTGTGATTTAAGTTTTACAGGATGTTGTTTAAAATTCATTACACACTGAACAGGTGCACTATTTTTAATAAGTTTGCCCCAAGCAGAAGGTATTACTTTGTAGTTTACCCCTGATCAGAAGAACAATTTTAATTATTTCTAATTTTTTTTTATCCCTTTTTGATATATATCTGTTTGAAGGTTTGATTAGCTTTTGAGGTGAATTCCGACATTTTTGTGCTTTGTAAAGATTATTACAATAAAATATTGGATGTGAAATACCTGAACGTATAAGATGTCTGCATGTTGATTTATATTTACGAATGATGTCCTTGTACCGATGATAAATTTTAGTAGATGTTTTGACTAGTTTGTGATATCGAAATCCCTGGTGTAATAATTTTTCAGTAATACAGAGATTTCTTTCGTTGAAATCAAATACGTTGTTACATACACGATCATATCGAACAAGTTGAAATATATAAACAACAAAAGACGATGACTAGGGAACGTCACCATCTAAAAATGGATAATTAACAATAGGAAATGAAAAATCATCTCTTTTATCATGCATTTGGTATTAAGCTTCCCGTTAAAGATATAGATATCAAGATCCAGGAAAGGGCAGTGTTCATTGTTAGTATTAGCTTTATGTAAAGTCAGTTCGGCAGGATAAATCTCTTTAGTGTACATACTGAAGTCGTCATTATTGATAGCCAATATATCATCTAAATATCTAAAAGTGTTATTAAATTTTTCAATCTGTCCCAAGTCAGGAGCCTGTAGTTCAGTGGTTGTCGTTGGTTCATGTCTGTCATATTTGTTTTTCGTTAATTGTATTGTTATAAATTAGGCCGTTAGTTTTCTCAGTTGAATTGTTTCATATTTTTCATGTCGGGTCCTTTTATAGCCGACTATACGGTATGGGGTTTTCTCATTGTTGAAGGCCGTACGGTTGCCTATCATTTCTAACATATACTTTATTTCAACTTTGGTGGATAGTTGTCTCATGGGCAAGCATACCTCATCACCTTATTTTTATTTTGTATGTGGTATAAAGATAGAAAATTGAATATTCAGTGCAATTAAACATTGAAAAAAATATCCAAATCCTGTATATACCCAAGCGCCTGCATGTGTATACCATATGTATGTATGGTATAATTTTCACAATATTGTACATGCTAGTTTTGTTATATCTGGACTTCGAGTTAAAACAGAGAAAGAGGAAGCAATCCTGTTTGAGTTTTCCGCGATCGACTTAATTTTTAGGCATAGCAACAACAAAGGTTATGCGGGGCTTCCAAGCTAATCTGCCCGCTTTGCACCAGCTGATGTAAATGAATGCCTAGGGTAGGAATGGAACACACGTATGCCAACTCCGTTCTCCTATATACAAAAATGAACAAATGTCTGCTCCCAGAACTTCGCCACGTGAGGTTAAGGCTGGGGGTTTCAACAAAACTATGGTATAATTAACGAAACACTGAAAAATTATCCAAGAGATATGAAATATCTATAACTTTTTTTCGGTTATTGAGATTTATACTCCGGTTGCATTTCCATAGACTCTATAGATTAATTATAATTTGTGCACTCCATCATTCTCTATTCTTTAATTTTACAATTTTACCCCGTTATGCTCTATTTTGTAAATCCCATAATAGTCAAAAGATAAGTACAAAGGTATTGATTTAAACAATGTTTTGATCCTACTGCTATACCTGTGTTATAATAGTTGCCTCAGGCGGCGATGTCACAGTTTTTTTTTTTTTTTTTTTTTTTTTTAATCAAAGTTGAGACTTCAGTGCAATTATTGTATCGATCCTACATATTATATTTTTCACTCCATTTAAGGAGTTTCTGACTGATGATAAGAATATAGGAGTCATTATTGAAACCATGAAACATAAAACAACATATACATAAAGGGAAATGAAGATATAGAAATTTTGACAATAATTTGTCAATTAAGAGAGGTTTTAATTGAAAACAAAAAAAAATATTAAGTTAGATTATCTTTGTATAGAGTTATAGACATATGTGATCATAATTTTATATGCATTTACATTATTTACATCTAATAAATAGAGCTAGGTGTGCTGTCCAGTAAAGGACCCAGAGTAACAAACAATGGATTATATTATATATTTTTATTATTACAAATTACTTATTTCATTTACTTTGATATTAGATATTAATTAATCCATTTAATCAAGACAAATAATGTTATACTTTGTTGAACATATCTTTATTTAACTTTTTTATTAGGTTTAGAAATTATATTGTTATATTCTACTCACTTTGGGCGCCGTGATTGACAGATAAAGTATTTGTTTGTGTGTTTGTTTGTTATATAAATTATTTGTTGATATATACCAGAGAGATACACATGTATAAGAGGGTCTGAATGAGGATGTCTTCTGTATATAGATATTCCTTAATTTTAAGGCAATTTTACTCTACGACCTTTATCATTTATGAGTACTGATATGAGTACTGACATGATTTATAACAAACCTTTCTAAAATTATTTACCTGCAAAGGGGAATCAGGAATAGAAATATGGTCGTTTAGGTCCTGTTCCGACCGGCAGTAAAATCTTTGTCCGTTTAGAATGTGCAAGTGTGCGGGATGTATAAATTCGCAAACACTTCCGGTCGTAAGGGGAACGTTAAGCAGGATCTGCTTACCCTTCCAGAGCACCTGAGATCACCCCCAGTTTTTGGTGGGGTTCGTGTTGCTTAGTCTTTATTTTTCTATGTTGTGTCTTCTGTACTATTATTTGTCTGTTTGTCTTTTTATTTTTGGCCATGACGTTGTCAGTTTATTTTCAATCTATGAGTTTGACTGTCCCTCTGGTATCTTTCGTCCCTCTTTTTTAAATCCGATGCCTCGTGTAGAGATATCTGCGCGTTAAAGAATTTTTGAAACACCTATTGAGGGTAGGAAGGAGAGCCTTTTAACAACACTTTGGTGATCCTTAGGTATCCTGTTGCTAGACTAAGTTTTGTACTAATTTGTACGCCAGACGCGCGTTTCATCTACAAACTACGCAGCAACGCTAGAATCAACAAATTTAAAAGGCCAAAATATAAAGTACGAAATTGAAGAGCATTGAGGATTCAAAATTCAAAAAGGCTTTGCCAAATACAGCTAAGGTAATTCATTCCTGGGGTGAATTTTTGCCCCTGTCCATCAAACCCTCATTTTCAAATACTTTTCAGTTTTTAACCTGAATACTACAAAATCTCACTACTTTTAAAGTCTCATAATAGATGTGGTATGATTGCCACGATACAAATACATGGGGGGGGGGGGATACCCACAAAAGACAAAAGGGCGATGATGTAAGCAACTACATGTCACCGTACATCCTTTGGTAATGACCAAAAACCCGTATATTAAGTTATAAAGGAATCCGGCGTAACAGCATCAAACAACAGTCAACCGAATTGTTACAGACACATTCTTAAAGAATATAATGTTGTTCAATTTGTTTCTTAAAGCCCAACCTCTTTCCCCTTTTGACTTGGAACAATGGTGTTAAAGAAACGACGTAAGAACGGCTTGTAGACATCATTTGGAAAAAAAGGATGTTTGAGGTAAACTTCACGAGACAGCAACATAACCACTTGTGTTGGACTAGGTTTATTAAAACATGTAAAACAAGTTGTTAATTGTTCTGAGCAAAAATATAACTGCGAACAAAATAAACCATAAACCTTATATAAACAGGTAAATCGTGTAACAGTACACGACATCCAAACTATATCATGCAAAAAAAAATATGACGTGAATGTCTGGAAGCATGGTGCATACAGAATAAGGGATAATAGACCAAAAATATATATAACAGAGAAAAGTGGTCAAAAATATAAAGAATAGACTATTGAATAATTGACAAAAAGAAAAAGAAAGAAAAATGACATGTATATCTTAAATCTTTGCTCTTTGACAATTAATTGACGATATAAAAAATGAAAACAACACGTTATAAATTTCATGCGTCCGAAGTGCTAGCTTTTCTGGATTTACCTTCAGCAGGAACGCTCAAAGCCGAATATTTGAAAGCCAAGGATGTATAAGAATCGAAACAGTTGAAGTACTAATATGACTATAAAGGACCAACAAAAATAGCCATATCCATCTAAGGTCAAATTTGCCTTTCTTTATAATTTATATAAAATTTATAAACGGACCATAGTGCCAGTTTTTACAGTATTTTCACTTAAATTCTTACAGACGATCTTTTTTTTTATTTTGAAATTCGTTCTTTTTGTATGATAATTATAATTTGTAATTAGCATTCCTGTATCGATCTTTAAATATTTGATTAACTGACAATGATCAGGAAGGGGATTTCAAAAAAGAATATCACTCTTTAAATAAAGTAGGTTCACTTAAAAGAGGGTGTAAATATTCAATATGAATAAAACCGAGTGAAAGGGAAACCATTCAAATACAGATCTAGAACAAATGTAAAAGTTCTGTATATTTTAACAGTGAAGCATTTTTCAGAAATGCTTTTTGACATAAAGATACATTTATCATTAGGAAAATCTTTCATTACCGTAAGAAAATGTGGTGCTATGATTGCCAGTGAGACAACTCTCCACTTAGGACTTAGTGACGAAGAAGTTAACAACTATAATATAGGTCACTGTACGGCCTTCAACAATGACGATGAGCCAAACTGCATTGCAAACTATAAAAGACCCCGAAATGAAAAAAAAAAACAGGAAAAATTATCAAACAAAAAAACTTACGGCCTGATTTATGCACAAACAAAATAAATGAAAAACAAATATGATATACAGCAACAAACAACAACCACTGAATTCCAAGCTCTTAACGGGATTTGTTTACCTCGAACAGTTGCATTGAAGTACAATGGATACATTGATACATACACCAAACATCACAATTATACAATACACGCAATAATTTTTTTGATAAAAGCATATAAAGGTTCATCAAAGAGGGCCTGGATGGGATTTACAGATAGAGAATAATGGCCAAAAAATAATGACTAGAGAAAATCAGGAGAAACAAAAATAAAGAATAGAAGACAATAATGTGCAAAAGTGTAAAGAATAACTGTGGAAATTGAAAGAAAGATGTACAGAATAAAGAAAAGAAATCATATATATAATGTTGCACATCATGTTTGTGGTATACCATCTTTTCCGCAAGTTTATTGTTTTCTGTTTGGTATTAGATTAATATTAAGATCCTTTGTTACATCTGGTGATCAATTTATTTGGCAATCGCCAATGGCAGTCATCAGCGTTTAAGTACATCCGTTGTTCGACCTGTTAGTCAAATGCGTTTTGTTAAAATATAATTTTTCACTTTTTTGGTCTTTTGGAAAATGTTGTTTGTGCTGTATTTAGATCCCTCTACCAGGAAATTTGTTTAACATGCACACGTATAAAAAGTGCGGTTTTTATCCAACGCAATCATAGGTTTGAACGTTGTTTTCAATTTAGACTTGTTAATAATTGTTATAGATACCTTCAACAGTAAATTCATTTTCATGAGAATTTTACAGTAATACACGTTTTGTTTTAATAAAGAGAAATGCCCCAAAAAATTAAAGAATACATAAACGAATAACCCCTCATCCCGATCCTCATTTTGTGCATCATTTCACACATGACAGTGGTTCAATTATTGAACATTACAGTATACATACTGTCTCTGATATGAAGATCGAGAGAGAGGGTGAGAAAACACTCTCAAGTTGTGATAAAAAGCTTTGGTTATCTCTCTTTGAACAATTACATTTAAGAATAGGACGAACAAGAATAAGTTCTTTGAATGTCAAGGTTTTTTTTTATACTAACTGCTGAAAAAACACGTTATAATATTGTTTGATAAATGGTGTTAAAATGAGATAACAAACCGGCCGAACAAACAAACAAACAAAATAAATTACACTCACAAAAAATTCGAACAAAACAAACGTAAAATAGACGACTTTCGAATTCGTGCACTTTCCCGCGTGTACTCCGATTGACCTCAGGAGATTGATGAATACAAATCTACATCAATACTGACACTAGTAAGAAATTAAATGTGTTATTCCGCAGTTCACTTTACATTATGTTCCTAATCATTTGATATAAAGCATATTTTCAATTTTCTAATTTCTATGTAATATAAAATGTTAACCCGACGTTTCAGAATCTAATGCATTCTGTGAATATTTGTCAAAATGTCCTTAATCGAGAAATTCAACCGGTGTCGTGACATTCTTTTCAATTTGGGATACGAACAATGAAAATACCCATACGCCTTTAGATTCTAAAATGGTGAATTTTACATGTACATGGTTCGTAAATTAGGAGATTACTGCCGTCGGAGCTTGAAATACAATATTGTTATCTCTATTCTAATGAAACTAACAGAAAACAACGCCAAATCATCCATTTAAAATCTGTCATACGTCGTCTGCGCTTGCGCGTACGTTTTTTAGAACATCAACAGGAACGGGGACCCATTTATTTCCCCCATTACAATGCAATTTTATCCAAATTGAGGGGCAGTTTTTTATTCTCTATATGCAAAATTACAGTTACTTTCTCATACTAGTAGCACCCTTCGTGGTTTCTTGGAGAATTCTTGGAGGATCATGACCGGCATTTAAGAGAGAAATACTGTTCTGAGTATTAATAGAGTCATTTTATCTACTACCTGCTTAACATCGAAAATAAAATTTGGACCATTTACTCAGACAATCATCCACCCTATACATTCCAGAATCACTTAAAATGTAACAGAAGTTGGAAGTTTATTGAATAGATATACTACAATTTTAAGCATCTTTACATAATTTTAATCTCGGTACAATATCCCATTTAAAAGATGGCATATTTATTTAGGGACTTCATTCGTGGGATACTGGACTGGTATCCTGTAACTGGGATCATATTCCAATTGTGAATTGATGCCATGTAAATTGGTGACGTTATCCAATAAAAATGAACGTTACAAACGATGTTGCATTAGAATAAACAATCATATCAAAACAGTTTCGTGAACCATTTGCATAAAATAATTGCGGTGGAAGATATACCAAAAAGGCAAAAAGAGGGATTTTGAAAACTGCTTTTCCGTAAGCAAAAAATAATGCAAAAAACTGTTACATCGAAATTTGAGAAGGCTGTCGTTTCTTTTTTCCGGCAACAGATGCCAGGACGTTACGACAATTTGTGTCTTTTCGGTGATGCTCGATGCCAAAATTTTCGAAAATCCTAGACTAAATACAAACTATGAAGAGTCGATATGACCGAAGGTTAATAGTAAAGCTAAAAGAGGACAAGCATCTGAATATCTCATTTCCATTGAGATTATCCAGTCCTATCCCACCAGTCATGAAATATTGAACTTGAAAACATTGTATTTAATAGTTTTCATGTTGAGGTTTGTGAAAAGTCATGCTTTGTATTAGGCATACAAGTTATTGGTTGGGATTTGGGGATAGTTAATGAAATTATGCAGGATATACTGATGAATTCAGTCCAGGATTATGCCAGGTAATGGGTTAAACGCAAGAAAGAAGACGTAGATACTCTTTCCGAATGGATTAAGGCTGTGTGGTCGTTGATACAAATCAGAATCAAGAAACTGAATGGGTCTATCAATACCATGCTACCTCAATCTTTAAAGACCCAAATGTTGAAAAACACTTTTCCTATCTCCATGACAAATAGGATGTTGTCCCCGCAGATAAAGCCCCAACAAAATATTTTTTGTGTTTAAATTACATTACATAAACGGCTTGATAAATGAGTAATGAGGAAATCCTGGATAATCATAGGTCTGCTCTATGTTCCTTTGGAATTTCAACTACAGATGAAGAACTGGATCTTCCATCACTGCATTGGATACCTAAACTACATAAATGTCCCTACAAACAACAGTATATTGCTGGGTCTTTCTAGTGCTCCACGAAACCTCTTTTTAAATTGTTAACATCAATTTTATCAGCAATCAAAGCCGGGCTTCAAAGTTATTGTGAAACTGCATATTCTAGAGGTGGCGTGAATCAGATGTGGAGACTAAAAAATTCAAAAGATCTTTTAGAGTACATACAATCTAAGACTCTTTTATCTTGCAATAGTATTACAACATTTTACTTTTCTACACTTTACACAAGTATTCCCCGTTCCAAACTAAAAGACAAATTGAAAGAGTTGATACTGCTTTGTTTCATAAAAAAGAATGGCCAACGTAGTTACAAGTATCTTGTCTTAGGGAGGGATAAATCCTACTGTGTAAAAAATCAATCTGATTCAAACAAAAAATTCTCTGAAACTGACATTATCAAGATGTTTGATTTCTTGATTGACAACATATATGTTACGTTTGGAAGACGTGTTTTTCAACAAACAATCGGCATTCCCATGGGAACCAACTGTGCCCCTCTTCTTGCCGACTTTTTCCTTTATTCTTCTGAGGCTGACTTCATACAGGAACTTCTTAAGAAGAAAGAAAAGAAGTAAGCAGTATCCTTTAACTTTACTTTCCGCTATATAGATGTTGTTCTCTCACTAAATAATGCAAAATTTGGTGACTTTGTTGAACGCATCTATCCCATCGAACTTATAAAGAATACAACAGATAAAGTTAAGTCTGCCTCATATCTTGACTAACATCTAGAAATTGACAATGAGGGTCGGTCGGACGACAAAAGAGATGATTTCAGCTTCCCAATTGTGAACTTTCCATTTCTATGTAGCAACATTCCAGCAGCGCCTGCAAACGGAGTATATATCTCCCAAATAAATACGATATTTCCGGGCTTGTATTTCCTATCATGATTTCCTTGATAGCGGATTGCTGCTCATAAGGAAGCTACTAAATCAAGAGTTCCAAATGGTGAAGTTGCTGCTTAGTCTAGTTTTCTATGTTGTGTTTTGTGTACTATTGTTTGTCTGTTTGTCTTTTTCTTTTTTAGCCATGGCGATGTCAGTTTATTTTTGATTTATGAGTTTGAATGTCCCTCTGGTATCTTTCGCCCCTCTTATATATGTTACGTGTGCATTTGATTGGATAGGATATCAAAAAATTACACAGTGTAAACGCCAAATAAGCGTCACATGCACATGTTTTTATGTCTGTTCCTTCTCTATATTTTTTGTTAGTAAACGCATAATTACAATAATTAGGTTAACGAGGTCTACTCAAGTAAATGCGCGTTTGTTTATTCAGTACTACAGATGTTTTCATTGCGTTAAATATGTACATTAGTACATGCATTTGGTCAGGATATGTTTTTCTAAATTGAATTTGTCAGGTTGGATATGAATGGAGTGAATGTAACTGGTAAGGATATTATATGGAGTGCATAAGATTTTTCAGGATATGTAGATATTGAATGTGATTGGTCATTATATCTAAAGAGTGAATTTATTTTGGTCAGTAAATGTGTGGAATGAATTAAATGGTAAGTGTATGCAAGAATGCTATAGGTCAATATATGTACAGTGTGTACGTAATTGGAAAGTATGTGTATGGCGTGCATGCTATTGGTCAGAATATATATGTAATTAGTAATGATACGTATGGAGTGTTGTAATTGGTCAGCATAGTCAGGAACATATATATTGACATATATATTGATATATTAGATGTACTGTTCCCAGGCATAGTTAGTTATGTAAGTAATACATCAGTAAATTCATAGAGTTTATTCAATTGGTATAAAATGCATGCAATTGGTCTATTCAGTATACATGTATGTATGAAGGCTTTGTAATTGGTCTATTCAGTATATGCATGGAGTGTGTGTAATAAGAGTATGTATGGAGAGTGTGTAGTTAGTCTGGCTAGTATAGGCATAGAGTGAATAGAATTAGTTAGTCAGTATATGTATGGAGTGTGTGTAATAAGTCTGGCCAGTTTATGTATAGAGTGGATAGTATTTGTCTGGTCAGTATATGTATGTAATGTGTGTAATACGTCTGGTTAGTTTATGTTTGGAGTGGATAGTATTAGTCTGGTCAGTATATATATGTAATGTGTGAAATAAGTCAATTCATGGATCGAAAAAAAAAATGACAACGCCATGGCCAAAAATAAAAAGATAAACAGACAAATAATAGTACAGATGACACAACATAGAAAACTAAAGTCTAAGCAACACGAAACCCACCAAAAACTGGGGGTGATCTCAGGTACTCCGGAAGGGTAAGCAGATCCTGCTCTACATGTGGCACCCGTCGTGTTGCTTATATTATTACAAATCCGGTAAATAGTCTAATTCGGTAGGTTACATTCATTACTAAACTGTGATTCATTACTAAACTGAGACATTTTAGACGATTTATAGTTAAAACTACACAACCTATTTCAAATCAAACATCACATTCATCTTAGGAAGTTTTAAATTAGACAGTCCACCGTTTATCCCTACTAGTTCGCCTGAAATTAAACAGATAAATTTTGCCACCCATTCATTGCCACAGTCAAGTAATTTTAACAGATACAAGCCACATTGCCACATCAATTCGTACGTAAAGCTATGCTGTCCCATCTGTTATATCCAGCAATCTCGGTTTACCAAAATTAAGATACCGACATTTAATGGCAATATATTAGAATGGCCAAACATTTGGGATTCTTATGAATCAGCAGTTCATTACAACCCAACATTGACAGATGGTCAAAAGTTTAATTTCTTGAAGACACAATAAGAAAACGAAGCCGCACAGACAATTGCCGGATTTTCTATCACAAACGCTAATTATTCAGAAGACGTAAATGTTCTTATGGAGAGATTTGGACAGACACACAACATTAAGCAAGCACACCTACAAGCACTGCTTGATATCATGCCACCTCGAAATAACCTTAGAAGCCCGAGAAACTTTTATGACAAAATGGAGAGTTTAGTTAGGGGACTTGAATAGCTTGGACAGACATAGGACTCGTAAGGTAATTTTATAGTCCCTATTATAATAAACAAACTGCCCGGAGAAATCAGAAAACATCTAGCTCGGGAACATGGTAAGACAAATTGGCTATTAAGAGATCTTCGAAGAAGTATACATAAAGAGATACAAATTATGGAAGCCGGATAAGTTACACAGAAAGAAAGTGATATTTCGACCTCAACCTTTTTCGCTGGTGCTAACTCACAAAGAAAAAACACAATACCACTACTAGAAATGTACATCTACATTTATCAGTTAAGACAGTGCATTTTTTGCAAAGATATTCATTCGCCTACCAATTGCCCGAAAATACGCGATTTAGATAAACGCCTTGCTATCGTTTAACGTTACGATTTATGTTTCAACTGCCTCGGTACACATCACATAAAGGAATTCAAATCGAAAAGCTCATGTCGTAACTGTAGTAAAAAGTAAAATAACAAAAATAACGAACTCCGAGGAAAATTCTAAACGGAAAGTCCATAAGCAAATGGATAAAATAAAAGCTCATACACATCAAACGAATGGATAACAACTGTCATATTCCAGACTTAGTACAGGCATTTTCTTATGTAGAACATGGTGGATTAAACGAATAAACGATACCACACTCATTTATGTAGCTATAGTGAAGTTGAACACACCGTTAACCCTGACAAGAGAAGTAACAACCGTTTTACTGACTCGAATGATACTGTTAACAGTTGTAACAATGACAGTACGTCATCTACATCAACTGCTGTAAATCTTCTGAAGGATACTGAGATGCAAGAAGACATAACAATTTTACACTCATCAGCACAATTTCGCTCAAATATACTGCTGGAAACCGCTGTGGCCCCTGTGGCCCCTGTTTGGTCAGACCGTCATTGAACAGATACGAACATTTTGTTTGATGAAGGCAATCAAAGGTCTATTATAACGGAGAGTCATGCGCGTAAATTAAACCTTCAGAGAGAAGGAGCCGACAATACTTTCATCATTTGGACAAAAATCAAGAGTGCTAGGCGACTTGATAAAGCCACAGTATATATTGAAACTGAAACTGGACATAAAATCCCAATAGAGATTCTAACCGTTACTATGATAGCTACGCTGTTATAGCACCACATTCATTACATTAACAGGAACATTAACTATTTGGAAGGACTAAAACTTGCACATCCAGTTACACAACAGGATACCTTTGAAATTTCACTATTAATTTGAGCCAAATTTTATTGGTAAAAAGTTGAAGATAAAGTTGTACGCGGAAACGGACCCACCGCAGTCAAATCGAAACTCGGGTACTTGCTGTCTGGACCGTTACATTCAGGAAAGTCATAGTTATGAACAGCGTCATGTATTTTTAATGTTATTATTTAACATAGAACAGAGAAACACGAATTAGAAGCGTTTTGGAAGCTTGAGCCTATATGAATCGAGTCTCCAGAAGAACACGAAAAAGAGAATGACTGTATAAGAAGTTTCCAAGAATCTTCAATCGAGTTTCGCGACAAAAATATTATTCAAAGTTACCTTGGAAATACAACAATGATTAAAGAGAAAATTAAACTTGTTTTTGGACTTTCGAAGTTTAGTGATAAAGCATATTTGTTTAAAACTGTGTTACCCGATGAATATGGACTGTTATGCGATTTTGTTATATGAACTACGTTTAGTTTAATTGTGAAAAAAACTCGAAAAATGTTAAGTTGAGAGACTTTAATTTTAATTTTATTTAATTTTTATATTGTATTTAAACGTACCCCAGGACCAACCTTCATTAGGAGCCCCGAAAAACAACAGCCCTATAGCGGGAGGCATAAAAACCGAGTCACGCCAAAAATCATTCGACCAAAAGAAACATAATAGCACGAAGACAAATAAAGGGAAATTGTAGAGTAAATAAAAAGATGCACAACTTCAGTACACAGAATCTATCTCAAGACCATCTTGTATTATTTGTGAAGTAGACACTGACATTTTTATCTATTGATGTTATTTTTTGTATTTGAAATGAATGATATTTAAATCATAAAGTGGAAGTCATATAGACCTAATGTCTGTTGATGAAAGGTCTATGTTTTATAAGCAGGAAATTGACGTCACGGTGATATGTCATTTTCTTATTTATGAACTTGGCTCGTTATTGCTACTCTTCAGAAACCTTTTTAGAACACGATTACAAAATTGTTACGATTTTATACAAACCTTTGTACCAAAAGCGGAAGTAGCCATTTTATGACCATCACCTCTTTATATAAATTCAAAACATGTATGTTTTCTTTTTATCTCACCTGGCTCACCAAGATGGCCGACATGGCTAAAATTAAAATTTGGGGGTAAAATGCAAGTTTTGTCTATTATTTTGAAAACTGTTATAAATAGAGAAAATCTGACAGGGCAAAAATGTTCAGAATGTTGAGCTCTATCAATTTTTTATCAACGTCAAAACTGTCAGACGACTTCTTATAGGAGTTATTGCCCTTAAATGACAAATATTACCATTTGGTTTTCATTTTTGCCTATTATCTTGAAAACTGTAATAGGAAGAGGTAAACTTTAGATTGAAAAAAGGATCAGCAAGACAAGTTCTACTAAGAAGTCAACATTGTCAAATCATACGACGTCTCCTTATTGGAGTTATTGCCTTTTAATGGCGATTTTAACCATTTTTGGGGCGTTTTTCCTCATATGATAAAAATTATAATAGATGAATAGACACTTTAAATCACAAAAAAATCAGCAAGGCAAGATCTACTAACAAGTCAATTTTTGCCGATATAGTTAGTAGATTGTCACTCTTAATAGGTGTGATTGCCCTTAAATGAAGATTCTTTTACTTTCTTTTGTGTTTTGAGCAAAAACCAAAGAAGATAGAGAGAAACTAAACAGACTAAATGGTAGACGTTACAAGATCAACATAACAGAAATTTTTGTTATGAATTCTATTCTCGTCTACAATATTAATGTTGGAGAGTGTCCTTTGTTGAATATGTACATATACCAAGGTGAGCGACACAGGCTCTTTAGAGCCTCTAGTTTGTATTACTTTTGGAATTCTCATTTACCATGTGTGTGTGTGATCAGCCAAACAAAACAAAATCACTTTCTGATATCTTCATTTTCCCATGCCCCGACTTTTTATCAAATCAGACATTAAATACAGTACAATAATATATTGGATAACGTTTTTGTTTCAGAAGCGTATTCCATAAAATTGTTATGAAAAAGCCTATAGTTGATGTGTTTCCCTCGGTTTTGGTTTATGACCCGGATTTGTTTTCGCTTAATCGATTTATGACTATTGAACAGCGGTATACTACTGTTGCGTTTCTTTATCTATAATAAAACTTTGCACGGCAAACTATAGGGAGGCTTTAAACCGAACTTCGAACCTAACTCGAGAAAACCAGGTCCTGCAAAGTTTTAAAGAAAATATCTTACTTAATATTCTATTAGTTATCGTGCCCTCTATAGATATGTAATTATATCTGAATCTACTAAGCTAATGTAGACCAAACTTGATTTGACAGATTATTTGTAAACAATATTGTACAATTTTGATTTTGCAGTGTATCGTAAGCCTGTTTTGATGGCTGTATTGTAATATTGTAATAATATGTATTTGTTGTATATATACAGGTTGCACTATAATAAACCATTCCTTCATTCGTTCATTCAATATTTGTCTTGTTTGCTTCGATTTGATAACACTCTTTATAATAAAAAAAATCATATAAATTAACTTACATTACCTCTTACTGCCTTTAGGGAAATAATGAAAAATTATCCCGATCCTCAGCTAAAACACATAAGGGTTAAAAGGAAAGACACCATCTATAATGAAAATATTTTAAACTTTCAAGCCTTTTTAATGATGTTTGCTACTCTTTTATTTTACTATTTGTCCGATATTCTGAATCATCTAGTTTTATCCATGTGGTGCAAATAACAATTTTTCCCGATAATCCCTACTTTTCATAATTTTTTACATATAGTTTAAAAAGTCATATTTGAAAATCCTTGTTATTTTGTTATAGTTTTCGGAAGAAAAAAGGTGTCAATGTCAAATGTATCAAAATCTAGAAAGAAATATTTCCCGCCAAATTTATAATTGATCTTATCTCTATAACAAACACATGGACCTGTCATTTTGTCTACTTTTTAAGTTTCATTTTTTAATTACTTCCAATTTAAAACAGTTTTTTCAAAGCTTGTTATTTTGAATCCGCGAAGCGAACATCATATAGTTAACCAACACGCTTTTGTGATAGCTTGAACACCTTAAACATAACTTTTCCATTTCGAGGTCCTTCATTGTTCAAAGTTGGAAGTATTGTGGCACTTTATGCCAAATGTCAAGTTTCCAATTCTACCTGATTTTCAAAGGTAGTAATAATTTTGTGATCTCAAAATCGTTAGAGATTTTTCATGGGGAGAAGGAACAATCTTTTAATTGTATACTATAATATTACTATTATTTTGTTGATGAAGTATTTTACCGATGATTTTCGAGCAAAAACTCAAACTTTGAATACAACAATTTTCATGTGAAAAAGACGGAGAGAACGTTTATCAATTGAGGATATCCAAAGAAAATAATGTATTAAACAAAACACATCTTTATTGATTGGCGAAGTTCCATAAAATAGTTTGAAAGAAAATGCATCAGTCAGTTCAATATCGTCCAGCAGTTCGATTCTGCAGCACGTGTGTGTTGTTGATTATTGCAATATGTACGATATATTGATGAGAGATCAAATAGCTATTTTAAGAGTTTTATTTAGAAAAATGCAGATGAAGACAAGCAATCGGAAGAACATAGGTATACTCAATTTTTTATTCCGATTTTGGGCGATTTTCGCTCTGCATATAAGTGTGCAAGTTGGGTAAAAGATATGTGGAGGATACAAGAGGAGTATTCAAACTCTTCAATGGAAGACAAAATGGACACGCCAAAGTAAGAAAACGAAAAACAGCCTAAAAACATAACATTAAACACTAAATAGTAAGCAAAACGAACCTCATAAAAACCCGGGAAGATACACGTGCTTCTGAAGGTTTAGCAGATCCTGATCCTGTGACACTTGTCGTGTAAAAGAGAGCCAAAAGATACCAAAGGTACACTCAAACTCATAGGTCGAAAACAAACTGACAGTGCAAGGGAAAAAAACCAAAAAAGACAAATAACAGACAATATCACAATGGTACCACGGTAACTCGTTAAATGTGATTTTTGTTTTTTTTTTCAAAATACCTTGTTCCCTACTCTAGTTAGGACAACTTTAGGAATATGTATGATAACTTTTTAATTTGCACTAATATTTGGGCCAAATAAGGACCTTATTGTCCCATCTCCTTTGCGATTTCCTGATTGATTGATTGAAATGATAGTAGAGAAATACAAAGATTCCGTGTATTACATGTAACGTTTAATTAATCAATTACTTATCAATATTATTTTTCTTTGTTTAACTACCCAGCTACATAACAATTAATATTTTTGACAATTTACGTGATTTTTAAACAATATTCAGACCTATCACTATGAAAGGTAGAAAATGATTTTCTATAATTTTATTCTTATTTAAGGCGACAGTAGTTAACAAATGTTCAGATCGCGTAAATCGATTAAATAGAGAGAAATCAGGGTAGCAAACAAAAAGTGGGGAATCGCTAGAAATCTGGAAGAAGCAAAGCCGGTCGGCTATACTTTTATATTAAGATCTACGACCGCGAAAACATTTCGATAGTGTGTTGAGACACCGACATATCTAATTGGTAATGTTGTAGTGTTGACTCCAGCCGTTCTTCCTCATAACTCTTTTGGAACAGTTTTTTGTGTAAGGAGCACGCCCTTGTCAATGAATTCCGTTTAGTGTGAACACACACGAACGTAACGTAATAACTAAGATATGTACTGGACTTTCAAATATTTTGGCTTCGCGTATCACTCAAGAGACATTTATGGTCGAAATGCACATCTGAAGCAGAAAAAATGCTACCGTTAATATTATATGTAAATGCTATACGACGGAGAAAAGTACATTACAGAAGAGAAATGTGAAGTTGAAATTATCACGTGTGTCATTAACTCTAGTGTGAATTCCATATGTGTCCATGTCAAGGAAATGATGAAAATTTCGATAGTATCCTTAATCTCAAGTTCACTTAGATAGTTGAGATGTGCGCATTTTTTTAAATGTGGGTTGTTTAGTAACATGACATTATCAATGTGAAGGCGTTCAGCATGGGGATAAACAAAATCCACCTTTCTATCCTTCGATTATGTTTTCACTTTGTATAACTTTTCATCGAATTTGTACTTGCTACGGATGTCAGTAGTAAAGCATGATCTGCTTACAAGGACTAACAAAGTCAACACTTCAACATTTCAATAAACCAACAATCGTATTGAACCACCAGTACAAAAGTACTGTGCTACTTGACAGGTGATACTCTTTAGAACCTGCACTCAACTATTAAATAATAAAGTTATAGCCCCAGTGGTAGTAAAAATAAAGTGTAACAAACAAACAAAAAAAAACCGAACTCAAATGCATATTCAAAAAAGGGAAATTCATGAAAATCAAACGCTATCAATCAATGGAACAAGTGAAAAACAACTGCCATATTCCTGATATTATATCATCTGTACCAATTTTACTGTTCAATATGCGGATTTTGTGAATTAATATGCATGCAGTGATATAAAAATCCCCAAAACGATGAAGAACTGATGTAACCAAACCTCATGGACAGATTTAATCCAAAATAATAGGATTGTTTTACATAGAAAAATGAAACATTATCTTAGAATCGTTCATTGTCTAGTTGCAGTCTGTGTTTCTGAAATTGATGAGATACAATCAATATAGTGGCAGTCAAATGTAGTTTATGAGTAACTCTGTTTTAAAAATCGGCATTTTGTGAAACAGCTCGCATAACTTCTCATACGATATCACATAGCTCGTTTTTCCTATCATTATGTACTGATAGAGGTTTGTTGTAAAACTAAGAGTTCATATTGGTAAAGATTAATTCATCCCTTCAAACGTTTTACAAACACCATACAGCAAATCATTGAAAATTAATTGATATATGTAAGGACAGGCTTATAATTTTGTACGCCAAAATTTAAGGCTTCCAAATATTTTCTGATGCTGTTATTTTCAGAACAGCGCTTCTCACGCACCGTACTGTTTTGATTTCATACTACAAAGACTCATCAAAGATCGATACCAGACATATAATTTTGTACGCCAGACCCGCGCTTTGTTTACATAAGAGTAATCAGTGACATTAGAATCAAAACAGTTGGAAAACCAAATCAAATACAAAGTTAAGGTGATACATAACACTAAAGGGAGATAACTCTGTAAACATCACCTGAACGTTTTAATCACGTTCTACTGTTAAGGAAATATTAAGCTTCTCAATGATCAAAATTAGTGTTTGTCAAACTGCTATATATCCAATGAAATTTTTCCGATGAAGTTTGTGGTTCAAGTTTTTTGAAATTTTTATATTTTTATCAAAGAGTCAAAGTAAATATTTTGTCAAAATTTTATGCAAATTAAACGAGCCAAATTGATTTTAGTCAAGGTGTTTGGTACCACCTTAAAGAGCATTGAAAATCAAAATATTTAAAAAGTTTGGCTAAATATGGCTAAAACAATAGAACACATTCCCACAGAATAATTGATCCTTTATTTTATCAACAGTTTATTTGGCCACTTTTTCATGTTAAATCCCCGCTTAAAATCATATTATTTTCAGGATATTTTTTTTAAAATTCGATAATCATTTAAAAGTTCAATTGAATATATTTATCGACATAACATCTGATATATTTTATGAAATGTTGCACAACTCAAATTTTGCTATGATTTATTTGACTTCCCGTTCCTCGTCGTTTTATCCAACTTAAATGGTCAGTGTTGATCCATTCATTACAATTCAACGTACATCGTTGTAACAATTATCTGTATGAGACAACCGCTCAATACTTTTCATTCCTTATATATGTTGAATGATAGCGCTTCGTGTGAAAAATTGATACATGCAAACCCAAACCTTCAATGGTATATAAGGACAAATATCAACATTACACACATTCGGGTTTGGTTATCATATCAAATACATTTTAAGCCTGGCCTAATTGGTTGAGATAACGGTAACCTAAAATAATTTAAGTAGACGAAACCGGACGAGATCAAGTACATCTTGTATCAATTTCACGATCTATGTATGAGTATAGGCTAGATTGCGCACTCAAGTATCAAAAGAACTTAATTATGTGTTCTTTTCTTGTTTTTTGTGTTTATTCTTTCGATCACTGCTAACCATAAAATGATCAACAGCTGCATGAATACGGAATAACTTATTTCCATCTAAAATACATATCTATTGATTGATTTGCCAGAGAACCCGATGTCAACCGAATTATATCCCTACGTCCTGATTCGTAGAAAGCAAATGCATGTGTGTGTGTATGTATTGGTTGGGTATTGCTATAATTAACATTATGTTGATGTCTAATGAATGCAAATACTTTTTGGGTGTTATTCAGTTTGTTTTGCATTTTTGGGGTGAAGTTGTTTGTTTATTCTATAAAATATTTGATGTTATATAACTTTTTTTCAGCGATGATCGTTGGATGTTTGCTATCGCCGTTATTTAGTAGTTAAACTTATGAACTGCGAGGCTTATGGTTAAAGATCTGAATGGATTGTGTAAAAAACACAGTTCTTAGTCGTCCGAAAGTATAAATGCTTTCGGATCGTCATGAATCGTAGAGGCTTGTATAGGTAGTTATATATAAAGATAAGAAGGGAGCTACATCAAAATCTCAAAGACAAAATAAAAGCACACGGTTTATCAACACAACAGCTTGATAGGAAATGCAGAAGATTCAAAGCTAGGAAATAAGTTACAACTAAAGTAGGCAACCATGTAACTGGCGAAGTAGAAAACAAAATAAACCAAACAAACAACTATCAGGGTAACAAGAAAAGAAAAAAAGATCTAGACGTTAATTCTTAAAACACTATTAATCTATGGCTACACATGAACAAAAAAGTGGGAATTTCCTTAAGTTTCAGATTAATTTCCAAATGGTTAATTTTCCAATTCTATACAGCATCATTCCCTAGAGAGTCTGCATATTGGGAATATTTCGTTAAGTTCATACGACATTCCAGCGTTTGCGTTTCCAGTCTTGATTTCCTTGTAAAGAGTAGTTGCTGACAGGAAAACTATTAAACAATGGGATCAAAGATGTTAAATCGAAGTCATCACTCATCGAGTTACACGGACTTATTGGCGAGTTGGTTGACCGTTCTGTTATACAATTTTCGACAGATAAATGCAAATTTTGTAACTACCATCTCGTCCCCTTTTCATTTGTGATGTCTCTTTGGAATCATCTACTCCTTTTTGATAGTTTTGCTTGGGATGATTAGTAATTTGAAAATTCAATTAAAAATCAACATTATATATAAAATAAATGCAATCCATAATTCTTTAAAACAACGAGTTAATAAATTATGAAACACCACATTATAAATGCCATAATAGTTCTATTGTAAGTTTCTTATTGTGTTCTATTCCCGATTATGAAATTTTGACGTCATAAAGATTTGCACGGCGGGCGATACATGCATAGGGTAAACGCGTACCTTGTGAAAAAACAGTCTTTTGATGTTCACGCGATTTCACTGAGTTGTTACCATGATTTGTATCATCTTATTGGATTTATAGGATTTTATAATCAGGTAAAAAAAAGTAAGGGTCAAGGGGCTTTTTTTTTCAAGTTACAGGTTGTTCAATATTGTCAGATTTTGTTAGGATTATGCATGAAAAACCCAATTTTGAGTGATAGAAAGGAAAAAAAAAACATAGTATTTTAAGATAAAATATCAAATGATAGCTCGTATAATGTTCTGAAAATAAAAATAAAAATTGGGATGACCGGCTTCGTTTTCTTGCTACAAAACAAAACAGGTAAATTCCTTACATATTTCATTATAAAAGTTACATTATCTGAGTTATCTCCCCTTATCTAGCAAAGTTGAAAAGAAATCAAATAAAAAAAAAAAGATTCTGTAATTGTAAAACAGTTATCCAAATAAGATAAAACACATGTTTTTCTTCATTTAGATGAACATTATTACAAATGTATTATATTCCTCTCTCAAAATTTGCTCATTTCATTAGATATTTAGGCCAATCACATTCTGATATTTCACAATCCGATACGGCGGAAGACTCCCCGTCTACCTTAAGTGTAATATTAATTAAATGCACGATCAGTGTAAATTATGAATCTTTTGATTTTTTTTTTTAAGATTATTAATTTAAAACAGTAACAATATCTTTGAATACTGTTTTTTACTGATACTTACTTCGATTTTTGTATAAATATAGTGAAACAAACTAAATGTATATTGTTATATAGTTATGAACAATCATTATCCTACATCCTGTCGATATTTACATTGTGACGTAGCACAAAGTCATGTTTTCTCAGACTGCCACCTCCGTTTAATGTATACTCCTTGAAATATTATTCTAACTTATTCATTTGTTTGAATTGGTTTTAAACTGCAAGAACTCTTAGATCAGTTTTTTGTCCTATTTTGTTTGTCATCTCATAGATGTTTTTGTGTGCTATCTGCCGATCATATGCCTATTGATACAAGTGTTTCTGTTTGTTCTTAAGTGCAGTGTTATATGACTGTCGAGGTTACGGGTAGGGTTCAACGCTAGGAAAAATGTTTGATACCACCATATTATATATGTTCATGCCTTTAGGTAGGACCCTGAGATTGTCATAGGTGCTGTCTGTTTTGTTTTCGTTTAGTGATTTTTGTTTTCAGGCTGTAAGTTTTCCCGTTTGAAATGTTTTTCATTTTTTTTGTCGGGCGTGTTGTTGCTTACTTTATAGGTTTGCTTAATTTACTGTGACATTATTGTTTCTTATTTCTAGGTAGTTTAGTCTCTAGTGGATAGTTGTCTCATCAATAAGCAGTCTACATCTTGTTTTATTCCACTGTATGTAAATATTGATAGCAAGACCAACTTTTGGTTTGGACTATCCCACGTGACGTTGAACAAAACTTCATATTCCCCTCTGAGTGTCATAACCCCTCTGAATACCAGGATTACTCCGTATGACGTTACGCTCAGTTAATGTGCATGACGATTTGAATGTTTTTATTTTATTTCATATAGCGATAGTATAGTCATCATTGTGTTCAAAATTACTTCAGACATAAAAACATAGACAAAAATATTGAACTTATCATAGAATTAATAATTTACTTTTCCTTTGACTTAATGAGATACAAAGATTTGTTCACCATCGAAAAGTCATATTTCCCTCGGGCGATACTCTCGGCAAATATGATTTTCATGGGTGAACAAATCTTCACATTTCTTCTCTTTGTTGATGTTGGATGTTAGCTTATTAAAAATGATAGATAAGGAGTTAAAGTAGTTACTTGGCTTGTGATTTAACTTTTAGTTATGTTCATCACGTATCCTTCAGTATTTCCACTTGGTACTGTTACAATTCTAATCTAAAATACCGTCTCAACACAATAACATAATCTACAATGTTGGCATACAATTTTATTGTATGGAATAAAACAAAGATTGTTTAGATAATTCATAATTAATGAATTGACGTAATAAACATAATTTGTAAATTCAAATTGAATGATCTTTACAAATCAGTTATTCAAGTGTTTGATCAATTTAAACCGTGATTAAATACGTCATGTCAATATGTACCTTCGACGATTTATTATTTTAATCCGTGCACACAAAAATATTAATTAAATTTTTTATGTATTAACATATCTTTTGTACAAAAGAAGACGGGACGGTCATTGCAGCCAATATTTTTAAATAGAAAAATGTGAAGAGTACGTGTGAACTGTTAATTTAAATCAGACTATTATCAACTCATTATAAGATGAATCTAATTAATTTGGCATTGTATCAGAGACATTTTACTATTTAAACTGATATTTTTGCAATTTCGCTTATCATTTTCCATTTTAGGTAAATTGAAAAAGGCTTCAGTGTGTTATTCAAATTGGTAAGGGGCACGGGAATGGTTCATAGTGAAATGCAGTTAATGGCTAGTTTAAACCATTTAAAAAGTGCTCAGACAATTTCTAAATTCATAGTCGTTTGTAAGGACCGGCTGTGTCACTTTATATTGTCTTGTCGTCTTGAAGTATAGATTCTAGGTACTGACGTTGTTTATCATCTTAATTACGTGTTATAGTGTTCTTTTATTTGTCTTTGTAAAATATAAACCTTTACTGTTTAGTCAATTTTTGGTAATATCCTTTTGGAGTGGCTCGGTACTTATGCATCCCGCCAATGTGTTGTTGGGTAGTGGTAACTTTTTTTTTATTCCTGTCTTTCATTTTTGCTTATGTGTTTTGTTTATATGCCATTTTGCTTTTCTTTGTTGACATA